>NC_092723.1:95838776-97101276 GCF_047496885.1 Scyliorhinus torazame | reverse complement strand
TTGTGCCCTTGTTTAAGAAGGGCAGCAGGGAAAAGCCTGGGAACTACAGATCCGTGAGCCTAACATCTGTAGTAGGTAAGTTGCTAGAAGGTATTCTGAGAGACAGGATCTACAAGCATTTTGAGAGGCAAGGACTGATTCGGGGCAGTCAGCATGGCTTTGTGCGTGGAAAATCATGGGCGTCATTCTCCGACCCCCCGCCGGGTCGGAGAACAGCCGTTGGCCACCGTGAATCCCGCCCCCGCCCCCGCCGAAGTCTCCGAAGGGAGAAAAGTCGGCGGGGCGTTAATGGCGCCGCTGCCGCGGAGAATGTTACGGGTCTGCGCAAGGCAGCCGATTTTCGGCCTGCCGATATTCTCCCTTCCGGATGGGCCGAAGTCCCGTCGACGTGATGACCATTCACGTCGACGTGAATTAAACCTCCTTTTCATCGGCGTGACCCGGTGCTCCAGGCTCACGCCGACCAGCCAGGAGGTGAGTGACGGCCTGGGGGGTTGGCTCTGGGCAGTAAATGGCGTTGCCGCAGACTGATTGCGTGAGGAGAGGTGTGTCTCGGCTTGTGTGTGTGTGTGTGCGGCAGGGGGGGGGGGTGGTTAGAGTAGGCTGGGCTCCGGGGGAGTGCCGGGAGGGGGTCCGTGCTGGGGTGGAGGTTGGGGGGGGGTCCGTGCTGGGGTGGAGGTTGGGGGGGGGGTCCGTGCTGGGGTGGAGGTTGGGGGTTGGGGGGGGTCCGTGCTGGGGTGGAGGTTGGGGGGGGGAGGTCCATGCTGGGGTGGAGGTTGGGGGGGGGGTCCGTGCTGGGGTGGAGGTTGGGGGTGGGGTCCGTGCCGGGGTGGAGGTTGGGGGGGGGGTCCGTGCTGGGGTGGAGGTTAGGGGGGGGTCCGTGCTGGGGTGGAGGTTGGGGGTTGGGGGGGGTCCGTGCTGGGGTGGAGGTTGGGGGTTGGGGGGGTCCGTGCTGGGGTGGAGGTTGGGGGGAGGTCCGTGTTGGGGTGGAGGTTGGGGGTGGGGTCCGTGCTGGGGTGGAGGTTGTGGGTTGGGGGGGGGCCGTGCTGGGGTGGAGGTTGGGGGGGGTTCCGTGCTGGGGTGGAGGTTGGGGGGAGGTCCGTGCCGGGGTGGAGGTTGGGGGGGGGGGTCTGTGCCGGGGTGGGTGATGGGAGGGCAAATGAGTTGGTCCACCTGGCCAGGTGCCAGCCTCCAACAGTTGGACCCATGCGGTCCATGCCACCTGGCTGGGGGGAGGAGGGGATATGGGCAATGATGACATGTCGTCGTTCCCCTCCCCCCCACAAGGCCGTCATGTTTTCAGATCATCCAGCGATGTTGGCCGCCGTGGTGGCAGCTGCTCATGTCTATGTTGCCCTGCATGAGGAGGAGGAGGAGGAGGAGGAGCGTGCCAGAGAGGCGGTGCAGGCTGCCGCAGAGGGGCAGGCGGCAGCCGCCCAGGCTGGAGGGACACCTGACCGACAGGACGAGGAGGGGGAGGAGGACGTCGCGGACCCACGGCAACGGAGGCACCCGAGGACGCCCCGTGTGTACCGGACCCCGGCAGTCATACCAGGACCTCACGGTCCGGGAATGCAGGAGGAGACTCCGGATGAGCCGGGAAACCGTGGCACACATCTGCCACCTGCTGGCACACCTGTCACCGCATGGCACTGGCGGGGGACACCCTCTCCCCGTGTCCGTCAAGGTTACGGTGGCCCTGAACTTTTATGCAATGGGGTCATTCCAGGCACCGAGTGGGGACCTGTCCGGCATATCGCAGACATCGGTGCATCGGTGCATCCGGGCAGTGACAGATGCCCTTTATGCCATTGCGCACCGCTACATCCGCTTCCCCGTGGACCGGGCCAGCCAAGATGCCCGGGCCGTGGGCTTCTCTGCCGTTGCCGGGTTCCCCATGGTCCAGGGCGCGATCGATGGGATGCACGTCGCCGTGCGGCCACCTGCAGAGAACAGGGCCGTGTTCACTAATAGGAAGGGGACCTATTCGATGAACGTACAGGTGGTCTGCGACCACCGCATGATGATCCTGCACTTCTGCGCCCGTCACCCAGGCAGTGTACACGACTCATTCGTGTTGTCGCGGTCATCCATCCCCGGCATGTACGAGGGACGCCATCCCCGGCTGAGGGGCTGGTTGCTGGGCGACAGGGGCTACCCATTGCGATCGTGGCTGATGACGCCTATACGGAGGCCACGCAATGAGGCGGAGAACCGCTACAATGATGCCCATGTAGCGACAAGGGGAGTGATCGAGAGGTACTTTGGCATGCTGAAGATGCGTTTCAGGTGCCTGGACCTCTCTGGGGGCGCCCTGCAGTATCGGTCAGATAGGGTCGGCCGCATCATTGTGGTGTGCTGCGTCCTGCACAACATAGCCCAGCAGAGGGGCGATGTGCCGCAGGCAGAGGAGGGCGGAGTGGAGGAGCAGCAGGAAGAGGCGCAGTCCTCCCCAGATGAGGGGGATGGGGGCAATGGTCAGGGCAGACGGGGTAGACACAGGCGGGTGGCTGTCCACCGTTACCGGCTGGCCCAGCGGGCACGGGACAGACTGATAGACGCCCGCTTCACTGACTAGATGGGCGTGGGAATCAGGTAGTATGGCCACAGACCGCACACCATGGCAACAGCCGGCCACCCACACCCCCCACCCATCCACCCACCCAGCACCCTCACCCCCCTCCCCAAACCCACACACCCCACCCGCATGCACACCACCCCCCCCCCCCCCCCAATTGCTGATCCACCGGCGGCACAACAGGCCGGGCTCACCCAGTTGCGGGTGGACGCGTGTCTATCGCAGGCCATGGAGGATGATGACAACCCGCCTCCGATGAGCTCATGGCTCTACATCGTTGGACTATGTCTGACCCATGGCCACAGTACCACCATCCACCCGGACCATCCCTGCATGCGGCTGTGACACTGCAGCGCACGGTCCCGTCCTCTGCCCGGGGGATGTTGATGGCGGCCCAGGGGGAAGGGGGCAGACTCACCTGGGGCTGAGGTAAGACCACCTGTCACACACACACTTGCGCTCAATGTACATGACACGCCCGCACACTTTGGACAGAGCACAAAGGCAGCTTCGGTAGGTGTAAAATTGACTTTAATAACCAAAGGAGTTCATGCACGTGCCCTAGCCCCTAAAACTCATCTGTGCCCTGCACCCGTGCCAACTTACTCAGTGTCTAATTGTTTGGCCTTACGGGCCCTTTGACTACGTCTACGTGGTTCCCCAGACGGTACAGCAGAACTGGAGGTGGACTCCTGTGATTGCTGCCCTCTGACACTGGATCCCTTTGGCGGCCGTTTCCTGGGGCGTCCTGGCCTTGATGGGCCAGGCTGCGGCCCGGGCGACTGGGATGGCGAGCTGCCAGACTGTCCTGCCCGTTGCCCACCCGATGCACCTGGGACGGAAGGGGGGGAGTCCGAGGTGTCGCGGTGTACCGGGACCCTCCCTACAGAGGGAGCCGGGACGGACCACACCACCTCCTCCTCCCTCGGGGTGCCCGATGGCCCCCAGGCCTCTACATGGGTGGGGGATGCGAACGGACTGGCCATCCGACGCGCCCCCGACATCTGGCGCTGCCAGTCCTGGAGGCCCGTGCTGGTATCGACAGGGGTCTGCAGGTTTGCAGCCATGGAGCCCAGGGGGTTGTCAAACCCTGTCTGTGACAGTGCGATGCCGGCTCGCACATGGCCACTGGCGCCGATGCCCTCAGCGATGGCCTGCTGTGACTGGGCTATGGCGTTGAGCGCCTCTGCCATCTGGCGCTGGCACTGGCTCATGGTCTCCTGTGAGAGGGCAGCCATTTCCTGGGCCACAGACGCCGCCTGCACGGAAGGCCCCAGGCCTCGCAAACCGTTCCCCGTGTCTGACACCGTCGCACCCATTGCCTCCACCGCGGACGCCACCCGTGCGGTGTCAGCCTGGGTGGCACGCATGACCGGGACCACTCCCAGCTCGTGGACGCGGGTGGACTCCTCCACCTGCGACCGCAGCCGCCGGAAGCCACCCATCACCCTATTCGCTCGTCTCCGTGTCGGTGGTTGCATCGGATCTATGTGTGGGTGTGGTAACTGCAGGAACCCGGGATCCATCTGGGCGGCAGATGTTCGCTTGGCCTGGGCTGCCCTCCGACCACCCGGTCCCTCTGCTGCTCCTACCTCCACCTGCTATACCGGGACGGCTGTGTTCTGCGCACCAGTGAGTGTACCAGACGCCTCATCACTAAAGTGCCCAACCGTGGTGAGTGTTTCTGCGATGGTGGAGGGGTTGGTGACAGCAGTGGGGTTGTGTCGTGCTCTTCGTCCCACTCTGACTCCATGGCACTTTGGGGTGGGGGTTCGTCTCCACCCATCCACTCTGAGTCACTGTCCGGTAATTCGTCTTCCCGGGTAGGGGTGTCCTGGGTAGTGCTGTCCCGGGTAGGGGTGTCCTGGGTAGTGGTGTCCCGGGTAGGGGTGTCCTGGGTAGTGGTGTCCCGGGTAGGGGTGTCCTGGATAGTGGTGTCCTGGCTAGGATGTGACGGGGGCCTGTGGCTGCCCCCCTCATCGCTGGGTGGTCGCTCCCGCACGTGACGGGGGTGTCGTCTCCCTGTTGCTCCAGGTCTCTCCGTCTCCCTTGGTGTGCGAGGGGCATCCTGCAGGCGTCGCATGCTGGAGGGTGCGGGTCTCTCCGTCTCCTGTGGTCTCCGAGGGGCATCCTGCGGGCGTCGCATGCTGGAGGGTCCGGGTCTCTCCGTCTCCCGTGGTGTGCGAGGGGCATCCTGCGGGCGTCGCATGCTGGAGGGTGCGGGTCTCTCCGTCTCCTGTGGTCTCCGAGGGGCATCCTGCAGGCGTCGCATGCTGGAGGGTCCGGGTCTCTCCGTCTCCCGTGGTGTGCGAGGGGCATCCTGCGGGCGTCGCATGCTGGAGGGTCCGGGTCTCTCCGTCTCCCGTGGCGTGCGAGGGGCATCCTGCGGGCGTCGCATGCTGGAGGGTCCGGGTCTCTCCGTCTCCCGTGGTGTGCGAGGGGCATCCTGCGGGCGTCGCATGTTGGAGGGTGCGGGTCTCTCCGTCTCCTGTGGTCTCCGAGGGGCATCCTGCGGGCGGTGTGCATCTGCGGGGATGGGTGCCTGGACGTTTGGTCCTGCGATACACAATGAAGCATGCATGGTTAGACATCAGGCAGTGATCAGGTGATACGGGGGAGGGGGATATAGGGGAGGGGGGATATGGGGACGGGCTGTTGGTGGCTCACTTGCTCGTGGGGCCCCGACCTCTGCATCAGCAACCTCCCGGTCCTCAGGTCCGCCAGCCAGTTCCAGGGCCCTTTCCTCGTGTACGGTCAGTGGCCTCTCATCAGCGGGCCCTCCTCCAGTCCTCACATGCTCCCTATTGTTGTGTGCGCGCTTCTCCCATGGGGGGGGGGGGGGGGGGTGGTGGCAGGGGTAAAAGGCAGGTATATGAATGCACGCCATCGGTTGCGCGTGCATTGCAGAGGTTAAGGTTAGGGCTGGATTCACTTGGGGATATGGGGGATATGGGGGAGGGGGGGATATGGGGGAGGGGGGGATATGGGGAGGGGGGTTATGGGGGAGGGGGGATATGGGGGAGGGGGGATATGGGGGAGGGGGGATATGGGGGGATATGGGGGAGGGGGATATGGGGAGGGGGATATGGGGGACGGGGATATGGAGGAGGGGGGATATGGGGGAGGGGGGATATGGGGGAGGGGCGGATATGGGGGAGGGGGGATATGGGGGAGGGGGATATGGGGGAGGGGGGATATGGGGGAGGGGGGATATGGGGGAGGGGGGATATGGGGGAGGGGTATATGGGGGAGGGGGGATATGGGGGAGGGGGGATATGGGGGAGGGGGGATATGGGGGAGGGGGGATATGGGGGAGGGGGGATATGGGGGAGGCTCACCCTGCCTGCTCTGACGAGGTCGTTCACCTTCTTGTGGCACTGGGTGCCTGTCCGTGGTGTCAGGGCCACAGCGGTGACGGCCTCTGCCACTTCCCTCCACAGACGCCGGCTGTGGCGTGGGGCAACTCTGCGGCCGTGCCCGGGATACATGGCGTCCCTCCTCTGCTCCACCGCATCCAGGAGCGCCTCCACATCGCGTGACTCGAACCTCGGGGCTGAGCGACGGCCAGCCATCAAGTCGGGTGTTGCGGTCGGCTGTTCCGGTCGGGTGGGGGGGAGCTGCGCGGCCTTATGAGCCGTCACGCCGTGCAGCGCGTATGACGCTGCACGGCGTGAACCAGTGCGCAAGCGCGGATCCCGTTACGTCGCTGCTAGCCCATTTCGGGCCGCAGACTATCGGCCCATTTTTATGACGTGACGCAAGTGGGGTTTGCGCCGATTTTTGCGCCGATCGGCGGACTTTCCGCCGATAATGGAGAATTTTGCCCCATGTCTCACAAATTTGATTGAGTTTTTTGAGGGGGTGACCAAGAAGGTAGATGAGGGCAATGCAGTAGATGTTGTCTCCATGGACTTTAGCAAAGCCTTTGACAAGGTACCGCATGGTAGGTTGTTGCAGAAGGTTAAAGCTCACGGGATCCAGGGTGAGGTTGCCAATTGGATTCAAAATTGGCTGGACGACAGAAGGCAGAGGGTGGTTGTAGAGGGTTGTTTTTCAAACTGGAGGCCTGTGACCAGTGGTGTGCCTCAGGGATCGGTGCTGGGTCCACTGTTATTTGTGATTTATATTAATGATTTGGATGAGAATTTAGGAGGCATGGTTAGTAAGTTTGCAGATGACACCAAGATTGGTGACACAGTGGATAGTGAAGAAGGTTATCTAGGATTGCAACGGGATCTTGATCAATTAGGCCAGTGAGATTCAGAAGGGCCCAGAGGGGCAATTTCTTCACTCAGAGGGTAGTGAGTGTCTGGAATGGGCTGCCAGAGGTAGTAGTAGAGGCGGGTACAATTGTGTCTTTTAAAAAACATTTAGATAGTTACATGGGTAAGATGAGTATAGAGGGTTATGGGCCAAGTGCGGGCAACTGGGACTAGCTTAATGGTAAAAACTGGGCGGCATGGACTGGTTGGGCCGAAGGGCCTGTTTCCATGCTGTAAACTTCTATGATCTCCACATCATGATTCAAAGAGTGTGTGTGAGTGAGTGAGAGAATGTGTGAGTGAGTGAGAGAATATGTGAGCACGCGAAAGAGTTTGTGTGTGGTGAGTGAGTGAGAGAGTGTGTGTGTGTGAAAGTGTGAGTGTGTGTGTATTAAGTGTGTGTGAGTGAGAGAGTGTGTGTGAGTGAGAGTGTGTGTGTGTGAGTAAGAGAGTGTGTGTGAGTGAGAGAGTGTGTGTGAGTGAGAGAGAGTGTGTTTGAGTATGAGAGTGTGCTTGAGTGAGTGAGAGTGTGTGTGTGTGAATAAGTGTGTGTGTGCATGAGAGTGTGTGTGTGTGTGTGAAAGAGTGAGTGTGTGGGTGAGTGAGAGAGTGTGTGTGAGTGAGAGTGTGTGTGTGTGTGAGTGAGAGAATGTGTGAGTGAGTGAGTGTGTGTGTGTGAAAGAGTGAGTGTGTGTGAAAGCGAGTGTGTGGGTGAGTGAGAAAGTGTGTGTGAGTGAGAGAGTGTGGTGAGTGAGAGAGTGTGTGTGAGTGAGTGAGATTGTGTGTGTGAGTGAGAGTCTGTGTGTGAGAGAGAGTGTGTGTGTGAGTGAGAGTGTGTGGGTGAGTGAGAGAATGTGTGTGCACGTGAAAGAGTTTGTGTGTGGTGAGTGAGTGAGAGAGTGTGTGTGTGTGTGAAAGTGTGAGTGTGTGTAAAAGAGTGTGTGTGAGTGTGTGTGTATGAGTGAGAGTTTGTATGTGTGAGTAAGAATGTGATTGAGAGTGTGTGTGAGTGACTGAGAGTGTGTGTGTGTGTGAGAGCGTGAGTGAAAATGTGTGTGAGTGACTGAGAGTATGAGTGAGAGTGTGCGTGTGAGTGAGTGAGAGTGTGTGTGTGTATGAGTGAGAATGTGTGTGTGTGAATGAGTGTGTGAGAGAGTGAGTGTGAGTGTGTGCTTGAGTGAGTGAGAGAGTGTGTGTGTGTGAATGAGTGTGTGTGGTGAGTGACGGAGTGTGTGTGTGTGAGTGAGAGTTGAGCGAGTGAGAGAATGTGTGAGTGAGTGAGAGAATGAGTGTGCACGTGAAAGAGTTTGTGTGTATGCGAGTGAGAGTGTGTGTGTGAGTGAGTGAGAGTGTGAGGGTATGAGTGTGAGTGAGTGAGAGTGAGAGAGTGTATGTGTGAGTGAGAGTGTCTGTGTGAGTGAGAGAGTGTGTGTGAGTGTGTGCTTGAGTGAGTGAGAGAGTGTGTATGTGTGATTGAGAGTGTGTGAGAGTGAGTGAGAGAGTGTGTGTGTGTGTGAGAGTGTGTGTGTGAGTGAGTGTGAGAGTGTGTGTGTGAGTGAGAGTGTGTGAGTGAGAGTGAGAGTGTGTGTGTGAGTGAGAGTGTTTGTGTGAGTGAGAGAGTGTGTGTGTGTGAATGACAGTGTGTGGGTGAGTGAGAGAGTGTGTGTGAGTATGAGTGTGTGCTTGAGTGAGTGAGAGTCTGTGTGTGTGAATGAGAGTGTGTGTGAATGAGAGTGTGTGTGTGAGAGTGTGTGTGTGTGAAAGAGTGAGTGTGTGGGTGAGTGAGAGAGTCTGTATGAGTGAGAGTGCGTGTGTGTGTGAGTGAGAGTGTGTGTGAGTGAGTGAGGGAGTGTGTGTGTGAAAGAGTGAGTGTGTGTGAAAGAGTGTGTGTGGGTTAGTGAGTGAGTGTGTGTGTGAGTGACTGAGTGTGTGGTGAGTGAGAGAGTGTGTGTGAGTGAGTGAGATTGTGTGTGTGAGTGAGAGTCTGTGTGTGAGAGAGAGATTGTGTGTGAATGAGAGAGTGTATGTGAGTGAATGAGAGTGTGTGTGCGTGATAGAGTGTGTGTGTGTGAAAGAGAAAGTGTGTGGGTGAAAGAGTGTGTGAGTGAGAGTGTGTGTGAGTGAGTGAGTGTGTGGGTGAGTGAGAAAGTGTGTGTGAATGAGTGAGCGAGTGTGTGTGAGTGAGAGTGTGTGTGTGAGTGAGAGAGTGTTTGTGAGTGTCTGAGTGAGTGTGAGTGTGTGAGACAGAGAGTGTGTGTGTGAGTGGGTGGGAGTGTGTGTACGAGTGAGAGTATGTGTGTGTGAGTGAGGGAGTGTGTGAGTGTGTGAGTGAGAGTGTGTGTGAGTGAGAGTGTGAGTGAGTGAATGAAAATGTGTGTGAGTGATATTTGGGTGTGTGAAAGAGTGTGTGTGAGTGAGTGAGAGCGTGTGTGTGTGGGTGAGAATGAGTGAGAGTGTGAGTGAGAGTGTGTGTGAGTGAGTGACAGAGTGTGCGTGTGAGTGGGTGCGAGTGAGTGCATGAGTGAGAGTATGTGTGTATGAGTGAGAGTTCGTGTGTATGAGTGAGAGTGTGTGAGTGAGAGGGAGTGACAGTGTGAGTGAGAGTGTGAGTGTGTGTGAGTGAGCGTGTGACTGAGGGTGTGTGTGTGAGTGAGTGAGAGTATGTGTGTGTGAAAGAGTGAGAGTGTGGGTGAAAGGGTGTGTGAGTGAGTGTGTGCGTGAGTGAGTGAGTGTGTGGGTGACAGTGCGTGTGTGAATGAGTGAGCGAGTGTGTGTGAGTGAGAGTGCGTGTGTGAGTGAGAGTGTGAGTTATTGAGAGAAAATGTGTGTGAGTGAGTATGAGGGTGTGTGAAAGAGTGTGTGTGAGTGAATGAGAGCGTGTGTGTGTGAGTGAGTGAGAGCATGTGTGTGTGTGTGAGAGGGAGTGAGAGTGTGAGTGAGAGAGTGTGTGTGAGTGAGAGTGTGTGTGTGTGAGAGGGAGTGAGAGTGTGAGTGAGAGAGTGTGTGTGAGTGAGTGACAGAGAGTGTGCGTGAGAGAGTGTGCGTATGAGTGGGTGCGAGCGAGTGCATGAGTGAAAGTATGTGTGTATGAGTGAGAGTGTGTGTATGAGTGAGAGTGTGTGTGTGAATGAGAAGGTGTGAGAGTGTGAGTGAGAGTGTGTGTGAGACAGTGTGTGAGTGAGTGAGAGTGTAACTGAAAGTGTGTGTGTGAGTGAGCGAGAGTGTGTGTGTGTGAAAGAGTGAGTGCGTGGGTGAGTGAGAGAGTGTGTGTGTGAGTGACAGTGTGTGTGAGTGAGTGAGAGTGTGTGTGTGTGAAAGAGTGTGTGTATGAAAGAGTGTGTGTGTGAGTGAGAGTGTGTGTGTGAGTGAGAGTGCGTGAGTGAGAGTGTGCGTGTGTATGAGTGAGGGTGTGATGTGTGAGTTAGTGAGAGTGTTACTGAGTGTGTGTGTGAGTGAGTGAGAGTGTGTGTGTGAAAGAGTGAGTGTGTGGGTGAGTGAGAGAGTTTGTGTGTGAGTGAGAGTGTGTGTGAGTGAGTGAGTGTGTGAGAAAGTGTGTGTGTGAAAGAGTGTGTGTGGGTGAGAGAGAGTGAGTGTGTGTGTGTGTGTGAGAGTGAGTGAGTGTGGGTGACTGAGAGAGTGAGTGAGTGAGTGTGTGGGTGTGTGAGAGAGTGTGTGTGTGCGTGAGAGTGTGAGTGAGTGAGAGAATATGTGTGTGAGTGAGAGAGTATGTGGTTGAGTGAGAGAGTGTGTGAGTGAGACAATGTGTGTGTGAGTGAGAGAGTGTCTGTGTGAGTGAGAGAGTGTGTGTCAGTGTGTGCTTGAGTGAGTGAGAGAGTGTGTATGTGTGAATGAGAGTGTGTGTGAGTGAGTAAGAGAATGTGTGACTGAGTGAGAAAATGTGTGCGCACATGAAACAGATTGTGTGTGGGTGAGTGAGTGAGAGAGCGTGTGTGTGTGAAAGTGTGAGCGTGTGTGTAAAAGAGTGTGTGTGAGTGAGAGAGTGTGTGTGAGTGAGAGTGTGTGTGTGTGAGTGAGAGAGTGTGTGTGAGTGAGAGTGTATGTGTGAGTGAGAGAGAGTGTGTGAGTATGAGTGTGTGCTTGAGTGTGTGAGAGTGTGTGTGTGAGAATGAGAGTGTGTGTGCGTGAGAGTGTGTGTGTGTGAAAGTGCGAGTGTGTGGGTGAGAGAGAGTGTGTGTGAGTGAGAGTGTGTGTGTGTGAGTGAGTGTGTGTGTGAGTGAGTGAGGGTGTGTGTGTGTGAAAGAGTAAGTGTGTGTGAAAGAGTGTGCGTGGGTTAGTGAGTGAGTGTGTGTGTGAGTGACTGAGTGTGTGGGTGAGTGAGAGAGTGTGTGTGAGTGAGTGAGAGAGTGTGTGTGAGTGAGTGTGTGTGTGAGAGAGAGAGTGTGTGTGAATGAGAGAGTGTGTGTGAGTGAATGAGAGTGTGGTGCGCGAGAGAGTGTGTGTGTGAGAAAGAGTGAGTGTGTGGGTGAAAGAGTGTGTGAGTGAGAGAGTGTGGTGAGTGAGAGAGTGTGTGTGAGTGAGTGAGATTGTGTGTGTGAGTGAGAGTCTGTGTGTGAGAGAGAGTGTGTGTGTGAGTGAGAGTGTGTGGGTGAGTGAGAGAATGTGTGTGCACGTGAAAGAGTTTGTGTGTGGTGAGTGAGTGAGAGAGTGTGTGTGTGTGTGAAAGTGTGAGTGTGTGTAAAAGAGTGTGTGTGTATGAGTGAGAGTTTGTATGTGTGAGTAAGAATGTGATTGAGAGTGTGTGTGAGTGACTGAGAGTGTGTGTGTGTGTGAGAGCGTGAGTGAAAATGTGTGTGAGTGACTGAGAGTATGAGTGAGAGTGTGCGTGTGAGTGAGTGAGAGTGTGTGTGTGTATGAGTGAGAATGTGTGTGTGAATGAGTGTGTGAGAGAGTGAGTGTGAGTGTGTGCTTGAGTGAGTGAGAGAGTGTGTGTGTGTGAATGAGTGTGTGTGGTGAGTGACGGAGTGTGTGTGTGTGAGTGAGAGTTGAGTGAGTGAGAGAATGTGTGAGTGAGTGAGAGAATGAGTGTGCACGTGAAAGAGTTTGTGTGTATGCGAGTGAGAGTGTGTGTGTGAGTGAGTGAGAGTGTGAGGGTATGAGTGTGAGTGAGTGAGAGTGAGAGAGTGTATGTGTGAGTGAGAGTGTCTGTGTGAGTGAGAGAGTGTGTGTGAGTGTGTGCTTGAGTGAGTGAGAGAGTGTGTATGTGTGATTGAGAGTGTGTGAGAGTGAGTGAGAGAGTGTGTGTGTGTGTGAGAGTGTGTGTGTGAGTGAGTGTGAGAGTGTGTGTCTGAGTGAGTGTGAGTGTGTGAGACAGAGAGTGTGTGTGTGAGTAGGTGGGAGTGTGTGTACGAGTGAGAGTATGTGTGTGTGAGTGAGGGAGTGTGTGAGTGTGTGAGTGAGAGTGTGTGTGAGTGAGAGTGTGAGTGAGTGAATGAAAATGTGTGTGAGTGATATTTGGGTGTGTGAAAGAGTGTGTGTGAGTGAGTGAGAGCGTGTGTGTGTGGGTGAGAATGAGTGAGAGTGTGAGTGAGAGTGTGTGTGAGTGAGTGACAGAGTGTGCGTGTGAGTGGGTGCGAGTGAGTGCATGAGTGAGAGTATGTGTGTATGAGTGAGAGTTCGTGTGTATGAGTGAGAGTGTGAGAGTGAGAGGGAGTGACAGTGTGAGTGAGAGAGTGAGTGTGTGTGAGTGAGCGTGTGACTGAGAGTGTGTGGTGCGCGAGAGAGTGTGTGTGTGAGAAAGAGTGAGTGTGTGGGTGAAAGAGTGTGTGAGTGAGAGTGTTTGTGAGTGAGTGAGTGTGTGGGTGAGTGAGAGAGTGTGTGTGAATGAGTGAGCGGGTGTGTGTGAGTGAGAGTGTGTGTGTGAGTGAGAGTGTGTGTGAGTGTCTGAGTGAGTGTGAGTGTGTGAGTGAGAGAGTGTGTGTGTGAGTGAGGATGTGTGTGAGTGAGAGTGTGTGTGTGTGAGTGAGAGTCTGTGTGAGTGAGAGAATGTGTGAGTGAGTGAGGGTGTGTGTGTGAAAGAGTGAGTGTGTATGTAAGAGTGTGTGTGGGTGAGTGAGTGAGTGTGTGTGTAAGTGAGAGTGTGTGGGTGAGTGAGAGAGTGTGTGTGAGTGAGAGAGTGTGTGTGAGTGAATGAGAGTGTGTGTGCGTGAGAGATTGTGTGTGTGTGAAAGAATGAGTGTGGGTGAAAGAGTGTGTGAGTGAGTGTGTGTGTGAGTGAGCGAGTGTGTGTGAGTGAGAGTGTGTGTGTGAGTGAGAGAGTGTGAGTGAGTGAGAGAAAATGTGTGTGAGTGAGTATGAGGGTGTGTGAAAGAGTTTGCGTGAGTGAGTGAGAGCGTGTGTGTGAGTGAGTGAGATCGTGTGTGTGTGTGTGAGAGGGAGTGAGAGTGTGAGTGAGAGAGTGTGTGTGAGTGAGTGAGAGAGAGTGTGTGAGTGAGAGAGTGTGCGTATGAGTGGGTGCGAGCGAGTGCATGAGTGAAAGTATGTGTGTATGAGTGAGAGTGTGTGTATGAGTGAGAGTGTGTGTAGTGAGAGGGAGTGAGAGTGTGAGTGAGAGTGTGTGTGTATTAGTGACTGAGAGAGTGTGTGTGTGTTCGTGACTGAGAGAGTGAGTGTGTGTGAGTGAGAATGTGTGGGAGTGAGTGTGTGAGTGTGTGTGAGTGAGTGAGAGTGTAACTGAAAGTGTGTGTGTGAGTGAGCGAGAGTGTGTGTGTGTGAAAGAGTGAGTGTGTGGGTGAGTGAGAGAGTGTGTGTGTGAGTGACAGTGTGTGTGAGTGAGTGAGAGTGTGTGTGTGTGCGAAAGAGTGTGTGTGTGTGAGAGAGTGTGTGTGTGTGAGTGAGAGTGTGTGTGTGTGTGTGAGTGAGTGTGTGAGTGAGAGTGTGTGTGTGTATGAGTGAGGGTGTGATGTGTGAGTGAGTGAGAGCATTACTGAGTGTGTGTGTGAGTGAGTGAGAGTGTGTGTGTGAAAGAGTGAGTGTGTGTGTGAGTGAGAGTGTGTGTGAGTGAGTGAGTGTGCGAGAAAGTGTGTGTGTGTGAAAGAGTATGTGTGGGTGAGTGAGAGAGAGTGAGTGTGTGTGTGTGTGTGTGTGAGTGAGTGAGTGTGGGTGAGAGAGAGAGTGTGTGTGCGCGTGAGAGTGTGAGTGAGTGAGAGAATATGTGTGTGAGTGAGAGAGTATGTGGGTGAGTGAGAGAGTGTGTGAGTGAGACAATGTGTGTGTGAGTGAGAGAGTGTCTGTGTGAGTGAGAGTGTGTGTGAGTGTGAGTGTGTGCTTGAGTGAGTGAGAGAGTGTTTATGTGTGAATGAGAGTGTGTGTGAGTGAGTGAGAGAATGTGTGAGTGAGTGAGAAAATGTGTGCGCACGTGAAAAAGTTTGTGTGTGGGTGAGTGAGTGAGAGAGTGTGTGTGTGTGAAAGTGTGAGTGTGTGTGTGAAAGTGTGAGTGTGTGTGTAAAAGAGTGTGTGTGAGTGAGAGAGTGTGTGTGAGTGAGAGTGTGTGTGTGTGAGTGAGAGAGTGCGTGTGAGTGAGAGTGTTTGTGTGAGTGAGAGAGAGAGTGTGTGAGTATGAGTGTGTGGTTGAGTGAGTGAGAGTGTGTGTGTGTGAATGAGAGTGTGTGTGTGTGAGAGTGTGTGTGTGTGTGAGTGAGAGTGTGTGTGAGTGAGTGAGGGCGTGTGTGTGTGAAAGAGTGAGTGTGTGTGAAAGAGTGTGTGTGGGTTAGTGAGTGAGTGTGTGTGTGACTGACTGAGTGTGTGGTGAGTGAGAGAGTGTGTGTGAGTGAGTTAGATTGTGTGTGTGAGTGAGAGTGTGTGTGTGAGAGAGAGAGTGTGTGTGAATGAGAGTGTGTGTGTGAGTGAATGAGAGTGTGTGTGCGTGAGAGAGTGTGTGTGTGTGAAAGAGTGAGTGTGTGGGTGAAAGAGTGTTTGGGAGTGTCTGAGTGAGTGTGAGTGTGTGAGAGAGAGAGTGTGTGTGTGAATGGGTGAGAGTGTGTGTACGAGTGAGAGTATGTGTGTGTGAGTGAGGGAGTGTGTGAGTGTGTGAGTGAGAGTGTGTGTGAGTGAGAGTGTGTGTGTGTGAGTGAGAGTGTGAGTGAGTGAATGAAAATGTGTGTGAGTGAGTATGTGGGTGTGTGAAAGAGTGTGTGTGAGTGAGTGAGAGCATGTGTGTGTGGGTGAGAATGAGTGAGTGTGAGTGAGAGAGTGTGTGTGAGTGAGTGAGAGAGTGTGCGTGTGAGTGGGTGCGAGTGAGTGCATGAGTGAGAGTATGTGTGTATGAGTGAGAGTTTGTGTGTATGAGTGAGCGTGAGTGTGTGTGAGTGAGAGGGAGTGACAGTGTGAGTGAGAGTGTGTGTGTGAGTGAGAGTGTGAGTGTGTGTGAGTGAGCGTGTGACTGAGAGTGTGTGTGTGAGTGAGTGAGAGTATGTGTGTGTGAAAGAGTGAGTGTGTGGGTGAAAGAGAGTGTGAGTGAGTGTGTGTGTGAGTGAGTGAGTGTGTGGGTGAGTGACAGTGTGTGTGTGAATGAGTGAGCGAGTGTGTGTGAGTGAGTGTGTGTGTGTGAGTGAGAGTGTGAGTGAGTGAGGGAATATGTGTGTGAGTGAGAGAATGTCTGTGTGAGTGAGAGAGTGTGTGTGAGTGTAAGTGTGTGCTTGAGTGAGCGAGAGAGTGTGTATGTGTGAATGAGAGAGTGTGTGAGTGAGACAATGTGTGTGTGAGTGAGAGAGTGCCTGTGTGAGTGAGAGAGTGTGTGTGAGTGTGAGTGTGTGCTTGAGTGAGTGAGAGAGTGTGTATGTGTGAATAAGAGTGTGTGTGAGTGAGTGAGAGAATGTGTGAGTAAGTGAGAAAATGTGTGCGCACGTGAAAGAGTTTGTGGGTGGGTGAGTGAGTGAGAGAGTGTGTGTGAGTGAGAATGTGTGAGTGAGAGTGTTTGTGTGAGTGAGAGAGTGTGTGTGAGTATGAGTGTGTGCTTGAGTGAGTGAGAGTGTGTCTGTGTGGATGAGAGTGTGTGTGTGTGTGAGAGTGTGTGTGTGTGAAAGAGTGAGTGTGTGGGTGAGTGATAGAGTCTGTGTGAGTGAGAGTGTGTGTGTGTGTGTGAGTGAGAGTGTGTGTGAGTGACTGAGTGTGTGGTGAGTGAGAGAGTGTGTGTAAGTGAGTGAGACTGTGTGAGTGAGTGAGAGTGTGTGAGAGAGAGAGTGTGTGTGAATGAGAGAGTGTGTGTGAGTGAATGAGAGTGTGTGTGCGTGAGAGAGTGTGTGTGTGTGAAAGAGTGAGTGTGTGGTTGAAAGAGTGTGTGAGTGAGAGTGTGTGTGAGTGAGTGTGTGGGTGAGTGAGAGAGTGCGTGTGTGAAAGAGTGAGTGTGTGTGAAAGAGTGTGTGTGGGTTAGTGAGTGAGTGTGTGTGTGAGTGACTGAGTGTGTGGTGAGTGAGAGAGTGTGTGTAAGTGAGTGAGACTGTGTGAGTGAGTGAGAGTGTGTGAGAGAGAGAGTGTGTGTGAATGAGAGAGTGTGTGTGAGTGAATGAGAGTGTGTGTGCGTGAGAGAGTGTGTGTGTGTGAAAGAGTGAGTGTGTGGTTGAAAGAGTGTGTGAGTGAGAGTGTGTGTGAGTGAGTGTGTGGGTGAGTGAGAGAGTGCGTGTGAATGAGTGAGCGAGTGTGTGTGAGTGATAGCGTGTGTGTGAGTGAGATAGTGTTTGTGAGTGTCTGAGTGAGTGTGAGTGTGTGAGAGAGAGAGTGTGTGTGTGAGTGGGTGAGAGTGTGTGTACGAGTGGGAGTATGTGTGTGTGAGTGAGGGAGTGTGTGAGTGAGAGTGGGTGTGAGAGTGCATGTGTTGGTGAGTGAAATAGTGAGTGTGTGCTTGAGTGAGAGCGTCTGTGAGGGTGCGTGTGTGGGTGAGTGAGATAGTGAGTGTGTGCTTGAGTGAGAGCGTGTGTGATAGTGCGTGTGTGAGTGAGTGAAATATTGAATGTGCGCATGAGTGAGAGTGCGTGTGAGAGTGCGTGTGTGGTTGAGTGAAATAGTGAGTGTGTGCTTGAGTGAGAGCGTGTGTGAGAGTGCGTGTGTGAGTGAGTGAAATAGTGAGTGTGTGCTTGAGTGAGAGCGTGTGTGAGTGCTTGCGTGAGTGAGTGAAATAGTGAGTGTGTGCATGAGTGAGAGTGTGTGTGAGAGACTGTGTGTGGGCAAAATAGTGAGTGTGTGCATGAGTGAGAGCGTGAGTGAGAGTGCGTGTGTGAGAGAGTGAAATAGTGAGTGTGCGCTTGAGTGAGAGCGTGTGTGAGAGTGCGTGTGTGAGTGAGTGAAATAGTGAGTGTGCACTTGAGTGAGAGCGTGTGTGAGAGTGCGTGTGTGAGTGAGTGAAATAGTGAATGTGTGCATGAGTGAGAGCATGTGTGAGAGTGCGTGTGTGAGTGACTGAAATAGTGAGTGTGTGCATGAGTGAGAGTGCATGTGAGAGTGAGAGAAATAGTGAATGTGTGCTTGAGTGAGAGTGTGTGTGAGAGTGCGTGTGTGGGTGAGTGAAATAGTGAATGTGTGCTTGAGTGAGAGTGTGTGTGAGAGTGCGTGTGTGGGTGAGAGAATTAGTGAGTGTGTGCTTCAGAGAGAGCGTCTGTGAGAGTGTGTGTGCGGTTGAGTGAAATAGTGAGTGTGTGCTTGAGTGAGAGCGCGTGTGAGAGTGCGTGTGTGGGTGAGTGAAATAGTGAATGTGTGCTTGAGTGAGAGTGTGTGTGAGAGTGCGTGTGTGGGTGAGAGAAATAGTGAGTGTGTGCTTGAGTGAGAGCGTCTGTGAGAGTGCGTGTGTGGGTGAGAGAAATAGTGAGTGTGTGCTTGAGTGAGAGCGTCTGTGAGAGTGCGTGTGTGGGTGAGAGAAATAGTGAGTGTGTGCTTGAGTGAGAGCGTGTGTGAGAGTGCGTGTGTGGGTGAGTGAAATAGTGAGTGTGTGCTTGAGTGAGAGCGTGTGTGAGAGTGCATGTGTGAGTGAAATAGTGAGTGTGTGCATGAGCGAGAGTGCATGTGAGAGTGCGTGTTTGAGTGAGTGAAATAGCGAGTGTGTGCATGAGTGAGAGCGTGTGTGAGAGTGCGTGTGTGGGTGAGTGAAATAGTGAGTGTGTGCTTGAGTGAGAGCGTGTGTGAGAGTGCATGTGTGAGTGAAATAGTGAGTGTGTGCATGAGCGAGAGTGCATGTGAGAGTGCGTGTGTGAGTGAGTGAAATAGCGAGTGTGTGCATGAGTGAGAGCGTGTGTGAGAGTGCGTGTGTGAGTGAGTGAAATAGTGGGTGACTCAGTGTGCCACCCCGTAGAGAGGTTGCGCATTGACATCCAGCGCTCCGCCCTCCCGGCCGGTGCCTCTAGGGCCCTGGTGGACTCCGCGGGATGAAGGGGCAGTTGCAGCCCCAGCGACTCTCTATGTCTGCACCATGGTGCCGATGCTCTCAGCGATGCCCCTTTGTGAGCGGGCCATGCTCTGTAGCGCCTCACCAATGTCCACCTGCAACTGGGCCATGGTCATCAGTAACTGGGACATGCTCTGCAGTGCCTCACCAATGTCCACCTGCAACTGGGACATGGTCACCAGTAACTGGGACATGCTCTGGTGCCTCTCGGCATAGTGCATCTGAGAGTGGGGCATATCCTCCAGCGTCTGGGACATGCTGTTGAGGCCTTCAGCCACGGCTGTCACTGACTGAGCAAAGACTTGGACATCACCACTCCTGCTGCTAACATTGTGCTCCAGGCTCTCCACTGCGGTCACCACACTAACAGTGTTGGCCTCAGTGCCATGCATTTCCAGTGCTCTCTCCTGAGCCTGTAGCCTTTGGGACTCCTCCAATCGGCTGTGGACCTGCTGACATCCCTATCTGAATCTCACTGTTGCACCCTATCAACTGCATCAGCCCGCTCGCTACCACACTGAGAACACATTTGATGAGCCATGATGTGGAGATGCCGGAAATTGGACTGGGGTGAGCACAGTACGAAGTCTTACAACACCAGGTTAAAGTCCAACAGGTTTGTTTCGATGTCACTAGCTTTCGGTGCGCTGCTCCTTCCTCAGGTGAATGAAGAGGTCTGTTCCAGAAACACATATATAGACAAATTCAAAGATGCCAAACAATGCTAGGAATGCGAGCATTAGCAGGTGATTAAATCTTTACAGATCCAGAGATGGGGTAACCCCAGGTTAAAGAGGTGTGAATTGTCTCAAGCCAGGACAGTTGGTAGGATTTCGCAGGCCAGATGGTGGGGGATGAATGTAATGTGACATGAATCCCAGGTCCCGGTTGAGGCCGCACTCATGTGTGCGGAACTTGGCTATAAGTTTCTGCTCGGCGATTCTGCGTTGTCGCGGGTCCTGAAGGCCGCCTTGGAGAACGCTTACCTGGAGATCAGAGGCTGAATGCCCTTGACTGCTGAAGTGTTCCCCGACTGGAAGGGAACATTCCTGCCTGGTGATTGTTGCGCGATGTCCATTCATTCGTTGTCGCAGCGTCTGCATGGTCTCGCCAATGTTCCACGCTTCGGGACATCCTTTCCTGCAGCGTATGAGGTAGACAACGTTGGCCGAGTCGCACGAGTATGTACCGCGTACCTGGTGGGTGGTGTTCTCACGTGTAATAGTGGTATCCATGTCGATGATCTGGCACGTCTTGCAGAGATTACCATGACAGGGTTGTGTGGTGTCGTGGTCACTGTTCTGAAGACTGGGTAGTTTGCTGCAGACAATGGTTCGTTTGAGGTTGCGCGGTTGTTTGAAGGGATGACCTTGGCAAGATGTTCATCGTCATCAATGACGTGTTGAAGGCTGTGAAGAAGATGACGTAGTTTCTCCGCTCCGGGGAAGTACTGGACGACGAAGGGTATTCTGTCGGTTGTGTCCCATGTTTGTCTTCTGAGGAGGTAGGTCCGGCTTTTCGCTGTGGCGGGTTGGAACTGTCGATCGATGAGTCGAGTGCCATATCCCATTCGTACGAGGGCATCTTTCAACGTCTGTAGATGTCTGTTACGCTCCTCCTCGTCTGAGCAGATCCTGTGTATACGGAGCGCTTGTCCATAGGGGATGGCTTCTTTAATGTGTTTAGGGTGGAAGCTGGAGAAGTGGAGCATCATGAGGTTATCCGTGGGTTTGCGGTAAAGCGAAGTGCTGAGGTGACCGTCCTTGAAGGAGACGAGTGTGTCCAAGAATGCAACTGATTTTGGAGAGTAGTCCATGGTGAGTCTGATGGTTGGATGGAACTTATTAATGTCATTGTGTGAGTGTGTGTGAGTGCGAGTGTGAGCTGGTGAGAGTGTGTGTGATTGTGTGTGAGTGCGAGTGTGTGTGATTGTGAATGTGTGTTGGTGAGAGTGTGTGTGAGTGAAAGTGTGCGTGAGTGCGAGTGTGCATTGGTGAGAGTGTGTGTGAGTGAGAGTGTGTGTGAGTGAGAGTGTGAGCTGGTGAGAGTGTGTGTGATTGTGTGTTGTTGAGAGTGTGTCAGTGCGAGTGTGTGTGAGTGCGAGTGTGAGCTGGTGAGAGTGTGTGTGATTGTGTGTGAGTGCGAGCGTGTGTGAGTGTGAATGTGTGTTGGTGAGAGTGTGTGTGAGTGAAAGTGTGCGTGAGTGCGAGTGTGCATTGGTGAGAGTGTGTGTGAGTGAGAGTGTGTGTGAGTGCGAGCGTGTGTTGGTGAGAGTGTGTGTGAGTGAGAGTGTGTGTGAGTGCGAGCGTGTGTTGGTGAGAGTGTGTGTGAGTGAGAGTGTGTGTGAGTGCGAGTGTGTGTTGGTGAGAGTACTTTGACATTGTTTATTTTTGCTCAGAAAGTTGTTTATTTTCTTCACATCTCCACATTTTATTGAAATGGCCACCAAACCGTCAGCGGGATTCTCCATTCCTGAGACGCCGGAACAGGATTCGTGGAGTTCCACGGCAGCCCTGGTCTGATTCAGTGACTGTGGAGGGGTTGCACTGGTGCCATGTGGAACACAATCGATTCCAATGAGAAACTGTGTGATTCGCCGGATCCGTGATTGACACTCAGGAGGCTGACTAGCTGCAGCCCCATATACACGCTTCACTCCTCATACACATTACCCCAGCCAACAAGATGGCACTGATTGCGCTGGAATGTGCCCATCCCACTAATGGGTCAGCTGGGGCCAGAGGGCACTGAGGTGGATGCCCTGCGTGGACATCCATATGACCTGTGGCCTTAAGTTGACAGTGGACAGTCAGCGCAGTGTGCAGCTGCATGGTTGCCTTGCCACCTTCAGCAATGGTGTTCCATGCCCGTTCACCGTGAAATTCCCCATATTCTCTGTCTGTTAGCTTTGACAAAGAGTCACTGGACTCGAAGCGTTAGCTCTTTTCTCCCCCTACAGATGCTGCCAGACCTGCTGAGATTTTCCAGCATTTTCTCTTTCGTTTCAGATTCCAGCATCCGCAGTAATTTGCTTATATGATGAGGGAAGGGTTGTGTATGTTGTCTAATTGGACTTTAGTAAAGCATTTGATAATTTTGACTCATGGCAGGCCGGTGCAAAAGATTAAATCACATGGGGGTCAGGGGTGAACTAGCTGGATGAATTCAGAACTGGCTTGGCCATAGTAGACAGAGGGTAGCAGTGGAAGGGTGTTTTTCCGAATGGAGGTCGGTAACTAGTGGTGTTCCGCAGGGATCAGGGGCGTCATTCTCCGACCCCCCAGAGGGTCGGAGAATGGCCGTTGGCCGCCGTGAATCCCGCCCCCGCCGGTTGCCGAAGTCTCCGAAGGGAGAAAAGTCTTAATGTTGTCGCTGCCGCGGAGAATGTCACGGGTCTGCGCAAGGCAGCCGATTTTCGGCCTGCCGATATTCTCCCTTCCGGATGGGCCAAAGTCCCGGTGCTCCAGGCTCACGCCGACCAGCGTGGAGGTGAGTGACGGCCTGGGGGGTTGGCTCTGGGCAGGCAATGGCGTGGCCGCAGTCTGAATGCGTGAGGAGAGGTGTGTCTCGGGTTGTGTGTGTGTGCGGCGGGGGGGGGGGGGGGGTGGTTAGAGTAGGCTGGGCTCCGGGGGAGTGCCGGGAGGGGGTCCGTGCCGGGGAGAGGGATGGGGGGGGGTCCGTGCCGGGGTGGAGGTTGGGGGGGGTCCGTGCTGGGGTGGAGGTTTGGGGGGGGGTCCGTGCCGTGCCAGGGTGAGGTTGGGGGGGGTCCGTGCTGGGGTGGAGGTTGGGGGGGGGTCCGTGCCGGGGTGGAGGTTGGGGGGGGGGGGTCCGTGCCGGGGTGGAGGTTGGGGGGGGGCCGTGCCGTGCCGGGGTGAGGTTGGGGGGGGGGGTCCGTGTTGGGGTGGAGGTTGGGGGGGGGGTCCGTGCTGGGGTGGAGGTTGGGGGGGGGGTCCGTGCCCGGGTGGAGGTTGGGGGGGGGTCCGTGCCGTGCCGGGGTGAGGTTGGGGGGGGGGTCCGTGCTGGGGTGGAGGTTGGGGGGGGGTCCGTGTCGGGGTGAGGTTGGGGGGGTCCGTGCTGGGGTGGAGGTTGGGGGGGGGTCCGTGCCGGGGTGGAGGTTGGGGGGGGGTTCCGTGCCGGGGTGGAGGTTGGGGGGGGGGGTCCGTGCTGTGGTGGAGGTTGGGGGGGGGGGTCCATGCTGGGGTGGAGGTTGGGGGGGGTGGGTCCGTGCCGGGGTGGAGGTTGGGGGGGGACCGTGCCGTGCCGGGGTGAGGTTGGGGGGGTCCGTGCTGGGGTGGAGGTTGGGGGGGGGTCCGTGCTGGGGTGGAGGTTGGGGAGGGGGTGTCCGTGCCGGGGTGGAGGTTGGGGGGGGTCCGTGCCGTGCCGGGGTGAGGTTGGGGGGGGGTCCGTGCTGGGGTGGAGGTTGGGGGGGGGGGTCCGTGCCGGGGTGGAGGTTGGGGGGGGGCCCGTGCCGGGGTGAAGGTTGTGGGGGGGGCGGGGTCCGTGCCGAGGAGGGGGATGGGAGGGCAAGTGAGTTGGTCCACCTGGCCAGGTGCCAGCCTCCAACAGTTGGACCCATGCGGTCCATGCCACCTGGCTGGGGGGAGGAGGGGATATGGGCAATGATGACATGTCGTCGTTCCCCTCCCCCCCACCAGGCCGTCATGTTTTCAGATCATCCAGCGATGTTGGCTGCCGTGGTGGCAGCCGCTCATGTCTATGTTGCCCTGGATGAGGAGGAGGAGGAGGAGGAGGAGCGTGCCAGAGAGGCGGTGCAGGCTGCCGCAGAGGGGCAGGCGGCAGCCGCCCAGGCTGGAGGGACACCTGACCGACAGGATGAGGAGGGGGAGGAGGACGTCGCGGCCCCACGGCAACGGAGGCACCCGAGGGCTCCCCGTGTGTACCGGCCCCGGCAGTCATACCAGGACCTCACGGACCGGGAATGCAGGAGGAGACTCCGGATGAGCCGGGAAACCGTGGCACACATCTGCCACCTGCTGGCACACCTGTCACCGCGTGGCACTGGCGGGGGACACCCTCTCCCCGTGTCCGTCAAGGTTACGGTGGCCCTGAACCTTTTTGCAACGGGGTCATTCCAGGCACCGAGTGGGGACCTGTCCGGCATATCGCAGACATCGGTGCACCGGTGCATCCGGGCAGTGACAGATGCCCTATATGCCATGGCGCACCGCTACATCTGCTTCCCCGTGGACCGGGCCAGCCAAGATGCCCGGGCCGTGGGCTTCTCTGCCGTGGCCGGGTTCCCCATGGTCCAGGGCGCGATCGATGGGATGCACGTCGCCGTGCGGCCACCTGCAGATAACAGGGCCGTGTTCACTAATAGGAAGGGGACCTATTCAATGATCCTGCACGTCTGCGCCAGTCATCCAGGCAGTGTACACGACTGTTGTCGCGGTCATCCATCCCCGGCATGTACGAGGGACGCCATCCCCGGCTGAGGGGCCGGTTGCTGGGCGACAGGGGCTACCCATTGCGATCGTGGCTGATGACGCCTATACGGAGGCCACGCAATGAGGCGGAGAACCGCTACAATGATGCCCATGTAGCGACAAGGGGAGTGATCGAGAGGTGCTTTGGCGTGCTGAAGATGCGTTTCAGGTGCCTGGACCTCTCTAGGGGCGCCCTCCAGTATCGGTCAGATAGGGTCGGCCGCATCATTGTGGTGTGCTGCGTCCTGCACAACATAGCCCAGCAGAGGGGCGATGTGCCGCAGGCAGAGGAGGGCGGAGTGGAGGAGCAGCAGGAAGAGGCCCAGTCCTCCCCAGATGAGGGGGATGGGGGCAATGGTCAGGGCAGACGGGGTAGACACAGGCGGATGGCTGACCACCGTTACCGGCTGGCCCAGCGGGCACGGGACAGACTGATAGCCGCCCGCTTCACTGACTAGATGGGCGTGGGAATCGGGTAGTATGGCCACAGACCGCACACCATGGCAACAGCCGACCACCCACACCCCCCACCCATCCACCCACCCAGCACCCTCACCCCCCTCCCCAACCCCACCCACCCCACCCGCATGCACACCACCCCCCCCCCCATTGCCGATCCACCTGCGGCACAACGGGCCGGGCTCACACAGTTGCGGGTGGACGCGTGTCTATCGCAGGCCATGGAGGATGATGACAACCCGCCCTGCGATGAGCTCCTGGCTCTACATCGTTGGACTATGTCTGACCCATGGCCACAGTACCACCATCCACCCGGACCATCCCTGCATGCGGCTGTGACACTGCAGCGCACGGTCCCGTTTGTCATGATATTCAAACACACACATCATGATAGACACACCAACAGACAAATCAGAACACACAACACCACAACCAATGACAGAAAGATATAAAAGCACAGACACAACCCCTGGTGGTCAGGCAGAGCGGCAGAGGAGAACCAGGACACAGCCATAGCCGGGGACACTCAGGGAGACAGCACGTGCAGAGTATCCAGAACGAACTGTATTATAAGAGGTATAATAAAATAGAGTTGTACCACATACAACTGTGTTGGCTCATCTGTGCACCAGAGCACCCAACACCACATGGTACAGGAGTGGATCGATACCTGCCGGCATACATCCAGTGTACAGAGACAACCAGCAGTGCCCAGGCAAAATGATGTACGAGCTCCCGGTTCCGCAGGCGCTCCAGTGCGACGGCGACCTCCACGAAAACTGGCGGCGATTCCGGCAAAATTTTGAATTGTTCCTGGCGGCAGCTCAACTCCAAGACCTGGATGATAGGGAAAAAATTGCATTTCTCCTCATCGTCGCCGGTGCAAGGGCAAGAGCAATGTTCAGAAGGTTCAGGTTCTTCAGGAGGCAGCAAAGGCACGATTACCAGGCAGTCATGGGCAAATTCGCCAAGTACTGTGAAGAATACGCAATCCAATGGGGACTTAAAGGTAAGAAAAGCGGCAGTACTCACCTCGTGGCTGGGATCCCGGAGCCCGAAATCCCGGGCCTAAGAAAAGGCTGGGTCGAGGTCGACGGCCATCTTGCTAAAGGTATAACGCTAGCACAGTTGCGCGAGAAGTGCGCAGAACCGGAAGTTTCGTATGCGCATGCGCAATATGGTGCGCATCCGCAGTTAAGAAAATGGCCATCGGTAAAGGAACAGTGATCTGAGCATGCGCAGTCGCTTCCTACGTGCTACATACCGAGCGTCAGGATGTCAGAGGCCCCAGACTGCACCAATTTAAAATGGAAATGTCCCAAATCCAATTTAAAAGGGAAACGTCCCAAATCAAAAAAACAAAAATCTGTTAAAGCTGTAAAACAACCTTCCCTCACCTGGAATGACAGCACAGTGCCGCAAATTGACCCAGGAGATGAATTTTACCTCCGAAGAACCCTCCGACAAGCAGTTACCTACGCACAAGCCGATGATTCTGACCTTGAATACTTCGATGACGATTTTTACAGTGTTTCCGGACCTCGCGAGCCCAATGATAGCTCCGTGGTCCTATATGACTATGACTCGGACGAACCTTTCGTGTTGCACATTGGCGGCCCCCATACTGAATCCGACGCAGATGCGGATTCATTTTTCGGATTTGAGGATCTTCAACCCAGCAGATATGACGTTCCAACTTATCAGTACCGGATGATGCTGCAGCCTGACATTACCAGACAGGGAGCGGTGCAAGCACACGGAGAGTGCCCTGCTGCCACACAGAGCGTGGTCCACGTCCCGCTCAACGTTCCCGACTCTATGAAAGAAGACATGCAAGACTCCAGAGTGCAGTCCTCGCATGAACCAGAAGTGACTCCAGTGTCACAAGCTTCCACAGCAAGCTCGTGGACAGCCTCCACGATAGAAGCAACGCAAGACTCCAGAGCGCAGTCCTTGCACGAACAAGAAGTGACTCCAGTGTCACAAGCCTCCACAGAGAGCTCGTGGACGGACTCCACGATGGAAGGAACGCAAGACTCCAGAGCGCAGTCCTTGCAGGAACAAGACCATGAGGGTCTAGCAACCTCTCCTGACCAACCAGCGGCAGACGATGCAAGTCTGCCATGCTCCCGTGAACAGCAAGAAGGCTATAACAGCCTACCATGCTCCACTACACAGCAGCATGACCATGACGGTCTCTCATGCTACAATAAAGGGCACAGCGCTGAAGACTGTTCAAGCCCAACTGAAGACAAGCCAAAGGAATCGCCTCGTCCAAGCCCGAAGAAAAAAGGTTTATGCGCTGACCTTCAGGATCATTGTAGCCGAACAGAGATTAATAATGCAGCACGGCCACAGAAGGATGCTGAGGATTTCCTAACGAAATTAATTGTATGTTTAACTTGCAAGGAGCAGACTGAGAATTGCCAGTGTTTTAGTACGGATCGAAAAAATGGACAAGACATTGATCCTCAGGTAATGGAAATAACACAACCTGACTCATATCCACGGCAGGGACAAATGTCTCCCTTCAACACAATGCCGCAAAATCCCAACTTCGGAGACCAGCAGTTAGTCAGTAATGACTCTTCAAACCTGGAAGGGAACATTAATTGCATTGAACCTATACACACTCCACTGATTATTGAGCAGAACATTGGAGCAAGAATCCTGAGGACACCGACATCGAGTAGCCAGATAACGAATTTAACACCCACAGCAGTTTCAAGTGAACCAAGTGTGCTTTCCACTAATGATGAAGATGCAGATAAGGTCGAACCGATTATCCATTGTACCACACTAACCCCAGTGCTCAAGCAGTTATGTATGGGGAGTATGATGTGGGCAATTGAGAACAGTAAAAAAGAGACTGTGACCATGCCAGTCCCAGCAAAATCAGACCCAGAGACCATGAAGGCATGTACATCAAACAAAGTTACATATGAGGTACCTGAGAAGAAAAGTGAAACGGAATGTTCTTTGGAAAATGGTACAATGTCGATAGAAACAGTGGATACTATATTCGAGACCATACATATGGGAGAGTTTGGGGGTAATAAACAAGGTTCTGCAATGTCTGGGGGAAGATTTAAAGTTCCAAAGAAGAAAAGCCCAAATGAAGGACAATGGCAAGACAATGACAGTCCACCGACATGGTGTGCACCACCAGATGAAAACTCTGACAATTTACCCAACCCTAGTGAACAGCAAGCTGCTAATGACGATCTATCCACGGGATGTGAGACGAGTGACGACAGCATCCCACTTCCCATGCAAAAGGTGCAAGGTGACAGACCTCGCCTAGTGCGTACCAAGGCACTCAACGATCACGGTGGGACCACTGACGACTGCGGTGGCGGCGCACCGCTTCCACCCTCGATGGCTCGAGCCTCTCCACTGGTTGGTGCATTCCTGCATGTTCCGACTCCAGAAGTGCAGCTTCAGGGAATCTCGGCTGCCTCCAGTGAACCTGTTGGGACTCCGGATGGGGGGCATCGACGGAAGGCAGACCGGACTCCAGATGGGGAGCAGCCAAGCGCCGACTCTGATCTGCGCACGCCAGACCTTGCTCCGGACGGGCGGTGTCGCGGCCTCGGTGATGGCACGCTCAGGGTGACGGCAGATGCCACGGCGACTGGGAATGGATCGCGTGGCAGTCCCACTGGGTCGGCAGTGGCAACCAGCACCGGCGGTCCAAGATGGACACACCAACTCGCGCCATCGCCAGACGTTGATGCGAGCAACAATTCTCTATCCAAGGCGACATGCTTCGACGTTTCTCTGCGGAGTCGCCCTTCCGGCACAGCAGGTGGCCGGAACCAGCGTACACGGTCTTGGCCAACTTCCACATCTGGCACAGTCATCGCCTTGCATGATATTAGTGATGGTGCTACTTCAATGGCAACGACCCATCGGCTACAAGATGCCGTCCACCACAAACATAAAAAGAAAACAGACTCCACCTTGTTCCTGGCATGCAGGGCGGATGGATTGGTGCGTAGGCGCAATCAGCGGGCTCTGTGCCGCCTTCCACGCTCGCAACTGCACCGTACGCACACGCCGGATCCTCCACTGGTTCCCAAGGATGACTTCGTGGAGATGCCACGGATCATGCCCCTTCCATCGCCACCAGAACCAAACCACAGCCAGGGCACCACTAACAAAGATGTTGAATGTCATATTTGCAAGAATGAAAAAGACCAAGCACTGCAGGAAGTACAACAAATGGTAAAGTAGAGACTTCGGCAACAGCATCACCTCCAACAGTCCAAGGTGAACCAGTGTGACCACAAATCTCCACAGCTGAACCGGCTTGAGGACCAGCCCATTCTTGAGGCGGTCACCCACTAGACTGGACTTATAACGCTGTTAATACGTTCAAAAAGTCAAACACTTCTGTATTATAACCTGTTGTTGTTTATTGTTCCAGATATCGTCTGACCGGACCAATGTTCAAGTTTTTTTTTTCTCTCGCATCCAAGTTTTGTTATGGTACAACCTTGTTAGTGTGACGCACCCGACATCGCCCCATGTAAATAGTTACGTCATAAACACACGCTGTACACAACACACACACACACTCTTAGATGCACTCACGACACAATTGTATTTATAACCACGTAGGCACTTGTCTTTGTAAAAAAGGGGGATGTCATGATATTCAAACACACACATCATGATAGACACACCAACAGACAAATCAGAACACACAACACCACAACCAATGACAGAAAGATATAAAAGCACAGACACAACCCCTGGTGGTCAGGCAGAGCGGCAGAGGAGAACCAGGACACAGCCATAGCCGGGGACACTCAGGGAGACAGCACGTGCAGAGTATCCAGAACGAACTGTATTATAAGAGTTATAATAAAATAGAGTTGTACCACATACAACTGTGTTGGCTCATCTGTGCACCAGAGCACCCAACACCACACCGTTCTCTGCCCGGGGGATGTTGATGGCGGCCCAGGGGAAGGGGGCAGACTCACCTGGGGCTGAGGTAAGACCACCCCTCACACACACACTTGCGCTCAACGTACATGACACCCCCGCACACTTTGGACAGAGCACAGAGGCAGCTTCGGTAGGTGTAACATTGACTTTATTAACCAAAGGAGTTCATGCACGTGCCCTAGCCCCTAAAACTCATCTGTGCCCTGCAGCCGTGCCAACTTACTCAGTGTCTAATTGTTTGGCCTTACGGGCCCTTTGACTACGTCTACGTGGTTCCCCAGACGGTACAGCAGAACTGGAGGTGGACTCCTGTGATTCCTGCCCTCTGACAATGGATCCCTTTGGCGGCCGTTTCCTGGGGCGTCCTGGCCTAGATGGGCCAGGCTGCGGCTCGGGCGACTGGGATGGCGAGCTGCCAGCCTGTCCTGCCCGTTGCCGACCCGATGCACCTGGGACGGAAGGGGGGGTGTCCGAGGTGTCGCGGTGTACCGGGACCTCCCCTACAGAGGGAGCCGGGACGGACCACACCACCTCCTCCTCCCTCGGGGTGCCCGATGGCCCCCAGGCCTCTACATGGGTGGGGGATGCGAACGGACTGGCCATCCGACGCCCCCCCGACATCTGGCGCTGCCAGTCCTGGAGGCCCGTGCTGGTAGCGACAGGGGTCTGCAGGTTTGCAGCCATGGAGCCCAGGGGGTTGGCAAACCCTGTCTGTGACAGTGCGACGCCGGCTCGCACATGGCCACTGGCGCCGATGCCCTCAGCGATGGCCTGCAGAGACTGGGCCATGGCCTGCTGAGACTGGGCCATGGCCTGCTGAGACTGGGCTATGGCGTTGAGCGCCTCTGCCATCTGGCGCTGGCACTGGTTCATGGCCTCCTGTGAGAGGGCAGCCATTTCCTGGGCCACAGACGCCGCCTGCACGGAAGGCCCCAGGCCTCGCAAACCGTTCCCCATGTCTGACACCGTCGCACCCATTGCCTCCACCGCGGACGCCACCCGTGCGGTGTCGGCCTGGGTGGCACGCATGACCGGCACCACTCCCAGCTCCTGGACGCGGGTGGACTCCTCCACCTGCGACTGCAGCCGCCGCAAGCCGCCCGTCACCCTCTTCGCTCGTCTCCGGGTCGGTGGTTGCATTGGATCTATGTGTGGGTGTGGTAACTGCAGGAACCCGGGATCCATCTGGGCGGCAGATGTTCGCTTGGGCTGGGCTGCCCACCGACCGCCCAGTCCCTCTGCTGCTCCTACCTCCACCTGCTGTACCGGGACGGCTGTGTTGTGCGCACCAGTGAGTGTACCAGACGCCTCATCACTAAAGTGCCCAACCGTGGTGAGTGTTTCTGCGATGGTGGAGGGTGTTGGTGACAGCAGTGGCGTTGTGTCATGCTCTTCGTCCCACTCTGAGTCCATGGCACTTTGGGGTGGGGGTTCGTCTCCACCCATCCACTCTGAGTCACTGTCCGATATTTCGTCTTCCTGGGTAGTGCTGTCCCGGGTAGGGGTGTCCTGGGTAGTGGTGTCCTGGGTAGTGGTGTCCTGGGTAGTGGTGTCCTGTGTAGTGGTGTCCTGGCTTGGATGTGACGGGTGCCTGTGGCTGCCCCCCTCGTCGCTGGGTGGTCGCTCCCGCACGTGACGGGGGTGTCGTCTCCCTGTTGCTCCAGGTCTCTCCGTCTCCCGTGGTGTGCGAGGGGCATCCTGCGGGCGTCGCATGTTGGAGTGTCCGGGTCTCTCCGTCTCCCGTGGTCTCCGAGGGGCATCCTGCGGGCGTCGCATGCTGGAGGTTGCGGGTCTCTCCGTCTTCTGTGGTCTCCGAGGGGCATCCTGCGGGCGTCGCATGCTGGAGGGTGCGGGTCTCTCCGTCTCCTGTGGTCTCCGAGGGGCATCCTGCGGGCGTCGCATGCTGGAGGGTGCGGGTCTCTCCGTCTCCTGTGGTCTCCGAGGGGCATCCTGCGGGCGTCGCATGCTGGAGGGTGCAGGTCTCTCTGTCTCCTGTGGTCTCCGAGGGGCATCCTGCGGGCGGTCTGCATCTGCGGGGATGGGTGCCTGGACGTTTGGTCCTGCGATACACAATGAAGCATGCATGGTTAGACATCAGGCAGTGATCAGGTGATACGGGGGAGGGGGATATAGGGGAGGGGGGATATGGGGACGGGCTGTCGGTGGCTCACTTGCTAGTACGCCCCGACCTCTGCATCAGCAACCTCCCGGTCCTCAGGTCCGCCAGCCAGTTCCAGGGCCCTTTCCTCGTGTACGGTCAGTGGCCTCTCATCAGCGGGCCCTCCTCCAGTCCTCACATGCTCCCTATTGTTGTGTGCGCGCTTCTCCTGTGGGGGGGGGGCAGGGGAAAAAGGCAACAGTGTTAGGCAGGTATATGAATGCACGCCATCGGTTGCGCGTGCATTGCAGAGGTTAAGGTTAGGGCTGGATTCACTTGGGGATATGGGGGATATGGGGGAGGGGGGATATGGGGGAGGGGGGATATGGGGGAGGGGGGATATGGGGGAGGGGGATATGGGGGATATGGGGAGGGGGGATATAGGCGGAAGGTGGGGATATGGGGGATATGGGGGAGGGGGGATATGGGGGATATGGGGGAGGGGGGGACATGGGGGAGGGGGTATATGGGAGATATGGGGGAGGGGGGATATGGGGGATATGGGGAGGGGGGATATGGGGGAGGGGGGATATGGGGGATATGGGGGAGGGGGGAATATGGGGGAGGGGGGATATGGGGAGAGGGGATATTGGGGAGGGGGGATATGGGGATATGGGGGAGGAGGATATGGGGGATATGGGGAGGGGGGATATGGGGGAGGGGGGATATGGGGGATATGGGGGAGGGGGGGATATGGGGGAGGGGGGATATGGGGGAGGGGGGATATGGGGGAGGGGGATATGGGGGAGGGGGATATGGGGGAGGGGGGATATGGGAGAGGGGGGATATGGGAGAGGGGGGATATGGGGGAGGGGGGATATGGGGGAGGGGGGACATGGGGGAGGGGGTATATGGGAGATATGGGGGAGGGGGGATATGGGGGATATGGGGAGGGGGGATATGGGGGAGGGGGGATATGGGGGATATGGCGGAGGGGGGAATATGGGGGAGGGGGGATATGGGGATGGGGGATATGGGGGAGGGGGGATATGGGGATATGGGGAGGGGGATATGGGGGATATGGGGAGGGGGGATATGGGGGAGGGGGGATATGGGGGATATGGGGGAGGGGGGATATGGGGGAGGGGGGATATGGGGGATATGGGGGAGGGAGGATATGGGGGATATGGGGGAGGGGGGATATGGGGGATATGGGGGAGGGGGGATATGGGGAGGGGGGATATGGGAGAGGGGGGATATGGGGGAGGGGGGATATGGGGGAGGGGGATATGGGGGAGGGGGGATATGGGGAGGGGGAATATGGGGGAGGGGGGATATGGGAGAGGGGGGATATGGGGGAGGGGGGATATGGATATTGGGCAGGGGGGGAAGCTCACCCTGCCTGCTCTGACGAGGTCGTCCACCTTCTTGTGGCGCTGGGTGCCTGTCCGTGGTGTCAGGGCCACAGCGGTGACGGCCTCTGCCACTTCCCTCCACAGACGCCGGCTGTGGCGTGGGGCAACTCTGCGGCCGTGCCCGGGATACAGGGCGTCCCTCCTCTGCTCCACCGCGTCCAGGAGCGCCTCCACATCGCGTGACTCGAACCTCGGGGCTGAGCGACGGCCAGCCATCCAGTCGGGTGTTGCGGTCGGGTGTTCCGGTCGGGTGGGGGGGAGCAGCGCGGCCTTATGAGCCGTCACGCCGTGCAGCGCGTATGACGCTGCACGGCGTGAACCACTGCGCAAGCGCGGATCCCGTTATGACGCTGCTAGCCCATTTCGGGCCGGAGACTATCGACCCATTTTTCCGACGTGACGCAAGTCGGATTTGCGCCGTTTTTTGCGCCGATCGGCGGACTTTCCGCCGATAACGGAGAATTTCACCCCAGTTCTGCGACCTCTGCTGTTTGTAATATATATATTATGGAAGATATATGACTTGGAAGAAAATTTAGCGGGTCTAATTAGAAAGTTTGCGGATGATACTAAGATTGCTGGAGTTGCGGGTAGTGATGAAGATTGTCAGAGAATACAACAGGATATAGATAGGCTGCAAAATTGGGCGGAGAAATGGCAGATGGAATTTAACCCGGACAAATGCGAGGTGATGTATTTTGGTAGATCCAATTCAGGTGGGAGCTATAAAATGAATGGCAGAACCATCAGGAGCACAAACACACACACAGACCTGGGTGTGCAGGATAACAGATCCTTAAAAGTGTCAGCACAAGTGGAAATGGTGGTAAAAAAAAGGATATGGCCTGCTTGCCTTCATAGGACGGGGGTACCGAGTATAAAAGTTCAAAAATGTTGTAACAGCTATATAGAACGTTGAATAGGCCACATTTGGAATACTGTATCCAATTCTGGTCACCACACTACCAGAAAGACGTGGAGGCTTTGGAGAGAGTTCAGAAAAAGTTTGCCTGGTATGGAGGGTATGAGCTAAGAGGAGAGATTGAATAAACTGGGATTGTTCTCCCTAGAGAGACGGAGGCTGAGAAATGAACTGATATAAGTTTATAAAATTATTAGGGGTATAGATAGGGTGAACAGTTGGAAGCTATTTACGAGGGCAGAATTGAAAATTACAAGGTGAGGGGGATAGGTTCAGTGGAGATGTGCGGGGGAAGTTTTTATACAGAGGGTGGGGTGGCCTGGAATGCATTGGCAAGTAAGGTAGTTGAGGCATTTACTTTAGCAGCCTTTAAGACTTATCTGGATAGACACATGAACAGACAGGATATAGAAGGATACAGCGGTTGGTCTAGATAGGACACGTTATCGGCGCAGGCTTGGAGGGCCGAAGGGCCTGTTCCGGTGCTGTATTGTTCTTTGTTCTTTGTTCTTTAGCCTGTTGACAATGGTTGGGTCGGTAGATTGCTCTGATGGGGTGCCACCGCCAATGAAAACATGCAGCAGGGCGGTTGGTAAATTCCGCCCCGGGCCTAAAGGGAGGCCGGAAAATCCCGGCTGCAAGCGTGGTCAGAAAAACCCGGCCACAAGCAAGGTCGGAGAATCCTGGTCCACATCTATAAAGGCACAATTCACAATGCTGTCAACCTCATCAATGCACCACAGCGATGCCAGTTGCTGCTCAAGTTCAACATTTAACTCAATTCCAAAGTTAAAATTGTTTGTGAGTATTGAAACATGGTGCTCAAGTGGTGCCAAACTGACGCAATGTGAACATGAGTGATAATTGAATTTGCCCTGATCATTCTCTCAGACTTGCACACATGACAAGCCTTAAACAAGTGCATGTTCATCACTTCAAACTGATAAACAAGGTCGGCCTCCAAAGATACTCGGTATCAGTCAGAGTCTGGTGACTCAGTAGTAGGTGCTGAGCTGAAATTTGCTGAGTAATTGTATTAAATGATAGCCATTTGCCTTCTCTATCGGATATCTTGTTGGCCAGGAAGCTGATCTGTTTTTCGAAGCACCCATCATTTTTTGAAAACTAAATTGGATATCCCCCACCTTCCAAAGCTTCAGACGAACTGACACACCAATAGATAGACTGTGTTCCCCATCTCTGCACCCCTGATACCCCCAAAACATCTTTATTCTTTGTAATGAGCGAAAGCTGCACGACAAGTATTTCTGTCAACTTTCATATTATGCAAAGTTTTCATGGTTTATTAGTTTCAAAAGTGTTTTCTTTACATTTAAACTGCTGAATATTTGAAAATCATCCAACAAAATGCACAGAGCTTTGGGCAGTTAACAAAGTACAACACGGGATAAAATGACGACACATTTCTTGGAACTGCTGTCTGTACCTTAGATTTTTAAAAGCTACAGAGATAGTGGGTGGGTTGATTTATTGTTACAGGATTCCATAGATTCCAGAATGGTCACAATGGATTGTAAATTGACAAATATAATCCATTACTTAAGAAAGGAAGGAGAAAGGAAACAGGGAACTGGTGGATTGTTATGTGATATCAGCCATTAGGAAAAGGTTGGATTCTGTTGTTGAAGAAAGAGTGAAAGGACTGAAAATCGTCATGGTGTGGAGGGTGCTACATGCAGCAGCCCCATGTAATAATGTTTTATATTGATTCAATATCTTCCAGGACACCTGTGTGCTTCACATTACCGAAAGGAGCTGCTCCTCAATTTTTGGTTGTACTTCAGCCCCACTTTGGCCACTCACATGCAGTTGGCAGCGGGCAGATCAGTGGTCCTCCTTTGTTGGTATGTTTCCGGGCCATTAACAGGCTGAAGCAGCAGACAGTCAGAGGTCATTCAACCTGACTGTCTGCCGGTTTTTCATGGTTATGTCCATACGTGGGTGTCCTTTGAGAGGGAGCACATGGTGAGAGTCTCTTATCGATATTAGTGATGGGTAAGAGCTAGACATTTGCTAATGTTTCACGTTGTAAATAGCTTTAAAACTGAGCAAAATTTCCTTCTGCTCTCAGCCTTCACCAACTAGCTGCCAGAACTTTCACAGTGATAACATCAACTATCATTCAAAGGCTAAAACTTAGTCCAAATTCCTCTCTCTCTCTCGAGCAATTGTCTGAAGCTGAACCAGGCTGTTTGCAAGCCCCATTTAACTCCAAGATGAGCTTCTCTGTGCCTGGGCCCTGATTTGCCATTCAGTCCTAATCCCCCATCAGCCCTGTGCTCTCCGACGTACACTGGCTCTCGTTTAGGGAATCCCGGATTTTAAAATTCTCATCCCCATTTTGAAATCCATCCATCGGCTCAGAACCCACTATCTCTCCTTTAGCCCCATAACTTTTCAAGATATCTATACTGCTCTAATTCTGGTTTCTCAAGCATCCTCGAATGTAATTGCTCCACCAATGGTGAGCATAAAAACATAAGAAATAAGAGTAGACCATTCGATCCATCGAGATTGCTTCCCCACTTCATACCAGCATGATTGATAATGGATTGCAAATCTACTTTCCCACCAACTCTCCAAACCCCTTGATTTCTCATAGAGACAAACATATCTGTCTATCCCAGTCTTAAATATATTCAATGGAGCATCCACAATTCTGGGACAGAGAATTCCAAAGGTTTGCAACCCTTTGATTGAAGAAATTTCTCCTCATGTAAACGTGAAAGCCCCTTATTCCGGGACGGTGCCCCAGGTTTTAGATTCTGCAGACACTGCAACAACCTCAGTGTCTGCCATGCCAAGATCCTTCAGATAATAATTACTTTAATTTCTTCATTCTTTAGCTCCTAGTTAATCTCTATATCTGTTCTTTAATGTTTGCTTTCTACTGTGAAGACACTGAAGACTGTCTCAGCCTTCAGCTTTGGAATTTCCCCTCCATATCACTCTGCCTCTCTATCTCACTTTCCTCCTTCAAGATGCTCCTTACAACCTATCCATCTTTATAACCAAACATTTGGTTATCTTTCCTAAAATTTCCTTTAGTGGTTCAATGTCACTTTGTGTTTTCCACCTTAGGCTGTTCTATGATCTTGAAGACACTGTATGAATACACAGATTGTTGTTGTTGTTCATAGAATAGAATTTACAGTGCAGGAGGAGGCCATTCGGCCCATCGAGTCTGCACCAGCCCTTGGAAAGAGCACCCCACTCAAGCACACACCTCCTCCCCCCCATCCCCTTAACCCAGTAAGTCCAATTAACCTTTTTGGACACTAAGGGCAATTTAGCATGGTCAATCCACCTAACATCTTTGGACTGTGGGAGGAAACTGAAGGAAACCCACTCATACATGGGGAGAACATGCAGATGCCGCACAAACAGTGACCCAAGCCGGAAATCGAACCTGGGACCCTGGAGCTGTGAAGCAACTGTGCTAACCACCACGCTACCGTGCTGCCCATTGTTGAAGTGAACGATTGGGTTTTTATGATCATCTGAAAACTTCATGGTCACTGCTGCTGGTACCGGCGACACAGGGCAATTTCTGTTCCTTTAAGGATCAACTGTACTTCAAGGAAATTCTAATTTAAGTCAAATGTGAAATCCGTGTTGAGGCCACAAAATATTTTAACCTGCCTTCTGTCCTGGAAAAGGGCACACGGGTTCAAAGTTCAAAATGCGAAGTTGAGGAGAGACATCCTGGAGATCTCTTCCCAGAAAGACAGTTTCCAGGATTCCTGGAGAATGAAGGCAGAAATCATGGAATCCTTGGGAGGTCTGTTAACTACTGTGTGGTTTTGCTTTTTATCCACAATGGAAAAATTAAGAATGCACCAACGGAGTTCCTGGTTAACCATCAGACAGAGACACTTGAAAGGCAGGATGAATTAACATTTTAAATTTGAATCGAAGGAATCCTGACTAATTGTCATTTTGAATTTCCAAAACCGAACTCAAATTTGAAATAGACACCTTTTTTCAGGTATGAAGGTAGCCATATTACATTAATTTCTGAGTATGGACCAGCTAATGTAGGCTGTAACAACCTTAGCTCTGATGGGGAGAAGCACCCCACTGAATCAGCTGCAATTTGCCAATGCAAGACAAACAGTGGGTTTATAATTGTGAAAAGCCTGTCTCTGTCAGTTTACTCTGCCCTCTTCATTGCTGTGTAAAATTCTAAGTAGGTGAAGGCGGTATCTTGATGGTGGGTAATCTTTTGAACATTTTTATTTCTACTACTTTTTCATCTGAAATGAAGTATGTTTATGTAAATTATGCACGGGTAGACTGTGTATCGTTTGCTAAAAGCAAAAGTTTATTGTTCCTCAGTAAATATTTCAGTTGAAGCAGTTTAACAATTATAGATGGAAAATTAATGATGAAATATGCAAACTGGATTGAACAGTGAGAGTTACAGCAAAATCAAGTTTGTTTATAAGAGTGAGGACTCATTGCCACGCAGGTTGAGCAAACGTGCAAACAGTGGTTTGAAGGATGTGAATCAAACGACTTTCTGCTTCAATTTCCTGGCTTCATCTTTAACGGTACCGAGAGCTCAGTATTTGGCAAATGACAGTGAGCAACTTGTCTATGGAGCAGTGGGTTGATGGAAGGAATTCAGTCAGATGGCTGGCCAAGGTCACCTCGATACATTGGCAAAGTTTCTGTAACAATAAACAAAAGAAAAATGAATTGGAAGCAAAGACATGTCTATTTTTGTCGGGGTGTCCGATACTGAGCATGCCCCAGAAGGAATGTTGGTCGAAGGGATCCTTAATTATTTTAAATGCAAAATGAATAACAGGTATTTACTGTTAAATTATGCACAGGACTAAAATATTTACAAATTAACCTTTCAATTTGAAATGCAGCAATCTAAATATCCAGTTACTGTCTTGAGGGTCACAAAGTTGTTGGAATAAGCACGAGGAAGATTCAATCAAATTGATACGTACCGGGAAGTTTTGAGGGTCTACCAGAAGTACTTTACCATGGGTTTCTGCAAGACCTTCCAGGTGGCCATGCAGGTCATCCAAGTGGTGAGCTGCTTTGGTTATAGCTCCGATGACCTTTGCACCATGTTTTTTGACCTTGGGACCGGCGGCAGAGAAGTCTTCGAAATGGAAGTAAACCTTGCTTCCAGGATAAAGTGCAAACATTCTGCAGGGACAAAAATAACAAAAAAATTCCATCTTCTGAAACTTCCAGCACCCAGCCCAACCCAAACTCATTATTCAAATAGTTAAACACTATTGTGCAGTACAGCAAACTTCATTAATATGTGGAAAGTTTGCAATCTCATTCTGATTCACATTCATTCTGTTTTGAGATCACCAATCACACTGCTTTAGAATATTATTGAAATCCCATTTCAGTTAGCTCATGATGCCACAGTAAAATAAATCAATCAAATAATTATCATCACAGATTCTTGACAAAAATGCTTTGAAGAGAATGTAAATGGAATGGAATTACCTGGCCAGAGATTCTGCACCTAATTTCTCAGCATTCTGCTCGAGCACCTTTATGATGGGCATTATTTCATTCTTGTCATTGTCCGTGAAAATCATGGTTGCAGCTCTTGTCACTCTTTCACTCTCAACACTTCTGAGATGTCTAAGGGTGGTTCTTACCCGTTTTTATTGCATTTCTCCTGGACCCTCCCTTCAGTCTCCATTTGCTTGATTGGTTGCTGGCCTCTCCTCCCAACTGTTCTATTGGATCTGTGACTAATGCAATGATAAGAAGCAACATCAAGTGAGGAACCAATCATCTGTTTTCATTAGCAACTGTTAAGAAAGATAACCGATGTTTGAGAAATGTTAACCAAACCCCACCTTCTGCATATTTCATTTGGAAGATGTTTCAATGGTTTGACTAAATGAGTGCACTAGAATAGACTAGTACACATGTGGCAAGGACCACAAGGCAGATAGGATCATTGACTTGGACAATTCATTGTAATCAGAGAATATTAAATATTTTGATTGCTAACTCAGCAGCAAAGACAATGCTGAACATCCACCAACATAACACTCACTGTTAAAATAGAATAATATTTTTAACTCGCATGCCTTTAAAATAGAATAATACCTAAAATATCATATTATATAATATGATATAATAGAGCAAAGCAAAATTCAAAACACATTGCCCTAAAATGTATTTTTTATTGCTGTATTTAATTTTAATGCCATTGGTCACTAAATGTTAAATGCCACATTATTTCTCTCTTACTCCAGTTGATTCATCCACTTATTTAGGGCAGCACGGTAGCATAGTGGTTATCACCATGGCTTCATGGCGCCAGGGTCCCAGGTTCGATTCCCTGTTAAACAAAGAACAAAGAAATGTACAGCACAGGAACAGGCCCTTCGGCCCTCCAAGCCCGTGCCGACCATACTGCCCGACTAAACTACAATCTTCTACACTTTCTGGGTCCGTATCCTTCTATTCCCATCCTATTCATATATTTGTCAAGATGCCCCTTAAATGTCCCTATCGTCCCTGCCTCCACTACCTCCTCCGGTAGTGAGTTCCAGGCACCCACTACCCTCTGCGTAAAAAACTTGCCTCGTACATCTACTCTAAACTTTGCCCCTCTCACCTTAAACCTATGCCCCCTAGTAATTGACCCCTCTACCCTGGGGAAAAGCCTCTGACTATCCACTCTGTCTATGCCCCTCATAATTTTGTATACCTCTATCAGGTCGCCCCTCAACCTCCTTCGTTCCAGTGAGAACAAACCGAGTTTATTCAATCGCTCCTCATAGCTTATGCCCTCCATACCAGGCAACATTCTGGTAAATCTCTTCTGCACCCTCTCTAAAGCCTCCACATCCTTCTGGTAGTGTGGCGACCAGAATTGAACACTATACTCCAAGTGTGGCCTAACTAAGGTTCTATACAGCTGCAACATGACTTGCCAATTCTTATACTCAATGCCCTGGCCAATGAAGGCAAGCATGCCGTATGCCTTCTTGACTACCTTCTCCACCTGTGTAGCCCCTTTCAGTGATCTGTGGACCTGTACTCCTAGATCTCTTTGACTTTCAATACTCTTGAGGGTTCTACCATTCACCGTATATTCCCTACCTGCATTAGCCCTTCCAAAATGCATTACCTCACATTTGTCCAGGTTAAACTCCATCTGCCATATCTCCGCCCAAGTCTCCAGACAATCTAAATCCTGCTGTATCCTCAGACAGTCCTCATCGCTATCCGCAATTCCACCAACCTTTGTGTCGTCTGCAAACTTACTAATCAGACCAGTTACATTTTCCTCCAAATCATTTATATATACTACAAAGAGCAAAGGTCCCAGCACTGATCCCTGTGGAACACCACTGGACACAGCCCTCCAATTAGAAAAGCATCCCTCCATTGCTACCCTCTGCCTTCTAAGGCCTAGCCAGTTCTGTATCCACCTTGCCAGTTCACCCCTGATCCCGTGTGACTTCACCTTTTGTACTAGTCTACCATGAGGGACCTTGTCAAAGGCCTTACTGAAGTCCATATAGACAACATCTACTGCCCTACCTGCATCAATCATCTTAGTGACCTCCTCGAAAAACTCTATCAAGTTAGTGAGACACGACCTCCCCTTCACAAAACCGTGCTGCCTCTCACTAATACGTCCATTTGCTTCCAAATGGGAGTAGATCCTGTCTCGAAGAATTCTCTCCAGTAATTTCCCTACCACTGAAGTAAGGCTCACCGGCCTGTAGTTCCCGGGATTATCCCTGCCACCCTTCTTAAACAGAGGAACAACATTGGCTATTCTCCAGTCCTCCGGGACATCCCCTGAAGACAGCGAGGATCCAAAGATTTCTGTCAAGGCCTCAGCAATTTCCTCTCCAGCCTCCTTCAGTATTCTGGGGTAGATCCCATCCGGCCCTGGGGACTTATCTACCTTAATATTTTTTAAGACACCCAACACCTCGTCTTTTTGGATCACAATGTGACCCAGGCTATCTACACCCCCTTCTCCAGACTCAACATCTACCAATTCCTTCTCTTTGGTGAATACTGATGCAAAGTATTCATTTAGTACCTCGCCCATTTCCTCTGGCTCCACACATAGATTCCCTTGCCTATCCTTCAGTGGGCCAACCCTTTCCCTGGCTACCCTCTTACTTTTTATGTACGTGTAAAAAGCCTTGGAATTTCCTTAACCCTATTTGCCAATGACTTTTCATGACCCCTTCTAGCCCTCCTGACTCCTTGCTTAAGTTCCTTCCTACTTTCCTTATATGCCACACAGGCTTCGTCTGTTCCCAGCCTTTTAGCCCTGACAAATGCCTCCTTTTTCTTTTTGACGAGGCCTACAATATCATTCGTCATCCAAGGTTCCCGAAAATTGCCGTATTTATCTTTCTTCCTCACAGGAACATGCCTGTCCTGTATTCCTTTCAACTGACACTTGAAAGCCTCCCACATGTCAGATGTTGATTTGCCCTCAAACATCCGCCCCCAATCTATGTTCTTCAGGTCCCGCCTAATATTGTTATAATTAGCCTTCCCCCAATTTAGCACATTCATCCTCGGACCACTCTTATCCTTGTCCACCAGTACTTTAAAACTTACTGAATTGTGGTCACTGTTACCGAAATGCTCCCCTACTGAAACATCTACCACCTGGCCGGGCTCATTCCCCAATACCAGGTCCAGTACCGCCCCTTCCCTAGTTGGACTGTTTACATATTGTTTTAAGAAGCCCTCCTGGATGCTCCTTACAAACTCTGCCCCGTCTAAGCCCCTGGCACTAAGTGAGTCCCAGTCAATATTGGGGAAGTTGAAGTCTCCCATCACCACAACCCTGTTGTTTTTACTCTTTTCCAAAATCTGTCTACCTATCTGCTCCTCTATCTCCCGCTGGCTGTTGGGAGGCCTGTAGTATACCCCCAACATTGTGACTGCACCCTTGTGTCACTGTCTGTACGGAGTCTGCACGTTCTCCCCGTGTCTGCGTGGGTTTTCTCCGGTTTCCTCCCACAGTCTAAAGATGTGCAGTTAGGTGGATTGGCCACGGTAAATTGCCATTAGTGTCCAATAAAGATTAGGAGGGGTTATTGGGTTAGAAAATCAACCTGGGAGATAGTTATGGAGAACAAGTAAATGGCAGAGGAGTTAAACAGGTATTTGCATCATTTTTGGTGAAAGATGCTTCAAACGTCCCATTGATACTAATGAATATGAAAGGTATTAAATACCATCACAGAAGTAATATCAGATAAACTAATGGGGCTAAAAGCAGATAAGACCCCTGACCCAGATGTCTTGTATCCTAGGATCATAATAGAGGTAGCTACAGGGATAGTGAGTGCATTGATTGTAATTTTCCAAAATTCCTTGAAATCTGGAGAAGTACCAGAGGATTGGAAAACTGCCACTATGACACCCCTATTCAAAAAGGGAAGGAGACAAAAAGCGGGTAACTATAGGCCGATTCACCTAACATGTATTGTTGGAAAAATGTTGGAATCAATTATTAAGGAAGTAATAGCAGCACATTTTGAAAATTAAAATCTAATCAAACAGAGTCAGCATGGGATCAAGAAAGGGAAATTGTGTCTGACTAATTCATTAGAGTTTTGAGGAAATCTCAGCCAGAGTGGATAGAGGGGAACCAATAGGTGTGCTGTATTTGAACTTCCAGAAGGTGTTCGCCAAGGTACCTCACAAAAAGTGAAGACATGAGATAAGATCACGTGGTGTTGGAGGTAGTATATTGTCATAGAACATAGAGAATTGGCTAATGGGCAGGAAACAGCGAGGGGGATAAGGTGTTCTTTTTCAGGTTGGTGACCTGGAACCAGTGGGGTTCCAGAGGGATCAGTGCTGGGACCACAACTGGAAACAATATATATTAATGACTTGGAGGAAGGAAGTGAATGTACTGTCATTAAATTTGCAAATGACACAAAAATAGGTGGAAAGACAAATTGTGAGAGGAATACGAACAGTTTGCAAAGAGATATTGATGGGTTAAATAAGTGAGCAAAAAGTTGGAAAATAGAGTATAATGTGGGTGTGAAGTTGTACATTTTGGAAGGGATAACAAAACAACAGAGTATTAACAAAACTGAGAAACATTGCAGAAAGCTGTAGCACAAAGGGACTCGGGGAGGGGGGACATGTGCATGAAACAGCGAAATCTAGCACACAGGTGCAGCAGGTAATCAGGAAGGCTATTGGAATGTTGGCTCTTATTTTAAGGGGGTTGGAGTATAAGAGTGGGGAAGTCTTGCTGCCACTGTACAAGGTACAGGTGAGACCACATCTGGAGTACTGTGAGCGGTTTTGGTTTACTTACTTAAAAAGATATTGGGCAGGATTCTCTATTTGGGAGTCAAAGGGCTGGATTCTCTGATTTTGAGACAAAGTGCCGATGCCGGCTTGGTAATAGTGGCGTTTTACGACAGCAACTGCTGCATCGATTCAGCTACTTTAAATGCGCTAGCAACATCGCCACGTGGAACACAATCAATTTGATGGAAAACGGTGCCGGAGTCGCCGTGTCCATGCTTGGCGCACATGAGGCTCACACACCGCAGCCACATTTAAACAGTCCTTCCCCCCACACACACGGTCCGGGTTGACAAGATGGCTGGTAGGAGAGCAGCGCCATCGTTCGGGGACGCTGAGCTGGACACCGTCATGGACACCGTGGAGGAGAGAAGGATAATCCTGTAACCTGGCCCAGGAGAAAGGCCGGGCTCCGCCGTCCCTGGACACAGGTAGCAGAGGCGGTCAGCGCAGTGGGCAACATCACCTAGACTGGCATACATTGCAGGAAGAAACTCCATGACCTCCTCAGAGCGACCAGGGTGAGCAGGGAGCATTGTGCCCCTGGCACTAACCCCACCTCCCCTTGGGTGACAGCCGAACCACCACACTGCCCCACATGCCAGCACCCATGCCAGCCACCATGGCTGGGTGCCGTTGTCACTGAGGCCACCATCTACCCATCCTCTTAGGTTGAATGAGTCGGACCATCTAACGGTGTCGTTGTATGTGTTTCCCCACCCCAGGAGAAGGCCACGCACAACCGCCAGGAGAGGGAGAAGACCGGAGGGGATCACCAGAACGCCGGCCCCTCACCATGCCGGAGAAGAGGGCACTGGATGTGGTCGGTGGCCCCGAGGAAAGGGAGGTCACCGAGGCGGAGTTCAGCGGTGGGCAGGCCAATGAGACACTGCTTAGTTGTTGATCCCCATGACACGCCCCCACCCCCCCACCCCCCTTTCACCCCCATCCGCTCAACCCACACCCCCCTCACCCCACCCCACTCTCCTCAACAACCCCCCCCCCCCCCCCCACGCACCCGGCCCACTGTCTAATCATACATGTTGTCTTGTGTATTACAGGACCTGCCGTATATGGGGCCGTTCCCCGCCCCCAGCCGATGCCAGAGCTGGTGACCCCCAAACGACCAAGCACTGACGGGGAGATCAGCCTGAACACCAGCTCACCACCTGAGACTCAGGACACCTCGGAGCTCAGGTCGGAGGAGAACATGGACTTTCCGTCACCGCTGTCTTCTGCACCCTACACCATCTCAGAGACTATCACTTAGGTTGGGCACATTAGTGAAGAGGCTCCTGGGACACTATCTGGTGCGCACCACTCATTGCATCCGGTATAGCAGGTGGAGACAGGAGCAGCCAAGGGGGCCGACCCCATGAATCAGCTGCCGTCCAGATGGGTCCTGGGCTTCTGGAACATCCAGTCACAGCCACAGTGCAAATGCAGTCAGGGACCCAGGGACTACAAGAGGGGGTGACGGCGGGCATCCTGCAACTGCAGGCACAGGTGGAGGAGCCATCCGCATGCAGGAGCAGGGAGTGGTGCTGGTCAGGCATGCTGCCCAGGCTGTCACCGCACGGGTGGTGTCCGCAGTGGAGGCATTGAGGCTATGGATCAGCATGTCCAAGGCCTGGGGCATTCTGTGCAGGCAGTGGCCTAGGCTCAGGACAGGGCTGCCCTCTCACAGGCAACCATGTGCTAGAGCCAGCTGGACAATGCAGCGACGCTCCTCAACATGGCCTCGCCACAGCAGACCATGGCTGGGAACGTTCGGGGCATTGCACAGGCGCTGGCCAGCATGGCGCAGGCACTGCGCGGGGAGGCCCAGTCCCAGAGGGAGGTGGCCCAGACCCAGAGGGAGGTGGCCCAGACCAAGAGGGAGGTGGTACAGACCCAGGGGGAGGTGGCCCAGTCCCAGAGGGAGGATCCCAGTCCAAGAGGGAGGTTCCCAGTCCCAGAGGGAGGTGGCCCAGACCCAGAAGGAGGTGGCCCAGTCACAGAGGGAGGTGGCCCGGACCCAGAGGGAGGTGGCCCAGACCCAGAGGGAGGTGGCCCAGACCCAGAGGGAGGTTCCCAATCCCAGAGGGAGGTTCCCAGTCCCAGAGGGAGGTGGCCCAGACCCAGAGGGAGGTGGCCCAGACCCAGAGGGAGGTTCCCAATCCCAGAGGGAGGTTCCCAGTCCCAGAGGGAGGTGGCCCAGACCCAGGGGGAGGTGGCCCAGTCCCAGAGGGAGGTTCCCAGTCCAAGAGGGAGGTTCCCAGTCCCAGAGGGAGGTGGCCCAGTCCCAGAGGGAGGTGGCCCAGACTCAGGGGGAGGTGGCCCAGACCCAGAGGGAGATGGCCCAGACCCAGGGGGAGGTGGCCCAGTCCCAGAGGGAGGTGGCCCAGACCCAGAGGGAGGTGGCCCAGACCCAGAGGGAGATGGCCAAGACCCAGAGGGAGGTGGCCCAGTCCCAGAGGGAGGTGGCCCAGACCCAGAGAGAGGTGGCCCAGTCCCAGAGGGAGGTTCCCAGTCCCAGAGGGAGGTGTCCCAGTCCCAGAGGGAGGTTCCCAGTCCCAGAGGGAGGTGTCCCAGTCCCAGAGGGAGGTTCTCAGTCCCAGGGGAAGGTTCCCAGTACCAGAGGGAGGTTCCCAGTCCCAGAGGGAGGTGTCCCAGTCCCAGTGGGTGGTTCCCAGTCTCAGAGGGAGGTGGCCCAGTCCCAGAGGGAGGTGCCCCAGTCCCAGAGGGAGGTATCCCAGTCCCAGAGGGAGGTTCCCAGTCCCAGAGGGAGGTTCCCAGTCCGAGAGGGAGGTGTCCCAGTCCCAGAGGGTGGTTCCCAGTCCCAGAGGAAGGTTCCCAGTCCCAGAGGGAGGTGGCCCAGTCCCGAGGGAGGTTCCCAGTCCCAGCGGGAGGTGGCTCAGTCCCAGAGTGAGGTTCCCAGTCCCAGAGGGAGGTTCCTTGTCCCAGAGGCAGGTGGTCCAGTCCCAGAGGGAGGTGGCCCAGTCCCAGAGGGAGGTGTCCCAGTCGCAGAGGTAGGTTCCCAGTCCCAGAGGAAGGTTCCCAGTCCCAGAGGGAGGTGGCCAGTCCCATAGGGAGGGGGCCCAGTCCCAGAGGGAGGTGTCCCAGTCCCAGAGGGAGGTGCCCAGTCCCAGAGGGAGGTTCCCAGTCCCAGGGGAAGGTTCCCAGTCCCAGAGGGAGGTTCCCAGTCCCAGAAGGAGGTGCCCCAGTCCCAGAGGGAGGTGTCCCAGTCCCAGAGGGAGGTGACCCAGTCCCAGAGGTAGGTTCCCAGTCCCAGGGGAAGGTTCGCAGTCCCAGAGGGAGGTTCGCAGTCCCAGAGGGAGGTTCCCAGTCCCAGAGGGAGGTGACCCAGTCCCAGAGGGAGGTTCCCAGTCCCAGGGGAAGGTTCCCAGTCCCAGAGGGAGGTTCCCAGTCCAAGAGGGAGGCGGGCCAGTCCCATAGGGAGGTGTCCCAGTCCCAGAGGGAGGTGGCCCAGTCTCAGAGGGAAGTGTCCCAGTCCCAGAGGGAGGTTCCCAGTCCCTGAGGGAGGTAGCCAGTCCCAGGGGAAGGTTCCCATTCCAAGAGGGAGGTTCCCAGTCCCAGAAGGAGGTTACTAGTCCCAGAGAGATGTGGCCCAGTCCCAGAGGGAGGTGGCCCAGTCCCAGAGGGAGGTGTCCCAGTCCCAGAGGGAGGTTCCCAGTCCCAGAGGGAGCTTCCTTGTCACAGAGGGATGTGTCCCACTCCCAGAGGGAGGAGTTCCAGTCCCAGGGGAAGGTTCCCAGTTCCAGAGGTAGGTTTCCAGTCCCAGAGGGAGGTTCCCAGTCCCAGAGGGAGGTGGCCGAGTCCCAGGGGAATGCTCCCAGTCCCAGAGGGAGGTGGCCCAGTCCAAGAGGGAGGTTCCCAGTCCCAGAGGGAGGTGGCCCAGTCCCAGAGGCAGGTGGCCCAGTCCCAGAGGGAGGTGTCCCAGTCTCAGAGGAAGGTTCCCAGTCCCAGAGGAAGGTTCCCAGTCCCAGATGGAGGTGGCCCAATCCCATAGGGAGGTGGCCCAGTCCCAGAGGGAGGTGTCCCAGTCGCAGAGGGAGTTGATCCAGTCCCAGAGGGAGGTTCCCAGTCCCAGGGGAAGGTTCCCAGTCCCATAGGGAGGTTCCCAGTCCCAGAGGGACGTGTCCCAGTCCCAGAGGGAGGTTCCCAGTCTCAGAGGGAGGTGGCCCAGTCCCAGAGGGAGGTTCCCAGTCCCAGAGGAAGGTTCCCAGTCCCAGAGGAAGGTTCCCAGTCTCAGAGGGAGGTGGCCCAGTCCCAGAGGGAGGTGGCCCAGTCCCAGAGGGAGGTGTCCCACTCCCAGAGGGAGGTTCCCAGTCCCAGAGGGAGGTTCCATGTCCCAGAGGCAGGTGGTCCAGTGTCAGAGTCAGGTGGCCCAGTCCCAGAGGGAGGTTCCCAGTCCCAGAGGAAGGTTCCCAGTCCCAGAGGGAGGTGGCCCAGTCCCATAGGGAGGTGGCCCAGACCCAGAGGGAGGTGTCCCAGTCCCAGAGGGAGGTTCCCAGTCCCAGGGGAAGGTTCCCAGTCCCAGAGGGAGGTTCCCAGTCCCAGAAGGAGGTGCCCCAGTCCCAGAGGGGGGTGTCCCAGTCCCAGAGGGAGGTGACCCAGTCCCAGAGGGAGGTTCCCAGTCCCAGGGGAAGGTTCCCAGTCCCAGAGGGAGGTTCGCAGTCCCAGAGGGAGGCGGGCCAGTCCCAGAGGAGTGTGACCCAGTCCCAGAGAGAGGTTCCCAGTTCCAGGGGAAGTTTCCCAGTCCCAGAGGGAAATTCCCAGTCCCAGTGGGAGGTGACCCAGACCCAGAGGGAGGTTCCCAGTCCCAGGGGAAGGTTCCCAGTCCCAGAGGGAGGTTCCCAGTCCCAGAAGGAGGTGCCCCAGTCCCAGAGGGAGGTGTCCCAGTCCCAGAGGGAGGTGACCCAGTCCCAAAGGGAGGTTCCCAGTCCCAGGGGAAGGTTCCCAGTCCCAGAGGGAGGTTCGCAGTCCCAGAGGGAGGCGGGCCAGTCCCAGAGGTGGGTGACCCAGTCCCAGAGAGAGGTTCCCAGTTCCAGGGGAAGTTTCCCAGTCCCAGAGGGAGGTTCCCAGTCCAAGAGGGAGGCGGGCCAGTCCCAGAGGGAGGTGTCCCAGTCCCAGAGGGAGGTGACCCAGTCCCAAAGGGAGGTTCCCAGTCCCAGGGGAAGGTTCCCAGTCTCAGAGGAAGGTTCCCAGTCCCAGAGGAAGGTTCCCAGTCCCAGAGGGAGGTGGCCCAATCCCATAGGGAGGTGGCCCAGTCCCAGAGGGAGGTGTCCCAGTCGCAGAGGGAGTTGATCCAGTCCCAGAGGGAGGTTCCCAGTCCCAGGGGAAGGTTCCCAGTCCCAGAGGGAGGTTCCCAGTCCCAGAGGGACGTGTCCCAGTCCCAGAGGGAGGTTCCCAGTCTCAGAGGGAGGTGGCCCAGTCCCAGAGGGAGGTTCCCAGTCCCAGAGGAAGGTTCCCAGTCCCAGAGGAAGGTTCCCAGTCTCAGAGGGAGGTGGCCCAGTCCCAGAGGGAGGTGGCCCAGTCCCAGAGGGAGGTGTCCCACTCCCAGAGGGAGGTTCCCAGTCCCAGAGGGAGGTTCCATGTCCCAGAGGCAGGTGGTCCAGTGTCAGAGTCAGGTGGCCCAGTCCCAGAGGGAGGTTCCCAGTCCCAGAGGAAGGTTCCCAGTCCCAGAGGGAGGTGGCCCAGTCCCATAGGGAGGTGGCCCAGACCCAGAGGGAAGTGTCCCAGTCCCAGAGGGAGGTTCCCAGTCCCAGGGGAAGGTTCCCAGTCCCAGAGGGAGGTTCCCAGTCCCAGAAGGAGGTGCCCCAGTCCCAGAGGGGGGTGTCCCAGTCCCAGAGGGAGGTGACCCAGTCCCAGAGGGAGGTTCCCAGTCCCAGGGGAAGGTTCCCAGTCCCAGAGGGAGGTTCGCAGTCCCAGAGGGAGGCGGGCCAGTCCCAGAGGAGTGTGACCCAGTCCCAGAGAGAGGTTCCCAGTTCCAGGGGAAGTTTCCCAGTCCCAGAGGGAAATTCCCAGTCCCAGTGGGAGGTGACCCAGACCCAGAGGGAGGTTCCCAGTCCCAGGGGAAGGTTCCCAGTCCCAGAGGGAGGTTCCCAGTCCCAGAAGGAGGTGCCCCAGTCCCAGAGGGAGGTGTCCCAGTCCCAGAGGGAGGTGACCCAGTCCCAAAGGGAGGTTCCCAGTCCCAGGGGAAGGTTCCCAGTCCCAGAGGGAGGTTCGCAGTCCCAGAGGGAGGCGGGCCAGTCCCAGAGGTGGGTGACCCAGTCCCAGAGAGAGGTTCCCAGTTCCAGGGGAAGTTTCCCAGTCCCAGAGGGAGGTTCCCAGTCCAAGAGGGAGGCGGGCCAGTCCCAGAGGGAGGTGTCCCAGTCCCAGAGGGAGGTGGCCCAGTCCCAGAGGGAGGTGTCCCAGTCCCAGAGGGAGGTTCCCAGTCCCTGAGGGAGGTAGCCAGTCCCAGGGGAAGGTTCCCATTCCCAGAGGGAGGTTCCCAGTCCCAGAAGGAGGCTCCCAGTCCCAGAGGGAGGTGTCCCAGTCCCAGAGTGAGTTTCCCAGTCCCAGAAGTAGGTTCCTTGTCCCAGACGGAGGTGGCTCAGTCGCAGAGGGAGGTTCCCAGTCCCAGAGGGAGGTGTCCCAGTCCAAGAGGGAGGTTTTCCAGTCCCAGAGGGAGGTTCCCAGTCCCAGAGAGAGGTGGCCCAGTCCCAGAGGGAGGTGGCCCAGTCCCAAAGGGAGGTGTCCCAGTTCCAGAGGGAGGTGGCCCAGTCCCAGAGGGTGGTTCCCAGTCCCAGAGTGAGGTTCCCAGTCCCAGAGGGAGGTGTCCCAGTCCCAGATTGAGGTGTCCCAGTCCCAGTGGGAGGTTCCCAATCCCAGAGTGAGGTTCCCAGTCCCAGTGGGACGTGGCCCAGTCTCAGAGGGTGGATCCCAGTCCCAGAGGGAGCTTCCTTGTCACAGAGGGAGGTGTCCCACTCCCAGAGGGAGGAGTCCCAGTCCCAGGGGAAGGTTCCCGGTCCTAGAGATAGGTTCCCAGTCCCAGAGGGAGGTTCCCAGTCCCAGAGGGCGGTGGCCGAGTCCCAGGGGAAGGCTCCCAGTCCCAGAGGGAGGTGGCCCAGTCCCAGAGGGAGGTTCCCAGTCCCAGAGGGAGGTGGCCCAGTCCCAGAGGGAGGTGGCCCAGTCCCAGAGGGAGGTTCCCAGTCCCAGAGGGAGGTGTCCCAGTCCCAGAGGGAGGTGGCCCAGTCCCAGAGGGAGGTGGCCCAGTCCTAGAGGGAGGTGGCTCAGTCCCAGAGTGAGTTTCCCAGTCCCAGAAGTAGGTTCCTTGTCCCAGACGGAGGTGGCTCAGTCGCAGAGGGGGGTTCCCAGTCGCAGAGGGAGGTGTCCCAGTCCCAGAGGGAGGTTTTCCAGTCCCAGAGGGAGGTGACCCAGTCCCAGAGGGAGGTTCCCAGTCCCAGGGGAAGGTTCCCAGTCCCAGAGGGAGGTTCCCAGTCCAAGAGGGAGGCGGGCCAGTCCCAGAGGGAGGTGTCCCAGTCCCAGAGGGAGGTGGCCCAGTCCCAGAGGGAAGTGTCCCAGTCCCAGAGGGAGGTTCCCAGTCCCTGAGGGAGGTAGCCAGTCCCAGGGGAAGGTTCCCATTCCAAGAGGGAGGTTCCCAGTCCCAGAAGGAGGTTACCAGTCCCAGAGGGAGGTGGCCCAGTCCCAGAGGCAGGTGGCCCAGTCCCAGAGGGAGGTGTCCCAGTCTCAGAGGAAGGTTCCCAGTCCCAGAGGAAGGTTCCCAGTCCCAGAGGGAGGTGGCCCAATCCCATAGGGAGGTGGCCCAGTCCCAGAGGGAGGTGTCCCAGTCCCAGAGGGAGTTGACCCAGTCCCAGAGGGAGGTTCCCAGTCCCAGGGGAAGGTTCCCAGTCCCAGAGGGGGGTTCCCAGTCCCAGAGGGAGGTGTCCCAGTCCCAGAGGGAGGTTCCCAGTCTCAGAGGGAGGTGGCCCAGTCCCAGAGGAAGGTTCCCAGTCACAGAGGAAGGTTCCCAGTCCCAGAGGGAGGTGGCCCAATCCCATAGGGAGGTGGCCCAGTCCCAGAGGGAGGTGTCCCAGTCCCAGAGGGAGTTGACCCAGTCCCAGAGGGAGGTTCCCAGTCCCAGGGGAAGGTTCCCAGTCCCAGAGGGGGGTTCCCAGTCCCAGAGGGAGGTGTCCCAGTCCCAGAGGGAGGTTCCCAGTCTCAGAGGGAGGTGGCCCAGTCCCAGAGGGAGGTTCCCAGTCCCAGAGGAAGGTTCCCAGTCCCAGAGGAAGGTTCCCAGTCTCAGAGGGAGGTGGCCCAGTCCCAGAGGGAGGTGGCCCAGTCCCAGAGGGAGGTGTCCCACTCCCAGAGGGAGGTTCCCAGTCCCAGAGGGAGGTTCCTTGTCCCAGAGGCAGGTGGTCCAGTGTCAGTGTCAGGTGGCCCAGTCCCAGAGGGAGGTTCCCAGTCCCAGAGGAAGGTTCCCGGTCCCAGAGGGAGGTGGCCCAGTCCCATAGGGAGGTGGCCCAGTCCCAGAGGGAGGTGACCCAGTCCCAGAGCGAGGTTCCCAGTCCCAGGGGAAGGTTCCCAGTCCCAGAGGGAGGTTCCCAGTCCCAGAAGGAGGTGCCCCAGTCCCAGAGGGGGGTGTCCCAGTCCCAGAGGAAGGTGACCCAGTCCCAGAGGGAGGTTCCCAGTCCCAGGGGAAGGTTCCCAGTCCCAGAGGGAGGTTCGCAGTCCCAGAGGGAGGCGGGCCAGTTCCCGAGGAGTGTGACCCAGTCCCAGAGAGAGGTTCCCAGTTCCAGGGGAAGTTTCCCAGTCCCAGAGGGAGGTTCCCAGTCCCAGAGGGAGGTGACCCAGTCCCAGAGGGAGGTTCCCAGTCCCAGGGGAAGGTTCCCAGTCCCAGAGGGAGGTTCCCAGTCCCAGAAGGAGGTGCCCCAGTCCCAGAGGGAGGTGTCCCAGTCCCAGAGGGAGGTGACCCAGTCCCAGAGGGAGGTTCCCAGTCCCAGGGGAAGGTTCCCAGTCCCAGAGGGAGGTTCGCAGTCCCAGAGGGAGGCGGGCCAGTCCCAGAGGAGGGTGACCCAGTCCCAGAGAGAGGTTCCCAGTTCCAGGGGAAGTTTCCCAGTCCCAGAGGGAGGTTCCCAGTCCCAGAGGGAGGTGTCCCAGTCCCAGAGGGAGGTGGCCCAGTCCCAGAGGGAGGTGTCCCAGTCCCAGAGGGAGGTTCCCAGTCCCTGAGGGAGGTAGCCAGTCCCAGGGGAAGGTTCCCATTCCCAGAGGGAGGTTCCCAGTCCCAGAAGGAGGCTCCCAGTCCCAGAGGGAGGTGTCCCAGTCCAAGAGTGAGTTTCCCAGTCCCAGAAGTAGGTTCCTTGTCCCAGACGGAGGTGGCTCAGTCGCAGAGGGAGGTTCCCAGTCCCAGAGGGAGGTGTCCCAGTCCAAGAGGGAGGTTTTCCAGTCCCAGAGGGAGGTTCCCAGTCCCAGAGAGAGGTGGCCCAGTCCCAGAGGGAGGTGGCCCAGTCCCAAAGGGAGGTGTCCCAGTTCCAGAGGGAGGTGGCCCAGTCCCAGAGGGTGGTTCCCAGTCCCAGAGTGAGGTTCCCAGTCCCAGAGGGAGGTGTCCCAGTCCCAGATTGAGGTGTCCCAGTCCCAGTGGGAGGTTCCCAATCCCAGAGTGAGGTTCCCAGTCCCAGTGGGACGTGGCCCAGTCCCAGAGGGTGGATCCCAGTCCCAGAGGGAGCTTCCTTGTCACAGATGGAGGTGTCCCACTCCCAGAGGGAGGAGTCCCAGTCCCAGGGGAAGGTTCCCGGTCCCAGAGGTAGGTTCCCAGTCCCAGAGGAAGGTTCCCAGTCCCAGAGGGCGGTGTCCGAGTCCCAGGGGAAGGCTCCCAGTCCCAGAGGGAGGTGGCCCAGTCCCAGAGGGAGGTTCCCAGTCCCAGAGGGAGGTGGCCCAGTCCCAGAGGGAGGTGGCCCAGTCCCAGAGGGAGGTTCCCTGTCCCAGAGGGAGGTGTCCCAGTCCCAGATGGAGGTGGCCCAGTCCCAGAGGGAGGTGGCCCAGTCCTAGAGGGAGGTGGCTCAGTCCCAGAGTGAGTTTCCCAGTCCCAGAAGTAGGTTCCTTGTCCCAGACGGAGGTGGCTCAGTCGCAGAGGGGGGTTCCCAGTCGCAGAGGGAGGTGTCCCAGTCCCAGAGGGAGGTTTTCCAGTCCCAGAGGGAGGTTCCCAGTCCCAGAGAGAGGTGGCCCAGTCCCAGAGGGAGGTGGCCCAGTCCCAGAGGGAGGTGTCCCAGTCCCAGCGGGAGGTGTCCCAGTCCCAGAGGGAGGTGGCCCAGTCCCAGAGGGAGGTGGCCCAGTCCTAGAGGGAGGTGGCCCAGTCCCAGAGGGAGGTGGCCCAGTCCCAGAGGGAGGTTCCCAGTCCCAGAGGGAGGTGGCCCAGTCCCAGAGGGAGGTGGCCCAGTCCCAGAGGGAGGTTCCCAGTCCCAGAGGGAGGTGTCCCAGTCCCAGAGGGAGGTGGCCCAGTCCCAGAGGGAGGTGGCCCAGTCCTAGAGGGAGGTTCCCAGTCCCAGAAGTAGGTTCCTTGTCCCAGACGGAGGTGGCTCAGACTCAGAGGGAGGTTCCCAGTCGCAGATGGAGGTGTCCCAGTCCCAGAGGGAGGTTTTCCAGTCCCAGAGGGAGGTTCCCAGTCCCAGAGAGAGGTGGCCCAGTCCCAGAGGGAGGTGGCCTAGTCCCAGAGGGAGGTGTCCCAGTCCCAGCGGGAGGTGTCCCAGTCCCAGAGGGAGGTGGCCCAGTCCCAGAGGGAGGTGGGCCAGTCCTAGAGGGAGGTGGCCCAGTCCCAGAGTGAGGTGTCCCAGTCCCAGAGGGAGGTAGCCCAGTCCCAGAGGGACGTGGCCCAGTCCAAGAGGGAGGTGGCCCAGTCCCAGAGGGAGGTGGCCCAGTCTCAGAGGGAGGTGACCCAGTCCCAGAGGGAGGTTCCTTGTCCCAGAGGCAGGTGGTCCAGTGTCAGAGTCAGGTGGCCCAGTCCCAGAGGGAGGTTCCCAGTCCCAGAGGAAGGTTCCCGGTCCCAGAGGGAGGTGGCCCAGTCCCATAGGGAGGTGGCCCAGTCCCAGAGGGAGGTGACCCAGTCCCAGAGCGAGGTTCCCAGTCCCAGGGGAAGGTTCCCAGTCCCAGAGGGAGGTTCCCAGTCCCAGAAGGAGGTGCCCCAGTCCCAGAGGGGGGTGTCCCAGTCCCAGAGGGAGGTGACCCAGTCCCAGAGGGAGGTTCCCAGTCCCAGGGGAAGGTTCCCAGTCCCAGAGGGAGGTTCGCAGTCCCAGAGGGAGGCGGGCCAGTTCCCGAGGAGTGTGACCCAGTCCCAGAGAGAGGTTCCCAGTTCCAGGGGAAGTTTCCCAGTCCCAGAGGGAGGTTCCCAGTCCCAGAGGGAGGTGACCCAGTCCCAGAGGGAGGTTCCCAGTCCCAGGGGAAGGTTCCCAGTCCCAGAGGGAGGTTCCCAGTCCCAGAAGGAGGTGCCCCAGTCCCAGAGGGAGGTGTCCCAGTCCCAGAGGGAGGTGACCCAGTCCCAGAGGGAGGTTCCCAGTTCCAGGGGAAGGTTCCCAGTCCCAGAGGGAGGTTCGCAGTCCCAGAGGGAGGCGGGCCAGTCCCAGAGGAGGGTGACCCAGTCCCAGAGAGAGGTTCCCAGTTCCAGGAGAAGTTTCCCAGTCCCAGAGGGAGGTTCCCAGTCCCAGAGGGAGGTGTCCCAGTCCCCGAGGGAGGTGGCCCAGTCCCAGAGGGAGGTGTCCCAGTCCCAGAGGGAGGTTCCCAGTCCCTGAGGGAGGTAGCCAGTCCCAGGGGAAGGTTCCCATTCCCAGAGGGAGGTTCCCAGTCCCAGAAGGAGGCTCCCAGTCCCAGAGGGAGGTGTCCCAGTCCACGAGTGAGTTTCCCAGTCCCAGAAGTAGGTTCCTTGTCCCAGACGGAGGTGGCTCAGTCGCAGAGGGAGGTTCCCAGTCCCAGAGGGAGGTGTCCCAGTCCAAGAGGGAGGTTTTCCAGTCCCAGAGGGAGGTTCCCAGTCCCAGAGAGAGGTGGCCCAGTCCCAGAGGGAGGTGGCCCAGTCCCAAAGGGAGGTGTCCCAGTTCCAGAGGGAGGTGGCCCAGTCCCAGAGGGTGGTTCCCAGTCCCAGAGTGAGGTTCCCAGTCCCAGAGGGAGGTGTCCCAGTCCCAGATTGAGGTGTCCCAGTCCCAGTGGGAGGTTCCCAATCCCAGAGTGAGGTTCCCAGTCCCAGTGGGACGTGGCCCAGTCCCAGAGGGTGGATCCCAATCCCAGAGGGAGCTTCCTTGTCACAGAGGGAGGTGTCCCACTCCCAGAGGGAGGAGTCCCAGTCCCAGGGGAAGGTTCCCGGTCCCAGAGGTAGGTTCCCAGTCCCAGAGGGAGGTTCCCAGTCCCAGAGGGCGGTGGCCGAGTCCCAGGGGAAGGCTCCCAGTCCCAGAGGGAGGTGGCCCAGTCCCAGAGGGAGGTTCCCAGTCCCAGAGGGAGGTGGCCCAGTCCCAGAGGCAGGTGGCCCAGTCCCAGAGGGAGGTGTCCCAGTCTCAGAGGAAGGTTCCCAGTCCCAGAGGAAGGTTCCCAGTCCCAGATGGAGGTGGCCCAATCCCATAGGGAGGTGGCCCAGTCCCAGAGGGAGGTGTCCCAGTCGCAGAGGGAGTTGATCCAGTCCCAGAGGGAGGTTCCCAGTCCCAGGGGAAGGTTCCCAGTCCCAGAGGGAGGTTCCCAGTCCCAGAGGGACGTGTCCCAGTCCCAGAGGGAGGTTCCCAGTCTCAGAGGGAGGTGGCCCAGTCCCAGAGGGAGGTTCCCAGTCCCAGAGGAAGGTTCCCAGTCCCAGAGGAAGGTTCCCAGTCTCAGAGGGAGGTGGCCCAGTCCCAGAGGGAGGTGGCCCAGTCCCAGAGGGAGGTGTCCCACTCCCAGAGGGAGGTTCCCAGTCCCAGAGGGAGGTTCCATGTCCCAGAGGCAGGTGGTCCAGTGTCAGAGTCAGGTGGCCCAGTCCCAGAGGGAGGTGGCCCAGTCCCATAGGGAGGTGGCCCAGACCCAGAGGGAGGTGTCCCAGTCCCAGAGGGAGGTTCCCAGTCCCAGGGGAAGGTTCCCAGTCCCAGAGGGAGGTTCCCAGTCCCAGAAGGAGGTGCCCCAGTCCCAGAGGGGGGTGTCCCAGTCCCAGAGGGAGGTGACCCAGTCCCAGAGGGAGGTTCCCAGTCCCAGGGGAAGGTTCCCAGTCCCAGAGGGAGGTTCGCAGTCCCAGAGGGAGGCGGGCCAGTCCCAGAGGAGTGTGACCCAGTCCCAGAGAGAGGTTCCCAGTTCCAGGGGAAGTTTCCCAGTCCCAGAGGGAAATTCCCAGTCCCAGTGGGAGGTGACCCAGACCCAGAGGGAGGTTCCCAGTCCCAGGGGAAGGTTCCCAGTCCCAGAGGGAGGTTCCCAGTCCCAGAAGGAGGTGCCCCAGTCCCAGAGGGAGGTGTCCCAGTCCCAGAGGGAGGTGACCCAGTCCCAAAGGGAGGTTCCCAGTCCCAGGGGAAGGTTCCCAGTCCCAGAGGGAGGTTCGCAGTCCCAGAGGGAGGCGGGCCAGTCCCAGAGGTGGGTGACCCAGTCCCAGAGAGAGGTTCCCAGTTCCAGGGGAAGTTTCCCAGTCCCAGAGGGAGGTTCCCAGTCCAAGAGGGAGGCGGGCCAGTCCCAGAGGGAGGTGTCCCAGTCCCAGAGGGAGGTGGCCCAGTCCCAGAGGGAGGTGTCCCAGTCCCAGAGGGAGGTTCCCAGTCCCTGAGGGAGGTAGCCAGTCCCAGGGGAAGGTTCCCATTCCCAGAGGGAGGTTCCCAGTCCCAGAAGGAGGCTCCCAGTCCCAGAGGGAGGTGTCCCAGTCCCAGAGTGAGTTTCCCAGTCCCAGAAGTAGGTTCCTTGTCCCAGACGGAGGTGGCTCAGTCGCAGAGGGAGGTTCCCAGTCCCAGAGGGAGGTGTCCCAGTCCAAGAGGGAGGTTTTCCAGTCCCAGAGGGAGGTTCCCAGTCCCAGAGAGAGGTGGCCCAGTCCCAGAGGGAGGTGGCCCAGTCCCAAAGGGAGGTGTCCCAGTTCCAGAGGGAGGTGGCCCAGTCCCAGAGGGTGGTTCCCAGTCCCAGAGTGAGGTTCCCAGTCCCAGAGGGAGGTGTCCCAGTCCCAGATTGAGGTGTCCCAGTCCCAGTGGGAGGTTCCCAATCCCAGAGTGAGGTTCCCAGTCCCAGTGGGACGTGGCCCAGTCTCAGAGGGTGGATCCCAGTCCCAGAGGGAGCTTCCTTGTCACAGAGGGAGGTGTCCCACTCCCAGAGGGAGGAGTCCCAGTCCCAGGGGAAGGTTCCCGGTCCTAGAGATAGGTTCCCAGTCCCAGAGGGAGGTTCCCAGTCCCAGAGGGCGGTGGCCGAGTCCCAGGGGAAGGCTCCCAGTCCCAGAGGGAGGTGGCCCAGTCCCAGAGGGAGGTTCCCAGTCCCAGAGGGAGGTGGCCCAGTCCCAGAGGGAGGTGGCCCAGTCCCAGAGGGAGGTTCCCAGTCCCAGAGGGAGGTGTCCCAGTCCCAGAGGGAGGTGGCCCAGTCCCAGAGGGAGGTGGCCCAGTCCTAGAGGGAGGTGGCTCAGTCCCAGAGTGAGTTTCCCAGTCCCAGAAGTAGGTTCCTTGTCCCAGACGGAGGTGGCTCAGTCGCAGAGGGGGGTTCCCAGTCGCAGAGGGAGGTGTCCCAGTCCCAGAGGGAGGTTTTCCAGTCCCAGAGGGAGGTGACCCAGTCCCAGAGGGAGGTTCCCAGTCCCAGGGGAAGGTTCCCAGTCCCAGAGGGAGGTTCCCAGTCCAAGAGGGAGGCGGGCCAGTCCCAGAGGGAGGTGTCCCAGTCCCAGAGGGAGGTGGCCCAGTCCCAGAGGGAAGTGTCCCAGTCCCAGAGGGAGGTTCCCAGTCCCTGAGGGAGGTAGCCAGTCCCAGGGGAAGGTTCCCATTCCAAGAGTGAGGTTCCCAGTCCCAGAAGGAGGTTACCAGTCCCAGAGGGAGGTGGCCCAGTCCCAGAGGCAGGTGGCCCAGTCCCAGAGGGAGGTGTCCCAGTCTCAGAGGAAGGTTCCCAGTCCCAGAGGAAGGTTCCCAGTCCCAGAGGGAGGTGGCCCAATCCCATAGGGAGGTGGCCCAGTCCCAGAGGGAGGTGTCCCAGTCCCAGAGGGAGTTGACCCAGTCCCAGAGGGAGGTTCCCAGTCCCAGGGGAAGGTTCCCAGTCCCAGAGGGGGGTTCCCAGTCCCAGAGGGAGGTGTCCCAGTCCCAGAGGGAGGTTCCCAGTCTCAGAGGGAGGTGGCCCAGTCCCAGAGGAAGGTTCCCAGTCACAGAGGAAGGTTCCCAGTCCCAGAGGGAGGTGGCCCAATCCCATAGGGAGGTGGCCCAGTCCCAGAGGGAGGTGTCCCAGTCCCAGAGGGAGTTGACCCAGTCCCAGAGGGAGGTTCCCAGTCCCAGGGGAAGGTTCCCAGTCCCAGAGGGGGGTTCCCAGTCCCAGAGGGAGGTGTCCCAGTCCCAGAGGGAGGTTCCCAGTCTCAGAGGGAGGTGGCCCAGTCCCAGAGGGAGGTTCCCAGTCCCAGAGGAAGGTTCCCAGTCCCAGAGGAAGGTTCCCAGTCTCAGAGGGAGGTGGCCCAGTCCCAGAGGGAGGTGGCCCAGTCCCAGAGGGAGGTGTCCCACTCCCAGAGGGAGGTTCCCAGTCCCAGAGGGAGGTTCCTTGTCCCAGAGGCAGGTGGTCCAGTGTCAGTGTCAGGTGGCCCAGTCCCAGAGGGAGGTTCCCAGTCCCAGAGGAAGGTTCCCGGTCCCAGAGGGAGGTGGCCCAGTCCCATAGGGAGGTGGCCCAGTCCCAGAGGGAGGTGACCCAGTCCCAGAGCGAGGTTCCCAGTCCCAGGGGAAGGTTCCCAGTCCCAGAGGGAGGTTCCCAGTCCCAGAAGGAGGTGCCCCAGTCCCAGAGGGGGGTGTCCCAGTCCCAGAGGAAGGTGACCCAGTCCCAGAGGGAGGTTCCCAGTCCCAGGGGAAGGTTCCCAGTCCCAGAGGGAGGTTCGCAGTCCCAGAGGGAGGCGGGCCAGTTCCCGAGGAGTGTGACCCAGTCCCAGAGAGAGGTTCCCAGTTCCAGGGGAAGTTTCCCAGTCCCAGAGGGAGGTTCCCAGTCCCAGAGGGAGGTGACCCAGTCCCAGAGGGAGGTTCCCAGTCCCAGGGGAAGGTTCCCAGTCCCAGAGGGAGGTTCCCAGTCCCAGAAGGAGGTGCCCCAGTCCCAGAGGGAGGTGTCCCAGTCCCAGAGGGAGGTGACCCAGTCCCAGAGGGAGGTTCCCAGTCCCAGGGGAAGGTTCCCAGTCCCAGAGGGAGGTTCGCAGTCCCAGAGGGAGGCGGGCCAGTCCCAGAGGAGGGTGACCCAGTCCCAGAGAGAGGTTCCCAGTTCCAGGGGAAGTTTCCCAGTCCCAGAGGGAGGTTCCCAGTCCCAGAGGGAGGTGTCCCAGTCCCAGAGGGAGGTGGCCCAGTCCCAGAGGAGGTGTCCCAGTCCCAGAGGGAGGTTCCCAGTCCCTGAGGGAGGTAGCCAGTCCCAGGGGAAGGTTCCCATTCCCAGAGGGAGGTTCCCAGTCCCAGAAGGAGGCTCCCAGTCCCAGAGGGAGGTGTCCCAGTCCAAGAGTGAGTTTCCCAGTCCCAGAAGTAGGTTCCTTGTCCCAGACGGAGGTGGCTCAGTCGCAGAGGGAGGTTCCCAGTCCCAGAGGGAGGTGTCCCAGTCCAAGAGGGAGGTTTTCCAGTCCCAGAGGGAGGTTCCCAGTCCCAGAGAGAGGTGGCCCAGTCCCAGAGGGAGGTGGCCCAGTCCCAAAGGGAGGTGTCCCAGTTCCAGAGGGAGGTGGCCCAGTCCCAGAGGGTGGTTCCCAGTCCCAGAGTGAGGTTCCCAGTCCCAGAGGGAGGTGTCCCAGTCCCAGATTGAGGTGTCCCAGTCCCAGTGGGAGGTTCCCAATCCCAGAGTGAGGTTCCCAGTCCCAGTGGGACGTGGCCCAGTCCCAGAGGGTGGATCCCAGTCCCAGAGGGAGCTTCCTTGTCACAGATGGAGGTGTCCCACTCCCAGAGGGAGGAGTCCCAGTCCCAGGGGAAGGTTCCCGGTCCCAGAGGTAGGTTCCCAGTCCCAGAGGGAGGTTCCCAGTCCCAGAGGGCGGTGTCCGAGTCCCAGGGGAAGGCTCCCAGTCCCAGAGGGAGGTGGCCCAGTCCCAGAGGGAGGTTCCCAGTCCCAGAGGGAGGTGGCCCAGTCCCAGAGGGAGGTGGCCCAGTCCCAGAGGGAGGTTCCCAGTCCCAGAGGGAGGTGTCCCAGTCCCAGATGGAGGTGGCCCAGTCCCAGAGGGAGGTGGCCCAGTCCTAGAGGGAGGTGGCTCAGTCCCAGAGTGAGTTTCCCAGTCCCAGAAGTAGGTTCCTTGTCCCAGACGGAGGTGGCTCAGTCGCAGAGGGGGGTTCCCAGTCGCAGAGGGAGGTGTCCCAGTCCCAGAGGGAGGTTTTCCAGTCCCAGAGGGAGGTTCCCAGTCCCAGAGAGAGGTGGCCCAGTCCCAGAGGGAGGTGGCCCAGTCCCAGAGGGAGGTGTCCCAGTCCCAGCGGGAGGTGTCCCAGTCCCAGAGGGAGGTGGCCCAGTCCCAGAGGGAGGTGGCCCAGTCCTAGAGGGAGGTGGCCCAGTCCCAGAGGGAGGTGGCCCAGTCCCAGAGGGAGGTTCCCAGTCCCAGAGGGAGGTGGCCCAGTCCCAGAGGGAGGTGGCCCAGTCCCAGAGGGAGGTTCCCAGTCCCAGAGGGAGGTGTCCCAGTCCCAGAGGGAGGTGGCCCAGTCCCAGAGGGAGGTGGCCCAGTCCTAGAGGGAGGTTCCCAGTCCCAGAAGTAGGTTCCTTGTCCCAGACGGAGGTGGCTCAGACTCAGAGGGAGGTTCCCAGTCGCAGATGGAGGTGTCCCAGTCCCAGAGGGAGGTTTTCCAGTCCCAGAGGGAGGTTCGCAGTCCCAGAGAGAGGTGGCCCAGTCCCAGAGGGAGGTGGCCTAGTCCCAGAGGGAGGTGTCCCAGTCCCAGCGGGAGGTGTCCCAATCCCAGAGGGAGGTGGCCCAGTCCCAGAGGGAGGTGGCCCAGTCCTAGAGGGAGGTGGCCCAGTCCCAGAGTGAGGTGTCCCAGTCCCAGAGGGAGGTAGCCCAGTCCCAGAGGGACGTGGCCCAGTCCCAGAGGGAGGTGGCCCAGTCCCAGAGGGAGGTGGCCCAGTCTCAGAGGGAGGTGACCCAGTCCCAGAGGGAGGTTCCTTGTCCCAGAGGCAGGTGGTCCAGTGTCAGAGTCAGGTGGCCCAGTCCCAGAGGGAGGTTCCCAGTCCCAGAGGAAGGTTCCCGGTCCCAGAGGGAGGTGGCCCAGTCCCATAGGGAGGTGGCCCAGTCCCAGAGGGAGGTGACCCAGTCCCAGAGCGAGGTTCCCAGTCCCAGGGGAAGGTTCCCAGTCCCAGAGGGAGGTTCCCAGTCCCAGAAGGAGGTGCCCCAGTCCCAGAGGGGGGTGTCCCAGTCCCAGAGGGAGGTGACCCAGTCCCAGAGGGAGGTTCCCAGTCCCAGGGGAAGGTTCCCAGTCCCAGAGGGAGGTTCGCAGTCCCAGAGGGAGGCGGGCCAGTTCCCGAGGAGTGTGACCCAGTCCCAGAGAGAGGTTCCCAGTTCCAGGGGAAGTTTCCCAGTCCCAGAGGGAGGTTCCCAGTCCCAGAGGGAGGTGACCCAGTCCCAGAGGGAGGTTCCCAGTCCCAGGGGAAGGTTCCCAGTCCCAGAGGGAGGTTCCCAGTCCCAGAAGGAGGTGCCCCAGTCCCAGAGGGAGGTGTCCCAGTCCCAGAGGGAGGTGACCCAGTCCCAGAGGGAGGTTCCCAGTTCCAGGGGAAGGTTCCCAGTCCCAGAGGGAGGTTCGCAGTCCCAGAGGGAGGCGGGCCAGTCCCAGAGGAGGGTGACCCAGTCCCAGAGAGAGGTTCCCAGTTCCAGGGGAAGTTTCCCAGTCCCAGAGGGAGGTTCCCAGTCCCAGAGGGAGGTGTCCCAGTCCCCGAGGGAGGTGGCCCAGTCCCAGAGGGAGGTGTCCCAGTCCCAGAGGGAGGTTCCCAGTCCCTGAGGGAGGTAGCCAGTCCCAGGGGAAGGTTCCCATTCCCAGAGGGAGGTTCCCAGTCCCAGAAGGAGGCTCCCAGTCCCAGAGGGAGGTGTCCCAGTCCAAGAGTGAGTTTCCCAGTCCCAGAAGTAGGTTCCTTGTCCCAGACGGAGGTGGCTCAGTCGCAGAGGGAGGTTCCCAGTCCCAGAGGGAGGTGTCCCAGTCCAAGAGGGAGGTTTTCCAGTCCCAGAGGGAGGTTCCCAGTCCCAGAGAGAGGTGGCCCAGTCCCAGAGGGAGGTGGCCCAGTCCCAAAGGGAGGTGTCCCAGTTCCAGAGGGAGGTGGCCCAGTCCCAGAGGGTGGTTCCCAGTCCCAGAGTGAGGTTCCCAGTCCCAGAGGGAGGTGTCCCAGTCCCAGATTGAGGTGTCCCAGTCCCAGTGGGAGGTTCCCAATCCCAGAGTGAGGTTCCCAGTCCCAGTGGGACGTGGCCCAGTCCCAGAGGGTGGATCCCAGTCCCAGAGGGAGCTTCCTTGTCACAGAGGGAGGTGTCCCACTCCCAGAGGGAGGAGTCCCAGTCCCAGGGGAAGGTTCCCGGTCCCAGAGGTAGGTTCCCAGTCCCAGAGGGAGGTTCCCAGTCCCAGAGGGCGGTGGCCGAGTCCCAGGGGAAGGCTCCCAGTCCCAGAGGGAGGTGGCCCAGTCCCAGAGGGAGGTTCCCAGTCCCAGAGGGAGGTGGCCCAGTCCCAGAGGAAGGTGGCCCAGTCCCAGAGGGAGGTTCCCAGTCCCAGAGGGAGGTGTCCCAGTCCCAGATGGAGGTGGCCCAGTCCCAGAGGGAGGTGGCCCAGTCCGAGAGGGAGGTGGCTCAGTCCCAGAGTGAGTTTCCCAGTCCCAGAAGTAGGTTCCTTGTCCCAGACGGAGGTGGCTCAGTCGCAGAGGGGGGTTCCCAGTCGCAGAGGGAGGTGTCCCAGTCCCAGAGGGAGGTTTTCCAGTCCCAGAGGGAGGTTCCCAGTCCCAGAGAGAGGTGGCCCAGTCCCAGAGGGAGGTGGCCCAGTCCCAGAGGGAGGTGTCCCAGTCCCAGCGGGAGGTGTCCCAGTCCCAGAGGGAGGTGGCCCAGTCCCAGAGGGAGGTGGCCCAGTCCTAGAGGGAGGTGGCCCAGTCCCAGAGTGAGGTGTCCCAGTCCCAGAGGGAGGTTTTCCAGTCCCAGAGGGAGGTTCCCAGTCCCAGAGAGAGGTGGCCCAGTCCCAGAGGGAGGTGGCCCAGTCCCAGAGGGAGGTGTCCCAGTCCCAGCGGGAGGTGTCCCAGTCCCAGAGGGAGGTGGCCCAGTCCCAGAGGGAGGTGGCCCAGTCCTAGAGGGAGGTGGCCCAGTCCCAGAGGGAGGTTGCCCAGTCCCAGAGGGAGGTTCCCAGTCCCAGAGGGAGGTGGCCCAGTCCCAGAGGGAGGTGGCCCAGTCCCAGAGGGAGGTTCCCAGTCCCAGAGGGAGGTGTCCCAGTCCCAGAGGGAGGTGGCCCAGTCCCAGAGGGAGGTGGCCCAGTCCTAGAGGGAGGTTCCCAGTCCCAGAAGTAGGTTCCTTGTCCCAGACGGAGGTGGCTCAGACTCAGAGGGAGGTTCCCAGTCGCAGATGGAGGTGTCCCAGTCCCAGAGGGAGGTTTTCCAGTCCCAGAGGGAGGTTCCCAGTCCCAGAGAGAGGTGGCCCAGTCCCAGAGGGAGGTGGCCTAGTCCCAGAGGGAGGTGTCCCAGTCCCAGCGGGAGGTGTCCCAGTCCCAGAGGGAGGTGGCCCAGTCCCAGAGGGAGGTGGCCCAGTCCTAGAGGGAGGTGGCCCAGTCCCAGAGTGAGGTGTCCCAGTCCCAGAGGGAGGTAGCCCAGTCCCAGAGGGACGTGGCCCAGTCCCAGAGGGAGGTGGCCCAGTCCCAGAGGGAGGTGGCCCAGTCTCAGAGGGAGGTGACCCAGTCCCAGAGGGAGGTTCCTTGTCCCAGAGGCAGGTGGTCCAGTGTCAGAGTCAGGTGGCCCAGTCCCAGAGGGAGGTTCCCAGTCCCAGAGGAAGGTTCCCGGTCCCAGAGGGAGGTGGCCCAGTCCCATAGGGAGGTGGCCCAGTCCCAGAGGGAGGTGACCCAGTCCCAGAGCGAGGTTCCCAGTCCCAGGGGAAGGTTCCCAGTCCCAGCGGGAGGTGTCCCAGTCCCAGAGGGAGGTGGCCCAGTCCCAGAGGGAGGTGGCCCAGTCCTAGAGGGAGGTGGCCCAGTCCCAGAGTGAGGTGTCCCAGTCCCAGAGGGAGGTAGCCCAGTCCCAGAGGGACGTGGCCCAGTCCCAGAGGGAGGTGGCCCAGTCCCAGAGTGAGGTGGCCCAGTCTCAGAGGGAGGTGACCCAGTCCCAGAGGGAGGTGTCCCAGTCGCAGAGGGAGGTTCCCAATCCCAGAGTGAGGTTCCCAGTCCCAGAGGGAGGTGGCCCAGTCCCAGAGGGAGGTTCCCAGTCCGAGAGGGAGGTTCCTTGTCCCGGAGGGAGATGCCCCACACCCAGAGGGAGGTTCGCAGTCCCAGTGTGAGGTGGCCCAGTCCCAGAGGGAGGTGGCCCTGTCACAGTGGGAGGTCCCCAGTCCCAGAGGGAGGTTCCCAGTCCCAGAGGGAGGTGGGCCAGTCCCAGAGGGATGTGGCCCAGTCCCAGAGGGAGATGGCCCTGTCGCAGTGGGAGGTTCCCAGTCCCAGAGGGAGGTTCCCAGTTCAAGAGGGAGGTGGGCCAGTCCCAGAGGGAGGTGGCCCAGTCCCAGAGGTAGGTGGCCCTGTCGCAGTGGGAGGTTCCCAGTTCCAGAGGGAGGTTCCCAGTCCCAGAGGGAGGTGGGCCAGTCCCAGAGGGAGGTGTCCCAGCCCAGAGGGAGGTTGCCCAGTCCCAGAGGGAGGTGTCCCAGTCCCAGAGGGAGGTGGCCCAGTCCCAGAGGGAGGTGGGCCCGTCCCAAAGGGAGGTCACTGGCTGATGTGGCACCGACCCTCAGGGTGGCGCCACAGTCGCAGTGTGATGTGTTGCAGTCCCAGACGGAGATGGTCCAATCCTTGTGCTCCATGGCCGCGAGCGGGCCTCCAGGACTGGCAGCACCAGGTGGTGGGGGGGCCTCAGGGGATGGCACCTTTCGCATCCACGTTCAATGGTGTAGCCTGGGGGCCATCGGGCATCCTGAGACAGGTGGCAGGGGAGGTGCTGGAATACCGCAGCACCCCGGACGGCCCCCCTCCTGTATCTGGTGCACCTGTGGGCAGCGGGCAGAACAGGGTGACACCATGCCACCTGGGACACCTGAGCAGCAGCTGGGCCCAGCTGGTTCGGGTCGCCCCAGGAGACGCGCACTAACTTGTCGCAAGGCAGGAGTCACAGCAGGCTGCCTTCATTCCTGCTACACCATCTGGGGAACCACCTGGGCGTAGTATTAAAGCACGAAGGCCAGAAAGTTCGACACCAGTTAGATAACCAGGTTAAGGTGTGGGGGTGGCAGCACCCTTACGGTCAGTGTCACTGGGTGGAACCAGGGGCCGAGGTGGGTGGGCAGCAAGATGGCCACTGTACTGGCGGTCTGTACCTGGGCACCGCTCCTGTTTCATGGGGCAGGGTGTCACCCCGGCTGCCCGCTCTGTCCCCCCTCTTCCCCAGCCCTGGCAGGGCATCCACCCCAACCAGAATAGGTCGTGCCCGGGCCCTGTTCGCGCCGTCGTGAAACGCGCGGGCGTTCACGACGGCGCGAACACTTGGCCTCCATATCGGAGAATCGCCCCCACACTGTCATATGTCCAAATTTGCAGATGACACCACGTTGGGTGGGAGGGCGGGTATCAGGAGAATGCAGAGATCCTTCAGTGTGATTTTGACCAGTTGAGTGAGTGAGCAAATGAATGGCAAATGCAGTATAATTTGGATAAATGTGAGGTTATGCAAAAAACCCGCACTCAATTATCTGAATGGCCATAAATTAGGAGCGTGGAGTGTGCAACAAGACCTGGGTGTCCTCACACACCAGTCACTGAAGGTAAGGATGCAGGTACAGCAGGCGTTAAAGAAGGCAAATGGTAGGCTGGCCTTCATTGTGAAAGGATTCGAGTACAGAAGCAGGGATGTCTTGCTGCAGTTAGACAGAGCCTTGGTGAGGCCACACCTGGAATATTGTGTGCAGTTTTGGTCTCCTTATCGGAGGAAGGATGTTCTTGCTCTCGAGGGAGTGCAGCAAAGTTTCACCAGACTGATTCCAGGGATGGCAGGACTGATGCATGAGGAGAGATTGAATCGGTTAGGATTATATTTATTGGAGTTCAAAAGAGTGAGGGGGGATCTCATAGAAACCTATAAAATTCTAACAGGGCCAGACATGGTAGATGCAGGAAGGATGTTTCCAATGGTGGGTATGTCCAGAACCAGTGCTACCTCTTATTCAATGGTTGTGACCTCCCGTTTTAGAATGCCCCACAGGAGGAAGCATCAGCTCCACGTCTACTTTATCCAGACCTTTTAGCATCTTGATTGCCTCAATTAGATCGAGAACATAGAACATAGAATTATAGATCATTACAGCGCAGTACAGGCCCTTCGGCCCTCGATGTTGCGCCGACCTGTGAAACCAATCAACAGCCCATCTACACTATTCCCTTATCGTCCATATGTCTATCCAATGACCATTTGAATGCCCTTAGTGTTGGCGAGTCCACTACTGTTGCAGACAGGGCATTCAACACCCTTACTACTCTCTGAGTAAAGAACCTACCTCTGACATCTGTCTTATATCTATCTCCCCTCAATTTAAAGCTATGTCCCCTCGTGCTAGACATCACCATCCGAGGAAAAAGGCTTTCACTGTCCACCCTATCCAATCCTCTGATCATCTTGTGTGCCTCAATTAAGTCACCTCTTAACCTTCTTCTCTCTAACGAAAACAGCCTCAAGTCCCTCAGCCTTTCCTCATAAGATCTTCCCTCCATGCCAGGCAACATTCTGGTAAATCTCCTCTGCACCCTTTCCAATGCTTCCACATCCTTCCTAGAATGCAGCGACCAGAATTGCACGCAATACTCCAAATGCGGCCGCACCAGAGTTTTGTACAGCTGCAACATGACCTCATGGCTCTGAAACTCAATCCCTCTACCAATAAAATCTAACACACCGTACGCCTTCTTAACAACCCTCTCAACTGTGGTGTTGGGTGTTCTAACACACAGAAGAGCCAACACAGTTGCATATGGTACAACACTTGTTTATTTAAACTCACTATTTACAACTTGGTCTTTGCACTCTGCACGTGGGGGGCTCCCTGCTTGTGGTGTTTCAACAGCTCTTTCATGCTTCCTTCTCCCCAGACCTACTGACCTCCAGGTGTCGTGCTCGTGCTTTTTATGTGGTTGGTGTTCTTGTCTGTGATTGGTTGTGGTGTTGTGTACTCTGATTTGCCTGTTAGTGTGTCCATCATGATGTGTGTGTTTGAATATCATGACATCCCCCCTTTTTACAAAGATATGTGCCTACGTGGTAATAAATATGATCGTGACGTGAGTGCATCTAAGAGTGTGTGTGTGTCGTGTGCAGCATGTGTCTATGACGGAACTATGTACATGGGGCGATGTCGAGTGCGTCACATGAATCCAGTTGTACCATAACATAACAGAAATGCGAACGAGAGAAGAAGAAAAAAAATTTTGAACAGTTGTCCAGTCAGACGACATCTGGAACGATAAACAACAACAGGTTATCATGTAAAATTGTCCAACTTATTAAACATATGAACTGTATTATAAGTCCATTCTAATGGGTTTGCGACGAATTCGGGTTGACCGCCTTAAGGGTGGATCAAGAACCACCGGCTGCTGTGCAGGCATGGCCATGGGTGGCGATGGAAAGGGCGTGATGTGCGGCAGCTCCACAAAGTCATCCTCGGAAGCCTGTTGAGGATCTGGCGTGTTGTGTGGCTGTGAACGTGGAAGTCGGCGAAGGGCGCGCCGATTGCGGCGACGCACGGAACCATCCGGCATGCGAACCAGGAACGAGCGGGGAGCCACTTGTCGGAGGACTTCGGCCGGTGCTGACCAGCCACCATACGGTTGATGGACGCGTACTTTGTCTCCGGAGGACAGGGGGGGCAGGTCCGTCGCTCGTGTGTCGTACCGACCTTTCTGGCGATCACGCTGCAGTTGCATGTCCCGAAGAACCGCCTCATGGTCTGTTGTCGGTGCCAGGACGGAAGGTACCGTCGTCCTGAGGGAGCGACCCATTAGTAGCTGCGCTGGCGAGAGGCCCGTGGATAACGGGGCCGATCGATAGGCCAGCAAGGCAAGGTTAAAGTCCGATCCGGCATCAGCCGCCTTGCACAGGAGCCGCTTTGCGATGTGGACACCCTTTTCAGCCTTCCCGTTCGATTGTGGATGCAGAGGGCTGGATGTCACATGAGTGAAACCATATGCTGCGGCAAAGGACGACCATTCACGGCTGGCAAAACAAGGTCCATTGTCTGACATGACAGTCCTTGGAATGCCATGGCGAGCAAACGTTTCCTTGCAGGCCCCAATGACTGCGGACGACGTCAGATCATGGAGAGGCATGACTTCCGGGTAGTTTGAGAAGTAGTCTATAATAACAATGTAATCTCTGCCGAGCGCGTGAAATAGGTCAACACCCACCTTCGCCCAGGGGGACGTCACCATCTCGTGTGGTAGAAGTGTTTCCGGAGGTTGCGCCGGCTGAAACCTCTGACAGGTTGTGCAGTTGAGCACCATGTTGGCTATGTCTTCATTAATACCCGGCCAATATACCGCCGCCCGGGCCCTTCGTCTGCATTTTTCGACACCCAAGTGGCCTTCGTGTAGTTGACGAAGAATCATCTGGCGCACACTGTGTGGAATGACGATCCTATGCGATTTCATAAGGACCCCGTCTATATTGGTGAGATCATCTCGCACATTGTAAAACTGGGGGCACTGCCCTTTTAGCCACCCTTCCGTCATGTGGCGCATCACTCGCTGCAGCAGAGGGTCAGTCGCCGTCTCTGCGCGTATGTGGGCCAGACAAGGATCATCAGCTGGCATATTTGCTGCTGTCAGAGTCACGTGTGCCTCAATTTGACGCACGAACCCCTCCGCATCTGGTGGTGTGCTCACTGCTCGGGAAAGAGTGTCCGCCACTATGAGTTCCTTCCCCGGAGTGTAGATCAGTTCAAAATCGTACCTCCTGAGTTTGAGTAAGATGCGCTGGAGGCGAGGAGTCATGTCGTTCAGGTCTTTGTTAATGATGTTGACCAGGGGGCGGTGGTCAGTTTCGACCGTGAATCGTGGCAGGCCATACACATAGTCGTGGAACTTGTCCAGTCCAGTTAACAAGCCCAGGCATTCTTTTTCGATTTGCGCGTAGCGCTGTTCGGTAGGGGTCATGGCTCGTGAGGCATACGCAACCGGGGCCCATGATGACGTGCTGTCTTTTTGCAGGAGTACCGCTCCAATACCAGATTGGCTGGCGTCTGTTGAGATCTTTGTAGGGCGAGTCGCGTCAAAGAAGGCCAGCACTGGTGCCGTGACCAGTTTGTGCTTGAGCTCCTCCCATTCCTGCTGATGCGACTGGTGCCAGTTGAATTCCGTCGATTTTTTTACGAGATGGCGCATGTTTGTTGTATGAGAAGCCAGGTTGGGAATGAACTTCCCAAGGAAGTTGACCATGCCCAGGAATCTTAAGACAGCCTTCTTGTCAGCCGGTCGTGGCATGGCTGTGATGGCGCTAACCTTGTCTGCATCGGGACGGACCCCGGACCTTGAGATGTGGTCCCCGAGGAATTTCAGCTCCGTCTGGCCGAAAGCACACTTCGCACGGTTGAGACGCAGGCCATTTTGCCGTATGCGGGTGAAGACACGTCGAAGACGATGCATGTGTTCCTGCGGAGTGGTGGACCAAATGATGATATCGTCCACATATACACGTACCCCTTCGATGCCTTCCATCATCTGCTCCATAATGCGGTGGAATACTTCAGATGCCGAAATGATGCCGAATGGCATCCGGTTGTAGCAGAATCTGCCAAAAGGGGTGTTGAATGTGCATAGTCTTCGGCTGGCCGGGTCCAGTTGGATCTGCCAGAATCCTTTGGACGCATCCAATTTAGTGAATATGTTGGCTCGCGCCATCTCGCTGGTGAGGTCTTCTCGTTTTGGGATGGGATAGTGTTCCCGCATGATGTTGTTGTTCAGATCTTTTGGATCTATACATATACGGAGCTCGCCAGAGGGCTTCTTTACACAGACCATGGAGCTGACCCATGGCGTGGGCTCCGTGACCTTGGATAGGACCCCTTGGTCCTGAAGAATCTGCAGTTGTGCCTTGAGGCGGTCTTTGAGAGGCGCAGGAACCCTGCGAGGTGCGTGAACGACAGGGATGGCGTCCGGTCTGAGTCGAATCTTGTACGTGTGTGGCAATGTCCCCATGCCTTCAAAAACCTCCTGGTTGTGAGCGAGGAGGGAATGGAGATTCGCGTGGAACTCAGCATCCGGGAAGTCGGATATCTCATCTGGAGAGAGAGACATGATGCGCTGTACCAGGTGAAGGACCTTACACGCTTGTGCGCCCAGTAACGAGTCCTTTGATGAGCCCACAACTTCGAAGGGGAGTGTGGCCGTGTACCCCTTGTGAGTCACCTGTAGCTGGCAAGATCCTACGGACGGGATAACGTTCCCGTTATAGTCAACCATCTTAAGCCGGGATGGTGTGATGAGTGGTTTGACCTTCATGGCCTGGACTGCAGAGTAAGCAATCAGGTTGGCGGATGCGCCGGTGTCCAGACGGAAGGCGACGCGCGATCGGTTGACCGTCAGGGTGGCACACCACTCATCGTCTGGATTGATGGCATTGACCTTGTTGACATCAATGACGGCAACTCTGAAGTCATCCTGGTCATCTGCATCACTTAACTGGAAGTCTTGATGCGTGGGCTGGACGGTCCTGACTCGTGTGCGAGGTTGTCGAGGATGCGCCGGATCCATGGGTTGAGCCGCACGACAGCGGGCTGCGTAGTGGCCTATCATGGCACATCTGTTGCACTGTTGGTATTTTGCAGGACATTGCCCTTTTAAGTGTAGACCTCCACACTTGCTGCACGTCATGACGTCACGGCGTTCGTTGCGCCACTGCGCATGCGCAGTGCGATCTTGCGGTGGGCGCGCCTGCGCAGTGCGTCCCTCGTTGTGGCCGTTATTCTTGGCGCGCACCTGCGCGGGAGACCGCGAAAAGCGCGGGAAGCGGCCGCTGTCGTCCGGGCCGTGGGGCGGGAAGAAATCGACGGCCTGGATGCGTTCAACGTCGTGGGCGGCCTGGCTTGCCGATTCGACGGCTGGGGACCCCCTCCGTGCCAACTCGGACGCCTGGAATCGGGCAAAACGGCAGGTCGCATTTTCATGGAGGACACAGGCTTCCACAGCAGACGCTAAGGTGAGGCTCTTTATTTTAAGAAGCTGCTGGCGTAGGCCACTGGAGGCAACGCCAAAAACAATCTGGTCCCTGATCATGGACTCTGTGGTGGTGCCGTAACCGCAGGACTGCGCTAGAATCCGGAGGTGCGTCAAAAAGGGTTGAAAAAGCTCCTCCTTACCTTGCAGGCGTTGCTGAAAGATGTATCTTTCGAAAGTTTCGTTTACTTCAGTTTGAAAGTGCTGGTCCATTTTGAGGATGACCGTGTCATATTTGGCCTGGTTTTCGCCTTCCTCGAACACCAGTGAATTAAAGACATCATTTGGGTGGGGGCCTGCGTAGAAGAGGAGCATTGCAATCTTCGAATCATCCGAGACATTCTGTTTTTCGGTGGCACGGATGTACAGGTCAAATCGCTGCCTGTAGAGCTTCCAGTTGGTGCCTAGGTTCCCCGTGACTTGCATCGGCTGCGGTTTGCCGGTGTGGTCCATGTCCAGAATGGCAGGTTGGTAGGCAGGTATCGATCCACTCCTGTACCATGTGGTGTTGGGTGTTCTAACACACAGAAGAGCCAACACAGTTGCATATGGTACAACACTTGTTTATTTAAACTCACTATTTACAACTTGGTCTTTGCACTCTGCACGTGGGGGGCTCCCTGCTTGTGGTGTTTCAACAGCTCTTTCATGCTTCCTTCTCCCCAGACCTACTGACCTCCAGGTGTCGTGCTCGTGCTTTTTATGTGGTTGGTGTTCTTGTCTGTGATTGGTTGTGGTGTTGTGTACTCTGATTTGCCTGTTAGTGTGTCCATCATGATGTGTGTGTTTGAATATCATGACATCAACCTGAGTGGCAACTTTCAGGGATCTATGTACATGGACACCGAGATCTCTCTGCTCATGCACACTGCCAAGAATCTTACCATTAGCCCAGTACTCTGTCTTCCTGTTATTCATTACAAAATGAATCACCTCACACTTTTCCGCATTAAACTCCATTTGCCACCTCTCAGCCCAGCGCTGCAGCTTATCTATGTCCCTCTGTAACTTGTAACATCCTTCCGCACTGTCCACAACTCCACCGACTTTAGTGTAATCTGCAAATGTACTCACCCATCCTTCTACGTCCTCCTCCAGGTCGTTTATAAAAATGACAAACAGCAGTGGCCCCAAAACAGATCCTTGTGGTACACCACTAGTAACTGGACTCCAGTCTGAACACTTCCCATCAACCACCACCCTTTGTCTTCTTCCAGCTAGCCAATATCTGATCCAAACTGCTAAATCTCTCTGAATCCCATGCTTCCGTATTTTCTGCAGTAGCCTACCGTGGGGAACCTTATCAAACGCTTTACTGAAATCCATATACACCACATCAACTGCTTTACCCTCATCCACCTGTTTTGTCACCTTCTCAAAGAACTCAATAAGGTTTGTGAGACACGACCTACCCTTCACAAAACCGTGTTGACTATGTCTAATCAAATTATTCCTTTCCAGATGATTTTACACCCTATCTCTTATAAACCTTTCCAAGATTTTGCCCACAACAGAAGTAAGGCTCACTGGTCCATAGTTACCGGGGTTGTCTCTACTCCCCTTCTTGAACAAGGGGACAACATTTGCTATCCTCCAGTCTTCTGGCACTATTCCTGTACGAAGTCTTACAACACCAGGTTAAAGTCCAACAGGTTTGTTTCGATGTCACTAGCTTTCGGAGCGCTGCTCCTTCCTCAGGTGAATGAAGAGGTCTGTTCCAGAAACACATATATAGACAAATTCAAAGATGCCAAACAATGCTAGGAATGCGAGCATTAGCAGGTGATTAAATCTTTACAGATCCAGAGATGGGGTAACCCCAGGTTAAAGAGGTGTGAATTGTCTCAAGCCAGGACAGTTGGTAGGATTTCGCAGGCCAGATGGTGGGGGATGAATGTAATGTGACATGAATCCCAGGTCCCGGTTGAGGCCGCACTCATGTGTGCGGAACTTGGCTATAAGTTTCTGCTCGGCGATTCTGCGTTATCGCGGGTCCTGAAGGCCGCCTTGGAGAACGCTTACCCGGAGATAAGAGGCTGAATGCCCTTGACTGCTGAAGTGTTCCCCGACTGGAAGGGAACATTCCTGCCTGGTGATTGTTGCGCGATGTCCGTTCATTCGTTGTCGCAGCGTCTGCATGGTCTCGCCAATGTACCACGCTTCGGGACATCCTTTCCTGCAGCGTATGAGGTAGACAACGTTGGCCGAGTCGCACGAGTATGTACCGCGTACCTGGTGGGTGGTGTTCTCACGTGTAATAGTGGTATCCATGTCGATGATCTGGCACGTCTTGCAGAGATTGCCATGACAGGGTTGTGTGGTGTCGTGATCACTGTTCTGAAGACTGGGTAGTTTGCTGCACACAATGGTTCGTTTGAGGTTGCGCGGTTGTTTGAAGGCAAGTAGTGGGGGTGTGGGGATGACCTTGGCAAGATGTTCATCGTCATCAATGACATGTTGAAGGCTGTGAAGAAGATGTCGTAGTTTCTCCGCTCCGGGAAAGTACTGGACGATGAAGGGTATTCTGTCGGTTGTGTCCCATGTTTGTCTTCTGAGGAGGTCGGTCCGGTTTTTCGCTGTGGCGCGTTGGAACTGTCGATCGATGAGTCGAGTGCCATATCCCGTTCATACGAGGACATCTTTCAACGTCTGCAGATATCTGTTACGCTCCTCCTCGTCTGAGCAGATCCTATGTATACGGAGCGCTTGTCCATAGGGGATGGCTTCTTTAATGTGTTTAGGGTGGAAGCTGGAGAAGTGGAGCATCATGAGGTTATCCGTGGGTTTGCGGTAAAGCGAAGTGCTGAGGTGCCGTCGAGAAACTCAGCACCCATGGACCAGTTGAACCAGGAACATTCCTCGTCACAATGGACGTCTCGGCACTCTACACCAGCGTCCCCCATGACGACGGCATTGCTGCAACAGCCTCAGTACTCAACACCGACAACTGCCAATCTCCAGACGCAATTCTGCAACTCATCCGCTTCATTCTGGATCACAACGTCTTCACCTTCGACAACAAGTTCTTCATCCAGACGCACGGAACAGCCATGGGGACCAAATTCGCACCCCAATACGCCAACATCTTCATGCACAAGTTTGAACAGGACCTACTCACCGCACAGGACCTTCAACCGATGTTATACACCAGATACATCGATGACATTTTTTTCCTTTGGACCCACGGCGAAGAATCACTGAAACGACTACACGATGACATTAATAAGTTCCATCCAACCATCAGACTCACCATGGACTACTCTCCAAAATCAGTTGCATTCTTGGACACACTCGTCTCCATCAAGAACGGTCACCTCAGCACTTTGCTTTACCGCAAACCCACGGATAACCTCATGATGCTCCACTTCTCCAGCTTCCACCCTAAACACATTAAAGAAGCCATCCCCTATGGACAAGCGCTCCGTATACATAGGATCTGCTCAGACGAGGAGGAGCGTAACAGATATCTGCAGACTTTGAAAGATGCCCTCGTATGAACGGGATATGGCACTCGACTCATCGATCGACAGTTCCAACGCGCCACAGCGAAAAACCGGACCGACCTCCTCAGAAGACAAACATGGGACACAACCGACAGAATACCCTTCGTCGTCCAGTACTTTCCCGGAGCGGAGAAACTACGACATCTTCTTCACAGCCTTCAACATGTCATTGATGACGATGAACATCTTGCCAAGGTCATCCCCACACCCCCACTACTTGCCTTCAAACAACCGCGCAACCTCAAACGAACCATTGTGTGCAGCAAACTACCCAGTCTTCAGAACAGTGACCACGACACCACACAACCCTGTCATGGCAATCTCTGCAAGACGTGCCAGATCATCGACATGGATACCACTATTATACGTGAGAACACCACCCACCAGGTACGCGGTACATACTCGTGCGACTCGGCCAATGTTGTCTCCCTCATACGCTGCAGGAAAGGATGTCCCGAAGCGTGGTACATTGGCGAGACCATGCAGACGCTGCGACAACGAATGAACGGACATCGCGCAACAATCACCAGGCAGGAATGTTCCCTTCCAGGCGGGGAACACTTCAGCAGTCAAGGGCATTCAGCCTCTGATCTCCGGGTAAGCATTCTCCAAGGCGGCCTTCAGGACCCGCGACAACGCAGAATCGCCGAGCAGAAACTTATAGCCAAGTTCCGCACACATGAGTGCGGCCTCAACCGGGACCTGGGATTCATGTCACATTACATTCATCCCCCACCATCTGGCCTGCAAAATCCTACCAACTGTCCTGGCTTGAGACAATTCACACCTCTTTAACCTGGGGTTACCCCATCTCTGGATCTGTAAAGATTTAATCACCTGCTAATGCTCGCATTCCTAGCATTGTTTGGCATCTTTGAATTTGTCTATATATGTGTTTCTGGAACAGACCTCTTCATTCACCTGAGGAAGGAGCAGCGCTCTGAAAGCTAGTGACATCGAAACAAACCTGTTGGACTTTAACCTGGTGTTGTAAGACTTCGTACTGTGCTCACCCCAGTCCAACGCCGGCATCTCCACATCATGACTATTCCTGTTGACAAAGATGACTTAAAGATCAAAGCCATAGGCTCAGCAATCTCCTCCCTAGCTTCCCAGAGAATCCTAGGATAAATCCCATCCGGCCCAGGGGACTTATCTAGTTTCACCCCTCATTCTTCTAAACTCTAGAGAGTATAGGCCTAAACTGTTTAATCTCTCCTCATGAGACAAACCCACGTGCTTTCATGTGCTAAAAATCTTTGAAGTGCTTTTATAACAGTCAATTTCATTCCCATTTAACTTTTACAAGGCTCTGGGCATGCTGAAATTCCTAAAAGCTTTGAATTGCATTGTTTACATTCAATTTCATGGTCCATTGCCTTTTACAAAGCCCTTGATTGACGGGTCCAGGCTATTTCGAAACAGAGTTTAGCCTTGTTTGTTTTTATAGCTCTTCTCGGTCCAGGAACTCTGAAGTCCCTCCTCTATTCAGTAGGAGTTGTTTCTAATTGCAGTTTTTAAAAAAAGAGGTTGTTTCTTTTGTTCTGAAAAGCTTCTCGGAAAGACATGTAGGGGCAAGAGTATTGTTTCTGTATGTGTGTTGTGAGTGAGAACGTGTGAGTGAGAGAGTGTGTGTGAGTGAGAGAAAGTCAGCGTGAGTGAGTCAAATTCTGTGTGTATGAGTCAGAGTGCTATGACATGGTTTATTTTTCTTTTCGTTGCAGCTCCACATTTTATTGAAATGTTGCGCCAAACTTTGCCAAATTTGTCCATCGACCCCTTGGGTAAGAAAAAATTGAAATTTAAAATCTGGCCAATGTGTGAAAAGATTGAACATTATTATCTCAAAGTACGAGGGCAGCAGACCTATGTGGACACTGCAACCTTTTTTTTTCTTTTAAAAATATTTTTATTAAAATTTGCATTTTTACACTGTACACAAAAATTTTAAAAATGGATGAGAAGGTAACAGTTCACATGTTGTATCTATTCAGTGCCCCCCCCCCCACCCCTCTTCCCCTAGTTCCCCTCTTCGGCTCTTTCCGGGTTTTATCCTAGACCCTTTCTTTCACCGCAGCTGGTTTGTTTCGTGTCCATCTTTTTCTTGTGACTTTGTGTTGGGCCTTCTGATCCCCGTGACGGTCTCTCTCTGCGCTCCCCCTTGGTGTTTCCTCTGGCTTCTCCCCCCATTATTGCCGCCCCCCCGCCCACCGCTTCATCCCTGTCATCTTTCTGTGGTTCTGGTGGCTCCCGTTAGTTCCCCCCTCCCCCATTCTATCAGTTGTTGGCTTCAAACACGTCTTGCAACAGGCTGATGAATGGCCCCCCATGCTTTGTGGAAGCCATCTTACAATCATCGGATGGTGTACTTGATCTTCTCCAGATGGAGAAATTCCGATGGGTCTGCCAACCAGTCTGCAGCTGTGGGTGGTGCTGCTGATTGCCAGCCGAGCAGGATTTTCTGGCGGGCGATTAGGGAAGCAAGCACACGGGCATCAGTCTTCTTCCCCAAATGGAGTTCTGGCTGGTCTGATACCCGAAGATTGTCACTCTCGGGCACTGTACGACTCTCACCCCCACAACCTTGGACATCGTCTTGAAGAAGGCTGCTGAGAACCTGACCCAAGTCTGGGGCATGCCCAGAATATGTGGGCATGGTTGGCCGAGCCTCCCTGGCACCATTAACATTTGTCCTCCACCTCCGGGAAAAAGCTGCTCATTCGGGTTTAAGATGAAGTATGAGTGCAAGCTAGCTAGTAATACAAAAGAAGGTAGGAAGAGTTTTTTTCAACTTATAAAAGGTAAGAGAGAGGCAAAAATAGACATTGGACCACTGGAAAATGTGGCTGGAGAAGTAGCAGTAGGTAACAAAGAAATGGCAGGTGAACTGAAGAGTTACTTTGCATCAGTCTTCACGGTGGAAAACACCAGTGGGATGCCAGAGTTCCAGGAGAATCAGGGGGCAGAGGTGAGTGCAGTGGCCATCACTAAGGAGAAGGTTCTGGGGAAACTGAAAGGTTTGAAGATGGATAAATTACGTGGACCGGATGGACTACACCCCAGCGTTATAAAAGAGATAGCTGAGGAAATTGTGGAGGCATTATGGTGATCTTTCAGGAATCACTGGAAGGTTCCAGAGGACTGGAAAGTGGCTAATGTAACACTGCTGTTTAAGAAGGGAGGGAGGCAGAAGATGGGAAATTATAGGCCGGTTAGCCTGACTTCGGTCATTGGTAAGATTTTAAGAGTTCAAGGAGAAGGGGTCGAGTGGTTCAGGATGGAGGAGGAATCTTGCAAGGGGTCTAGTTTGAGGGCTATGGTGACGGCAGCATTGCCAATGGTTCCGAGTAGGTATTCAGGGAGCCCAATGGTGCAGTCCACGGTGAAGATATGGAATCAGTTGAGGAGGCATTTTAGGGTGGAAGGGATGTTGGTGCTAATGCTGCTGTGCGAGAATCATGGGTTTGAGCCGGGGGGGATGGATAGTGTATACAGGAGGTGGAGGGAAGTGGGGCTGCTCATGGTGAGGAAGGGTTCACCAGTCTGGAGGAGCTAAGGGAGAGGGTAAAGCTGCCGAGGGGAAGTGAGTTCAGGTATCTGCAGGTTAGCGACTTTGCGCAGAAGTTCTGGAGGGGGTTTCCTTGGTTGCTGGGATACACCCTGCTGGAGCGACTGCTGCTCCCGGATGTGGAAGGGGAGGGAAGAATTGCGGATATATCCAAGTTGCTGAGGGGAGCAGGGAGATGAGCGGGTGGTGAAGATCAAGGAGCAATGGGAGGCGGAATTGGGAGGAGAGATCAATTGGGGAGCATGGAATGAGGCACTGCGGAGGGTAAACGGGACCTCCTCATGTGCAAGGATAAGCCTGATAATAATAAAAGTAACTTATTGTCACAAGTAGGCTTCAATGAAGTCACTGTGAAAAGCCCCTAGTCGCCACATTCCGGCACCTGTTCGGGGAGGCTGGTACGGGAATTGAACCTGCGGGTCTTGTTCTGCTTTACACGCCAGCTTGTTTAGCCCACTGTGCCAAACCAGCCCCATGATACAGTTTAAGTGGTGCACAGGGTGCATATGGCTCAGGCAAGAATAAGTGGGTTCTTTCAGGGAGTAGCAGATAAGTGTGAGAGGCGGGGCCAGCAAATCACGCGCACATGTTTTGGGATTGCGAAAAATTGGGATGATTCTGGGCGGGATTGTTCACCGTCTTAGCCAGGATAGTGGAAGAGGTGGAAGACCCGGACCCTTTGGTGGCAATACATGGGGTCTCAGAGAAACCGGAGCTCATGGAGAGGAGGAAGGCCGATGTCTTGGCCTCTTGCCTCTCTGATTGCGCAGCGGCAAATTTTGCTGCAGTGGCGGTCAGCATCGCCACCGGGGTGGCGGCTTGGTTGGATGACCTGCACGACTTCCTGCAATTAGAGAAGATAAAGTATGAGTTAAGGGGCTCTTTAGGGGGGTTTGAGGAAAGGTAGGGGATGTTTGTGACCATGTTTAAGGGGCTGTTCGTCGCGGGGGGGGTGAAAAAGAGGAAAATTCTGTACAGACTGAATAGTTGATTGTTGGGAAGCATGTTTCCCGGGGTGTTTGTTCATTGTAACTTGTTTCTGAAAACATAGAACATACAGTGCAGAAGGAGGCCATTTGGCCCATCGATACATGTTTTTAATAAAATACATTTAAAAAAAAAAGATTTTGAGTTCATTATTAAAGATGAGTTCGCAGTGCATGATAAAATAGAACCGAGTCAGCACAGTTTTGTCAAAGGGAGGCAAATCTGTTAGAGTTCTTTGAAGAGGTAACAAGGAAATTAGTCAAAGGAGAACCAATGGATGTGACTTATTTAGATTTCCAGAAGGCCTTTGACAAGGTGCCGCATAGGAGACTGTTCAATAAGTTAAGAGCCCATGGTGTTAAGGGTAAGATGTTCTTAAGATTCTCATAAGGTTAACGTGTAGATTCAGTCGGCAGTTAAGAAGGCAAATGCAATGTTAGCATTCATGTTGAGAGGGTGAGAATACAAGACCATGGATGTACTTCTGAGGCTGTATAAGGCTCTGGTCAGACCTCATTTGGAATATTGTGAGCAGTTTTGGGCCCCGTATCTAAGGAAGGATGTGCTGGCCTTGGAAAGGGCCAGAGGAGGTTCATAAGAATGATCTCTGGAATGAAGAGCGAGTCGTATGAGGAACGGTTGAGGACTTCGGGTCTGTACTCGTTGGAGTTTAGAAGGATGAGGGGGATCTTATTGAAACTTACAGGATACCGCGACGCCTGGATAGAGTGGACGTGGAGAGGAAGTTTCCACCTGTAGGAAAAACTAGAACCAGAGGACACCATCTCAGACCAAATGGACGATCCTTTAAATCAGAGATGAGGAGGACTTTCTTCAGCCAGAAGGTGGTGAATCTGTGGAACTCTTTGCCGCAGAAGGCTGTGGAGGTCAATTCACTGAGTGTCTTTAAAACAGAGATAGATAAGTTCTTGATCAATAAGGGGATCAGGGGTTACATGGAGAAAGCAGGAGAATGGGGATGAGAAAAATGTCAGCCATGATTAAATGGCGGAGCAGATTCGATGGGCCGAGTGGCCTAATTCTGCTCTTATGTCTTATGGTCTTATGGACGACCGGTGCCCCGCCCAGGACACCATTGACAATGACGTACCATCTCCCTTGGTCCACAACCGTCTTTGTCACCGTGAACACCGTCCACTTAGTTATCAGAATAGCTACCCCCCTTGTCTTTGTCCATTGCAGGAATGATAAGCCTGTCCCGCCAAGCCTTCCTTACTCACAGTCTGTGCTTCTTCCTCAGGTGAGCATCTTGGAGAAAGACTGTCAGCTTTCATCCCCTTCAGGTGGGCGAAGACTCTGGATCCTTTAACTGGGCTGTTACGTTCCCTGACGTTCCAGGTGATAACTCTTGTGGGGGTTTCTGTCCCCATTCCTGCAGGATCAGCTTACCTTATGGATGCGCCCCTGCACTCCAGGGTTTCTCTTTGTTCGGGGGCCATCCAAAATGGCCACAGTCACCGGTCCCACCATGTTGTCGGGCCCCGGTGCTCCAGCGTTTCCCTTTGTCCAGGGGCTACCCAACATGGCTGCCAACTGTATGCATGACACCTGGGTGAGCCCCTGCACTCAGGGACCCTCCAAAGTGGTTGCTTGCATCTTGTTCCATCAACCTGAACCTGACCTGCTGACGCCAGTCTAGAGCCCTTCACTTCCTTATCATTATGATCCCCCGTAGTCCCGATTTACCTCTCCATCCCCCTTCTGCCCTCGCCCCCCCATGCCCCCCTTCCTATTTGCCCCCCACCTCCTCCACCCCCCCCCCCCCCCCCCCCCCCCCCCCCCCCTCACCAGCCGTTCTCTCCCAGCTGTGAGATGCATCCTGGCCGCCCTCTCCCTCATGCTTCTTGACGCTAACTTTCCCCGCTAAGTTGGTGGCCCCCCTCCCAGGGTTGCTCTGACCCCCTCCTTTGCCCATTCCATTGCTGTCTTCTCTACCTCCTCCTCACCCTCTCCAATGCTCCACTGCTCTCACCCCTTTCTTCCGATGAGCTAGTGCTCCTGCTCATAGCGAGGCAGTGCAATCCCGCGCACAATTGTTCATTTCCATCACTTTTTTTCTCCCTGTGTCTTCCTCATGGCTGCTTTGTTTGCCTTTTGTCAAGGCCATTCGCACGCACGATCTTGTCCGCCTCTGCCGGGATGGTGAAATAATATTTTTTATTCTGGTATGTCACCCAGAGCCTGGCTGGGAATAACGTCCTGAATTTTATTCTGTTCTTGTACTTTGCATGGTTGAACTTTGCCAGGTCTGCCCCTCTGTCCTGACACGCTTTTCTTCTGTGTCCTTCCCAACTGCTCACTTTGGTCTGCTGATCCTGGTACCTGTGCAGCTTGGTGATTATCGCACTCGACTGCTTCCCGGCCGTGGGCTTTGGTCAGAGGGACCTGTGTGCCCTGTCGAACTCCGATAGTTTGGAGAAGCTATCCCTTCCAAAAAGTTGTCCAGAATTTGGGCCACATAGTCAGTCGGGTCTCTGCTCGTGAACCCCTTTGGCAGGCCCACTATCCATATATTCTGTAGCCTGGACCGGTTCCCTTGGTCCTCGACCTTCCCCTTCAGGCTCCCTTGGGTCACCACCAATCTCTTTATCTCTGCCTCCAGTGCTACGATCGTGTCACCCTGGTCGGTCACTGCCTTTCCGAGCTCTTCCATCATTCTTCTCTGAGCCTCCAGCTTCTTTCCTGTCCCGTTGAGCCCGTCTCATGATGGCCAGCGCCTCCACCACCGTCACCCTGACCGCCACCTGGATTTCCACCTTTATCTCATGCTTCATCACGGTCATCTCCTGAGTCAGGAATGTCTCCCATCCCTCACCAGGTGGGGGGAGCCCGTCATCCGGGTCATCGGTCTCCTTCTCTTGGGGATGACCGTCGCCTTGTTGGTCCGCTGACTCGCTCGCTGTTCTTGGCCTTTTCCACCATTTCTGGCTTCCCTGCGGCCTCTCAAGATACAGTTTACTGGCATTCTACTCGTCTTCTTTGCTTTTAATTGAGGAGCTGAATGAATCCTAATTTACAGGCTCAATCCGGCCAAAAGTGCCTATTTTGCAGTGTTCTAGAGGAGAGCCACCTCTAGAATCATACAATTTACAGTGCAGAAGGAGGCCATTTGGCCCATTGAGTCTGCACCAGCCCTTGGAAAGAGCACCCCACTTAAGTCCACCCAATTTGGATACTCAGGGGCAAATGAGTATGGCCAATCCACCTAACCTTCACATCTTTAGACTGTGGGAGGAAATTGCAACATCCGGAGGAAACCCACGCACACACGGGGAGAAAGTGCAAACTCCACACAGACAGTGACCCGAGGCTGGAATTGAACCCGGGTCCCTGGAGCTGTGAGGCAGCAGTGCTATCCACTGTGCCACCATGCCGCCCTGATGTGTGACTACGCACCACCACTAAATCCCCGCCACCAGAGTCCTGGACACCACAACCTGAAAGGTCCCCACTGACCCAACCAGCATCCTGACTTCGAAGTATTTGTGTCGGGCAGATCGCGAGATACCCGACTCACTCTGCCCGATTGAATCTGGATCTCGCCCTCGCTGTTTGTGATCCAGATCAGCTTATTTATCCATTCAGCTCAGTTAAATACCCAGTCTCTGCAGTCACCCGCATCCGGGAGTCAATGGCCGTGATATGTAAGACCTTGACCGAGAGCCATTTCACACTGGTTTACACAAACATGGACCAGGCGTGACGGCACCTTGGGGTTCGAAACAGGGAAGTGGGCACCGTAGCTCAATCCTGCACCTGTGCAGCTTGGCACTGCCACACTGATACTGCCGGGGTGCCAGGCTGGCAGTACCCAGGTGCTAGGTTGACACTGCCAGGGGTTAGACTGTGGGGTCATGCCCATTAAATGGAGGAGGGGTTCCAGGGGTCACTAAATGATTGTTTTAGGGTGTTTTGGGATGAAGGTTGGGAGGATCCAACCAGTGGTTGCAGCCTGAATGTTGGGTGGGGGGGGCTGGGGAGCGGTGCAGAGATCGGGGCTGCCGGTCAAAATGCACCCTGATCTGTGGCCTGAGTTTGCCAGCAGGAAATGTGGCCTTGGTGGGGAAAATCTCCCCGAGGCCAACTGGCAAAGAGCCGGTGAATAGCGGTGTGAATCTCTCAACTGCCGAGGAAAACCCCACCAACACGACCAAAAGCGGACATAATAATAATAATCTTTAGTGTCAATCAGCTGAATCATGACCATCATGACTATCCTGGAGCTCTCTCCCTAACCCTCTCCCTGTGCTGTACGTGCACCATATGGACTGCAGCAGTTAAAGGAACCAAATCACCATCACCTTCTGAACGGCAATTGGATCTGGTTCTGACCCATTCCCTGTATTAAGTGATTCTGATAAACTGTAGGAACACCACATCTATAAAGGCACAATTCACAATGCTGTCAACCTCATCAATGCACCACAGCGATGCCAGTTGCTGCTCAAGTTCAACATTTAACTAAAGTCCAAAGTTAAAATTGTTTGTGAGTATTGAAACATGGTGCTCAAGTGGTGCCAAACTGGCGCAATGTGAACATGAGTGATAATTGAATTTGCTCTGACCATTCTCACAGACTTGCACACATGACAAGCCTTAAACAAGTGCATGTTCATCACTTCAAACTGATAAACAAGGTCGGTCTCCAAAGATACTCGGTATCGGTCAGAGTCTGGTGACTCAGCAGTAGGTGCTGAGCTGAAATTTGCTGAGTAATTGTATTAAATGATAGCCATTTGCCTTCTCTATCGGATATCTTGTTGGCCAGGACTCTGACCTGTTTTTCTTAGCATCCATCATTTTTGAAAACTCGATTGGATACACCCCACCTTCCATAGCTTCAGATGCACTGACACACCAATAGATAGACTGTGTTCCCCTTCTCTGCACCCCTGATACCCCAAAATCGTCTTTGTTCTTTGCAATGAGCTAAAGCTGCATGACTTGTATTTCTGTCAACTTTCATATTATGCAACGTTTTCATGGTTTATTAGTTTAAAAAGTGTTTTTTTTATTGTAAAATTCTGAACATTTGAAAACGCTCTCACGAAATGCACAGAGCTTTGGGCAGTTAACAAAGTACAACACGGGATAAAAAGACGACACATTTCTTGGAACTGCTGTCTGTACCTTAGATATCCAAAAGCTACAGAGATAGTGGGTGGGTTGATTTATTGTTACAGGATTCCATAGATTCCAGAATGGTCACAATGGATTGTAAATTGACAAATATAATCCATTACTTAAGAAAGGAAGGAGAGAGTGTAGCCGTCTGGGATGGCCACTTCCAGAATACAAAATGGATGATCGCAATGACTGAAGCGAACTATGGACAATGTTAAGAAAGCAAGTAGGCACAGAGCCTGTATGCATATTGAAGAAACAGCTCCCAGATGGGACTGAAACTGTAGGGCAATTAACATATTGATGGCCCATCTCCGGGAACAAAGGAAAGACACTCAAGCAACCGATCGAGCTCCAGACATCGCGGCGCCAGTTCCCCAAACCGAAAGCATAAACAAAGCCAGGCCAATGGCCACCTAGGACCCGCCCAGCCATCAGGGCACCCGCCGCTTTATTGGTCAAGATCAATACGAGTGACCGAGATACGGCCCAATTAATTGGGACCAAGTTCAAGGCCCACCCAAAAGCGCATGAAACCCCTTCGGGTATAAGAAGAAGGCCCTGAGAGAGAATCGCTCTCTTGGAATTGGCTCTCAAAGCGGAGAGACCCTTTCACCAGCTACACCAGAAGCAAGTCAGTCCAAGGTCAACGCTCACTACCAGACGGACGGCCTTAGCTGTTCTCCTGTACCACTTCTACCCCAGCAGCCTCAGATCCGAGCAACGGCCATTGTTCCTCTGACTGAGTGGGCACCCGAAGCTAAGTAAAGGCGTTAGCGTTAGAGATAGTTCAGTTTGTAGTATTTTGTGCATGAGTAGATATTACTGTGTGTGTCAATAAATAGTATTGACTTTGAACTAACTAACTGGTGTATTGGCTCTTTAATCAGTATTCGGGTTTAAACCTTGTGGCGGTATCGAAAGATACCTGGCGACTCTAAAGCAAACATAATAAGGATTAAGGAAGGCGACCATATTGACCGCCATATTTAGATCCAAATAAAGAGAGCAACAAGAGAAAACAGGGAACTGATGGATTGTTATGTGATATCAGCCATTAGGAAAAGGTTGGATACTGTTATTGGAGAAAGAGTGATTTTGTTGAGTTAACGCAGTTTTATGAAATGGAACGTATGTTTGACAAGTCTGTCACTGATTTTTGACGGTGTAACTAACAGTGTTTTAAAAAGTGGAACCAGTGGATTTATTATATTGGATTTTCAAAATGCATTTGATAAGGTGACACAAAAAGATTCTTCCAGCGAGGTTTGAGGGTAATCAACCAACATGAATTGAGCAATGATTAAAGGACAGGAATCAGAGAGCAGGAATATGGGGATTAGTATTAGTATCTGGTGAGCAAGTTGTTTCACTGGTTGCTGCAATAACCAGTGTCTGGATCTCCATTATTATATAATATATAAATAATGACCCGGTTGACCAGACAAACAGAATGTATCCAAGCTGCTGATAGAGTGCTAGTTGGGAGAGCCTGCAAAGGGAGAGAGTCAACTGACAGACGGTGTGGTCTAACCAATTATGAACAGAACAGAGTTCCATAACAAACGCGTTTAGCCGGGTGTTTCCCAGCGCTCTCAGCCCCGAGGGACACCACGCTATCTCACTATGATAGTCCCACTTGCCCGCATTTGGCCCATATCCCTCTATGCCCACCCTGCCCATATAACTGTCTAAATGATCTGTGAAGACAAAATCAAACCTGCCACTGCCTCTGGCAGCCTGTTCCAGTTGCTCACCACCATCTGCGTGAAAGAATTTGCCCTCTGGTCTCTTTTTTATCTCTCTCCTCTCACATTAAAGCTATGCCCTCTAGTTCTAGACTCCTCTAACTTTGGGAAAAGATGTTGACTATCTATCTTATCTGTGCTCCTCATTATTTTATAGACCTCTCTAAGATCACCACTAAACCTCCGACGCTCCAGAGGAAAAAGTCCCAGCCTATCCAGCCTCTCCTTATAACTCAGACCATCAAATCCTGGTAGCATCCTCGTAAATCTCTTCTGCACTATTTCTAGTTTAACAATATCCTTCCTAAATTAGGGTGACCAGAACTGAACGCAGTATTCCATGTGTGGTCTTACCAATGTCTTGTACAAATTCAACAAGACATCCCAATTCCTGTATTCAATAGTCTAACCAATAAAACTTAGAATGCTGAATGCCTTCTTCACCACCCTGTCCACCTGCAACTCCACTTCAGGGCCTCAGCGGGGAACCCTCTCAGCTGGGTCCGAGCCAAATGCTGAGCCTCTGGACAAGGTTATCCCAGAGCTGGGGGAGATAATGGGACACACTTATGACATTCAGGAGGGATGTCAACGACATTCCAGTGAGCGCATAGCCAATTGGAGGAGTCCCAAAGGCTATAAGTGCAGGAGATATTGCCGAAAATGCGTGGCACCAAGGCAACAAAACTAGGGCGACCGCAGTGGAAAGCCTAGATCAGGACGTCTGCATCTTGATTGGTCAGGCCCAAGGCATGGCTCAGCCTGCGACGGCCATGGTTGAGGGCCTCGACATTATGTCCCAGTCGCTGAAGGACATGATCCAGATGCATGTGGACGTTGCTGAGGCGCTGCAGAACATGGCCCAGTCACTGAGGACCATCGCTGGGAGCGTCAACATCATGGTGCAGTTGATGGGGAGCTGCCAGGACCAGCCAAGCCTCATGGCACAGAGGCTTCTAGAGTTCATTCGTCTGTCCCTCCATCCCATGGAATGCCTCAAGTCCATACGGGCAACACCAGGGAGGAGGAAGCAGTGGAGGCCGACCTGCTGCCTGCCACCAAGAAAATTACGCGGTCTCCAGTTATTCCGAATCCCACCCCTCTCCTGACAGCGGCGCATCTCAAGGGTAGTGGGCGAAACAGGGTGGCATGGCAATGCCTGTGGCATTGATAAGTCCGCCAGGGCCCCCTGGTTTCAGGCCCTCCAGAGGATGTTCTGCCAAGGGCATCAAAGGCACAGGGTGTGGAAAGCAGCAGGCTACCTCCACCTCTGATGTGCATCCTGGGACACATTGTTGTAGGGAAAAATCCCTTGTACCAGTGCAGTCAAGAGGCCGAGTCTCAAGGCAAGGTTCAAAGCGTTGTTCTTTATTGTACAATTACTGAAGCCTTCAGGGAGACCCACGCAGCCAGCTCAAACAGTGGCTTGGCCCACGTTGATCTCAACAATTACACATTCGCTCTGGATTTTTATAGGAATCCAAATTCGAGCGGGAACATTTGCTCATACATAATAGTTACAGGGTAGTTTTGATTTAGATCTCTCAGACAGGTTTAAACTGAGAATATGCATCTTTGTCAATTTGCATCTGTATGGTGTGTGTCTGTGTTGATGAGATTATCTGTGCTTGCTCCGAGTGTCCCTCCCTTGTCAATTTGCATCTGTATGGAGTGTGTTCATGTTGATGAGATTATCTGTGCTTGCTCTGAGTGTCCTTCCCCTCTTTAATGTGTTTCCCATTATCCCCCTGATGTGTCTCCTTAACTAAATCGACCTCCGATGTCTGTGGCTGTGCTATGCATTTATTTCTGTGTTTGCTAGATGAGGTGTTAATGTCATCTTTGTCCTACGGTGTGTGTGGGGAACGCTAATCTAATTTATACATTTCTTTTATTCCTCCTATTCTGGTTTCTTTGCCTGCCTTGGCCATTTTATTAATATATTATTTCATTCTTTCATATGTCGTTGCAATACAGTTGTGCCATATATCCCACTGCCAGGATCTTGACTCGCAGATATCCCGATCTCCTGGCCAGGGGGCCGTTTTAAGATGCAGCCTCGTGCTGTTGCTGGGCAGAACAAGGATCTTCCATCAATTTTGAATTAAAGGTCTCTCAGCTGTGCAGAAGGGGCTTTAAACGAATGTCCATCCGGGTGTCCCCTTCTGCATTGTGGGCACATTATAAACGGTGCCAATCGGTCCAATAAAACAGTCCAATGAATGAAGAATGTTTGATGAGATGAGATAAAAATATGATCTTGGAAAATGGCCTACTTCAACATCTAGATGTATAAGTAGACTACGAAAGATCAAGAAGATTGAGGATAACCGAGTGGGCACGCGGTGGAGGGGTTCACCATCTGGAGGGAGGAGGAATGCAAATGTCAAATGTTCACTGTTAAAACATGATACACCTGATACATAAGAACATAATAAGAACATAAGAACATTAGAACAAGGAGCAGGAGTAGGCCATCTGGCCCCTCGAGCCTGCTTCAATGAGATCATGGCTGATTTTTTGTGGACTCAGCTCCACTTTCCGGCCCAAATACCATAACCCTTAATCCCTTTATTCTTCAAAAAATTACCTATCTTTATCTTAAAAACATTTAATGAAGGAGCCTCTACTGCTTCACTGGGCAAGGAATTCCTTTGGGTGAAGATGTTCCTCCTAAACCCAGTCCTAAATCTACTTCCCCTTATTTTGAGGCTATGCTCCCTAGTTCTGCTTTCACTCGCCAGTGGAAACAACCTGCCCGCATCTATCCTATCTATTCCCTTCATAAATTTTATATGTTTCTATATGATCCCCCCGCACCCTTCTAAACTCCAACGAGTACAGTCCCAGTCTACTCAACCTCTCCTCGTAATCCAATCCCTTCAGCCCTGGGATTAACCTAGTGAATCTCCTCTGCACACCCTCCAGTGCCAGTACGTCCTTTCTCAAGTAAGGAGACCAAAACTGAACACAATAGCCCAGGTGTGGCCTCACGAACACCTTATACAATTGCAGCATAACCTCCCTAGTCTTAAATTCCATCCCTCTAGCAATGAAGGACAAAATTCCATTTGCCTTCTTAATCGCCTGTTGCACCTGTAAACCAACTTTTTGCGACTCATGCACCAGCACACCCAGGTCTCTCTGCACAGCAGCATGTTTTAATATTTTATCATTTAAATAATAATCTCTTTTGCTGTTATTCCTACCAAAATGGATAACCTCACATTTGTCAACATTGTATTCCATCTGCCAGACCCGAGTCCATTCACTTAACCAATCCAAATCCCTCTGCAGACTTCCAGTATCCTCTGCACTATTTGCTTTACCACTCATCTTAGTGTCGTCTGCAAACTTGGACACATTGTCCTTGGTCCCCAACTCCAAATCATCTATGTAAATTGTGAACAATTGTGGGCCCTACACTGATCCCTGAGGGACACCACTAGCTACTGATTGCCAACCAGAGAAACACCCATTAATCCCCACTCTTTGCTTTCTATTAATTAACCAATCCTCGATCCATGCTACCACTTTCCCCTTAATGCCATGCATCTTTATCTTATGCAGCAACCTTTGTCAAAGGCTTTCTGGAAATCCAGATATACCACATCCATTGGCTCCCCGTTATCTACCGCACTGGTAATGTCCTCAAAAAATTCCCCTAAATTAGTTAGGCACAACCTGCCCTTTATGAACCCATGCTGCGTCTGCCCAATGGGACAATTTCCATCCAGATGCCTCGGTATTTCTTCGTTGATGATAGATTCCAGCATCTTCCCTACTACCGAAGTTAAGCTCACTGGCCTATAATTACCCGCTTTCTGCCTACCTCCTTTTTAAAACAGTGGTGTCACGTTTGCTAATTTTCAATCCGCCGGGACCACCCCAGAGCCTAGTGAATTTTGGTAAATTATCACTAGTGCATTTGTAATTTCCCTAGCCATCTCTTTTAGCACTCTGGGATGCATTCCATCAGGGCCAGGAGACTTGTCTACCTTTAGCCCCATTAGCTTGCCCATTACTACCTCCTTAATGATAACAATCCTCTCAAGGTCCTCACCTGTCATAGCCTCATTTCTATCAGTCACTGGCATGTTATTTGTGTCTCCACTGTGAAGATCCACCGAAAAAACCTGTTCAGTTCCTCAGCCATTTCCTCATCTCCCATTATTAAATCTCCATTCTCATCCTCTAAAGGACCAATATTTACCTTGGCCACTCTTTTGTAGAAACTTTTACTATCTATTTTTATATTCTGAGCAAGTTTACTCTTCTTTATAGCTTTTTAAGTAGTTTTCTGTTGCTCCCTAAAGATTACCCAGTCCTCTAGTCTTCCACTAATCTTTGCCACTTTGTATGCTTTTTCTTTCAATTTGATACTCTCCCTTATTTCCTTAGATATTCATGGTCGATTTTCCCTCTTTCTACCGTCCTTCCTTTTTGTTGGTATAAACCTTTGCTGAGCACTGTGAAAAATCACTTGGAAGGTCCTCCACTGTTCCTCAACTGATTCACCATAAAGTCTTTGCTCCCAGTCTACCTTAGCTAGTTCTTCTCTCATCCCATTGTAATCTCCTTTGTTTAAGCACAAAACACTAGTGTTTGATTTTACCTTCTCACCCTCCATCTGTATTTTAAATTCCACTATATTGTGATCGCTCCTTCCGAGAGGATCCCTAACTATGAGATCCTGAATCAATCCTGTCTCATTACGCAGGACCAGATCTAGGACCGCTTGTTCCCTCGTAGGTTCCATTACATACTGTTCTAGGAAACTATCGCGGATACATTCTATAAACTCCTCCTCAAGGCTGCCTTGACCGACCTGGTTAAACCAATCGACATGTAGATTAAAATCCCCCATGATAATTGCTGTACCATTTCTACATGCATCTGTTATTTCTTTGTTTATTGCCTGCCCCACCATAATGTTACTATTTGGTGGCCTATAGACTACTCCTATCAGTGACTTTTTCGCCTTACTATTCCTGATTCCCACCCAAATGGATTCAACCTTGTCCTCCATAGCACCAATGTCATCCCTTACTATTGCCCAGATGTCCTTAAATAACAGACCTACACCACCTCCCTTACCATCTACTCTGTCCTTCCGAATAGTTTGATACCCTTGGATATTTAACTCCCAGTCGTGACCATCCTTTAACCATGTTTCAGTAATGGCCACTAAACCATAGTCATTCACGATGATTTGCGGCATCAACTCATTTACCTTATTCCGAATACTACGAGCATTCAGGTAAAGTACACTTACGTTGGCTTTTTTACTTCTGTTTTGAATCTTAACACCTCGATCAATAATCTCTCCTAAGTTATATTTCCTCTTAACTTTTCTCCTAATTTGCCTTGTCGTTGTACCCATATCTTCATGTAACAACCTGAATGAAATGAAAATGAAAACCGCTTATTGTCACAAGTAGGCTTCAAATGAAGTTACTGTGAAAAGCCCCTAGTCACCACATTCCGGCGCCTGTTCGGGGAGGCTGGTACGGGAATTGAACCGTGCTGCTGGCCTGCCTTGGTCTGCTTTCAAAGCCAGCGATTTAGCCCAGTGTGCTAAACCAGCCGCGTCACTTACCATTAATGTTTTTACTGCCCGTTTTATTCCTTTTAGTATTACTGGGCCTATTCACTGAGCTCCCCTTAGTCACTGTACCTTGTAATGTCGCCCTTTTTGATTTTTGACTATGGCTTCTCTGCCTTACACTTTCCCACTTACTGCCTTTTGTTTCATAAGAACTAGGAACAGGAGTAGGCCATCTGGCCCCTCGAGCCTGCTCCGCCATTTAATGAGATCATGGCTGATCTTTGTGGACTCAGATCCACTCTCCGGCCCGTACACCATATCCCCGAATCCCTTTATTCTTTAGAAAGGTATCTATCTTTTTCTTAAAAACGTTTAAAGAAGGAGCCTCAACTGCTTCACTGGGCAAGGAATTCCAGAGATTCACAACCATTTGGGTGAAGAGGTTCCTCCTAAACACGGTCCTAAATCGACTTCCCCTTATTTTGAGGCTATGCCCCCTAGTTCTGCTTTCCCCGACCAGTGGAAACAACCTATCCGCATCTATCCTATCTATTCCCTTCATAAGTTTATATGTTTCAATAGGATCCCCCCGCATCCTTCTAAACTCCAATGAGTACAGTCCCAGTCTACTCAACCGCTCGTCATAATCTAATCCTCTCAACTCTGGGATCAACCTAGTGAATCTCCTCTGCACTCCCTCCAGTGCCAATATGTCCTTTCTCAGGTAAGGAGACCAAAACTGAACACAATACTCCAGATGTGGCCTCACCAACACCCTATACAATTGCAGCATAACCTCCCTAGTCTTGAACTCCATCCCTCTAGCAACGAAAGACAAAACTCGATTAGCCTTCTTAATCACCTGTTGCACCTGCACACCAACTTTTTGCGACTCGTGCACCAGCACACCCAGGTCCCTCTGCACAGCAGCATGTTTTAACATCTTACCGTTTAAATAATAATCCATTCTGCTGTTATTCCTCCCAAAATGAATAGCCTCACACTTGGCAACATTGAATTCCATCTGCCAGACTCTAGCCCATTCACCTAACCTATCCAAATCCTTCTGCAGACTTCCGGTATCCTCTGCACTTTTTGCTTTACCACTCATCTTCGAGTCGTTTGCAAACTTTGACACATTGCACTTGGTCCCCAACTCAAAATCGTCTATGTAAATTGTGAACAACTGCGGGCCCAACACTGATCCTTGAGGGACCCCACTAGTTACAGGTTGCCAACCAGAGAAGCACCCATTTATCCCCACTCTCTGCTTTCTGTTAGTTAACCAATCCTCTACCCATGCTACCACTTTACCCTCAATGCCATGCATCTTTAGTTTATGCAGCAACCTTTTGTGTGGCACCTTGTCAAAAGCTTTCTGGAAATCCAGATATACCACATCCATTGGCTCCCCGTTATCTACTGCATTGGTAACATCCTCAAAAAATTCTACCAAATTAGTCAGACGCGATCTAACCTTTGTGAACCCATGCTGCGTCTGCCCAATGGGACAATTTCCCTCCAGGTGCCCCGCTATTTCCTCCTTAATGATAGATTCCAGCAATTCCCCTACAACCGAAGTAAAGCTTACAGGCCTATAATTACCCGCTTTCTGCCGACCTCCTTTTTTAAACAGTGGTGTCACGTTTGCTACTTTCCAATCCTCTGGGACCACCCCAGAGTCTAGTGAATTTTGATAAATTATCACTAGTGCGTTTACAATTTCCCTAGCCATCTCTTTTAACACTCTGGGATGCATCCCATCAGGGCCAGGAGACTTGTCTACCTTTAGCCCCATTAGCTTGCCCAATACTGCCTCCTTAGTGATTACAATCATCTCAAGGTCCTCACCTTTATTTCCATCAGTCACTGGCATGTTATTTGTGTCTTCCACTGTGCAGACTGACCCAAAAAACCTGTTCAGCTCCTCAGCCATTTCCCCGTCTCCTATTATTAAATCTCCCTTCTCATCTTCCAAAGGACCAATATTTACCTTAGCCACTCTTTTTTGTCTTATATATTTGTAGAAGCTTTTACTATCTGCTTTTATGTTCTGAGCCAGTTTACTTTCATAGTCTGCCTTACTCTTCTTTATAGCTTTTTTAGTAGCTTTCTGTTGTCCCCTAAAGACTTCCCAGTCCTCTAGTCTCCCACTAATTTTTGCCACTTTGTATGTTTTTTCCTTCAATTTGATACTCTCCCTCACCTCCTTAGATATCCACGGTCGATTTTTTTCCCCTTTCTACCGTCTTTCTTTTTTGTCGGTATGAACCTTTTCTGAACACTGTGGAAGATCGCTCGGAAGGTTCTCCACGGTTCCTCAACTGCTTCACCATGAAGTCTTTGCTCCCAGTCTACCTTAGTTAGTTCTTCTCTCATCCCATTGTAATCGCCTTTGTTTGAGCACAAAACACTAGTGTTTGATTTTATCTTGTCATCCTCCAACTGTATTTTAAATTCCACCATATTGTGGTCGCTCCTTCCAAGAGGATCCCGAACTATGAGATCATTAATCAATCCTGCCTCATTACACAGGACCAGATCTAGGACCGCTTGTTCCCTTGTAGGTTCCATTACATACTGTTCCAGGAAATTATCCCGGGCACATTCTATAAACTCCTCCTCAAGGCTGCCTTTACCAACCTGGTTAAACCAATCGATATGCAGATTAAAATCTCCCATGATAACCACTGTACCATTTCTACATGCATCCGTTATTTCTTTGCTTATTGCCTGCCCTACCATCATGTTACTATTTGGTGGCCTATAGACTATTCCTATCAGTGACCTTTTCGCCTTACTATTCCTGATTTCCACCCAAATTGATTCAACCTTCTCCTCCACAGCACCAATATCATCCCTTACTATTGCCCGGATGCCATCCTTAAACAACAAAGTTATACCACCGCCCTTACCGTCCATTCTATCCTTTCGTATAGTCTGATACCCTTGGATATTTCACTCCCAGTTGTGACCATCTTTTAACCATGCTTCAGTAATGGCCACTAAATCAGTCATTCACGATGATTTGCGCCATCAACTCATTTACCTTATTTCGTATACTCCGAGTATTCGGGTAAAGTACAATTATGCTGTTTTTTTATGTCTTTGTTATGAATCCTAACACCTTGATCAGTAACTTTTCGCAAATTATTTTTCCTCTTACCCTTTCTCCTAATTTTCCTTGTCATTGAACCCATATCTCTACATAATAACCTGTCACATAACCTGCTGCCTTGATCTCCATTAACCATTATACTGTCCATAGCTTTACACTTCCCTTCCCCCCAACTTGCTCGTTTAAAGTCCTTGTGATCAACCTATTTATCCTATTCGCTAGAACACTGGTCCCAGAATGGTTCAGGTGAAGACCGTCCCAACGGTACAGGTCCCTCCTGCCCCAGTACTGATACCAATGCCCCATGAAGTGGAATCCCTCTTTCCCGCACCACTCCTTTAGCCACGTATTAACTTCCCTAATTTTCTCAACCCTATGTCAATTGGCAGGTGGCTCGGGTAGTAATCCAGAGATTATAACCCTGGAGGACCTGTTCTTTAATTTAGTCCCTAGTGTTTGATAATCCCCAAACAGGTCCTCTTTCCTAGTCTTACCTATGTTGTTAGTCCCAACGTGGACCACAACAACTGGATCCTCCCTCTCCCTCTCCAAAATCCTTTCAAGCCGATCAGAGATGTCCCTCGCCCTGGCACCGGGCAGGCAACATACCATGCGGGACTCTCGATCTGGCTTACAAAGGATGCCATCAATCCCCCTAATTATAGAATCCCCTACAACTACCACTTGTCTTTTTGCTCCCCCCTCTTGAATGGCTTCCTGTACCACGGTGCAGTGGTCAGTCAACGCATCCTCCCTACAGCCCTCTTCCTCATCCACACAGGGAGCAAGTACCTCATACCTGTTGGACAAGGTCAAGGGCTGAGGCTCCTCAACTCCTAAACTCAGGATCCCCCTACCTGCCTCCCTTGCAGTCACACCACTCTGTCCCTGACCACTGTCCGAATTAACAGTACTTATTCTACCGGGTGTGACTGCCTCCTGAAACAAAGCGTCCAGGTAATTTACCTGGGAATCATGTCTAAGGCCTTCTTGTGATATTTTCCACTCTCGCCACCAAGCATGTCTGACTAGAAAGGGAGCGGAAAATCCCGGTCTGGATGATGACAGTGTAGTTCACAAGCAAGGCCATCCATTCATCGGAAAGCTTGAAATGTACACGTTGCGGCAGAGCGCATACGGCGCGCGATAATAGCATTTCAAGGAATGCTGAGTGTCACAAACGTAAGAGCGTAGGCCATTTTGCTGTGGTTTGTTGCACCCGTGTGGTCAACAAAGTAACTGCAGGCAATGTGAGACATTCAGAAGATGAATGTCTTTTCTTTGGCTGTGTCATGCATGTAAATTACATTAACAAGCCTTGGAGAGTAGATCTTACAATTTAAGGAATGGTTTATAAGCTTCAGAATAGATACTGGAGCAGATATGGGTGTAATTTCTGGCAAAGCATACTTTGCTTTGAATGCTTTTGTGCAGCATTCCTGTGACTCTCGGCAGTCCAGGAGGAAACTTGCAATGTTGGCAAGAATTCCTTTTAGCAGTACAAAGTGAGACATTACCAGTTTACTGTGTTTGTGATTAATGCGGCAGCAGTGAATAATTTCTGGGACGTAATGCAACAGCAGCAATCAACTTATTTCAGCACCTTGACAAAATCCGCTGTGATATCTTTGGAGAAATTGGCCTGCCTAACATCTCACCAGTTAAAATCAGCCCAAAGAAGTTGCAGCAGTGCCTTACAGTATTCCAAGTGCAATGAGAATTTCACTGCCGATGATCCCCAAAGTCAGAAACGAATTGGAATGTATGGTCAACTGCGGTCAAAGAGATCAATAAGCCAACTGAATGGTGTGCCCGATGGTACCTGTGCCTAAGGAAAGTAGATCAATTAAGATCTTCATTGATCTCAAAAGACTGTACATCCTTCCAATGTTCAGTGACATCCCCCCAACATTAGCCAATACACAAGTGTTTTCATTGCTGGATGTTGCAAGTGGATTCTCGCAAATTCCACAACATAATAATAATAATAATCTTTATTGTCACAAGTAGGCTTACATTAACACTGCAATGAAGTTACTGTGAAAATCCCCTAGTTGCCACATTCCGGTGGCTGTTCAGGTACACGGAGGGAGAATTCAGAATGTCCAAATCACCTAACAGCACGTCTTTCAGGACTTGTGGAGGGAAACTGGAGGAGGGAAACCCACGCAGACACGGGGAGAACATGCAGACTCCGCACAGACAGTGACCCAAGCCGGGAACCGAACCCGGGTCCCTGGCGCTGTGAAGCAACAGTGCTAACCACTGTGCTACTCTGCCGCCCCAGAAAATTGTGCTAAGCTGACTACATTTATAACTCCATTTAGCAGGTATTTCTTCCACAGATTGCCTTTTGGTGTTACCAATGCACCAGGAATCTTTCAACGAGAGGTGACTGAGCTGTTTTGGCATCAAGAGGGCATAGCCGTGTATTTAAATGATATCCTGATCTATGGCACAACTGAAAAGGAACATGTAAGATGATCAGGGGAATAGATAGAGTAGACAGTCAGAGACTTTTTCCCCAGGTGGAACACACCATTACAAGGGGACATAAATTTAAGGTGAAAGGTGGAAGATATAGGAGGGATATCAAAGGTAGGTTCTTTACCCAGAGAGTAGTGGGGGCATGGAATGCACTGCCTGTGGAAGTAGTTGAGTCGGAAACATTAGTGACCTTCAAGCAGCTGTTGGATAGGTACATGGATTACGGGAAAATGATATAGTGTAGATTTATTTGTTCTTAAGGGCAGCACGGTGGCATTGTGGATGGCACAATTGCTTCGCAGATCCATGGTCCCGGGTTCGGTTTCGGCTTGGGTCATTGTCTGTGCGGGGTCTGCGCGTCCTCCCCGTGTCTGCGTGGGTTTCCTCCGGGTGCTCCGGTTTCCTCCCACGGTCCGGGGGTGTGCGGATTGGGTGGATTGGCCAATGATGGGTTGCCCTTCGTGTCCAGATTGCCCTTGGTGTTGGGTGGAGGTGTTGAGTTTGGGTAGGGTGCTCTTTCCAAGAGCTGGTGCAGACTCGGGGGGCCGAATGGCCTCCTTCTGCACTGTAGATTCAATGATAATCTATGATTAATCTAGGACAAAGGTTCGGCACAACATCGTGGGCCGAAGGGCCTGTTCTGTGCTGTATTTTCTATGTTCTATGTATGTCAGGTGACTATCTCAAGCATTGCAGACCCTTATGCTGCCAGCATAAAGAGATTCGACAAACACAATTACATTTGCTTGGACAATGCATCAACAAGTATGGCTTATGCTCTGACTCTCAGAAGGTCCAGGCCATCATGGAGATGAAGCCTCCCGAGGATATCTCACAATTGCTCAGGATCTTAGGCATGAAACATTATCTTGGCAGGTTCCTACCCAACCTTTCTGATGTCACAAGACCCTTGCCTGGTACTGTAAAGGAGTGATGCATTCTGGAACTGTACACCAGCACAAGGGTAAGCACTGTTCATTGTAATAAACGTCTCTGAATATTAAGACTAAGGTACGGATCCTAACCGGGATGACTAAACTATTTTCTAGCTTCTGTCTTATTTCAGTGCTGCTTCTAATCCACCAGGCCCTCTGAAAATTCCAAACATGGCCGTCTTTGGGTGCTCTTATGAATAATGGGCCATAAACTCCTCGGAGTGGCAAACAGTGTCAGAATGCCACTCTCTACCCATTTACTTGTACTAACCATCTTCAGTGTTCATCTTGCTGAACCTTCCTGACTCAGGCCCGATGGCAGCACAGCGAGTCCCGGGACCAGCATCGCGACTAAAAGAATCGCAAAGATGGCGTACTTTTTTATGGCATTGCTCTGGAGGAATGTGGTGGGGGAGCGGGGTCAGACACTGGGGGTTGATTGAACACCAGGGGATGGACGGGGTCGGACATTGGGAGGTTCGACATCGGGCTGGATTTGGGATTGTTCAGACATTGGGGGATGGGGGGCAGGACATCGGGGAGGGTGGGAGTATCGAACATTGGGATGTTGAAGCGGACTGGACAACAGGAGGATGTGTGCAGCTTCGATATCGAAGCAGGTGGGCGGGCAGGGATTGGACATTGGGAGGGGGGTTCTGTCGGACATGGTGGGGTGGTCGGACATGGGGGTGTGCTGGGGTTGAATGGGGTAGGGATGTTTGACATCTGGGCAGAATTTGAGAGATGGGACATGTAGGTGTCAGAGGGGGTGGCAGGTAAGACATGGAGACTAGAGTTCGGACTTGGGGAATAGCGTGTCAGACAGGGGGGAATAGGGTGTCAGACATGGAGGCTAGATGGTCGGCCATGCAAGATATAGGGGGTCAGAAATGGATGATAGGGGGTCAGCAAGCCTATATTAAGAAAAGATACTGGCACTAAGGACCAAAATGTTGAATCGATCTGGGTGGAAATAAAAAACAAAGGAAAAATCTCCTTTGTAAGAGTAATTTACAGGCCCCCGACCAGTGCTTCCAAAGTGGGAATAAGAATAATAGAATAAAACAAGAAATAATGAGAGCTTGTGAGAAGGGCATTATGGTAATCATCTGTGATTTTAATATGCATATTGATGGGTTTAATCAAATTGGCAAGGTGGCCTTGAGGGAGATTTCATAGAGTGTATGAGGGATTGTTTCTTTGAGCAATATGTTGTGGAGCCAAGCACGGAACAGGCTATTTTAGATTTGCATTATGTAATGAAGAAGGGTTGATAAATAGTCTTGTCATTAAGGATCCTCTTGGAAAGAGTGATCACAACATGCTAACATTTCAAATTCAGATTGAGCGAGAGAAGACAGAGTGCCATACTAGGGTTTTAGCATTGGGCAGATATAATTATACAGACCAGGGAAAAGAGTTGGCCCAAGTAGACTGGGGACTGATAATTGAGGATAGGAGAGTTGAGGAACAATGGTGGATGTTCAGTGAGATATTAAACACCTCTTAATTAAAGTGTATTCTTGAGAGAAAGAGGAATTATAAAAGGGAGAAAACGTTCCATGGCTAAACAAGGAAGTCAAGGAAGGCACAAGCAAAAACTAGGGCATACCATATTGCAAAAGCTAGTGGTAAGATGGCGGATTGGGAGAACTTTAAGGTTCAGCAAAAGGCTACCAAAAATAAAATCAAAAGAGCTAAGATGAAATATGAATGGAAACTAGCATAAAACATAAACACTGATACCAAAAGCTTCTATATGTACATAAAGAGGAAGAGAATAGCTAAGGTAATTGTTGGCCCTTTAGAGGATGATACTGGTGAGGTAATAATGGGGAACACAGATGGTGGAGGCACTGAACCAATATTTTGCCTCTGTTTTCACAGTAGAAAATAATTTTAAAATTCCAAAAACTACAGTTAATGCAGAGGAACTTGGTGCAGTAACCATGAATGGGGAGAAGGTATTGAATAAACTAATGAAATTAAGAGCAGATCATTCTCTGGGGCCTGATGACCTGCACCCTAGGATATTAAGCAGAGATAGTGGATGAATTGATTATGATATTTCAGAATTCCCTGGATTCTGGAAAGTCCGGTGGATTGGGAACATGCTAATGTGACGTCCCTATTCAAAGAGGAAGAGAGACAAAAAGTAGGAAACTATAGACCTGTTAGCTTGACATTTGTGGTGGGGAAATCTAGCAAAATTTGTGGATGATACTAAAATAGGTGAGAAAGCAGGCACTGAAGAGAATATAAAGATTTTACAGGCGGATATAGATAGACTCGGTGGTTTGGCCAAAATTTGGCAGATGGAGTTTAATGTAGATAAGTGTGAGGTTATCCATTAGGCCAACAAAATAGAAAGGCAAATTATTATCTAAATGGAAAGCCGATTCCAAGATGCGTCTGGGTAGAGGAAACTGGGTGTCTTTGTTCATGAATCGCAGAAAGTCAGTATGTAGGTACAGCATGTAATTAAAAAGGCAAATGGAACGTTATCGTTTATTGCAAGAGTATAAAAGTAGAGAAGCATTGGTGCAATTGCACAGGGTGTTGGTGGGACCACATCTGGAGTATTGTATCCAGTTTTGGTCTCCTTATTTGAGAAAGCATGTGGCGGTATTGGAGGCAGTTCAGAGGAGGTTCACCAGATTCATTCCGGGGATGAAAGGGTTGATATATGAGGAGAGATTAAACAGTTTGGGCTTATATTAATTGAAGTTTAGAAGGATGAGAGAGGAACTGATCGAGGTGCATAAAATGCTAAATGGGATTGATAAAGTAAATGTAGTCCAAATGCTGCTCCTTGTGGGGCAATAAAAAACGAGAGATCACGAATATAGGTTGAGAGGCGGTAGATTTAGAACTGAGATGAGGGGGAACTACTTCTCGCAGAGGGTGGTGAATTTGTAGAACTCGCTGGTCGGTATGAAACTGGTGAACCTCCTATATCCCATATTGCGATGGAATCCATGTCATTAAATGTTTTCAAGAAAGTGATAGATATATTTTTGACTTTAAATCTGGGTTAAAGGGAAATGGGGAACAGATGGGAAGGTGGATTTGAGACCAAGAGGAGATCAGCCATGAGCAGATTGAATGGCAGAATAGGCTCAACAGTTCAAAACACAATGATTAGGACAGGTAGAAGAGGCAGATTTTAGGGGGTATTTTGAAGCAGGCGAGGGAGTTGGGGAAGATCATGGAGGAAACCTAGAAGGACCTGGAAATGCCACAAAAGAGCAAAACCTCCACTTGTACAGTTACCAGAAAACTACTGCAAAGAAGGGATAGCAAACCGTAAACGATGATAAATAAAGTAAGAATGGAAAGTAGCTAAGGGAAATATGGGCCCAATATTAATTAAAAATGATGTGGAGATGCCGGCGTTGGACTGGGGTGAGCACAGTACGAAGTCTTACAACACCAGGTTAAAGTCCAACAGGTTTGTTTCGATGTCACTAGCTTTCGGAGCGCTGCTCCTTCCTCAGGTGAATGAAGAGGTCTGTTCCAGAAACACATATATAGACAAATTCAAAGATGCCAAACAATGCTTGGAATGCGAGCATTAGTAGGTGATTAAATCTTTACAGATCCAGAGATGGTTTTTAAAGAGGTGTGAATTGTATCAAGCCAGGACAGTTGGTAGGATTTTGAAGGCCAGATGGTGGGGGATGAATGTAATGTGACATAAATCCCAGGTCCCGGTTGAGGCTATAAGTTTCTGCTCGGCGATTCTGCGTTGTCGCGGGTCCTGAAGGCCGCCTTGGAGAACGCTTACCCGGAGATCAGAGGCTGAATGCCGTTGACTGCTGAAGTGTTCCCCGACTGGAAGGGAACATTCCTGCCTGGTGATTGTTGCGCGATGTCCGTTCATTCGTTGTCGCAGCATCTGCATGGTCTCGCCAATGTATCACGCTTCGGGACATCCTTTCCTGCAGCGTATGAGGTAGACAACGTTGGCCGAGTCGCACGAGTATGTACCGCGTACCAGGTGGGTGGTGTTCTCACGTGTAATAGTGGTATCCATGTCGATGATCTGGCACGTCTTGCAGAGATTGCCATGACAGGGTTGTGTGGTGTCGTGGTCACTGTTCTGAAGACTGGGTAGTTTGCTGCAAACAATGGTTCGTTTGAGGTTGCGCGGTTGTTTGAAGGCAAGTAGTGGGGGTGTGGGGATGACCTTGGCAAGATGTTCATCATCATCAATGACATGTTGAAGGCTGTGAAGAAGATGACGTAGTTTCTCCGCTCCGGGGAAGTACTGGACGACGAAGGGTATTCTGTCGGTTGTGTCCCATGTTTGTCTTCTGAGGAGGTCGGTCCGGTTTTTCGCTGTGGCGCGTTGGAACTGTCGATCGATGAGTCGAGTGCCATATCCCGTTCGTACGAGGGCATCTTTCAACGTCTGTAGATGTCTGTTACGCTCCTCCTCGTCTGAGCAGATCCTGTGTATACGGAGCGCTTGTCCATAGGGGATGGCTTCTTTAATGTGTTTAGGGTGGAAGCTGGAGAAGTGGAGCATCATGAGGTTATCCGTGGGTTTGCGGTAAAGCGAAGTGCTGAGGTGACCGTCCTTGATGGAGACGAGTGTGTCCAAGAATGCAACTGATTTTGGAGAGTAGTCCATGGTGAGTCTGATGGTTGGATGGAACTTATTAATGTCATCGTGTAGTCGTTTCAGTGATTCTTCGCCGTGGGTCCAAAGGAAAAAAATGTCATCGATGTATCTGGTGTATAACGTCGGTTGAAGGTCCTGTGCGGTGAGTAGGTCCTGTTCAAACTTGTGCATGAAGATGTTGGCGTATTGGGGTGCGAATTTGGTCCCCATGGCTGTTCCATGCGTCTGGATGAAGAACTTGTTGTCGAAGGTGAAGACGTTGTGATCCAGAATGAAGCGGATGAGTTGCAGAATTGCGTCTGGAGATTGGCAGTTGTTGGTGTTGAGTACTGAGGCTGTTGCAGCAATGCCGTCGTCATGGGGGATGCTGGTGTAGAGTGCCGAGACGTCCATTGTGACGAGGAATGTTCCTGGTTCAACTGGTCCATGGGTGCTGAGTTTCTGTAGGAAGTCCGTCGTGTCGCGACAGAAGCTGGGTGTACCTTGTACGATGGGTTTCAAGATGCCCTCGATGAAGCCAGAGAGGTTCTCACACATTTATAAAAATGACAAACAGCAGTGGCCCCAAAACAGATCCTTGTGGTACATCACTAGTAACTGGACTCCAGAACAAAGAACAAAGAACAAAGAAATGTACAGCACAGGAACAGCCCTTCGGTCCTCCAAGCCCGTGCCGACCATGCTGCCCGACTAAACTACAATCTCTACACATCCTGGGTCCATATCCCTCTATTCCCATCCTATTCATGTATTTGTCAAGATGCCCCTTAAATGTCACTATCGTCCCTGCTTCCACCACCTCCTCCGGTAGCGAGTTCCAGGCACCCACTACCCTCTGTGTAAAAAACTTGCCTCGTACATCTATTCTAAACTTTGCCCCTCTCACCTTAAACCTATGCCCCCTAGTAATTGACCACTCTACCCTGGGGGAAAAGCCTCTGACTATCCACTCTGTCTATGCCCCTCATAATTTTGTAGACCTCTATCAGGTCGCCCCTCAACCTCCGTTGTTCCAGTGAGAACAAACCGAGTTTATTCAACCGCTCTTCATAGCTAATGCCCTCCATACCAGGCAACATTCTGGTAAATCTCTTCTGCACCCTCTCTAAAGCTCTACATCCTTCTGGTAGTGTGGCAACCAGAATTGAACACTATACTCCAAGTGTGGCCTAACTAAGATTCTATACAGCTGCAACATGACTTGCCAATTCTTATACTCAATGCCCCGGCCAATGAAGGCAAGCATGCCGTATGCCTTCTTGACTACCTTCTCCACCTGTGTTGCCCCTTTCAGTGACCTGTGGACCTGTACACTTAGATCTCTCTGACCTTCAATACTCTTGAGGGTTATGCCATTCACTGTATATACCCTACCTGCATTAGACCTTCCAAAATGCATTGCCTCACATTTGTCCGGATTAAACTCCATCTGCCATCTCTCCGCCCAAGTCTCCAAACAATCTAAATCCTGCTGTATCCTCTGACAGTCCTCTTCGCTATCCACAATTCCACTAGTCTTTGTGTCGTCTGCAAACTTACTAATCAGACCAGTTACATTTTCCTCCAAATCATTTATATATACTACAAAGAGCAAAGGTCCCAGCACTGATCCCTGCGGAACACCACTGGTCACAGCCCTCCAATTAGAAAAGTATCCTTCCATTGCTACTCTCTGCCTTCTACGACCTAGCCAGTTCTGTATCCACCTTGCCAGCTCACCCCTGATCCCGTGTGACTTCACCTTTTGTACTAGTCTAGAACATAGAACATAGAACATAGAAAATACAGCACAGAACAGGCCCTTCGGCCCACGATGTTGTGCCGAAACTTTGTCCTAGATTAATCATAGATTATCATTGAATTTACAGTGCAGAAGGAGGCCATTCGGCCCTTTGAGTCTGCACCGGCTCTTGGAAAGAGCACCCTACCCAAACTCAACACCTCCACCCAACACCAAGGGCAATTTGGACATTAAGGGCAATTTATCATTGGCCAATTCACCTAACCCGCACAACTTTGGACTGTGGGAGGAAACCGGAGCACCAGGAGGAAACCCACGCAGACATGGGGAGGACGTGCAGACTCCGCACAGACAGTGACCCAAGCCGGAATCGAACCTGGGACCCTGGAGCTGTGAAGCAATTGTGCTATCCACAATGCTACCGTGCTGCCCTTGAGAACAAATAAATCTACACTATATCATTTTACCGTAATCCATGTACCTATCCAATAGCTGCTTGAAGGTCCCTAATGTTTCCGACTCAACTACTTCCACAGGCAGTGCATTCCATGCCCCCACTACTCTCTGGATAAAGAACCTACCTCTGATATCCCTCCTATATCTTCCACCTTTCACCTTAAATTTATGTCCCCTTGTAATGGTTTGTTCCACCCGGGGAAAAAGTCTCTGACTGTCGACTCTATCTATTCCCCTGATCATCTTATAAACCTCTATCAAGTCACCCCTCATCCTTCTCTGTTCTAATGAGAAAAGGCCTAGCACCCTCAACCTTTCCTCGTAAGACCTACTCTCCATTCCAGGCAACATCCTGGTAAATCTTCTTTGCACCTTTTCCAAAGCTTCCACATCCTTCCTAAAATGAGGCGACCAAAACTGTACACAATACTCCAAATGTGGCCTTACCAAAGTTTTGTACAGCTGCATCATCACCTCACGGCTCTTAAATTCAATCCCTCTGTTAATGAACGCGAGCACACCATAGGCCTTCTTCACAGCTCTATCCACTTGAGTGGCAACTTTCAATGATGTATGAACATAGACCCCAAGATCTCTCTGCTCCCCCACATTGCCAAGAACTCTATCGTTAACCTTGTATTCCGCATTCATATTTGTCCTTCCAAAATGGACAACCTCACACTTTTCAGGGTTAAACTCCACCTGCCACTTCTCAGCCCAGCTCTGCATCCTATCTATGTCTCTTTGCAGCCGACAACAGCCCTCCTTACTATCCACAACTCCACCAATCTTCGTATCGTCTGCAAATTTACTGACCCACCCTTCAACTCCCTCATCCAAGTCATTAATGAAAATCACAAACAGCAGAGGACCCAGAACTGATCCCTGCGGTATGCCACTGGTAACTGGGATCCAGGCTGAATATTTGCCATCCACCACCACTCTCTGACTTCTATCGGTTAGCCAGTTCGTTATCCAACTGGCCAAATTTCCCACTATCCCATGCCTCCTTACTTTCTGCATAAGCCTACCATGGGGAACTTTATCAAATGCCTTACTAAAATCCATGTACACTACATCCACTGCTTTACCTTCATCCACATGCTTGGTCACCTCCTCAAAGAAGTCAATAAGATTTGTAAGGCAAGACTTACCCTTCACAAATCCGTGCTGACTATCCCTAATCAAGCAGTGTCTTTCCAGATGCTCAGAAATCCTATCCTTCAGTACCCTTTCCATTACTTTGCCTACTACCGAAGTAAGACTAACTGGCCTGTAATTCCCAGGGTTATCCCTAGTCCCTTTTTTGAACAGGGGCACGACATTCGCCACTCTCCAATCCCCTGGTACCACCCCTGTTGACAGTGAGGACGAAAAGATCATTGCCAACGTCTCTGCAATTTCATCTCTTGCTTCCCATACAATCCTTGGATATATCCCGTCAGGCCCGGGGGACTTGTCTATCCTCAAGTTTTTCAAAATGCCCAACACATCTTCCTTCCTAACAAGTATTTCCTCGAGCTTACCAATCTGTTTCACACTGTCCTCTCCAACAATATGGCCCCTCTCATTTGTAAATACAGAAGAAAAGTACTCGTTCAAGACCTCTCCTAACTCTTCAGACTCAATACACAATCTCCCGCTACTGTCCTTGATCGGACCTACCCTCGCTCTAGTCATTCTCATATTTCTCACATATGTGTAAAAGGCCTTGGGGTTTTCCTTGATCCAACCCGCCAAAGATTGTTCATGCCCTCTCTTAGCTCTCCTAATCCCTTTCTCCGTTCCCTCCTGGCTATCTTGTATCCCTCCAATGCCCTGTCTGAACCTTGTTTCCTCAGCCTTACATAAGTCACCTTTTCCTCTTAACAAGACATTCAACCTCTCTTGTCAACCATGGTTCCCTCACTCGACCATCTCTTCCCTGCCTGACAGGGACATACATATCAAGGACACGTAGCACCTGTTCCTTGAACAAGTTCCACATTTCACTTGTGTCCTTCCCTGCCAGTCTATGTTCCCAACTTATGCACTTCAATTCTTGTCTGACAACATCGTATTTACCCTTCCCCCAATTGTAAACCTTGCCCTGTTGCACGTACCTATCCCTCTCCATTACTAAAGTGAAAGTCACAGAATTGTGGTCACTATCTCCAAAATGCTCCCCCGCTAACAAATCTATCACTTGCCCTGGTTCATTACCCAGTACTAAATCCAATATTGCCCCTCCTCTGGTCGGACAATCTACATACTGTGTTAGAAAAGCTTCCTGGACACACTGCACAAACACCACCCCATCCAAACTATTTGATCTAAAGAGTTTCCACTCAATATTTGGGAAGTTAAAGTCGCCCATGACTACTACCCTATGACTTCTGCACCTTTCCAAAATCTGTTTCCCAATCTGTTCCTCCACATCTCTGCTACTATTGGGGGGCCTATAGAAAACTCCTAACAAGGTGACTGCTCCTTTCCTATTTCTGACTTCAACCTATACTACCTCAATAGGGTGATACTCCTCGAACTGCCTTTCTGCAGCTGTTATACTATCTCTAATTAATAATGCCACCCCCCCCCACCTCTTTTACCACCCTCCCTAATCTTATTGAAACATCTATAACCAGGGACCTCCAACAACCATTTCTGCCCCTCTTCTATCCAAGTTTCCGTGATGGCCACCACATCGTAGTCCCAAGTACCGATCCATGCATTAAGTTCACCCACCTTATTCCTGATGCTTCTTGCGTTGAAGTATACACACTTCAACCCATCTCCGTGCCTGCAAGTACTCTCCTTTGTCAGTGTTCCCTTCCCCACTGCCTCATTACATGCTTTGGCGTCCTGAATATCGGCTACCTTAGTTGCTGGACTACAAATCCGGTTCCCATTCCACTGCCAAATTAGTTTAAACCCTCCCGAAGAGTACTAGAAAACCTCCCTCCCAGGATATTGGTGCCCCTCTGGTTCAGATGCAACCCGTCCTGCTTGTACAGGTCCCACCTTCCCCAGAATGCGCTCCAATTATCCAAATACCTGAAGCCCTCCCTCCTACACCATTCCTGCAGCCACGTGTTCAACTGCACTCTCTCCCTATTCCTAGCTTCGCTATCACGTGGCACTGGCAACAAACCAGAGATGACAACTCTGTCTGTCCTGGCTTTTAACTTCCAGCCTAACTCCCTAAACTTGTTTATTACCTCCACACCCCTTTTCCTACCTATGTCGTTGGTACCAATGTGCACCACGACTTCTGGCTGCTCCCCCTCCCCCTTAAGGATCCTGAAGACACGATCCGAGACATCCCTGGCCCTGGCACCCGGGAGGCAACATACCTTCCGGGAGTCTCGCTCGCGACCACAGAATCTCCTATCTATTCCCCTAACCATTGAATCTCCTACAACTATTGCTTTGCTATTCTCCCCCCTTCCCTTCTGAGCCCCAGAGCCAGACTCAGTGCCAGAGACCTGGCCGCTAGGGCCTTCCCCCAGTAGGTCATCCCCCCCCAACAGCATCCAAAACGGTATACTTGTTTTGAAGGGGAACGGCCACGAGGGATCCCTGCACTGTCTGCCTGTTTGTTTTTTTCCCCCTGACTGTAACCCAGCTATTCTTGTCCTGTGCCTTGGGTGTGGTTACCTCCCTGTAACTCTTCTCAATCACCCCCTCTGCCTCCCGGATGATCCGAAGTTCATCCAGCTTCAGCTCCAGTTCCCTAACACGGTCTTTGAGGAGCTGAAGTTGGGTGCATTTCCCGCAGGTATAGTCAGCGGGGACACCGGTGGTATCCCTCACCACCCACATCCTACAGGAGGAGCATGTAACTGGCCTAGCCTCCATCCCCTCTTACCTTACAGAATATAGCTGCTGTGTGGACTAACTAGATCTCCGCCCTCAGACTCTGCTCCCAGTCAGCTCCACTTTCTGTAAACTCCTGGCTCTCTTCTCACTCTTTGCGGAAATGTCGGAAACAAAATGAAAGGAGCACCTTACTCCCTCCTCACCAAACTCCCTCGGTCACCAAACTCTCACTATCGCACTCAAATGCACCAAATTCAGCACTCAGTGCAAACAAAGTCTGCACTGTAGGGGATCAATTTAATACTGTGAATCTAGCCTCTGAAAAACTGGCCTAATCCAATTAACTAATTAACAAGCTCCAGCTGCAAGTGCCTACAAGTAGAAGCGTGTTTAAAGCTTATTGAAAATTCACCTTCTTCTAAACCAAACATCAACTTTTAAGTTAATTAACTAAATAAAAGAAAGACTAAACTTTAGATAAAAATGAAGCCTTATACTCCCTCGGTCACCAAACTCTCACTATCGCACTCAAATGCACCAAATTCAGCACTCAGTGCAAACAAAAAAGTCTACCATGAGGGACCTTGTCAAAGGCCTTATTGAAGTCCATATAGACAACATCTACTGCCCTACCTGCATCAATCATTTTTGTGACATCCTCGAAAAACTCTATCAAGTTAGTGAGACATGACCTCCCCTTCACAAAACCATGCTGCCTCTCACTAATACGTCCATTTGCTTCCAAATGGGAGTAGATCCTGTCTCAAAGAATTCTCTCCAGTAATTTCCCTACCACTGAAGTAAGGCTCACCGGCCTGTAGTTCCTGGGATTATCCTTGCTACCCTTCTTAAACAGAGGAACAACATTGGCTATTCTCCAGTCCTCCGGGACATCAGTGAAGACAGTGAGGATCCAAAGATTTCTGTCAAGGCCTCAGCAGTTTCCTCTCCAGCCTCCTTCAGTATTCTGGGGTAGATCCCATCAGGCCCTGGGGACTTATCTACCTTAATATTTTTTAAGACGCCCAACACCTCGTTTTTTTGGATCTCAATGTGACCCAGGCTATCTACACCCCCTTCTCCAGATATAAACATTTACCAATTCCTTCTCTTTGGTGAATACTGATGCAAAGTATTCATTTAGTACCTTGTCCATTTCCTCTGGCTCCACACATAGATTCCCTTGCCTATCCTTCAGTGGGCCAACCCTTTCCCTGGCTACCCTCTTACTTTTTATGTACGTGTAAAAAGCCTTGGAATTTCCTTAACCCTACTTGCCAATGACTTTTTGTGACCCCTTCTAGCCCTCCTGACTCCTTGCTTAAGTTCCTTCCTACTTTCCTTATATTCCACACAGGCTTCGTCTGTTCCCAGCCTTTTAGCTCTGACAAATGCCTCCTTTTGATTTTTGACGAGGCCTACAATTTCTCTCGTTATCCAAGGTTTCTGAAAATTGCCGTATTTATCCTTCTTCCTCACAGGAACATGCCGGTCCTGAATTCCTTTCAACTGACACTTAAAAGCCTCCCACATGCCAGATGTTGATTTGCCCTCAAACATCCGCCCCCAATCTAGGTTCTTCAGTTCCCGCCCAATATTGTTATAATTAGCCTCTCCCCAATTTAGCACATTCACCCTAGGACCACTCTTATCCTTGTCCACCAGCACTTTAAAACTTACTGAATTGTGGTCACTGTTCCCGAAATGCTCCCCTACTGAAACTTCTACCACCTGGCCGGGCTCATTCCCCAATACCAGGTCCAGTACCGCCCCTTCCCTAGTTGGACTGTCTACACATTGTTTTAAGAAGCCCTCCTGGATGCTCCTTACAAACTCTGCCACGTCTAAGCCCCTGGCGTTAAGTGAGTCCCAGTCAATATTGGGGAAGTTGAAGTCTCCCAACACAACACCCCTGTTGTTTTTAGTCTTTTCCAAAATCTGTCTACCTATCTGCTCCTCTATCTCCCGCTGGCTGTTGGGAGGCCTGTAGTAAACCCCCAACATTGTGACTGCACCCTTCTTATTCCTGATCTCTACCCATATAGCCTCACTGCCCTCTGAGGTGTCCTCCCGTAGTACAGCTGTGATATCCTCCCTAACCAGTAGCGCAACTCCGCCACCCCTTTTACATCTCCCCCTATTCCGCCTGAAACATCTAAATCCTGGAACGTTTAGCTGCCAATCCTGCCCTTCCCTCAACCAGGTCTCTGTAATGGCAACAACATCATAGTTCCAAGTACTAATCCAAGCTCTAAGTTCATCTGCCTTACCCGTAATACTTCTTGCATTAAAACATATGCACTTCAGGCCACCAGACCCGCTGTGTTCAGCAACTTCTCCCTGTCTGCTCTGCCTCAGAGCCACACTGTCCCTATTCCCTAGTTCCCCCTCAATGCTCTCACCTTCTGACCTATTGCTCCCGTGCCCACCCCCCTGCCATACTAGTTTAAACCCTCCCGTGTGACACTAGCAAACCTCGCGGCCAGGATATTTATGCCCCTCCAGTTTAGATGCAACCCGTCTTTCTTATATAGGCCACACCTGCCCCGGAAGAGCTCCCAGTGGTCCAGATAACGGAAACCCTCCCTCCTATACCAGCTGTTTAGCCATATGTTTAGCTGCTCTATCTTCCTATTTCTAGCCTCACTGGCACGTGGCACAGGGAGTAATCCTGAGATTACAACCCAAAGGTCCTGTCTTTTAACTTTCTGCCTGCTCCCTGAACCCCTGCTGCAGGACCTCATGCCCCTTCCTGTCTATGTCGTTAGTACCAATATGTACAACGACCTCTGCATGTTTGCCCTCCCCCTTCAGGATGCCCTCTACCCGTTTGGAGACATCCTGGACCCTGGCACCAGGGTGGCAACATACCATCCTGGAGTCTCTTTCACATCCACAGAAGCGCCTATCTGTGCCCCTGACTATAGAGTCCCCTATTACTATTACTCTTCTGCGCTTTGACCCTCCCTTCTGAACATCAGAGCTAGCCGTGGTGCCACTGCTCTGGCTGCTGCTGTTTTCCCCTGATAGGCTATCCCCCCCGACAGTATCCAAAGGGTTATACCTGTTCGAAAGGGGGACAACCACAGGGGATTCCTGCACTGACTGCCTGCCCTTTCTGGTGGTCACCCATTTCTCTGCCTGCACCTTGGGTGTGTGACCACATTTATATAACTGCTATCTCTGATGCTTTTCGCCACCTGCATGGTCCTAAGTGCATCCAATTGCTGCTCCAACCGAACCATGCGAACCGTGAGAAGCTCCAGTTGGGTGCACGTTCTGCAGATGAAGTCATCCGGGACGCTGGAAGCCTCCCAGACCTGCCACATCTCACAGTCAGAGCACTGCCCCCCTCTAACTTACATTGTATCAATTAATTAGTAAATTAAAGTTAAAAGTTAAACATTTTTTTAAAAGGTTACTGTTAACTATCTGTTTCCTAGCACTAAATTTCTACTATAAATGTGAAAGCTAAATATAGTACTCTCCGATCTCTGGCTTAGATACCCCTCTAAATTGTAATGAAGTAATTATGTTTAATTAGTTATCAATGCTTAATTTTTTTAATTTAGTGTAGATTCCCAACCAGCCACTCAGGTCACAGCTTTTCTGTGATGTCACTTCAGTTTCCCCCCCCACACACACACACAATTTGAAAAGGTAATAAAAGTAAAAATGAGTAAAAATCACTTTCTTACCTTCTGAGGGTCTCAAATGCTCTCAGGTTTTCTCCCTGCTGATTAAAAGTTACAGGCCAGAAGAAAGAGAGAGAACAAAACAGTAGGGAAAAAGCACCGTCTCCCACTCTGCATCGAATTACCTCACTGCACCAAATTATCAAGTTTCATATTCTCACTCTGTCTATGTCTCACTCACTCAGGCTGTGTCTCCTTGACCTGCGCAACACTTACTAAGTGCGCTTTCTGTCTGTCTTTTATACAGACTTTAGGATGACTCACACTACTTAAACTTCAAAGAGAAGAATACAACATGTACCTTTGTGCCCCTAAACAGGCCTCAGATGACTGCCAGATAACTGCCACTCAGCAATTAGGGTGGGGGCAGCTTCAGCCAATCAGACACTAATCTACACTGCACTTTTAACTGAAAAATAACAGAATTAGATTTATCACTTACCTTTCCTGGTTACCTCACTGCACCAAATTACCAAATTTCAAATTCTCACTCTGTCTGTGTCTCACTCACTCAGGCTGTGTCTCTTTGACCTGCGCAACACTTACAAAGTGCGCTTTCTGTCTGTCTTTTATACAGACTTTAGGATGACTCACACTACTTAAACTTCAAAGAGAAGAATACAATGTGTACCTTTTTGCCCCTAAACAGGCCTCAGGTGACTTCCAGATAACTGCCTCTCAGCAATTAGGGTGGGGACAGCTTCAGCCAATCAGACACTAATCTACACACTGCACTTTTAACTGAAAAACAACAGAATTAGATTGATCACTTTCCTTTCCTGGTTACCTCACTGCACCAAATTACCAAGTTTCAAATTCTCACTCTGTCTGTGTCTCACTCACTCAGGCTGTGTCTCCTTGACCAGCGCAACGCTGAACATTTCCCATCAACCACCACCCTTTGTCTTCTTCCAGCTAGCCAATTTCTGATCCAAATTGCTAAATCACCCTGAATCCCATGCCTCCGTATTTTCTGCAATAGCCTACCGTGGCGAACCTTATCAAACACTTTGCTGAAATCCATATACACCACATCAACTGCTTTACCCTCATCCACCTGCTTGGTCACCTTCTCAAAGAACTCAATTAGGTTTGTGAGGCACGACCTACCCTTCACAAAACCGTGTTGACTATCTCTAATTAAATTATTCATTTCCAGATGATTATACATCCTATCTCTTATAAACCTTTCCAAGACTTTGCCCACAACAGAAGTAAGGCTCACTGGTCTATAGTTACCAGGGTTGTCTCTACTCCCCTTCTTGAACAAGGGGACAACATTTGCTAGCATCCAGTCTTCTGGCACTATTCCTGTAGACAAAGGTGACTTAAAGATCAAAGCCAAAGGCTCATCCTAGCTTTCCAGAGAATCCTAGGATAAATCCTATCCAGCCCAGGGGACTTATCTATTTTCACACTTTCCAGAATTGCTAACACCTCCTCCTTATGAACCTCAAGCCCTTCTAGTCTAGGAGCCTGAATCTCAGTATTCTCCTCGACAACATTGTCTTTTTCCTGTGTGAAAACTGACGAAAAATATTCATTTAGCACCTCTTCTATCTCCTTGGACTCCACACACAACTTCCCACTACTGTCCTTGACTGGCCCTACTCTTACCCTAGTCATTCTTTTATTCCTGACATATCTATAGAAAGCTTGAGGGTTATCCTTGATCCTACCTGCCAAAGACTTCTCATATCCCATCCTGGCTCTTCTTTGCTCTCTCTTTAGGTCCTTCCTAGCGAACTTGTAACTCTTGAGCGCCCTAACTGAACCTTCACGTCTCATCTTTACATAAGCCTCCTTCTTCCTCTTGACAAGTGTTTCAACTGCTTTAGTAAACCACGGTTCCCTCGCTCGAACACTTCCTCCCTGCCTGACAGGTACAGACTTATCAAGGACACGCAGTAGCTGATCCTTGGACAAGCTCAACTTTCCCATTGTGCTCACCCCCTGCAGTTTTCCTTTCCATCCGATGCATCCTAAGTCTTGCCTCATCTCATCATAATTGCCTATCCCCCAGATATAACTCTTGCCCTGCGGTATATATCTATCCCTTTCCATCACTGAAGTAAACGTAATCGAATTGTGGTCACTATCACCGAAGTGCTCACCTACCTCCAAATCTAACACCTGTCCTGGTTCATTACCCAGTACCAAATCCAATATGGCCTCGCCTCTCGTTGGCCTATCTACATCCTGTGTCAGGAAACCCTCCTGCACACATTGGACAAAAAACGACCCATCTAAAGTACTCGAACTATAGCGTCTCCAGTCAATATTTGGAAAGTTAAAGTCTCCCATAACAACTGCCCTGTTGCTTTCGCTCCTATCAAGAATCATCTTTGCAACCCTTTCCTCTACATTTCTGGAACTTTACGGAGGCCTATAGAAAACCCCTAACGGGGTGACCTCTCCTTTCCTGTTGCTAAACTCAGCCCATACTACCTCAGTAGATGAGTCCTCATCAAACGTCTTTTCTGCCACCGTAATACTGTCCTTGACTAACAATGCCACCCCTCCCCCTCTTTTACAACCTTCCCTGAGCTTACTGAAATATCTAAACCCCGACACCTGCAACAACCATTGCTCCATCCATGTCTTCAAAATGGCCACAACATCGAAGTCCCAGGTACCAACCCATGCCGCAAGTTCACCCACCTTATTCCGGATGCTCCTGGCATTGAAGTAGACACACTTTAAATCACCTTCCTGCCTACAAGTGCACTCCTGCAACTTTGAACCCTTACTCATGACCTCACTACTCTCGACCTCCTGTATACTGGAGCTACAATTCAGGTTCCCAATCCCCTGCTGAACTAGTTTAAACCCTCCCGAAGAGCATTAGCAAATTTCCCCCCCAGGATATTGGTACCCGTCTGGTCCAGGTGTAGACCATCCTGTTTGTAGAGGTCCCACCGACCCCAGAATGAGCCCCAATTATCCAGGAATCTGAAACCCTCTCTCCTGCACCATCCCTGTAGCCACGTGTTCAACTGCTCTCTCTCCCTAATCCTCGTCTCGCTAGCACATGGCACGGGTAACAACCCAGAGATAATAACTCTGTTTGTCCGAGATCTAAATTTCCACCCTTGCTCCCTGAATTCCTGCTTTACATCCCTAGCCCCTTTCCTACCTCTGTCGTTGGTACCTATGTGGACCACGACTTGGGGCTGCTCCCCCTCCCCCTTGCGGATCCCGAAAACACGATCTGAGAAATCGCGGACCCTGGCACCTGGGAGGCAACACACCAACCACGAGTCTCTCTCGTTCCCACAGAATCTCCTATCTATCCCCCTAACTATGGCGTCTCCAATGACTAATGCTCTACTCCTCTCCCCCCTTCCCTTCTGAGCAACAGGGACAGATTCTGTGCCAGAGACCTGTCCCCCATGGCTTCCCCTGGTAAGTCCCCCCCCCCTCAACAGTATCCAAAGCGGTATACTTGTTACTAAGGGGACGACCACAGGGGATCCCTGTACTGACTCCTTCCTCCCAGCCCCTCTCACCGTCACCCATCTATCTTTATTCTTCGGATTTACTACATCCCTGAAGCTTCTATCTATGACCACCTCTGCCTCCTGAATGATCCGAAATTCATCCAGCTCCAGCTCCAATTCCCTAACCCGGTTTCTGAGGAGCTGGAGATAGGTGCACTTCCCACAGATGAAATCAGCAGGAACACAGGCGGCGTCCCTCACCTCAAACATTCTGCAGGAGGAACATTGTACTGCCTTCCCTGCCATCCCCTCTAGATAAAACAAGAAAAAGAAAGGAAAAGCTTACCTGATATTCACTCAACCCCTTAGGTTCGAGGAGGTGGAACGGTGGGGGACACTACAAGTGTAGTGTCTCGGGTTTAGCAACCTCCCAACTTATATACAGGTACTAACAAATCTTCCCAGAAATCCCCACGGCCGACTTCCTGCAGCTGTAAAGATAAGTATTTAAAGTTACACTTACCTTCCCGACAGGCCCCTGGACACTGCTCCCGCCGAAAATCTGAGGGCTGCTTCTCCTGCAAGGTAAGTTTTTAAAGTTAACCTTACCTTCCCGACCTTACCTTACCTTTCCTTAAAGGTATTCTTTCTCCATACTAGTAAGAAAGTATTCGCAGCCTTCTGGCAATAGTCGCTATCAGTGCAGATTAATGTTTTAGTGTCATTCGAAGGTATTTGTTGAAAGGCTAATAATAATGTCTGTGTGGTGTTGGGTGTTCTGACACACAGATGAGCCAACACAGTTGCATATGGTACAACGCTTCTTTATTTAAACTCACTATTTACAACTTGGTCTTTGCACTCTGCACGTGGGGGGCTCCCTGCTTGTGGTGTTTCAACAGCTCTTTCTTGTTTCCTTCTCCCCAGACCTACTGACCTCCAGGTGTCGTGCTCGTGCTTTTTATGTGGTTGGTGTTCTTGTCTGTGATTGGTTGTGGTGTTGTGTACTCTGATTTGCCTGTTAGTGTGTCCATCATGATGTGTGTGTTTGAATATCATGACATCCCCCCTTTTTACAAAGATATGTGCCTACGTGGTAATAAATATGATCGTGACGTGAGTGCATCTAAGAGTGTGTGTGTGTCGTGTGCAGCATGTGTCTATGACGGAACTATGTACATGGGGCGATGTCGAGTGCGTCACATGAATCCAGTTGTACCATAACATAACAGAAATGCGAACGAGAGAAGAAGAAAAAAAATTTGAACAGTTGTCCAGTCAGACGACATCTGGAACGATAAACAACAACAGGTTATCATGTAAAATTGTCCAACTTATTAAACATATGAACTGTATTATAAGTCCATTCTAATGGGTTTGCGACGAATTCGGGTTGACCGCCTTAAGGGTGGATCAAGAACCACCGGCTGCTGTGCAGGCATGGCCATGGGTGGCGATGGAAAGGGCGTGATGTGCGGCAGCTCCACAAAGTCATCCTCGGAAGCCTGTTGAGGATCTGGCGTGTTGTGTGGCTGTGAGCGTGGAAGTCGGCGAAGGGCGCGCCGATTGCGGCGACGCACGGAACCATCCGGCATGTGAACCAGGAACGAGCGGGGAGCCACTTGTCGGAGGACTTCGGCCGGTGCTGACCAGCCACCATACGGTTGATGGACGCGTACTTTGTCTCCGGAGGACAGGGGGGGCAGGTCCGTCGCTCGTGTGTCGTACCGACCTTTCTGGCGATCACGCTGCAGTTGCATGTTCCGAAGAACTGCCTCATGGTCTGTTGTCGGTGCCAGGACGGAAGGTACCGTCGTCCTGAGGGAGTGACCCATTAGTAGCTGCGCTGGCGAGAGGCCCGTGGATAACGGGGCCGATCGATAGGCCAGCAAGGCAAGGTTAAAGTCCGATCCGGCATCAGCCGCCTTGCACAGGAGCCGCTTTGCGATGTGGACACCCTTTTCAGCCTTCCCGTTCGATTGTGGATGCAGAGGGCTGGATGTCACATGAGTGAAACCATATGCTGCGGCAAAGGACGACCATTCACGGCTGGCAAAACAAGGTCCATTGTCTGACATGACAGTCCTTGGAATGCCATGGCGAGCAAACGTTTCCTTGCAGGCCCCAATGACTGCGGACGACGTCAGATCATGGAGAGGCATGACTTCCGGGTAGTTTGAGAAGTAGTCTATAATAACAATGTAATCTCTGCCGAGCGCGTGAAATAGGTCAACACCCACCTTCGCCCAGGGGGACGTCACCATCTCGTGTGGTAGAAGTGTTTCCGGAGGTTGCGCTGGCTGAAACCTCTGACAGGTTGTGCAGTTGAGCACCATGTTGGCTATGTCTTCATTAATACCCGGCCAATATACCGCCTCCCGGGCCCTTCGTCTGCATTTTTCGACGCCCAAGTGGCCTTCGTGTAGTTGACGAAGAATCATCTGGCGCACACTGTGTGGAATGACGATCCTATGCGATTTCATAAGGACCCCGTCTATATTGGTGAGATCATCTCGCACATTATAAAACTGGGGGAACTGCCCTTTTAGCCACCCTTCCGTCATGTGGCGCATCACTCGCTGCAGCAGAGGGTCAGTCGCCGTCTCTGCGCGTATGTGGGCCAGACTAGGATCATTAGCTGGCATATTTGCTGCTGTCAGAGTCACGTGTGCCTCAATTTGACGCACGAACCCCTCCGCATCTGGTGGTGTGCTCACTGCTCGGGAAAGAGTGTCCGCCACTATGAGTTCCTTCCCCGGAGTGTAGATCAGTTCAAAATCGTACCTCCTGAGTTTAAGTAAGATGCGCTGGAGGCGAGGAGTCATGTCGTTCAGGTCTTTGTTAATGATGTTGACCAGGGGGCGGTGGTCAGTTTCGACCGTGAATCGTGGCAGGCCATACACATAGTCGTGGAACTTGTCCAGTCCAGTTAACAAGCACAGGCATTCTTTTTCGATTTGCGCGTAGCGCTGTTCGGTAGGGGTCATGGCTCGTGAGGCATACGCAACCGGGGCCCATGATGACGTGCTGTCTTTTTGCAGGAGTACCGCTCCAATACCAGATTGGCTGGCGTCTGTTGAGATCTTTGTAGGGCGAGTCGTGTCAAAGAAGGCCAGCACTGGTGCCGTGACCAGTTTGTGCTTGAGCTCCTCCCATTCCCGCTGATGCGACTGGTGCCAGTTGAATTCCGTCGATTTTTTTACGAGATGGCGCATGTTTGTTGTATGAGAAGCCAGGTTGGGAATGAACTTCCCAAGGAAGTTGACCATGCCCAGGAATCTTAAGACAGCCTTCTTGTCAGCCGGTCGTGGCATGGCTGTGATGGCGCTAACCTTGTCTGCATCGGGACGGACCCCGGACCTTGAGATGTGGTCCCCGAGGAATTTCAGCTCCGTCTGGCCGAAAGCACACTTCGCACGGTTGAGACGCAGGCCATTTTGCCGTATGCGGGTGAAGACACGTCGAAGACGATGCATGTGTTCCTGCGGAGTGGTGGACCAAATGATGATATCGTCCACATATACACGTACCCCTTCGATGCCTTCCATCATCTGCTCCATAATGCGGTGGAATACTTCAGATGCCGAAATGATGCCGAATGGCATCCGGTTGTAGCAGAATCTGCCAAAAGGGGTGTTGAATGTGCATAGTCTTCGGCTGGCCGGGTCCAGTTTGATCTGCCAGAATCCTTTGGACGCATCCAATTTAGTGAATATGTTGGCTCGCGCCATCTCGCTGGTGAGGTCTTCTCGTTTCGGGATGGGATAGTGTTCCCGCATGATGTTGTTGTTCAGATCTTTTGGATCTATACATATACGGAGCTCGCCAGAGGGCTTCTTTACACAGACCATGGAGCTGACCCATGGCGTGGGCTCCGTGACCTTGGATAGGACCCCTTGGTCCTGAAGAATCTGCAGTTGTGCCTTGAGGCGGTCTTTGAGAGGCGCAGGAACCCTGCGAGGTGCGTGAACGACAGGGATGGCGTCCGGTCTGAATCGAATCTTGTACGTGTGTGGCAATGTCCCCATGCCTTCAAAAACCTCCTGGTTGTGAGCGAGGAGGGAATGGAGATTCGCGTGGAACTCAGCATCCGGGAAGTCGGATATCTCATCTGGAGAGAGAGACATGATGCGCTGTACCAGGTGAAGGACCTTACACGCTTGTGCGCCCAGTAACGAGTCCTTTGATGAGCCCACAACTTCGAAGGGGAGTGTGGCCGTGTACCTCTTGTGAGTCACCTGTAGCTGGCAAGATCCTACGGACGGGATAACGTTCCCGTTATAGTCAACCATCTTAAGCCGGGATGGTGTGATGGGTGGTTTGACCTTCATGGCCTGGACTGCAGAGTAAGCAATCAGGTTGGCGGATGCGCCGGTGTCCAGACGGAAGGCGACGCGCGATCGGTTGACCGTCAGGGTGGCACACCACTCATCGTCTGGATTGATGGCATTGACCTTGTTGACATCAATGACGGCAACTCGGAAGTCATCCTGGTCATCTGCATCACTTAACTGGAAGTCTTGATGCGTGGGCTGGACGGTCCTGACTCGTGTGCGAGGTTGTCGAGGATGCGCCGGATCCATGGGTTGAGCCGCACGACAGCGGGCTGCGTAGTGGCCTATCATGGCACATCTGTTGCACTGTCGGTATTTTGCAGGACATTGCCCTTTTAAGTGTAGACCTCCACAATTGCTGCACGTCATGACGTCACGACGTTCGTTGCGCCACTGCGCATGCGCAGTGCGATCTTGCGGTGGGCGCGCCTGCGCAGTGCGTCCCTCGTTGTGGCCGTTATTTTTGGCGCGCACCTGCGCGGGAGACCGCGAAAAGCGCGGGAAGCGGCCGCTGTCGTCCGGGCCGTGGGGCGGGAAGAAATCGACGGCCTGGATGCGTTCAACGTCGTGGGCGGCCTGGCTTGCCGATTCGACGGCTGGGGACCCCCTCCGTGCCAACTCGGACGCCTGAAATCGGGCAAAACGGCAGGTAGCATTTTCATGGAGGACACAGGCTTCCACAGCAGACGCTAAGGTGAGGCTCTTTATTTTAAGAAGCTGCTGGCGTAGGCCACTAGAGGCAACGCCAAAAACAATCTGGTCCCTGATCATGGACTCTGTAGTGGTGCCGTAACCGCAGGACTGCGCTAGAATCCGGAGGTGCGTCAAAAAGGGTTGAAAAAGCTCCTCCTTACCTTGCAGGCGTTGCTGAAAGATGTATCTTTCGAAAGTTTCGTTTACTTCAGTTTGAAAGTGCTGGTCCAGTTTGAGGATGACCGTGTCATATTTGGCCTGGTTTTCGCCTTCCTCGAACACCAGTGAATTAAAGACATCGTTTGGGTGGGGGCCTGCGTAGAAGAGGAGCATTGCAATCTTCGAATCATCCGAGGCATTCTGTTTTTCGGTGGCACGGATGTACAGGTCAAATCGCTGCCTGTAGAGCTTCCAGTTGGTGCCTAGGTTCCCCGTGACTTGCATCGGCTGCGGTTTGCCGGTGTGGTCCATGTCCAGAATGGCAGGTTGGTAGGCAGGTATCGATCCACTCCTGTACCATGTGGTGTTGGGTGTTCTGACACACATATGAGCCAACACAGTTGCATATGGTACAACGCTTCTTTATTTAAACTCACTATTTACAACTTGGTCTTTGCACTCTGCACGTGGGGGGCTCCCTGCTTGTGGTGTTTCAACAGCTCTTTCTTGTTTCCTTCTCCCCAGACCTACTGACCTCCAGGTGTCGTGCTCGTGCTTTTTATGTGGTTGGTGTTCTTGTCTGTGATTGGTTGTGGTGTTGTGTACTCTGATTTGCCTGTTAGTGTGTCCATCATGATGTGTGTGTTTGAATATCATGACAGTCTGTGCCTCTGCATATTGGGCATTATGGGGACCCAGGGTCCTTGAAATTGATTTGGTGGGGTTGAAGGTTTCATCTGAATGAAAACCTAGTAATATCCCACTACCAGCTATCGTGCGCATGCTGCCTTGTCTACCAGGGATGGGCAATGCCGATCCGTCACAGTAAATTACAAGGTCGACGTCCTCTAGGGGAGTTACGGTAAATCTGAGACTCGGAATATCCGGCTCCTCTTCTTTGTCCAGTTTTTCAAAACCAGGAAAATGGAGTATGTCCTGCGAGTATTTTCCATTGTATTCAAAGCTCAGGGAGGTATCATATAAAAGATGGTGCCACTTAGTGTCTTGCGTTCGTTCCCTGGCATTCCTTCCTGTCATCTTAGTTGGGGAAAACCCATTTTAATTATAATGCTTGCATTGGCCTGAACCTTCCGTAAGGATGAGGACCATGTCGCGTTCTAAGGCGGTCAATCTCTGTTCACAGGGGGAGTAGTCAGGGAGAGGAATTGGAATGGCATCGTGGCCCCTCATCGCAGCAGCCTGATCGGGCTGCTCGGGCTGCACGGGCTGCACAGGCTGCACAGGCTGCACAGGCTGCACAGGCTGCACAGGCTGCACGGGCTGCACAGGCTGCACAGGCTGCACAGGCTGCACAGGCTGCACAGGCTGCTCGGGCTGCACGGGCTGCTCGGGCTGCACAGGCTGCACAGGCTGCACAGGCTGCTCGGGCTGCACAGGCTGCACGGGCTGCACGGGCTGCTCGGGCTGCACGGGCTGCTCGGGCTGCACAGGCTGCACAGGCTGCTCGGGCTGCACGGGCTGCACAGGCTGCTCGGGCTGCACAGGCTGCACAGGCTGCACAGGCTGCTCGGGCTGCACGGGCTGCTCGGGCTGCACAGGCTGCTCGGGCTGCACAGGCTGCACAGGCTGCTCGGGCTGCACAGGCTGCTCGGGCTGATCGGGCTGCTCGGGCTGCACAGGCTGCACAGGCTGCTCGGGCTGCACGGGCTGCTCGGGCTGCACCGGCTGCACAGGCTGCTCGGGCTGCACAGGCTGCACAGGCTGCTCGGGCTGCACGGGCTGCTCGGGCTGCACGGGCTGCTCGGGCTGCACGGGCTGCACGGGCTGCACGGGCTGCACGGGCTGCTCGGGCTGCACGGGCTGCACGGGCTGCACGGGCTGCTCGGGCTGCACGGGCTGCACGGGCTGCTCGGGCTGCACGGGCTGCACGGGCTGCTCGGGCTGCACGGGCTGCTCGGGCTGCACGGGCTGCACAGGCTGCTCGGGCTGCTCGGGCTGCACAGGCTGCACGGGCTGCACGGGCTGCTCGGGCTGCACGGGCTGCTCGGGCTGCACGGGCTGCACAGGCTGCTCGGGCTGCACGGGCTGCACGGGCTGCTCGGGCTGCACGGGCTGCACGGGCTGCACAGGCTGCTCGGGCTGCACGGGCTGCACGGGCTGCTCGGGCTGCACGGGCTGCACGGGCTGCTCGGGCTGCACGGGCTGCTCGGGCTGCACGGGCTGCACAGGCTGCTCGGGCTGCTCGGGCTGCACAGGCTGCACGGGCTGCACGGGCTGCTCGGGCTGCACGGGCTGCTCGGGCTGCACGGGCTGCTCGGGCTGCACGGGCTGCTCGGGCTGCACGGGCTGCTCGGGCTGCACGGGCTGCTCGGGCTGCACGGGCTGCTCGGGCTGCACAGGCTGCTCGGGCTGCACGGGCTGCACGGGCTGCTCGGGCTGCTCGGGCTGCACGGGCTGCACGGGCTGCTCGGGCTGCACGGGCTGCTCGGGCTGCACGGGCTGCACAGGCTGCACGGGCTGCACGGGCTGCACGGGCTGCACAGGCTGCACAGGCTGCTCGGGCTGCACAGGCTGCACAGGCTGCTCGGGCTGCTCGGGCTGCACAGGCTGCACAGGCTGCTCGGGCTGCACAGGCTGCTCGGGCTGCACAGGCTGCACGGGCTGCTCGGGCTGCACAGGCTGCACGGGCTGCTCGGGCTGCTCGGGCTGCACGGGCTGCTCGGGCTGCACAGGCTGCACGGGCTGCACAGGCTGCTCGGGCTGCACAGGCTGCACAGGCTGCTCGGGCTGCACAGGCTGCACGGGCTGCTCGGGCTGCACAGGCTGCTCGGGCTGCACAGGCTGCACAGGCTGCTCGGGCTGCACAGGCTGCACGGGCTGCACAGGCTGCTCGGGCTGCACAGGCTGCACAGGCTGCTCGGGCTGCACAGGCTGCTCGGGCTGCTCGGGCTGCACAGGCTGCTCGGGCTGCACAGGCTGCACGGGCTGCACGGGCTGCTCGGGCTGCACAGGCTGCACAGGCTGCTCGGGCTGCACAGGCTGCACGGGCTGCTCGGGCTGCACGGGCTGCACAGGCTGCTCGGGCTGCACAGGCTGCTCGGGCTGCACAGGCTGCACGGGCTGCACGGGCTGCACAGGCTGCTCGAAAGGTGAACCAAGGGATGAGACAGATATCCCTGGATGGGTCTCTTGAGCTAAGGTCAGTGGCATTTTTTACTGCAAGAATGAGATGTGTAAGAGCTTCCTTTGCATGCTCCGGGAAGCAGAAAGGTTTATTTGTTGGGGTAGAGTACTCATACAAGGGAGCTGAAAGTGGAGCGAATGCCGGTACAAACGTTAAGCAGTCCCAGTATAGATTGTAGTTGTTTAAGGGAAGTAGGATTTTTCATTGCCGAGAGTTTCTCGGAAAAGGTGTCAGTGAGGCCTCGGCCTGTGTCTGTGACATTGATACCGAGGTATTCAACTGATTTTTTCAGCAATTGCCATTTTTTAAGGATGACTATGTATCCCTGGATTTTGAAGAGGGTAAAGATTTCGTCCAGGGCTTCTAGGTGTTGTTCACGGGTGTCGGTTGTCACGTACACGTCGTCTACATAGACGTCAGTATCGTACTTATGACGTCTGGGCGCTAATGCTGAAATAGCACAGGCCGCGAAGAGCTGAGGCGAATTGCGGAAGCCCTGCGGGATTCAGGCCCAGACGTACTGGTGGCCGTTAGCACCAGTGAACGCTGTGTAATCATACTCCTCGGGGAGGATCGGGTGTGACCAGAAGCCGTTGGATAAGTCTAAAGTGGATTTGTACTTTTTTCGGCTGATCTGTTGTGTAACTTGTTGTATAGCGGATTGGCCTGCATTTGGAATCGTAACGCGGTTTAGTTCTCGGTAGTCGACTAAAAGTCTGACTTCGCCTTTAGCTTTGGGAATCCCAAACATAGGGGAATTATACAGAGATGATCTTTTAATCAGAACGCCTTGTTGGCAGAGGGAGTCGATTGTTTTTTGGAGCGCGGCTCTGCACTCCGGGTCTTGGATGAACGATTGGTTCTGACTCCGGTTGTGACTGGTTGAATCTTTAGCAGTCCGCAGTGATTCTCATGTTTTTGGAATAAGTCCCAGTGTCTGAGAATTAAGTTCTTAATTTGTGCTTTTGTCTGTTTGTCTGGGCTATCCCTAAGAATTTCCTCTAACTGTTTTTTTCTATTATCCTGAGGGGCCAATTGAAGTAAGTCATACTTTTGAATTATGTCTTGGGATAGGATAATGTCGCAATCATGGTCTTTGTCTAAATCAGGCCATAGTCCAGCTTGACATCTAATTATTTGATCATTAGCTAAAAGGGTAATCTGTACCAATGGTATTTGTCTTACTTCTGAAGTTATGCCTTTTACACTCCTGGGGCGAAATTCTCCGTTATCGGCGGAAAGCCCGCCGATCGGCGCAAAAAACGGCGCAAATCCGACTTGCGTCACGTCGGAAAAATGGGTCGATAGTCTCCGGCCCGAAATGGGCTAGCAGCGACGTAACGGGGTCCGCGCTTGCGCAGTGGTTCACGCCGTGCAGCATCATACGCGCTGCACGGCATGAGGGCTCATAAGGCCGCGCTGCTCCCCCCCACCCGACCGGAACAGCCGACCGCAACACCCGACTGGATGGCTGGCCGTCGCTCAGCCCCGAGGTTCGAGTCACGCGATGTGGAGGCGCTCCTGGATGCGGTGGAGCAGAGGAGGGACGCCATGTATCCCGGGCAAGGCCGCAGAGTTGCCCCACGCCACAGCCGGCGTCTGTGGAGGGAAGTGGCAGAGGCCGTCACCGCTGTGGCCCTGACACCACGGACAGGCACCCAGTGCCACAAGAAGGTGAACGACCTCGTCAGAGCAGGCAGGGTGAGCCTCCCCATATCCCCCCTCCCCATATCCCCCCTCCCCATATCCCCCCTCCCCCATATCCCCCCTCCCCCATATCCCCCCTCCCCCATATCCCCCATATCCCCCCTCCCCCATATCCCCATCCCCATATCCCCCCTCCCCCATATCCCCCTCCCCCATATCCCCCTCCCCCATAACCCCCATATCCCCCCTCCGCCATATCCCCCATATCCCCCCTCCCCCATATCCCCATCCCCATATCCCCCCTCCCCCATATCCCCCTCCCCCATATCCCCCTCCCCCATAACCCCCATATCCCCCCTCCCCCATATCCCCCATATCCCCCCTCCCCATATCCCCCCCTCCCCCATATCCCCCTCCCCCATATCCCCCCTCCCCCATATCCCCCATATCCCCCCTCCCCCATATCCCCATCCCCATATCCCCCCTCCCCCATATCCCCCTCCCCCATATCCCCCTCCCCCATAACCCCCATATCCCCCCTCCCCCATATCCCCCATATCCCCCCTCCCCCATATCCCCCCTCCCCATATCCCCCCTCCCCCATATCCCCCATATCCCCATATCCCCCTCTCCATATCCCCATATCCCCCCTCCCCCATATCCCCATATCCCCCCTCCCCCATATCCCCCCCCATATCCCCATATCCCCCCTCCCCCATATCCCCCCTCCCCCATATCCCCCTCCCCCATATCCCCCCTCCCCCATATCCCCCATGTCCCCCCCACCCCATATACCCCATATCCCCCATATCCCCATGTGAATCCAGCCCTAACCTTAACCTCTGCAATGTACGCACAACCGATGGCGTGCATTCATATACCTGCCTAACACTGTTGCCTTTTACCCCTGCCCCCCCCCCCCCCCCACAGGAGAAGCGCGCACACAACAATAGGGAGCATGTGAGGACTGGAGGAGGGCCCGCTGATGAGAGGCCACTGACCGTACACGAGGAAAGGGCCCTGGAACTGGCTGGCGGACCCGAGGACCGGGAGGTTGCTGATGCAGAGGTCTGGGGCGTACTTGCGAGTGAGCCACCGACAGCCAGTCCCCATATCCCCCCTCCCCTATATCCCCCTCCCCCGTATCACCTGATCACTTCCTGATGTCTAACCATGCATGCTTCGTTGTGTATCGCAGGACCAAACGTCCAGGCACCCATCCCCACAGATGCAGACCGCCCGCAGAATGCCCCTCGGAGACCACAGGAGACGGAGAGACCCGCACCCTCCAGCATGCGACACCCGCAGGATGCCCCTCGGAGACCACAGGAGACGGAGAGACCCGCACCCTCCAGCATGCGACGCCCGCAGGATGCCCCTCGGAGACCACGGGAGACGGAGAGACCCGGACCCTCCAACATGCGACGCCCTGCAGGATGCCCCTCGGTGGCCACGGGAGACAGAGCGACCCGGACCCTCCAGCATGCGACGCCCGCAGGATGCCCCTCGGAGGCCACGGGAGACAGAGCGACACGGACCCTCCAGCATGCGACGCCCGCAGGATGCCCCTCGGAGGCCACGGGAGACAGAGAGACCCGGACCCTCCAGCATGCGACGCCCGCAGGATGCCCCTCGCACACCACGGGAGACGGAGAGACCTGGAGCAACAGGGAGACGACACCCCCGTCACGTGCGGGAGCGACCACCCAGCGACGAGGGGGGCAGCCACAGGCCCCCGTCACATCTGAGCCAGGACACCACTACCCAGGACACCACTACACAGGACACCACTACCCAGGACACCACTACCCAGGACACCACTACCCAGGACACCCCTACCCGGGACAGCACTACCGAGGAAGACGAAATACCGGACAGTGACTCAGAGTGGATGGGTGGAGACGAACCCCCACCCCAAAGTGCCATGGACTCAGAGTGGGACGAAGAGCACGACACAACGCCATTGCTGTCACCAACACCCTCCACCATCGCAGAAACACTCACCACGGTTAGGCACTTCAGTGATGAGGCGTCTGGTACACTCACTGGTGCGCACAACACAGCCGTCCCGGTACAGCAGGTGGAGGTAGGAGCAGCAGAGGGACCGGGCGGTCGGAGGGCAGCCCAGCCCAAGCGAACATCTGCCGCCCAGATGGATCCCGGGTTCCTGCAGTTACCACACCCACACATAGATCCGATGCAACCACCGACACGGAGACGAGCGAAGAGGGTGACGGGCGGCTTGCGGCGGCTGCGGTCGCAGGTGGAGGAGTCCACCCGCGTCCAGGAGTTGAGAGTGGTGCCGGTCATGCGTGCCACCCAGTGGTGCCGCACGGGTGGCGTCCGCGGTGGAGGCAATGGGTGCGACGGTGTCAGACATGGGGAACGGTTTGCGAGGCCTGGGGCCTTCCGTGCAGGCGGCGTCTGTGGCCCAGGAAATGACTGCCCTCTCACAGGAGGCCATGAGCCAGTGCCAGCGCCAGATGGCAGAGGCGCTCAACGCCATAGCCCAGTCTCTGCAGGCCATGGCCCAGTCTCAGCAGGCCATGGCCCAGTCTCTGCAGGCCATCGCTGAGGGCATCGGCGCCAGTGGCCATGTGCGAGCCGGCGTCGCACTGTCACAGACAGGGTTTGCCAACCCCCTGGACTCCATTGCTGCAAACCTGCAGACCCCTGTCGATACCAGCACGGGCCTCCAGGACTGGCAGTGCCAGATGTCGGGGGGGGCGTCGGATGGCCAGTCCGTTCGCATCCCCCACCCATGTAGAGGCCTGGTGGCCATCGGGCACCCCGAGGGAGGAGGAGGTGGTGTGGTCCGTCCCGGCTCCCTCTGTAGGGGAGGTCCCGGTACACCGCGACACCTCGGACTCCCCCCCTTCCGTCCCAGGTGCATCGGGTGGGCAACGGGCAGGACAGTCTGGCAGCTCGCCATCCCAGTCGCCCGGCCCGCAGCCTGGCCTATCTAGGCCAGGACGCCCCAGGAAACGGCCGCCAAAGGGATCCAGTGTCAGAGGGCAGGAATCACAGGAGTCCACCTCCAGTTCTGCTGTACCGTCTGGGGAACCACGTAGACGTAGTCAAAGGGCCCGTAAGGCCAAACAATTAGACACTGAGTAAGTTGGCACGGGTGCAGGGCACAGATGAGTTTTAGGGGCTAGGGCACGTGCATGAACTCCTTTGGTTATTAAATTAAATGAAGCTGCCTTTGTGCTCTGTCCAAAGTGTGCGGGGGTGTCATGTACGTTGAGCGCAAGTGTGTGTGTGAGGGGTGGTCTTACCTCAGCCCCAGGTGAGTCTGCCCCCTTCCCCCTGGGCCGCCATCAACATCCCCCGGGCAGAGGACGGGACCGTGCGCTGCAGTGTCACAGCCGCATGCAGGGGTGGTCCAGGTGGATGGTGGTACTGTGGCCATGGGTCAGACATAGTCCAACGATGTAGAGCCAGGAGCTCATCGCAGGGCGGGTTGTCATCATCCTCCATGGCCTGCGATAGACACGCGTCCACCCGCAACTGTGTGAGCCCGGCCCGTTGTGCCGCAGGTGGATCGGAAATGGGGGGGGGGTGGTGTGCATGCGGGTGGGGTGGGTGGGGTTGGGGAGGGGGGTGAGGGTGCTGGGTGGGTGGATGGGTGTGGGGTGTGGGTGGTCGGCTGTTGCCATGGTGTGCGGTCTGTGGCCATACTACCCGATTCCCACGCCCATCTCGTCAGTGAAGCGGGCGTCTATCAGTCTGTCCTGTGCCCGCTGGGCCAGCAGGTAACGGTGTACAGCCACCCGCCTGTGTCTACCCCATCTGCCCTGACCATTGCCCCCATCCCCCTCATCTGGGGAGGACTGGGCCTCTTCCTGCTGCTCCTCCACTCCGCCCTCCTCTGCCTGCGGCACATCGCCCCTCTGCTGGGCTATGTTGTGCAGGACGCAGCACACCACAATGATGCGGCCGACCCCATCTGACCGATACTGGAGGGCGCCCCCAGAGAGGTCCAGGCACCTGAAACACATCTTCAGCACGCCAAAGCACCTCTCGATCACTCCCCTTGTCGCTACATGGGCATCATTGTAGCGGTTCTCCGCCTCATTGCGTAGCCTCCGTATAGGCGTCATCAGCCACGATCGCAATGGGTAGCCCCTGTCGCCCAGCAACCAGCCCCTCAGCCGGGGATGGCGTCCCTCGTACATGCCGGGGATGGATGACCGCAACAACACGAATGAGTCGTGTACACTGCCTGGGTGACGGGCGCAGACGTGCAGGATCATCATGCGGTGGTCGCAGACCACCTGTACGTTCATCGAATAGGTCCCCTTCCTATTAGTGAACACGGCCCTGTTATCTGCAGGTGGCCGCACGGCGACGTGCATCCCATCGATCGCGCCCTGGACAATGGGGAACCCGGCCACGGCAGAGAAGCCCACGGCCCGGGCATCTTGGCTGGCCCGGTCCACGGGGAAGCGGATGTAGCGGTGCGCCATGGCATATAGGGCATCTGTCACTGCCCGGATGCACCGGTGCACCGATGTCTGCGATATGCCGGACAGGTCCCCACTCGGTGCCTGGAATGACCCCGTTGCATAAAAGTTCAGGGGCACCGTAACCTTGACAGACATGGGGAGAGGGTGTCCCCCGCCAGTGCCACGCGGTGACAGGTGTGCCAGCAGGTGGCAGATGTGTGCCACGGTTTCCCGGCTCATCCGGAGTCTCCTCCTGCATTCCCGGTCCGTGAGGTCCTGGTATGACTGCCGGGGCCGGTACACACGGGGCGCCCTCGGGTGCCTCAGTTGCCGTGGGGCCGCGACGTCCTCCTCCCCCTCCTCGTCCTGTCGGTCAGGTGTCCCTCCAGCCTGGGCGGCTGCCGCCTGCCCCTCTGCGGCAGCCTGCGCCGCCTCTCTGGCACGCTCCTCCTCCTCCTCTTCCTCCTCCTCCTCCTCATCCAGGGCAGCATAGACATCAGCGGCTGCCACCACGGCGGCCAACATCGCTGGATGATCTGAAAACATGATGGCCTGGTGGGGGGGAGGGGAACGACGACATGTCATCATTGCCCATATCCCCTCCTCCCCCCAGCCAGGTGGCATGGACCGCATGGTTCCAACTGTTGGAGGCTGGCACCTGGCCAGGTGGACCCACTCACTTGCCCTCCCACCCCCCTCCTCGGCACGGACCCCCCCCCCAACCTCCACCCCGGCACGGCACGGACCCCCCCCCCCAACCTCCACCCCGGCACGGCACGGACCCCCCCCCAACCTCCACCCCAGCACGGACCCCCCCCCAACCTCCACCCCGGCACGGCACGGACCCCCCCCCCAACCTCCACCCCAGCACGGACCCCCCCCAACCTCCACCCCAGCACGGACACCCCCCAACCTCCACCCCGGCACGGACCCCCCCCCCAACCTCCACCCCAGCACGGACACCCCCCCCAACCTCCACCCCAGCACGGACCCCCCCCAACCCCCAACCTCCACCCCGGCACGGCACGGACCCCCCCCCAACCTCCACCCCAGTACGGACCCCCCCCAACCTCCACCCCGGCACGGCACGGACCCCCCCCAACCTCCACCCCAGCACGAACCCCCCCCCCAACCTCCACCCCGGCACGGACCCCCCCCCCCCAACCTCCACCCCAGCACGGACACCCCCCCAACCTCCACCTCGGCACGGCACGGACCGCCCCCCAACCTCCACCCCAGCACGGACCCCCCCCAACCTCCACCCCAGCACAGACCCTCCCCCAAACCTCCAACCTCCACCCCGGCACGACACGGACCGCCCCCAACCTCCACCCCAGCATGGACCCCCCCCAACCTCCACCCCGGCACGGCACGGACCGCCCCCCAACCTCCACCCCAGCACAGACCCCCCCCCAACCTCCACCCCGGCACGGACCCCCCCCCAACCTCCACCCCAGCACGGACCCCCCCCAACCTCCACCCCGGCACGGCACGGACCCCCCCCAACCTCCACCCCAGCACGGACCCCCCCCCAACCTCCACCCCAGCACGGCCCCCCCCCAACCCCCAACCTCCACCCCGGCACGGAACCCCCCCCCCCACCTCCACCCGGCACGGACCCCCTCCCGGCACTCCCCCGGAGCCCAGCCTACTCTAACCACCCCCCCCCCCCCGCCGCACACACACACACACAACCCGAGACACACCTCTCCTCACGCAATCAGACTGCGCCCACGCCATTGCCTGCCCAGAGCCAACCCCCCAGGCCGTCACTCACCTCCACGCTGGTCGGCGTGAGCCTGGAGCACCGGGTCACGCCGATGAAAAGGAGGTTTGATTCACGTCGACGTGAACGGTCATCACGTCGACGGGACTTCGGCCCATCCGGAAGGGAGAATATCGGCAGGCCGAAAATCGGCTGCCTTGCGTAGACCCGTGACATTCTCCGCGGCAGCGGCGCCATTAACGCCCGCCGACTTTTCTCCCTTCGGAGACTTCGGCAACCGGCGGGGGCGGGATTCACGGCGGCCAACGGCCTTTGTCCGACCCTCTGGGGGTCGGAGAATGACGCCCCGGTCCCGAATATGGGTCAGTTTAAAGAATGGTAGCGGGCAAATCCTTCGTTTATGAGGGGCATTTCTGCCCCAGTATCTAGGAGTAAAATTACCCCTATTGTAGCGGTTTGTAATTTTGGGTTAAGGTACAGGGTGGCATTTACATATGGGAATTGAGCGGGAGCGATTTGGGAGAATTTGGGAGCGGACCGGCCTGTTAGTCAATTGTGGTTCTTAGAGGCGGTGTACGCTCGGATGTTGGCCGGAACGCGACCGCCTTTAGAATTTCTACCTTGGCCTTTGTTTTGTCCAGTACTGCCATTAGTTCTAGGCTGTTCCTGGTATTGTTGCTGTTGCCTCTGTGGATTTCTATCATCCTGGTATCTTCCAGGGGGCGGATATTAGCTCGATCTTGGAACGCATACCGTCCTTGTTGAGGAGGGTGCTGGGGGTATCGCGGACCTCTGCCCTCGAATAGGTGACGAGGTACTGCCTGTTGTGGGTCCCTAGGGGGTCCCGGTGGTGTCTGCCTGGGGGTTTGTCTAAAATTCTGCTGTCTGGGACCTGTGGCTGGGCCTCGTGCAGGAGTTCTTGGGTACCTTCCGGCAGGGGTTTGTCTCCTGTGCTCCTGTGCCCCCCCCCCCTGGGTTGTGTCCCAGAGGTGGAGGGGATGTCCCTATGTCCTCTTAGTTCGGTAGCTGACAGCTGGCAAAGTTCCTGAAGGTCTCCGCAAGCCAGAATAACTGCGTGGTATTTAGCAGCTTGATTTTGTTGACCGTGTGCTGCATCCTATTGGTGCAGGTGGTGGGCTGAGTCAGTGACTGATTTCAATAGCAATCGGCTGACTTGAGCAAAGTCTAATTGTAATTGTAAGGCAAGCTGGAAAATTTCTCCAATGCTCCCTACTTTAAGGGCGTTGAAAAGAATGTTTCGGAAACCCCCCTGCATTCCATGGCCATAAAGTTTCTTATGGGCAGCAGCTAAAATTTGAAACAAGATTCCACATTCCACTTCTGGGAGGTGAAATCCTGCTGGAACAGTAACTCGCAGCAGCTGCTGTTTGTCTCTTGGAGTTAATGGTCCGAAGAATATTTCTAACATGGACATTTTCTCAAAAAAACATTTAAGTGCTTGTTTATCGTCGGGGGGAATTGGTCTGAAGGTATCTTTAAAGACGGACACGTTGTGTTCCCCAATTACTGATCTCATTCTGACAGGGATCGCTGTTCCGCCTGCTGGTTTAGGTGCTGTCAGAAGTGTGTGATTCATCCCTGCAATGGCTCTTCTCGCTATCTCTGTCTGAGCCGGTGTCAAAAGTGCGGGGATATTAAGGTCACTAAGAATAATTATTGCGTCTCCCCAGGGATTCCCTGGATCGAAGGCAGGAGTTTGTGGGACCAGAACGGGATAAGCATGTACTGTTAACCCCAAGACCCTGCTAGTATTGAGCAGGTCTATATATTCTGAGTGACAGACCACAAATGGTACTAAATCATTTGGCTGGACACTACAACCCGGTCTGATTAGGCAAGTTGCTAATTCAAGCTGACGGTCTTGTCTGTGGTTTTTCCTCGGGAAAAATTCTGTTATTTCAAGCGTAAATCTCTGTCCGTCTGCGAAGGGAGGTTGCAATGCAAGTAATTGATCCAGCAGTAATGTTCCTTTGGAAACATTAAATGTTTGATTCGCAAGGGGATCAGGGTTTGCTGGCGGATCACATCAGAGGTGTGCTTGAACTGCCATAGCCAAAGTATTAAAAAAAAAAAATACTTGGTGTTTCCTACTAGTAAACACAGTTTAACAATAGTAGTCAAATTCAATTTAATTTTGCTGTTATTAGCGCTTCATTTATATTGTTCTGTCTGCCCTTACTTAAGGGTCATGGTGCACTGTTTTAGTTTGGCTTATAAATTAAATATATTCTAGCGACAGAGTTATTGTGTCTATTTGTTAAGACCCAAGAATAAATCTCAGGCCCCACATTGGGTGCCAGATGTGACAATCGAGGAGTATTCTATCTAAGATCTTCCTGATTAGTCGAGGTTGTAAGCTACCAGACATGGTCTTGTGAATATCTAAAGTAAGGCTCGCTGTTTGGGAGTTCTAATTATAGTAACCACAATGAGCCTTGCTTTCACTACCTTCAGTGTACAGGATAGACTGTGACTTAGATTGCTACCTTTTCCTTAACTTCAACTAAATATTTCTAATTCTTGAGAGGCAGACATGGGCAAATGACCCTTCAGATAGCCTCGAAGGGTGAGAATATGATGAGTCTTAGTTAAATGTCACTCTTATTTATTAAAATAGACAAGGATTTGTATGGTAAAATATATACGTAATTTATTTAAAGAGAAAAGTAATGCAAGTATTTTTGACAAATGATACAGTTTGACAAATACAGGATATATGATGAGCTAGCCTGTGGCCTCCCTAACTACGTAATTGCTTAAATGTGTCTCTACCTCACACTTACATCTACTAGTGGCCTCGGAATTCGATACTCAATCAATGAGCAGAACTCTACGAGTCGAGTTAGCAGCTTGGTCAAATAAACACCAGCAAACTCCTAAACCTTACAAACCTTATTGAGTTATTTGAGAAGGTGACCAAATGTTGATGTGGTGTATATGGATTCCTGTAAAGAGTTTGATAAGGCTCCCACGGTAGGCTACTACAGAAAATACAGAGGCATGGGATTCAGGGTGATTTAGCAGTCTGGATCAGAAATTGGCTAGCTGGAAGAAGCCAAAGGGTGGTGGTTGATGGGAAATGTTAATACTGGAGTCCAGTTACTAGTGGTGTACCTCAAGGATCTGTTTTGGGGCCACTGCTGTTTGTCATTTTTATAAATGACCTGGAGGATGGGTGAGTAAATTTGCAGATGACACTAAAGTCGGTGGAGTTGTGGACAGTGCGGAAGGATGTTACAAGTTACAGAGGGACATAGATAAGCTGCAGCGCTGGGCTGAGAGGTGGCAAATGGAGTTTAATGCAGAAAAGTGTGAGGTGATTCATTTTGGAAGGAATAACAGGAAGACAGAGTACTGGGCTAATGGTAAGATCCTTGGCAGTGTGCATGAGCAGAGAGATCTCGGTGTCCATGTACATAGATCCCTGAAAGTTGCCACCCAGGTTGAGAGGGTTGTTAAGAAGGCGTACGGTGTGTTAGCTTTTATTGGTAAAGGGATTGAGTTTCGGAGCCATGAGGTCATGTTGCAGCTGTACAAAACTCTGGTGCGGCCGCATTTGGAGTATTGCGGACTGGAGGATCGCAAATGTGGTCCCTTTGTTCAAAAAGGGGAGCAGAGGGTGATTTAGAGATGTGGATCAGAAATTGGCTAGCTGAAAGAAGACAGAGGGTGGTGGTTGATGCGAAATGTTCAGAATGGAGTTCAGTTACAAGTCGTGTACCACAAGGATCTGTTCTGGGGCTGTTGCTGTTTGTCATTTTTATAAATGACCTAGAGGAAGGCGCAGAAGGGTGGGTGAGTAAATTTGCAGACGATACTAAAGTCGGTGGTGTTGTCGATAGTGTGGAAGGATGTAGCAGGTTACAGAGGGATATAGATAAGCTGCAGAGCTGGGCTGAGAGGTGGCAAATGGAGTTTAATGTAGAGAAGTGTGAGGTGATTCACTTTGGAAGGAATAACAGGAATGCAGAATATTTGGCTAATGGTAAAGTTCTTGAAAGTGTGGATGAGCAGAGGGATCTAGGTGTCCATGTACATAGATCCCTGAAAGTTGCCACCCAGGTTGATAGGGTTGTGAAGAAGGCCTATGGAGTGTTGGCCTTTATTGGTAGAGGGATTGAGTTCCGGAGTCGGGAGGTCATGTTGCAGCTGTACAGAACTCTGGTACGGCCGCATTTGGAGTATTGCGTACAGTTCTGGTCACCGCATTATAGGAAGGACGTGGAGGCTTTGGAGCGGGTGCAGAGGAGATTTACCAGGATGTTGCCTGGTATGGAGGGAAAATCTTATGAGGAAAGGCTGATGGACTTGAGGTTGTTTTCGTTAGAGAGAAGAAGGTTAAGAGGAGACTTAATAGAGGCACACAAAATGATCAGAGGGTTAGATGGGGTGGACAGTGAGACAGTGGCTAGCACGAGTGGACATAGCCTTAAACTGAGGGGTAATAGATATAGGAGAGAGGTCAGAGTTAGGTTCTTTAAGCAAAGAGTGGTGAGGCCGTGGAATGCCCTACCTGCAATAGTAGTGAACTCGCCAACATTGAGGGCATTTAAAAGTTTATTGGATAAGCATATGGATGATAATGGCATAGTGTAGGTTAGATGGCTTTTGCTTTTTGACTTCCCATGTCGGTGCAACATCGTCGGCCGAAGGGCCTGTACTGCGCTGTAACGTTCTATGTTCTATGTTCTATATTCTAAACAGCTCTCCAAGCAAAACTCTAACTTTCGCAGCTTGTGCGAGAACATCGATATCTCTTTTGTAATTGGGAGCTCTAAGGAGTTTTTGCAGATCATTTGCTTCTGAAAAATAGGTTTGTCATTACTCCCCAGTTATTTCGAGACAAAGAACAGTCTCTCTCCTGGTCGACAAGACCTTGGTTTCTAGGGAGGTCCAGCAGGGCACTTATTCCTAAAGATACGAGGTTGACACCTCCTGTAGTTACCTCCAGAAAAACACCAGCCTCCCTTCTTGGCAAGGCCTCTTGCCAAGCAGTATCCTCCTTTAGTGGCAAGGTCACTGGACAAGCGATATCCTCCCTTAGTTGGCAGAGCTTATCTCCAGCCAAGGCCACAAGACTTAATGAGTTCACTGCATCTGGACTCTTACAAAGATAATGTCTGTAATACTTGTTGAAAAATATTATTGCGATAAGTAATGGTTTACAAGAGATAAATGACTTCATCAGTCATCAGTTTTTAATATAGAGTAAATACATGATTTAATATATAATCAACTCTGATCAACCTTTAATATAGGTGGATACATGATTTAATATAAAATCAGGTCTGATCAGCCATTAATATAGGTGGCTACCACCACACCCGCTCTACCCACAGTTGAATGGATTGGCAGAGCGAGCAGTACACTCAGTCAGCACCTCCTCTAATAATGGTTTTAATCTATGTCGGCCCGACACTCGGTTATCCAGTCATAACTAGTCTTCTGATTGAATCGTCCTACGCGGTCTATTGACCAATGGCAGTTGAATGCACTACAATACGACTACAAATTCTTCCTGTTCACTCCGGCCACTCAGGTAGGGTATCACGGCACTGATCCCCGCCCTACTTGATGGCCCCAAAATTATCCGGTCAACGACCCTCGGGTAGTGGAGTATCGGCACTAATCACTGCCCTACCCGGGGATCCCACCCATTCTTCTACCGCAGCGGCCCACACGCCCCCCACGTTTCTCATCATGCTCTCTGGAATGGTTTACTACACCCTCTGCTGCTTCGGGCAGATCTTGCTTTCCGTTCCAAATCTAAATCCTTGTTTCTTCCACTATTCTTTCAGACCCCTTCGGGTCACTTCCAAATGCTATTTACACTTACAACACAATGGTTGCTGATCACTGCTGCTACCTCTGAGCCCCTGGGACGAAATTCTATAAAAGAGATCTAGGAGTACAGGTTCATAGCTCCTTGAAGGTGGAGTCGCAGGTGGACAGGGTGGTGAAGAAGGCATTCGGCATGCTTGGTTTCATTGGTCAGAACATTGAATACAGGAGTTGGGACGTCTTGTTGAAGTTGTACAAGACATTGGTACGGCCACACTTGGAATACTGTGTGCAGCTCTGGTCACCCTATTATAGAAAGGATATTATTAAACTAGAAAGAGTGCAGAAAAGATTTACTAGGATGTTACCGGGACTTGATGGTTTGAGTTATAAGGAGAGGCTGGATAGGCTGGGACTTTTTTCCCTGGAGCGTAGGAGGCTTACGGGTGATCTTATAGAGGTCTATAAAATAATGAGGGGCATAGATAAGGTAGTCAACATCTTTTCCCAAAGGTAGGGGAGTCTAAAACTAGAGGGCATAGGTTTAAGGTTAGAGGGGAGAGATTCAGAAGGGCCCAGAGGGGCAATTTCTTCACTCAGAGGGTAGTGAGTGTCTGGAATGTGCTGCCAGAGGTAGTAGTAGAGGCGGGTACAATTGTGTCTTTTAAAAAGCATTTAGATAGTTACATGGGTAAGATGGGTATAGAGAGTTATGGGCCAAGTGCGGGCGACTGGGACTAGCTTAATGGTAAAAACTGGGCGGCATGGACTGGTTGGGCCGAAGGGCCTGTTTCCATGCTGTAAACTTCTATTATTCTATGAACTGGCCGCCGTGAAATTCGGATGGTTAAGCAAAGCCTCAACCTCCCGTGGTTGCGAGTAAAGATGGGGAATGGGTGAAGAAAGCACCCACCCACTCCTCGCATCGACCACACAAGCTGTGAGACACTTGAATACTTGAATTGAGACACTTGGATTAGTACCTCTCCAAATTTTTTTAAAAAACAAAATGGGGGAGTCACACATGGTGATAATCATAAAGGGAAATTGGAACTAAGAGAGAGAGAGACTAACACACACAGATATTAACCAATGATACTGTCATGATACTATGCTTGATTCCCTAGGATTACACGGAAACCAGACACCGCAGGATGAACCCAGCACCCATGACCTTCGTATGGATAATTGCCGCACTTACCGGACTCCGAGCGCAAGATACCCAAGACCTTCCACAGCCCGGCGGTCTGTGGTACCGCCCCCCAGATGCAGGGGAATGTGAGAGTGGCACCCTATGGGTGCGTGAGAACACAAGCGTCATATTTGGGTTCAATAACTAAAGGACAATTTACAGGAAGCCCAACGGGTCCACATCAGAATGTTACATTAGCACAACCGGAACAGATGATTGGTGGGAACTTACTAATGAAGGGTGCCCCAAAATTGGATGTAAAAATAAAATTGCAGGGAACACAATAAGAATCGGACAAAATTGCCACGGGACACCCACTAAAGGTAATTTGGCAATACACATAATTAGAGTCGGACCTAAGCCAGCCCCAATTGAATGGATTGGCACAGCGGGCAGTAAACTCAGTAAGCACCTCCTCTAAAAATGTCTACGTGACACCGATTTCTCTCCCGCACTACTCAATCTGTGAAATTTACCACAACAGGGGTTGCCCTCGTCAGCACAAGAGAATGTTCTCCAGCCATATCAGAACCATGATCCCTGTCTCCAAGGCCCTTCTGCAACCCAAAGTGGAAACAAAGGTAAACGAAGCCCTCAGGAAATGGTCAGAAAGCGGGAAGGGGCACAATGACCATAATGCCCGCAGAATCTGCTCTCTAGAACTGAGCCACACAGAATGCAGACCACACGTGGCCATGACAAACTGGTCCACAGCCAGTCCCACCCCCCAACCAAACAGCCTCAGGTGGTGTGCTCCACTTCAGGGACCAGCATCCTCTGGTATAGGTAACTGAACCAGCACCACCAACTGCCACAGACTCGACATATCTAGTCCACAATCCGTGTACCCTGCACTGGTGGAGATTGAGGCCCCTCCGGACACCAACGCAATCAGCCCTGCAGCCACTGTGCATACTCCAGGCACGCCTGATGCTATCTGCCTTGTGGACAACATCCCGAGTGTATGACAAGCACAGCCAACTGGTTCAATTACAAGCCCAGGGTGCCTGAGCAGACTCCAGCTCAAGGCCTATGAATTGACTCAGTGTACATATGGGCTGTTTTTTAAAGGTGGGAGGAGGAGACACATTGAGCTTTGTGCCTTGTTTGGTGGCCCCAGTTTGTGTTCTGCACATTCTAAATAGTTTTTTCCTTTATTTTTTTGAATGAATTTAGAATACCCAATGTCGCCATGTAAATAACTAACTGCTGGCTTGGGTACGTGCTTCACCAGCTAACCTGTGGAGCCAGCCCTATCACTATCTTAGTGAGGCACTCAGCACATGGTCTATGTCTGAGTGGCGCGCTGTGAGCTCTGTGCTCTGAGCTATCTCCTGGCAGTATGAGCGGGAACTGTGGTGTTCCCTGTTTTATAGTGTGTGCGCTCTCACTGGTGATTGGCTGCAATGTTATGTGTGTGCTGGTTGGTCCAACTGCCTGTCCATCAGTGTGTGTGTGATTGCACCATGATATGCTGATGTGGATATCATGACATCCCCCCCTTTCACAAAGGATATGTGCCTACATGGTAATAAATAGAAATGTGTACTGAGTGCATCTGAGTATGTGTGGGCAATATTTACAACATGTACACGAGGCTAAACTATATACAGAGGAAGGTGTCAGATGCAACAGAACAACGAGGTTGTACCAATAACAGAACAAATGCAATCAACAAACGACGAGAGAAAACTTCTGGAACAATGAACGACAAAAGAAGAAACCCGTTAACAGTACTGTAAAACAATTCAGTGAGTCCAATGTGCTAACAGGCTCATAAGTCAAGTCTCTCAGGTGGGCGACGAATTCGGGTTGACCGCCTCAAGGGTGGGTCAGGATCCACCGGCTGAGGAATGGGCTTGGCCACAGGTGAGAGAGGAAGAGGCAGAGTGGCAGGAAGCTCAACAAAGTCGACATCAGGGACAACAGGAGGGCATGGCACCTGTGCATGATTTCGTAGCGAGCGTGTAAGCAGACGAAGGGCCTGCCGATTACGGCGGCGAATGGAGCCATCAGGCATATGAACCAGGAATGAGCGGGGAGCCACGTGGCGGAGAACCTCGGCGGTTGCTGACCAGCCACCCTCCGGTAGATGTTTGCGGACGTTGTCTCCAGGCGCCAGGGCGGGAAGATCAGTCGCCCGAGCGTCATGTGCCACCTTCTGCTGAGCACGCTGTTGTTGCATCCTTCGCAATACTGGAGCATGTCGAGGTCAGGAACATGAATGGACGGCACAGTGGTCCTGAGGGTGCGACCCATCAACAGCTGGGCTGGCGAGAGGCCCGTGGACAGTGGGGCCGAGCGATAGACCAGCAGGGCTAAACAGAAGTCAGATCCGGTATCAGCAGCCTTGCAGAGGAGCCGCTTCACAATGTGGACGCCCTTTTCCGCCTTGCCATTCGACTGAGGATGCAAGGGACTGGACTTCATGTGTGTGAAGTTGTACGAAGTGGCAAAGGAAGACCATTCTTGGCTCGCAAAGCAAGGCCCGTTGTCAGACATGACGGTGAACGGAATTCCATGGCGAGCATGCCCGGATGACAGCTGATGATGTCGTGTCGTGCAGGCGTATGCCCTCCGGATAACTTGAGAAGTAGTCAATAAGAATAATGTAGTCCCTGCCGAGCGCATGAAAGAGGTCCACGCCCACCTTCGCCCAGGGGGACGTGACCAACTCATGGGGCTGAAGGGTCTCAGGGGTTTGCGCCGGCTGAAACCTTTGGCAGGTGGGGCAGTTGAGCACCATGTTGGCGATATCGTCGCTGATGCCCGGCCAGTACACAGCCTCTCGGGCCCTCTGCCTGCACTTTTCAACTCCGAGATGGCCTTCGTGCAGTTATTCGAGGACAAGCCGGTGCATGCTGTGTGGGATCACGATCCAGTCCAACTTCAAGAGGACACCATCAATGACGGCCAAGTCGTACCGGACGTTGTAAAATTGTGGGCACTGTCCCTTGAGCCACCCTTCCGTCATGTAGCGCATCACACGCTGTAGAAGGGGGTCAGCCGCAGTCTCACGGCGAATGTGGGCCAGCCGTGCATCAGTGGCCGGCAGATTGGCCGATGTGAAGGCTACTTGTGCGTCAACCTGACAAACGAACCCCCCCGAGTCGAGCGGTGCGTTGACCGCCCTGGACAGAGCATCTGCGATGATGAGATCCTTCCCCGGGGTGTAGACAAGTTGGAAGTCGTACCTCCGGAACTTGAGCAGAATGCGCTGGAGGCGAGGGGTCATATCGTTGAGGTCCTTCTGAATGATGCCGACCAGGGGGCGATGGTCGGTCTCCACAGTGAACTGTGGAAGACCATATACATAGTCGTGAAACTTGTCGATGCCAATCAACAGGCCAAGGCACTCTTTCGCAATATGCGCATAGCGCTGTTCTGTGGGGGTCATTGCCCGCGACGCATAGGTGACCGGAGCCCATGACGCGGTGTTGTCCCGTTGCAGGAGTACCGCCCCAATGCCGGACTGGCTGGCGTCAGTTGAGATCTTTGTTTCCCGTGTGGTATCGAAAAACACCAGTACCGGGGCGGTGGTGAGCTTGACCTTGAGCTCCTCCCATTCACTCTGGTGTGCGGGCAGCCACTGGAATTCCATTGTCTTTTTGACCAGGTGGCGAAGAGCAGTCGTGTGCGAAGCAAGGTTAGGAATGAACTTCCCCAGGAAGATGACCATCCCGAGAAAGCGCAGCACTGCCTTCTTGTCTGACGGCTGCTGCATGGCTGCGATGGCTGCCACTTTGTAGGCATCCAGCTGCACACCCGACCGGGAGATGTGGTTCCCCAAAAAACTTTAGCTGAGTCTGGCCAAAAGAGCACTTGGCTCGGTTAAGGCACAGGCCCTGATCCCGTATCCGTGCAAAGACACGCTGGAGACGACTGATGTGATCCTGTGGTGTGGTGGACCAGATGATAACGTCGTCTACGTAGACGCGTACCCCTTCGATGCCCTCCATCATCTGTTCCATGATGCGATGGAACACCTCGGAGGCCGAGATGATGCCGAATGGCATCCTATTGTAGCAGTATCTGCCAAATGGAGTGTTGAAAGTGCACAGCTTCCTGCTGGACTGATCCAATTGAATGTCCCAAAAGCCCTTTGAGGCATCAAGCTTGGTGAATATTTTTGCCCGAGCCATTTCGCTCATGATTTCTTCTCGTTTGGGTATGGGGTAGTGTTCCCTCATAATGTTGTGATTCAATTCTTTTGGGTCGATACAGATCCGGAGCTCGCCGGAGGGCTTCTTGACGCACACCATGGAGCTGACCCGTGGTGTTGGCTCCGTGACCCGGGAAAGCACTCCTTGGTCCTGCAGGTCCTGCAGCTGCTGCTTGAGGCGGTCCTTGAGTGGTGCTGGGACCCTACGAGGTGCGAGAATGAAATGAAATGAAATGAAATGACATGAAATGAAAATGAAATGAACATGAAAATCGCTTATTGTCACAAGTAGGCTTCAAATGAAGTTACTGTGAAAAGCCCCTGGTCGCCACATTTCGGGCGCCTGGTACGGGAATTGAACCGAGCTGCTGGCCTGCCTTGGTCTGCTTTAAAAGCTAGCGATTTAGCCCAGTGTGCTAAACCAGCCCCTGCATGATGACCCGTATGGCGTCCGGTTTGAGCCGTATTTTGTATGTGTAGGGCAGTGTGCCCATGGCCTCGAAAACCTCCTGGTTGTGCGCGCGGAGTGAGTGGAGCTGCGCCCTAAAGTCTGTATCCGGGAAATCGGACGTGCCTTCTGGAGACAGAGTGTGTACCCGCTGAACGAGGTGGAGGATCTTGCACGCCTGTGCGCCTAACAGCGAGTCCTTCGAGGATCCTACGATTTCAAATGATAATGTGGCTTTGTGTGAGTTGTGTGTAACATCGAGCTGGCAGGACCCCGTGGCCGGGATGACGTTTCCATTGTAGTCAACCAGCTGACAGTGGGATGGCAGAATCGGTGGTTTAACCTTCAAGGTCTGGAAGGCTGACCATGCGAGGAGATTGGCGGAGGCACCAGTGTCCAGGCGAAATGTGATCTGGGATCGGTTGACCGTTAGGGTGGCACACCACTCATCGCCCGGATCAATGCTGTGCACTGGCAGCGGCTGGTGGTTCCGTCTTGGGGACATCCGGTTCTTGTGGATTACCATAACGCGGAAGGGCTCCCTGTCTTCGGTATCGCTGGTCTGCATACTATCTGGATATGACTCAGTGTAGGGGGGCTGAATCGCCCGCACATCCCTGTGACGCTTGCGGAATTGTTGGGAGTTGGCAGGTTGAGCTGCTCGACAGCAGGCAGCGTAGTGGCCCATCCTGCCACAGCGGAGGCATTGTCGCGCTTTGGCCGGACATTGCCGCTTTAAGTGGGCGGAGCCACAGTTGCCATACGTCGTGACGTCATGGCGTTCGTTGCGTTTGTTGCACCACCGCGCATGCGCGGTGCGGTCCTGCGTAGAGCGCGCCTGCGCATCACGTTCCTCTGGGTCAACGTCCCCTCTTTTGGCGCGTACAAGCGCGGGAAGCCTTGGAAAGCGCGCAAAATGGCCACCCTCGTCCGGGCCAGGGGCCGGGAGGAACTCAATCGACTGGACCCGCTCCGCCTCATAGGACCCGTGCCGTGCCGTTTCGGCTGCCTGAATTTAGGAGTACCGGCTGGTAGCGTTCTCATTGAGGACGCAGGTCTCGATGGCAGTCGCTAGGGTGAGGCACTTTATTTTAAGGAGCTGTTGGCGTAGGGTGTCCGAGATGACCCCAAAAACTATCTGATCCCGTATCATGGAATCGAAGGTGGCCTCATAGCCGCAGGACTGCGCGAGGATTCGGAGGTGTGCTAAGGCAGATTGGAAAGGCTCATCCTTACCCTGCAGTTGCTGCTGGAATAGGTACCTCCCGAAGCTCTCATTGACTTCCACGCTGAAGTGTTCCTCAAACTTCAGAAGCACCGTCTTATATTTTGTTTTCACCTCGCCTTCCGCGAATGCCAGGGAGTTATAGATGTGGATGGCGTGTTTCCCCACCGTGGAGAGGAGGAGGGCGATCTTCCTGGTGTCCGATGCATTCTCCCTGTCTGTGGCTTCGAGGAAGAGCTGGAAACGCTGTTTAAAAAGCTTCCAGTTTACGCCAAGATTACCAGCGATTCGGAGCGGCTGCGGCGGGCTGATGTTTTCCATGGAGCAGGATGGCGGATTTCTGAAAGGGTGCAGGTAGGTCTCACAGTCGCTGGTTAGCGTCTGGTGACCACTGGTATCATGTCGTGTTGGGTGTTCTGATGCACAAATGATCCAACATAGCTGTAGATGGTACAACTCTGTTTTATTGTCTAATCAACGGTAACAACTAACTACTGGCTTGGGTACGTGCTTCACCAGCTAACCTGTGGACCCAGCCCTATCACTATCTTAGTGAGGCACTCAGCACATGGTGTATGTCTGAGTGGCGCGCTGTGAGCTCTGTGCTCTGAGCTATCTCCTGGTAGAATGAGCGGGAACTGTGGTGTTCCCTGTTTTATAGTGCGTGTGCTCTCACTGGTGATTGGCTGTGTTGTTATGTGTGTGCTGGTTGGTCCAACTGCCTGTCCATCAGTGTGTGTGTGATCGCACAATGATATGCTGATGTGGATATCATGACAGTTAGGTGTACATAGAACATAGAACAGTACAGCACAGAACGAACATTATCCAAAACCAAGATCAAGCTATCCCACTCCCTGTCAGTCTGGTGTGCTCCATGTGCCTATCCAATAACCGCTTGAAGGTTCCTAAAGTGTCCGACTCCACTATCACAGCAGGCAGTCCATTCCACACCCTAACCACTCTGAGTAAAGAGCCTAACCTCGGACATCCCTCCTATATCTCCCACCCCGAACCTTATAGTTATGCCCCCTTGTAACAGCTACATCCACCCGAGGAAATAGTCTCTGAACGTCCACTCTATCTATCCCCCTCATTATCTTATAAACCTCTATTAAGTCGCCTCTCATCCTCCGCTCCAAAAAGAAAAACCCTAGGTCCTTCAACCTTTCCTCATAAGGCCTATCCTGCAAACCAGGCAGCATCCTGGTAAATCTCCTTTGCACCCTTTCCAATGCTTCCACATCCTTCCTATAATGAGGTGATCAGAACTGCACACAATACTCCAAATGTGGTCTCACCAGGGTCATGTATAGTTGCAGCATAACCCGGCGGCTCTTAAAATCAAGCCCCCTGTTAATAAACGCTAACACACTTCTTCACTAAGCCTTCTTCACGGCTCTATCCACTTGATTGGCAGCCTTCAGAGATCTGTGGACATGAACCCCAAGATCTCTCTGTTCCTCCACATTCCTCAGAACCCTGCCATTGACCCTGTAATCCGCGTTCAAATGTTTTCTACCAAATGAATCACCTCGCACTTATCAGGGTAAAACTCCATCTGCCATTTTTCAGCCCAGCTCTGCATCGTATCAATGTCTCTTTGCAGCCTTCAACAGCCCTCCACCTCATCCACTACCCCACCAATCTTGGTGTCATCAGCAAATTTATTGACCCACCCTTCAGCCCCCGCCTCCAAGTCATTGATAAAAATCACAAATAGCAGAGGACCCAGCACTGAGTCCTGTGTTACACCGCTGCTAACTGGTCTCCAGTGTGAAACTTTTCCATGCACCAGCACCCTCTGTCCTCTATGTGATAGCCAGTTACTTATCCAATTGGCCAAATTTCCCTCTATCCCACACCTCCTTGCTTTCTTCATGAGCTGACCATGGGGAACCTTATCAAATGCCTTACTAAAATCCATGTATACGACATCAACTGCTCTACCTTCATCTACACACTTAGTTACCTCCTCAAAGAATTCAATCAAATTTGTGAGGCGAGACCTACCCTTCACGAATCCGTGTTGACTATCTCGGATTAAGCTGCACCTTTCCAAATGGTCATAAATCCTATCCTTCAGGACCTTTTCTATTATCTTCCCGACCACCGAAGTAAGACTAACTGGCCTATAATTACCAGGGTCATTCCTATTCCCTTTCTTGAACAGAGGAACAACATTCGCCCCTCTCCAGCCCTCATGGCACCATCCCCGTGGACAGCGAGGACCCAAAGATCAAAGCCAAAGGCTCTGCAATCTCATCCCTTGCCTCCCAAAGAATCCTTGGATATATCCTATCTAGCCCAGGGGACTTGTCGACCCTCAGGTTTTTCAAAATTGCTAATACATCCTTCCTCAGAACATCTACTTCCTCCAACCTACCCGCCTGAATCACACTCTCATCCTCAAAAACATGGCCCCTCTCCTTTGTGAACATTGAAGAAAAGTATTCATTCAACGCCTCTCCTATTTTTTTCTGACTCCATGCACAGGTTCCCACCACTGTTCTTCACCGGCCATACCCTCACCCTGGTCATTCTTTTATTTCTCACATAAGAGTAAAAAGCCTTGGGGTTTTCCTTGATCCGGCCCGCCAAGGACTTCTCATGCCCCTTCCTAGCTCTCCTAAGTCCTTTTTTCAGCTCATTCCTTGCTACCTTGTTTGCTACCTCAAGCGACCCTACTGAACCTTGTTTTCTCATCCTTACATACTCTTCCTTTTTCCTCTTGACAAGACATTCAACCTCTTTTGTGAACCATGGTTCCCTCACACGGCCATTTCCTCCCTGCCTGACAGGGACATGCCTATCAAGGACACGTAGTATTTGTTCCTTGAACAAGCTCCATGTTTCATTTGTGCCTTTCCCTGCCAGTATCTGTTCCCATCTTATGTTCCCTAATTCTTGCCTAATCGCATCATAATTACCCCTCCCCCAATTATAAACCTTGCCCTGCCATATGGCCCTATCCCTCTCCATTGCAATAGTGAAAGACACCAAATTGTGGTCACTATCTCCAAAGTGCTCCCCCACAAACAAATCTAACACTTGGCCCGGTTCATTACCCTGTACCAAATCCAATGTGGCCCCCCCCTCTTGTCGACCTATCCACATATTGTGTCAGGAAACCCCCCTGCACACACTGCAAAAACTGCCTCATCTGAACTGTTCGACCTTTAGAGTTTCCAATCAATATTTGGAAAGTTAAAGTCACCCATGACAACTACCCTGAGATCTCCACACCTATCCAGTTTAGTACAGAGCCGCGTGTATTATTGCATAGACATCCAAGTCTTGTGTTATTAATAAACTGTGTTTTTGAGCTAACATACTGGTTGTTTGGTCATTTGGTCAATATAAGAAACAGCTCGTGGTTCACATAAAGGGTAAAAAGGCAACACCAATTCTTCTTTTCTCATTTTAACGTAATTTAATAAATTTCATTATCATTATACAGTTCCCTCGCCACTCTATCCCCCTCACTCAATATTTAAATGTTACGTCGGTGAGCTTTATAACAGCATTTTAAAAATGACGGGATCCCTCCATGGGCACAAAGGGAATTCCAGGCCCCAGAGGAGAGGGACAGGCATGCACTGCCCCCTGGCAACAGTTGGCACTGCCAGAACCCGACAATGCCAACCTGGCAGTGTCTAGCTGTGCCGAGGATAAGTAGCAGGGTGGGACCTTTGGGGAACGACATGGGGTGTGGGGGAGTGGGGGTGGCAGAGGCTGTTTCTTGTTATGTATGGTGGGGGGGCAGAAGCACCAAGACTATGGAGGCGGAATGTGCAGATATGAGTTGGGGAAGGGGAAGTGATGGGGGGGGGAAATGCCTATGATATTTCTGTGGGGGGGGGGCATGGAGGGGGAAAAGAGCCCGATGATTGCGTGTAGGGTGAAAAAAAGCCCAATGATTTTGTGTAGGGTGAGAGAGAGACATCGATTAAGGCGAGGGTGGGGAGAGAACCAAATGATTTCTTGGGGGTTGGGGTGAGGTGGAAATAGCCTAATAATTTTGGATAGGTGGGGGGGAGGGAGAGCCCGATGGCCTGAAGATTGTGGGGGGTGGGGGGAGGGATTTAATTGGTCTGTGAAGCTGGAGAGCTTCAAAGCCGTTGTCAGTGTGAGAATGACACCGAAAACATATGACCAGATTCCGCCCACTATATATTTTGCCCTCAAATAGGGGCCTTTTTATCATTTAAAATCAGTAGTTTTAATGTGACTATCATTTTGTAGACTGAACCAATGGGTGAGATCAAACAAAAAACCGAGAGTCCATTCTGGATGGGATTAGCGGGGTCGTTCCCGGCGCACTCTGTTGGGTTTTCAGGCCCAGGTGGAGAATGCCCCCACTTCCCGAGGCTGCATTCAGCGTAATTTATTGCACCGAGGAGCTCCGCTCAGTGCAGGAAAGATTGGGGAGTAATTTTTAAATGGCTCCCCAATCTTTTAACACTCTGCGAGATCCCGGAGCCCCCCAACATCCCAACTCACCTATAAGAGTGTCCACGAGCCTCCACTCATAAAGGCAGGACACCCCTGGCCCGAACCCCGGTGTGGGAAAAATGCCAGTTGGGTACCTTGGCACTGCCAGACTGGCACTCAGGAAGTGCCCGTACCAGCCTTGCAGCATCAGCTTGGCATCTGGGTGGCACTGCCAGGCAGGCAATGCCAAGGTACCTGGGTGCTATTAGTGCCTGGTTGCCACCCTGCCCAGATACCAGCCACCTGGGGGCCTCCACTCACCTTGGAGATCCCCCAAAGTGCTCTTTCACTGCGGGTGGGGTCTCCTCAGAAAGGCTGGTAGATCCTGGGAGGCAGTTTCATGAGGCACTGTCATGGTTAAGTGAGCTTTTGAACTCACTTAACCTTGCATGTCTGTGTCTCGTCCATTGCGGGCGGGATCCAGATCGTGACTTCTCGCAAGGCCTCGTTAGAGATCTCGTTGGAGATCTATAGCATGGGGGCACAATGGTTAGCACTGCTGTCTCACAGTGCCAGGGACCTGGGTTCGATTCCAACCTCGGGCTACTGTTTGTGTAGAGTTTGCACATTCTCCCCGTATTTGCGTGGATTTTCTCCGGGTGCTCCGGTTTACTCCCACAGTGCAAAGATGTGCACGTTAGAATGATTTGCCTTGCTAAATTGCCCCTAAGTGTCCAAAGGTTGGGTGGGGTTACAGGGATAAGTTGGAGGGTTGGGCCTAGGTAGGGTGGTATTTCGAAGGGTCGGTGCAGGCCTCATGGGCCAAATATCATTTGGGGCTGGTTTAGCACACTGGGCTAAATTGCTGGGTTTGAAAGCAGACCAAGGCAGGCCGGCAGCACGGTTCAATTCCCGTACCTGCCTCCCCGAACAGGCACCGGAATGTGGTGACTAGGGGCTTTTCACAGTAACTTCATTTGAAGCCTACTTGTGACAATAAGCGATTTTCATTTCATTTCATTTTCAAATAGCCGCCGCCTGCACTGTAGGGATTTTATGATTCTATTTTCAATTCAACCTCTACTATGTGGGGGGTCTCTCTGCATACTTAATTATTTCAGCCGTGTGTCGCATTCACTAGCAGCCATATTCCAGCTGAAGTTCCCGGACATGATTAACACTGACAAGGTGCACATCTACGAACCATCTCTTACCCGGGTCCCAACAGTCCCGATGGAACAGAACAACCCCCCCGCCCCCCCCAGGTTCCCTTATCTAACTGCTTGAGACAATTTACTGGGCTCTGGTGAGATAGCAGCAATGATCTTGTCCAAACCACAGTCCCTTGCCCTTCCTGTCTTCAGATCTCAGTTCTTTCCAACTGTACAACACGCACACCATAACACAATCCCTGTTCTGCTCAGAGACCTGCTTGAACGCCAGGATCTGTTCATAAAATGCCAAACCGGAAACTTCCATTTGGAGAGATCCTTGCTTGTTTTTCTTTCAAGTGTGTGTGTTCTGAATTACCAAACAGAAAACACAGGTTGACCCATCCCCACTACAATTAGCTTTCTATTTACCCTGTGATTCTAAGATGTTTGTCCCCATGGCCATCCCATGTCACATGGGAATCTCTTGAGATTTGATGTTACAATCCGGAAACCAATCGGCCCTCTTTCAGAATACTCTCCAGTTCACCTGATCTTAAAGGGGCATTGCACAGAAAGAAAATACTTTCATGGTTTTCCCAAAGCATATGGGTCATCACATGTTACAGGATGGTAGTAGGCTTTCTTAACGATGGGCTAGATATGTGCAAGCTTATCTCGAAATTGATGTCAAGGTTGTGAACAATCTGGTTGAGCTTCAGGCAGTTGCCATGGAGAGAGAGATTCCATGGCAAGCGAATGGTATTTGTGGTGGGAACCAAAGACAATGGGCAGGTTTCTCCGCCCCGCACGCCAGATTTCTGGTTCAGCACGCCGCCGGGATTCTCCGTTTCGCCGGCTGGTCAATGGGGTTTCCCATTGTGGGGCAGCCCCACGCCGTCGGGAAAACCCCAGGCTGCCGGCAAAATGGAGCATCCTGACGGCGGAGAATTCAGCCCAATAGCTTCTGTCTTCCCAATACTTTGTTGGAGAAGCTTTCAGCTGATCCAGTACTAGATGTTGGACAGCAGCTTAGAAACAGTGGAGGTCAAGAGAGCTAGCGCTGAAATAGAGCTGGGTATCATCAGTTACATACAGTCGGTGCATTACAAATGGGTAATATTGGGCTCCGAGCATTTGACCAATGAATGTCAGGTGCTAGATACAACATGTTGGAAGAGGTTGACCTTTATTTTTACTTTTTGTTGGAAGTATTGCTTTGTGCAGGTTCACAAACCACACAAAACTCTGATATGTCCCCTTCTAAACCATGAAGAAAAGCCTTGAGCAAACGACTGAATGAATTCAATAATGATATCTGCTTTGTGAAAAAGGCTTAAGGTACATTGCACAGCTTGTTTGTTAGGATTAATTTAAAGAAGGGAGTCCATATTTCTGTGTGATTGTATGTAATTAATCCAAGTGAATCCAATACAAAGACTTGCAGTTCATAATCTAAATAAGATTCAAAAACTCCAAATCTCAAGGTTTTATCAGTAATGAACAGAGGGGAGAGGTAGATGCACATTTTATGTGAGGTGATGCTTTTTCTTTAATCCTTTATGTCTTTTCATTTTTTCCATTGATTCTTTTCATTTAAAACTAACTGAATCATCATTTTTCAGGATTAGATTTGATGGGGAAAAAAAGTTGAATAATATATAGATCTAATTATTATTTTGGAATCTTTGTGCAAGATCTCACGAGGTGTAATGACTGTCGGGGATTCCAAAAGAGGCCACTCCTGGGATATACTGGCCACAGCCTGGTGGAAATGGGTGAAGGGCAGCCGTGGGCAAGGAGTTGAGACTCCGCTGAGTTGTAGTTCCCGTGACACATTTGTCAACCACCTACCCCCACCCAGCACCACCTCCATACCACCCCCCCCACTCCCACACCACGCCCCCCCCGCCCCCCCCCCCCCCCCCCCGCCTCCCCCCCCCCCCCCCCCCCACCTGCGATCTAATCATGCGTCTTGTCTTGTTCCTTGCAGGACCTGCTAATGATGAGGCAGGTCCATCTGGTGCCATCACCCCCAGCCAGTGCCACAGCCAGAGCCCCCTCTTGAGCCGATCAGTTATGAGGAGAGCAGTCCAGGCGGCAGCCCGAGACCCAAGACTCAGGTTACCCTGTAGCTCGAGTGTGATGTTGACACTAATTTCCTGTCACAACTGTCTCCAACACCCTCCACCATCCCAGAGACGCTCACCTCGGTTGGGCATTTTAGTGAAGAGCCTCCTGGGGAACACTATTTGGTGTGCACCAACAGCTGCTCCGATACATCAGGTGGAGGTAGGAAGACCCAAGGGGACGGACAGTTGGAGGGTGGACTGCCGTGCAGATAAGTTTTATGCTTCTGGAACGGACAGTCCCATCGATCGTGGAGAGTCAGTCACAGAGCCAGGTTAATTGAAGTGAAAGTGACTCCCCAGAGGGAATCACACAGTCTGGAGATTCGGATTGAATGTTTCACTCAGAAGGTCAGTATTAGACCTCCAAACGTTGGTTCTCAATCATTTTGCGTCCTGGAAGGACAGTCAGCTGAAAAACAGCTTCAACATCTGAAGCAAGTGCACTCATCTTCCATTTCACATTAATCCTCTTAAATTTTTCTTCTCCCCCTCCCTCTGTGAGTGTATGTCTTGCGTGTGTCTGTGTAGAGGGTGGGATGGTAAAAGGGGGGGGGGGTAGATTAGCTGGCCGTTATTTCAGTATAATTATTGCATACCTTATCTCTATTGTTGTTATAAATAAACAGTTGTTGTGTTTCACTTACAAAGCTGGTGCCTGTAAGTCATTGGAACAGTCAAGGGCCAAAGATATCAGAAACTAGATACAAATTATTGGTTAATTCACTTGTGTTGGGACTCCGAGGCCTTTGGGGAAGGAAATGACCGTGGACTCACCCAGGCTGTCATGACAGTGCTCACCATGTAGGTGTTATAAAAGAGCCAGCTAAATCCTTCTGAAATTCCACCAAGATTTAAAATGTTCTCACCATTTAAAAAGCTTGGGTGCGATTTAGCCACCTCTTTGCACCTGGTGTGGATCTGGGTGTGCTGGTTAAATCACGCAAAGGCCAAAAGCGAGATTCACACCGGCGGGAGTCTGTTTGCAATTTACCCGACCTGCTCTCAATGGCAAGTTTTGGATCACAACGAAATATAGCAAGCATATCATTAACCCCGATTTGCATTCATTTCCATCGAGTGCAGCGGCCTCCCGGCAATTAACCGGCAAGAAATCCCATGGGCAAATATAAAGAAATTACTGCGGATGCTGGAATCTGAAACAAAAAGAGAAAATACTGGACCATCTCAGCAGGCCACAGCATCATCTGTGGAGAGAGAAGGGAGCTAACGTTTCGAGTCTGGATGACTCTGTCAAAGCTGGCGAGAACTGGAAATCTGTCAGATTTATATTGTAGTGGGGGAGTTGCGGAAGTGGGCTGCATAGAGGGCCAGTGATAATGAAGATTGACAAAGCTGTCAGACAAAAAGACAAAAGGAATGTAAATTGGTGTGAGTAAGACAACAAGGGTGCTGACAGTGGCACATAAAGATATCAGAATGTGTTAATGACAGAGCAAAGGGAAGCAATGCGTCAAAGAGCAACTAGAAAAAGGGAATAGCTGGCCCAAGTGGGGTGGGGGAGGGGGAACATTGGTGAGGGAAAAAATGAAATCACGTGGAGGTTGTTTAGTACTCCTTTTCAAAAACGTGAAGTTGGCGCAATGGTTGCTGAGGGTAACTGTGGTGAGTAGCCATTTCCATTTTCAGGCCTGCAGCTCGAGGGCACCAGAGCTGCTGCCCCAGGGTCTTTGAGGGGAGGGGGAACAGGACTGATGTGGGGGGGGGGGGGGGGTGGGTGTAGGGAACAAACCTCTCAGCGAGGTTGGGCTTAGTCGGGTAGTTGTAACATTCCAGGTCAGTGGTTGCGTCTGTGTGGCCTTCAAGCCATCTTTAAATATTGTGGAGACCCATGTCAGGGGCAACCACAGCTACAGGCCATCTTTTATTGAAGTTTTCACATTTTATACACTGTACATTCCCATGATGTTCCTTCGTCTTCATAGGAATTTGCAAGTGGGCCGCACGGTAGCATAAGTGGATCGCACTGTGGCTTCACAGCACCAGGGTCCCAGGTTCGATTCCCCGCTGGGTCACTGTCTGTACGGAGTCTGCACATTCTCCCCGTGTCTGCGTGGGTTTCCTCCGGGTGCTCCGGTTTCCTCCCACAGTCCAAAGACGTGCAGGTTAGGTGGATTGGCCATGATAAATTGCCCTTAGTGACCAAAAAGGTTAGATGGGGTTATTGGGTTACGGGGATAGAGTGGAAGTGAGGGCTTAAGTGGGTCGGTGCAGACTTGTTGGGCCAAATGGCCTCCTTCTGCACTGTATGTTCTATGGTCTATGAATTTTTTGGAGGTTCTTGGAGTCTTCCCCCTCACCCCACACAAACACCATAAACATCTTGTCCATTGAGTTGAAAAAGTCCTTGGTGATGTTGATCGGTATGGACCTGAATAGGAAGAGGATCCTATGCAGTACGTTCATCTTGATTGTCTGTACCCTCCCCGCCAGGGAGAACGGGACTGTATTCCATCTCTGTCGGTCCTTTTTTACTTCCTCCGCCAGATTAGTCAGGTTCCACTTGTGGATCCGTGCCCAGTCGTAGGCAATCTGGATCCCCAGGTAGCGGAATTTATTTGGGGCTAGCTGAACAAGAGTGGGGATAACGGGTATCCCTGCCTCTGTGTAGCTGGAAGTATTCAGAGTTGGTGGCGTTGGTCCGTATACTCGCCTTGGGGGTATTGTACAGGACTTTCACCTATGAGGTGAACCCAGTTCCTAGACCAAACCGTTCTGGTACCTCAATGAGCTTTGATGTCATTGACTCTGTCGAAGGCCTTTTCTGCGACCAGGGAGACAATCACCTTTGCTGTTCTCTCCTCAGATGGAGTCATTATCACGTTCAGCAGTCGTCTGATGTTTGCAGTTAGCTGTCTACCCTTGACAAAGCCCGACTGGTCCACTGCGGCCACCTCTGGTACGCAGTTCTCCAACCGCTTAGCCAATACTTTTACGAGTATTTCCGTGTCCACATTGAGCAGTGAAATGGGTCTATGATCCACATTCCATTGGGTCTTTTTTTTTTGGATATCAGCGGTATGGTGGCCTGTGTTAGTGTTGGAGGCAGGATGCCCCTTGCAAGTGAGTCTGCGAACATCTCCCGCAGGTGCGGGGTCAGTGCTATAGCAAATTTTTTGTAGAAGTCCTCTGGGATCCCATCCGGTCCCGGCACCTGCCACGCCTGCATGGAGTTGATACTCTCCATGACCTCTCGCAATCCTCTTGGAGACTGTAGAGAGCAGTATGCGTGGCAGCTAGCACCTCCGCCAACTTGACTGCTGTCTTTATCTGGGCCTTGACCTCATCCCGCAATGCTTTCAGTTCCCTGGTTAGGAATATCCGCCATCCATCGCCTGGCGGGGGGTTGGGTTGGGTTGCGGGGGTTGGTTGGGGGGGGGGGGGGGGTGGTGGAGAAAGCTCGCTTTCCAAGCCGCCAGTCTCCCTCTCTTGGGGATGGCTGGGTACCCCTCGCCTCGTGGGCCCGCTGACCCGCTTGCTCACCGCTCCTGTCCCTTGCTCTAATTCCTGGTGTCCCTGTGGCGTCTTGAGCAGCTGCGTATTGTCATTTTCATCATCTAGGTTATTGTTGAGGGTGATGGGATGTTTAATCTGATTTTGTGGGCTAAATTCTGTCAAAAGTGGCTACATTGTTGTCTTATGGAGGAGTACCACCTGATCTACAACCACTCTGCACATCCCTGGCACTGGAAATTTTGTTTGCACTGAGTGCTGAATTTGGTGCATTTGAGTGCGATAGTGAGAGTTTGGTGACTGAGGGAGTTAGGTGAGGAGGGAGTAAGGTGCTCCTTTCATTTTGTATAAAAAGCAATTAGGCAGTTACGTGGGTAGGGTGGGACTAGCTTAGTGATAGAAAGGAGTTGCGCTACTGGTTAGGGAGAATATCACAGCTGTACTGCAGGAGGACACCTCAGAGGGCAGCGAGGCTATATGGGTAGAGATCAGGAATATGAAGGGTGCAGTCACAATGTTGGGGGTTTACTACAGGCCTCCCAACAGCCAGCGGGAGATAGAGGAGCAGATAGGTGGATAGATTTTGCAAAGGAGTAAAAGCAACAGGGTTGTTGTGATGGGAGACTTTAAAATCCCCAATATTGACTGGGACTCTCTTAGTGCCAGGGGCATGGACGGGGCAGAGTTTGTAAGGAGCTTCCAGGAGGACTTCTTAAAACAATATGTAGATAGTCCAACTAGGGAAGGGGCTGTACTGGACGTGATATTGGGGAAAGAGCCCGGCCAGGTGGTAGAAGTTTCTGTAGGGAGCATTTTGGGGACAGTGACCACAATTCAGTAAGTTTTAAAGTGCTGGTGGACCAGGATAAGAGTGGTCCGAGGGTGAATGTGCTAAATTGGGGGAAGGCCAATTATAACAATATTAGGCGGGAACTGAAGAACCTAGATTGGGGCGGATGTTTGAGGGTAAATCAACATGACAAATGGAACCTTTCAAATGCCAGTTGAAAGGAATTCAGGACCGGCATGTTCCTGTGAGGAAGAAAGATAAATATGGCAAATTTCGGGATCCTTGGATAACAAGAGATATTGTAGGCCTCATCAAAAAGAAAAAGGAGACATTTGTCAGAGCTAGAGGGCTGGGAACAGACGAAGCCTGTGTGGAATATAAGGAAAGTTGGAAGGAACTTAAGCAAGGAGTCAGGAGGGCTAAAAGGGGTCATGAAAAGTCATTGGCAATTAGGGTTAAGGAAAATCCCAAGGCTTTTCACACGTACATAAAAAGCAAGAGGGAAGCCAGGGATGGGTTGGCCCACTGAAGGACAGGGGAGGGAATCTATGTGTGGAGCCAGAGGAAATGGGTGAGGTGCTGAATGAATACTTTGCATCAGTATTCACCAAAGAGAAGGAATTGGTGGATGTTGAGTCTGGAGAAGGGTGTGTAGATAGCCTGGGTCACATTAAGATCCAAAAAGACGAGGTGTTGGACGTCTTGAAAAATATTAAGGTGGATAAGTCCCCAGGGCCTGATGGGATATACCCCAAAATACTGAAGGAGGCAAGAGAGGAAATTGCTGAGGCCTTGACAGAAATCTTTGGATCCTCACTGTCTTCAGGTGATGTCCCGAGGGACTGGAGAATAGCAAATGTTGTTCCTTTGCTTAAGAAGGGTAGCAAGGATAATCCAGGGAATTACATGCCGGTGAGCCTTACATCAGTGGTAGAGAAATTACTGGAGAGAATTCTTCGAGACAGGATCTACTCCCATTTGGAAGCAAGTGGTCGTATTAGCGAGAGGCAGCATGGTTTTGTGAAGGTGAGGCCGTGTCTCACTAACTTGATAGAGTTTTTTGAGGAGGTCACAAAGATGATTGATGCAGGTAGGGCAGTGGATGTTGTCTATATGGACTTCAGTAAGGCCTTTGACATGGCAGTTTGGTACAAAAGGTGAAGTCACATGGGATCAGAGGTGAGTTGACAAGATGGATACAGAACTGGCTAGGTCATAGAAGGCAGAGAGTAGCAATGGAAGTAGCTTTTCTGATTGGAGGGCTGTGACTAGTGGTGTTCCACAGGGATCAGTGCTGCGACCTTTGCTGTTCATGGTATACATAAATGATTTGGAGGAAAATGTAACTGGTCTGATTAGTAAGTTTGCGGACGCCACAAAGGTTGGTGGAATTGCGGAAAGCATTGAGGACTGTCAGAGAATACAGCAGGATTTAGATTGTTTGGAGACTTGGACGGAGAGATGGCAGATGGAGTTTAATCCGGACAAATGTGAGGTAATGCATTTTGGAAGGTCTGATGCAGGTAGGGAATATACAGTGAATGGTGGAACCCTCAAGAATATTGACAGTCACAGAGATCTTGGTGTACAAGTCCACAGGTCACAGAAAAGGGCAACACAGGTGGAGAAGGTAGGCAAGAAGGCATACGGCATGCTTGCCTTCATTGGCCGGGGCATTGAGTATAAGAATTGGCAAGTCATGTTGCAGCTGTATAGAACATTAGTTCGGCCACACTTGGAGTATAGTGTTCAATTCTGGTTGCCACACTACCAGAAGGATGTGGAGGATTTAGAGAGGGTGCAAAAGAGATTTACCCGGATGTCGCCTGGTATGGAGGGCATTAGCTATGAGGAGAGGTTGAATAACCTTGGTTTGTTCTCACTGGAACAAAGGAGGTTGAGGGGCTACCTGATAGAAGTCTACAAGATTATGAGGAGCATAGACAGAGTGGATAGTCAGAGACTTTTTCCAAGGGTAGAGGGGTCAATTACTAGGGGGCATAGGTTTAAGGTGAGAGGGGTAAGGTTTAGAGTAGATGTACGAGGCAAGTGTTTTACACAGAGGGTAGTGGGTGCCTGGAACTCGCTGCCAGAGGAGGTGGTGGAAGTAGGGACGATAGTGACGTTTAAGGGGCATCTTGACAAATACATGAATAGGATGGGAATAGAGGGATACGGACCCCGGAAGTGTAGAAGATTTTAGTTTAGACGGGCAGCATGGTCAGCGCAGGCTTGGAGGGCCGAAGGGCCTGTTCCTGTGCTGTACTTTTCTTTGTTCTTTGTTCTTTGAAACTGGGTGGCAAGGACAAGCTGGGCTGAAGAGCCTGTTTCCATGCTGTAAACATCTCTGACTCGATGACTGTAGAACCATTGTCCCGATAGATAGCGTGGTGTCCCACGGGGCTGCGAGCGCCGGGAAACACCCACTAAACGCGTTTGTTATGGAACTCTGTTCCCAATCGGTTAGACCACGCCCTTTGTCTGTTTGCAGACTCTCCCAACTAGCACTCTGTCAGCAGCTTGGCTACATTCTGTTTGGTCAACCGGGTCATTATTTATATATTATATAACAATGGAGATCCAGACACTGGTTATTGCAGCAACCAGTGAAACAACTTGCTCACCAGATACTAATACTAATCCCCATATTCCTGCTCTCTGATTCCTGTCCTTTAATCATTGCTCAATTCATGTTGGTTGATTACCCTCAAACCTCGCTGGAAGAATCTTTTTGTGTCACCTTATCAAATGCATTTTGAAAATCCACTTTATCAACACTGTTAGTTATACCATCAAAAATCAGTGACAGAATTGTCAAACATGCGTTCCCTTTCATAAAACTGTGTTATCTCTACAAAATCACACTCTCTCCAATAACAGAATCCAACCTTTTCCTAATGACTGATATCACATTACCTTCCTTCAATTCCCTGTTTTTTCTATCCTTCCTTTCTTAAGTAATGGTTTATATTTGTCAATTTACAATCCACTGTGACATTCTGGAATCTATGTAATCCTGTCACAATAAATCAACCCACCCACTATCTCTGCAGCTTTTGGATATCTCGGGTATTGACGGCAGTTTCAAGATATGTGTAGTCTTTTTATCCCGTGTTGTACTTTGTTAACTGCCCAAAGCTCTGCATTTTGTTAGAGCGTTTTCAAATGTTCAGAATTTTATAGAAAAAGAAAACACTTTTTGATCTAAGAAACTATGAAAACTTTGCATCATATGAAAGTTGACAGAAATACTTGACATGCAGCTTTAGCTCATTACAAAGTATAAAAAAGCTTTTAGGGTATCAGGGGTGCAGAGAAGGGGAACACAGTCTATCTATTGGTGTGCCAGTGCATCCGAAGCTATGGAAGGTGGGGTGTATCCAATCGAGTTTTCAAAAAATGAGGGATGCTAAGAAAAACAGGTCAGAGTCCTGGCCAACAAGATATCTGATAGAGAAGGCAAATGGCTATCATTTAATACAATTACTCAGCAAATTTCAGCTCAGCACCTACTGCTGAGTCACCAGACTCTGACCGATACCGAGTATCTTTGGAGACCGACCTTGTTTATCAGTTTGAAGTGATGAACATGCACTTGTTTAAGGCTTGTCATGTGTGCAAGTCTGAGAGAATGATCAGAGCAAATTCAATTATCACTCATGTTCACATTGCGTCAGTTTGGCACCACTTTTCAATACTCACAAACAATTTTAACTTTGGACTTTAGTTAAATGTTGAACTTGAGCAGCAACTGGCATCGCTGTGGTGCATTGATGAGGTTGACAGCATTGTGAATTGTGCCTTTATAGATGTGGTGTTCCTACAGTTTATCAGAATCACTTAATACAGGGAATGGGTCAGAACCAGATCCAATTGCCGTTCAGAAGGTGATGGTGATTTGGTTCCTTTAACTGCTGCAGTCCATATGGTGCACGTACAGCACAGGGAGAGGGTTAGGGAGAGAGCTCCAGGATTTTGACCTAGTGACAGTGATTCCACTGATTATTATGTCTGCTTTCGGTCGCGTTTGGTGGGGTGTTTCCTGGCAGTTGAGAGATTCACACCGCTATTCACCGGCACTTTGCCAGTTTTGTGGGCCTTGGGGAGATGTTCCTCACCGAGGCCATACTTGCTGCTGGTAAACTCAGGCCACAGATCAGAGCGCATTTTGACCTCAGGCACGATCTATACAACGCTCTCACCCCCCACAACCTTCAGGCCCACAACCACTGGTTGGATCCTCCCCCCTGATTCACCCCCAAACAAACTTTTAATGGCCCCTGGAACCCCCTCCCCCATTTAATGGGCATGGCCCCTCAGTCCGACCCCAGGTAGTGTCAACTTAGCACCCGGGCACTGCCAGTCTGGCATCCTGGCAGTGCCACAAGCACCTTGGCAGTGCCAAGCTGCATGGGTGCAGAATTGTGTCAGGGTGCCCACTTCCCTGTTCCCAACCATCTGGGGACCTCTAATGGCCTGTGAGAACTCTGAGGTGCTGGTGACGGCAGCTGTTCTCTGCCTGCTGGGAGATGCGTCGCGGCCGCCCTCTCTCTCATGCTTCTTGGCGTGAGCTTTTCCCGCTAGGTTGGTGGCCTCCTCCCTCCCAGGTTGCTCTGACCCCCTCCTATGCCCCATTCCATTGCTGTCCTCTTTATCTCCTCCTCACCCTCTCCAGTGCTCCCCTGACCTCGCCCCTTTCTTCCCATGAGCTTGTGCTCCTGATCATAGCGAGGCAGTGCAGTTCCGTGCAAAATTGTGCAATTCTATCACTTTTTTTCTCCGTGTCTTCCTCGCCACTGCTTTGTTTGCCTTTTGTTCAGTTCCATTCGCACGCACAGAACTCGCCGCCTCTGCCGGGCTGGTGAAATACTGTTTTTTATTCTGGTATGTCACCAGAAGCCTGGCTCGGAAAAACATCGCAAATTTTATTCTGTTCTTGTACAGGGCCAACTTTGCATGGTTGAACTCGGCACTGCGCTTTGCCAGCTCTGCCCCAATGTCTTGATATTCTGTGTCCTCTCCAACTGCTCGCTTTGGTCTGCTGAGCCCAGCACAGGATCCTCTGCCGATCCTGGTACCTGTGCAACTTGGCAATTATCGCCCGCGGCTACTTCCCCGGTTGTGGGCTTTGTCGGAGGGACCTGTGTGCCCTGTCGAATTCCGGTGGTTTTGTTAAATTGTCCCTTCCAAACAAGTTGTCCAGAATTTGGGCCACATAGTCAATCGGGTCTCTGCTCGTGAACCCCTTTGGCAGGCCCACTATCCATATATTCTGTAGCCTGGACCGGTTCCCTTGGTCCTCGACCTTCCCCTTCAGGCTCCCTTGGGTCACCACCAATCTCTTTATCTCTGCCTCCAATGCTACGATCGTGTCACCTTGGTCGGTCAACTGCCTTTCCGACCTCTTGGATCATTCTTCCCTGAGCCTCCAGCTTCTTTCCGCTCTCGTTGAGCCCATCTGCATGGCAGCCAGCGTCTCCACCACCGTCACCCTGACCGCTACCTGATTTCCACCTTTATCTTATCCTTCATCACGGTCAGCTCCTTAGTCAGGAATGTCTCCCATCCCTCACCAGGTGGGGGGAGCCTGTCATCCGGGTCATCGGTCTCCCCTCTCCCGGGGATGGCCGAGTACCCACGCCTCATTGGTCCGCTGACTGGCTTGCTTGCTCTTGCCCTTTTCCACCGTTTCTGACTTCCCTACAGCCTCGCAAGCTACTGTTTACTGGCATTTACTCTTATTTTTTGTCTTTTAATTGAGGAGCCGAATGAGTCCGCATTTTCAGGCTAAATTGGGCCAAAAGTCCCTATTTTGCAGTGTTCTAGAGGAGAGCCACCTGATCATAGAATCATACAATCTACGGTGCAGAAGGAGTATATTCGACCCATTCAGTCTGCTCCAGCCCCTTGGAAAGAGCACCCTATTTAAGTCCTCACAATCCCCGTAAACCCAGTAACCCCACCTAACCTTTTTTGGGTCACTAAGGGCAATTTAGCATGGCCAATCCACCTAACCTGCACATCTTTGGACTGTGGGAGGAAACCGAAGCACCCGGAGGAAACCCACGCACACACACGGGGAGAACGTGCAGACTCCGCACAGACAGTGACCCAAGCCGGGAATCAAACCTGGGACCCTGGAGCTGTGAGGGCAGCAATGCTAACCACTGTGCCAGCGTGTGTTCGCTTCCTCTCCCCGCAGCCCCCCCCCCCACCCACCCACCCCCCCACCCACCCCCGCAACGTTCATTTCCCAACCACTGGTTGGATCCGTTCCCCGCTTCACCCCAAAACAATCTTTTAGTGGCCCATGAAACCCCCTCCCCCATTTAATGTGCATGGCGTGCATGGCCCCCCCAGTCTGACCACTGGCAGTTTCAACTTAGAACCCCGGCTGTCAGCCTGGCACCCTAGCAATGTCAGTGTCATGTTGGGTGTCCTGATGCACAAATGATCCAACACGGCTGTAGATGGTACAACTCTGTTTTATTGTCTAAACAATAGTAACAACTAACTACTGGCTTGGGTACGTGCTTCACCAGCTAACCTGTGGACCCAGCCCTATCACTATCTTAGTGAGGCACTCAGCACATGGTGTATGTCTGAGTGGCCACGCTGTGAGCTCTGTGCTCTGAGCTATCTCCTGGTAGAATGAGCGGGAACTGTGGTGTTCCCTGTTTTATAGTGCGTGTGCTCTCACTGGTGATTGGCTGCGATGTTATGTGTGTGCTAGTTGGTCCAACTGCCTGTCCATCAGTGCGTGTGTGATTGCACCATGATATGCTGATGTGGATATCATGACAGTCAGTGCAGTAGTGCCAAGCTGCGCGGGTGCAGGATTGTGCCGGGATGCCCACTTCCCTGTTTCAAACCACCAAGGGGTCTCCAATGTCCCTTTGAGAACCCCAAGGTGCTGTCACACCTAGTCCATGTTTGTGTAAACCAGTGTGAAATGGCTCTCGGTCAAGGTCTTACAGGCATGGCCATTGACTCCCGGATGCGGGTGACTGCAGAGACTGGTATTTAACTGAGCCGAATGGATAAATAAGCTGATCTGGATCACAAACAGCGAGGGCGAGATCCCGATTCCATCGGGCAGAGTGAGTCGGGTATCTCGCGATCTGCCCGACACAACATACTTCGATGTCAGGATGCTGGTTGGGTCAGTGGGGACCTTTCAGGTTGTGGTGTCCAGGACTCTGGTGACGGGGATTTAGTGGTGGCACGGTGGCACAGTGGTTAGCACTGCTGCCTCACAGCTCCAGGGACCCGGGTTCAATTCCAGCCTCGGGTCACTGTCTGTGTGGAGTTTGCACTTTCTCCCCGTGTGTGCGTGGGTTTCCTCCGGATGCTGCAATTTCCTCCCACAGTCTAAAGATGTGCAGGTTAGGTGGATTGGCCATGTTCAATTGCCCCTTAGTATCCAAAAAAGGTTAGGTGGGGTTACTAGGTTACAGTGATTGGGTGGACTTATGTAGGGTGCTCTTTCAAGGGCTGGTGCAGACTCAATGGGCTGAATGGCCTCCTTCTGCACTGTAAATTGTATGATTCTATGATCAGGTGGCTCTCCTCTACAACACAATAAAATAGGCACTTTTGGCCGAATTGAGCCTGTAAATTAGGATTCATTCAGCTCCTCAATAAAAGGCAAAGAAGACGATAGAATGCCAGCAAACAGTAGCTCGAGAGGCCGCAGGGAAGCCAGAAACAGTGAAAAAGGGCAAGAGCAGCGAGCGAGTCAGCGGACCAACGAGGCGAGGGTCCCCAGCCATCCCCGGGAGAGGGTGACCGATGACCACCAATGGTATCTTATTTGTGCCCTCATTTGTGAAGACAGAACTAAAATGTATATTTAGTTGCTCAGCCATTTCTTTGTCCTCTATTATACATTCCCCTGTTTCTGACTGTAAGGGACCTACATTTATCTTCACCAATCTTTTTCTCTACTCGTACCTTTAGAAACTTTTCCAGTCAATTTTTATGTTCCCTGCAAGCTTACTTCCGCACTCCATTTTCCCCTTCTTAATCAATCCCTTGGGCCTTCTTTGTGAAATTCTAAACAGCTCCCAATCCACAGATCATTTGGGTGGGATTCTCCGTTGGTCAGCGTTGAAATCAGGAAATGCGATTGGGCGGGAGAATAGGTTCAGATGCCAAGTTCGCGGCGGGTCCCGATTTGATGCCAAATCGCAATTCACCATCATCTCATCAGCGGCATCAATGCGTTCCGGAAAGCATGTACAGTAAACACCCAAGGGTGGATTAACCATTGACTGAGGCCAAAATCGTGAAATGCGATTGGGCTGAGAATAACCTCCAACTCCAAAATAGCGGCAGGCACCGATTTGATGACAAATTGCAATTCCCTGTCACCCTGAAAATGGTGTAAATGAGATGTGCGCCGCATGCCTTTTGCATATTAGTGGGCCCCACTCATGATTCTCCTCCTCCGATGGACCGAGTTCTCGATGGTACGGTCCACGTGTGCTCTCAAAAATAGTGACCCTAGCACACTGGCTGCTGAGAGTGAGAGAGATGAGGTAGGACACAGGGAGGAGCGGCTGCGGGCTGTCGGCGCGGACACTGGCCATGCTGGCTGGTGTTGCTGGCCCTGCCAGTGCCGGGAGAGAGGGGGAACAGAGCGGCAGCCGGGGTCACCCCCCCTCAGCACAAAACAGGGGAGGTGCCCAGGCACAGGACCGCCAGTGTGGCAGCCATCTTGCTGCCCACCTACCTCAGCCCCTGGTTCTACCCAGTGACACCGGTCATAAGCGTGCCGCCACCCCCACACCCCAACCCCCCACCACACCTTCCCCCCCCAACCCAAACTCCCCAAAACACTGGCCACCACCCACCGGTGGACCACCCAGGGCAATACGCACAGCAGCCCCCAGCGAGGGCTGTGCCAGTTAATGGTACTCCTGGCATCAGGGGACAGGTACCAGGATCATGGCGCCGGCCACCGATGGGCCAGGGGTGAGGGGGGTTTAAGTGAGGGCGGGGGGGGGGGGAACATGTGGGAGCGGAGCGCGCACTGCCAACCGGGGCCACCGTGTAGCCCGCCGAACTTGGTTGGGCATGCCTTTCAAGCCCTGCAGACAATGGCTTTTGGAGTTCAACCAGCAATGGTGGTCACACTGGTGGTCGCCTTGGCTCTGCCCTGTGGCTGTATGATTCAAATGAAGTTACTGTGAAAAGCCCCTAGTCGCCACATTCCAGCGCCTGTTCGGGTAGGCTGGCTGCAATTGGCATACCGTCGCAACCGGTCCACAGCAGGTGCCATTTCCCTGGCCCTACACTCATCCCTAGAGCATCCCGACAGCAAGGACTCCTATATCAGACTATAATTTATTGACTACAGCTCCGCCTTCAACACCATAATCCCAGCCCAGCTCATATCAAAGCCCCACTCTACAACTGGATCCTCGATTTTCTGATCAACAGACCATAATCAGTAAGAATGAACAACAACACTCCTCCACAATAGTCCTCAGTACCGGGGGCCTCGCAAGGATGCGTCCTTAGCCACCTACTCTAATCCCTGTACACACATTACTGCGTGGCAAACTTTACAAGTTTGCTGACGATACGATTACAGTGGGCCGGATCTCGAATAACGAGTCAGAATACAAGAGGGAGATTGAGAATCTAGTGGAGTGGTGCAGCGACAACAATCTCTCCCTCAATGCCAGCAAAACGAAAGAGCTGGTGATTGACTTCTGGGGCGTCATTCTCCGACCCCCCAGAGGGTCGGCCGTTGGCCGTCGTGAATCCCGCCCCCGCCGGTTGCCGAAGTCTCCGAAGGGAGAAAAGTCGGCGGGGCGTTAATGGCGCCGCTGCCGCGGAGAATGTCACGGGTCTGCGCAAGGCAGCCGATTTTCGGCTTGCCGATATTCTCCCTTCCGGATGGGCCGAAGTCCCGTCGAAGTGATGACTGTTCACGTCGACGTGAATGAAACCTCCTTTTCATCGGCGTGACCCGGTGCTCCAGGCTCACGCCGACCAGCGTGGAGGTGAGTGACGGCCTGGGGGGTTGGCTCTGGGCAGGCAATGGCATGGCCGCAGTCTGATTGCGTGAGGAGAGGTGTGTCTCGGGTTGTGTGTGTGTGTGTGTGCGGCGGGGGGGGGGGGGGTGGTTAGAGTAGGCTGGGCTCCGGGGGAGTGCCGGGAGGGGGTCCGTGCAGGGGTGGAGGTTGGGGGGGGGGGGGTCCGTGCCGGGGTGGAGGTTGGGGGTTGGGGGTTAGGGGGGGGGTCTGTGCTGGGGTGGAGGTTGGGGGGGGGTCCGTGCTGGGGTGGAGGTTGAGGGGGGTCCGTGCCGTGCCGGGGTGGAGGTTGGGGGGGGGGTCCGTGCTGGGGTGGAGGTTGGGGGGTGGTCCGTGCCGGGGTGGAGGTTGGGAGGGGGTCGGTGCTGGGGTGGAGGTTGGGGGGGGGGTCCGTGCCGTGCCGGGGTGGAGGTTGGGTCCGTGCTGGGGTGGAGGTTGGGGGGGGTCCGTGCCGTGCCGGGGTGGAGATTGGGGGTTGGGGGGGGGTCCGTGCTGGGGTGGAGGTTGGGGGGGTGGTCCGTGCTGGGGTGGAGGTTGGGGGGGGGTCCGTGCCGTGCCGGGTTGGAGATTGGGGGGGGGTCCGTGCCGTGCCGGGGTGGAGGTTGGGGGGGGGTCCGTGCCGTGCCGGGGTGGAGGTTGGGGGTTTGGGGGGGATCCGTGCTGGGGTGGAGGTTGGGGGGGGTCCGTGCCGTGCCGGGGAGAAGGTTGGGGGTTGGGGGGGGGGTCCGTGCTGGGGTGGAGGTTGGGGGGGTCCGTGCCGTGCCGGGGTGGAGGTTGGGGGTTGGGGGGGGTCCGTGCTGGAGTGGAGGTTGGGGGTTGGGGGGGTCCATGCTGGGGTGGAGGTTGGGGGGTGTCCGTGCTGGGGTGGAGGTTGGGGGGGGGGTCCGTGCTGGGGTGGAGGTTGGGGGGGGTCCGTGCCGTGCCGGGGTGGAGGTTGGGGTTTGGGGGGGGGGTCCGTGCTGGGGTGGAGGTTGGGGGCTGGGGGGGGGTCCGTGCTGGGGTGGAGGTTGGGGGGGGTCCGTGCCGTGCCGGGGTGGAGGTTGGGGGTTGGGGGGGGTCCGTGCTGGGGTGGAGGTTGGGGGTTGGGGGGTGGTCCGTGCTGGGATGGAGGTTGGCGGGGGTCCGTGCTGGGGTGGAGGTTGGGGGGGGTCCGTGCTGGGGTGGAGGTTGGGGGGGTCCGTGCCGTGCCGTTGTGGAGGTTGGGGGTTGGGGGGGGGTCCGTGCTGGGGTGGAGGTTGGGGGGGGTCCATGCTGGGTTGGAGGTTGGGGGGGGGGTCCGTGCTGGGGTGGAGGTTGGTGGGGGTCCGTGCTGGGGTGGAGGTTGGGGGGGGTCCGTGCCGTGCCGGGGTGGAGGTTGGGGTTTGGGGGGGGATCCGTGCTGCGGTGGAGGTTGGGGGGGGTCCGTGCTGGGGTGGAGGTTGGGGGGTGTCCGTGCCGTGCCGGGGTGGAGGTTGGGGGGGGGTCCGTGCCGTGCCGGGGTGGAGGTTGGGGGGGGGGTCCGTGCCGAGGAGGGGGGTGGGAGGGCAAGTGAGTTGGTCCACCTGGCCAGGTGCCAGCCTCCAACAGATGGACCCATGCGGTCCATGCCACCTGGCTGGGGGGAGGAGGGGATATGGGCAATGATGACATGTCGTCGTTCCCCTCCCCCCCACCAGGCCGTCATGTTTTCAGATCATCCAGCGATGTTGGCCGCCGTGGTGGCAGCCGCTGATGTCTACGCTGCCCTGGATGAAGAGGAGGAGGAGGAAGAGGAGGAGGAGGAGCGTGCCAGAGAGGCGGCGCAGGCTGCCGCAGAGGGGCAGGCGGTAGCCGTCCAGGCTGGAGGGACACCTGACCGACAGGACGAGGAGGGGGAGGAGGACGTCGCGGCCCCACGGCAACGGAGGCACCCGAGGGCGCCCCGTGTGTACCGGCCCCGGCAGTCATAACAGGACCTCACGGACCGGGAATGCAGGAGGAGACTCGGGATGAGCCAGGAAACCGTGGCACACATCTGCCACCTGCTGGCACACCTGTCACCGCGTGGCACTGGCGGGGGACACTCTCTCCCCGTGTCCATCAAGCTTACGGTGCCCCTGAACTTTTATGCAACGGGGTCATTCCAGGCACCGAGTGGGGACCTGTCCGGCATATCGCAGACATCGGTGCACCGGTGCATCCGGGCAGTGACAGATGCCCTATATGCCATGGCGCACCGCTACATCCGCTTCCCCGTGGACCGGGCCAGCCAAGATGCCCGGGCCGTGGGCTTCTCTGCCGTGGCCGGGTTCCCCATGGTCCAGGGCGCGATCGATGGGATGCACGTCGCCGTGCGGCCACCTGCAGATAACAGGGCCGTGTTCACTAATAGGAAGGGGACCTATTCGATGAACGTACAGGTGGTCTGCGACCACCGCATGATGATCCTGCACGTCTGCGCCCGTCATCCAGGCAGTGTACACGACTCATTCGTGTTGTTGCGGTCATCCATCCCCGGCATGTACGAGGGACGCCATCCCCGGCTGAGGGGCTGGTTGCTGGGCGACAGGGGCTACCCATTGCGATCGTGGCTGATGACGCCTATACGGAGGCCACGCAATGAGGCGGAGAACCGCTACAATGATGCCCATGTAGCGACAAGAGGAGTGATCGAGAGGTGCTTTGGCGTGCTGAAGAGGCGTTTCAGGTGCCTGGACCTCTCTGGGGGCGCCCTCCAGTATCGGTCAGATAGGGTCGGCCGCATCATTGTGGTGTGCTGCGTCCTGCACAACATAGCCCAGCAGAGGGGCGATGTGCCGCAGGCAGAGGAGGGCGGAGTGGAGGAGCAGCAGGAAGAGGCGCAGTCCTCCCCAGATGAGGGGGATGAGGGCAATGGTCAGGGCAGACGGGGTAGACACAGGCGGGTGGCTGTCCACCGTTACCGGCTGGCCCAGCGGGCACGGGACAGACTGATAGACGCCCGCTTCACTGACTAGATGGGCGTGGGAATCGGGTAGTATGGCCACAGACCGCACACCATGGCAACAGTCGATCACCCACACCCCCCACCCATCCACCCACCCAGCACCCTCACCCCCCTCCCCAACCCCACCCACCCCACCCGCATGCACACCACCCCCACCCCCCCCATTGCCGATCCACCTGCGGCACAACGGGCCGGGCTCACACAGTTGCGGGTGGACGCGTGTCTATCGCAGGCCATGGAGGATGATGACAACCCGCCCTGCGATGAGCTCCTGGCTCTACATCGTTGGACTATGTCTGACCCATGGCCACAGTACCACCATCCACCCGGACCATCCCTGCATGCGGCTGTGACACTGCAGCGCATGGTCCCGTCCTCTGCCCGGGGGATGTTGATGGCGGCCCAGGGGGAAGGGGGCAGACTCACCTGGGGCTGAGGTAAGACCACCCCTCACACACACACTTGCGCTCAACGTACATGACACCCCGCACACTTTAGACAGAGCACAAAGGCAGCTTCGGTAGGTGTAACATTGACTTTAATAACCAAAGGAGTTCATGCACGTGCCCTAGCCCCTAAAACTCATCTGTGCCCTGCACCTGTGCCAACTTACTCAGTGTCTAATTGTTTGACCTTACGGGCCCTTTGACTATGTCTACGTGGTTCCCCAGACGGTACAGCAGAACTGGAGGTGGACTCCTGTGATTCCTGCCCTCTGACACTGGATCCCTTTGGCGGCCGTTTCCTGGGGCGTCCTGGCCTAGATGGGCCAGGCTGCGGCCCGGGCGACTGGGATGACGAGCTGCCAGCCTGTCCTGCCCGTTGCCCACCCGATGCACCTGGGACGGAAGGGGGGGAGTCCGAGGTGTCGCGGTGTACCGGGACCTCCCCTACAGAGGGAGCCGGGACGGACCACACCACCTCCTCCTCCCTCGGGGTGCCCGATGGCCCCCAGGCCTCTACATTGGTGGGGGATGCGAACGGACTGGCCATCCGACGCCCCCCCGACATCTGGCGCTGCCAGTCCTGGAGGCCCGTGCTGGTATCGACAGAGGTCTGCAGGTTTGCAGCCATGGAGCCCAGGGGGTTGGCAAACCCTGTCTGTGACAGTGCGACGCCGGCTCGCACATGGCCACTGGCGCCGATGCCGTCAGCGATGGCCTGCAGAGACTGGGCCGTGGCCTGCTGAGACTGGGCCATGGCCTGCAGAGACTGGGCTATGGCGTTGAGCGCCTCTGCCATCTGGCGCTGGCACTGGCTCATGGCCTCCTGTGAGAGGGCAGCCATTTCCTGGGCCACAGACGCCGCCTGCACGGAAGGCCCCAGGCCTCGCAAACCGTTCCCCATGTCTGACACCGTCGCACCCATTGCCCCCACCGCGGACGCCACCCGTGCGGTGTCAGCCTGGGTGGCACGCATGACCGGCACCACTCCCAGCTCCTGGACGCGGGTGGACTCCTCCACCTGCGACCGCAGCCGCCGCAAGCCGCCCGTCACCCTCTTCGCTCGTTTCCGTGTCAGTGGTTGCATCGGATCTATGTGTGGGTGTGGTAACTGCAGGAACCCGGGATCCATCTGGGCGGCAGATGTTCGCTTGGGCTGGGCTGCCCTCCGACCGCCCGGTCCCTCTGCTGCTCCTACCTCCACCTGCTGTACCGGGACGGCTGTGTTGTGAGCACCAGTGAGTGTACCAGATGCCTCATCACTAAAGTGCCCAACCGTGGTGAGTGTTTCTGCGATGGTGAAGGGTGTTGGTGACAGAAGTGGCGTTGTGTCGTGCTCTTCGTCCCACTCTGAGTCCATGGCACTTTGGGGTGGGGGTTCGTCTCCACCCATCCACTCTGAGTCACTGTCCGGTATTTCGTCTTCCTGGGTAGTGCTGTCCCGGGTAGGGGTGTCCTGGGTAGTGCTGCCTGGGTAGGGGTGTCCTGGGTAGTGGTGTCCTGGGTAGTGGTGTCCTGGCTCGGATGTGACAGGGGCCTGTGGCTGCCCCCCTCGTCGCTGGGTGGTCGCTCCCGCACGTGACGGGGGTGTCGTCTCCCTGTTGCTCCAGGTCTCTCCGTCTCCCGTGGTGTGCGAGGGGCATCCTGCGGGCGTCGCATGCTGGAGGGTCCTGGTCTCTCCGTCTCCCGTGGTCTCCGAGGGGCATCCTGCGGGCGTCGTATGCTGGAGGGTGCGGGTCTCTCCGTCTCCCGTGGTCTCCAAGGGGCATCCTGCGGGCGTCGCATGCTGGAGGGTGCGGGTCTCTCCGTCTCCTCTGGTCTCCGAGGGGCATTCTGCAGGCGGTCTGCATCTGCGGGGATGGGTGCCTGGACGTTTGGTCCTGCGATACACAATGAAGCATGCATGGTTAGACATCAGGCAGTGATCAGGTGATACGGGGGAGGGCGATATAGGGGAGGGGGGATATGGGGACTGGCTGTCGGTGGCTCACTTGCTAGTACACCCCCGACCTCTGCATCAGCAACCTCCCGGTCCTCGGGTCCGCCAGCCAGTTCCAGGGCCCTTTCCTCGTGAACGGTCAGTGGCCTCTCCTCAGCGGGCCCTCCTCCAGTCCTCACATGCTCCCTATTGTTGTGTGCGCGCTTCTCCTGTGGGGGCGGGCAGGGGTAAAAGGCAACAGTGTTAGGCAGGTATATGAATGCATGCCATCGGTTGCGCGTGCATTGCAGAGGTTAAGGTTAGGGCTGGATTCACTTGGGGATATGGGGTATATGGGGGTGGGGGGGATATGGGGGATACGGGGGAGGGGGGATATGGGAGAGGGGGGGATATGGGGGAGGGGGGATATGGGGGAGTGGGGATATGGGGGATATGGGGGAGGGGGGGATATGGGGGAGGGGGGATATGGGGGAGGGGGGTATGGGGGAGGGGGGATATGGGGAGGGGGGATATGGGGGAAATGGGGGAAGGGGGATATGGGGAGGGGGGATATGGGGAGGGGGATATGGGGGAGGGGGGATATGGGGAGGGGCGATATGGGGAGGGGGGATATGGGGGATATGGGGAGGGGGGATATGGGGGATATGGGGGAGGGGGGATATGGGGAGGGGGGATATGGGGGAGGGGGGATATGGGGGATATGGGGGAGGGGGGGATATGGGGGATATGGGGGAGGGGGGATATGGGGGATATGGGGCAGGGGGGATATGGGGGAGGGGGGATATGGGGGAGGGGGGATATGGGGAATGGGAGATATGGGGGAGGGGGGATATGGGGGATATGGGGGAGGGGGGATATGGGGGATATGGGGGAGGGGGGATATGGGGGAGGGGGGATATGGGGGAGGGGAATATGGGGGAGGGGGATATGGGGGATGTGGGGGAGAGGGGATATGGGGGAGGGGGGATATGTGGAGGGGGGATATGGGGGAGGGGGGATATGGGGAGGGGGATATGGGGGATATGGGGAGGGGGGATATGGGGGTGGGGGAATATGGGGAGGGGGATATGGGGAGGGGGGATATGGGGGAGGGGGGATATGGGGAGGGGGGATATGGGGGAGGGGGGATATGGGGGAGGGGGGATATGGGGGGATATGGGGGAGGGAGGATATGGGGGAAGGGGAATATGGGGAGGGGGGTATGGGGAGGGGGATATGGGGGATATGGGGGAGGGGGGATATGGGCGAGGGGGGATATGGGGGATATGGGGGAGGGGGGATATGGGGGAGGGGTGATATGGGGGATATGGGGAGGGGGGGATATGGGGGATATGGGGAGGGGGGATATGGGGGATATGGGGAAGGGGGGATATGGGGATATGGGGGAGGGGGGATATGGGGATATGGGGGAGGGGGGATATGGGGATATGGTGAGGGGGATATGGGGGAGGGGGGATATGGGGGAGGGGGGATATGGGGGAGGGGGGATATGGGGGAGGGGGTATATGTGGGATATGGGGAGGGGGGTATGGGGGAGGGGGATATGGGGGAGGGGGATATGGGGGAGAGGGGATATGGGGATATGGGGGAGGGGGGATATGGGGAGGGGGTATATGGGGGAGGATGGATATGGGGGAGGGGGGATATGGGGGAGGGGGGATATGGGGGAGGGGGGATATGGGGGATATGTGGGGGGGATATGGGGGATATGGGGGAGGGGGGATATGGGGGAGGTGGGATATGGGGGAGGGGGGATATGGGGGATATGGGGAGGGGGGATATGGGGAGGGGGGGATATGTGGGAGGGGGGATATGGGGATATGGGGGGGGGATATGGGGGATATGGGGGAGGGGGTATATGGGGAGGGGCGATATGGGGGTGGGGATATGGGGAGGGGGGATATGGGGGAGGGGGGATATGGGGGAGGGGGGATATGGGGGAGGGGGGATATGGGGAGGGGTGGACATGGGGAGGGGGATATGGGGGAGGGGGGATATGGGGAGGGGGAATATGGGGGAGGCTCACCCTGCCTGCTCTGACGAGGTCGTTCACCTTCTTGTGGCACTGGGTGCCTGTCCGTGGTGTCAGGGCCACAGCGGTGACGGCCTCTGCCACTTCCCTCCACAGACGCCGGCTGTGGCGTGGGGCAACTCTGCGGCCGTGCCCGGGATACAGGGTGTCCCTCCTCTGCTCCACCGCGTCCAGTAGCGCCTCCACATCGCGTGACTCGAACCTCGGGGCTGAGCGACGGCCAGCCATCCAGTCGGGTGTTGCGGTCGGGTGTTCCGGTCGGGTGGGGGGCAGCAGCGCAGCCTTATGAGCCGTCACGCCATGCAGCGCGTATGACGCTGCACGGCGTGAACCACTGCGCAAGCGCGGATCCCGTTACGTCGCTGCTAGCCCATTTCGGGCCGGAGACTATCGACCCATTTTTCCGACGTGACGCAAGTCGGATTTTTGCCGTTTTTTGCGCCGATCGGCGGACTTTCCGCTGATAACGGAGAATTTCGCCCCAGGAAGCAAAGTACTGTACACACCCCTGTCAGAATCAAAGGGGCCGAGGTGGAGATGGTTAGCAGTTTCAAATTCCATCTCCAAAAATCTGTCCTGGTCCACCCACGTCAACGCTACCACCAAGAAAGCACAACAGCGCCTATACTTCCTCAGGAAACTAAGGAAATTCGGCATGTCCACATTGACCCTGACCAACTTTTTCAGCTGCACCATAGAAAGCAGCCTATCGGGCTGCGTCACAGCCTGGCATGGCAACTGCTCGGCCCAAGACCGCAAGAAACTTCAGAGAGTCGTGAACACTGTCCAGTCCATCACACAAACCTGCCTCCCATCCATTGACTCCATCTACACCTCCCGCTGCATGGGGAAAGCGGGCAGCATAATCAAAGATCCCTCCCACCCAGCTTACTCACTCTTCCAACTTCTTCCATCGGGCAGGAGATACAGAAGTCTGAGAACACGCACGAACAGGCTCAAAAACAGCTTCTTCCCCACTGTCACCAGACTCCTAAATGACCCTCTTATGGACTGACCTCATTAACACTACACCCTGTATGCTTCATCCGATGCCAGTGCTTATGTAGTTACATTGTATACCTTGTGTTGCCCTATTATGTATTTTCTTTTATTCCCTTTTCTTCCCATGTACTTAATGATCTGTTGAGCTGCTCGCAGAAAAATACTTTTCACTGTACATGTGACAATGAACAAATCCAATCCAATCCAAATCACTGAGGCCCTATAAGCCCAGGAGGCTCAATACATCCATTTCAACAAGGACCGAGCCAGTGACTGCGTCATCTCCCTCTGTGATTGGGCCACCTCCACCTGTATCTGTGCCACGCCGGCAACGCTGGGGCAATGCGGCCAAGCCATGTCCTGCTGTGACTTGGCCACGCTAGGAGCGCGGCTGCGATGTCCAGGAAGCTCAGGCACATGGTTGCCTTTGAGATAGAAAACCTGTCCTGGGCCTCGGCCAGTGCTGCACACAACGCCCTACGCCTTGAACTTACTGATCCATAGCTAAAACCGTCGCCCCCAATGCTTCTACTGCGGACGCCATCCGTACGGTTGGACTCCTCTAACAGCACCTGCAGGTGCTAGATGCTCACCGACAACTTCTCATTTAGTCCCTGGCTCTGCGACTGGATCTCCATGATTGATGGGACTGTCCTTTCCAGAAGCCCGAAATCCGTCTGGACAGTAGCTCGTCCCTGGACTCGGCACACCCTCCGACCACCTGCCCCCTCGGGTGTTCCTACCTCCACCTGCTGTACCAGGTGCCCACCAGAGAGTGTTCCTGAAGCCTCTTCACTAAAATGCCCAACCAAGGTTAGTGTCTCTGGGATGGTGGAGGGTGTAGAAGACAGCCTTGATGGAAAATTTCTGTCATCCTCCGACTCGAGCTCCAGGGCCTCCTGGGTTTCGGGTGCAGGGTTGCTATCCGAACTGCTCACATCACTGCTCGGCTCACAGGGCGGGTGGGGGGCTCCGACTGTGGCAATGGCTGGGGGCAGGGAATGCCAGGTGGACCCGCCCATCACCAGCAGGGCCTGCACCACACAAGACAAAACGCATGATTGAACCGCAGGCCGGGGAGCTGGTGGGGGTGGTTTTGGGGTGGTTTAGGGGTGTGTGTGGTGTTGGTGAGGGTTGACACACGTGTCACGGGAAACCGCCCAAGGCCAAACACCAACTTGGCGACCTGCCTTTCCTCCAGGCTGCCGACCACGTCCAGGGTCCTCTGCTCAGCCATGGTGAGGGGAGGTCTGGCGATCCCCTTCCTGTTTTCTCCCGCTGCTGGTGGTTGTGCACGAAATTCTCCTGGGGGGTAACAAAACAACAGCGTTAGACAGTCCGATGCATGCAGCCCAGGGGATGGGTAACTGGTGACCTGAGTGGCCAGGGCACCCGACCATGGTTGGTATGGGTACCAACATGTGGTGCAGGGTGAGGGTTTGGCCGCCTTGTGGTGGGGGGTGGGGGTGGGGTTATGAGTGTGTGGGACGGGGTTAGTGCGAGGGGCACAGTGCTGCCTACTCACCCTATCCATCCTGAGGAGGTTATGCAGTTTTTTGATGCACTGCTGGCCGGTCCTGACATTGTTATCTATGGCGATGACCATCTCTGCCACCTGCACCCATTTACGGTGAACGGCGGCGGCTGGCAGCCTCCTTCCCAGGCCGTGATACAAGGTCACCCTCCTCTCCTCCAAGTCGTCCAGGAGGGTCTCCGCCTCAGCATCTGTGAACTTTGGGGCTGCTCTCCTCGCTGCCATCTTGTTGGTTGGGATGGTGTGGGAGGGGAGTGAAATGTGTATATGTGTCTGCAACTTGTCAGCTTCCCGAGTGTCAATCGTTAAATCAGCGAATCTGGCACCTTTCTATTTGGAATCGATGTTCCACATGGTGTCGATGTTAGCTCCTTCGAAGCAGAATCAGTCCAGGTGTGACGCCAGTTTTGCTGTAATGAAAGTCCACAAATTCTGTATCAGCGTCAACTCTTAGTCTCAGAAATGGAGAATCCTGCTCATTGTTTTTCTAGGCCAGTTTTTATGCCACTTCCTTGGATCGAATACTATCCAAAATTTCCTTTGTGAGACATGGATTAGCCACCTTTCACATTTTACTTTTGTGCCAGACAGGAATAAACAATTGTTGCAGTTCCTCCAAGCGCTCTTCGAATGTTTGCCATTGTCTATCCACTGTCATCCTTTTAAGTAACATCACCCAATTGATCAAAGCCAACTTATGTCTCATCTCATTGTAGTTTCCTTTATTATTCTGTACCATAGTCTCAGAATCAACTATGTCATTCTCCATCTTAGTGGAGAATGTTACATATTATGGTCGCTCATCCCCAAGGGGTCACACACAATTAGATTGCCAATGATTCCATTCTCATTACACAGTGCCCAGTCTAGGATGACCTGTTCTCTAGTTGGCTCTTCAATATATTGATCCAGAAAACCATCCCGCATACACTCCACGAATTACTCCTCTACGGTATTGTGGCTAATTTGATTTTCCTACTGTATCTGCAGATTAAAATCACCCATAATTACAGTAGTTCCTAGGTGGATCATGCTTAATCCCAAGAGAGAAAATGGAATGGTGCACTATTTTTCAGACACCGGTATTCTGTATAATGAGGTGCAATGCAAACTAACCTGAAATCTCCTGTGGAGATAATTGATGCTGAGTACCATTTTCACAGGAACAAGAACTGGCCTCCTCCATCACCGTGAAATATGTTGTGGGGCGTGTCATAAAACCCCACCCATGTACTGTGAAATGCTTTCTAAAAGGGAAGGGACCATTTTTAAATTAACCTTGTGACCCACCGAGGGACAATTCATCCCACCTCACCTGAGAGCATTAGAATTTAAGACCTTAAGAAATGGGGACATGAGTCCTGCCCCTCGACGCTGCTCCGCCATTCAATTGGGTCATGGCTGACCCGACATTCCTCACATCCACTTTCCTGCCCTTTCCCCATAACCCTTGATTCCCTTACTGATCAACAATCTATCTGTCTCAGCCTTAAATATACACAAGGACTCTGCCCCCACAGCTCTCTGTGGCAACGTATTCCAAAGACTCACAACCCTCAGAGAATAAATTTCTCCTAATCTCAGTCTTAAATGGATACCTCTTTATTCTGAGACTGTGCCCTCTGGTCCTAGAGTAACCCAAAAAGGGAAACATCCTTTCAGCATTTACCCTTTCAAGCCCCTGAATAATCCTATATGTTTCAATGAGATCATAATCTCATTCTTTTAAATTCCAATGAGTAGAGTTCCACCCTGTTTAACCTTTGTTGATCAGACAATCCCTCCATACCTGGGATCATCCCAGTGAACCTTCTCAGAGCTGCCTCAATGAAATAATGGGCTGAATTCTCTGCTATTCGATGCTGGAAACGCAAATCACAATCGGGCGGAGAATCATAGGATATAGAAAAATTTAGATTTACGCTATTTCTGACACCATGCTCTGGTCCCTCGATGATTGCATCTCTGTGCCAGCAGATCCATGCAAAACCAACATTTGCATCGATTTAAATATCATTAGCGGGTTTAACGCAGTATGCTCCACCCTTCCATAATGCTCCACCACTCTTCATAGAATCATAGAAGTTTACAGCATGGAAACAGGCCCTTCGGCCCGACCAGTCCATGCCGCCCAGTTTTTACCATTAAGCTAGTCCCAGTTGCCCGCACTTGGCCCATAACCCTCTATACCCATCTTACCCATGTAACTATCTAAATGCTTTTTAAAAGACACAATTGTACCCGCCTCTACTACTACCTCTGGCAGCACAGTCCAGACACTCACTACCCTCTGAGTGAAGAAATTGCCCCTCTGGGCCCTTCTGAATCTCTCCCTTCTCACCTTAAACCTATGCCCTCTAGTTTTAGACTCCCCTACCTTTGGGAAAAGATGTTGACTACCTTATCTATGCCCCTCATTATTTTATAGACCACCCCTAAGCCTCCTACGCTCCAGGGAAAAAAGTCCCAGTCTATCCAGCCTCTCCTTATAACTCAAACCATCAAGTCCCGGTAACATCCTAGTAAATCTTTTCTGCACTCTTTCTAGTTTAATAATATCCTTTCTATAATAGGGTGACCAGAACTGCACACAGTATTCCAAGTGTGGCCGTACCAATGTCTTGTACAACTTCAACAAGACGTCCCAACTCCTGTATTCAATGTTCTGACCAATGAAACCAAGCATGCCGAATGCCTTCTTCACCACCCTGTCCACCTGCGACTCCACCTTCAAGGAGCTAAAAACCAGTACTCCTAGATCTCTTTGTTCTATAACTCTCCCCAACGCCATACCATTAACTGAGTAGGTCCTGGCCTGATTCGATCTGCCAAAATGCATCACCTCACATTTATCTAAATTAAACTCCATCTGCCATTCGTCGGCCCACTGGCCTAATTGATCAAGATCCCATTGCAATCCTAGATAACCTTCTTCACTATCCACTGTGCCACCAATCTTGGTGTCATCTGCAAACTTGCTAACCATGCCTCCTAAATTCTCATCCAAATCATTAATATAAATCACAAATAACAGTGGACCCAGCACCGATCCCTGAGGCACACCATTGGTCACAGGCCTCCAGTTTGAAAAACAACCCTCTACAACCACCCTCTGTCTTCTGTCGTCCAGCCAATTTTGAATCCAATTGGCAACCTCACCCTGGATCCCGTGAGATTTAACCTTCTGCAACAACCTACCATGCGGTACCTTGTCAAAGGCTTTTCTAAAGTCCATGTAGACAACGTCTACTGCACTGCCCTCATCTACCTTCTTGGTCACCCCCTCAAAAAATTCAATCAAATTTGTGAGACATGATTTTCCACGCACAAAGCCATGCTGACTGCCCCGAATCAGTCCTTGCCTCTCTAAATGCTTCTAGATCCTGTCTCTCAGAATACCTTCTAGCAACTTACCTACTACAGACGTTAGGCTCACCGGTCTGTAGTTCCCAGGCTTTTCCCTGCTGCCCTTCTTAAACAAGGGCACAACATTCGCTACTCTCCAATCTTCAGGCACCTCACCTGTGGCTGCCGATGATTCAAATATCTCTGTTAGGGGACCCGCAATTTCCTCCCTAGCCTCCCACAACATCCTGGGATACATTTCATCAGGTCCCGGGATTTATCTACCTTGATGCGCTTTAAGACTTCCAGCACCTCCTCCTCTGTAATATGCACACTTCTCAAGACATCACTATTTATTTCCCTTAGTTTCCTAACATCCATGCCTTTCTCCACTGTGAATACCGATGAGAAATATTCATTCAGGATCTCACCCAACTCTTGTGGCTCTGCACATAGATGTCCTTGTTGATCCTTAAGAGGCCCTACTCTGTCCCTAGTTACTCTTTTTCCCTTTATGTATCTGTAGAAGCTCTTTGGATTCTCCTTTGCATTATTTGCCAAAGCAATTTCATGTCCCCTTTTTGCCCTCCTGATTTCCCTCTTAACTCTATTTTGACAATCTCTATACTCTTCAAGGGATCCACTTGATCCCAGTTGTTTATGTACGTCATATGCCTCCTTCTTCATTTTGACCAGAGTCTCAATATCTCGAGTCATCCAGGGTTCCCTACTTCTACCAGCCTTGTCCTTCACTCTAAAGGGAATGTGCTTAACCTGAACCCTGGTTAACACATTTTTAAAAGCCTCCCATTTACCAGCCGTCCCTTTGCCTGCCAACAGTCTCCCCCAATCTACCTCTGAAAGTTCCTGTCTGGTACCATCAAAATTGGCCTTGCCCCAATTAAGAATTTTAACTCTTGGGCCAGACCTATCATTCTCCATAGCTATCTTAAAACTAATGGAGTTATGGTCACTTGTCCCAAAGTGATCCCTCACTAAAACTTCTGTCACTTGCCCTTCCTTATTTTCCAAGACAAGGTCAAGTTTTGCCCCCTCTCTAGTCGCTCCATCCACATACTGAATGAGAAATTCCTCCTGAATACACTCAACAAATTTCCCTCCATCCAAGCCCCTAATGCTATGGCTGTCCCAGTCAATGTTGGGAAAGTTAAAGTCCCCTACTATTACCACCCTATTTTTCTTGCAGCTATCTGTAATCTCCTTACATATTTGCTCCTCAATTTCCCGCTGACTATTTGGGGGCCTGTAGTACAGTCCTATCAAGGTGATCTCTCCCTTCTTATTTTTCAGTTCCACCCATATAGACTCAGTGGGCGAACCCTCGGATATATCCCCTCTAAGTACTGCCGTGATGTTCTCCCTAATCAAAAACGCCACTCCCCCTCCTCTCTTACCTCCTGTTCTATCCTTTCTGTAGCATCTGTACCCCGGAACATTGAGCTGCCAGTCCTGCCCCTCCCTTAGCCATGTTTCAGTCATAGCTATAATATCCCAGTCCCATGTGCCCATCCATGCCCTGAGTTCATCCGCTTTGCCCGTCAGGCCCCTTGCATTGAAATAAATGCAGTTTAATGTAGACTTTCCTTGCTCTCTGCCCTGCTTTCTCTGGTCATGCTTTACACACTCTCCCTTCCTGCCTTTTGTTTCCGTCCCCACTGACTTCCTACATCGGTTCCCATACCCCTGCCACATTAGTTTAAACCCTCCCCAACTGCACTAGCAAACACACCCCCGAGAACATTGGTTCCGGTCCCACTCAGATGCAGACCGTCCGATTTGTACAGGTCCCACCTCCCCCAGAACCGGTCCCAATGTCCCAGGAATTTGAAACCCTCCCTCTTGCACCATCTCTCAAGCCACGTATTCATCCTAGCTATCCTGTCATTCCTACTCTGACTATCACGTGGCACTGGTAGCAATCCTGAGATTACTACCTTTGAGGTCCTACTTTTTAGTTTAACTCCCAACTCCCTAAATTCAGCTTGTAGGACCTCATCCCGTTTTTTACCTATATCGTTGGTGCCTATATGCACCACGACAGCTGGCTGTTCACCCTCTCCCTCCAGAATGCCCTGCAGCCACTCCGAGACCCTTGCACCAGGGAGGCAACATACCAACCTGGATTCTCGTTTGCGTCCGCAGAAACGCCTGTCTATTCCCCTTACAATTGAATCCCCTATCACTATAGCTCTGCCACTCTTTTTCCCGCCCTTCTGTGCAGCAGAGCAAGCCACGGTGCCATGAACCTGGCTGCTGCCACCTTCCCCTGGTGAGCCATCTCCCCCAACAGTTTCCAAAACGGTAAATCTGTTTTGGAGGGAGATGACCGCAGGGGATCCCTGCACTGCCTTCCTACTCTTCCTCTGTCTGTTGGTCACCCATTCCCTATCTGCCTCAGTAATTTTAATCTGCGGTGTGACCAACTCACTGAATGTGCTATCCACAACTTCCTCAGCATCGCGGATGCTCCAAAGTGAATCCATCCGCAGCTCCAGAGCCGTCAAGCGGTCTAACAGGAGCTGCAGTTGGACACACTTCTTGCAGATGAAGGAGTCAGGGACACCAGAATGGTCCCTGAATTGCCTCATCTCACAAGAGGAGCATGACACGGGTCTGAGCTCTTCTGCCATGACTTAAACCTGAAGTTAAATTTGAACTACACTACACAGCTAAGAGAAAGTCAAAGAGAGAAAAGAAAAATCACTTACCAGTCACAAGCCAATCACTTACCTGCTGGCTGTGATGTAATTGCTCCCGAGACTCCCTCACAGGTCTGCTTCTCTGCACCTCCTCTCCCAGCAGCACTTGCTCCCTGTGGCCGCTCCCGGCACTGAACTCCCGAAACTAACGGCTGACCTGCAAGGTAAGGAACTTTTTAAACAGCACTTACCTCTCCCAGCAGCACTCTTAGGCAGAGATCTCACGGGCGGGTATTAATGCAACTATTGACAAGCGGGTCCTGGGCGCCATGGCTGGTGAGAGGGAGCGGGAGGCAAAAAAATCTCTGGAAAACCCTCGGAAATTGTCAGGCTTGCTGGGGGTGGCTGCCCAGGCTGGGGCAGTAGTCGGGAGCAATTTTGTGCCAAGTCCATGGTCTTGAGGTGTTTCCTTCAGGATCAGGGTGGCCTGGCTCAGACCGCCATTGCTGCAGTATGTGTTTTAAATGCACCTTTTTGGTGCACCTCAGAGGCTCCTGGCTGCTCACACTACTGAGTGCTCACTTTAAATGTCCAGGCAGCCTCTGGTCATCTTGCAGCCCACCCACCTCGCCCCTCTGGACACCCTCATAACCCAGCTGTTTCATCAAGGGAACGGCAGTGGCCAAGTTCAATCAGGAGCCCATCAGGTTTTGGCATTCCTCAGAAGCACTGCCGCGTTGCAGAGTAAGAAGTCTTACAACACTAGGTTAAAGTCCAACAGGTCTGTTTCGAATCACTAGCTTTCAGAGCACTGCTCCTTCCTCACGTGAGTGAAGAGATGGGTTCCACAAACACTGCACTCCGAAAGCTAGTGATTCCAAACAGCCCTGTTGGATTTTAACCTAGTCATCATAGAATTTACAATGCAGAAGGAAGCCATTTGGCCCATCGAGTCTGCACCAGCCCTTGAAAAGAGCACCCCACCTAAGACCACACCTCCACCCTATCCCCGTAACCCAGTAACCCCACCTAACCTTTTTTTTGGACACCAAGGGCAATTTAGCATAGCCAATCCAACTAACCTGCACATCTTTGGACTGTGGGAGGAAACCGGAGCACCCGGAGAAAACCCACGCAGACACGGGGAGAACGTGCAGACTCCGCACATGCAGTGAACCAAGGTGGGCATCAAACCTGAGACCTTGGAGCTGTGAAGCAACTGTGCTGCCCACTGTGCTACCGTGCTGCCCAGTGTTGTAAGACTTCTTACTGTGTCCACCCCAGTCCAATGCTGACATCTCTACACCACTGCAGAGGAAGCAGGTGATCAGCAAAGCTCACCCCAACCAGAGGACATCTGCACCATGGTCTTTGGAGACCTCCCTAGCTCTCTGCCCCCCTAGGGTGGGACCCAGTGGGACCCACCCCTCTGGCGAGACTGGCAACACTGACTGTCTCTGTCAGCACCTCCCATGCACTGTTCAGGAGGGCAGTCTTGAGTCTGCTGCCCACCCTGGGGAAGAGCGTGACGCTCCACTCCTCATTTGCACTGAGTTGTGGATCCACCTCAGACACAAAGTCTTCTGTGAGCGATACTTATGACTGCTGTGAGTGTGTGGTAATTGGAGCACTTAAAAACAGTCCCAGCTGCATCTTCTTTGGCACCAACTCTGGCCCCAGCGGTTAGAATGCCTAATGGGACGGGAATTGCTTTGAGTTCACTCTGGCAGAGTGCAGGGTAATTTGCATGTCCTGACTCACTTTCTGAAAAGCATCCCCAGTCGAAAAGCGGATCGCACACAATTCAGTCCCGGGATCACTAGACTCCCAAACGGAGAATCCTGCCCAATATCTTTTCTTCAGTAAGTGAACAAAAACCGCTCACAGTACTCCAGATGTGGTCTCACCAGTACCTTGTACAGTTGCAGCAAAACTTTCCCACTCTTATACTCCAACCCCCTTGGAATAAGGGCTAACATTCCATTCGACTTACTGATTACCTGCTGCACCTGTGAGCTACCTTTCTTTGTTTCGTGCACAGGTTCCCCCAAGTCCCTTTGTGGTGCAGCTTGTCTCCAATTAAATGTTACTCTCTTCTTATGGTCTCCCTTCCAAAATGAACACCTTCACATTTTCCCACATTATCCTCTATTTGCCAACTTTTTACCCACTTACTTAAAAAATTTTTTTTAGAATATACAATTATTTTTTTTTCCAATTAAGGGGCAATTTAGCATTGCCAATCCACCAACATGCACATCTTGGGGTTGTGGGGGTGAAACCCACGCAGACACGGGGAGAATGTGCAAACTCCACAAGGTCAATGACCCAGGACCGGGTTCGAACCCGGGTCCTCAGTGCCGCCATCCCAATACTAACCGCTGCGCCACCATGCTGCCCTTTTACCCGCTTACTTAACCCATCAATATCGCTTTGCAAACTGTTTGTATTCCTCTCATAATTTGCCTTTCCACCTATTTTTGTGTCATTTGCAAATTTGGCAACAGTACATTCACTTCTTTCCTCCAAGTCATCAATATATATTGTAAACAGTTGACAAGCTGTTGACAACCCCACTGGTTCCAGGTCACCAACCTAAGAAAGAAACACTTATCTCCACTCGCTGTTTTCTGCCCATTAGCCAATTCTTTATCTTGTGATCTTGTAATCTTGTGGCTTAACCTTTTGTGAGGTACCTTGGTGAACACCTTCTGGAAGTCCAAATACAGCACATCTACTGGTTCCCCTCTAGCCACTCTGGTTGAGATTTCCTCAAAACTCTAATAAATTAGTCAGACCCAATAGCCCTTTCATGAACCCATGCTGACTCTGTTTGATTAGATTTTAATTTTCTAAAAGTGCTGCTATTACTTCCTTAATAATTGATTCCAACATTTTTCCAACAATACATGTTAGGCAAATCGGCCTATAGTTACCCGTTTTTTGCCTCCTTCTCTTTTTGAATAGGGGTGTCATAGTGGCAGTTTTCCAATCCTCCAGTACTTCTCCAGATTTCAAGGATTTTTGGAAAATTATAATCAATGCATTCACTATCCCTGTAGCTACCTCTATTATGATCCTAGGATGCAAGACATCTGGGTCAGGATTTTAGCCCCATTAGTTTATCTGATATTACTTCTGTGATGGTATTTAATACCTTTCATATTCATTAGTATCAATGGGACGTTTGAAGCATCTTTCACCAAAAAGACTGATGCAAATACCTGTTAAACTCCTCTGCATTTTCCTTGTTCTCCATAACTATCTCCCAGATTGATTTTCTAAAGGACCTTTGTTCACTCTTGTCTCTCTCTGCCTTATTAGATAATAATAATTTAAATTTGGAGTATCCCATCCGGAATCATAACAAATTGGGGAACCTATCCAGGAACTGGGCGTGAAATTAGTAGAAAAGAAGCAAAGTGGACCGTGGCCATTTCTCAATGAACAATTCCTCTGTTCTCATTTCACTTCTGACTAATTCACGTTTTGCCACCTCCCAAATATCCTCTTTAAAAAATGAGAAATACTCCAACATCTCAGCTAATTTCCAATAGTCCAATAAACAGGGCTAAATCGCTGGCTTTGAAAGCAGACCAAGGCAGGCCAGCAGCACGGTTCGATTCCCGTAACAGCCTCCCCGAACAGGCGCCGGAATGTGGCGACTAGGGGCTTTTCACAGTAACGTCATTTGAAGCCTACTTGTGACAATAAGCGATTTCTTCTTCTAGCCATCTGTTACCTTTGTACTAGCTCCTCTCAAGGTCCCACTTGGCATTTTAACATTCTCGTCTTAATTGTTATTTGTACAGTAATGCTTGTGAATATTTTGAGATACTTTCCTCATAATGAATTGGCCCAACAATTTGTTTAATTGTTTAAACAATTAAACAATTGTTTAATTTTGTTTTTAAATTAACAAAAACTGTCTTTTGTTAATTTAACATCTAATATTGTCACTTTACATCGTCCAGAATAAGTGGATGAATCATAAAATCATAGAATTTACAGTGCAAAAGGAGGCCATTCAGCCCTTCGAGTCTGTACCGGCTCTTGGAAAGAGCACCCAACCCAAGGTCCACACCTCCACCTTATCCCCAGAACCCAGTAATCCCACCCAACACTAAGGGCAATTTTGGACACGATGGGCAATTTAGCATGGTCAATCCACCTAACCCGCACATCTTTGGACTGTGGGAGGAAACTGGCGCACCCGGAGGAAACCCACGCACACACGGGGAGAATGTGCAGACTCCGCACAGACAGTGACCCAAGCCGGGAATCGAACCTGGGACCCTGGAGCTGTGAAGCAATTGTGCTATCCACAATGCTACGTGCTGCCCTCAACTGGAATCAACTGGAGTAAGAGAGAAATAATGTGGCATTTGACATTTAGTGACCAATGGGCATTAAAATTAAATATAGCAATAAAAAATACATTTTAGGCCAATGTAATGAATCTATTTTGGATATTGCTTTGCTCTATTATATCATATTATATAATATTCTATTTTCGGTATTATTCTATTTTAAAGGCATGCGAGTTAAAAATATTATTCTAGTTTAACAGTGAGTGTTATGTTGGTGGATGTTCAGCATTGTCTTTGTTGCTGAGTTAGCAATCAAAATATTTAATATTCTCTGATTACAATGAATTGTCCAAGTCAATGATCCTATCTGCCTTGTGGTCCATGCCACATGTGTACTAGTCTATTCTAGCGCACTTATTAACTAATTTAGTCAAACCATTGGAACATCTTCCAAATGAAATATGCAGAAGGTGGGGTTTGGTTAACATTTCTCAAACATCGGTTATCTTTCTTAACAGTTGCTAATGAAAACAGATGATTGGTTCCTCACTTGATGTTGCTTCTTATCATTGCATTAGTCACAGATCCAATAGAACAGTTGGGAGGAGAGGCCAGCAACCAATCAAGCAAATGGAGACTGAAGGGAGGGTCCAGGAGAAATGCAATAAAAACGGGTAAGAACCACCCTTAGACATCTCAGAAGTGTTGAGAGTGAAAGAGTGACAAGAGCTGCAACCATGATTTTCACGGACAATGACAAGAATGAAATAATGCCCATCATAAAGGTGCTCGAGCAGAATGCTGAGAAATTAGGTGCAGAATCTCTGGCCAGGTAATTCCATTCCATTTACATTCTGTTCAAAGCATTTTTGTCAAGAATCTGTGATGATAATTATTTGATTGATTTATTTTACTGTGGCATCATGAGCTAACTGAAATGGGATTTCAATAATTTTCTAAAGCAGTGTGATTGGTGATCTCAAAACAGAATGAATGTGAATCAGAATAAGATTGCAAACTTTCCACATATTAATGAAGTTTGCTGTACTGCACAATAGTGTTTAACTATTTGAATAATGAGTTTGGGTTGGGCTGGGTGCTGGAAGTTTCAGAAGATGGAACTTTTTTGTTATTTTTGTCCCTGCAGAATGTTTGCACTTTATCCTGGAAGCAAGGTTTATTTCCATTTCGAAGACTTCTCTGCCGCCGGTCCCAAGGTCAAAAAGCATGGTGCAAAGGTCATCGGAGCTATAACCAAAGCAGCTCACCACTTGGATGACCTGCATGGCCACCTGGAAGGTCTTGCAGAAACCCATGGTAAAGTACTTCTGGTAGACCCTCAAAACTTCCCGGTACGTATCAATTTGATTGAATCTTCCTCGTGCTTATTCCAACAACTTTGTGACCCTCAAGACAGTAACTGGATATTTAGATTGCTGCATTTCAAATTGAAAGGTTAATTTGTAAATATTTTAGTCCTGTGCATAATTTAACAGTAAATACCTGTTATTCATTTTGCATTTAAAATAATTAAGGATCCCTTCGACCAACATTCCTTCTGGGGCATGCTCAGTATCGGACACCCCGACAAAAATAGACATGTCTTTGCTTCCAATTCATTTTTCTTTTGTTTATTGTTACAGAAACTTTGCCAATGTATCGAGGTGACCTTGGCCAGCCATCTGACTGAATTCCTTCCATCAACCCACTGCTCCATAGACAAGTTGCTCACTGTCATTTGCCAAATACTGAGCTCTCGGTACCGTTAAAGATGAAGCCAGGAAATTGAAGCAGAAAGTCGTTTGATTCACATCCTTCAAACCACTGTTTGCACGTTTGCTCAACCTGCGTGGCAATGAGTCCTCACTCTTATAAACAAACTTGATTTTGCTGTAACTCTCACTGTTCAATCCAGTTTGCATATTTCATCATTAATTTTCCATCTATAATTGTTAAACTGCTTCAACTGAAATATTTACTGAGGAACAATAAACTTTTGCTTTTAGCAAACGATACACAGTCTACCCGTGCATAATTTACATAAACATACTTCATTTCAGATGAAAAAGTAGTAGAAATAAAAATGTTCAAAAGATTACCCACCATCAAGATACCGCCTTCACCTACTTAGAATTTTACACAGCAATGAAGAGGGCAGAGTAAACTGACAGAGACAGGCTTTTCACAATTATAAACCCACTGTTTGTCTTGCATTGGCAAATTGCAGCTGATTCAGTGGGGTGCTTCTCCCCATCAGAGCTAAGGTTGTTACAGCCTACATTATCTGGTCTATACACAGAAAGTAATGTAATATGTCTACCTTCATGCCTGAAAAAAGGTGTCTATTTCAAATTTGAGTTCGGTTTTGGAAATTCAAAATGACAATTAGTCAGGATTCCTTCGATTCAAATTTAAAATGTTAATTCATCCTGCCTTTCAAGTGTCTCTGTCTGATGGTTAACCAGAAACTCCGTTGGTGCATTCTTAATTTTTCCATTGTGGATAAAAAGCAAAACACACAGTACAAAGAACAAAGAACAAAGAAATGTACAGCACAGGAACAGGCCCTTCGGCCCTCCAAGCCCGTGCCGACCATGCTGCCCGACTAAACTACAATCTTCTACACTTCCTGGGTCCGTATCCCTCTCTTCCCATCCTATTCATGTATTTGTCAAGATGCCCCTTAAATGTCACTATCGTCCCTGCTTCCACCACCTCCTCCGGTAGGCAAGGTGGTGAAGGCAAGCATGCCGTATGCCTTCTTGACTACCTTCTCCACCTGTGTTGCCCCTTTCAATGACCTGTGGACCTGTACTCCTAGATCTCTTTGACTTTCAATACTCTTGAGGGTTCTACCATTCACCGTATATTCCCTACCTGCATTAGACCTTCCAAAATGCATTACCTCACATTTGTCCGGATTAAACTCCATCTACCATCTCTCCGCCCAAGTCTCCAGATAATCTAAATCCTGCTGTATCCTCCGACAGTCCTCATCGCTATCCGCAATTCCACCAACCTTTGTGTCGTCTGCAAACTTACTAATCAGACCAGTTACATTTTCCTCCAAATCATTTATATATACTACAAAGAGCAAAGGCCCCAGCACTGATCCCTGTGGAACACCACTGGTCACAGCCCTCCAATTAGAAAAGCATCCTTCCATTGCTACTCTCTGCCTTCTATGGCCTAGCCAGTTCTGTATCCACCTTGCCAGCTCACCCCTGATCCCGTGTGACTTCACCTTTTGTACTAGTCTACCATGAGGGACCTTGTCAAAGGCCTTACTGAAGTCCATATAGACAACATCCACTGCCCTACCTGCATCAATCATCTTAGTGACCTCCTCGAAAAATTCTATCAAGTTAGTGAGACACGACCTCCCCTTCACAAAACCGTGCTGCCTCTCACTAATATGTCCATTTGCTTCCAAATGGGAGTAGATCCTGTCTCGAAGAATTCTCTCCAGTAATTTCCCTACCACTGAAGTAAGGCTCACCGGCCTGTAGTTCCCTGGATTATCCTTGCTACCCTTCTTAAACAGAGGAACAACATTGGCTATTCTCCAGTCCTCCGGGACATCCCCCGAAAATTGCCGTATTTATCCTTCTTCCTCTCAGGAACATGCCGGTCCTGAATCCCTTTCAACTGCCACTTGAAAGCCTCCCACATGTCAGATGTTGATTTGCCCTCAAACATCCGCCCCCAATCTATGTTCTTCAGTTCCCGCCTAATATTGTTATAATTAGCCTTCCCCCAATTTAGCACATTCATCCTAGGACCACTCTTATCCTTGTCCACCAGTACTTTAAAACTTACTGAATTGTGGTCACTGTTACCGAAATGCTCCCCTACTGAAACATCTACCACATGGCCGGGCTCATTCCCCAATACCAGGTCCAGTACCGCCCCTTCCCTAGTTGGACTGTCTACATATTGTTTTAAGAAGCCCTCCTGGATGCTCCTTACAAACTCCGCCCCGTCTAAGCCCCTGGCACTAAGTGAGTCCCAGTCAATATTGGGGAAGTTGAAGTCTCCCATCACCACAACCCTGTTGTTTTTACTCTTTTCCAAAATCTGTCTACCTATCTGCTCCTCTATCTCCCGCTGGCTGTTGGGAGGCCTGTAGTAAACCCCCAACATTGTGACTGCACCCTTCTTATTCCTGATCTCTACCCATATAGCCTCTCTGCCCTCTGAGGTGTCCTCTCGCAGTACAGCTGTGATATTCTCCCGAACCAGTAGCGCAACTCCGCCTCCCCTTTTACATCCCCCTCTATCCCGCCTGAAACATCTAAATCCTGGAACGTTTAGCTGCCAATCCTGCCCTTCCCTCAACCAGGTCTCTGTAATGGCAACAATATCATAGTTCCAAGTACTAATCCAAGCTCTAAGTTCATCTGCCTTACCCGTAATACTTCTTGCATTAAAACATATGCACTTCAGGCCACCAGACCCGCTGTGTTCAGCAACTTCGCCCTGTCTGCTCTGCCTCAGAGCCACACTGTCCCTATTCCCTAGTTCTCCCTCAATGCTCTCACCTTCTGACCTATTGCTCCCGTGCCCACCCCCCTGCCATACTAGTTTAAACCCTCCCGTCTGACACTAGCAAACTTCGCGGCCAGGATATATATGCCTCTCCGGTTTAGATGCAACCCAAAGAACAAAGAACAAAGAAATGTACAGCACAGGAACAGGCCCTTCGGCCCTCCAAGCCCGTGCCGACCATACTGCCCGACTAAACTACAATCTTCTACACTTCCTGGGTCCGTATCCTTCTATTCCCATCCTATTCATATATTTGTCAAGATGCCTCTTAAATGTCCCTATCGTCCCTGCTTCCACTACCTCCTCCGATAGTGAGTTCCAGGGACCCACTACCCTCTGCATAAAAAACTTGCCTCGTACATCTACTCTAAACCTTGCCCCTCTCACCTTAAACCTATGCCCCCTAGTAATTGACCCATCTACCCTGGGGAAAAGCCTCTGACTATCCACTCTGTCTATGCCCCTCATAATTTTGTATACCTCTATCAGGTCTCACCTCAACCTCCTTCGTTCCAGTGAGAACAAACCGAGTTTATTCAACCGCTCCTCATATCTAATGCCCTCCATACCAGGCAACATTCTGGTAAATCTCTTCTGCACCCTCTCTAAAGCCTCCACATCCTTCTGGTAGTGTGGCGACCAGAATTGAACACTATACTCCAAGTGTGGCCTAACTAAGGTTCTATACAGCTGCAACATGACTTGCCAATTCTTATACTCAATGCCCCGGCCAATGAAGGCAAGCATGCCGTATGCCTTCTTGACTACCTTCTCCACCTGTGTTGCCCCTTTCAATGACCTGTGGACCTGTACTCCTAGATCTCTTTGACTTTCAATACTCTTGAGGGTTCTACCATTCCCTGTATATTCCCTACCTGCATTAGCCCTTCCAAAATGCATTACCTCACATTTGTCCGGATTAAACTCCATCTGCCATCTCTCCGCCCAAGTCTCCAGACAATCTAAATCCTGCTGTATCCTCAGACAGTCCTCATCACTATCCGCAATTCCACCAACCTTTGTGTCGTCTGCAAACTTACTAATCAGACCAGTTACATTTTCCTCCAAATCATTTATATATACTACAAAGAGCAAAGGTCCCAGCACTGATCCCTGTGGAACACCACTGGTCACAGCCCTCCAATTAGAAAAGCATCCCTCCATTGCTACCCTCTGCCTTCTATGGCCTAGCCAGTTCTGTATCCACCTTGCCAGTTCACCCCTGATCCCGTGTGACTTCACCTTTTGTACTAGTCTACCATGAGGGACCTTGTCAAAGGCCTTACTGAAGTCCATATAGACAACATCTACTGCCCTACCTGCATCAATCATCTTAGTGACCTCCTCGAAAAACTCTATCAAGTTAGTGAGACACGACCTCCCCTTCACAAAACCGTGCTGCCTCTCACTAATACGTCCATTTGCTTCCAAATGGGAGTAGATTCTGTCTCGAAGAATTCTCTCCAGTAATTTCCCTACCACTGAATTAAGGCTCACCGGCCTGTAGTTCCCGGGATTATCCTTGCTACCCTTCTTAAACAGAGGAACAACATTGGCTATTCTCCAGTCCTCCGGGACATCCCCTGAAGGCAGCGAGGATCCAAAGATTTCTGTCAAGGCCTCAGCAATTTCCTCTCCAGCCTCCTTCAGTATTCTGGGGTAGATCCCATCAGGCCCTGGGGACTTATCTACCTTAATATTTTTTAAGACACCCAACACCTCGTCTTTTTGGATCAAAATGTGACCCAGGCTATCTGCACCCCCTTCTCCAGACTCAACATCTACCAATTCCTTCTCTTTGGTGAATACTGATGCAAAGTATTCATTTAGTACCTCGCCCATTTCCTCTGGCTCCACACATAGATTCCCTTGCCTCTCCTTCAGTGGGCCAACCCTTTCCCTGGCTACCCTCTTGCTTTTTATGTACGTGTAAAAAGCCTTGGGATTTTCCTTAACCCTATTTGCCAATGACTTTTCATGACCCCTTCTAGCCCTCCTGACTCCTTGCTTAAGTTCCTTCCTACTTTCCTTATATGCCACACAGGCTTTGTCTGTTCCCAGCCTTTTAGCCCTGACAAATGCCTCCTTTTTCTTTTTGACGAGGCCTACAATATCACTCGTCATCCAAGGTTCCCGAAAATTGTAGTATTTATCTTTCTTCCTCACAGGAACATGCCTGTCCTGTATTCCTTTCAACTGACACTTGAAAGCCTCCCACATGTCAGATGTTGATTTGCCCTCAAACATCCGCCCCCAATCTATGTTCTTCAGTTCCCGCCTAATATTGTTATAATTAGCCTTCCCCCAATTTAGCACATTCATCCTCGGACCACTCTTATCCTTGTCCACCAGTACTTTAAAACTTACTGAATTGTGGTCACTGTTACCGAAATGCTCCCCTACTGAAACATCTACCACCTGGCCGGGCTCATTCCCCAATACCAGGTCCAGTACCGCCCCTTCCCTAGTTGGACTGTTTACATATTGTTTTAAGAAGCCCTCCTGGATGCTCCTTACAAACTCCGCCCCGTCTAAGCCCCTGGCACTAAGTGAGTCCCAATCAATATTGGGGAAGTTGAAGTCTCCCATCACCACAACCCTGTTGTTTTTACTCTTTTCCAAAATCTGTCTACCTATCTGCTCCTCTATCTCCCGCTGGCTGTTGGGAGGCCTGTAGTATACCCCCAACATTGTGACTGCACCCTTCTTATTCCTGATCTCTATCCATATAGCCTCACTGCCCTCTGAGGTGTCCTCTCGCAGTATAGCTGTGATATTCTCCCGAACAAGTAGCGCAACTCCGCCTCCCCTTTTACATCCCCCTCTATCCCGCCTGAAACATCTAAATCCTGGAACGTCCTTCTTATACAGGTCACACCTGCCCCGGAAGAGCTCCCAGTGGTCCAGATAATGGAAACCCTCCCTCCTACACCAGCTGTTTAGCCACGTGTTTAGCTGCTCTATCTTCCTATTTCTAGCCTCACTGGCACGTGGCACAGGGAGTAATCCCGAGATTACAACCCTAGAGATCCTGTCTTTTAACTTTCTGCCTACCTCCCTGAACCCCTGCTGCAGGACCTCATGCCCCTTCCAGCCTATGTCGTTAGTACCAATATGTACAATGACCTCTGCCTGTTTGCCCTCCCCCTTCAGGATGCCCTCTATCCGTTCAGAGACATCCTGGACCCTGGCACCAGGGAGGCAACATACCATCCTGGAGTCTCTTTCACGTCCACAGAAGCGCCTATCTGTGCCCCTGACTATAGAGTCCCCCAATTACTATTACTCTTCTGCGCTTTGACCCTCCCTTCTGAACATCAGAGCCAGCCGTGGTGCCACTGCTCTGGCTGCTGCTGTTTTCCCCTGATAGGCTATCACCCCCGACAGTATCCAAAGGGGTATACCTGTTCGAGAGGGGGACAACCACAGGGGATTCCTGCACTGACTGCCTGCCCTTTCTGGTGGTCACCCATTTCTCTGCCTGCACCTTGGGTGTGACCACATCTACATAACTGCGACCTATGACGCTTTCCGCCACCTGCATGCTCCTAAGTGCATCCAATTGCCGCTCCAACCGAACCATGCGGTCTGTGAGGACCTCCAGTTGGGTGCACTTTCTGCAGATGAAGCCATCCGGGACGCTGGAAGCCTCCCGGACCTGCCACATCTCACAGTGAGAGCACAGCACCCCTCTAACTGACATTGCGTCAATTAATTAAAATTAAAATTAAAAAACATTTTAATTTCTTTTTTTTTTTTGAGTATTTTTTTTTTTAATTTTAAAGTTACTGTTGACGAACTGTTTCCTATCACTAGATTTCTAATAGAAATGCGAAAGCTAAATCTTTAGTTAAAGTAGTTAACAGACCTCCCAAGGAAATATCCAACTGATTCCAGGATTTCTGCCTTCATTCTCCGGGAATCCTGGAAACTGTCTTTCTGGGAGGAGATCTTCCGGATGTCTCTCCTCAACTTCGCATTTTGAACTATGAACCCGTGTGCTCTTTTCCAGGACAGTTGTTTATTACTGGAAGGCAGGTTAAAATATTTTGTGGCCTCAACACGGATTTCACATTTGACTTAAATTAGAATTTCCTTGAAGTACAGTTGATCCTTAAAGGAACAGAAATTGCCCTGTGTCGCCGGTACCAGCAGCAGTGACCATGAAGTTTTCAGATGATCATAAAAACCCAATCGTTCACTTCAACAATGGGCAGCACGGTAGCGTGGTGGTTAGCACAGTTGCTTCACAGCTCCTCAGGGGATGTCCCGGAGGACTGGAGAATAGCCAATGTTGTTCCTCTGTTTAAGAAGGGTAGCAAGGATAATCCCGGGAACTACAGGCCGGTGAGCCTTACTTCAGTGGTAGGGAAATTACTGGAGAGAATTCTTAGAGACAGGATCTACTCCCATTTGGAAGCAAATGGACGTATTAGTGAGAGGCAGCACGGTTTTGTGAAGGGGAGGGCGTGTCTCACTAACTTGATAGAGTTTTTCGAGGAGGTCACTAATATGATTGATGCAGGTAGGGCAGTAGATGTTGTCTATATGGACTTCAGTAAGGCCTTTGACAAGGTCCCTCATGGTAGACTAGTACAAAAGGTGAAGTCACACGGGATCAGGGGTGAACTGGCAAGGTGGATACAGAACTGGCTAGGCCATAGAAGGCAGAGGGTAGCAATGGAGGGATGCTTTTCTAATTGGAGGGCTGTGACCAGTGGTGTTCCACAGGGATCAGTGCTGGGACCTTTGCTCTTTGTAGTATATATAAATGATTTGGAGGAAAATGTAACTGGTCTGATTAGTAAGTTTGCAGATGACACAAAGGTTGGTGGAATTGCGGATAGCGATGAGGACTGTCTGAGGATACAGCAGGATTTAGATTGTCTGGAGACTTGGGCGGAGAGATGGCAGATGGAGTTTAATCCGGACAAATGTGAGGTAATGCATTTTGGAAGGTCTAATGCAGGTAGGGAATATACAGTGAATGGTAGAACCCTCAAGAGTATTGAAAGTCAAAGAGATCTAGGAGTACAGGTCCACAGGTCATTGAAAGGGGCAACACAGGTGGAGAAGGTAGTCAAGAAGGCATACGGCATGCTTGCCTTCATTGGCCGGGGCATTGAGTATAAGAATTGGCAAGTCATGTTGCAGCTGTATAGAACCTTAGATAGGCCACACTTGGAGTATAGTGTTCAATTCTGGTCGCCACACTACCAGAAGGATGTGGAGGCTTTAGAGAGGGTGCAGAAGAGATTTACCAGAATGTTGCCTGGTATGGAGGGCATAAGCTATGAGGAGAGATTGAGTAAACTCGGTTTGTTTTCACTGGAACGAAGGAGGTTGAGGGGCGACCTGATAGAGGTATACAAAATTATGAGGGGCATAGACAGAGTGGATAGTCAGAGGCTTTTCCCCAGGGTAGAGGGGTCAATTACTAGGGGGCATAGGTTTAAGGTGAGAGGGGCAAGGTTTAGAGTAGATGTACGAGGCAAGTTTTTTACGCAGAGGGTAGTGGGTACCTGGAACTCGCTACCGGAGGAGGTAGTGGAAGCAGGGACGATAGGGACATTTAAGGGGCATCTTGACAAATATATGAATAGGATGGGAATAGAAGGATACGGACCCAGGAAGTGTAGAAGATTGTAGTTTAGTCGGGCAGTATGGTCGGCACGGGCTTGGAGGGCCGAAGGGCCTGTTCCTGTGCTGTACATTTCTTTGTTCTTTGTTCTTTGTTCCAGGGTCCCAGGTTCGATTCCCGGCTTGGGTCACTGTTTGTGCGGCTTCTGCACGTTCTCCCCGTGTATGACTGGGTTTCCTTCGGTTTCCTCCCACAGTCCAAAGATGTTAGGTGGATTGACCATGCTAAATTGCCCTTAGTGTCCAAAAAGGTTAATTGGACTTACTGGGTTAAGGGGATGGGGGGAGGAGGTGTGTGCTTGAGTGGGGTGCTCTTTCCAAGGGCTGGTGCAGACTCGATGGGCCGAATGGCCTCCTCCTGCACTGTAAATTCTATTCTATGAACAACAACAACAATCTGTGTATTTATACAGTGCCTTCAAGATCATAGAACAGTCTAAGGTGGAAAACACAAAGTGACATTGAACCACTAAAGGAAATTTTAGGAAAGATAACCAAATGTTTGGTTATAAAGATGGATAGGTTGTAAGGAGCATCTTGAAGGAGGAAAGTGAGATCGAGAGGCAGAGTGATATAGAGGGGAAATTCCAAAGCTGAAGGCTGAGACAGTCTTCAGTGTCTTCACAGCAGAAAGCAAACATTAAAGAACAGATATAGAGATTAACTAGGAGCTAAAGAATGAAGAAATTAAAATAATTATTTTCTGAAGGATCTTGGCATGGCAGACACTGAGGTTGTTGCATTGTCTGCAGAATCTAAAACCTGGGGCACAGTCCCGGAATAAGGGGCTTTCACGTTTACATGAGGACAAATTTCTTCAATCAAAGGGTTGCAAACCTTTGGAATTCTCTGTCCCAGAATTGTGGATGCTCCATTGAATATATTTAAGGCTGGGATAGACAGATATGTTTGTCTCTATGAGAAATCAAAGGGTTTGGAGAGTGGGTGGGAAAGTGGATTTGAAATCATGCTGGTATGAAGTGGGGAAGCAATCGCGATGGATCGAATGGTCTACTCTTATTTCTTATGTTTTTATGCTCACCATTGGTGGAGCAATTAAGTTTAAGGATGCTTGACAAGCAAGAATTAGAGCAATGTAGATATCTTGAAAAGTTATGGGGCTAAAGGAGAGATAGTGGGTTCTGAGCCGATGGATGGATTTCAAAATGGGGATGAGAATTTTAAAATCCGGGATTCCCTAAACGAGAGCCAGTGTACGTCGGAGAGCACAGGGCTGATGGGGGATTAGGACTGAATGGCAAATCAGGGCCCAGGCACAGAGAAGCTCATCTTGGAGTTAAATGGGGCTTGCAAACAGCCTGGTTCAGCTTCAGACAATTGTTCGAGAGAGAGAGAGGAATTTGGACTAAGTTTTAGCCTTTGAATGATAGTTGATGTTATCACTGTGAAAATTCTGACAGCTAGTTGGTGAAGGCTGAGAGCAGAAGGAAATTTTGCTCAATTTTAAAGCTATTCACAAATGTGAAACATTAGCAAATGTCTAGCTCTTACCCATCACCAATATCGATAAGAGACTCTCACCATGTGCTCCCTCTCAAAGGACACCCACGTATGGACATAACCATGAAAAACCGGCAGACAACCAGGTTGAATGACCTCCGACTGCCTGCTGCTTCAGCCTGTTAAAAAAAAAAATCTTTATTGTCACAAGTAGGCTTTCATTAACAATTCAATGAAGTTACTGTGAAAAGCCCCTAGTCGCCATATTCCGGCGCCTGTTCGGGTACACAGAGGGAGAATTCAGAATTCTCAGCTGGTACAGGAATTAAACCCGCACTACTGGCCTTGATCTGCATCACAATCCAGCTGTCTAGCTCATTGAGCTAAATCAGCCCCCATAACCACACTGAGCTAAACCAACCCCTGGCCTGTTAATGGACACATTGACCAGGCCCAGAAACATACCAACAAAGGAGGACCACTGATCTGCCCGCTGTCAACTGCATTTGAGTGGCCAAAGTGGGGCTGAAGTACAACCAAAAATTGAGGAGCAGCTCCTTTCGGTAATGGGAAAGGATCTGAAACCTCATGCACTCTGCATAAATGTGAAGCACACAGGTGTCCTGGAAGATATTGAATCAATATAAAACATTATTGCATGGGGCTGCTGCATGTAGCACCCTCCACACCAAATTCCTGATGGACAAAGTGAGGGCTCCTATGTAGAATGCCCTCTCTCTGGGCTCTGGATAGCAGGGTGGGCACCATGACACGTTGACCCAGCTGGTGTGAGTGAGCAAATAAAGGGTGTGCAGCAGCAGCCCATGCGGAGTGGAATAACATGGAGGGGATTTCTGCAAAGTGGCTCAGATTATGGGGACGAAGGGGGTTTTGTGGTCTCGCACCAATGAGAACTTCCATCCAAATAGGTGTCACTTGAAATCTGAATTCCCCAAAGGCTAGAGCCGCCTGACACTTCAGGTGGAGAGATTCTGGTTAAGGATGTGGTTGAGAGGTTTTTGAGTTTAGGCGGGATGCAGAATGGTGTTTATCATCAGTTAAGCCATGATCTTTATAAATGATGGAGCAGACTCAAGGGGCGGAATGGCCAATTTTGCTCTTGTAAATATGAGCCCAGAAAGGCATATCCTTCATCATTGCTACTCATTTTCTTTCACATCCTTAGTCAGGTCCACAATCCTTCGGCCCGAGTGGACCAATCAGCTCCAACGAGCCGCCATGGGCATGGTTACAGTGAGACGAGTTGTTGTCCAGAAATCCCAGAGTTCCCAAAAGGGGTTGAGTGGAGATTGAGTAGGGGGCCGTGGCAGAGGGGAAGACACAAGGACAATGAAATCCAAATCATTTCCAGTATCCTCCATTAAACCACCATCCCTATCCGAGGGTTGCCAATAATGTCCAAACCTCCCATAACACTGAGTGAAACAGGGAACCTGGCTCCACTAGCTAACCCCAGCTCTGCCACCACCTCACGCACAGGATCGAGAGCAGAGGAGTTTTGTCGGGGCTCCTTTTCTGGGCTCTGTGACAGAACTCAGCAGCTGTTCAGGGGCCTAGATTTCTAGTCTCTGTCATGATATACACATCAGTATATGATGGTGCAGAGACACACACTGACTGACACACTGCAAGACCAATCAACACACACAACACAGCAGCCAATCACCAGTTAGGGCACGGTCACTATAAAGACAGAGGGCACTACTTTTCCCGCTCATTCGGGATGCAGCCTCTGAGACAGACAGAGCCCGCAGTCAGTAGCACAAACATCCACCATGTGCTAGCAGTATAGTCTGGTCAGGTTAGGCATAGGTCTTCAGTCAATCTAACATAGTGTTGACCCACAGTGCAAGTATGTTTAACAGCTCTTAGTTAAATAAAATAGAGTTGTACTATTACAAGTTTTGGTAGCCTGTCTATGTTACTGCTAAGGTAAACACAGTCTCCACAGATCCAGAGTACCCAACACATCATGGTACCAGTATGTGATGTTAGAGTTTAATATACCTACCTTCAAGTGATCTGCTTTCGACCAGCAATCAGCCATCCGGTAGTATGGACAGCGTCCACCCTCCCCCGTTGCTCCGCATCACCGGCAACCTCGGTGCGAACTGGAAAATCTTTAAACAACGATTCTAGCAATACCTCGAAGCTACAGACCTGGAAGCTGCTTCAGATGCCAGGAAGATTGCTCTCTTCCTTTCCACGGCCAGGGACCACACCATCCAATCTTCAACTCTCTCACTTTCGCTGAAGGTGAAGACAAGTCCAAGTTCAAGACAATCCTGCACAAATTCGACAGTCACTGTGACATCGAGGTAAATGAAAGTTTTGAGCGCCATGTCTTTCAACAGCGTCTGCAGGGTAAGGATGAACCTTTTCAATCTTTCCTCACCCACCTTCTCATCCTCGCCCAATCCTGCAATTACGGCTCCACCTCCGACTCGATGATCCGTGACCAGATCGTTTTCAGTGCGCAATCGGATCCCCTACGCCAGCAGCGCCTCAAGGTTAAACAGCTCACCCTTGTGATAGCCATCGAGACCTGCGTTCTGCATGAACATGCCACTAACCGATACTCGCACATTCAAGTGGCTGAAACGGCACGGCAAGGTCCCCGCGAGGCAGAGTGAGTGCAAGCCATTAAACAATTCCAGGGCTTAATCCTGGATGAGGGCGGCCATTTCGCGTGCTTTTCGCGGGCTCCAGTGCATGCGCGCACTGACCGAGGGACGGCGAGGTCGAAGACCGCACTGCGCAGGCACGCACTATGTACAACCGCACCGCGCATGCGCGGTGGCATACCGAACGTTCTGATGATACGATGTGCAGCAACTGTGGCTCCGCCCACTTAAAGCGGCAATGTCATAGAACATAGAACATAGAAAATACAGCACAGAACAGGCCCTTCGGCCCACGATGTTGTGCCGAACCTTTGTCCTAGATTAATCATAGATTATCATTGAATTTACAGTGCAGAAGGAGGCCATTCGGCCCTTTGAGTCTGCACCGGCTCTTGGAAAGAGCACCCTACCCAAACTCAACACCTCCACCCAACACCAAGGGCAATTTGGATATTAAGGGCAATTTATCATTGGCCAATTCACCTAACCCGCACATCTTTGGACTGTGGGAGGAAACCGGAGCACCCGGAGGAAACCCACGCAGACACGGGGAGGACGTGCAGACTCCGCACAGACAATGACCCAATCCGGAATTGAACCTGGGACCATGGAGCTGTGAAGCAATTGTGCTATGCACAATGCTACCGTGCTGCCCTTAAGAACAAATAAATCTACACTATATCATTTTACCGTAATCCATGTACCTATCCAATAGCTGCTTGAAGGTCCCTAATGTTTCCGACTCAACTACTTCCACAGGCAGTGCATTCCATGCCCCCACTACTCTCTGGGTAAAGAACCTACCTCTGATATCCCTCCTGTATCTTCCACCTTTCACCTTAAATTTATGTCCCCTTGTAATGGTGTGTTCCACCCGGGGAAAAAGTCTCTGACTGTCTACTCTATCTATTCCCCTGATCATCTTATAAACCTCTATCAAGTCGCCCCTCATCCTTCTCCGCTCTAATGAGAAAAGGCCTAGCACCCTCAACCTTTCCTCGTAAGACCTACTCTCCATTCCAGGCAACATCCTGGTAAATCTTCTTTGCACCTTTTCCAGAGCTTCCACATCCTTCCTAAAATGAGGCGACCAGAACTGTACACAATACTCCAAATGTGGCCTTACCAAGGTTTTGTACAGCTGCATCATCACCTCACGGCTCTTAAATTCAATCCCTCTGTTAATGAACGCGAGTACACCATAGGCCTTCTTCACAGCTCTATCCACTTGAGTGGCAACTTTCAAAGATGTATGAACATAGACCCCAAGATCTCTCTGCTCCTCCACATTGCCAAGAACTCTACCGTTAACCCTGTACTCCGCATTCATATTTGTCCTTCCAAAATGGACAACCTCACACTTTTCAGGGTTAAACTCCATCTGCCACTTCTCAGCCCAGCTCTGCATCCTATCTATGTCTCTTTGCAGCCGACAACAGCCCTCCTTACTATCCACAACTCCACCAATCTTTGTATCGTCTGCAAATTTACTGACCCACCCTTCAACTCCCTCATCCAAGTCATTAATGAAAATCACAAACAGCAGAGGACCCAGAACTGATCCCTGCGGTACGCCACTGGTAACTGGGATCCAGGCTGAATATTTGCCATCCACCACCACTCTCTGACTTCTATCGGTTAGCCAGTTTGTTATCCAACTGGCCAAATTTCCCACTATCCCATGCCTCCTTACTTTCTGCATAAGCCTACCATGGGGAACTTTATCAAATGCCTTACTAAAATCCATGTACACTACATCCACTGCTTTACCTTCATCCACATGCTTGGTCACCTCCTCAAAGAATTCAATAAGATTTGTTAGGCAAGACCTACCCCTCACAAATCCGTGCTGACTATCCCTAATCAAGCAGTGTCTTTCCAGATGCTCAGAAATCCTATCCTTCAGTACCCTTTCCATTACTTTGTCTACCACCGAAGTAAGACTAACTGGCCTGTAATTCCCAGGGTTATCCCTAGTTCCTTTTTTGAACAGGGGCACGACATTCGCCACTCTCCAATCCCCTGGTACCACCCCTGTTGACAGTGAGGATGAAAAGATAATTGCCAACGGCTCTGCAATTTCATCTCTTGCTTCCCATAGAATCCTTGGATATATCCCGTCAGGCCCGGGGGACTTGTCTATCCTCAAGTTTTTCAAAATGCCCAACACATCTTCCTTCCTAACAAGTATTTCCTCGAGCTTACCAATCTGTTTCACACTGTCCGCTCCAACAATATCGCCCCTCTCATTTGTAAATACAGAAGAAAAGTACTCATTCAAGACCTCTCCTATCTCTTCAGACTCAATACACAATCTCCCGCTACTGTCCTTGATTGGACCTACCCTCGCTCTAGTCATTCTCATATTTCTCACATATGTGTAAAAGGCCTTGGGGTTTTCCTTGATCCTACCCGCCAAAGATTGTTCATGCCCTCTCTTAGCTCTCCTAATCCCTTTCTTCAGTTCCCTCCAGGCTATCTTGTATCCCTCCAATGCCCTGTCTGAACCTTGTTTCCTCAGCCTTACATAAGTCACCTTTTTCCTCTTAACAAGACATTCAACCTCTCTTGTCAACCATGGTTCCCTCACTCGACCATCTCTTCCCTGCCTGACAGGGACATACATATCAAGGACACGTAGCACCTGTTCCTTGAACAAGTTCCACATTTCACTTGTGTCCTTCCCTGCCAGCCTATGTTCCCAACTTATGCACTTCAATTCTTGTCTGACAACATCGTATTTACCCTTCCCCCAATTGTAAACCTTGCCCTGTTGCACGCACCTATCCCTCTCCATTGCTAAAGTGAAAGTCACAGAATTGTGGTCACTATCTCCAAAATGCTCCCCCGGTAACAAATCTATCACTTGCCCTGGTTCATTACCAAGTACTAAATCCAATATTGCCCCTCCTCTGGTCGGACAATCTACATACTGTGTTAGAAAAGCTTCCTGGACACACTGCACAAACACCACCCCATCCAAACTATTTGATCTAAAGAGTTTCCACTCAATGTTTGGGAAGTTAAAGTCACCCATGACTACTACCCTGTGACTTCTGCACCTTTCCAAAATCTGATTCCCAATCTGTTCCTCCACATCTCTGCTACTATTGGGGGGCCTATAGAAAACTCCTAACAAGGTGACTGCGCCTTTCCTATTTCTGACTTCAACCCATACTACCTCAATAGGGCGATACTCCTCGAACTGCCTTTCTGCAGCTGTTATACTATCTCTAATTAATAATGCCACCCCCCCACCTCTTTTACCACCCTCCCTAATCTTATTGAAACATCTATAACCAGGGACCTCCAACAACCATTTCTGCCCCTCTTCTATCCAAGTTTCCGTGATGGCCACCACATCGTAGTCCCAAGTACCAATCCATGCCTTAAGTTCACCCACCTTATTCCTGATGCTTCTTGCGTTGAAGTATACACACTTCAACCCATCTCCGTGCCTGCAAATACTCTCCTTTGTCAGTGTTCCCTTCCCCACTGCCTCATTACAAGCTTTGGCGTCCTGAATATCGGCTACCTTAGTTGCTGGACTACAAATCCGGTTCCCATTCCCCTGCCAAATTAGTTTAAACCCTCCCGAAGAGTACTAGCAAACCTCCCTCCCAGGATATTGGTGCCCCTCTGGTTCAGTTGCAACCCGTCCTGCTTGTACAGGTCCCACCTTCCCCAGAATGCGCTCCAATTATCCAAATACCTGAAGCCCTCCCTCCTACACCATTCCTGCAGCCACGTGTTCAACTGCACTCTCTCCCTATTCCTAGCCTCGCTATCACGTGGCACCGGCAACAAACCAGAGATGACAACTCTGTCTGTCCTGGCTTTCAACTTCCAGCCTAACTCCCTAAACTTGTTTATTACCTCCACACCACTTTTCCTACCTATGTCGTTGGTACCAATGTGCACCACGACTTCTGGCTGCTCACCCTCCCCCTTAAGGATCCTGAAGACACGATCCGAGACATCCCTGGCCCTGGCACCCGGGAGGCAACATACCTTCCGGGAGTCTCGCTCGCGACCACAGAATCTCCTATCTATTCCCCTAACCATTGAATCTCCTACAACTATTGCTTTTCTATTCTCCCCCTTCCCTTCTGAGCCCCAGAGCCAGACTCCGTGCCAGAGACCTGACCGCTAGGGCCTTCCCCCGGTAGGTCATCCCCCCCAACAGCATCCAAAACGGTATACTTGTTTTGAAGGGGAACAGCCACGAGGGATCCCTGCACTGTCTGCCTGTTTGTTTTTTTCCCCCTGACTGTAACCCAGCTATTCTTGTCCAGTACCTTGGGTGTGGTTACCTCCCTGTAACTCTTCTCAATCACCCCCTCTGCCTCCCGGATGATCCGAAGTTCATCCAGCTTCAGCTCCAGTTCCCTAACACGGTCTTTGAGGAGCTGAAGGTGGGTGCACTTCCCGCAGGTATAGTCAGTGGGGACACCGGTGGTATCCCTCACCACCCACATCCTACAGGAGGAGCATGTAACTGGCCTAGCCTCCATCCCCTCTTACCTTACAGAATATAGCTGCTGTGTGGACTAACTAGATCTCCGCCCTCCGACTCTGCTCCCAGTCAGCTACACGTCCTGTAAACTCCTGGCTCTCTTCGCACTCTTTGCGGAAATGTCGGAAACAAAATGAAAGGAGCACCTTACTCCCTCCTCACCTAACTCCCTCGGTCACCAAACTCTCACTATCGCACTCAAAAAGCACCTAATTCAGTCTAATTAGTAAAAGCACCTACTGTCCTGCAAAATCCCGACGCTGTCTCCAATGTGGCAAGCTTGGCCACTATGCAGGTCTGCTCAACCTACTACCTCTCGTCGCTCCAACCAGCCACACAGGGATGTCTGAACCATCCAGCCACCGGACACCGATTCCGACTCCAACTTGATTCCGGACCTTGACACCGAGGACCCTAAAGCACCATTTCGGGTGGGCATCATCACCAAACACAAGATGCTCCAGAAGACAAAAGCCACGTCTCTCCCAATATTCGGCATTGATCCGGACGACGAGTGGTGTGCCACCCTCACGGTCAACCGATCCCGTATCCGATTCCGCCTGGACACCGGCGCTTCAGCCAACCTCATTGCGCGGTCTGACCTCGAAAGCCTCCATGTCAAGCCGACCATCCTGCCATCTGCCTGCCAGCTTCTGGACTATAATGGTAATGCCATTGCTGCCAGTGGCTCTTGCCAGCTTGAAGTGTTGCACCGGTCATTAAAGGCTAACCTGCCATTCGAAATAGTGGGATCCACTAAAGCCTCCCTGCTTGGTGCTCAGGCGTGCAAACTTCTAAACCTTGTCCAAAGGGTTCACACCCTGTCACCCGCTGACGCTTCCGCATCTCAGGACGCTGACTTTCAGACACAGCTGAACGCCATCATCACCCGATACCACGGTGCATTCGAGGGCATGGGCACACTCCCATACACTTATAAAATCTTGTTAAAATAAAATGCCATGCCTGTGGTGTATGTACCTCGCAGGGTACCAGCACCCATCAAGGACCGCCTCAAGCAGCAGCTGCAGGACCTCCAGGATCAGGGGGTAATTTTGAAAGTTACAGAACTGACTGACTGGGTCAGCTCTATGGTGTGCGTGAAAAACTATCCGGCGAATTACGCATATGTATTGATCCCAAGGACCTCAACCGCAATATTATGAGAACACTATCCCATTCCAAAGCGCGAAGAACTCACCTGCGAGATGGCTCGCGCCACATTTTTCACCAAGCTAGACGCATCCAAGAGGTTCTGACAGATCCAACTCGATGCATCCAGTCGGGAGCTCTGCACCTTTAACATCCCATTTGGTCGGTATTGCTACAACCGGATGCCTTTTGGCATCATCTCTGCATCGGAAGTGTTCCACAGAATAATGGAGCAGATGATGGAAGATATCGAAGGGGTTCACGTATATGTAGACAACATCATCGTCTGGTCTACCACCCCGCAGGAGCACATTGATCGCCTCCAACGCGTCTTCCGACGAATCCATGAGCATGGCCTTCGCCTGAACAGGGCCAAGTGCTCCTTTGGTCAAACAGAAATTAAATTCCGCGGAGACCACATTTCACAGTTTGGCGTGCAGCCGGATGCTGATAAGGTATCTGCCATTAAGGCCATGAAGACACCGGAGGACAAGAAGGCAGTCCTCCGCTTCCTGGGCATGGTCAATTTCCTGGGGAAATCATCCCTAACCTCGCCTCCCACACCACGGCTCTCAGGAGCCTGGTTAAGAAGACGACTGAGTTCCAATGGCTCCCCGCCCACGAACAAGAATGGCGGGAACTCAGGGCAAAGCTGACCAAGGTCCCGGTGTTGGCATTTTTCGATCCTGCCAAAGAAACAAAGATCTCTACGGATGCCAGTCAGTCCGGCATTGGAGCAGTACTCCTTCAACGTGACGACGCCTCCTCATGGGCTCATGTCACATACGCGTCACGTGCAATGACGCCCACCGAACAGCGCTATGTGCAAATTGAAAAAGAGTGCCCGGGCCTTCTTACCGGCGTCGTCAAATTCCATGACTATGTCTATGGATTCCCAAAGTTCACAGTCGAGACAGACCACAGGCCACTGGTCAATATCCTTCAAAAAGACCTTAATGACATGACGCCGCGCCTGCAGCGCATTCTCCTTAAACTCAGGCGGTACAACTTCGTACTCATCTACACCCCGGGTAAGGAGTTCATAGTCGCTGATGCACTATCTCGATCTGTCACCACACCCTGCGACCCAGCGGGATTCGTGTGCCAAATTGATGCTCAGGTGGCATTCACCGCATCCAATCTGCCTGCCACAGACGAATGACTCATCCAGATTCGTCGTGAGACGGCCAACGATCCCCTGCTCCAACATGTCATGCGCCACCTGACAGACGGGTGGCTCAAGGGCCGATGCCCTCAATTCTATAAGGTTAAAGATGACCTGGCGGTGATAGATGGAATTCGACTAAAGCTGGACAGGATCGTCATTCCGCACAGCATGCGGAACCTCATCCTTGAGCCACCTGGGGGTGGAGAAATGCCGCCGACGGGCCCATGAGGCAGTGTACTGGCCTGGAATCAATGAGGACATTGCCAACGCCATTCTTAACTGCCCAACATGCTAGCGTTTCCAGCCTGCTCAGTCAAGGGAGACCGTGCAACCCCATGAGTTGGTCACGTCCCCCTGGACCAAAGTGGGCATCGACCTGTTCCATGCACTTGGCCGAGACTACATCCTCATAGTGGACAGTCTCTCAAACTACCCGGAGGTAGCTAGGCTACACGACCTCACCTGCGGTCATTCATGCGTGCAAAGAAACCTTCGCTCGCCATGGCATCCCGCTCACGGTCATGTCTGACAATGGCCTGTGTTTTGCCAGTCAGGAGTGCTCCAATTTTGCCAAACGATACATCTTCACACATGTCACGTCCAGTCCCCATTACCCCCAATCCAATGGCAAAGCTGAAAAGGGGGTGCACATTGTCAAATGACTCCTGTGCAAGGCGGCCAATGCAGGATCCGATTTTTACCTCGCCCTGCTTGCTTTCAGATCAGCTCCATTGTCCACCGGCCTGTCACCGGCTCAATTGTTGATGAATCGCACGCTGCGGACGAAAGTGTCGGCCATTCATGTCCTGGACTTGGACAACCTTCTGGTCCTTTGTCGAATGCAGTTGTCTCGGGCCCAACACAAATCGACGTACGATCTCCCTGCTCTGGCTCCTGATGACGAGGCCCGTGTCCAACTTCCCGATGGTGGTTGGTTCGCCACCGCTGTGGTGCTCAGACAAGTGGCCCCCAGGTCATTTTTGGTTCGTCTACAAGACGGCTCTCTTCTTCGCCGAAATAGGCGGGCACTATGACTCCTTCCTCGCTCGCCACCAGATTGTCATGTCCTGCCTCGCCGTCACGACGAACCCGTCACGGACTTTGCAGATCTCCCTTTTGCTCTGCCACCCTCTGAGTCTGACACAGTCCCGCCCATTCCAGAACAGGCGGCCCCTGACCTACCCTTGAGGCGGTTAACCAGAATTCATCGCCCTCCTCAGAGACTGAATTTATGAACTGCCTGAATTCATGGACTCTTTGAACTCATGAACTGATTGTTTCGTTACCCTGTTTGATGAACTCACTGGTTTGTACTGCTGTTGTTGTAGTTATATTTTGTGTTACATACTGTCCACCTGCACTCGACACCTTCCAATGTAAATATCTTAGAGTTTCTGTACATAGTCCTGTAAATATGCTCGCATGTGCCACACATAGTTAGGAACATTCGCATACTACATTATTTATTGCCACGAACACACATTTTTTTTAGAAAAAGTGGGGATGTCATGATATACACATCAGTATATGATGGTGCAGAGACACACACTGACTGACACACTGCAAGACCAATCAACACACACAACACAGCAGCCAATCACTAGTTAGGGCACGGTCACTATAAAGACAGAGGGCACTACTTTTCCCGCTCATTCAGGATGCAGCCTCTGAGACAGACAGAGCCCGCAGTCAGTAGCACAAACATCCACCATGTGCTAGCAGTATAGGCTGGTCAGGTTAGGCATAGGTCTTCAGTCAATCTAACATAATGTCGACCCACAGTGCAAGTATGTTTAACAGCTCTTAGTTAAATAAAATAGAGTTGTACTATTACAAGTGTTGGTAGCCTGTCTATGTTACTGCTCAGGTCAACGCCGTCTCCACAGATCCAGAGTACCCAACACATCAGTCTCCTGCAGAAATCAGGAGAACAATGAATCTCTCAATGTCTGGGATATGATGTCCATAGTTTTGGGCACTCGATAAATGCAGAAACACTAGCACTTCATTAGCCCTTTGGAGGGCTAGGTGCACTGCCCACTTGGACGTCAGGGAGAACTCTGCCCTTTTTTCATTTTTGAAGCAGCATTGATGGTTGAGCAGCCGACAACCACATCGATATCTTTCACACACACCTTAAATATTTGTTACCATTCTGAACCTTCTCAGACTCTTCCCACATTCCCAATGTCACAGATACCAGTCTTCATAGGGCAGCATGGTAGCATGGTGGTTAGCACGATTGCTTCACATCTCCAGGGTCCCAGGTTTGATTCCCGGCTTGGGTCACTGTCTGTGCGGAGTCTGCCCATCCTCCCCGTGTCTGCGTGGGTTTCCTCTGGGTGCTCCGGTTTCCTCCCACAGTACAAAGATGTGCAGGTTAGGTGGATTGGCCATGCTAAATTGCCCTTAGTATCCAAAATTGCCCTTAGTGTTGGGTGGGGTTATTGGGTTATGGGGATAGGGTGGAGGTGTGGGCTTGGGTTGGGTGCTCTTTCCAAGAGCCGGTGCAGACTCGATGGGCTGCATGGCCTCCTTCTGCACTGTAAATTATATGATATGATATATAATTGGTGGTCGACTACTTCTCCAGCTACCCGGAAGTGGTGAAACTGTCAGACCTCACGACCAAGTCAGTGATTAAAGCCTGCAAAGAGATGTTTCTGGGCACGGCATACCACTCACAGTAATGAGTGACAACGGCCCATGTTTCTACAGCCAAGAGTGGTCCGACTTTGCACGATCCAACCACTTCAGTCACATCACATCCAGTCCCCATTACCCGCAATCAAACGGGAAGGCCGAAAAAGGGGTCCATATTGTCAAGCGGTTGCTGTGCATGGCTGCAGACTCAACCTCGGACTTCAACCTGGCGCTGAAAACAGCACGGGAGCTGAGTGAGCCGGGACTTTGAAAACAGCGCGGGAGGTGAGTGAGCCGGGACTTTGAAAACAGCGCGGGAGCTGAGGGAGCCAGGACTCTGAAAACAGCGCGGGAGCTGAGGGAGCCAGGACTCTGAAAACAGCGCGGGAGCTGAGGGAGCCGGGACTCTGAAAACAGCGCGAGAGCTGAGGGAGCCGGGACTTTGAAAACAGCGCGAGAGGTGAGTGAGCCGGGACAGTGAAAACAGCGCGGGAGGTGAGGGAGCCGGGACTCTGAAAACAGCGCGAGAGCTGAGGGAGCCGGGACTCTGAAAACAGCGCGGGAGCTGAGTGAGCCGGGACTCTGAAAACAGCGCGGGAGCTGAGTGACCCGGGACAGTGAAAACAGCGCGGGAGCTGAGTGAGCCGGGACAGTGAAAACAGCGCGGGAGCTGAGTGAGCCGGGACTCTGAAAACAGCGCGAGAGCTGAGGGAGCCGGGACTTTGAAAACAGCGCGAGAGGTGAGTGAGCCGGGACAGTGAAAACAGCGCGGGAGGTGAGGGAGCCGGGACTCTGAAAACAGCGCGAGAGCTGAGGGAGCCGGGACAGTGAAAACAGCGCGGGAGCTGAGTGAGCCGGGACAGTGAAAACAGCGCGGGAGCTGAGTGAGCCGGGACAGTGAAAACAGCGCGGGAGGTGAGGGAGCCGGGACTCTGAAAACAGCGCGAGAGCTGAGTGAGCCGGGACAGTGAAAACAGCGCGGGAGGTGAGGGAGCCGGGACTCTGAAAACAGCGCGAGGGCTGAGGGAGCCGGGACTTTGAAAACAGCGCGAGAGGTGAGTGAGCCGGGACAGTGAAAACAGCGCGGGAGGTGAGGGAGCCGGGACTCTGAAAACAGCGCGGGAGTTGAGTGAGCCGGGACAGTGAAAACAGCGCGGGAGCTGAGTGAGCCGGGACAGTGATAACAGCGCGGGAGCTGAGTGAGCCGGGACAGTGAAAACAGCGCGGGAGGTGAGGGAGCCGGGACTCTGAAAACAGCGCGAGAGCTGAGGGAGCCGGGACTCTGAAAACAGCGCGAGAGGTGAGTGAGCCGGGACATTGAAAACAGCGAGGGAGGTGAGGGAGCCGGGACTCTGAAAACAGCGCGAGAGGTGAGGGAGCCGGGACTCTGAAAACAGCACGGGAGCTGAGTGAGCCGGGACAGTGAAAACAGCGCGAGAGGTGAGTGAGCCGGGACATTGAAAACAGCGAGGGAGGTGAGTGAGCCAGGACTCTGAAAACAGCGCGGGAGCTGAGTGAGCCGGGACAGTGAAAACAGCGCGGGAGCTGAGTGAGCCGGGACTTTGAAAACAGCGCGGGAGCTGAGTGAGCCGGGACAGTGAAAACAGCGCGGGAGATTTAAAAAGCGCGGGAGCTGAGGGAGCCAGGACTCTGAAAACAGCGCGGGAGCTGAGGGAGCCAGGACTCTGAAAACAGCGTGGGAGCTGAATGAGCCGGGACAGTGAAAACAGCGCGGGAGCTGAGTGAGCCGGGACTTTGAAAACAGCGCGGTAGCTGAGTGAGCCGGGACAGTGAAAACAGCGCGGGAGATTTAAAAAGCGCGGGAGCTGAGGGAGCCAGGACTCTGAAAACAGCGCGGGAGCTGAGTGAGCCGGGACTTTGAAAACAGCGCGGAAGGTGAGTGAGCCAGGACTCTGAAAACAGCGCGGGAGCTGAGGGAGCCGGGACACTGAAAACAGCGCGAGAGCTGAGGGAGCCGGGACTCTGAAAACAGCGCGGGAGGTGAGGGAGCCGGGACTCTGAAAACAGCGCGAGAGGTGAGGGAGCCGGGACTCTGAAAACAGCACGGGAGCTGAGTGAGCCGGGACAGTGAAAACAGCGCGAGAGGTGAGTGAGCCGGGACATTGAAAACAGCGAGGGAGGTGAGTGAGCCAGGACTCTGAAAACAGCGCGGGAGCTGAGTGAGCCGGGACAGTGAAAACAGCGCGGGAGCTGAATGAGCCGGGACTTTGAAAACAGCGCGGGAGCTGAGTGAGCCGGGACAGTGAAAACAGCGCGGGAGATTTAAAAAGCGCGGGAGCTGAGGGAGCCAGGACTCTGAAAACAGCGCGGGAGCTGAGGGAGCCAGGACTCTGAAAACAGCGTGGGAGCTGAGTGAGCCGGGACAGTGAAAACAGCGCGGGAGCTGAGTGAGCCGGGACTTTGAAAACAGCGCGGTAGCTGAGTGAGCCAGGACAGTGAAAACAGCGCGGGAGATTTAAAAAGCGCGGGAGCTGAGGGAGCCAGGACTCTGAAAACAGCGCGGGAGCTGAGTGAGCCGGGACTTTGAAAACAGCGCGGAAGGTGAGTGAGCCAGGACTCTGAAAACAGCGCGAGGGCTGAGGGAGCCGGGACTTTGAAAACAGCGCGAGAGGTGAGTGAGCCGGGACAGTGAAAACAGCGCGGGAGGTGAGGGAGCCGGGACTCTGAAAACAGCGCGGGAGTTGAGTGAGCCGGGACAGTGAAAACAGCGCGGGAGCTGAGTGAGCCGGGACAGTGATAACAGCGCGGGAGCTGAGTGAGCCGGGACAGTGAAAACAGCGCGGGAGGTGAGGGAGCCGGGACTCTGAAAACAGCGCGAGAGCTGAGGGAGCCGGGACTCTGAAAACAGCGCGAGAGGTGAGTGAGCCGGGACATTGAAAACAGCGAGGGAGGTGAGGGAGCCGGGACTCTGAAAACAGCGCGAGAGGTGAGGGAGCCGGGACTCTGAAAACAGCACGGGAGCTGAGTGAGCCGGGACAGTGAAAACAGCGCGAGAGGTGAGTGAGCCGGGACATTGAAAACAGCGAGGGAGGTGAGTGAGCCAGGTCTCTGAAAACAGCGCGGGAGCTGAGTGAGCCGGGACAGTGAAAACAGCGCGGGAGCTGAGTGAGCCGGGACTTTGAAAACAGCGCGGGAGCTGAGTGAGCCGGGACAGTGAAAACAGCGCGGGAGATTTAAAAAGCGCGGGAGCTGAGGGAGCCAGGACTCTGAAAACAGCGCGGGAGCTGAGGGAGCCAGGACTCTGAAAACAGCGTGGGAGCTGAATGAGCCGGGACAGTGAAAACAGCGCGGGAGCTGAGTGAGCCGGGACTTTGAAAACAGCGCGGTAGCTGAGTGAGCCGGGACAGTGAAAACAGCGCGGGAGATTTAAAAAGCGCGGGAGCTGAGGGAGCCAGGACTCTGAAAACAGCGCGGGAGCTGAGTGAGCCGGGACTTTGAAAACAGCGCGGAAGGTGAGTGAGCCAGGACTCTGAAAACAGCGCGGGAGCTGAGGGAGCCGGGACACTGAAAACAGCGCGAGAGCTGAGGGAGCCGGGACTCTGAAAACAGCGCGGGAGGTGAGGGAGCCGGGACTCTGAAAACAGCGCGAGAGGTGAGGGAGCCGGGACTCTGAAAACAGCACGGGAGCTGAGTGAGCCGGGACAGTGAAAACAGCGCGAGAGGTGAGTGAGCCGGGACATTGAAAACAGCGAGGGAGGTGAGTGAGCCAGGACTCTGAAAACAGCGCGGGAGCTGAGTGAGCCGGGACAGTGAAAACAGCGCGGGAGCTGAATGAGCCGGGACTTTGAAAACAGCGCGGGAGCTGAGTGAGCCGGGACAGTGAAAACAGCGCGGGAGATTTAAAAAGCGCGGGAGCTGAGGGAGCCAGGACTCTGAAAACAGCGCGGGAGCTGAGGGAGCCAGGACTCTGAAAACAGCGTGGGAGCTGAGTGAGCCGGGACAGTGAAAACAGCGCGGGAGCTGAGTGAGCCGGGACTTTGAAAACAGCGCGGTAGCTGAGTGAGCCAGGACAGTGAAAACAGCGCGGGAGATTTAAAAAGCGCGGGAGCTGAGGGAGCCAGGACTCTGAAAACAGCGCGGGAGCTGAGTGAGCCGGGACTTTGAAAACAGCGCGGAAGGTGAGTGAGCCAGGACTCTGAAAACAGCGCGGGAGCTGAGGGAGCCGGGACACTGAAAACAGCGCGAGAGCTGAGGGAGCCGGGACTCTGAAAACAGCGCGGGAGGTGAGGGAGCCGGGACTCTGAAAACAGCGCGAGAGTTGAGGGAGCCGGGACTCTGAAAACAGCGCGGGAGCTGAGTGAGCCGGGACAGTGAAAACAGCGCGGGAGCTGAGTGAGCCGGGACAGTGAAAACAGCGCGATCGCAGCCTAGTTTCGGGAGCCGTTCGGAGGAGGAGGAGCAATCTCTGTCAGGGAGAGAACCTGAGAACATCTAAGACACTCAGAGGGTAAGAAGGTAAGTAAGTGATTTTTACTCATTTTTACTTTTATACCTTTTTCAAATTGTGTGTGTCGGGGGGAAACTGAAGTGACATCACAGAAAAGCTGTGGCCTGAGTGGCTGGTTGGGAATCTACACTAAATTAAAAAAATTAAGCATTGGTAACTAATTAAACATAATTACTTAATTATAATTTAGAGGGATATCTAAGCCAGAGATCGGAGAGTACTATATTTAGCTTTCGCATTTCTATTAGAAATCTAGTGCGAGGAAACAGATAGTTAACAGTAACTTTGAAATTTAAAAAAATATATATTTTTAAAAAAAATTTTAATTTTAATTTTAATTAATTGATGCAATGTCAGTTAGAGGGGTGCAGTGCTCTCACTGTGAGATGTGGCAGGTCCGGGAGGCTTCCAGCGTCCCGGATGGCTTCATCTGCAGAAAGTGCACCCAACTGGAGCTCCTCACAGACCGCATGGTTCGGTTGGAGCAGCAATTGGATGCACTTAGGAGCATGCAGGTGGCGGAAAGCGTCATAGATCGCAGTTATGTAAATGTGGTCACACCCAAGGTGCAGGCAGAGAAATGGGTGACCACCAGAAAGGGCAGGCAGTCAGTGCAGGAATCCCCTGTGGTTGTCCCCCTCTCGAACAGGTATACCCCTTTGGATACTGTCAGGGGGGATAGCCTATCAGGGGAAAACAGCAGCAGCCAGAGCAGTGGCACCACGACTGGCTCTGATGTTCAGAAGGGAGGGTCAAAGCGCAGAAGAGTAATAGTAATAGGGGACTCTATAGTCAGGGGCACAGATAGGCGCTTCTGTGGACATGAAAAAGACTCCAGGATGGTATGTTGCCTCCCTGGTACCAGGGTCCAGGGTGTCTCCGAATGGGTAGAGGGCATCCTGAAGGGGGAGGGCAAACATGCAGAGGTCGTTGTACATATTGGTACTAACGACATAGGCAGGAAGGGGCATGAGGTCCTGCAGCAGGAGTTTAGGGAGCTAGGCAGAAAGTTAAAAGACAGGACCTCGAGGGTTGTAATCTCGGGATTACTCCCTGTGCCACGTGCCAGTGAGGCTAGAAATAGGAAGATAGAGCAGCTAAACACATGGCTAAACAGCTGGTGTAGGAGAGAGGGTTTCCGTTATCTGGACCACTGGGAGCTCTTCCGGGGCAGGTGTGACCTGTATAAGAAGGACGGGTTGCATCTAAACTGGAGAGGCATAAATATCCTGGCCGTGAGGTTTGCTAGTGTCACACGGAAGGGTTTAAACTAGTATGGCAGGGGGGTGGGCACGGAAGCAATAGGTCAGAAGGTGAGAGCATTGAGGGAGAACTAGGGAATAGGGACAGTGTGGCTCTGAGGCAGAGCAGACAGGGCGAAGTTGCTGAACACAGCGGGTCTGGTGGCCTGAAGTGCATATGTTTTAATGCAAGAAGTATTACGAGTAAGGCAGATGAACTTAGAGCTTGGATTAGTACTTGGAACTATGATGTTGTTGCCATTACAGAGACCTGGTTGAGGGAAAGGCAGGATTGGCAGCTAAACATTCCAGGATTTAGATGTTTCAGGCAGGATAGAGGGGGATGTAAAAGGGGAGGCGGAGTTGCGCTACTGGTTCGGGAGAATATCACAGCTGTACTGCGGGAGGACACCTCAGAGGGCCATGAGGCTATAAGGGTAGAGATCAGGAATAAGAAGGGTGCAGTCACAATGTTGGGGGTTTACTACAGGCATCCCAACAGCCAGCGGGAGATAGAGGAGCAGATAGGTAGACAGATTTTGGAAAAGTGTAAAAACAACAGGGCTGTGGTGATGGGAGACTTCAACTTCCCCAATATTGACTGGGACTCACTTAGTGCCAGGGGCTTAGACGGGGCGGAGTTTGTAAGGAGCATCCAGGAGGGCTTCTTAAAACAATATGTAGACAGTCCAACTAGGGAAGGGGCGGTACTGGACCTGGTATTGGGGAATGAGCCTGGCCAGGTGGTAGATGTTTCAGTAGGGGAGCATTTCGGTAACAGTGACCACAATTCAGTAAGTTTTAAAGTACTGGTGGACAAGGATAAGAGTGGTCCTAGGATGAATGTGCTAAATTGGGGGAAGGCTAATTATAACAATATTAGGCGGGAACTGAAGAACATAGATTTCAATGTTCAAGGTTTAGAGTAGATGTACGAGGCAAATTTTTTACGCAGACGGTAGTGGGTGCCTGGAACTTGCTACCGGAGGAGGTGGTGGAAGCAGTGACGATAGTGACATTTAAGGGGCATCTTGACAAATACATGAATAGGATGGGAATAGGGGGATACGGACCCAGGAAGTGTAGAAGATTGTAGTTTAGTCGGGCAGCATGGTCGGCACGGGCTTGGAGGGCCGAAGGGCCTGTTCCTGTGCTGTACATTTCTTTGTTCTTTGTTGGCATATAGGGCAACCCCTCTGTCAACTGGTTTGTCTCCGGCGTAGCTGCTCATGAACCGCAACCTGAGGACGACTGTTCCAGCCATCCATGTTCCAGACCTTGACCGCCTCACGGTGCTGCAGAAAGTGCAGCGATCCAAGTGCAGAAGATCACGTATGATGCTCATGCCAAGGATCTACCTGTGCTGGCTCCAGACGATGTTGTTCGCGTCCAGTTGCCTGAGGGAGGTTGGTCAGCCCCAGCTATTGTCGTCAGGCAGGCTGCCCTCAGGTTCTTTGTTGTCCAAAAGGGGGATGGCTCCATTCTACGGTGCAACAGGAGGGCGCTACGGAAAGCTCCCTGCTCACCGCCTGACCGCACTTCTCCGCATGTTATCATGCCTCCTCCGGCCATCTCGCACCATGAGGCCACCGATCTGGCAGCGATCCCGCCTCTCCATGAGGCCACCGACATGGCAGCTATCCCGCCTGTCCAAGTGTCGGCATCCCCCCCCCCCTCCACCTCTGAGGCGATCAACAAGAATTTGTCGCCCGCCACAAAGACTGAATCTATAAACTTAAATCTTATAAATTCTGTTCAGTTTGCTCTGTATCTGCACAAGACACCTTCCCATGTACATTTGTTCATTCACTCACCACTTGTATATAATCATGCATGTATATATATCGCCACGTTCCAAAATTTACTTCAAAAAGGGGAGATGTTATAATATCCACTCATGTATATATTGAGAGGCAGACAGGCAGTGATTGACACACAGGATAACCAATGAACACACACGACACATAACACCCAATCACCAGACAGGACACCACCACTATAAAGCACACAGGGCATTGAGACTCACTCTCTCTCTACAGGACACAGCTACTGAGATAGTTAGAGTGCACAAGCCAGTGAGCACTATCACCATGAGGTAGAGAGTTAGTCTGGTCAAGCCAGTAGGAGGTTATCAGTTAGATTGATAGAGTGTCAACTCACAGCAGACTATGTACAGCAATCAGGAAGTTCAATAAAACAGTGTTGGACCATCTCCTGTGTCAGAAGCCTGTTTCTAGTTTCACTGCATCCAGTTGCAGTCAACGTTGAACCAACTTACTTCACACATCACAGCATAGAATGGCGCCGGTGGGACTCGGCTCTTTTCTTATGGCCGCTCGGCCCATTTGGGCCGGAGAATCGTCAGGCCCGCCACGTAGAGTGGCCCGCGATCGGGACTGCGCCAACCACGGCGGCGCCAATAGTGCCGATTTTCCGCTCTGTGGAGAACCGCGTGCCAGCGTCGGGGCGGTGTGGCGTGATTCGCGCAGCCCGCCTCCGATTCTCCAACCCCGCGCCGGTTCGGAGAATTCTGCCCAGAATTCTCCCTCAGTGTATCCGAAAAGGCGCCAGAATGTGGCAACTAGAGGCTTTACACAGTTATTTAATTACAGCGATAATGCAAGCCTCCTTGTGACAATAAAGATTATTATTATATTCAGCCAATTTAATTCACTTTGCCTGATATCAAGAAAGGGCTGAAAGCACTGGACACTGCAAAGGCTATGGGTCCTGACAATATTCAACAATAGTACTGAAGACTTGTGATCCAGAATGTGCAGTGCCACTAGCCAAGCTACCCCAGTACAGCTACAACGCCGGCATCTACTTGTCAATGTGGAAAATACCCAGGTATGCCCTGTACACAAAAAGCGTATCAAATCCAACCCTGCCAATTACTGCCACATCAGTCTACTCTCGACCATCAGTGAAGTGATGGAAGGGGTGATGCACTATCAATTACGATGAGATGTGGAGCCTCCCGCAGCTGCTGCCGAAATGGCTGCAGCTCGGAGTGCCCACCCATTTGTACTCCGCTTACTGGGCGGAGCCAGCAGGCAGGGATTTACCCCCGTACCTGTAGTACAGGGGCCTTACCGTAATAGCCTCGTATGCAGTATATACAATACAACAGTGGTGACTACCACAAGGGGTTGATAACCCTGACATCCAGTGGCACCCACTTTGCAATAACCTGCTCACTGACTCTCAGTATGTTTCCTGCCAAGACCACTATTGTAACCTGCTCGTATCCTATCGGTGGGGACAATTGGTTACCCCATGAATTTATTTTAGTTTATTGACAGTTCCTTTGGATAAAAAAACCAAAGCAATTACAAAACAATAAACCAGGTAAAAATTCAGTAAGGTCACCAACGTTCCACATTTTCAAAGTAGACAAACCATAGCACAGAACAATGACATAAACCAAAAAGCAGGCCACAATACAATGAAGGTGCCAGCATCCAAATCAACCCACTGTGCCATCCCTCCCTCGCAGCTCCCAACAGCAGACTCGCAACAGTGGAAAGCTGCTGGGGGTGACACGATGCACCGGAAAATCACAATGGCACGCAGATAAAGGGGTGGTAGCTCATAAGCACACGGCCTCCAAATAGCAACAGTGGACAAGTAACAATACAATAACGATACCACAACACCCTCCCTCTCCAGCAGCACATGGTAGGAGAATGAGGGAACATCCCATTTCGGGAGATAAGCCACAGATGAAGTGAGCAGCAGCTGACAAACACATGGCTTCTAGGCATCAAGCAATACACAAACAACAGTATAACACTCTCCCTCCCTTCTGCAACCTATGCAGTAAACCCGCATTAGTGGAAAGCCGCTACACCAATCCACTGGTACATTCACACTGACACAGAGCATGCGAGAGAACAAGAGCAGTAAACAACAACATTACAATAACAAGCATAAAACTTCCAAACACAAAATATAAACAGACAACAATTTTTAAAAAGCATCAACATTTTACATGGCTTTCGATCCAGGAACACTGAGTAGTCACCAGCACAATCAAGTCACCATTAGTCCACAAGCTATCGCAACACATTCTTCAAATGATTACTTGATATTGTGCCGGCATCTGATCACCTGACACCAAGGTCCAGTCCACAGGAATAAAGGAGGCAGGAGCAAGCAACTCACACTTCAAAACATAAAACCTATAACAGTCAAAAGTCAATACTGCAACAAAACTACCAGCAAAGTAAAAGAACAAACCTTCCTCCGTCTTCAGTCCTGTAGTCGGCTGGCCTTCTGCTTGCCTCACTCCAGGTCAAAGAAGCAGAAGGGGCAGCAATGAGCAGACATATGGGCCGTAATTCTCCGATATTGAGGCAGAGTGTCGGCGCAAAACGGCCGCGGGCATGATCAATTTGGGCCCCAAAAAGGGGCCCGCAGTGAGAAACGCGGTGGGCGTGGCACCAGCGCAGCGGCGTCATCGTGCGATGCGCGGCTCACGCCGCGCTGTGTAATTTAAAGTGTGCGATCCGCACACAGGACCCGAAGGATAGAGATGGTTGAGCCCCGTTGTGCCGCTCCCAAGGTCCGGGCAGTGATCTAGAGACTCTATTAAACGTAGTAGAAGAGCACAGGGCCATCCTGTGCTCAAGACGTGGGCACTGGCACCCATCCAGCACTGTGAAGCGTGGCTGGCGTGAAGTGGGCACCGCGGTTAGCGCTGTGGGGCACACCCCTCGCTGTGGAGACCAGTGCCGGAAGAAGCTCTACGACCTCATGAGGGCTGCCAGGGTAAGCCACCCAAAGTTCCCCTGGGCCACACACCCACCCCTCCCTCCCCCACCACGTTTCGCGGGAAACCCCCCCCCCCGTGCCCACACCGGAGGGGGGGGGCAGCACGTTGCACCCGACCCACATGGGCGACACACACCCCTTGAGAGCTGCCATGGCGTGTTGCCCAGTGTCCCCCACTCAGTCATAATGTTGCCAACATCTGCGTGGCTTGATGCTGACTGTGATGCTTTCCACCCCCCCCTCCCCCCTCCGCAGGACAAGGCAGCTCACAACCACCATACAAGAACTGGAGGCGGATCACCTGAGCTGCACCCCCTCACCGTCCATGAGCAGAGGGCTCTGGACCTCGCTGGGGAAGCCGCCAACCGGGAGGTAGCGCCATGCCGGATCGGAGGCGCAGGACCAAGTGAGATTCCCCTGCCTGGCTACACTCCCGCAGCCCGTCACCTCCCCCCTCCCCCCGCCTCACATTGCACCCCCTACCAGTGCCCCCAAACCCTCCCCTCTCAACCCATCCCCTGACACATACCCCTCCACCCCAACCCCTCCTCACGCTCCACCACCTCACACTGCCCCCTCCACCCCCTCACACCCAGCTCCGCGTGTCTAACGATACATGCCTTATTGTGTTCTCCAGGGCCAGGGGCCGATAGTCCAGGGACGTCTCGGACAAGCCCCCGCCCTCCAGCTCCAAGCTCATCCGCTCACAGGGACGCACGGCAGAGAGGGGAAGGAAGACGGACAGGAGGGCCCCCTTCTGAGGCCGGGGCACTGGAGGGGGACGCACAGAGGACAGACAGAGATGACACTGACGAACACTGGATGGACAGTCAGGACACTGATGGCCGTGAGACGGACGAGGAGAGGGCTGCGGGCCAGGACAGTGACGGAGAGAGGACGGGGACTATGGACAGTGACACACAGAGGACGGCCAGACAGTCGACGGACAGACCGGACACGGCACCTAACATGGGCCGCGGACTACGTGCATCGGTCCAAGGATTGACCCAGGAGACCCCAGATCTGGGGACAGATGAGGACCTGGAGTTTGCGTCATTGCTGTCACCCATAACATCCACCATCGCAGATACTGTCACCTCGTTTGGCCATTTTAGTGATGAGGCTTCTGGGTCACTGACTGGTGCGCACCACACAGCCGAACCGGTACAGCAGGTGGAGGTAGGAGCAGCCGAGGGGCTGGACGGTTGGAGGCCAGGCCCCAGGCCCAGCACCCAGCTGCCGCCCAGGCGGTTCCCGGGTTCCTGGACATACCAGACCCACCCACAGACCTGATGCCTTTGGAAACCCAGGGAGTGGACAACAGGATGACGGCCATCTTCCAGCATCTGCAGACGCAGTTGGAGGAGTCCATCTTCGTCCAGGTGCCGGTCATGTCTGGCACCCAGGCCGACACCGCACAGGTGGCGTCCGCAGTGGAGGCAATGGTTTCTGCCATGGATCAGGTTCTGCAAGGCGTGGGGTTTCATGTGCAGGCGTGATCGGTGGCCCAGGAGAGGACTGCCCTCTCACAGGCAGCCATGTGCCAGAGCCAACTGGACATTGCCGCCGCGCTCCGGGATCTGGCTCAGTCTCAGCAGGCCATCGCTGAGAGCATCGGCTGCCTCGCGCACATGCTGGATGGCATCGTACAATCACAATGGGAGGTTGCACAGTCCCTGACAGGGATGTCGCACTCCCTGAGCTCCGTCGCTGCAAACGTTCAAACCCTGGTCCATGCCGCAGCCGGTCTCCCGGACTGGCAGCGCCAGGTGTCGGTGGTGCAACGGAGCTTGTCTCCGCTCACACAACCGTCCCATAGTGAGGCCCGGTGGCCACCGGGCTCCCCGAGGGAGGAGCAGGTTCTGGGGCCCGTCCCGGTAACTCCAGCAAGGGAGGTCCCAGAACACTCGGACTCCCCCCGTACCGTCCCTGGTGCATCTGGTGGGCAGCGGGCAGGACAGGGTGGTACCACGCCACCCAGAACGCCCGCCGAGCAGCCTGGCTCATCGAAGCCGGGCTGCCCCAGGAACGCACACCGACAGGGAGCCAGGTCGCAGGGCAGGAGTCTCAGCAGTCCGCCTCCACTCCTGCTGTACCATCTGGGGAAACACCAAGGCGTAGTGGTAGGGCTCGTAAGGCAAAGAAGTTAGACATGTAGTAAGTTGGCACGGGTGCAGGGCACAGCTTAGCATAGGGGCTAGGGCACTTGTCTTTGATTGTCACAAATAAAATCACACAAAACCTAGATGACTCTGTGCTATGTCCGGTGCCTGAGGGGTCGTGCTGGGGACCGAGTGGCGCTGGGGTCAAAGTTCGCTACAACGGTGATGCCTGGTGTGTGTTCCCTCCCCCCCTCCCCCAAACCCCGTCGTCCTCGGCACAACGACGCCAGTGTTGCATGTGCATGTGATGGAGTGTCCGTGACACAATCAGGGACCACCGAGGTGGATAGTTTAGCTATTGCCATGAGTCAGACATTGTCTAACGATCCGGAGCTCACAGCTCATCTTAGAGCGGGTTGTCATCACTCAACATGGCACTGATCACACAAGCAATTGTGTGATACCATCCCGTTGTGCCGCAGGTGTAAGTTACTGTGAAAGTGATGGTGTGGGCGCTAGGGTTGTTGGATGGTGCAGGAGGTGGGGGGCTGCTGGGTGGTGCGATTGTGCAGAACGGTGGTGCAAGTGCCTTGCTCAGCGATGCCCTCTCCCTAGTTCGTGAAATGTGCTGCGATCAACGCCTCGCGTGCTCGCTCTCCAAGCCGGTGAGCCCCCAGGTCGTGTCTGTGGCCCCCTCCTCACCATCCCCCTCCTCATATGCAGACGTGTCACCATCATCGGGCTCCCCCTCTGCCTCCTCCTTCAGGACATCACCCATCTGCTGGGCAATGTTGTGTAGCACACAACAAATATGCGGCGACTCTCTCGGAATGGTACTGCAGGGCACCTCCATAACAGTCCAGGCACCTGAGTCGCATCTTCAAGTGGCCGAAGCACCTCTATACAACACCCCTGGTTGCTGCATGGGCCTCATTGAAGCGGGTCTCTGCGTTGGTCTGTGGCCTCCATATGCGCGTCATCAGCCACGACCGCAACGGGTAACCACTGTCGTCCAGCAGCCAGCCCCTCAGCCTGGAGGGGTGTCCCTCGAACATTGCGGGGATTTATAATTGCGCCAGTATAAAGGCATCATGCACACTGCCGGGGTACTGGGCGCACACGTGCATGATCGTCATGCAATGGTCGCAGACCACCTGAATGTTCAAAGAGTAGGTCCCCTTTCTGTTACTGAAAACTACCCTGTTCTCCAAGGGTGGGCGCATGGCGATGTGCACCCCATCAATCGCACCCTGGACCATTGTTATCCTGGTCACGGTGGCGAATCCCGCTGCCCGGGCATCCTGGTGTGCGCGGTCCTCCAGAAACTGTATGTACCTGTCGGCGATGGCATGCAGGGCATTGGTCACGGCTTGGATGCATCGGTGCACCGATGCCTGTGAGATCCTGGATAGGTCCCCGCTCGGCGCCTGGAACGAACCCGTCGCAAAGAAATTGAGGGCTACCGTCACCTTGATGGTCACCGGGATACCATGTCCTCCCCCTGTTCTACGTGGTGCCAGGTGCGCCATGAACATAGAACATAGAACATTACAGCGCAGTACAGGCCCTTCGGCCCTCGATGTTGCGCCGACCTGTGAAACCACTCTAAAGCCCATCTACACTATTCCCTTATCGTCCATATGTCTATCCAATGACCATTTGAATGCCCTTAGTGTTAGCGAGTCCACTACTGTTGCAGGCAGGGCATTCCACGCCCTTACTACTCTCCCAGTAACCCCACCCAACACTAAGGGCAATTTTGGACACGAAGGGCAATTTATCATGGGCAATCCACCTAACCTGCACATCTTTGGACTGTGGGAGGAAACCGGAGCACCCAGAGGAAACCCACGCACACACGGGGAGGATGTGCAGACTCTGCACAGACAGTGACCCAAGCCGGGAATCGAACCTGGGATCCTGGAGCTGTGAAGCAATTGTGCTACCCACAATGCTACTGTGCTGCCCCTATCAAAATAACTCTGTTTGATCCTTTCAAATTCCATGTATGTTTGGCCAGGTTCTTTCCTTAAATTTCTGAACCTTTGTCTGTAGGCTTCAGGCACTAGTTCATATGCACCTAAGATGGATTTTTTCACCTCCTCATACCTCCCAGACACCTCCTCAGGTAGTGATGCCAACACTTAACGAGCCCTACCTACCAGCTTTGTTTGAATCAGTAATACCCACATGCCCTGTGGCCATTTCATTTGTTTAACTACCTTCTCAAATGAAATGAAAAATCTTCTACGTCCTTCTCATCAAACCTTGGCAATGCTTGGACAGATTTAAATAGATCCCCACCAAGCCTTCGACTATGACACTCTTTCTCACTATCCTCATCACTGTCATCCAATTGTACCTGCCTGCCTATTTTAACTGACTGTCATGTTTCATGGCTATTTTCTGAAGTTCAAACTTCTCTCTTTATCTTTTTCCTTGATCTGTATCCCCCTTTCTCTTTCTTTCTCCTCTCTATCTCTTTCGTATTCAAGCTGCTTTAATTCTTTCACATGTTCCGTTTGTTTAATTTGTAACTGAATTTTTGCCATTTCCAATTAGTCAAACTGTATCTCAGGCAACTTTAAATGCTTAGCCACCACCATAATTACCTCATCTTTTCGCATTTTGTCAGGTAATGTGAGCCTCTGAAAGAGCCATTGTCCACAATACACGCCCCACTTAAATTAGAATACCACACCTGAAAAGCAACCACAATATGTTCACCCCCCACTGTCTTTAAGTTCTCTACGCCAATCCAATAGACTATGACACTCTTTCTCACTATCCTCATCACTATCATCCAATTGTGTGTTTCCCTTTATGCCTGCCAATTTTAACTGACTGTCATGTTTCATCCCGAACGAGTTCCCAATTTGTTATGGGCCAGAGGTTAGAGAACCCCAAAGTGTATTATGGAGTTCACCTGCCCCTCAACTTTTAATAGATTGTGGTATGGGGAGCACACAGCCCACTCTACAGGTGTGGTACAGCAGAAATGGAAAAGTATTTTTTAAAGCAAAACAATGTTTATTCTATGAACTCGTTAGCCTTTTTAAAACATACAGTGAACATCTTAGCAACCATTAATTCAAATAAAAACCCCAAAGATTACTTAAAGTAATCCTTTAAGCTTTCCTTTTAAAATCCATAAGACTTAAAAACATAACCTTTAACAAAAGCACATTAGGTTAAAGTCACTACTGAGAGCAGCTATTAGTTTTAAATCACCAAAGGATCGATTTACACTCTTTAGATTACAGAGAGAGAGACTAATACCCGTTCTGGCTGTGACTGCAGCTATTCAGCTCTGAAAACGAAACTAAAACACACTCTGCAGCAAACAACCTAAAACGACAGTAAAAAGCTGACAGACAGTCCAGCTCCACCCACACTCTGACATCACTGATAAACACCCATTTCTTAAAGGTACATTTCTGAAACACCCATTTCTTAAAGGTATTCTCACATGAAAGCAGCCAGGTAGCTAGTGAACATTGCTTGCTGTACTCCGGACATCATTCTCTGTAGGGGAGGGGTGGGGGAAGAGAAGACATGTTAGCAAGATGAGTATTCCCTTGCCCATCCTAATCCATCAGGCTAATGGTGACCCTGAGTTTCACCTCGGCCCCACCTCATCATGTCCCCCCCAATCCCACACCCACCCCTCGGCCATTCCCCCGATATGTTGATTTCCACACTGCACCCTTGTCCCCATCAGTGAGTGGCACCGGGGAGCCTCTAACCTCAACACCCATCCCTGTCAACAGGGGTACCAGTGACTGCCACAACCCATGTCAGCAATATGCTCTGCACCGCCTATCCTGTCTTCCCGGTGGGGTCTACTGTAGGTGTCCTCATTGCTGGCCGTATGTTATCTTGCAGCAGGGTAGCACCTGGTTTTGTAGCGGAGAGGTTCACTGTGTGCCACCAATCACCTCCACGCTTAGAGGCTTGTGTGTGGACAGGTTGTACGGATGGGGGTGAGGCAGGGAAGTGTGCGTCTGCTGGGAGGGTAGCTGCAGTGTGATGGGCATCCTGGATGTGACACACAGGTTGTGACAACCTGACTGGGGGCAGGATGGATGGGAGCAGGGGCGTGGTGGGCTAAGCAGGGCTTGGAGACAGCTGGTGGTCATGTGGAGGAGGCTAGCTGATTTGTCACTGGTGAGGCCTCTTCTTGGGAGGGGCAGTGTGCCAGGGAGGGTGCGAAATGCCATGGTGCATGTGTTCATTGTGTCTGCTACAGAGATACATAGAAGATAGGGGCAGCAGGAGGCCTTTTGGCCCTTCGAGCCTGCTCCGCCATTTATCACGATCATGGCTAATCATCCAACTCAATAGCCTAATTCTGCTCTATCCCCATAACCTTTGATCCCATTCACCCCAACATAGAAGTGCTATCTAGCTGCCTCGTTATGATATATTCAATGTTTTAGCATCAACTACTTCCTGTGGTAATGAATTCCACAGGCTCACCACTCTTTGGGCGAAATTCTCCCCCAACGGCGCGATGTCCGCCGACTGGCGCCAAAGACGGCGCCAATCAGATGGGCATCGCGCCGGCCCAAAGGTGCGGAATGCTCCGCATCTTTGGCGGCCTAGCCCCAACATTGAGGGACTAGGCCGACGCCGGAGGGATTTCCGCCCCGCCAGCTGGCGGAAATGGCGTTTGTTGCCCCGCCAGCTGGCGCGGAAATGCGGCGCATGCGCGGGAGCATCAGCGGCCGCTGTCAGTTTCCCGGCGCATGCGCGGGAGCGTCAGCGGCCGCTGTCAGTTTCCCGCGCATGCGCAGTGGGGAGAGTCTCTTCCGCCTCCGCCATGGTGGAGGCCGTGGCGGAGGCGGAAGGGAAAGAGTGCCCCCATGGCACAGGCCCGCCCGCGGATCAGTGGGCCCCGATCGCGGGCCAGGCCACCGTGGGGGCACCCCCCTGGACCCCGGAGCCCGCCCGCGCCGCCTTGTCCCACCGATAAATACCAGGTTCGATTTACGCCGGCGGGACAGGCAATTTCTGGGCGGGACTTCGGCCCATCCGGGCTGGAGAATCCAGCGGGGGGGTCCCGCCAATCGGCGCGGCCCAATTCCCGCCCCCGCCCAATCTCCGGTACCGGAGACTTCGGCAGGGGCGGGTATTCACGGCGGCCAACGGCCATTCTCCGACCCGGCGGGGGGTCGGAGAATGACGCCCATGGTGTGAAGAAATGTCTCCTCATCACTGTCATCCCCTGCTTCCCCTGCAGTGGGGCTGCGCTTCTGCTGAGTGCACTGAGTGCCAGTACCTGGTGGGCTACTGATTGAGCTTGGCCACGCACATCCCAGTGGTGGGTCAGCTGGAATGTGAGAGTTTTCAAAGGGGCGACCTGGGTGAGATCGCAGATGACCAAAGGCTCTGTGAACATTTACAGGACACAGTGAGCAGTCAGCAGAGTGAACAGCCAGGAGCCTGTAACTTGTACCAAGATGTGTTTAAAATTGCAGCAATGGCGGCCTAAGCCAGGCCGCCCCGATCCCGAGGGGAACATCCCAAATCCACAGGCCTGTCACCAAGTCGCTCCCCACTGCTCTCCCCAACCCTGGCAGCCAGCCCCCAGCAAGGCTGATAATTTGGGAGACTTTTCAAAAAGTTTGCTTACCTTCTCTCTCCCCCTCAGCATCCATGGCGCCCACGTCCCATTTGTAAATATTTGCACCAATTCATACCTGCGTGACTTCCACCTGAGAAGGGCGGGGAATGGTGGGTCAAAGATGCTAATCACATGTAAATGCATTCAAATGCCGGTATTGAAGATCCCCGCCGGCACGGGGCACAAATATTGTTTCTGCCATCAGGGAGGGACTAGAACATACTGCCGGAATTGGCACCGAGCGCAAACCTCAATTGTGCCTGATGCCCAATTCTCTGCCCAATCGCGATTCATGCTCCGGTACCGCGAGGGGAAGAGTCCAGCCCACTAAATCCAATGGTTCCACTTTATCGACACTGCTAGTTACACCTGCAAAAATCACTAACATACTTGAAAACTTTGCACAATATGAAAGTTGACAGAAGTACTTGTGCAGCTTTAGCTCATTACAAAGAATAAAGATGATTTTGGAGTATCAGGGGTCCAGAGATGGGGAATATAGTCTATCTATTGGTGTGTCAGTGTGTCTGAAGGTTTTGAAAGGTGGGGGACAGCGGATATCCACAGCGGGATTCTCCAGCCCCTGCCGGGTCGGAGAATCCCTGGGTGGCGGCGCAAATCCTGCCCCGCCACACCGCCGCCCCGATGCCAGCTGCCGTATTCTCCAGCGCCGGTTTTCGGGCGGGGTTCATGCCACGCTGGTCGGGGGCCATAGGCAGCGGCCACCCCGGCAATTCTCCGGGCCCCAATGGGCCGAGCAGCCATCCGTTTTTGGCCAGTCCCGCGTGGGTTAGACATGGTCCCACAGGGCGGGACCTGGCAGGTAAGTTGGCTGGGGTGGTCCTCGGGGGCACGGGGGGATTCAACCCCGGGGGGGGGACCCCCACGGTGGCCTGGCCCGCAATTGGGGTTCAACTGTCGGGCTCCGCCATGGCCGGCGTGGAGAAGACAAACCCCTGCACATGTATACGCCGGCTGGTCTGCACATGCGCGGAACCACGCCGGCGGTTTCGTGCATGTACGAGATCACGCCGGCCCTTCAGCGCATGCGTGAACTCGCACAGTCACTTCACCGCCGGTTGGAGCGGCACCATCCCCTCCGCTGTCAACTTAGCGAAAGACGTGCTTGTTAGGTGAATTGGACATTCTGAATTCTCCCTCAGTGTACCCGAAGAGGTGCCGGAGTGTGGTGATTAGGGGCTTTTCACAGTAACTTCATTGCAGTGTTAATGTAAGCCTACTTATGAAAATAAATATGATTATTAGTTTTCAAAAATGAGGGATGCTAAGAAAAACAGGTCAGAGACCTGGCCAACCAGATATCCGATAGAGAAGGCAAATGGCTATAATTTAATACAATTACTCAGCAAATTTCAGCTCAGCACCTACTGCTGAGTCACCAGACTCTGACTGATACTGAGTATCTTTGGAGACCGACCTTGTTTATCAGTTTGAAGTGATGAACATGCACTTGTTTAAGGCTTGTCATGTGTACAAGTCTGTGAGAATGATCAGAGCAAATTCAATTATCACTCATGTTCACATTGCATCAGTTTGGCACCACTTGAGCACCATGTTTCAATACTCACAAAAACAATTTTAATTTGGACTTGAGTTAAATGTTGAACTTGAGCAGCAACTGGCATCGCTGTGGTAAGGTTGATAGCTTTGTGAATTGTGCGTTTATACATGTGGATTAGGATTCTCCGAGCTTGCTTGCAGCCTGGATTCTCCGGTCCTGCGGAAAGTGAAAGGAGTTTTGGTTGGAACACCAAATTCTCTGTTCCTCTTTCAACGAAAGACATCAGAAGAGATCGGAGAATCCCACAGTGGTCTTCCCGCAGTTTAAGAGTATGAGGGAATGGGTGAGAAGCAGACAGTCAAAGAGGTAGTACAGGAGACCCCTGAGTATATCCCCTCTCCAACCAGCACACTGATGAGAGTGATGGTTTAATTCAGCCAAGTCAGGCATGTGCACCACAGCTGGCTTCGCTATACAGGGGAGAACAAGGAAAACTTGAAGAGAAATTGTGAAAGGTTATTCGATTGTTGTGCGAATGGATAGGCATTTCTGTGGCTACACCCGTGAATCCAGAATGATGGGCCCAATCTTTTTTTACCAATTAAGGGACAATTTAGTATGTCCAATCCACCTACCCTGCACATCTTTGGGTTGTGGGGGTGAGACCCACGCAGACACGGGGAGAATGTGCAAAATCCATACGGAGAGTGACCCGGGATCGGGATGGAACCTGGGTCCTTGGCGCTGTGAAGTAGCAGTGCTAACCACTGTGCCGCCCACGACAGGTACACTCTGACCGGATTGCAACAGAGTCCTGTGCCAAGCACGTTTAGCAGATTGTTTCCGGCTCTCGAAGAAAGACCAAGCTATCGTATTGGATTTTGTTGCAATCCGGGGCTACATTGTGTCCTGTTTCTTGCACTGAGGAGCTCCGCTCATCAGAAATCTTCAGTGCAGGAGATCGAGGCGCCATTTTAAGAGATGCAATTGCAGAGCCAGGGACTGCATGAGGAGTTGTTGGCAAGGGTCTCGCGTCCACAGGTGCAGTTGGAGGAGCTTGGGACAATCAGTGCCGGCGGTGGCCGAGGCCCAGGACAGGGCTGCCCTATCACAGGCAGCCATGTGCCAGAGCCACCTGGACTTTGCAGCGGTGCTCCTGAGCGTTGCCCAGTCACAGCGGGTCATCACTGAGACCGTCAGCGGCATTGCCTGGGCACTGGCTAGCGTGGCACAAACCCAGAGGGAGGTGGCCCAGTCCCTGAGGGTGACGGCACAGTCACTGGCTGATGTGGCACAGACACAGAAGGTGGTGGCACAGTCAGTGGGTGATGTGGCGCAGTCCCAGAGGGAGCTGGTCCACTACCTGTGCTCCATGGCTGTAAGCATGGAGACCCTGGTCAAGACGAGAGTAGGCCTCCAGGATTGGCAGCACCAGGTGGCAAGAGAGCCCCAGTGGTTAGCTCCATTCACACTACCGTCTAATGGAGTAGCTGGAGGGCCATTGGGCTCCCTGAGGGAGGAGGAGATAATGGGGCCCGTGGCGGTGACTTCCACAAGGGAGGTGCCGGAACACCTCCTCCTGTCCCTGGTGCATCACATGGGTAGCGGCAGAGCAGGGTGGCACCACGTCACCTGGGACACCCGAGCAGCACCCCTCTCGCCCAGGAGCCATGCCCCCAGCTGGAAGAGGTCAGGAACCGTTGTGTGTGCCAGGATGAAGGCATTGTGCACACTGCCCAGGTGTCGGGCGCAGGCATTCATGATGTGCATTTCAGGGTCACGCAATAGCTGCATGTTCATCGAGTGGAAACCCTTTCAGTTTGTGAAGACCGACCTGTCATCTGCGGGTGCTCGTAGGGCGACATGCATCCCGCTGAACCTGGGGCATCTTGACGATGGCCCCGAACCCCGCTGTACAGGCATCCTGGTAAGCTCGGTCCACATTGATAGATGGATTGTAGTGATTGGGAATTTAGGGCCTCCATGTGCACCAAGCTCTGTGAGATTCCGGACAGGACCCTACTCTGCACCTGGGAGGAACCTGTAATTCAGGGCGACCGTCACCTTGACGACCACCAGAGCAGGTGACTTTCCCCAGTTCCCCCCGGTTCCAGGTGCACCATATCTGGCAGTTATGTCGCACTGTCCCTCTGCTCAGCCTGAGTCTTCAATGATATGCACGGTCTGGCAGGTCCTCGAATGACAGGCGCTGCCGGTACACATGAGGCCTCATGCGGTGCCTCCTTCCCACTTCCTTGTCGGCCTGTTGGGCGGCCGGCTCTCCATCCTCACTGGCTGCCTCCTGTTCCTTTGGGGCAGGCCCCGTCTCTGCAGGGCCCGCCTGAGCAGCTCCTGCTCATACAGCCTCAGTGCATCCCCCAGGGCTGCGGCGACTGGAAGGAAGGCCTTCATTGCTGGTTTAATTCCAATATCCATTGACTGCAGAGGGTGAAGGGCAGACATGATAGCACGGTGGTACCCCCGTGCCCAACCAGGTCCAACGGGCTACATGGTGGCCCCAGTTTGCTCTGCAGACCCTGCCACTGTATGTCCCCCTTCCCCCTCCATCTCTGCACCCCTGGCCCCGTCGTTGCCTGGCACTGTGGGGACCTCTGGCCCTGCCGATCATCCCTGCTGCCAGGGGTAGCGTCAGAGGACTGGCCTCCAGTGTCAGAAGAAGATCAACAACCTACACCGGGCAGCACGAGTGAGTAGACACCAATGTCCCATCTCTCCCACCCTCCAAGAGAGCATCTCCCCAGGTGACCCCCCCCAACCCTCCCTACATCCCTCTCCCTCTTCAACTCTCCCTCCACCCCAATCCTCCCTCCACACCCTCATCTTCAATTCCCCCTCCCTCCACCTCAATCCTATCTTCACAACCTCCCGCCTCACAACTGTGAACCGTGAGGGGGGGGGGGGGGGGGGGGGGGGGGGGCTGCACCATCAGGAGAGTTGGGGCCTATATTGAACAATAAACACCCTTGTGCACAGCCAGTAGGAAACTCAAACCTCCGCAGCAATTTGTTTTTATCCAGTAGGAAACCTCTTTCACTTTCTTCCGCAATGCATTGCCGCGTGCAGGTGATGGGTGTGACACTCAGCGGACAGGCAGGAGTCTGATTATGGCATAGATTGAGGAGCACCGGTGTCCAGCTCTCTGCGGGTTATCATCAACCCCTGCCCTCGACAGTGACCCACTGACAGTGCCGACACAATCCCAGCACCCTAGACTGATGTGACACATACGTTGGGAGGGTGGGAAATGGGGCTGGTGGAGAGTGTGTGAGTTTGTGAGTGAGATTGTGTGAGCGAAAGTGTGCATGTTAGAAAGTGTGCGTGTTAGAAAGTGTGTGTGTGAGAGAGGATGCGACGATGAACCAGGCCACGCTGAGGTGAATCGGGCCAGTATGAGGGCCTCCCTGGCTCTCCAAGCTTGCCGGGCCCTCAAGGTGGTGGCGGGGGGGGGGAGTGCCGGAGATGGGTTCTGGGGGGGTGGGGGTGGGATGGGGAGTGCGAAGATGGGGTCTGGGGGTGGGGTGGCGAGTGTCAGGGCTGGGGGCGGTGGTTTGTGTGGCTAGGTACCAGCTGGCATCAGTGGCGACCATGCTGCCCATGGCACCTGGTTGCGGAGGGAGGTAGGGCAATGCTGATGTATCGTCTACCCCCACCCCATGCAGACCATTATGTTTGGGCATCACCCAGTGATGTTGGCCGCCGCGGCGAGGGCCACTGCCCTGCATGTAGCCCTCTGTGAGTTGGAGCAGGGGTGTGCCAGGAAGGCAGCGGAGGCTGACGCAGAGGAGCGTGCCGCAGAGAGGCAGGTGGCAGCCGTCCAGGCTGGAGGGCCACCCATCCGATAGGACGAGGAGGAGATGGAGGAGGTGCCACGGCGATAGAGGCGTCCGATGAGACCTCATGTGTACCGCCGCCATATGTCTTACCAGGACCTCACGAACAGGGCATGCAGGAGGAGACTCCGAATGAGGCTGGAAACCGTCACTCATATCTGCCACCTGATGGCACACTTAGCACCGCGTGGGACTGGGGGAGGACACCCTCTCCCGGTGGCCGTCAAGGTGACGGTCACCCTGACTCTCTGCACGACGGGATCGTTCCAGTCACCGAGTGGGACTTGTCCGGCATCTCCCAGACATCGGTGCACAGATGTGTCCGTGCAGTGACCGACGCCCTGCATGACATCGCGGAGCGCTACATTCAGTTCCCTGTGGATGGGCCAGGCTCTGCCTCGGGCGAGCGGGATGGCATGCTACCAGCCTGTTCTGCCAGTTGCCCACCAAATGCACCTGGGACGGAAGGTGGGGAGTCCGAGGTGTTCCTGGGCCCCCACTGCAGGGAGACCCGGAAAGGGCCCCAGCATCTCCTCCTCCTCTCTCAGGGTGCCTGATGGCCCCCGGGGCTCTCCATGGGATAGGGGTGCGAGCGGATCCAACACCCGAGGCACTCCCGGCACCTGGGGCTGCCAGTCCTGGAGGCCCGCCCTGATATCAACAAGGGTCTGCATGTTCGCAGCCATGGAGCTCAGGGAGTTGGCCATCCCTGTCTGTGCCTGGGTGACGCCGGCCAGCACCTGGCCAATGGCGCCGATGCTCTCAGTGCCATGTGAGAGTACCTTTAAGGAATGGGTGTTTAAGAAATGTACCTTTAAGAAATGGGTGTTTATCAGAGATGTCAGAGAGTGGGTGGAGCTGGGCTGTCTGTCTGCTTTTTACTTTTGTTTTAGGCTGTTTGCTGCAGGGTGTGTTTCAGTTTCGTTTTCAGAGCTGGATAGCTGCAGTCACAGCCATAGGGGGTATTAGTCTCTCTCTCTGTAATCTAAAGACTGTAAATCGATCCTTTGATGATTTAAAATTAATAACTGTTCTCAGTCGTGACTTTAACCTGCTGTGCTTCTGTTAAAGATTTTTAAAGTCTTATGGATGTTTAAAGTACAACTTAAGGATTATTTAGTGTTGTATTCTTTGAGGTTGTATTTGAATTGATAGTTGCGAAGATGTTTACTGTATGTTTTAAAAAGCTTAACTTGAGGTCATAGGTCATTTGCGAAGTTGCGAAGATGTTTACTGTATGTTTTAAAAAGGTTAACTTGAGGTCATAGGTCATTTGCTTTAAAAAATACTTTTCCATTTCTGCTGTACCACACCTGTAGAGTGGGCCGTGTGCTCCCCATACCACAATCTGTTAAAGGTTGTGGGTCAGGTGAACTGCATGATACATTTTGGGGTTCTCTGAACCCTGGCCCATAACAAATTGGGGGCTCGAGGGAGATAAAAGTCGATCTACTGGATTGGCTTAGTGAACTTAAAGACAGTGAGTGGTGAGCCTATTGTGGGTTGCTTTTCAGGTGTGGTATTTCAGTTTAAGTAGGGACAATGGCTCTTTCAGAGGCTCAGAAGTTTTTGGGGGTGGAGACGGTCACACGCAGTACCTTGCGGACAGAGGCTAAAAACAGACTGTTAGATTTGGCAAAAACATTGCAGTTAACATTACCTGGCAAAATACAAAAAGATGAGGTAATTATGGCGGTGGCTAAGCATTTAAAGTTGCCTGAGATACAATTTGACTCATTGGAAATGGCAAAAAATTCAGTTACAAATTAAACAAATGGAACATGAGAAAAAATTAAAGCAGCTTTGAAATGTGGGAGTCTTTTAAGGAAAGGTTGATTAGAGTGCAGGACAGACATGTCCCTGTGAAAATGAGGGATAGAAATGGCAAGATTAGGGAACCATGGATGACGGGTGGAATTGTGAGACTAGCGACTTAAAACTGATGAAGCCTTGGAGGAATATCGGGAATGTAGGACAAATCTCAAACGCACAATAAAGAACAGGTACTACGTGTCCTTGATATGTATGTCCCTGTCAGGCAGGGAAGAGATGGTCGAGTGAGGGAACCATGGTTGACAAGAGAGGTTGAATGTCTTGTTAAGAGGAAAAAGGAGACTTATGTAAGGCTGAGGAAACAAGGTTCAGACAGGGCGCTGGAGGGAAACAAGATAGCCAGGAGGGAACTGAAGAAAGGGATTAGGAGAGCTAAGAGAGGGCATGAACAATCGTTGGCGGGTAGGATCAAGGAAAACCCCAAGGCCTTTTACACATATGTGAGAAATATGTGAATGACTAGAGCGAGGGTAGGTCCGATCAAGGACAGTAGCGGGAGATTGTGCATGGAGTCTGAAGAGATAGGAGAGGTCTTGAACGAGTACTTTTCTTCTGTATTTACAAATGAGAGTGGCCATATTGTTGGAGAGGACAGTGTGAAACAGACTGGTAAGCTCAAGGAAATATTTGTTAGGAAGGAAGATGTGTTGGGCATTTTGAAAAACTTGAGGATAGACAAGTCCCCCAGGCCTGACGGGATATATCCAAGGATTCTATGGGAAGCAAGAGATGAAATTGCAGAGCCGTTGGCAATGATCTTTTCATCCTCACTGTCAACAGGAGTGGTACCAGGGGATTGGAGAGTGGCGAATGTTGTGCCCCTGTTCAAAAAAGGGAATAGGGATAACCCTGGGAATTACAGGCCAGTTAGTCTTACTTCGGTGGTAAGCAGAGTCATGGAAAGGGTACTGAAGGATAGGATTTCTGAGCATCTGGAAAGACACTTCTTGATTAGGGATAGTCAGCACGGATTTGTGAGGGGTAGGTCTTGCCTTACAAGTCTTATTGAATTCTTTGAGGAGGTGACCAAGCATGTGGATGAAGGTAAAGCAGTGAATGTAGTGTACATGGATTTTAGTAAGGCATTTGATAAGGTTCCCCATGGTAGACTTCTGCAGAAGGTAAGGAGGCATGGGATAGTGGGAAATTTGGCCAGTTGGATAACGAACTGGCTAACCGATAGAAGTCAGAGAGTGGTGGTGGATGGCAAATATTCAGCCTGGATCCCAGTTACCAGTGGCGTACCGCAGGGATCAGTTCTGGGTCCTCTGCTGTTTGTGATTTTCATTAATGACTTGGATGAGGGAGTTGAAGGGTGGGTCAGTAAATTTGCAGACGATGCGAAGATTGGTGGAGTTGTGGATAGTAAGGAGGGCTGTTGTCGGCTGCAAAGAGACATAGATAGGATGCAGAGCTGGGCTGAGAAGTGGCAAATGGAGTTTAACCCTGAAAAGTGTGAGGTTGTCCATTTTGGAAGGACAAATATGAATGCGGAATACAGGGTTAACGGTAGAATTCTTGGCAATGTGGAGGAGCAGAGAGATCTTGGGGTCTATGTTCATACATCTTTGAAAGTTGCCACTCAAGTGGATAGAGCTGTGAAGAAGGCCTATGGTGTGCTCGCGTTCATTAGCAGAGGGATTGAATTTAAGAGCTGTGAGGTGATGATGCAGCTGTACAAAACCTTGGTAAGGCCACATGTGGAGTACTGTGTCCAGAGTACTGGCCGCGAGGTTTGCTAGTGTCACACGGGAGGGTTTAAACTAGTATGGCAGGGGGGTGGGCACGGGAGCAATAGGTCAGAAGGTGAGAGCATTGAGGGAGAACTAGGGAATAGGGACAGTGTGGCTCTGAGGCAGAGCAGACAGGGAGAAGTTGCTGATTACAGCGGGTCTGGTGGCCTGAAGTGCATATGTTTCAATGCAAGAAGTATTACGGGTAAGGCAGATGAACTTAGAGCTTGGATTAGTACTTGGAACTATGATGTTGTTGCCATTACAGAGACCTGGTTGAGGGAAGGGCAGGATTGGCAGCTAAACGTTCCAGGATTTAGATGTTTCAGGCGGGATAGAGGGGGATGTAAAAGGGGAGGCGGAGTTGCGCTACTGGTTCGGGAGAATATCACAGCTGTACTGCGAGAGGACACCTCAGGGGGCAGTGAGGCTATATGGGTAGAGATCAGGAATAAGAAGGGTGCAGTCACAATGTTGGGGGTTTACTACAGGCCTCCCAACAGCCAGCGGGAGATAGAGGAGCAGATAGGTAGACAGATTTTGGAAAAGAGTAAAAACAACAGGGTTGAGGTGATGGGAGACTTCAACTTCCCCAATATTGACTGGGACTCATTTAGTGCCAGAGGCTTAGACAGGGCGGAGTTTGTAAGGAGCATCCAGGAGGGCTTCTTAAAACAATATGTAGACAGTCCAACTAGGGAAGGGGCGGTACTGGACCTGGTATTGGGGAATGAGCCCGGCCAGGTGGTAGATGTTTCAGTAGGGGAGCATTTCGGTAACAGTGACCACAATTCAGTAAGTTTTAAAGTACTGGTGGACAAGGATAAGAGTGGTCCTAGGATGAATGTGCTAAATTGGGGGAAGGCTAATTATATCAATATTAGGCGGGAACTGAAGAACATAGATTGGGGGCGGATGTTTGAGGGCAAATCAACATCTGACATGTGGGAGGCTTTCAAGTGGCAGTTGAAAGGAATTCAGGACCGGCATGTTCCTGTGAGGAAGAAGGATAAATACGGCAATTTTCGGGAACCTTGGATGACGAGAGATATTGTAGGCCTCGTCAAAAAGAAAAAGGAGGCATTTGTCAGGGCTAAAAGGCTGGGAACAGACGAAGCCTTTGACAAGGTCCCTCATGGTAGACTAGTACAAAAGGTGAAGTCACACGGGATCAGGGGTGAGCTGGCAAGGTGGATACAGAACTGGCTAGGCCATAGAAGGCAGAGAGTAGCAATGGAGGGATGCTTTTCTAATTGGAGGGCTGTGACCAGTGGTGTTCCACAGGAATCAGTGCTGGGACCGTTGCTCTTTGTAGTATATATAAATGATTTGGAGGAAAAAGTAACTGGTCTGATTCGTAAGTTTGCAGACGACACAAAGGTTGGTGGAATTGGGGATAGCGATGAGGACTGTCGGAGGATACAGCAGGATTTAGATTGTCTGGAGACTTGGGCGGAGAGATGGCAGATGGAGTTTAATCCGGACAAATGTGAGGTAATGCATTTTGGAAGGTCTAATGCAGGTAGGGAATATACAGTGAATGGTAGAACCCTCAAGAGTATTGAAAGTCAAATAGATCTTGGAGTACAGGTCCACAGGTCATTGAAAGGGGCAACACAGGTGGAGGAGGTAGTCAAGGAGGCATACGGCATGCTTGCCTTCATTGGCCGGGGCATTGAGTATAAGAATTGGCAAGTCATGGTGCAGCTGTATAGAACCTTAGTTAGGCCACACTTGGAGTATAGTGTTCAATTCTGGTCGCCACACTACCAGAAGGATGTGGAGGCTTTAGAGAGGGTGCAGAAGAGATTTACCAGAATGTTGCCTGGTATGGAGGGCATTATCTATGAGGAGCGATTGAATAAACTCGGTTTGTTCTCACTGGAACGAAGGAGGTTGAGGGGAGACCTGATAGAGGTATACAAAATTATGAGGGGCATAGACAGAGTGGATAGTCATAGGCTTTTCCCCAGGGTAGAGGGGTCAATTACTAGGGGGCATAGGTTTAAGGTGAGAGGGGCAAGGTTTAGAGTAGATGTACGAGGCAAGTTTTTTACGCAGAGGGTAGTGGGTGCCTGGAACTCGCTACCGGAGGAGGTAGTGGAAGCAGGGACGATAGGGACATTTAAGGGGCATCTTGACAAATATATGAATAGGATGGGAATAGAAGGATACGGACCCAGGAAGTGTAGAAGATTGTAGTTTAGTCGGGCAGCATGGTCGGCACGGGCTTGGAGGGCCGAAGGGCCTGTTCCTGTGCTGTACATTTCTTTGTTCTTTGTTTTGTTCTTTGTTCTGGTCGCCTCATTTTAGGAAGGATGTGGAAGCTTTGGAAAAGGTGCAAAAGAGATTCACCAGGATGTTGCCTGGACTGGAGAGTAGGTCTTACGAGGAAAGGTTGAGGGTGCTAGGCCTTTTCTCATTAGAACGGAGAAGGATGAGGGGCAACTTAGAACATAGAACATAGAACATTACAATGCAGTACAGGCCCTTCGGCCCTCGATGTTGCGCCGACCTGTGAAACCACTCTAAAGCCCATCTACACTCTTCCCTTATTGTCCATATGTCTATCCAATGACCATTTGAATGTCCTTAGTGTTGGCGAGTCCACTACTGTTGCAGGCAGGGCATTCCACACCCTTACTACTCTCTGAGTAAAGAACCTACCTCTGACATCGGTCTTATATCTATCTCCCCTCAATTTAAAGCTATGTCCCCTCATGCTAGACATCACCATCCGAGGAAAAAGGTTTTCACTGTCCACCCTATTCAATCCTCTGATCATCGTGTATGCCTCAATTAAGTCACCTCTTAACCTTCTTCTCTCTAAGGAAAACAGCCTCAAGTCCCTCAGCCTTTCCTCATAAGATCTTCCCTCCATACCAGGCAACATTCTGGTAAATCTCCTCTGCACCCTTTCCAATGCTTCCACATCCTTCCGATAATGCGGCGACCAGAATTGCACGCAATACTCCAAATGCGGCCGCACCAGAGTGTTGTATAGCTGCAACATGACCTCATGGCTCCTAAACTCAATCCCTCTACCAATAAAAGCTAACACACCGTACGCCTTCTTAACAACCCTCTCAACCTGAGTGGCAGCTTTCAGGGATCTATGTACATGGACACCGAGATCTCTCTGCTCATCCACACTGCCAAGAATCTTATCATTAGCCCAGTACTCAGTCTTCCTGTTATTCCTTCTAAAATAAATCACCTCACACTTTTCTGCATTAAACTCCATTTGCCACCTCTCAGCCCAGTGCTGCAGCTTATCTATGTCCCTCTGTAACTTGTAACATCCTTCCGCACTGTCCACAACTCCAGCGACTTTAGTGTCATCTGCAAATTTACTCACCCATCCTTCTATTCAATCCTCCAGGTCATTTATAAAAATGACAAACAGCAGTGGCCCCAAAACAGATCCTTGTGGTACATACACAACTAGTAACTGGACTCCAGTCTGAACATTTCCCATCAACTCTTTGTCTTCTTCCAGCTATCCAATTTCTGATCCAAACTGCTAAATCACCCTGAATCCCATGCCTCCGTATTTTCTGCAGTAGCCTACCATGGGGAACCTTATTAATCTAGGACAAAGGTTCGGCACAACATCGTGGGCCGAAGGGCCTGTTCTGTGCTGTATTTTTCTATGTTCTATGTTCTAAATGCTTTACTGAAATCCATATACACCACATCAACTGCTTTACCCTCATCCACCTGTTTGGTCACCTTCTCAAAGAACTCGATAAGGTTTGTGAGGCACGACCTACCCTTCACAAAACCGTGTTGACTATCTCTAATCAAATTATTCCTTTCCAGATGATGATACATCCTGTCTCTTATAAATCTTTCCAAGATTTTGCCCACAACAGAAGTAAGGCTCACTGGTCTATAGTTACCGGGGTTGTCTCTACTCCCCTTCTTGGAACAAGGGGACAACATTTGCTATCCTCCAGTCTTCTGGCACTATTCCTGTAGACAAAGATGACTTAAAGATCAAGGCCAAAGGCTCAGCAATCTCCTCCCTAGCTTCCCAGAGAATCCTAGGTTTAGATAGAGGTTCATAAGCTGATCAGGGGAATAGATAGAGTAGACAGTCAGAGACTTTTTCCCCGGGTGGAACAAACCATTACAAGGAGACATAAATTTAAGGTGAATGGTGGAAGATATAGGGGGGATGTCAGAGGTAGGTTCTTTACTCAGAGTGTAGTGGGGGCATGGAATGCACTGCCTGTGGAAGTAGTTGACTCGGAACCATTAGGGACCTTCAACGGCTATTGGATAGGTACATGGTTTACGGTAGAATGTTAGGGTGTGGATTAATTTGTTCTTAATCTGGGACAATAGTTCGGCACAACATCGTGGGCCGAAATGCCTGTTCTGTTCTGTATTTTTCTATGTTCTATGTTCATACACACACTCTCACTCACACACACATTCTCGCTTACACACACTCTCTCTCTCACACAGTTTCTCTCACACAAACCCACTTCACTCACACTCTCACACACACATCCTCTCTCACTCACACTCTCTCACAGACACTCTCTCTCTCACTCACACACAATCACTCACACCCACACTCTGCTTACATACACACACTTTCTCCCTCACACACAGAATCACACACACACAGGGCACGATTTAACCAAAGTTTCTCAGTGTGGTAGTGATGTACCATCAATTACCACTAGACGAGAATGGTTGTGCCTCCTGCAGCTGGAACCAGAATGGGAGCAGCGCAGGAGAGCATACCCTTTTATATGCCGCCTGCTGGGAGGAGCCGCAGGCTGGGATTTACTGTGGTGCCTGTAATACATGGGCAGTACCGTAATACATGCACTGTGTTGCTAGTGGTGTTTACCACATTGAATGAAATGAAATGAAAATCGCTTATTGTCACGAGTAGGCTTCAATGAAGTTACTGTGAAAAGCCCCTAGTCGCCACATTCCGGCGCCTATTCGGGGAGGCTGGTACGGGAATCGAACCGTGCTGCTGGCCTGCCTTGGTCTGCTTTAAAAGCCAGCGATTTAGCCCAGTGAGCTAACCCAGCCCCATTCACCCCCTGTTTAAAAAATAGTCCGGCGGGGGTGAAGAAAAAACATTACAGATTGAGTCTGTCAGGGTCTGTGACCCTCTGCTGCAATCGCCTCAGTCCTGGTGGTGATGTGGGCGCCGACGTGGTCAGCTGCGACTCCGGGAACGTGTTGGCCTCGTCTTTGTCACCCCTTAGTGGATCCAGTGAGAGGACGGATCCTGCTGGGGTGGGGGCTGTGGTGAGGTTCGCTGGTGGGAGGGTGTGTGGCACAGGGGTGAATGAGGCAACCGGGGGGAATGTGGTAAACACCACTAGTAACACATTGCATGTATTACGGTACTGCCCATGAATTATGGCACCACAGTAAATCCCAGCCTGCTGGCTCCTCCCAGCACGCGGCGTATAAAGCGGTATGGTCTCCCGCGCTGCTCCCATTCTGGTTCCAGCTGCAGGAGGCACAACATCTTGTGCAATAAATTGATGTACCATCAATTACCACGAGACGAAAATGGTAAAACAAACGAGGCTTTATTGCATACCCTTTTATACGCCGCCTGCTGGGAGGAGCCAGCAGGCTGGGATTTACTGTGGTGTGTGTAATACATGGGCAGTACCGTAATACATGCAATGTGTTACTAGTGGTGTTTGCCACAGGTAGTGAGTGGGAACTGCCGCGGGTTTCCCGATGCTCGGCCCGGCGAGGCCGTCACTGCTATAAAATGTTAATTGGTCCACTTAATGAGGCCCCACGGGCTTCTCGTCTCCAATGATGGTCCCAACGGCTGATTCGTAGGGACTGCGCTCACCAATCCCCTGCCAACAAGGGAGAGCAGCACTTCAACCGTTCCTGCACAAGCAACCCCACTCAGCTCACAGCCATGTCACCGAGGGAACCAGACCCACGATTCAGCGATGCTGACCTAGCCAGGCTATAGTACACGATGGAAGCCAGATGGGATGCCAAGTTCCCCCGAGGGCCACGGAGGGTCAGTCATAGGCACCCGCCTGGGAGGAAGTGACAGTGGCAGTCAGCTCGGGGAGCATGACCAGGAGGACCGGCACCATGCCGCAAGAAAGTCAACGGCCTCCACCGGGCTGCTCGGGTATGTTTGCACCAGACCCCTGAACACCATCCCCTCCGACAGACCTCCCCCCATACTCGCCCCAGAAGTCCCCCCCTTGTCCCCTGACATAGTCTCCCCCATACTCTCCCCCTTGTCCTCCCCATCCCCCCCCCCCACATAGCCCATCTCCCCAAACCCCCTCCTACAACCTCCAAGCCCCCCACCCCTGCGAGTGAAGTTAGCCCATAACCGGCAGGAGAGGTCCGAGATAGGCAGCGAGGTGCCACACATCACAGTCCTCACCCCCTATGAGGAACGGGCCCTAGAGGTCACGGAGGTGGCCAAGGACCAAGCAGTGACCACCGTAGAGGTCGGCGCACAGCGCAGAGGTGAAGATCCACTGGCTCCACCCTGATGACCTGCCAAACGTGAGTGGTTAATGCCATACAGACTGACGCATCCCTCCCACTGACCACATGTCTACTCTCCCGTAGGACCTGCAGACAACGGTGCCAGCTCATCTGGGATGATTCCCCCCCCCCCCCCCCACCTGCCAAGAAAACAACTCCAAGGGGACCACCGTTACTGCGGCACTTGTCATCCCCACCCTCCACCAGCGCAGAGACACACACCTTGGTGGGCGAATGTAGTGGATAGGTTTCTGGGGCACAATCTGGTGAGCACCTCACAGTTGTTGATGTACCACAGGTTGAGGCAGGAATGTCCAGGCGAGAGTAGTCAGTGGTCTGCTGGATCCAAGGACCCAGCTGGGTCTCAGTCAGATGCTGAGCCTCTGGCAGACGATAGGATGCATCCGCGATATTCAGAGGGGGATGTCAGTGACCCTCCAGCAGGTCCATTGCTGATTGGATGCATCCCAGAGGCTACGGGTGCAGGAGATGGAGCTGGCAAAGCTTGGTACTGAGGCCAACACTGACAGGGTGGCGACAGCCGTGGTGTACGACATCAGCATAATGTGTGGAGGTGTCCAAGGCGTGGCTCAGTTGTTGACGGCCATGGCTGAATGCCAGAGTGACCCAGTCGCTGGAGGATGTCACCGGGTACCAGCTGGACCTTGATGAGGCATTGCCGAGCATGTCCCAGTCTCAGGTGGGCATTGCCGAGGCGCTCCAGAGCATGTCCTGGTCGCAGTGGTACATGTCCCAGTCTCAGGTGGGCATTGCCAAGCATGTCCCAGTCTCAGGTGGGCATTGCTGGGGCACTCGAGAGCATGTCCAGGTCGCAGTGGTACATGACCCAGTCACAGGTGGGCATTGCTGGGGCACTGGAGAGCATGTCCAAGTCACTGAGGGGCATCGCCAGGGGTGTCAACAACATGCTGCAGACCTTGGGAGCCACGATGGCTGGCAGAGCCAGATGACGCAGGAGCTGCCGAGGCTTGATTCGGGATACCCCCAGGGGCCGATGGACACCGACTGGGAGAAGAGGGTGCTGAGTATCATCTGGGTGGGTGGTGAAGTGGGGGCATGGGGGAAGGCAGATGGATGGGGAATTGGGTGGGAACAGTTGGTGAAAGAGGGGGAATAACGGATGGGGCTACGTCCGATGTGAAGCGGGCGAGGATGTGGTCCTCGCTGGCTCTACAAGCCTGCCGGACACTCACCACTCCCACCTGCTCTCCATCCTCCAGCTGCTCATGCGGGTCCTCCCTGGGTTTGTCCTCCAGCCCTCCTGGTCTGGCGCCTCCTCGTCCTCCTCCTCGGAGTTTATATTCTTTCTCCTCCGCCTCCAGCATGTCAGCCCACTGCTTTGACGGGTTGTTGAGTGTACAGCAGATCACCACAAGGCAGGCGACCTTCCTCAAAGAATTCTATTAGGTTTGTAAGACATGACCTTCCCTGCACAAAACCATGCTGCCTATCACTGATAAGTCTATTTTCTTCCAAATGTGAATAGATCCTATCCCTCAGTATCTTCTCCAACAGTTTGCCTACCACTGACGTCAAGTTCACAGGTCTATAATTCCCTGGATTATCCCTGCTACCCTTCTTAAACAAAGGGACAACATTAGCAATTCTGCAGTCCTCCGGGACCTCACCCGTGCTAAGGAATGCTGCAACATATCTGTTAAGGCCCCAGCTATTTCGTCCCTCGCTTCCGTCAGTAACCTGGGATAGATCCCATCCAGTCCTGGGGACTTGTCCACCTGAATGCCTTTTAAAATACCTAAAACTTCCCCCTTCCTTATGCCTACTTGATCTAGAGTATTTAAACATCCATCCCTAGCCTCCACATCATTCATGTCCCTCTGCTTGGTGAATACCGATGCAAAGTACTCATTAAGAATCTCACCCATTTCTTCTGACTCCACGCATAAATTCCCTCTTTTGTCTTTGAGTGGGCCAATCCTTTCTCTAGTTACCCTCTTGCTCCTTATATACGAATAAAAGGCTTTGGGATTTTCCTTAACCCTGTTAGCTAAAGATATTTCATGACCCCTTTAAGCCCTCTTTATTGCGCATTTGAGATTTGTCCTTTCCCGATATTCCTCCAAAGCTTCATCAGTTTTAAGTCACCTAGATCTTATGTATGCTTCCTTTTTCATCTTAGCTAGTCTCACAATTCCACCCGTCATCCATGGTTCCCTAATCTTGCCATTTCTATCCCTCATTTTCACAGGGACATGTCTCTCCTGCACTCATCAACCTTTCCTTAAAAGACTCCCACATTTCAAATGTGGATTTACCCTTAAACAGCCGCTCCCAATCCACATTCCCTAGCTCCTGCCAAATTTTGTTATACTTGGCCTTTCCCCAATTTAGCACTCTTCCTTTAGGACCACTCTCATCTTTGTCCATCAGTATTCTAAAACTTACGGACTTGTGATCAGTCGGTGATTCCCAAAGTAATCACCGACTGAAACTTCAACCACCTGGCCGGGATCATTCCCCAATACCAGGTCCAGTATGGCCCCTTCCCGAGTTGGACGATTTACATACTGCTCTAAAAAACTCTCCTAGATGCTCCTTACAAATTCTGCTCCATCTACGCCTCCAACACTACATGGGTCCCATTCAATGTTGGGGAAGTTAAAATCTCCCATCACGACCACCCTATTGCTCCTACATTTTTCTATAATCTGTCTACATATTTGTACCTCTACATCACGCTCGCTTTTGGGAGGCCTATCGTAAAGTCCCAACAATGTTACTGCACCCTTCCTATTCCTTAGCTCTACCCATAGTGCCTCAGTGCTCGAATCCTCCATCATGCCTTCCTTAATCACAGCTGTGATATCATCTCTGACCAGTAATGCAACTCCTCCACCCCTTTTACCTCCCTCTCTATCCCTCCTGAAGCATCTATACCCTGGGATATTTAGTTGCCAGTCTTGCCCTTCCCTCAACCAAGTCTCAGTAATACCAATAACATCATATTCCCAGGTACTAATCCAAGCCCTAAGTTCATCTGCCTTACCTGCTACACTTCTCGCATTAAAACAAATGCACCTCAGACCACCTGTCCCTCTGCGTTCATCATCTCTTCCCTGTCCACTCTTCCCCTTAGTCACATTGAGTTTATTATCTAGTACCTCACTGGCTTTAGTTACTGCCTCTTTACTGACCTCTAACTTCCTAATCTGGTTCCCATCCCCCTGCCACACAGAGAGAAGGTGCAGCCTCCGCAGAGACAGTGACCCAGCAGGGAATCGAACCTGGGACCCTGGCGCTGTAAAGCCACAGTGCTATCCACTTGTGCTGCCATGCTGCCCTGTGTCGGGCCTCCATATCGGTCACCGGGCTCTGTATTGGTGTCATTCGCCCAGTCCTCAGCGGGTGCCCTTTATCCCCAAGAGCCAACCGACCATCCTCGGGTGATCCTCAAAGAGGCCGGGGATGTCCAACTGCCCCAGGATGTAGCTGTCATGCACACTCCCTGGGATGCCTGCACACACGTGCATGATCTTCATGTGGTAGTTGCAGATGAGTTGGATGTTCTTCCTGTTGATGTAGGCACTCCCAGATGGCCCAGTGAGTGCACGGTGACATGCGTACCATCTATTACCCCCTAGACCTGGGGTATCCCGGCAATGGTGGTGAATCCTGTTACTCGACATCATGTTGGGCTTGGTCCATTTTAAAGTTTATAAAGTTCTCTGCCCGGGCAAACAGGACATCCATGGCTTCACAGATGCACTTGTGGGTTGCAGCTTTTGAGATGACAGCCCGCTCAAGCCCTGGAATGGTCCTGAGGCAGAGATGTTCAGGGTTGCAATGACCTTGATGGCCACCGGGAGTGGGTATTCTCCTCCTCTGCGTGGAGTCAAGTCCGCAAGGACATGGCATTGGTGCCGCACTGTCCTCTTGTTGAGGCGGAGCCTCCTGCGGCTCACACTGTCCGTCATCTGTTCGAAAGACCAGCGATGACTGATGGGCAGTCGGGTCCTCAGGATGTGGGGCGGGACCCTGCAAATGGGCTGCCAGCTCAAGTCTTTGTCAGCCCTGCTGCTGATACCATCTCCGGTGTCTGGCAGCAGCGCCACTAGGCAAGTTCCACAGGGTCCAAGATATCATCTATCGCGAGTAATATCTGTAAGGAATTAGAGAGGGTTTGAGACTGACAACCAGTGATGTCTTCCACTCCGGGACCTTCCATTTCCCCATTGCTCCCCACCCTCCACCATCAACACACCCTGCCCACGCACTCCCGGCCGCAGCGAGGGCCACTGATCATCAGACTCCAGACCCTGTACTCCAGAAACCCGCACGTAACATAACCTTGACCGGTCACTGCTCCCCTCCCCGGTGTACACACCCATCCTCTGGTCACCGGAATGTCCAAGGTGCTCGGGCCCATCCCCTGAATGTTTGGATGTTGGCTGCTGCATCTTAGGCGTTGTCTCCCACAGTGTTCAGGCACAGTGTTTGGCAAATATCCCACGTATTTCCTTACCAACCTTGTCTACCTATCCTGCTACCCTCAGGGAACTTTGGACATGCAAGGTCTCTCTGGTCCTCTGCACTTCCTGCAATCTTGTCATTCATTGTGTATTCCTTTACCTTGTTAGTCTTCCCAAAATGCATTACCTCGCACCTTTCAGGGTTAAATTCCATTTGCCACTGTTCTGCCCATCTGACTAGCCCATCTATGTCACCCTGTAGTCTAAAGCTTGCATCCTCGTTATTAACCACATCACTAATTCTCGTGTTATCGAAGGTTTGCAGGTCATGGGTATCTGAAAGCAAAAATGGATGAGCATTGTATTGTGATTAGATGAGAAGAGAAAGGAAGAAGTTGGACATCACCTTTCTCAGGAGGGAAGGAGGAATATAAGTGATCGCGATACAATATAATTGAATGGTCTGTCTGTCCTGGTTGAATAGCTAGTAATGAGAGCAGTGTTTGAGAAATGATTGTGATTACTGCAGCAGTGCTGAGTATATGATGGTGAGGTGAAGCATATGAACATTAGGTTTGAGTCTGGATTAATGGAGAGTGTAGTTAAGTGAGTATTCACTTCCCAAAAATGTTCAAATCTTTGCTTTCAACAGTTTTCATTTAATGTCAACTACTCTCAATTTTAATAATTTTTGCCATCATTTCATGTCAATTGATCTAATTTTGTCATCGTTGATATCACATCCACTCACAAGCAATTATTATTCGATTTAATTTTCTCTCAGAACTGACCATTTAGCTAGCATTTTTACACTGAAGCATGCCTGCGAAGCCAAATTATTGTTATCAACTGACATTATTGGCATCAATTGCTGCCCTGTGGCAATCAAACAAAATGTGACAATATATACAACCAAAATGTTCGTAAATTGCAACTGAGTGTGTATATTCCCCCACCCAACCTCTCTCTCATATTCCTCACTCTCCCCTTCCTGGTACCATACCCCTTCTTCCCCTCCCCAAACCCTACTTACTCCCCTCTGCCTTTTCCCTCCATCCTTCCCCATCCCTTCTTGACCCCCTCTCATCCTTTTCCCTACCCCCTATCCAGAGAAGTCTTAAAGGTCACTAGCGTATCTGCCTCAACCACCTCACTTGCCAGTGCATTCCAGGCCACCACCACCCTCTGTGTAAAAAACTTATCCAGCACATTTCCACTGAACCTTTCCCCCCCCTCACCTTGAACTTGTGCCCCCTTGTAATTTTAAATTCCACCCTGGGAAAAAGCCTCCAACCCTATGTATACACCTAATAATTTTATTTAATGAGCAAGCAATACAAAGTGAGCAAGGTGTCTGCAGTTCTATGAGAAGCTATGAGGGCAGAAATTCAACCCAGAATTCTGGACATTATCCCAGTTAGCATTCGAGTGAGGTGGTAAGACAGTGAAGCTTTTGTGACAAGCAGTAGGTAGAAGAACGTAGGGAAGGGAAAATGAGTCGGCTGTTATTTTGTCTGGGGTATTTCTCAGTTTCCTTCAGGTGACTTGTGGCAACCGTTAAGTCAGGACAAGGGAGATTCCTTGTTGTAAGAATACAGTTATTATTGACTCAAGTGAATGATTTACACTACTATCAAGTAGCTTTGTGGTTGTTTCCCTTTTCGCTGCCTCCAACTGAGCCGAATTGCCAATGATGGGAGTGGCGCGGTTCTGAACTCAGCCTCAGTGATTAAAGGTAAAGTCGCATAGCACAGCGGTACTAAAGGCATTACCGTGAATTCTCTGCTCGTTGCCATTCAATTTTTCTGCCGGCAGTGTACCCCCGCCAGCAGGTTCAACGGGAGGGATAGAATCCCGCCATCAGCGAACTGCGAGCGGCCGAGAAATACACAACTGGCGGATGGAGAATTGCGCCCAATTTCCATCTAAAAAGAGAAAAATTAAGATGTTTTTCAACAGAACAGCTGCACCATCTCAGACAGACTGATGCTCTGGAAGGTGATCTGACAGTTTTTTGGTACAGATTTTCTCTTAAGACCATAAGACATAGAAGCAGAAGTAGGCCATTCAGCCCATCGAGTCTGCTCCACCTTTCAATGAGATCATGATTGATTTGATGTGATAATCCTCAACTCCACTTCACCGCCTTGTCCCCATAACCCTTGATTCCCTTAATGATTAAAAGTCTGACTATCTCAGCCTTGAACATACTTAACGCCCCAGCCTCTACTGCCCTCTGTGGTGAAGGATTCCACAGATTCACTACCCTCTGAGAGAAGAAATTCCTTTTCATCTCTGACTTAAATGGACAACCCCAGACATAAGGGGAAACAACCTCTCAGTATCTACCCTTTTGGTGACAGACCAGCAAATTTGAGTGCACAGGTGTCTGGAACGTGTTTTATGCAATTCCCTGCTGACACCCACATCAGCGGAGTCACAGTGACCCAGTGAAAACCGTGCAGGAAATTCCGCTGCACTGACATTCCAGCACAATACATCAGCGGTGGACAACCTACAGTCTTCCAAGTCACTCACCGCTATATTGGAAATATAACACCATTCCTTCACTGTTACTGGATCAAAATCCTGGAACTCCCTCCCTAACAGCACAGTGGATGTTCCTACACCACGTGGACTGCATCGGTTCAAGAAGACAGCTCACCACCACCTTCTCAAGGGCAACTGGGGATGGGCCAAATTCTGGCCTAGCCAGTGACCCCCACTTCCCATTAATTAATTATTTTTTTTAATAAACATTTTATTGAGGTATTTTTGGTATAGTAAGTACAACAAAATAAACAATATACATGAAACCATAAACATGGTGCAAAAGCCATTTACCTTTCGTACAGGTCACACCCTTATTGACCCCCTACTGTAATCTAAACTACACCCCCCCCCCTCCCCGCACCCCCCCCCCCCCCCCCCCCCCCCCCCACCACCGTCTGCTGACGATTAATTTTCCGCTAATAAGTCGACGAACGGTTGCCACCTCCGGGTGAACCCTAACAGTGACCCTCTCAAGGCGAACTTGATTTTCTCCAAACAGAGAAAGCTAGCCATGTCCAATAGCCAGGTCTCCGACTTCGGGGGCTTTGAGTCCCTCCATGCTAATAGTTCCGTCTCCGGGCTACCAGGGAAGCAAATTCCGGAACATCTGCCTCTTTCTCCTCCTGGATTCCCGTGTCTTCTGACACCCCGAAAATCGCCACCTCTGGACTGAGCACCACCCTTGTTTTTAACACCGTGGACGTGGCGTCCGCAAACTCTTGCCAAAATCCCCTAAGCTTTGGACATGTCCAGAACATGTGGACATGGTTCGCCGGTCCTCCCGCACATTATGCACACCTGTCCTCCACCCCAAAGAATCTGCTCATTCGGGCCACTGTCATGTGAGCCCGGTGAACAACCTCAAATTGTATCAGGCTGAGCCTGGCATATGTTGCGGACGTGTTGACTCTACTCAACAACTCAACGCGTCTGACCATCCTCTATCTCACCTCCCAGCTCCTCCTCCCACTTGCACTTCAGCTCCTCAGTCTGTATCTCCTCCAACCCCATAAGCTCCTTATAAATGTCTGAGACGCGCCCTTCTCCTACCCACCCTCTGGAAACTACCCTGTCCCGAATCCCCCTTAGCGCTAGGAGCGGGAAGGTTGACACCTGTTTATGTAGGAAGTCCCGCACCTGCAGATACCTGAATTTGTTTCCCCTCGCCAACCCAAACCTTTCCTCCAACGCCCTCATACTCGGAAAGCTCCCCTCTATGAACATATCCCCCATCCTCTCAATCCCCGCTCTCCGCCATAACCGGAACCCCTCGTCCGTACTCCCCGGGGCAAACCGGTGATTATCACAGATTGGGGCCCAGACCGCTGCTCCCACTGCTCCCACATGCCGCCTCCACTGGCCCCAAACTCTCAGGGCCGCCACCACCACTGGACTGGTGGAGTACCGTGCCGGCAGGAACAGCAAAGGCGCAGTTACCAACGCCCCCAAACTGGTGCTTTTACATGAAGCCGCCTCCATATGCAACCATGCTGACCCCTTCCCCACCACCCACTTCCTGATCCGTTAATTAATTTTAAAGAATGTTTTGATCTCGGGTGCGATATGGTGTAAATGGAAATCCCACTCACCTTGCCAGAAATCAGCAGCTCACTGACTGGCTTGCAGAACTGCAGCCAGGATCGCTGGTGCTCCCTCAAGACATTGACTACCCCCATAATCTGTGTCCATGCCCTCTTGCTCATGTTGCGGTTAGTTTGTTCACAGCCAGGCAGGAAGAATACCACCAGGAAATTGATATCTCTGCTCAGATACATTGGCCCTGGCATGTCCCAGGTCTCCTGACTGACTGCTGTCCCTCTCAGCCATTCTGCTATTGGATTAGAGGAGCTGCAACAGTCAGTTTGCATTTTCTCCAAATCTTCTGTGCATTATTAACTTGACTAGATGCCATGACAATGACGGGATGGTGTATAACATTCTGATACCTCAGCCAAATAAATGCTTATTGGCTCTCCCTCTCCGTTGTGTGAGTGCCAGGGTGTATTGAAACTGCATGGCTACTCTGTAACGGACCAGAGCTCCTCAAAGAGCACACATGCCATGGTATTTGGTAAGATTGGGAGTAGCCAGGGGAATATTCGGTGTTTGGCCTTTGCTCGTTGAGATTGCAGACACGGTAAGGACTGGAGGTCTGAATATGGGGTTCAGTACCTGAGCTCTTTCATGTTCTGCAACCATTTTCTAGAAAGAGTCACAAAACATTCATCTGACAGAGTCCTCAGAACCAGGACCCCACAGGTAGCAGATGAGAGAAGCAAGGGTTTCTACGATGGGTTGAGAGGTCACTAAGCAACTGTTCAGAATGGACCAACTTTCACACAATAGCGCCAGAAATGACAGTAGATTGTCTAATTTGCCTTTAGGGGAGGAAATCTGCCGTCCTTACCTAGTCTGGCAATGTGGTTGACTCTTAAATACTCTTTTAAATGTCTGTCCAGTTCAAGGGTAATTAGGGAGGGGAAATAAATGCTGGCCAACATCCCATGAATTAATAAAAGGAACGTATTCACAGGTCATAGTTCAGCCACCTGATGCAGTATTTCCAATCACGACCTCAACAACCCTCCTTAAGGAGTAGTCACACCAAGATGGTACTGGAGGCAACCATTTTCTCAGTCCCGAGATGAGATGGAGCCACCTCTACACCTGACACCGTTTCCAGCAACAATGACACTTCCTCACTACTTTGGTACACAGTAACTCTGACTCCAGCCTGAGCCCGATTCGATGGGTCAGGATGGGAAGTGAAAACACATTGGGTTGGCACAGCCATCCTGGAGGCAGGTTTGCAACATTGGGGAATGGCCCGAATCCCGATTTCTACTTTAAGGAGGGAATCTGGTTCCTTGTTTCTCCTTTCGAATGGTAGATCCTGCGGCCCATTTCTATTATTCTCCGATCTATGTGTTTCCCACATTCTCCTTGTTATTGCGTTCCGTAGTGCAGGTATTAAGAGACTTATAATTAAAATCATAGGAAATTTTAATGAATCTGAATTAATTGGACAGAAGAGAATTAATTGCAGACATTAATTTGAAATTGGAGAAGAGAATGGAATTCCTAAATTGCACCTACGAGCCTCCTGTGTGGGTTTCCTCCGGGTGCTCCGGTTTCCTCCCACAGTCCAAAGACGTGCAGGTTAGGTGGATTGGCCATGATAAATTGCCCTTGGTGACCAAAATGGTTAGGAGGGGCTATCGGGTTACGGGGATAGGGTGGAAGTGAGGGTTGAAGTGGGTCGGTGCAGACTCGATGGGCCGAAAGGCCTCCTTCTGCAATGTATGTTCTATGTTCATATGTTCCTCTCTAACTTGATATGTAGAAAGCCCAATCGGGGCAACTTTGCTTTTGGATCTAATAATGATGAAAGGGTGAAAGCATATAGGAAAAGTAAAACTGGGGAAAAATCTAGGTCAGTGGTGGACAACCTCCAGCCAGGGCCATGTGCAGCCCATCAGGGTTCTGAGCGCAGCCCACAAGACATTTTGTTTCCCCTTGCCCACACGCAGGGTTGTCATATTCCCATCGGTGTGACTGATGTGAATCACCCGTAAAGCAAGGGCAAGTGAAGTGAGGTGTGTGCTGATTCCTCACAACATCGAATGTGAGAGTCCTGCGCTTCTGCTGCATCCAATCAACTGTAAATATTTATTTTGTTTTTACTATTTGAAGTTGATGGCAGTTCTAATAACATACAAATGATTAAGTATTTTATGTAGCTTGTTGTGAAATGTTTGACGTGTATTAAATGTATTCAATCTTCTTCAAGGGTCATATGCTCAAACTTGTGGCCCACTGAGATGTAGGAGGGCCACGTGGCCACTCACTAGCCCAGGATTCCCATCACTGATCTGGGCAATAGTGATCATAGCATTATACAATAACAGAAAAGGCTGTCAATTTGACAAAAAAAAAATAAGTCAACAGATTGGTGAAGATTGTTGTTGTTGAGTTATTGTTTCACAGGAAGTGGATGTCACTGGCTCCACCAAGAATTATTACCCATCATAATTGCCCTGGTGGAGGTAGGTCGCCTTCTTGAAAACTATAGTCAATATGAAGTAGGCACACCCACAGTGCTGGTAGGGAAGGAGTTGCAGGATTTTGACCCATTAACAGTGAAGGAGGGAAAATTGCAGGTGGCAGAGTTCCTTTGCATCTGCTGCCCTTGTCCTTCTAGGTTGTAGAGGTTGTTGGCTTGGAAGGCGCTGTTCATGAATCCTTGAAATATTGCTGCAGGGCATCCTGTGGTTGGTACACACTGATTCCACTGTATCTCAGTGGACGAGGAAATGAACGTTTAAGGTGGTGAGTGTGATACCAATCAAATGGACTGCTTTGTCAGCACGGTGTCAAACGCCATGCATGTTGTTGGAGCTGCACTCATCCGGGCAGATGGAGAATATCACATCTCACCTCTGACAATGAATCTATGGCTTGATATTTCACTGAGTCAGGATGACTTCAGAAGAAAGCCCTTTCATAATAGCAGGTCAGTCCTGATTCCAGGATTGCTGGCCCCATTTCCAGGCTGCCTGATTTTTGGTTGTTCCTTTAAAGGCTGCGGGTCAGTTCCTGTCAAGAGGCAGCAGCTGGTCAGCCCCATTGCAGGAGATGCGTGGCGTAATCCTTCATAGGTTTTCTGGGTTCATGCCTAGTTTTTCAGAGGACATGTTTCACCGGCTCTTTGGGTTGCAGGGTCACTTTGTACAACAAAAGTCAATACTTGGGATATTGTTCTGTCAAATTAACAAGATTGCATGAAACAGATAAAGCAAAGTTTGTACTTTCTGGGTTTGTTAATGGTCCTGGTGGAATCACCTCATAAGACACACACAAACCAATACTGCATTATATTATTGCTACTCTTAATTAAACTTTACATCAGTTTGACTGGAACTTCAATGAAATCTTTAGTTTAATTAAGCATTGTCTGGCATCTTTGAATCTGTCTATATATATGTTTCTGGAACATACCTCTTCATTCACCTGAGGAAGGAGCAGCGCTCCGAAAGCTAGTGACATCGAAACAAACCTGTTGGACTTTAACCTGGTGTTGTAAGACTTCTTACTGTGCTCACCCCAGTCCAACGCCGGCATCTCCACATCTTAATATTAATGCCCAATCTCCATGGATAATCTGACAATATTTGTAAGCAGATGCCAACAATAGGTTATAATGTTCCTTTCTGTGACTAGTCGGTGAATGAGTAAGTGAAGCTTGAAAGGGGAAAAATATAACAGAGCCCAATGTTTCTCTCTTTGGCCCTGGTGTTAACATATTATTTAGCAAAATAGTCCAACTATTCTTTGTGATGAGTTGACTGAAATGAGGCAGGGAGGACTGAATGTTTAACATGTGTTTATCTTAAAGCTCAAACACAGGAGCGTGCTGGCCAGCGATAGGGAAGAGAGTCCCACCTACCAATCATTCAGCCTATTATATTGGGATTCTGCTCAGGGATGTGCCCCTACTGCTGACTATAAAAATCAGACAGAAATTGCAGATCAACACAACCTTTCTGTACGAGAGACGGCAGAGAAATCTTAACAGACAAAATGGTGCACTGGACTCCAGAGGAGAGAAGCGAAATCACCAGCACATGGAGTGCCATCAATCACAAGGCAGTTGGCACCAAAGCCTTGGAAAGGTATAGTGTGAATGCATTATTATTTCAATCTAATTCATGCTCATCTATCAAATTTGTTGTGATGGGTGTTTATTCCTACTGCTTAAGATAATTAGTACTAAAGATTTCATTGAAGTTCCAGTCAAACTGATGTAAAGTTTAACTTTACTGTGTGCAAATGATGCATTGATTAAATTTGAGATTTAGATTCAATCGAGAATTTGACGTTAAGTTGAATCAATATGTTTTTTCCCTCCAGGATGTTCAGTGTCTATCCCTGGACAACCCGCTACTTTTCAACAATACATGGTTTTACCGCAGAGGGACATGCAATTAAAGTGGTCGGTGCTCTGGATAAAGCTGTCAAACATCTTGATGATGTTAAGACACAGTTCAAAGACCTCAGCAAGAAGCATGCTGAAGAACTGCATATCGATCCTGGAAGCTTCCATGTAAGAAACTAATCTTTTGAAATATATGTTCTATTTTTATTAAAGAGAATCTCACTGCATTTTTGCGGTGAAGTCAGTTAGAACCATAACTCTGGATGTGGATACACAGATACATGCCCATCTTTCCATTGGCTCGTACAATGTTTTGCAGAAGATCATGAGCTGACCTTAATGATTATTGGTTTTTCCTGTCAGGCCCACTTTCTCATTTAATATTATCTGAGAAAATATTTGGATGCTTTAAGTTTTAAATTTAACCCATTAGAATCATAGAATCATAGAATGTACAGTGCAGAAGGAGGCCATTCAGCCCAACAAGTCTGCAGCGGCCCTTTGAAACAGCACCCTACCCAAGCCCACATCTCCACCCTATCCCCGTAACCCAGTAACCCCACCCAACCTTTTTGGACAGTAAGGGCCATTTAGCATGGCCAGTCCACCTAACCTGCACATCTTTGGACTGTGGGAGGAAACCAGAGCACCCAGAGGAAAACGTGCAGACTCCGCAGAGACAGTGACCTCAGTCGGGAATCAAACCTGGGACCCTGGAGCTGTGAAGCACGCTTTGTTTCAAATGTGATAATGTGTCTTTTCTTCTTTTGTTTTGTCATAGCTGCTGACTGACTGCTTCATTATGGAACTGGCTCATCTTGAGAAGTGCAAGTTCACTCCTCATACCCACGCAACTTGGGCTAAATTTTTTAAAGTGGTTGTTGATGCTATTTCCAAGCAGTACCATTAAACCTACGACAACATAAGCCTTTCTTCGTGGAGCAATAAATGCAATTGATGAAAAGATTCTCTTATCAACATCTAGAAAAATCTTTGTGTTCTCAAGAAATTATATCACAAGTTATGCTGAGATAAAACTGATGCATTCTTGAAAACAATATTCCACTCTGCATGTTAATTCTAACTCAAATTTCAGAAAATGTCTCCATGTATTTTCCTTCAGTTGCTTTGAACTACAATAAAGAATCAAATTAATCTCACATTTGTCATATGTGAATTCTCTATTTAACTTCATTCTAAGCAATAAATACACATGAGGTAACACAGTGAGATGAAAATTCAGGATCCATTTTTCAGTCAGTTCTGAAATCTCCACCGCTAATTTATTAAATAAAACCATCAATTTTCATCAAAATTTCACAGTTGATTTTCAGTTTTGGATACCGGAGAGGATGAATGACTCCTTGGAGGAATCCAACAAGAATCAAACTCCCCAGAACCCTGTGAAATTGGACCATACATAGGGGAGAAAGAAAGTGCAGCAATCAAAGGGGCATAGACATGTATTTCTGTGATCACAAGCATGATTTTCAAATGGTATGGTTTCTCCCTGGTGCCAGGGTAAATAATATCACTGAGTGGGCACAGGATAATCTGCAGGGTGAAGGGGAAGAGACAGAAGTCATGATCCATGTTGGAACCAATGACAGTGGCAGAAAAAGTATTGAGAGACTTCAGGCATAGTTTCGGGAGCTATGAGAAAGATTAGGGATGGGACCGCAAAGATCATAATCTCGGAATTTTCCGAGTGTCATGTTACTGAACATAGACACAGGAAGATAGTGCAGGTAAATGTGCGGTGGAGGAGAGAGGGTTTCAGATTCTTAGAAACAGATGTGAGGACAGAGATAAAAACAGCAGAAAAATTAGAAATGCATCAAAACTTGCGATTAGCTACCATCTTTCCGGAGATCCCAAAGAGTGTAACAAACAAGTAATTTTGAAGTGTAGCTACAGTTGCAGTTTAGGAAACATTAAAAAAAAAATGTTTTTATTGTTTTTTTTGGTGTACATAACAAATATAAATACGAACAGAACAAGAGAGTACATAGGGAGTACCATTAGAGTTATTTACATCGAGATTGGTTTTAACGGCTTGATATGGAGGTCCATCTTCTGAAAATCCTAGAGCAATAAATTGATGCACGATCAATCGCACAAAGACGAGAGTTGAATACAACTGAGGCTTTATTGCTCTAAGATGTGTGGCCTCCCACAGCAGCTGGTGAAGTGGCTGCAGCACGGAGGACACACATATTTATACTCCGCCTACTGGGCAGAGCCAGCAGGCAGGGACTACCGTCATACCTGTAGTACAAGTCCTACAATACACCACCTAATGTGTTATTGAACATGAAGGCTACCGACCTTGAGAGTGAATCTCCTGCTGGCCAGGTAATGCCTCCAATGGCGCACAGCTTCAACGATAGCTTGGACCTCTTTTTCGACGGATGAGTGCCGAATTTCTGAGGCATGAAGGGTGCGGGAAAAGAACGCCATGGGTCTGCCTTCCTGATTGAGGGTGGCGGCTAGGGCGACGTCTGATGCGTCGCTCTCCACTTGAAAGGGCAGCGTCTCGTCTACTGCGTGCATCCCGGCCTTGGCGATATCGGCACTGATATGGGCGAAGGCCTGTTGACCCTCGGCCGTCAGGGGAAAATGGGTGGACTGTATGAGTGGGCGGGCCTTGTCCGCATAGTTTGGTACCCACTGCGCGTAGTATGAAAAGAACCCCAGGCAGTGTTTGAGGGCCTTGGGGCAGTGGGGGAGGGGGAGCTCCATGAGGGGGCGCATGCAGTCAGGATCGGGCCACAGAACTGGACCACATAGCCGAGGATGGCTAAGCGGTTCGTGCTGAACATGCACTTCTCCTTGTTGTAGGTGAGGTTTAGGAGAGTGGCAGTGTGGAGAAATTTGGCAAGGTTGGCATCGTGGTCCTGCTGATCATGGCCGCAGATGGTGACGTTGTCTCGGTACGGAAAGGTGGCCTGCAAACCGTACCGGTCGACCATTCGGTCCATCTCTCTTTGGAAGACCGAGACCCCGTTGGTGACGCCGAAGGGAACCCTGAGGAAGTGATAGAGGCGACCGTCTGCCTCGAAGGCAGTGTATGGGCAGTCCGCTTTACGGATGGGGAGCTGGTGGCAGGCAGATTTGAGGTCCCCCGTTGAGAAGACCCGGTACTGTGCAATCTGATTGACCAAATCAGATATGCGTGGGAGGGGGTACGCGTCGAGCTGCATGTACCGATTGATGGTCTGGCTGTAGTCCACGGCCATTCTGTGTTTCTCCCCAGTTTTAACTACTACCACTTGGGCTCTCCAGGGGCTGTTGCTGGCCTCGATGATGCCTTCCCGAAGCAGCCGCTGGACCTCAGATGAAGGTCCTGTCCTGGGTGCTGTACTGCCTGCTCCTGGTGGCGACTGGTTTACAATCCGGGGTTAGATTTGCGAAGAGGGAAGTTGGATCGACCTTTAGGGTCGCAAGGCCGCACACAGTAAGGGGTGGTAGGGGCCCGCCGAATTTCAGGGTTAGGCTCTGGAGGTTACACTGGAAATCCAGGCCGAGTAGCAGGGCAGTGCAGAGATTAGGGAGGACGTAGAGGGGGAAGCCGCTGAATTCTATGCCCTGGACTGAGAGTGAGACCGTACAGTACCCCCGGATCGCTACGGAATGGGATACGGAGGTGTACCGCGAGGGAGCAGCGCCTTACCGTATCCGGGTGGATGAAGCTTTCGGCGCTCCCGGAGTCCAGCAGGCAAGAGGTTACGTGTCCATCGATTTTAACGCTGGTCGATACGGTAGCCAGGTTGTGCAGACGAGACTGGTCGATGGTCACTGAGGCGAGTCATGGTTGGTCGTCGCTGGTGTCGGATGATGGGTTGCCCAGGGGGCACGGGTGCTGGAACACTCGCGGTGCCCATGTGCCATGGGGGAGACAGGATGGCGGCGCATGAAGGTCTTTGGGAGGACAATATGGCGGCGCCCATGGGCCGCACGTGGCGGAGGTTGCAAAAGATGGCGGCACCCATGGGCCGCACGGTTGCACGGAGGGGAAGATGGCGGCGTCCTCTGGCCGCGCTTGGTCTGAGGGGGAGAAGATCGTGGCACCCACAGGCCGCACGTGCTGCGCGTAGGGGAAGATGGCGGCGCCCACTGGCCGCGCGTGGTCTGAGGGGGAGAAGATGACGGCGGCCACTGGCCGCACATGGTCCGGGGAGGTGAAGATGGTGGTGGCCATTGTCCGTAAACGAGGGGGGTGGGGACAATAGCGGCGACTGCATGGGCCTGGTACACCGCGGCGAAGTGCCCCTTCTTACCACAAGCCTTACAAAGGGCAGCGCGGGCCAGGCAGCTTTGGCGGGGGTGTTTCTGCTGGTCGCAAAAGTAACATCGGGGACCCCCGGGGTTCGCTGGCTGGCGCGTGGCGCAGGCGTATTGGCTGGGTAAGGCCCCCGCTGGGGCAGCCGTCTGTGGGGTCCACGATGGTTAGGAGTGGTGGGCCGCGCGGCTGGGGGTGTAGGCCTGGATATTGCGTGAGGCGACCGTCATAGAGAGCGCTAGCTTCTTTGTCTCTGTGAGATCGAGCATGGTCCCCTCTAGAAGTCGCTGGCGTACGAGGTCCGACCCAATCCCCGTAACAAAAGCGTCCCGCATAAGGAGGTTTGAATGTTCCGTGGCCGTAACGGCCTGACAATCACAGTCCCGGACGAGTGGGATGAGGGCCCGCCAGAAGTCTTATCTGGACTCACCAGGGAGTTGAGAGCGAGTGGTGAGTACATGTCTGGCGAAGAGCGTGTTCGTCTTCTGGGTGTAATTTTCTTTGAGTAGCGTCATGGCTTTGGCGTAGTTTGGCACGTCCTGGATCAGCGGAAAGACGTTGGAGCTCAATCTCGAGTACAGTATCTATATTTTCTGAGCCTCCGGAACAGGGCTTGGCACCGTGTTGATGTCCGCCTCGAAACAAGCTAGCCAGTGCTGAAAGTCCTTTTTGGCGTCGCTTGATTGCGGATCCAGCTGCACGCGATCCGGCTTGATATGGAGGTCCATCTTCTGAAAATCTTAGAGCAATAAATTGATGCACGATCAATCGCACAAAGACGAGAGTTGAATACAACTGAGGCTTTATTGCTCTAAGATGTGTGGCCTCCCACAGCAGCTGGCGAAATGGCTGCTGCACGGAGGACACACATATTTATACTCCGCCTACTGGGCAGAGCCAGCAGGCAGGGATTACCCCCGTACCTCTAGTACAGATCCTACCATACATCACCTAATATAGGTGCAACAGTGGTTTCCCACAATGGATATGTCACAGTTTCCCCTTTCCGTTCTCATGTCCTTTCCTCACAGTGTTTACTGTGGCAGTTGTGGTCCCCTGTGTATCGCTTTGCCCTCTCTTTCCGTTTTGCCCTCTCCCTGGTTCCCATTGTTGTTACTCCAGCCCTCCCCTCCCTTGTGTCCCTTGGCTCTCCTGTTGGGTTTGGTTGAAGTTCTTGTTTCCCTGAACCTCCCCCTCTCTTTTCCCCCACCCCCTTCCCGTTTCTTGCCTTCTATGTCATGTCAACTCTTTTGTGATCTTTGGCAACTAGTTGTTGGCTACAAACAGGTCTTGCAACAACCAAGTGAATGGCTCCATTGGGTCTTTGTCTTTTTTAGGTATCAGCGAGATTAAGGTTGTGCCAGCGCAGTGTGCTCCTTGCCAGTGAGTCTGTGAACATCTCCTGCAGGTGCAGGGTCAGTACTCTTGCAAATCTTTTTAAGAGTCCATCGGGAAACCCATCTGGTCCTGGCGCCTTCCTCGCCTGCATGGAGTTAATACTCTCCATGACCTCTCCCAGTTCCAGCTGTGCTTCCGGGCCCCAATTCCCATCCTCCCCCATAGCTGGCATGTCCAGTTCATCAAGGAGCTGCTTCACCCCCGAGTCCCCTGCTGGGGGCTCCGAGGTGTACAGCTCCTGGTAGAAGGTCTCAAAATCCTTGTTGACATTGTCTGGATCAGTTACTAGTGTGTCTCCGCTATCCCTAATTTGTGCAATCTCCCTTGTGGCTGTCTGCTTTTTCAGCTGGTGTGCCAGCAGGCGGCTGGCTTTGTCTCCATGCTCGTATAGGGTCCCCCGCGCCTGGAGAGCAGGTCAAAGTCCATCTGTAGTTTTTTCCTCTCCGCCAGGACCTCTAAGGTCAGGCCTTGGAGTATCGCCAGTCCTCCAGTATGGAGCCAACTAGCTGTTGCCTAGCCGCTCTCTTCTGCCTTTCTCTTCACGCTTTAAAATCGATAATTTCTCTCCTGATCACAAATTTTAGCGCCTCCCAGAACATGGAGGGTGAGCCCCCCCCATTCTGGTTGTTAGTAATATACTCATCTATGGCCTGATATTTTCTCACAAAATGCCTTTATCGGCCAGGAGAGCTGTTTCCACCCTCCATGTGGGGTGCTGCGCACGGCCCATCTCCAACCTCACATCCATATAATGTGGAGAGTGGTTGGAGATTACAATCTCAGAGAATTTTGCCCTAACCAGCCCTGGAAGCACCAATTTCCGTACTGCAAAGAAGTCGAACCGGGAATAGACGTTGTGTACTTGGGAAAATGGGTGGGTGAATCGCCATGGGTCCACCGCCCCCATCTGCTCCATAAAAAGGCCGAATTGTTTTGCCATAATGGAGGTCTTTCCTGTTTTGGGGTTCGACCTGTTTGTTGATCCTGTACATAATTAAAGTCCCCTCCCATGATCAGTCGGTGCGTATCTATGTCGGGGTTTTTCACCGAGGTCTTCTTTCTAAACTCTGTGTCGTCCCAGTTGGGAGCATATACGTTACCGAGAACTATTGGTGCCCCATCCAGGACACTGTTGACCATGACATACCCTGGGTCCATAACCGTCTTTCTCGTCATAGACATTGTTCTCTTATTTAGCAAAATGGCTACCCCCCTGCCCTTGTCCCGTAGCAAGAATGGTAGGTCTGACTCACCTAACCCTCCCTTACCCATAGTGTCGGTCCTTTTTCCTCAGGTGCGTCTCTTGGAGGAAGACTCTGTCGGCTTTCATATTCCTCAGGTGGGTGAAGACTGTGGATCTTTTTACTGGGCCGTTAAGTCCCCTAATGTTCCAGGTGACCATCTGATGGGCGGTCTTTGTCTCCCTGCACCTGTGGGGTTAACCATATTTGCCTGGTGAACGCGCCCCTGCACTCCGGGTTTCCCTTTGTTAGGTGGCCACCCAAAATGGCCGCGGTCACATTTCTTTCCATGCGGTCGAGCCCCTGCTCTTTGGGATTCCCTTTGTCCAGAGGACATCCAACATGGCCACCAACATGTGCGTCCGCCACGTGGATAAGCCCCTGCACTCCAGGGTTTCCCTTTGTTAGGGGGCCATCCACAATGGCCGTGGTCGGGCCCCTGTGCTCCAGGGTTTCCCTTTTGATGCAACCATCAATTCACTCGAGACGGGAGTAGAAGTAAACTGTCGCTTTAATCAACTTAAAACAGTGCCTGCCTGCGACTGATCCAATACTGAGAACCGCCGACTGTCATAATATACATCTCTGTATACAATGGAGGGCAGACAGGCAGTGATTGACACACAGGATGCACACAGAACAGAGCAGCCAATCACCAGACAGGACACGACCACTATAAAGGCAGAGGGCAGCAGTTTCCCCGCTCTCTCGGGACCCAGTCTCTGAGACAGTCAAAGTTAGTGAGCTGGCCAGTGCAAACACCATGTGGTAGCTAGTAAATCTGGTTAGGCTAGTATCAGGTCTCCAGTCAAGTCAGCATCGTGTCAACCCACAGTTGAACATGTATAATAGTTTAGATGTTAAATAAAATTGTGTTGCACCTTAGCAAGTGTTGGAGGTCTGTCTCTCGCTACACTGCATCAAGTGCAGTCCACATCGACACAGCCTACCCAACACATCATGGTACCAGTGAGTGATGCTGACGGACCTACCCTGAGTGAATCAGTGCTGACCAGCAAACAGCCATCCGGTGACATGGAAAATGTCCGCCCTACTCCGCAGCTCCGCATCGCTGGCAACCTCGGTGCAAATTGGAAGATCTTCAAACAAAAGTGCCAACTCTATCTAGAACCCACCAACCTCGAGGCCGCATCGGACGCCAGGAAGATCGCACTATTCCTCTCCACAGCCGGGGACCACGCCATCGACATCTACAACTCCCTTACATTCACTGAAGGCGAAGACAAGACAAAATTTAAAACAGTCCTACTGAAGTTCGACAGCCACGGCGACATTGAGGTGAATGAGAGCTTTGAACGGTACCTTTTCCAGCAGAGGCTTCAGGGTAAGGATGAACCTTTTCAATCCTTTCTGACACATCTCCGCATCCTCGCGCAGTCATGTAACTATGACTTGACCATTGATTCCATGATCCGGGATCAGATCGTTTTCGGGGTCCACTCCGATTCCCTTCGCCAGCAGCTCCTGAAAGTCAAGCAGTTCACCCTCACCATCGCCATCGAAACGTGTGTTCTCCACGAACATGCTAACAATCGGTACTCCCACATCAGGGCGGCAGAAACGGCAAAGCTAACCTCCCACGAGGCGGAATGGGTGCAGGCCATCACACAAATGCAGGGCCTAAGTATCGACGATAGTGGCCATTCCGCGCACTTTTCCCGGGCCCCTGCACATGACCAAGGGGACTGCGAGACCGACGACCAGACTGTGCAGGTGCGTACGTCGTTCGACCACATGGCACACGGCACGCGCTGACGTTGGCGTCATGATGTGTCCGAATTGTGGCTCTGCCCATTTAAAGCGGCAATGTCCAGCAAAATCACGACGGTGTCTACAGTGTGGCAAGCTTGGCTACTACGCAGCCCTTTGCAGATCTGCTCCACTGCCCAGCATCCAGCGATCCCAGCCGCGGCGTAGAAGCGTCCGGTCAATACAGCAGGCCATGCCAGACTCCGACCCCGACAGCCCAACAGATCCTGATGCTGCGTGCCTCAAATCTCCATACCGGGTGGGCATCATTACGAAGCATGCACTGCCTTTCTCCTAGACAGCGAAGCACCTCCCGATCCTCAGCGTGGATCCCGATGACGTGTGGTGTGCTGTCCTCGTAGTCAACAAGGCTCACATCCGGTTCAAACTGGACACCGGCGCATATGCGAACCTCATCTCCAAATCCGATCTCGACACCATCCGCGTCAGACCAAGCATTCTTCCACCGGCCTGCCAGCTCCTTGACTATAATGGCAATGCCATAGTTGCCAGTGGCTCATGCTAACTCAGAGTTTCCAATAAGTCATTTAAAGCGACACTGCGATTTGAGATTGTGGGGCCTGACAGAACACCTCTGCTCGGTGTTCGGGCCTGCAAACTCCTGAACTTGGTTCAGCGAGTCCACACCATGTCATCCTCACAGGCGACGGCCTCACCTGATGAGAACTTCCAGGCTGAAATTGATGACATCATCACGCAGTACCACAGCGTGTTCGACAGAATGGGTACACTCCCATACAGATACAAAATCCTGCTCAAACCAAACGCCATCCCTGTGATCCCCGCACCACGTTGGGTGCGGGCACCCCTCAAGGACCGCCTCAAGCAGCAGTTACAGGACCTCCAGGACCAGGGCATCATATCAAAGGTCACAGAACCCACGGACTGGGTCAGCTCCATGGTCTGCGTCAAGAAGCCGTCAGGGGAGGTTTGAATCTGCATCGACCCCAAGGATCTAAACCGCAAAATCATGAGGGAACATTACCTGATACCAAAATGAGAAGAGTTGACCAGCGAGATGGCTCATGCCAAACTCTTTACGAAGCTGGACGCCTCCAAGGGGTTCTGGCAAATACAGGTGGATGCATCCAGTCGCAAGCTGTGCACATTCAACACCCCGTTTGTTCGCTGCTTCTACAAACGGATGCCTTTTGGTATCATCTCTGCCTCAGAGGTATTTCAGTGCATTATGGAACAGATGATGGAGGGTATCGAGGGGGTGCGCGTGTATGTTGAAGATGTCATAATCTGGTCCACAACTCCTCAAGAACACATCGATCGCCTCAATCAGGTATTCCACAGAATCCATGAGCATGGCCTCCGACTCAACAGAGCCAAGTGCTCGTTCGGTCAATCAGAAATCAAATTCCTTGGTGGCCACATCTCGCACCAAGGCATGCGGCTAGATGCTGACAAGGTCTCGGCGATCAAGGCCATGAAGACCCCAGAGGACAAGAAGGCAGTCCTCCGCTTTCTAAGGATGGTCCACTTCCTCGGGAAGATCATTCCCAACATGGCGTCCCACACCACAGCCCTCCGCCATCTCGTCAAAAAGTCGACGGAATTCCGGTGGCTGCCCGCTCATGAGAACGAATGGCATGAGCTGAGGGCAAAACTCAACACAGCCCCGGTTCTGGCGTTCTTCGACCCTACCAAGGAGACCAAAATATCCACTGACGTGAGCCAGGACGGTATTGGGGCGGTGCTCCTCCAACGGGATGACTCCTCCTCATGGGCCCCAGTTGCATATGCTCCCAGAGTCATGACACCCACTGAGCAACGGTACGCTCAGATCGAGAAGGAATGCCTGGGCCTCCTAAGGGGAATCGCCAAATTTCACGACTATGTGTATGGCCTCCCAAAATTCACAGTTGAAACGGACCACAGGCCATTACTTCACATAATCCAGAAGGATTTGAATGACATGATGCCTCGGTTACAACGAATCCTTCTCTAGCTACGCCACTATGACTTTGAACTTGTCTACACGCCAGGCAAAGAACTCATTGTTGCAGATGCCCTTTCCAGGTCTATCACCACACCATGTGAACAAACTGACTTTGTCTGCCAAATCGATGCGCAGGTGCAATTGTGTGCCTCCAACCTTCCGGCCACTGATGAGAGGGTCATCCAAATTTGTGAGGAAACGGCCAAGGATCCTCTGCTACAGCGTGCAATGCAGCACCTCACAAATGGCTGGCAGAAGGGACAGTCTCCCCAGTTTTACAACGTCATCGACGACCTGACGGTGGTGGATGGCATCCTCATGAAGCTCGATAGGATTGTGAGTCCGCAGAGCATGCGAGCTATGGTGCTCGGCCAACTCCATGAGGGTCACCTGGGGGTCGAGAAATGTTGATGCAGAGCTCGAGAGGCAGTTAATTGGCCGGGCATCAGCCAGGACGTTGCCAACATGGTCCTCAACTGCCCCACATGTCAGAAATTTCAGCCAGCTCAACCCAAAGAAACTCTGCAGCAACATGAGATAGTGACCTCCCCATGGTCCAAAGTCGATGTCGACCTTTTCAATGTCAAGGGACGTGACTATGTCCTTCTGGTGGACAACTTCTCCAATTACCCTGAAGTGGTGAAACTGTCCGACCTCACGTCGAAGGCGGTGATTAAAGCATGCAAAGAAACATTTGCCAGGCATGGGATATCGCTCACGGTGATGAGTGACAACGGTCCTTGTTTTTACAGCCAGGGATGGTCTGATTTTGCCCGCCTATACAACTTCAGTCACGTAACCTCCAGCCCCCACTACCCGTAGTCAAATGGGAAGGTCGAAAAAGGGGTCCATATCGTCAAGAGATTACTATGCAAGGCTGAGACTCAGGCTCCAACTTCAACCTGGCGCTGCTGGCATACAGAGCATCCCCGCTGTCCACTGGGTTGTCTCCCGCGCAGATGCTCATGAGTCGCATACAAAAGATGCAGCAGTCTCGGGCCCAACAGAAATCAGTATACGATGCTCATGCCACGGATCTCCCCGAGCTGGTCCCAACTGATCGTGTTCGTGTGCAGTTGCCTGACGGCGGCTTGTCCGCCACAGCTGTGGTGGTCAAGCAAGTGGCCCCGAGACCGTTCCTCGTCCACATGGCTGATGGATCGTTCCTACGACGCAGCAGACTGGCGCTGCGCAGAGTTCCACGCCCGCCACCTAACCATGATGTCCCGCCTCACACAATGCTTCCTCCGGACGTGCCCTACCACGAGGCCACCGATCTACCAGCAATCCTGCTGACCTCTGCAACCACCGCATTGGAAGCGGTCCCGCCTATCCAAGTGCAGGCGGCCCCCTGATCCATTCATCGCCCGCCGCAGACTAACCTTATAGACTGAACTTTTGCACAACTGTGTTATCTTATCGTTTTGACCTCTGTAAATATCGTTGTTACCATTTCATCTGCCCTATATCTGCACTAGTGACACCTTCCTGTGTACATAAGGTCATTTTAGCACATTCTGTATATAGTCATGCACATATACACATCCACATGCACATGCACCTTAATATTTATTATCTCAACACTGTGGTAATACCAGGTATTGCAGTACCTGAGAGAGGAATGGCCATTGGCTAGACCGCGGGGTCTACCATTGGGCAATGTACATAGCCCCGCCCTGAGAGGCGGGGTATAAGAACCGATGCCGTCCCAGCAGCCTTCACTTCTGTAACATCGCTGCTGGGTACAGTTCTATCTGATTAAAGCTGAATCGATATGACTCCTCGTGGTCTCAAGAGTATTGATTGTGCATCAATTTAATCAGATAAGTACTTTGAAAGATGGATCTCCGCATCAAGCCGACGTGCCTTCAGCTCAGCCCTCACGCAGAAAACTCCGCCGCGATTTTTAAGCATTGGCTGGCATGTTTCCAGAGCTACCTCGATACGGCTGCCGACACCCCCACGGAAAGGCAGAAGATACACCTCCTACGTTCAGCCCGGCGATCTACCCCCTGATCGAAGGGGTGGCGAACTGTGATAAAGCCATGGAACTGCTGGAAGGACATTACATTCATCCATTGAACCAGGTCTACGCCCGTCACCTGCTGGCAACGAGACGGCAGAGCCCAGATGAGACACTCAAAGACTTCTACTGGGCACTGATAGTGCTGGGCCAAAACTGTGGCTGCCCAGCGGTGACGGGAAACGAGCACACCAAACTTTTAATTCGAGACGCTTTCGTGGCAGGTATGGTTTCCCCAACATTCGCCGAAGGCCACTCGAAATGGACACGCTGGGCCTCACCGAGGCCTGGGCCCTGGCTGGGTCCATGGACATGGCGTACAAGAACGCCCTTGCGTACGCCCCCACGCGCACTGCGCCCCCCTGGGCTGCGTGGCACCCCGCCGCGGCAGCCCCCCAGACTTACCCGCTTAACCCCCAGACTTACCCGCTAACTCCGCCGGCCAACGCCGCTTCTTCTGCGGCCAGGCGAATCATCCGCGCGCGCACAGCCAGGCCCGCAACTCCACCTGCAAAGGGTGCGGCAAGAAAGGCCACTATGCCGCGGTCTGCCTAGCCCGCGCGGTGGCCGCGGTATCCAACGAGTACCCGCAGCCGTTTTTCCAGCCGCCTGCTGTCCAACCACAGTCGTTTTTCCAAGCCCCGACTGTCCCAGGCCCATCGCACTCCTTTTTCCCAGCCCCGCCGGCCCAACGCGCACCGCAGCCTTTGTCCCTCCAGGCAGCGTCGCAGCCACGGCCATTCTGCCCCCTGGCAACCACGCTGGAGGAGTGCGCGCCACCATTTTGTCCCCCGCCGATCCAATCGTCAGAGTCCCTGTCCCCGAACTCCATGTGCGATCCATGACCGCGCCATCTTGGATGGGGCCTCAAGCCCCCAACGCGGCTGACGACGCGCTGCCGATCTAAACTCCTTGCTGCAGCTGGCCTCCATTACCCTGGACCAGAGTCGGCCCCGAACGCTAGCGAAGGCCACCACGACGATCGCCATCAACGGCCACGTGACGTCGTGCCTCATCGGCTCCGGGAGCACGGAGAGCTTCGTCCACCCCCGACACGGTAAGGCGCTGTTCCCTGGTCACCTATCCCATCCAACAAAGGATCTCCCTGGCCTCCGGGTCACACGCGGTGTAGATAAAAGGGTTCTGCCTCGCGAACCTCACCGTCCAAGGCAGGGAATTCCGCAATTTCCGCCTATACGTGCTGCCGCCTCTCTGCGCAGCCACCCTGCTGGGACTGGATTTCCAGTGCCACCTAGAAAGCCTGACCTTTAAATTTGGCGGCCCTATACCCCCCTTACTGTCTGCGGCCTCGCGACCCTTAAGGTCGACCTGCCTTCCCTGTTTGCGAACCTCACCCTGGATTGCAAACCCGTCGCCACCAGGAGCAGACGGTACAGTGCCCAGGACTGGACCTTTATCAAGTCCGAGGTCCAAAGGCTGCTGAAGGAAGGGGTCATCGAAGCAAGCAACAGCCCCTGGAGGGCTCAAGTAGTGGTGGTAAAGACCGGGGAGAAACATAGGATGGTCATCGACTATAGCCAGACCATCAACCGGTTTACGCAGCTGGACGCGTACCCTCACCCCCGTATATCCGACCTGGTGAACAGGATTGCGCAATACAAGGTTTTCTCCACGGTGGATCTCCAAGTCTGCCTACCACCAGCTACCCCTCCGTAATGGTGACCGCCAGTACACTGCCTTCGAAGCAGATGGGCGGCTCTACCACTTTTTAAGGGTTCCCTTCGGTGGGGTCTCGGTCTTCCAGTGTGAGATGGACCGAATGGTTGACCAGTACGGCTTACACGCAACATTCCCGTACCTTGACAACGTCACCATCTGCGGCCATGACCAGCAGGACCACGACACCAACCTCCGTAAATTTCTCCAGACCGCGCACCTCCTAAATCTGACCTACAATAAGGAGAAGTGCGTGTTTAGCACCGACCGTCTAGCCATCTTAGGCTACGTAGTGCAAAATGGAGTCATAGGCCCCGACCCCGAACGTATGCGCCCCCTCATGGAGTTCCCCCTCCCTCACTGCCACAAGGCCCTAAAGCGCTGCCTCGGCTTTTTTAGCTACTATGCACAATGGGTCCCTAATTACGCCGATAAGGCTTGATCCCTGATCCAATCCCCGGTTCTTCCATTTTGTTAAGTCCCGAAACCTGCCTTACTACATCGAGGAGGTCAGGACAGTCACCAGGGACTGTCAAATCTGCGCGGAGTGCAAACCGCACTTCTACCGACCAGAGAGGGCGCATCTGATAAAGGCTCCCCGCCCCTTTGAACGCCTCAGCATGGACTTCAAAGGCCCCCTCCCCTCCACCGACCGCAACACGTACTTCCTTAACGTGATTGATGAGTACTCCCGGTTCCCATTCGCCATCCCCTGCCCAGACATGACCACAACCACCGTCATCAAGGCCCTCCAAAGTATTTTTACACTGTTCGGTTTCCCCGCATACATCCAGAGTGATAGGGGGTCCTCCTTTATGAGCGACGAGCTGCGTCAGTTCCTACTTAGCAAGGGCATCGCCTCGAGCAGGACGACTAGTTACAACCCCTGGGGAAACGGGCAGGTAGAAAGGGAGAACGGAACGGTCTGGAAGACCGTCCTGCTGGCCCTTCGGTCCAGGAATCTCCAAGTCTCCCGCTGGCAAGAAGTCCTCCCAGTGGCCCTTCACTCCATTCGGTCACTGCTATGTACTACCACGAACCAGACACTTCACGAACGTCTCCTTGCTTTCCCCAGGAAGTCCTCCTCGGGGACCTTGCTCCCAACCTGGCTAGCGACACCCGGAACCATCCTACTGCGAAAACATGCGAGGGCGCACAAGTCGGACCCGTTGGTCGAGAGGGTCCACCTGCTGCATGCCAACCCCCAGTACGTCTACGTAGCATTCCCCGAAGGACGCCAAGACACGGTCTCCCTTCGGGACCTGGCGCCCGCCGGAGCCCCACGTGCGCTCGAGCCACTGCCCACCCCCCTGCACCTGACCGGAGGGTCAGTACTGCTGCCAGAACCCCGACCCAGAGCCGAGCAGGCACTGATGCCCCCTACAGGCTCCCCTTCCTCCTGCCCATTTTTAGACCCTACAGGGGTGACGAAACTGCCTGGGAGGAAGACACCACGTTCCCGGAGTCACTACCGCCGGGGCCCTCACCAGGATCACCGCCGAAACTGAGACGCTCCAGCAGGACGACCAGGCCGCCCGATCGTCTGATTGCAGCACCATGAAGAAAATAAACAACACAAGAACTTTCTCCATTACCCTCGACAGCATGGTACCTGCAATACCTGGTCCTACCATGAAAAGGCGACAGTAATACTGGCCATCACCCCGCTGGTTCTTTTTTTAACAGGGGGTGAATGTGGTAATACCAGGTATTGCAGCACCTGAAAGAGGAATGACCATTGGCTAGACCGTGGGGTCTACCATTGGGTAATGTACATAGTCCCGCCCTGAGAGGCGGGGTATAAGAACCAGCAGCCTTCACTTCTGTAACATCGCTGCTGGGTACAGTTCTATCTGATTAAAGCTGAATCGATATGACTGCTCGTGGTCTCAAGAGTATTGATTGTGCATCAAACACACACAATACAAACAAAAAAAAAGGGGGGGGGGAGATGTCATAATATACATCTATGTATACAATGGAGTGCAGACAGGCAGTGATTGACACACAGGATGTCCAGTAAGCACACAGAACAGAGCAGCCAATCACCAGACAGGACACGACCACTATAAAGCAGGAGGGCATCTGTTTCCCCGCTCTCGCGGGACCCAGCCTCTGAGACAATCAGAGTTAGTGAGCTGGCCAGTGCAAACACCATGTGGTAGCTAGTAAGTCTGGTTAGGCTAGTATCAGGTCTTCAGTCAAGTCAGCATAGTGTCAACCCACAGTTGAACATGTATAATAGTTTAGATGTTAAATAAAATCGTGTCGCATCTTAGCAAGTGTTGGAGGTCTGTCTCTCGCCACACTGCATCAAGTGCAGTCCACATCGACCCAGCCTACCCACACATCACCTACAGGTCGACCTCCCTTCAAGGGGAGGAGCCATGGGTGGAGCCCATACAGGCCCCAACATGTTCCCCTATGGATAATGCCATACAATGGCCCATAGGAGGAGCCCACAAGGACAACAGCATAGCACAGATACAAATACAAGGGCAACAGCACAGATACAAATACAATGGTGGATTATTGGCATAATACATTCACCACACCTTTGACCAGAGAATATCGAACATATCCATCAACATGTGCAATCCAGGGTTTCCCTTTGCTCAGGGACCCTTCTAGGTGGTTGCTTACAGCGCTATTTTGTTCCAAGTCACCATGTGTGGCCTGCTGTAGCCAGTCTAACATTTTCCATCTTCCCTTGTCTATTTCTCTCTTACAGTGCCCCCTCCCCCAACCACTTTCCCCTCCCCCCCCTTACCCCAATCCACCCTTTCTCCCTTCCCCTTGCTTCTTTCACCTCTTGCCTCCCTGGCCCCATTATCTGCCCCCTCCCCGTCTCTGCCAGGTGCCTTCCCCCTTGCTGGGGGCGTGCTGCGGCCTCTTTCCTTCTCTACCTCGCTAGTGTGGTGGCTCCCCTCCCAGGAGTTACTGTAATCATCCCCCTCGTCCCATTCACTGGACTCCTTGCCCACTCTAACCCCCATCTTACCCTGTACTTATTTGAGCACAGCTCTCTTTCCCTCTTTCGCTACTTTTGTTTTCCAAACTGAGGCCATGCTCTGACGAACTTGGCCGCCTCCGCAGGGACTGTAAAAAAGTGTTCTTTGCTTGGTATGTGACCCCGAGCTTAGCTGGGTACAGCATTCCAAATCTTACGCCGTTCTTGTACAGCACATCCAATGTCCTGGTATATCCGGATCTAATGTCCTTCCCAGCTTCTGTTCTTGGTTGAGAGGATTGTTAAGAAGGCGTACGGTGTGTTAGCTTTTATTGGTAGAGCGATTGAGTTTCGGAGCCATGAGGTCATGTTGCAGCTGTACAAAACTCTGATGGGGCCGCATTTGGAGTATTGCGTACAATTCTGGTCGCCGCATTATAGGAAGGATGTGGAAGCATTGGAAAGGGTGCAGAGGAGATTTACCAGAATGTTGCCTGGTATGGAGGGAAGATCTTATGAGGGAAGGTTGAGGTACTTGAGGCTGTTTTCCTTAGAGAGAAGAAGGTTAAGAGGTGACTTAATTGAGGCATACAAGATGATCAGAGGATTGGATAGGGTGGACAGTGAGAGCCTTTTTCCTCGGATGGTGATGTCTAGCACGAGGGACATAGCTTTAAATTGAGGGGCGATAGATATAGGACAAATGTCAGAGGTAGGTTCTTTATTCAGAGAGTAGTAAGGGCGTGGAATGCCCTGCCTGCAACAGTAGTGGACTCGCCAACATTAAGGGCATTTAAATGGTCATTGGATAGACATATGGACGATAAGGGAATAGTGTAGATGGGCTTTAGAGGGGTTTCACAGGTCGGAGCAACATCGAGGGCCTCTACTGCGCTGTAATGTTCTATGTTCTATGTTCTATCTGCCCCAACGCAGGATTCTTTCCCGGTCTTGGTACCGGTGCATTTTCACAATAATCATCCTTCGCTGGTCCCCGGAATTGGGCTTTGGTCAGAGCGACCGGTGTGCCCTGTCTATTTCTGGTGGGTTGGGGAAGGTCTCCCTTCCCACCAGGTTGCCCAGAATTTGGGCCACGTAATCTGCGGGGTCCCTGCCTTCAAGTCCCTCTGGACTCGAGGTTCTGCCACCTCGACCGGTTCTCTTGGTCTTCGACCTTTCCTTTCAGGCTGTCTTGTGTCTCGTCCCACAAGTCCCGAAAGACGTGCTGTTAGGTAATTTGGACATTCTGAATTCGCCCACAGTGTACCCAAACAGGTGTCGGAGTGTGGTGACTAGGGGCTTTTCACAGTAACTTAATTGCAGTCTTAATGTAAGCCTACTTGTGACACTAATAAAGATTATCATTATTATTATATCTGCTCTGACAGTGTAACATGCCCTCATTGCTACGCTGAAGTTAGGAAATTGAGGAAATTGCAAACGGCAAAAAGAGACATTAAATTTTTTGCACATCACTGTCCATCATGTAACGAACAGGGTTGATAAGACGCAGTAGTGGGTGGGAGTATGGATAGTGCTAGAGAAGGAAATAGTTACACATTGATAGGAACAGGATAAGATGGACTGAGAAAGACACAAATACAGGTTTACAATGTCTGTATGTAAATACGCAAAGTGTGGTGAATAGATTTGTTGAACTTCTGACGCAAATGGCTGTGTTGGAATATGGGGCGGGATTCTCTAATCCTGCGGCAGAGTGTCCACGCCGTCGTAAACGCCATCGCGTTTTACGACGACGTGAACGGGCCAACCCGACGACTAATTCTGGCCCGCAAAAGGGGCCAGCACAGCACTGGAGCGGTTTACGCCGCTCCAGCTGCTGATCCCGGCACAAACTGGGCGTTGCGGGATCAGCGCATGCGCAGTGGCACCGGTGCCAATGCGCACATGCGCAGTACCTTCCTTCAACGCGCCGGCCCCGACCCAACATGGCGCAGGACTACAGGGGCCGCGCGGAAGAAACGAGGCCCCCAGCCAGAGAGGCCGGCCCGCCAATCAGTGGGCGTCGATCGTGGGCCAGACCACATCGGAGGCCCCCCCCGGGGTTCGGACCCCCCAGCCCACACAGGCCACCCCCCGACCCTTCCACGCCGAGTTCCCGCCGGCTGAGAGCAGGTGTGGACGGCGCCAGCGGGACTTAGCATTTTTACGACAGCCGCTCGGCCCACCCGGGCTGAGATTCGGCAGGCCGGCTGCGTAGAGTGGCCCCCGACTGGTGCAGCACCAATGCTGCCGATTCTCAGAGAATCGCGTGCCAGCGTCGGGGCAGCGTGGCGCGATTCGCGCCAGTCGCAGGGATTCTCTGGCCCGGCCCCGGGCTGAAAGAATCCTGCCCATGATGTCACCACAAAATTTTACAAAAGATAGGAAGGGAAAAAAACGGCTGATTGGGGAAGACGAAAGTTGTAAAGAAAGTAGGGGAAAAGACAGAATCCATGCAGAAAGGATGTGATCTGATTAGTGTAAGTATTCCTTGGGCCTCAAATAGTGAGTGAGAATAAATCTGCATGGAAATCACAAAGATGTACAAGAGTTTTAGACTGGCAATATTGGGGGAGATTTAATTAACCAAATATCAATTGGTATAAGTAACTGGCTATCACATAGAAGACAGAGGGTGGTGGTGGATGGAAAATTTTCAGACTGGAGACCAGTTACCAGCGGTGTACCACAGGGATCAGTGCTGGGTTCTCTGCTATTTGTGATTTTTATCAATGACTTGGAGGAGGGGGCTGAAGGGTGGGTCAGTAAATTTGCTGATGACACTAAGATTGGTGGAGTAGTGGATGAGGTGGAGGGCTGTTGTAGGCTGCAAAGAGACATTGATAGGATGCAGAGCTGGGCCGAAAAATGGCAGATGGGGTTTAACCCTGATAAATGCGAGGTGATTCATTTTGGTAGAAAAAATTTGAATGCGGATTACAGGGTCAACGGCAGGGTTCTGAGGAATGTGGAGGAACAGAGAGATCTTGGTGTTCATGTCCATAGATCTCTGAAGGTTGCCACTCAAGTGGATAGAGCCGTGAAGAAGGCTTATAGTGTGTTAGCATTTATTAACAGGGGGCTTGAGTTTAAGAGCCGCGGGGTTATGCTGCAAGTCCAAAGACGTGCAGGATTGGCCATGATAAATTGCCAAAAAAGGTTAGGAGGGGTTATTGGGTTATGGGGATAGGGTGGAAGTGAGGGCTTAAATGGGTCGGTGCAGACTCGATGGGCCAAATGGCCTCCTTCTGTAGTGTATGTTCTATATATACATGACCCTGGCGAGACCACATTTGGAGTATTGTGTGCAGTTCTGGTCACCTCATTATAGGAAGGATGTGGAAGCATTGGAAAGGATGCAAAGGAGATTTACCAGGATGCTGCCTGGTTTGCAGGATAGGCCTTATGAGGAAAGGTTGAGGAAGCTAGGGCTTTTCTCTTTGGAGCGGAGGAGGATGAGAGGCGATGTAGAATCATAGAATCATAGAATTTACAGTGCAGAAGGAGGCCATTCGGGCCATCGAGTCTGCACCGGCTCTTGGAAAGAGCACCCTACCCAAGGTCAACACTTCCACCCTCTCCCCACAACCCAGTAACCCCACCCAACACTAAGAGCAATTTTGGACATCTAGGACAATTTAGCATGGCCAATCCACCTAACCTGCACATCTTTGGACTGTGGGAGGAAACCGGAGCACCCGGAGGAAACCCACGCACACACGGGGAGAAGGTGCAGACTCCGCACAGACAGTGACCCAAGCCGGGAATCAAACCTGGGACCCTGGAGCTGTGAAGCAATTGTGCTATACACAATGCTACTGTGCTGCCCTTAATAGAGGTTTATAAGATAATGAGGGGGATAGATAGAGTGGGCGTTCAGTGACTATTTCCTCGGGTGGATGTAGCTGTTACAAGGGGGCATAACTATAAGATTCAAGGTGGGAGATATAGGAGGGATGTCCGAGGTAGGTTCTTTACTCAGAGAGTGGTTAGGGTGTGGAATGGACTGCCTGCTGCGATAGTGGAGTTGGACACTTTAGGAACGTTCAAGCGGTTATTGGATAGGCACATGGAGCACACCAGAATGACAGGGAGTGGGATAGCTTGATCTTGGTTTCGGACAATGCTCGGCACAACATCAAGGGACGAAGGGCCTGTTCTGTGTTGTACTGTTCTATGTTCTATGTTCTATGTAGAAGTATTTGATTAAATGGAAAGGAATGGGAAACATTTCTAAAATGTGTTCAGGAGAACCACTTTGACCAATATATCTTTGTTCAATAGGGAGGGAGTATTGCTGGATCTAATGTGGGATGAGGTGGTCAAGTTTGTGGGGGAGCATGTGGATAAGAGTGATCACTGTATCATCAAGTTTATATTATCAATGGGGAAGAGCAAGGAACAATCTGAAGTACTGATAGGCAGCACAGTGGAACAGTGATTAGTACTGCTGCACCACAGCACCAGGGACCTGGGTTCAATTCCGGTCTTGGGTGACTGTCTGTGTGGACATTGCACTGTGGACCCATGACTGCGTGGGTTTCCTCTAGGTACCCCGATGGCTGGCCCTACACATGCCAGCTGTACACTCTGCGGCCTTTGTACTGCGCCCTACTGTCGAATCTACTGTGGACGTCCTCCTTGGGTGGGCTGCGTGATGCCCCGTCAGCAGCGTGGTGTGGGAGGGCGGTTGGGGCACCCATATGGCCGATGTCGCTGTGCGCAACCACTGGCTAAGGTGGGAGGTCAGTGGGGTGCGCAGCAAGATGGCCGCCTTGCACGCCGCAGTAATGACGGCTCCTGCCTGGACACCCCGGTTCCAGGGAGTCCCCCCCAACCCCATGGCACATCCCCTGGTCACCCTTCACTGCTCCCCCCCAGGCCTGACAGACCCCGCCCCCCCTCCCCGCCCCCCCCCCCCCCCCCCACCCCCCACCCCAGCCAGCGACAGCACTGGCAGCCCATGGTTGCGTCTTTGGGAACATGTCCTGTCTTCCTCCCTCTCCCTCAGCAGCCACGGTGTCTGCTTCCCAATTTTATATACTACAATTGAATCTCGCTGTCGGTAATTCCTCCTGACAGAGACGGAGCATCGCTGGAGGCCCAGAGAATACAGGGTGGGGCCCATTAATAATATGCAAATGATGCTGACTGTGCAATTTGCATGGCCGCGTCGACGTGCGGCGTAGGACACACTCATGCTGCTGTCAAGGGGCCAGAACACAGCATTCCGTTTGCCACCCAGCGCTGGCCACCATTTTCGGCTGATGTACGTTACTCCGCCCAATCATATTTCTCGATTACGACGTCAGCCAGCAGAGAAGCCCGCCGTATGTTTTCCCGCTGGAGATGAATTGCAACTAGTTTACAATCCCCTTGGGTGCGCAAACTGGCAAGCAATTCTGTGTTCCTTGCCATGCAAGTTTATGCATGGTGTGGAATACGAGAGATTCCCAAGGGTAACCCGCTATCGGCCCGCCATTTTGAGTGGGCGGCCCGTTGTGAAGATTAAAGTGACAGAGGCTTCAGGTGTGAAATGTTTTAACGGTGAACATTTTACTGACAGATTTCCATTCCCTGTAGCTACAGACAGTGACCCCCTCAGTGGCCCCTCAGTGCCCCACTTGCTTCTTGATCTTATGTGGTCTCGTGCTACGTGAAGATGTGTCCCCAGGATGCACATCAGAGGTGAAGGCAGCCTGCTGCTTTCTGTGCCCTGTGACCTTTGACGCATTTGGTGGGCAACCACTGGAGAGCCTGGAGCCGGGGGACCCTGGCCGACTTATCGGTGTCACAGGCATCGCCGTGCCACCCTGTTCTTTCCGCTGTCCTTGAGATGTGCTGGTGTCAGGAGAGGAGGATACAGGAGAAGCGGAGACTGCTTTAGTCTCCTTGGTGGAAGGACACCAGGATGGGTTCCAATACTTCCTCCTCCCTAAGGATACCCGTAGGGCCCTGAGTGACTTCATGGGATGGAGAGGCAGATGGATTGAGCTCCAGAAGCTTCTAAGCCACCTAGCACTGCCAATCCTGGATACTCCCCATGTCTGCATCATGGTCAATGTGCTCCCAGTGATAGACCGGTAACCGCGAGCATCCCGCACCCTAATGGGGCGGCACGGTGGCACAGTGGTTAGCACTGCTGCCTCACAGCACCAGGGATTCGAGTTCAATTCCAACCTCAGGTGACTGTGTGGAGTTTGCACGATCTCCCCATGTCTGCGTGGGTTTCCTCTGGGTGCTCTGGTTTTTGCCCACAGCCCAAAGATGTGCAGGTGAGGTTAATTGGTCATGCTAAATTTCCCCTTAGTGTCCAAAGGTTGGGTGAGATTGTATGGGTATGGCCGGGAATTGGGTCTAGATACGGTGCTCTTTCAGAGGATCGCTGCAGACCCGATGGGCCAAATGGCCTCTTTCTGCATCATGGGGATTCTATGATTCTATATTGCCTAAGCAATAGTCCTCATTGACTGCTCCAGAGTTCGTCAGCAATGTCCATCTTTGTCTGTAATATGTCGCTCATCGACTGGGTCATGATATCGAGGGCTTCAGTCATGGTCGTTACAGACTGAGCAATGCCTTGGATACCACTACTCAAGGCGCAGGCAACTTGCTCCAGGTTTTCCATTGCAGTCCCCACCCTACCAGCATTGGCCTGGGTGCCACACATTGCCGGCACCATCACCCGCACTTGAAGGCTTTGAGAGTCCTCCAGTCGGCCTTTCAGTTGCTGGAAGCTCGCTGACACCCCCTTCTGAATATCAAGGCTGTGTCCTGTCATCTACATCAGCTCTGGGAGAACCCTGACCAGAGGCTCGGTTGAGGGTTTTGGCTAAGGTTGGTATCATGACCGGTACAGGCTTGGAGGGCCTTTGTATCATAGATAGAATTTACAGTGCAGAAGGAGGCCATTAGGCCCATCGAGTATGCACCGGCTCTTGGAAAGAGCACCCTACCCAAAGTCAACACCTCCACCCTATCCCCATAACCCAGTAACCCCACCCAACACTAAGGGCAATTTTGGACACTAAGGGCAATTTATCATGGCCAATCCACCTAACCTGCACATCTTTGGGCTGTGGGAGGAAACCGGAGCACCCGGAGGAAACCCACGCACACACGGGGAGGACGTGCAGACTCCGCACAGGCAGTGACCCAAGCCGGAATCGAACCTGGGACCCTGGAGCTGTGAAGCAATTGTGCTATCCACAAGGCTACCGTGCTGCCAAGAGGCTACCGTATCTGGAAGAGATCCAGCTGTGTCCTGAAATCTAGCAGACCTCTGATTGCCGACACCCTTGGATGTTCCTATCTCCAACTGCTGTGAATCAGCAGATGTGTGGTGCTCACCAGATAATGCCCCCAAAGCCTATCGGGTTGAAGGTGCATGTGATAGCTATGATGCCTCGACAGCATTCTCCTCAGAATGCTCATCTTATGTCATGGGGTGGGCGGGGGGGGGGTTCAATTCCAGATGGCACGGCCTCATCAGATGGTGATCCTACGAGACAATGGACATGGGGTCAGAGAGAAGGAAGGATAATTTTGTCTGACATGAACAACTCACTTGAGATGTCATGTGGGTGAATGGAGAAGTGGATGCTCACCTCTCTGGTCCTCGTAAACCTTGCTGTCAGCCACTGCTCTCTCCTCAGTCAACCCCCCCCCCCCCCCACCCCCACCCCCCCCCCACCCCCCCACCCCCCCACCCCTCAATCCACGTCTTTGCCCTTTCCGTCTTATTATGTTCTATCTTCTCATGTGGTGACAAAGAGAGGGCATTCTGAGCGACACGCTTGATGGGTCATTGGGGTCTACAGCAGGTGGCATGTGTGGATACCGCACCTAAACATAAAGGGGTTGTACTGGTAGGTGCCAGGGGGTTCTCAGGGACAAACCTGATGATCGGATGTGGGGAGGGTGCGAGGTGCTCACCAGTTTATGGGAGGGGGGGGTGCTTTGGGAAATTGACAGGTGGCAGGCAGGACTGATGCCGAGAGATGCCGTGGTAACTTCTGCTTGCAGCTTGTTGGGCGGTCACCTACCTTCTTCCTACAGTGGACAGCAATCCTCCTGGTCATGCTGCCCGCATGCACTGCAGCTGCCAGGTGGCAGTGCTGACCCTGCACTGGTTCTCCGACCCCCTCGGGAGACCAGGGTGCCACGTCTCTCACTGACAGCATAGAGAAGCATGGTCAAGTCGGCATCGCCAAAGCGAGGAGCAGGTCTCCGCACTGACTGGGAGTGAGTGCTGATGGAACCCCCTTCATATCGGTGAGCAGCTGAGGAGCGAGGCAGGCGAATCAGAAGGCGAGGCAGCCGTGAGATTCACGTAGGGGATCATTTTTTTGCACTAAGTGCCGTTGAATATGAGCCGTCATCCTGCCAACGACACCCCAGAGGGGTACCAATATCCTGGGGGGGAAATTTCCGAATGCTCTTTGCGAGGGTTTAAATTAGTTCAGCAGGGGATTGGGAACCTGAATTGTAGCTCCAGTATACAGGAGGTTGAGAGTAGTGAGGTCATGAGTAAGGTTTCAAAGTTGCAGGAGTGTACCGGCAGGCAGGAAGGTGGTTTAAAGTGTGTCTTCTTCAATGCCAGGAGCATCCGGAATAAGGTGGGTGAACTTGCGGCATGGGTTGATACCTGGGACTTCGATGCTGTGGCCATTTCGGAGACATGGATAGAGCAGGGACAGGAATGGTTGTTGCAGGTGCCGGGGTTTAGATATTTCAGTAAGCTCAGGGAAGGTGGTAAAAGAGGGGGAGATGTGGCATTGTTAGTCAAGGACAGTATTATGGTGGCAGAAAGGACGTTTGATGAGGACTCCTCTACTGAGGTAGTATGGGCTGAGGTTAGAAACAGGAAAGGAGAGGTCACCCTGTTAGGGGTTTTCTATAGGCCTCCGAAAAGCTCCAGAGGTGTAGAGGAAAGGATTGCAAAGATGATTCTGGATAGGAGCGAAAGCAACAGGGTAGTTGTTATGGGGGGCTTTAACTTTCCAAATATTGACTGGGAACGCTATAGTTCGAGTACTTTAGATGGGTCCGTCTTTGTCCAATGTGTGCAGGAGGGTTTCCTGACACAGTATGTAGATAGGCCAACGAGAGGCGAGGCCATATTGGATTTGGTACTGGGTAATGAACCAGGACAGGTGTTAGATTTGGAGGTAGGTGAGCACTTTGGTGATAGTGACCACAATTCGATTACGTTTACTTTAGTGATGGAAAGGGATAGGTATATACCGCAGGGCAAGAGTTATATCTGGGGGAAAGGCAATTATGATGCGATGAGGCAAGACTTTGGATGCATCGGATGGAGAGGAAAACTGCAGGGGATGGGCACAATGGAAATGTGGAGCTTGTTCAAGAAACAGCTACTGCGTGTCCTTGATAAGTATGTACCTGTCAGGCAGGGAGGAAGTGGTTGAGCGAGGGAACCGTGGTTTACTAAGTCTTACAACACCAGGTTAAAGTCCAACAGGTTTGTTTCGATGTCACTAGCTTTCGGAACGCTGCTCCTTCCTCAGAAAGCTAGTGACATCGAAACAAACCTGTTGGACTTTAACCTGGTGTTGTAAGACTTCGTACTGTGCTCACCCCAGTCCAACGCCGGCATCTCCACATCGTGGTTTACTAAGGCAGTCGAAACACTTGTCAAGAGGAAGAAGGAGGCTTATGTAAAGATGAGACATGAAGGTTCAGTTAGGGTGCTCGAGAGTTACAAGTTAGCAAGGAAGGACCTAAAGAGAGAGCTAAGAAGAGCCAGGAGGGGACATGAGAAGTCTTTGGCAGGTAGGATCAAGGATAACCCTGAAGCTTTCTATAGATATGTCAGGAATAAATGGATGACTAGGGTAAGAGTAGGGCCAGTCAAGGACAGTAGTGGGAAGTTGTGCGTGGAGTCCGAGGAGATAGGACAGGTGTTAAATGAATATTTTTCATCAGTATTCACACAGGAAAAAGACAATGTTGTCGAGGAGAATACTAAGATTCAGGCTACTAGACGAGAAGAGCTTGACGTTTATAAGGAGGAGGTGTTAGCAATTCTGGAAAGTGTGAAAATAGATACGTCCCCTGGGCCGGATGGGATTTATCCTAGGATTCTCTGGGAAGCTAGGGAGGAGATTGCTAAGCCTTTGGCTTTGATCTTTAAGTCATCTTTGTCTACAGGAATAGTGCCAGAAGACTGGAGGATAGCAAATATTGTCCCCTTGTTCAAGAAGGGAAGTAGAGACAACCCCGGAACTATAGACCAGTGAGCCTTACTTCTGTTCTGGGCAAAGTCTTGGCAAGGTTTATAAGAGATAGGATGTATAATCATCTGGAAAGGAATAATTTGATCAGAGACAGTCAACACGGCTTTGTGAAGAGTAGGTCGTGCCTCACAAACCTTATTGAGTTCTTTGAGAATGTGACCAAACAGGTGGATGAGGGTAAAGCAGTTGATGTGGTGTATATGGATTTCAGTAGAGCGTTTGATAAGGTTTCCCACGGTAGGCTACTGCAGAAAATACGGAGGCATGGGATTCAGGGCGATTTAGCAGTTTGGATCAGAAATTGGCTAGCTGGAAGAAGACAAACGGTGGTGGTTGATGGGAAATGTTCAGACTGGAGTCCAGTTACTAGTGGTGCATCACTAGGATCTGTTTTGGGGCCACTGCTGTTTGTCATTTTTATAAATGACCTGGAGGAGGGCGTAGAAGGATGGGTGAGTACATTTGCAGATGACACTAAAGTCGGTGGAGTTGTGGACAGAGCGGACGGATGTTACAAGTTACAGAGGGACATAGATAAGCTGCAGTGCTGGACTGAGAAGTGGCAAATTGAGTTTCATGCAGGAAAGTGTGAGGTGATTCATTTTGGAAGGAATAACAGGAAGACAGCGTACTGGGCTAATGGTAAGATTCTTGGTAGTGTGGATGAGCAGAGAGATCTCGGTGTCCATGTACATAGATCCCTGAAAGTTGCCACCCAGGTTGAGAGGGTTGTTAAGAAGGCGTACGGTGTGTTAGCTTTTATTGGTAGAGCGATTGAGTTTCGGAGCCCTGAGGTCATGTTGCAGCTGTACAAAACTCTGGTGCGGCCGCATTTGGAGTATTGCGTGCAATTCTGGTGGCCGCATTATAGGAAGGATGTGGAAGCATTGGAAAGGGTGCAGAGGAGATTTACCAGAATGTTGCCTGGTATGAAGGGAAGATCTTGTGAGGGAAGGCTGAGGAACTTGAGGCTGTTTTCGTTAGAGAGAAGAAGGTTAAGAGGTGACTTAATTGAGGCATACAAGATGATCAAAGGATTAGATAGGGTGGACAGTGAGAGCCTTTTTCCTCGGATGGTGATGTCTAGCACGAGGGGACATAGCTTTAAATTGAGGGGAGATAGATATAGGACAGATGTCAGAGGTAGGTTCTTTACTCAGAGAGTAGTAAGGGCGTGGAATGCCCTGCCTGCAACAGTAGTGGACTCGCCAACACTAAGGGCATTCAAATGGTCATTGGATAGACATATGGACGATAAGGGAATAGTGTAAATGGGCTTTAGAGTGGTTTCACAGGTCGGCGCAACATCGAGGGCCGAAGGGCCTGTACTGCGCTGTAATGTTCGATCTACAACCCGGCCAAACCTGCCCAAAATGACCCTTCGTCAGTATTTGGGTGAATCGTACCCAGGATCTCTACTGTACTTTCAGCACAGCACTCCAGAAATTGCCAATGTGCTTTTTTAATTGAACCACACTTATTTGTGACAAAAAGAAGTTTTATTGATGGAGCTGTTTAAAGAGAAATGTAATCTCTTCTTGAATTTGGGCAATTTTGTGCTGTAACATATATAAGGCTCGGGATTCTCCGTTGCCCGACACCAAAATTGTATTCGGCGACAGGACGGAGAATCCCCGTTTGCGACTGAATCGGGGCCGGCACCGTTTTTCGGAAGCTCTGCCCCCTCCAAATCGGCATCATTGTGGTGCACGCCGCACGCTGTCAGCGTGTGGATTTGAGGCCCACACCCGATGCTCCGCCCCGGATGGGCCGAGTTCACGACCGCGCGGGTCGCGTGGGGTCTGAGTTTCGTAAATCTGGCGTGGCGGCTGCGGTCTGTGTCCCGCGCCGCTACAGTCGGGTGGGAGTCATGCTGCTGGCCGGGGGGGCTTCTGTGGGGGCTGTGGGGACTGGTGGGGGGCGTTCAGCGGTGGCGTGGGAGTGTCCAGGAGGACACTATTTGGCCGGCCGGAACCGCGCGAGGCTGATGCCATGTTGTATGGTGCAACCGCTGCAGGTTGTCGACGTGCGCATGCGTGGCCACGGACCCTCCAATTCTCCAGCCGTTTATGTTGGGAATGCCGGGAGTATCACATGGCGCTGTTGCTAGCCCCCCACTGGGCGGAGCATTGGTCCGGGGAAGGCACTGACGTTTTCATTGTAATATTAGTCACTTCCTCCGGACATAGCCTCAAAATCGGAGAATCCAGCCCAAGATTCTTTTTAATTGCAAGTTGTTCCTCTATTCGGTTTATAAATGTTCTTAATGTTATTAAGTCAAATGACAAAATGATAATTGTATTTACGTTCCTCACTAAAGACAGGGAGGGATAAAAGGGAGAAACCTGGTGAAAAAGTTGTTTACCAGACCTCAAGAATGTTTAACGGAACGCACACCCCATCCTTTAGCACAAGGTATCTTTGCACTATCTGTTTACTGTTTAGGTGCTGGCAAACTAAGATGTTGATTAAAGCTCTCTTTCCTTCACCGGCTTGTCGATATCAGTCGAAGCCAGATGAGCTGCTGGATCATGAACCTGACATCATCTGAACCATTTCCAATGAAGAGGCTGCCTGAACACTCACGATAATGACAGAACTGCGACACAGAACGCCCAATTGAAGAGCCCTCACCACACGACTGGCAGCCCCACTGAGTGAGAAAAGGGAGCATGAAGGCTCCTCAAAATGCACGTGGTCTCTGAGGCCTGCAGAGAATTTAAAAGTGAAGAGGACCCACACGATTAGGGCTGCAAGTGTGGAGAGTGTGGGCAATTTTGTGCTGCAACATTGATAAGATTCTTTTTAATTGAGACCACAGGATTGTCAGTGGTCGCAGCTGTGGCCTTTACATTGGGCCATTCTAACATATGAATATATGAAAAAAGAGCAGAAGTAGGCCATTCGGCCCATCGAGCATGCACTGCTATTCAGTGAAATCATGGCTGTTCTTTTTGTGATTTGAATTCCACATTTCCCACCTACCCCGATAGCCTTTGATCCTCTTGCCGAACAAGGATCTAATTATCTCCACCGTAAAAATAATCAGTGACTCAACCTCCACCGTCTTCTGAGGAAGAAAATTCCAAAGTCTCACAACCATCAGAGAGAAAAAATTCTCCTCATCTCTGTACTAAAAGGGTGACCCCTAAATTTAAAACATTGCCCCTAGTTCTGGACTCAGCCACAAGGCGGAAACATCCTTTCCTCATCCACCTTGTCGAGACCATTCAGGACCTTATTAACTTCAATCAAGCCCTCACACTTCTAAACTCCGGCAGAAAGAAGCCCAGTCTATCCAACCTTTCCTCATAAGCCAAACTGCTCATTCTAGGTATCTGTCAGGTTTTGATGGCCCCCCACCCCAGATCTGAATCCAAGTATCTGCCAGGCTCTGAACTCAGCGGGGGAGGGGCAATCGGACACTACCAAAATACCAGCCAGTTCAGAAAGTTCCCTCATGTGGAGCCTCAGTCTTCAATATGCAGCAAGCTGAGGTCACCAACAAAAGACACAAATTTACTTCAAATCTTATGATTTAAGATAAATTTAATAAGCAATGACTGAGATGGAAAGAAATATAATTGCATATTTTCAGACTTTTCCCATTTGTCGTCGAAATCAAAATAAAGACAAATTCCTCGAGGTTCAATTTAAGGAAATGTATTTACACAAATATATTTGCGGAGCTGCAAAAGCTCGTGCACTGCACTCTGAGATTTGATTGAAGACTCTTTTTAATTGCAAGTTGTTCCTCTATTCGGTTTATAAATGTTCTTAATGTTATTAAGTCAAATGACAAAATGATAATTGTATTTACGTTCCTCACTAAAGACAGGGAGGGATAAAAGGGAGGAATTTATAGTCTGAAATCACAGTTTGCAGTAAGCAGCCATGTTTATATTAAATAGACCTTGGACAGTACGTAAGCTGAAATACGTAGGACGTATGTTCTTGCCCTTGGCTAAAAACAACTTTAGTACACATTTTGTTATCTTTCAGAGGACAATGTGTTTTCATAATAAGGCCGAAACCAGAATATTTCAGCAGTATTTCATTTATGTTAATTTCCCTTCCACAATTCCCTCCTTGTTGATCTTTTGATCAACACCTTTTAGTAAATTATCATGTCCTCCGTAGAGAAGGGTGGGTTATAATGTAAGGGGAACGGACGTATGACAGTTCCCTGCGTGTTATGAGCTGGCAGCAAGGAGGCAAGGCAGCTAGGGCTGTTCTCCCATGTTCGTACAATAAAAACATCTTGCGCAATATTAAAACAGTAACCATATGACAAACAAGATTACAATGGCGATTATAATCCAGAACACAATCCTCTGTCCCAACGACCCTAACCACCCAAAGCTAAAGTTCCATCCCTCATTTTCATGTAATCTTGTCACCTCTCTACGAATGATTATCAATTTTTCTGAGCTATCAGGGATGTATGTGCAACAGTCACTTCCAATTAGGGCACAAGTACCTCCCTTTTCAGCTCACAAGAAATCAAGAGCCACTCTATTCTGCAGGGCAACCGCTCTTAGAGCAACCATCTCAGTTTCTGTCTGGTTAACAGTTTCTGCCCATGTCATAATACTCTGTGTCGTCCTGTGATGGGGATGGTCCTGCAATTGCTCAATGTGAAGCACAGAAGGGACTACCTATCCCAAATAACAGGAGCCTTCCCAATTTTCTGGTATGGCCACAGATAAAATACGTGCCGTTATATGCGGTCAGGTTTCCTGTACTATCAGTCATCATTAGTTTAATCGGACCCCCTTCCCAGGAGCCTCCACTGGTTCAATTTTCAACTCCTGACTAATAAAAGATGAATAATCCTTTAGCTGTAAGGTGGACCATAGGGGCTTGCCAATTCAAGGTCTGATCACACTGACTCGTGCCTACTGAGTGGGTCTTGATATGTTGGGTCGGCTGGGTCGATGTGGACTGCACTTAATGCAGTGCAGCGAGAGACAGACCTCCAACACTTGATAAGATGCAACATGATTTTATTTAGCATCTAAACTATTATACATGTTCAACTGTGGGTTGACACTATGCTGACTTGACTGGAGACCTGATACTAGCCTAACCAGACTTACTAGCTACCACATGGTGTTTGCACTGGCCAGCTCATGAACTCTGACTGTCCCGAGGTCCCGAGAGAGTGGGTAAACTGGTGCCCTCTGGCTTTATAATGGTCGTGTCCTGTCTGGTGATTGGCTGCTCTGTTCTGTGTGCTTACTGGTCATCCTGTGTGTCAATCACTGCCTGACTGCACTCCATTATATACATAGATGTATATTATGACATCTCCCCCTTTTTTTTTCTTATTGTTTGTGGTTAGATAATAAATATTAATGAACATGTGCGTGTGGATGTGTATATGTACGTGACTATATACAGAAAGTGCTAAAAAGAACTTATGTACATAGGAAGGTGTTGCTAGTGCAGATATAGGGCAGATGAAACGGTAAAACGATATTTACAGAGGTCAACACGATAAGGTAACAAAATTGTGCAAAAGTTCAGTCTATAAGTTTAGTCTTTGTGGCGGGCGATGAATTCTGGTTGACCGCCTCAAGGGTGGATCAGGGGCCACCTGCACTTGGATAGGCGGGACTGCCACCAATGCGGTGGTCGCAGAGGTCGGCAGGATTGCTGGTAGACCGGTGGCCGCGTGGTAGGGCACGTCCAGAGGAAACATTGTGTGAGGAGGGACATCATGGGTAGGTGGCGGGCATGGAACTCTGCGCAGCGCCCATCTGTTGTGTCGTAGGAAGGAGCCATCAGCCATGCAGACGAAGAACGATCTCAGAGCCACTTGCTTGACCACCACGGCTGTGGCGGACCAGCCGCCATGAGGCAACTGCACATGAACACGATCAGTTGGGACCAGCTCGGGGAGATCCGTGGCATGAGCGTCTGATTTCTGTTGGGCCCGAGACTGCTGCATCTTTTGTATGACCGTGAGGTGGTCAAGGTCTGGAACATGGATGGCTGGAACTGTGGTTCGCAGAGTGCGATTCATGAGCATCTGCGCGGGAGACAACCCAGTGGACAGCGGGGTTGCTCTGTATGCCAGCAGCGCCAGGTTGAAGTCGGAGCCTTACATAGTAATCTCTTGACAATATGGACCCCTTTTTCGGCCTTCCCGTTTGACTGCGGGTAGTGGGGGCTGGAGGTTACGTGGCGAAAGTTGTATAGGCGGGCAAAATCAGACCATCCCTGGCTGTAAAAACAGGGACCGTTGTCACTCATCACCTTGAGCGGTATCCCATGCCTGGCAAAAGTTTCTTTGCATGCTTTAATCACTGCCTTCGACGTGAGGTCGGACAGTTTCACCACTTCAGAGTAATTGGAGAAGTAGTCAACCAGGAGGATATAGTCATGCCCCTTGGCCTGCAAAAGGTCGACACCGACTTTGGACCATGGGGAGGTCACTATCTCATGTTGCTGCAGAGTTTCTTTAGGTTGAGCTGGTTGAAATTTCTGACATGTGGGGTAGTTGAGGACCATGTTGGCAACGTCCTGGCTGATGCCCGGCCAATAGACTGCCTCCCGAGCTCTGCGTCGACATTTCGCGACCCCCAGGTGACCCTCATGGAGTTGGCCGAGCACCATAGCTCGCATGCTCTGCGGAATCACAATCCTATCGAGCTTCATGAGGATGCCGTCCACCACGTTGTAAAACTGAGGAGACTGTCCCTTCTGCCAGCCATTCGTGAGGTGCTGCATTGCGCGCTGTAGCAGAGGATCCTTGGCCGTTTCCTCATGAATTTGGATGACCCTCTCATCAGTGACCGGAAGGTTGGAGGCACACAATTGCACCTGTGCATCGATTTGGCAGACAAAGTCAGTTTGTTCACATGGTGTGGTGATAGACCTGGAAAGGGCATCTTTGCCTGGCGTGTAGACAAGTTCAAAGTCGTAGCGGCGTAGCTTGAGAAGGATTCATTGTAACCGAGGCGTCACGTCATTTAAATTCTTCTGGATTATGTGGACTAATGGCCTGTGGTCCGTCTCAACCGTGAATTTTAGGAGGCCATACACATAGTCGTGAAATTTGTCGATTCCCGTCAGGAGGCCCAGGCATTCGTTCTCAATCTGAGCGTACCGTTGCTCAGTGGGCGTCATGTCTCTGGAGGCATAGGCAACTGGGGCCCATGAGGAGGAGTCATCCCGCTGGAGGAGCACCGCCCCAATACCGTCCTGGCTCGCGTCAGTGGATATTTTGGTCTCCTTGGTAGGGTCGAAGAACGCCAGAACCGGGGCTGTGTTGAGTTTTTCCCTCAGCTCACGCCATTCGTTCTCATGAGCGGGCAGCCATTGGAATTCCGTTGACTTTTTGACGAGATGGCGGAGGGCTGTGGTGTAGGACGCCATGTTGGGAATGATCTTCCCGAGGAAGTGGACCATACTTAGAAAGCGGAGGACCGCCTTCTTGTCCTCTGGGGTCTTCATGGCCTTGATCGCCGAGACCTTGTCAGCATCTAGCCGCATGCCTTGGTGCGAGATGTGGCCACCAAGGAATTTGATTTCTGATTGACCGAACGAACACTTGGCTCTGTTGAGTCGGAGGCCATGCTCATGGATTCTGTGGAATACCTTCTTGAGGCGATCGATGTGTTCTTGAGGAGTTGTCGACCAGATTTTGACATTGTCAACATACACGCGCACCCCCTCGATACCCTCCATCATCTGTTCCATGATGGGGTGAAATACCTCTGAGGCAGAGATGATACCAAAAGGCATCCATTTGTAGCAGCAGCGAACAAACGGGGTGTTGAATGTGCACAGCTCGCGACTGGATGCATCCACCTGTATTTGCCAGAACCCCTTGGAGGCGTCCAGCTTCGTAAAGAGTTTGGCATGAGCCATCTCGCTGGTCAACTCTTCTCATTTTGGTATCAGGGAATGTTCCCTCATGATGTTGCGGTTTAGATCCTTGGGGTCGATGCAGATTCGAAGCTCCCCTGATGGCATCTTGACGCAGACCATGGAGCTGACCCAGTCCGTGGGTTCTGTGACCTTTGATATGATGCCCTGGTCATGGAGGTCCTGTAACTGCTGCTTGAGACGGTCCTTGAGGGGTGCCCGCACCCAACGTGGTGCATGGATCACAGGGGTGGCGTCTGGTTTGAGCAGGATTTTGTATCGGTATGGGAGTGTGCCTATTCCGTCGAACACGCTGTGGTACAATTTCAGCCTGGAAGTTCTCATCAAGTGAGGCCGACGCCTGTGAGGATGACATGGTGTGAACTCGCTGAACCAAGTTCAGGAGTTTGCAGGCCCGAGCACCGAGCAGGGATGCTCTGTCAGGTCCCACGATCTCAAATCGCAGAGTCGCTTTAAATGACTTATTGGAAACTCTGAGTTGGCATGAGCCACTGGCAGCTATGGCATTGCCATTGTAGTCAAGGAGCTGGCAGGCCGGTGGAAGAATGCTTGGTCTGACGCGGAGGGTGTCGAGATCGGATTTCAAGATGAGGTTCGCCGATGCGCCGGTGTCCAGTTTGAACCGGATGCGAGACTTGTTGACTGTGAGGACAGCACACCACTCGTCGTCGGGCTCCACGCTGAGGATCGGGAGGTGCTTCACTGTCTTGGAAAAAGGCAGCGCATGCTTCGTAATGATGCCCACCCTGTCTGGAGATTTGAGGCACTCAGCATTCGGATCTGTTGGGCTGTCGGGGTCGGAGTCTGGCATGGCCTGCTGTATTGAATGGACGCTTCTGCACCGTGGCTGGGATCGCTGGATGCTGGGCAGTGGAGCAGATCTGCAAAGGGCTGCGTAGTGGCCAAGCTTGCCACACAGTAGACATTGTCGTGAGTTTGCCGGACATTGCTGCTTTAAATGGGCGGAGCCACAATTCGGACACATCATGACGCCAACGTCAGCGCGTTCCGTGCGCCATCGCGCATGCGCAGTGCGGTCGAACGACGTACGCACCTGCGCAGTCTGGTCGTCGGTCTTGCAGTCCCCTCGGTCGTGGCGCGCATGCGCAGGGGCCCGGGAAAAGAGCGCGAAATGGCCACTCTCGTCGATACTTAGGCCCTGCATTTGTGCGATGGCCTGCACCCATTCTGCCTCGTGGGAGGTTAGCTTTGCTGTATCTGCCGCCCTGATGTGGATGTACCGATTGTTAGCATGTTCATGGAGAACGCACGTTTTGATGGCGATGGTGAGGGTGAGCTGCTTGACTTTCAGGAGCTGCTGGCGAAGGGAATCGGAGTGGACCCCGAAAACGATCTGATCCCGGATCATGGACTCAGTGGTCGAGTAATAGTTACATGACTGCGCGAGGATGCGGAGATGTGTCAGAAAGGATTGAAAAGGTTCATCCTTACCCTGAAGCCTCTGCTGGAAAAGGTACCATTCAAAGTTCTCATTCACCTCAATGTCGCAGTGGCTGTCGAACTTCAGCAGGACTATTTTAAACTTTGTCTTGTCTTCGCCTTCAGCGAATGTAAGGGAGTTGTAGATGTGGATGGCGTGGTCCCCGGCTGTGGAGAGGAATAGTGCGATCTTCCTGGTGTCCGATGCGGCCTCGAGGTCGGTGGCTTTGAGATAGAGTTGGAATTTTTATTTGAAGATCTTCCAATTTGCACCGAGGTTGCCGGTGATGCGGAGCTGCGGAGGAGGGCGGACGTTTTCCATGTCACTGGATGGCTGTTTGCTGGTCAACGCTGATTCACTCAAGGTAGGTCTGTCAATTTTAAGCATCACTCACTGGTACCATGATGTGTTGGGGAGGCTGGGTCGATGTGGGCTGCACTTAATGCAGTGTAGCGAGAGACAGATCTCCAACACTTGCTAAGATGCAACACGATTTTATTTAACATCTAAACTATTATACATGTTCAACTGTGGGTTGACACTATGCTGACTTGACTGGAGACCTGATACTAGCTTAACCAGACTTACTAGCTACCACATGGTGTTTGCAATGGCCAGCTCACGAACTCTGACTGTCTCAGGGGCTGGGTCCCGAGAGAGCGGGAAAACTGGTGCCCTCTGGCTTTATAATGGTCGTGTCCTGTCTGGTGATTGGCTGCTCTGTTCTGTGTACTTACTGGTCATCCTGCGTGTCAATCACTGCCTGTCTGCACTCCATTATATACATAGATGTATATTGTGACTGGTCCCATATCTTTTATGATTATTAAAGCATATACTTCCTTTTGGGACTCCAGTATAATTGGGAAGGATCAATCAGGGCGGTTGACTTGTTACATTAAACCTAGGCCCCCACCATTCCTCAAACCTATTCATATCGTATCCAGCTAATCTCCAATCTAACATATTCTGTGTATCTTCACCACATCCTGTACTATTTTGTCTTAGAGCCCATTCTGCTACCGCTTTACTGGTGAATGGGATAGGTCGCACAGGGAAGCCCGTCCCCAGGCATCTGGGAATTTGTGTACAAACCCAACAACTGAATTTATTTACCCTCTCGGCGTATGAGTGAGGCATGTATATTAAGGTGTTAGTATGCAGTTTACCCTCGACATGATGTTGGATTAATATGATAATATAAAAACATCAAGGCCGTCATTCTCTTCAGGTTAGCGTTTCGCTAGTACTCTCAAAGTTCTGTATGATGTAGGTTACACGAGTTGCGTGGATCCCATCTGGCTTTACTTTTACTTTAACGGCTGTTCGGGTTGTTAGCAGCACTTGGTAGGGTCCATTCCAACTCGTAGAAAAATAATCTTTGTTTAGTGCTTTCACATATACTTGATCTCCAGGTTTAAAGGGTGTGTGTTTCCCTCTTTTGTTGCATCTGAGCTTGTCGCACCTTTTCATGTTTTTTCTTTTCAGCGGTTTCACACATGGCCTGGGCATAGTTTAGTGATGCCTCATCGGCCCAGATTAAGGCTACTGCCGCTGGAGTCATTGGGGGTTTAGTTCCAGTTGTCATGGGACGTTCCATTAATATCTCATACGGGGTTAAACCCGTATTACGATTTCTCTGATTTCTCAGGGCATACATTACTATGGGTATGACATCTCACAATAGCAGCCCATTTTGTTGACACACTTTTGTAACTGCAGTTTGAATTATTCCATCCGCCCTTTCCACCAATCCTGAGGATTGTGGCTGACATGGTATCTGCAATTTCCAATCAAATCCCATGGCTTCTGTTCGGGCTTTGGTCAATTTGCTAGTGAAATGCGTTCTCCTGTCACTGTTAATACCCACTGGTATCCCAATCCCAGAATATTCATCCTTAAACACTGCCTTATCAACCACAGTAGGCATCACACCCACCTGCGATCCAGCTATATCATTACCCAAGATAAACTGTATTCCTGAACAAGATAATTTCTCTATTACTCCTACTACCACTTCACCACTCTTCACTGGACTTTCCAACCTTACCTTATATAATGGAACACTACTCCTCGCACCCTGAATTACACATATTATCACCTTTTCTGGCAACATTCTTCCCAGACTACAAAACTCCTCATCTCCTACCATCAATAAGCTCCTGTACCTCTTAAAATTGTGACTTCTTTATCTACTCCTCCTGATACACATGAGTAAACTTTACCCACACAAGTAAATTCTTTAAAGAGATCTGGCACCTTCTTATCAATCACCTCTTGATCAGGCTGTACAATCTTTTGCACCTCCTTCGCTTCACTTGGGCTTTCGTTTCCCACTTTAGCAAACCCCACTGTCTTATCCTGTTTTACCACATCAGCATTCCCAGTGCTTTTCTTCAACTACCAACACTGTGACTTTACATGGCCTAGTTTATTACAGTGAAAACATTTGAAACTTTTCATTTCTTTTCCACCCTCCTGGATCTCTTTTTTAATCTGTGGTACACTCTCCTTATTATCTCCCATCAGATCACCTTTACCTTTACCACTTGAGTATTTCTCATGTCCCCAGTTTCTATCCCTCACAGGCTGAAACTGATGTCGGAAACCAATCTTTGATTTATGAACTAATTCATAATCATCTGCCATTTCTGCTGCTAATCTCGCAGTTTTAACCCTCTGTTCTTCCACATGAGTTCTCACTACATCAGAAATTGAACTTTTAAACTCCTCCAAAAGTATAATTTCTCTGAGAGCTTCATACAATTGGTCTATTTTCAAAGCCCTTATTCACCTATCAAAATTGTTTTGACAGCAACCTGCTTTCAGCCAAGAGCAATGCTCCTGTAGGGAGGCTTGCTCCTGTGTCTGTTTTAACTTTGGTTCTGTTATGGTGGATGGAAGTTCAACTGCAGCCACTTGCAGTTGTGGCTGCTGTTTGAGAGCCCCTTCCTTTGCTATTTTATCAGCAAATCTATTGTCGCATGAGACTTCATCGTCTGCAGTAGTATGCGCATCACACTTTAAAACGGCTATCTTGCTGGGCAGCTGAACAGCATCTAGTAAATTTAAAACCAATTTAGCATATTTAACAGGTTGGCCGGAGGAAGTTATGAATCCCCTGCTTTTCCATAATTGGACAAAATCATGTACTACCCCAAAAGCGGATCGGGAATCATATAAATATTGACTGTTTTATTTTTAGCTGGAATACATGTTTTAGTAAGGGCAAACTATTCGGCCACTTGAGCAGACGTTCCCGAAGGCAGAGCAAAAGCTTCCACTATCTCGAATGGCGTTACTATTGCATATCCGGCCAGGAGGGTCATATAATTTGGTCAGTTTGCTGACCCATTGGTGAAAAAGATGGGGCGAAATTCTCCATTATCGGCGGAAAGTCCGCCGATCGGCGCAAAAAACGGCGCAAATCCCACTTGCGTCACGTCATAAAAATGGGCCGATAGTCTGCGGCCCGAAATGGGCTAGAAGCGACGTAACGGGATCCGCGCTTGCGCAGTGGTTCACGCCGTGCAGCGTCATACGCGCTGCACGGCGTGACGGCTCATAAGGCCGCGCAGCTCCCCCCCACCCGACCGGAACAGCTGACCGCAACACCCGACTTGATGGCTGGCCGTCGCTCAGCCCCGAGGTTCGAGTCACGCGATGTGGAGGCGCTCCTGGACGCGGTGGAGCAGAGGAGGGACGCCCTGTATCCCGGGCACGGCCGCAGAGTTGCCCCACGCCACAGCCGGCGTCTGTGGAGGGAGGTGGCAGAGGCCGTCACCGCTGTGGCCCTAACACCACGGACAGGCACCCAGTGCCACAAGAAGGTGAACGACTTCGTCAGAGCAGGCAGGGTGAGCCTCCCCCATATCCCCCATATCCCCCCTCCCCCAAATCCCCCCTCCCCCATATCCCCCCCTCCCCCATATCCCCCCTCCCCCATATCCCCCATATCCCCCCTCCCCCATATCCCCCCTCCCCATATCCCCCCTCCCCCATATCCCCCATATCCCCCCTCCCCCATATACCCCCTCCCCATATCCCCCATATCCCCCATATCCCCCCTCCCCAATATCCCCCTCCCCATATCCCCCTCCCCCATATTCCCCATATCCCCCCTCCCCCATATCCCCCATATCCCCCTCCCCCATATCCCCCATATCCCCCCCTCCCCCATATCCCCCCTCCCCCATATCCCCCCTCCCCCATATCCCCCATGTTCCCACCTCCCCCATATCCCCCCTCCCCCATATCCCCCCTCCCCCATATCCCCCCCCATATCCCCCATATCCCCCATATTCCCCCCTCCCCCATATCCCCCCTCCCCATATCCCCCATATTCCCCCCTCCCCCATATCCCCCATATCCCCCATATCCCCCCTCCCCCATATCCCCATATCCCCCCTCCCCCATATCTCCCCTCCCCCATATCCCCCCTCCCCCATATCGCCCCTCCCCCATATCCCCCATATCCCCCTCCCCCATATCCACCTCCCCCATATCCCCCCTCCCCAATATTCCCCATATCCCCCCTCCCCCATATCCCCCATATCCCCCATATCCCCCCTCCCCCATATCCCCCATAAACCCCATATTCCCCCTCCCCATATCCCCCCTCCCATATCCCCCATATTCCCCCCTCCCCATATCCCCCATATCCCCATATCCCCCTCCCCCATATCCCCATATCCCCCCTTTCCCATATCCCCCCTCCCCCATATCCCCCATATCCCCCCTCCCCCATATCCCCCCTCCCCCATATCCCCCAAATCCCCCCTCCCCCATATCCCCCATATCCCCCCCTCCCCCATATCCCCCTCCCCCATATCCCCCTCCCCCATATTCCCCATATCCCCCCTCCCCCATATCCCCCATATCCCGCATATCCCCCCTCCCCCATATCCCCCATATTCCCCCCTCCCCCATATCCCCCCTCCCCCATATCCCCCATATCCCCCCTCCCCCATATCCCCCCTCCCCATATCCCCCCTCCCCCATATTCCCCCTCCCCCATATCCCCCATATCCCCCCTCCCCCATATCCCCCATATCCCCCCTCCCCCATATCCCCCCTCCCCCATATCCCCCCTCCCCCATATCCCCCATATCCCACCTCCCCATATCCCCCATATTCCCCCCTCCCCCATATCCCCCTCCCCATATCCCCCATATTCCCCCCTCCCCCATATTCCCCCCTCCCCATATCCCCCATATCCCCCCTCCCCCATATCCCCCCTCCCCCATATCCCCCATATCCCCCCTCCCCATATCCCCCATATCCCCCCTCCCCCATATCCCCCATATTCCCCCCTCCCCCATATCCCCCCTCCCCCATATCCCCCATATCCCCCCTCCCCCATATCCCCCATATTCCCCCCTCCCCCATATCCCCCATATTCCCCCCTCCCCCATATCCCCCCTCCCCCATATCCCCCATATCCCCCCCTCCCCCATATCCCCAAGTGAATCCAGCCCTAACCTTAACCTCTGCAATGCACGCGCAACCGATGGCGTGCATTCATATACCTGCCTAACACTGTTGCCTTTTACCCCTGCCACCACCCACCCCCCCCCCCCCCAGGAGAAGCGCGCACACAACAATAGGGAGCATGTGAGGACTGGAGGAGGGCCCGCTGATGAGAGGCCACTGACCGTACACGAGGAAAGGGCCCTGGAACTGGCTGGCGGACCTGAGGACCGGGAGGTTGCTGATGCAGAGGTCGGGGCCCCACGAGCAAGTGAGCCACCAACAGCCCGTCCCCATATCCCCCCTCCCCTATATCCCCCTCCCCCGTATCACCTGATCACTGCCTGATGTCTAACCATGCATGCTTCATTGTGTATCGCAGGACCAAACGTCCAGGCACCCATCCCCGCAGATGCACACCGCCCGCAGGATGCCCCTCGGAGACCACAGGAGACGGAGAGACCCGCACCCTCCAGCATGCGACGCCCGCAGGATGCCCCTCGGAGACCACGGGAAACGGAGAGACCCGGACCCTCCAGCATGCGACGCCCGCAGGATGCCCCTCGCACACCACGGGAGACGGAGAGACCTGGAGCAACAGGGAGACGACACCCCCGTCACGTGCGGGAGCGACCACCCAGCGATGAGGGGGGCAGCCACAGGCCCCCGTCACATCTGAGCCAGGACACCACTACCCAGGACACCACTATCCAGGACACCCCTACCCGGGACACCACTACCCAGGACACCCCTACCCGGGACACCACTACCCGGGACAGCACTACCCGGGACAGCACTACCCGGGACAGCACTACCCGGGACAGCACTACCCAGGACACCCCTACCCGGGAAGACGAAATACCGGACAGTGACTGAGTGGATGGGTGGAGACGAACCCCCACCCCAAAGTGCCATGGACTCAGAGTGGGACGAAGAGCACGACACAACGCCACTGCTGTCACCAACACCCTCCACCATCGCAGAAACACTCACCTCGGTTGGGCACTTTAGTGATGAGGCGTCTGGTACACTCACTGGTGCGCACAACACAGCCGTCCCGGTACAGCAGGTGGAGGTAGGAGCAGCAGAGGGACCGGGCGGTCGGAGGGCAGCCCAGGCCAAGCGAACATCTGCCGCCCAGATGGATCCCGGGTTCCTGCAGTTACCACACCCACACATAGATCCGATGCAACCACCGACACGGAGACGAGCGAATAGGGTGACGGGTGGCTTGCGGCGGCTGCGGTCGCAGGTGGAGGAGTCCACCCGCGTCCAGGAGCTGGGAGTGGTCCCGGTCATGCGTGCCACCCAGGCTGACGCCGCACGGGTGGCGTCCGCGGTGGAGGCAATGGGTGCGACGGTGTCAGACATGGGGAACGGTTTGCGAGGCCTGGGGCCTTCCGTGCAGGCGGCGTCTGTGGCCCAGGAAATGGCTGCCCTCTCACAGGAGGCCATGAGCCAGTGCCAGCGCCAGATGGCAGAGGCGCTCAACGCCATAGCCCAGTCTCAGCAGGCCATGGCCCAGTCTCAGCAGGCCATGGCCCAGTCTCAGCAGGCCATAGCCCAGTCTCTGCAGGCCATGGCCCAGTCTCTGCAGGCCATGGCCCAGTCTCAGCAGGCCATCGCTGAGGGTATCGGCGCCAGTGGCCATGTGCGAGCTGGCGTCGCACTGTCGCAGACAGGGTTCGACAACCCCCTGGGCTCCATGGCTGCAAACCTGCAGACCCCTGTCGATACCAGCACGGGCCTCCAGGACTGGCAGCGCCAGATGTCGGGGGCGCGTCGGATGGCCAGTCCGTTCGCATCCCCCACCCATGTAGAGGCCTGGGGGCCATCGGGCACCCCGAGGGAGGAGGAGGTGGTGTGGTCCATCCCGGCTCCCTCTGTAGGGGAGGTCCCGGTACACCGCGACACCTCGGACTCCCCCCCTTCCGTCCCAGGTGCATCGGGTGGGCAACGGCCAGGACAGGCTGGCAGCTCGCCATCCCAGTCGCCCGGGCCGCAGCCTGGCCCATCTAGGCCAGGACGCCTCAGGAAACGGCCGCCAAAGGGATCCAGTGTCAGAGGGCAGGAATCACAGGAGTCCACCTCCAGTTCTGCTGTACCGTCTGGGGAACCACGTAGACGTAGTCAAAGGGCCCGTAAGGCCAAACAATTAGACACTGAGTAAGTTGGCACGGGTGCAGGGCACAGATGAGTTTTAGGGGCTAGGGCACGTGCATGAACTCCTTTGGTTATTAAAGTCAATGTTACACCTACCGAAGCTGCCTTTGTGCTCTGTCCAAAGTGTGCGGGGGTGTCATGTACGTTGAGCGCAAGTGTGTGTGTGAGGGGTGGTCTTACCCCAGCCCCAGGTGAGTCTGCCCCCTTCCCCCTGGGCCGCCATCAACATCCCCCGGGCAGAGGACGGGACCGTGCGCTGCAGTGTCACAGCCGCATGCAGGGATGGTCCGGGTGGATGGTGGTACTGTGGCCATGGGTCAGACATAGTCCAACGATGTAGAGCCAGGAGCTCATCGGAGGCGGGTTGTCATCATTCTCCATGGCCTGCGATAGACACGCGTCCACCCGCAACTGGGTGAGCCCGGCCCGTTGTGCCGCCGGTGGATCGGCAATTGGGGGTGGGGGGGTGGTGTGCATGCGGGTGGGGTGTGTGGGGTTGGGGAGGGGGGTGAGGGTGCTGGGTGGGTGGATGGGTGGGGGGTGTGGGTGGTCGGCTGTTGTCATGGTGTGCGGTCTGTGGCCATACTACCCGATTCCCACGCCCATCTAGTCAGTGAAGCGGGCGTCTATCAGTCTGTCCCGTGCCCGCTGGGCCAGCCGGTAACGGTGGACAGCCACCCGCCTGTGTCTACCCCGTCTGCCCTGACCATTGCCCCCATCCCCCTCATCTGGGGAGGACTGGGCCTCTTCCTGCTGCTCCTCCACTCCGCCCTCCTCTGCCTGCGGCACATCGCCCCTCTGCTGGGCTATGTTGTGCAGGACGCAGCACACCACAATGATGCGGCCGACCCTATCTGACCGATACTGGAGGGCGCCCCCAGAGAGGTCCAGGCACCTGAAACGCATCTTCAGCACGCCAAAGCACCTCTCGATCACTCCCCTTGTCGCTACATGGGCATCATTGTAGCGGTTCTCCGCCTCATTGCGTGGCCTCCGTATAGGCGTCATCAGCCACGATCGCAATGGGTAGCCCCTGTCGCCCAGCAACCAGCCCCTCAGCCGGGGATGGCGTCCCTCGTACATGCCGGGGATGGATGACCGCGACAACACGAATGAGTCGTGGACACTGCCTGGGTGACGGGCGCAGACGTGCAGGATCATCATGCGGTGGTCGCAGACCACCTGTACGTTCATTGAATAGGTCCCCTTCCTATTAGTGAACACGGCCCTGTTCTCTGCAGGTGGCCGCACGGCGACGTGCATCCCATCGATCGCGCCCTGGACCATGGGGAACCCGGCAACGGCAGAGAAGCCCGCGGCCCGGGCATCTTGGCTGGCCTGGTCCACGGGGAAGCGGATGTAGCGGTGCGCCATGGCATAAAGGGCATCTGGCACTGCCCGGATGCACCGATGCACCGATGTCTGCGATATGCCGGACAGGTCCCCACTCGGTGCCTGGAATGACCCCGTTGCATAAAAGTTCAGGGCCACCGTAACCTTGACGGACACGGGGAGAGGGTGTCCCCCGCCAGTGCCACGCGGTGACAGGTGTGCCAGCAGGTGGCAGATGTGTGCCACGGTTTCCCGGCTCATCCGGAGTCTCCTCCTGCATTCCCGGTCCGTGAGGTCCTGGTATGACAGCCGGGGCCGGTACACACGGGGCGCCCTCGGGTGCCTCCGTTGCCGTGGGGCCGCGACGTCCTCCTCCCCCTCCTCGTCCTGTCGGTCAGGTGTCCCTCCAGCCTGGGCGGCTGCCGCCTGCCCCTCTGCGGCAGCATGCGCTGCCTCTCTGGCACGCAGGTACTACCTTCTAAATACTGGACAGGCCCCAACTTGTAAATACTAGACAGACCCACCTCCTAAATACTGGACAGGCTCTACCTTCTAAATACTGGACTGGTCCTACCTTCTAAATACTGGACAGGCCCTACCTTCTAAATACTGGACAGGTCCTACCATCTAAATACTTTACAGGCCCCACCTTCTAAATACTGGACAGGCCCTAACTTCTAAACTCTTGACAGGCCCTCCCTTTTAAATACTGGACAGGCCCTAACTTCCAAATACTGGACAGGTACTACCTTCCAAATACAGGACAGATCCTACGTTTTAAATACTGGACAGGTCCTACCTTCTAAATACTGGATAGGTCCTACCTACTAAATACTGGACAGGTCCTACCTTCTAAATACTGGCCAGGTCCTACCTTCTACAAACTGGACAGGCCCTACCTTCTAAATACTGGACAGGTCCTACCTTCTAAATACTGGACAGGTCCTACCTTCTAAATACTGGACAGGTCCTACCTTCTAGAATCTGGACAGGCCCTACCTTCTAAATACTGGACAGGTCATACCTTTTAAATACTGGACAGGCCCCAACTTGTAAATACTAGACAGACCCACCTCCTAAATACTGGACAGGCCCTACCTTCTAAATACTGGACAGGTCCCACCTTCTAAATAGTGGACAGATCCTACCTTCTAAATACTGGACAGGTCCTACCTTCTAAATACTGGACAGGCCCCAACTTGTAAATACTAGACAGACCCACCTCCTAAATACTGGACAGGCTCTACCTTCTAAATACTGGACTGGTCCTACCTTCTGAACACTGGGCAGGCCCTACCTTCTAAATACTGGACAGGTCCTACCATCTAAATACTGTACAGGCCCTACCTCCTAAATACTGGACAGGCCCTAACTTCTAAACTCTTGACAGGCCCTCCCTTCTAAATACTGGACAGGCCCTAACTTCCAAATACTGGACAGGTACTACCTTCCAAATACTGGACAGATCCTACGTTCTAAATACTGGACAGGTCCTACCTTCTAAATACTGGTCATGTCGTACCTTCTAAATACTGGATAGGTCCTACCTTCTAAATACTGGACAGGTCCTACCTTCTAAATACTGGACAGGTCCTACCTTCTAAATACTGGACAGGTCCTACCTTCTAAATACTGGCCAGGTCCTACCTTCTACAAACTGGGCAGGCCCTACCTTCTAAATACTGGACAGATCCTACCTTCTAAATACTGTACAGGCCCTACCTTCTAAATACTGGACAGGCCCTAACTTCTAAACTCTTGACAGGCCCTCCCTTCTAAATACTGGGCAGGCCCTACCTTCTAAATACTGGACAGGTCCTACCATCTAAATACTGTACAGGCCCTACCTTCTAAATACTGGACAGGCCCTAACTTCTAAACTCTTGACAGGCCCTCCCTTCTAAATACTGGACAGGCCCTAACTTCCAAATACTGGACAGGTACTACCTTCCAAATACTGGACAGATCCTACGTTCTAAATACTGGACAGGTCCTACCTTCTAAATACTGGTCATGTCGTACCTTCTAAATACTGGATAGGTCCTACCTTCTAAATACTGGACAGGTCCTACCTTCTAAAGCCTGGACAGGTCCCACCTTCTAAATACTGGACAGACCCTACCTTCTAAATACTGGACAGGCCCCACCTTCTAAATACTGGACAGGTTCTACCTTCTAAATACTGTACAGGTCCTACCTTCTAAATACTGGCCAGGTCCTACCTTCTAAATACTGGACAGGCCCTACCTTCTAAATACTGGACAGGCCCTACCTTCTAAATACTGGACAGGCCCTACCTTCTAAATACTGGACAGATCCTACTTTCTAAATACTGGACAGGCCCCAACTTCTAAATACTGGACAGATCCTACCTTCGAAAACCTGGACAGGCCTCACCTTCTAAATACTGGACAAACCCTATCTTCTATATACTGGACAGGCCCCACCTTCTAAATACTGGACAGGTTTTACCTTCTAAATAATGTACAGGTCTTACCTTCTAAAGATTGGACAGGCCCTACCTTCTAAATACTGGACAGACCCTACCTTCAAAATACTGGACAGGTCCAACCTTCTAAATACTGGACAGGTCCAACCTTCTAAATACTGGCCAGGTCCTACCTTCTACAAACTGGACAGGCCCTACCTTCTAAATACTGGACAGGCCCTACCTTCTAAATACTGGACCGATCCTACCTTCTAAAAACTGGACAGGTCCCACCTTCTAAATACTGGACAGACCCTACCTTCTAAATACTGGACAGGACCCACCTTCTAAAGACTGGACAGGTCTAACCTTCTAAATACTGGACAGGTCCTACCTTCTAAATACTGGACAGGCCCCAACTTCTAAATACTGGACAGGCCCCAACTTCTAAATACTAGACAGACCAACCTTCTAAATACTGGACAGGTTCTACCTTCTAAATACTGGACTGGTCCTACCTTCTAAATACTGGACAGGCCCTACCTTCTAAATACTGGACAGGTCCTACCATCTAAATTCTGTACAGGTCCTACCTTCTAAATACTGGACAGGCCCCAACTTCTAAATACTGGACAGGCCCCAACTTCTAAATACTAGACAGACCAACCTTCTAAATACTGGACTGGTCCTACCTTCTAAATACTGGACAGGCCCTACCTTCTAAATACTGGACAGGTCCTACCATCTAAATTCTGTACAGGTCCTACCTTCTAAATACTGGACAGGCCCTACCTTCTATGTACTGAACAGGCCCTACCTCCTATATAATGGACAGGTCCTACCTTCTAAATACTGGACAGGTCCTACCTTCTAGAATCTGGACAGGCCCTACCTTTTAAATACTGGACAGGCCCTACCTTCTAAATACTGGACATGTCCTACCTTCTAAATACTGGACAGGTACTACCTTCTAAATACTGGACAGGCCCCAACTTGTAAATACTAGACAGACCCACCTCCTAAATACTGGACAGGCCCTACCTTCTAAATACTGGACAGGTCCCACCTTCTAAATAGTGGACAGATCCTACCTTCTAAATACTGGACATGTCCTACCTTCTAAATACTGGGCAGGCCCTACCTTCTAAATACTGGACAGGTCCTACCATCTAAATACTGTACAGGCCCTACCTTCTAAATACTGGACAGGCCCTAACTTCTAAACTCTTGACAGGCCCTCCCTTCTAAATACTGGACAGGCCCTAACTTCCAAATACTGGACAGGTACTACCTTCCAAATACTGGACAGATCCTACGTTCTAAATACTGGACAGGTCCTACCTTCTAAATACTGGTCATGTCGTACCTTCTAAATACTGGATAGGTCCTACCTTCTAAATACTGGACAGGTCCTACCTTCTAAATACTGGACAGGTCCTACCTTCTAAATACTGGCCAGGTCCTACCTTCTACAAACTGGGCAGGCCCTACCTTCTAAATACTGGACAGATCCTACCTTCTAAAGCCTGGACAAGTCCCACCTTCTAAATACTGGACAGACCCTACCTTCTAAATACTGGACAGGCCCCACCTTCTAAATACTGGACAGGTTCTACCTTCTAAATACTGTACAGGTCCTACCTTCTAAATACTGGCCAGGTCCTACCTTCTACAAACTGGACAGGCCCTACCTTCTAAATACTGGACAGGCCCTACCTTCTAAATACTGGACAGGCCCTACCTTCTAAATACTGGACAGATCCTACTTTCTAAATACTGGACAGGCCCCAACTTCTAAATACTGGACAGATCCTACCTTCGAAAACCTGGACAGGCCTCACCTTCTAAATACTGGACAAACCCTATCTTCTATATACTGGACAGGCCCCACCTTCTAAATACTGGACAGGTTTTACCTTCTAAATACTGTACAGGTCTTACCTTCTAAAGATTGGACAGGCCCTACCTTCTAAATACTGGACAGACCCTACCTTCAAAATACTGGACAGGTCCAACCTTCTAAATACTGGACAGGTCCAACCTTCTAAATACTGGCCAGGTCCTACCTTCTACAAACTGGACAGGCCCTACCTTCTAAATACTGGACAGGCCCTACCTTCTAAATACTGGACCGATCCTACCTTCTAAAAACTGGACAGGTCCCACCTTCTAAATACTGGACAGACCCTACCTTCTAAATACTGGACAGGCCCCACCTTCTAAAGACTGGACAGGTCTAACCTTCTAAATACTGGACAGGTCCTACCTTCTAAATACTGGACAGGCCCTACCTTCTAAATACTGGACAGGCCCTAACTTCTAAACTCTTGACAGGCCCTCCCTTTTAAATACTGGACAGGCCCTAACTTCCAAATACTGGACAGGTACTACCTTCCAAATACAGGACAGATCCTACGTTTTAAATACTGGACAGGTCCTACCTTCTAAATACTGGTCATGTCGTACCTTCTAAATACTGGTTAGGTCCTACCTACTAAATACTGGACAGGTCCTACCTTCTAAATACTGGACAGGTCCTACCTTCTAAATACTGGCCAGGTCCTACCTTCTACAAACTGGACAGGCCCTACCTTCTAAATACTGGACAGATCCTACCTTCTAAAGCCTGGACAGTTCCCACCTTCTAAATACTGGACAATCCCTACCTTCTAAATACTGGACAGGCCCGACCTTCTAAATACTGGACAGATCCTACCTTCGAAAACCTGGACAGGCCTCACCTTCTAAATACTGGAAAAACCCTATCTTCTATATACTGGACAGGCCCCACCTTCTAAATACTGGACAGGTTTTACCTTCTAAATACTGTACAGGTCTTACCTTCTAAAGATTGGACAGGCCCTACCTTCTAAATACTGGACAGACCCTACCTTCAAAATACTGGACAGGTCCAACCTTCTAAATACTGGACAGGTCCTACCATCTAAATACTGTACAGGCCCTACCTTCTAAATACTGGACAGGCCCTAACTTCTAAACTCTTGACAGGCCCTCCCTTCTAAATACTGGACAGGCCCTAACTTCCAAATACTGGACAGGTACTACCTTCCAAATACTGGACAGATCCTACGTTCTAAATACTGGACAGGTCCTACCTTCTAAATACTGGTCATGTCGTACCTTCTAAATACTGGATAGGTCCTACCTTCTAAATACTGGACAGGTCCTACCTTCTAAATACTGGACAGGTCCTACCTTCTAAATACTGGCCAGGTCCTACCTTCTACAAACTGGGCAGGCCCTACCTTCTAAATACTGGACAGATCCTACCTTCTAAAGCCTGGACAGGTCCCACCTTCTAAATACTGGACAGACCCTACCTTCTAAATACTGGACAGGCCCCACCTTCTAAATACTGGACAGGTTCTACCTTCTAAATACTGTACAGGTCCTACCTTCTAAATACTGGCCAGGTCCTACCTTCTACAAACTGGACAGGCCCTACCTTCTAAATACTGGACAGGCCCTACCTTCTAAATACTGGACAGGCCCTACCTTCTAAATACTGGACAGATCCTACTTTCTAAATACTGGACAGGCCCCAACTTCTAAATACTGGACAGATCCTACCTTCGAAAACCTGGACAGGCCTCACCTTCTAAATACTGGACAAACCCTATCTTCTATATACTGGACAGGCCCCACCTTCTAAATACTGGACAGGTTTTACCTTCTAAATACTGTACAGGTCTTACCTTCTAAAGATTGGACAGGCCCTACCTTCTAAATACTGGACAGACCCTACCTTCAAAATACTGGACAGGTCCAACCTTCTAAATACTGGACAGGTCCAACCTTCTAAATACTGGCCAGGTCCTACCTTCTACAAACTGGACAGGCCCTACCTTCTAAATACTGGACAGGCCCTACCTTCTAAATACTGGACCGATCCTACCTTCTAAAAACTGGACAGGTCCCACCTTCTAAATACTGGACAGACCCTACCTTCTAAATACTGGACAGGCCCCACCTTCTAAAGACTGGACAGGTCTAACCTTCTAAATACTGGACAGGTCCTACCTTCTAAATACTGGACAGGCCCTACCTTCTAAATACTGGACAGGCCCTAACTTCTAAACTCTTGACAGGCCCTCCCTTTTAAATACTGGACAGGCCCTAACTTCCAAATACTGGACAGGTACTACCTTCCAAATACAGGACAGATCCTACGTTTTAAATACTGGACAGGTCCTACCTTCTAAATACTGGTCATGTCGTACCTTCTAAATACTGGTTAGGTCCTACCTACTAAATACTGGACAGGTCCTACCTTCTAAATACTGGACAGGCCCTACCTACTAAATACTGGACAGGTCCTACCTTCTAAATACAGGACAGTCCCTACCTTCTAAATACTGGCCAGGTCCTACCTTCTACAAACTGGACAGGCCCTACCTTCTAAATACTGGACAGATCCTACATTCTAAAGCCTGGACAGTTCCCACCTTCTAAATACTGGACAATCCCTACCTTCTAAATACTGGACAGGCCCTACCTTCTAAATACTGGACAGATCCTACCTTCTAAAGCCTGGACAGTTCCCACCTTCTAAATACTGGACAATCCCTACCTTCTAAATACTGGACAGGCCCGACCTTCTAAATACTGGACAGATCCTACCTTCTACAAACCTGGACAGGCCTCACCTTCTAAATACTGGACAAACCCTATCTTCTATATACTGGACAGGCCCCACCTTCTAAATACTGGACAGGTTTTACCTTCTAAATACTGTACAGGTCTTACCTTCTAAAGATTGGACAGGCCCTACCTTCTAAATACTGGACAGACCCTACCTTCAAAATACTGGACAGGTCCAACCTTCTAAATACTGGACAGGTCCAACCTTCTAAATACTGGCCAGGTCCTACCTTCTACAAACTGGACAGGCCCTACCTTCTAAATACTGGACAGGCCCCACCTTTTAAATACTGGACCGATCCTACCTTCTAAAAACTGGACAGGTCCCACCTTCTAAATACTGGACAGACCCTACCTTCTAAATACTGGACAGGACCCACCTTCTAAAGACTGGACAGGTCTAACCTTCTAAATACTGGACAGGCCCCAACTTCTAAATACTGGACAGGCCCCAACTTCTAAATACTGGACAGGCCCCAACTTCTAAATACTAGACAGACCAACCTTCTAAATACTGGACAGGTTCTACCTTCTAAATACTGGACTGGTCCTACCTTCTAAATACTGGACAGGTCCCACCTTCTAAATACTGGACAGGTCCCACCTTCTAAATACTGGACAGGTCCTACCATCTAAATACTGTACAGGTCCTACCTTCTAGAATCTGGACAGGCCCTACCTTTTAAATACTGGACAGGCCCTACCTTCTAAATACTGGACAGGCCCCAACTTGTAAATACTGGACAGACCCACCTCCTAAATACTGGACAGGCTCTACCTTCTAAATACTGGACTGGTCCTACCTTCTAAATTCTGGACAGGCCCTACCTTCTAAATACTGGACAGGTCCTACCATCTAAATACTGTACAGGCCCTACCTTCTAAATACTGGACAGGCCCTAACTTCTAAACTCTTGACAGGCCCTCCCTTCTAAATACTGGACAGGCCCTAACTTCCAAATACTGGACAGGTACTACCTTCCAAATACTGGACAGATCCTACGTTCTAAATACTGGACAGGTCCTACCTTCTAAATACTGGTCATGTCGTACCTTCTAAATACTGGTCATGTCGTACCTTCTAAATACTGGATAGGTCCTACCTTCTAAATACTGGACAGGTCCAACCTTCTAAATACTGGCCAGGTCCTACCTTCTACAAACTGGGCAGGCCCTACCTTCTAAATACTGGACAGATCCTACCTTCTAAATACTGGCCAGGTCCTACCTTCTACAAACTGGACAGGCCCTACCTTCTAAATACTGGACAGGCCCTACCTTCTAAATACTGGACAGGCCCTACCTTCTAAATACTGGACAGATCCTACTTTCTAAATACTGGACAGGCCCCAACTTCTAAATACTGGACAGATCCTACCTTCGAAAACCTGGACAGGCCTCACCTTCTAAATACTGGACAAACCCTATCTTCTATATACTGGACAGGCCCCACCTTCTAAATACTGGACAGGTTTTACCTTCTAAATACTGTACAGGTCTTACCTTCTAAAGATTGGACAGGCCCTACCTTCTAAATACTGGACAGACCCTACCTTCAAAATACTGGACAGGTCCAACCTTCTAAATACTGGACAGGTCCAACCTTCTAAATACTGGCCAGGTCCTACCTTCTACAAACTGGACAGGCCCTACCTTCTAAATACTGGACAGGCCCTACCTTCTAAATACTGGACCGATCCTACCTTCTAAAAACTGGACAGGTCCCACCTTCTAAATACTGGACAGACCCTACCTTCTAAATACTGGACAGGCCCCACCTTCTAAAGACTGGACAGGTCTAACCTTCTAAATACTGGACAGGTCCTACCTTCTAAATACTGGACAGGCCCCAACTTCTAAATACTGGACAGGCCCCAACATCTAAATACTAGACAGACCAACCTTCTAAATACTGGACAGGTCCCACCTTCTAAATAGTGGACAGATCCTACCTTCTAAATACTGGACAGGTCCCAACTTGTAAATACTAGACAGACCCACCTCCTAAATACTGGACAGGCTCTACCTTCTAAATACTGGACTGGTCCTACCTTCTAAATACTGGGCAGGCCCTACCTTCTAAATACTGTACAGGCCCTACCTTCTAAATACTGGACAGGCCCTAACTTCCAAATACTGGACAGGTACTACCTTCCAAATACTGGACAGATCCTACGTTCTAAATACTGGACAGGTCCTACCTTCTAAATACTGGTCATGTCGTACCTTCTAAATACTGGATAGGTCCTACCTTCTAAATACTGGACAGGTCCTACCTTCTAAATACTGGACAGGTCCTACCTTCTAAATACTGGCCAGGTCCTACCTTCTACAAACTGGGCAGGCCCTACCTTCTAAATACTGGACAGATCCTACCTTCTAAAGCCTGGACAGGTCCCACCTTCTAAATACTGGACAGACCCTACCTTCTAAATACTGGACAGGCCCCACCTTCTAAATACTGGACAGGTTCTACCTTCTAAATACTGTACAGGTCCTACCTTCTAAATACTGGCCAGGTCCTACCTTCTACAAACTGGACAGGCCCTACCTTCTAAATACTGGACAGGCCCTACCTTCTAAATACTGGACAGGCCCTACCTTCTAAATACTGGACAGATCCTACTTTCTAAATACTGGACAGGCCCCAACTTCTAAATACTGGACAGATCCTACCTTCGAAAACCTGGACAGGCCTCACCTTCTAAATACTGGACAAACCCTATCTTCTATATACTGGACAGGCCCCACCTTCTAAATACTGGACAGGTTTTACCTTCTAAATACTGTACAGGTCTTACCTTCTAAAGATTGGACAGGCCCTACCTTCTAAATACTGGACAGACCCTACCTTCAAAATACTGGACAGGTCCAACCTTCTAAATACTGGACAGGTCCAACCTTCTAAATACTGGCCAGGTCCTACCTTCTACAAACTGGACAGGCCCTACCTTCTAAATACTGGACCGATCCTACCTTCTAAAAACTGGACAGGTCTAACCTTCTAAATACTGGACAGGTCCTACCTTCTAAATACTGGACAGGCCCCAACTTCTAAATACTGGACAGGCCCCAACATCTAAATACTAGACAGACCAACCTTCTATATACTGGACAGGCTCTACCTTCTAAATACTGGACTGGTCCTACCTTCTAAATACTGGACAGGCCCTACCTCCTAAATACTGGACAGGTCCTACCATCTAAATACTGTACAGGTCCTACCTTCAAAATACTGGACAGGCCCTACCTTCTAAATACTGGACAGGTCCCACCTTCTAAATAGTGGACAGATCCTACCTTCTAAATACTGGACAGGTACTACCTTCTAAATACTGGACAGGCCCCAACTTGTAAATACTAGACAGACCCACCTCCTAAATACTGGACAGGTCCCACCTTCTACAAAGAACAAAGAACAAAGAAATGTACAGCACAGGAACAGGCCCTTCGGCCCTCCAAGCCCGCGCCGACCATACTGCCCGACTAAACTACAATCTTCTACACTTCCTGGGTCCGTATCCTTCTATTCCCATCCTATTCATATATTTGTCAAGATGCCCCTTAAATGTCCCTATCGTCCCTGCTTCCACTACCTCCTCCGGTAGCGAGTTCCAGGCACCCACTACCCTCTGCGTAAAAAACTTGCCTCGTACATCTACTCTAAACCTTGCCCCTCTCACCTTAAACCTATGCCCCCTAGTAATTGACCCCTCTACCCTGGGGAAAAGCCTCTGACTATCCGCTCTGTCTATGCCCCTCATAATTTTGTAGACCTCTATCAGGTCGCCCCTCAACCTCCTTCGTTCCAGAGAGAACAAACCGAGTTTATTCAACCTCTCCTCATAGCTTATGCCCTCCATACCAGGCAACATTCTGGTAAATCTCTTCTGCACCCTCTCTAAAGCCTCCACATCCTTCTGGTAGTGTGGCGACCAGAATTGAACACTATACTCCAAGTGTGGCCTAACTAAGGTCCTATACAGCTGCAACATGACTTGCCAATTCTTATACTCAATGCCCCGTCCAATGAAGGCAAGCATGCCGTATGCCTTCTTGACTACCTTCTCCACCTGTGTTGCCCCTTTCAATGACCTGTGGACCTGTACTCCTAGATCTCTTTGACTTTCAATACTCTTGAGGGTTCTACCATTTACTGTATATTCCCTACCTGCATTAGCCCTTCCAAAATGCATTACCTCACATTTGTCCGGATTAAACTCCATCTGCCATCTCTCCGCCCAAGTCTCCAGACAATCTAAATCCTGCTGTATCCTCAGACAGTCCTCATCGCTATCCGCAATTCCACCAACCTTTGTGTCGTCTGCAAACTTACTAATCAGACCAGTTACATTTTCCTCCAAATCATTTATATATACTACAAACAGCAAAGGTCCCAGCACTGATCCCTGTGGAACACCACTGGTCACAGCCCTCCAATTAGAAAAGCATCCCTCCATTGCTACCCTCTGCCTTCTATGGCCTAGCCAGTTCTGAATCCACCTTGCCAGCTCACCCCTGATCCCGTGTGACTTCACCTTTTGTACTAGTCTACCATGAGGGACCTTGTCAAAGGCCTTACTGAAGTCCATGTAGACAACATCCACTGCCCTACCTGCATCAATCATCTTAGTGACCTCCTCGAAAAACTCTATCAAGTTAGTGAGACACGACCTCCCCTTCACAAAACCGTGCTGCCTCTCACTAATACGTCCATTTGCTTCCAAATGGGAGTAGATCCTGTCTCGAAGAATTCTCTCCAGTAATTTCCCTACCACTGAAGTAAGGCTCACCGGCCTGTAGTTCCCGGGATTATCCTTGCTACCCTTCTTAAACAGAGGAACAACATTGGCTATTCTCCAGTCCTCCGGGACATCCCCTGAAGACAGCGAGGATCCAAAGATTTCTGTCAAGGCCTCAGCAATTTCCTCTCCAGCCTCCTTCAGTATTCTGGGGTAGATCCCATCAGGCCCTGGGGACTTATCTACCTTAATATTTTTTAAGACACCCAACACCTCGTCTTTTTGGATCACAATGTGACCCAGGCTATCTACACCCCCTTCTCCAGACTCAACATCTACCAATTCCTTCTCTTTGGTGAATACTGATGCAAAGTATTCATTTAGTACCTCGCCCATTTCCTCTGGCTCCACACATAGATTCCCTTGCCTATCCTTCAGTGGGCCAACCCTTTCCCTGGCTACCCTCTTGCTTTTTATGTATGTGTAAAAAGCCTTGGGATTTTCCTTAACCCTATTTGCCAATGACTTTTCATGACCCCTTCTAGCCCTCCTGACTCCTTGCTTAAGTTCCTTCCTACTTTCCTTATATGCCACACAGGCTTCGTCTGTTCCCAGCCTTTTAGCCCTGACAAATGCCTCCTTTTTCTTTTTGACGAGGCCTACAATATCACTCGTCATCCAAGGTTCCCGAAAATTGCCGTATTTATCTTTCTTCCTCACAGGAACATGCCTGTCCTGTATTCCCTTCAACTGACACTTGAAAGCCTCCCACATGTCAGATGTTGATTTGCCCTCAAACATCCGCCCCCAATCTATGTTCTTCAGTTCCCACCTAATATTGTCATAATTAGCCTTCCCCCAATTTAGCACATTCATCCTCGGACCACTCTTATCCTTGTCCACCAGTACTTTAAAACTTACTGAATTGTGGTCACTGTTACCGAAATGCTCCCCTACTGAAACATCTACCACCTGGCCGGGCTCATTCCCCAATACCAGGTCCAGTACCGCCCCTTCCCTAGTTGGACTGTCTACATATTGTTTTAAGAAGCCCTCCTGGATGCTCCTTACAAACTCCGCCCCGTCTAAGCCCCTGGCACTAAGTGAGTCCCAGTCAATATTGGGGAAGTTGAAGTCTCCCATCACCACAACCCTGTTGTTTTTACTCTTTTCCAAAATCTGTCTACCTATCTGCTCCTCTATCTCCCGCTGGCTGTTGGGAGGCCTGTAGTATACCCCCAACATTGTGACTGCACCCTTCTTATTCCTGATCTCTACCCATATAGCCTCACTGCCCTCTGAGGTGTCCTCTCGCAGTATAGCTGTGATATTCTCCCGAACAAGTAGCGCAACTCCGCCTCCCCTTTTACATCCCCCTCTATCCCGCCTGAAACATCTAAATCCTGGAACGTTTAGCTGCCAATCCTGCCCTTCCCTCAACCAGGTCTCTGTAATGGCAATAACATCATAGTTCCAAGTAGTAATCCAAGCTCTAAGTTCATCTGCCTTACCCGTAATGCTCCTTGCATTAAAACATAGGCACTTCAGGCCACCAGACCCGCTGTGTTCAGCAACTTTTCCCCGTCTGCTATGCCTCAGAGCCACACTGTCCCTATTCCCTAGTTCTCCCTCAATGCTCTCACCTTCTGACCTATTGCTCCCGTACCCACCCCCCTGCCATACTAGTTTAAACCCTCCCGTGTGACACTAGCAAACCTCGCGGCCAGGATATTTATGCCTCTCCGGTTTAGATGCAACCCGTCCATCTTATACAGGTCACACCTGCCCCGGAAGAGCTCCCAGTGGTCCAGAAAACGGAAACCCTCCCTCCTACACCAGCTGTTTAGCCACGTGTTTGTCTGCTCTATCTTCCTATTTCTAGCCTCACTGGCACGTGGCACAGGGAGTAATCCCGAGATTACAACCCTCGAGGTCCTGTCCTTTAACTTTCTGCCTAGCTCCCTGAACTCCTGCTGCAGGACCTCATGCCCCTTCCTGCCTATGTCGTTAGTACCAATATGTACAACGACCTCTGCCTGTTTGCCCTCCCCCTTCAGGATTCCCTCTACCCGTTCGGAGACATCCTGGACCCTGGCACCAGGGAGGCAACATACCATCCTGGAGTCTCTTTCACGTCCACAGAAGCGCCTATCTGTGCCCCTGACTATAGAGTCCCCTATTACTATTACTCTTCTGCGCTTTGACCCTCCCTTCTGAACATCAGAGCCAGCCGTGGTGCCACTGCTCTGGCTGCTGCTGTTTTCCCCTGATAGGCTATCCCCCCCGACAGTATCCAAAGGGGTATATCTGTTCGAGAGGGGGACAACCACAGGGGATTCCTGCACTGACTGCCTGCCCTTTCTGGTGGTCACCCATTTCTCTGCCTGCACCTTGGGTGTGACCACATTTACATAACTGCGATCTATGACGCTTTCCGCCACCTGCATGCTCCTAAGTGCATCCAATTGCTGCTCCAACCGAACCATGCGGTCTGTGAGGAGCTCCAGTTGGGTGCACTTTCTGCAGATGAAGCCACCCGGGACGCTGGAAGCCTCCCGGACCTGCCACATCTCACAGTCAGAGCACAGCACCCCTCTAACTGACATTGCGTCAATTAATTAAAATTTGTCTCTTTTTTTTTTTTTAAATACTTTTTTTTTTTTTTAAATTGCAAAGTTACTGTCAACTATCTGTTTCCTAGCACTAGATTTCTAATAGAAATGCGATAGCTAACTATAATACTCTCCGATCTCTGGCTTAGATAATAACTTAATTATAATTTAGAGGATATGTTTAATTAGTTCCCAAATACTCAAATATTTTTTAAATTTAGGTTAGAATCCCAACCAGCCACTCAGGTCACAGCTTTTCTGTGATGTCGCTTCAATTTCCCCCCGACACACACAATTTGAAAAAAGGTATAAAAGTAAAAATCACTTACTTGCCTTCTGAGTGTCTGAGATGTTCTCAGGTTCCCTCGCTGACAGAGACTGCTCCTCCACCTCCGATCCTTGACCTGCACAATGCTAATAATATAATATGGCACTTACCTTACACCAATGGGTCTTATTATTAGGTTAGAGGAGGAGGGCGGGTGGGAGACACTACACGTGTAGTGTCTCGGGTTTCCTCTCCACCAGAATTTATTGGTTGGGGGGGGGGGGGGGGGGGCACTTGCCAGAGGTAGAACTTCCGGTTCCCGCCTTATATAAAAACAAATAAAACTGAAAAGAAGAACAGACACGGGACCAGGCAAGGCTTTTTAAACCAACTACTCACCTCCCAGAAGGCCCCTGCGCACCGCTGCCGCCGAAATCCAAAGGGCTGCTCCTGTAAAGGTAAGTGGTTTTAAATTCACTACTCACCTCCAAGAAGGCCCCTGCGCACCGCTGCCGCCGAAATCCAATGGGCTGCTCCTGTAAAGGTAAGTGGTTTTAAACTAACTACTCACCTCCCAGAAGGCCCCTGCGCACCGCTGCCGCCGAAATCCAAAGGGCTGCTCCTGTAAAGGTAAGTGGTTTTAAATTCACTACTCACCTCCAAGAAGGCCCCTGCGCACCGCTGCCGCCGAAATCCAATGGGCTGCTCCTGTAAAGGTAAGTGGTTTTAAACTAACTACTCACCTCCCAGAAGGCCCCTGCGCACCGCTGCCGCCGAAATCCAAAGGGCTGCTCCTGTAAAGGTAAGTGGTTTTAAATTCACTACTCACCTCCAAGAAGGCCCCTGCGCACCGCTGCCGCCGAAATCCAATCTAAATAGTGGACAGATCCTACCTTCTAAATACTGGACATGTCCTACCTTCTAAATACTGGGCAGGCCCTACCTTCTAAATACTGGACAAGTCCTACCATCTAAATACTGTACAGGCCCTACCTTCTAAATACTGGACAGGCCATAACTTCTAAACTCTTGACAGGCCCTCCCTTCTAAATACTGGACAGGCCCTAACTTCCAAATACTGGACAGGTACTACCTTCCAAATACTGGACAGATCCTACGTTCTAAATACTGGACAGGTCCTACCTTCTAAATACTGGTCATGTCGTACCTTCTAAATACTGGATAGGTCCTACCTTCTAAATACTGGACAGGTCCTACCTTCTAAATACTGGACAGGTCCTACCTTCTAAATACTGGCCAGGTCCTACCTTCTACAAACTGGGCAGGCCCTACCTTCTAAATACTGGACAGATCCTACCTTCTAAATACTGGACAGGTTCTACCTTCTAAATACTGTACAGGTCCTACCTTCTAAATACTGGACAGGTCCCACCTTCTAAATACTGGACAGACCCTACCTTCTAAATACTGGACAGGCCCCACCTTCTAAATACTGGACAGGTTCTACCTTCTAAATACTGTACAGGTCCTACCTTCTAAATACTGGCCAGGTCCTACCTTCTACAAACTGGACAGGCCCTACCTTCTAAATACTGGACAGGCCCTACCTTCTAAATACTGGACAGGCCCTACCTTCTAAATACTGGACAGATCCTACTTTCTAAATACTGGACAGGCCCCAACTTCTAAATACTGGACAGATCCTACCTTCTAAATACTAGACTGACCCACCTTCTAAATACTGGACAGGTCCTACGTTCTAAATACTGGACTGGTCCAACCTTATAAATACTGAACATGTCCTACCTTCTAAACACTGGACAGGCCCTACCTTCTAAATACTGGACAGACCCTACCTTCTATACACTGGACAGGCCCCACCTTCTAAAGACTGGACAGGTCCTACCTTCTAAATACTGTACAGGTCCAACCTTCTAAATACTGGGCAGGTCCAACCTTCTAAATACTGGCCTGGTCCTACCTTCTACAAAATTGAAAAGCCCTACCTTCTAAATACAGGACAGGCCCTACCTTCTAAATAGTGGACCGATCCTACCTTCTAAAAACTGGATAGGTCCCACATTCTAAATACTGGACAGACCCTACCTTCTAAATACTGGACAGGCCCCACCTTCTAAAGACTGGACAGGTCCTACCTTCTAAATACTGGACAGGCCCTACCTTCTAAATAATGGACAGATCCTACCTTCTAAATACTGGACAGGCCCCAACTTCTAAATACTGGACAGGCTCCAACTTCTAAATACTAGACAGCCCAACCTTCTAAATACTGGACAGGCTCTACCTTCTAAATACTGGTCTGGTCCTACCTTTTAAATACTGGACAGGCCCTACCTTCTAAATACTGGACAGGTCCTACCATCTAAATACTGTACAGGTTCTACTTTCTAAATACTGGATAGGACCTACCTTCTAAGTACTGGACAGGCCCTACCTTCTATATACTGGACAGGTCCTACCTTCTAAATACTGGACAGTTCCTACCTTCTAGAATCTGGACAGGTCCTACCTTCTAAATACTGGACAGGCCCTACCTTCTATATACTGGACAGGTCCTACCTTCTAAATACTGGACAGTTCCTACCTTCTAGAATCTGGGCAGGTCCTACCTTCTAAATACTGGACAGGCCCTACCTTCTATATACTGGACAGGTCCCACCTTCAAAATAGTGGACAGATCCTACCTTCTAAATACTGGACAGGTGCTACCTTCTAATTACTGGACAGGCCCCAACTTCTAAATACTAGACAGACCCAACTTCTAAATACTGGACAGGTCCCACCTTCTAAATAGTGGACAGATCCTACCTTCTAAATACTGGACAGGTCCTACCTTCTAAATACTGGACAGGCCCTACCTTCCAAGTAGTGGACAGGTCCTACCTTCCAAATACTGGACAGATCTCACGTTCTAAATACTGGACAGGTCCTACCATCTAAATACTGGTCATGTCCTACCTTCTAAATACTGGACAGGTCCTACCTTCTAAAACCTGGACAGGTCCTACCTTCTACAAACAGGACACGCCCTACCATCTAAATACTGGACAGGCCCGACCTTCTAAATACTGGACAGATGCTACCTTCTAAATACTGGATAGGTTCTACCTTCTAAGTACTGTACAGGTCCTACCTTCTAAATACTGGACAGACCCTTCCTTCTAAATACTGGACAGGTCCATCCTTCTAAATATTGGACAGGTCCTACCTTCTAAATACTGGCCAGGTCCTACCTTCTACAAGCTGGACAGGCCCTACCTTCTAAATACTGTACAGGCCCCACCTTCCAAAGCCTGGACAGGTCCTACCTTCTAAATACTGGACAGGTCCTACCTTCTAATTACTGGAGAGGCCCTACCTTCTAAATAATGGAAAGGCCTTACCTTCTAAATACTGGATAGATCCTACCTTCTAAATACTGTACAGGCCGCAACTTCTAAATACTGGATAGATCCTACCTTCTAAATGCTAGACAGACCCACCTTCTAAATACTGGACAGGCTCTACCTTCTAAATACTGGACTGGTCCTACCTTCTAAATACTGGACATGTCCTACCATCTGAATACTGTACAGGTCCTACCTTCTAAATACTGGATAGGCCCTACCTTCTAAGTACTGGACAGGCTCTACCTTCTAAATACTGGACAGACCCTACCTTCTAAATACTGGACAGGCCCTACCTTCTAAATACTGGACAGGCCCTACCTTCTAAATACTGGACAGGCCCCAACTTCCAAATACTGGACAGGCCCCAACTTCTAAATACTAGACAGACAAACCTTCTAAATACTGGACAGGCTCTACCTTCTAAATGCTGGACTGGTCCTACCTTCTAAATACTGGACAGGCCCTACCTTCTATATACTGGACAGGTCCTACATTCTAAATACTGGACAGGTCATACCTTCTAGAATCTGGACAGGCCATACCTTCTAAATACTGGACAGGCCCTACCTTCTAAATACTGGAGAGGTCCCACCTTGTAAATAGTGGACAGATCCTACCTTCTAAATACTGGACAGGTCCTACCTTCTAAATACTGGACAGGTACTACCTTCTAAATACTGGACAGGCCCCAACTTCTAAATACTGGACAGGACCTACCTTCTAAATACTGGATAGGCCCCACCTTCTAAATACTGGACAGGCCCCACCTTCTAAAGACTCAACAGATCCTACCTTCTAAATACTGGACAGGCCCTACCTTCTAAATACTGGACAGACCCTACCTTCTAAATACTGGACAGGCCCCACCTTCTAAAGACTGGAGAGGTCCTAACTTCTAAATACTGGACAGGTCCTACCTTCTAAATACTGGACAGGCCCTACCTTCTAAATACTGGACAGGCCCTATCTTTAAATACTGGACAGATCCTACCTTCTAAATACTGGACAGGCCCCAACTTCTAAATACTTGACAGGCCCCAACTTCTAAATACTAGACAGACCAACCTTCTAAATAGTGGACAGATCCTACCTTCTAAATACTGGACAGGTCCTACCTTCTAAATACTGGACAGGCCCTACCTTCCAAATACTGGACAGATCCTACGTTCTAAATACTGGACAGGTCCTACCTTCTAAATACTAGCCAGGTACTACCTTCTACAAACTGGACAGGCCCTACCTTCTAAATACTGTACAGGCCCCACCTTCTAAAGCCTGGACAGGTCCTATCTTCTAAATACTGGACAGGTCATACCTTCTAATTACTGGAAAGGCCCTACCTTCTAAATAATGGACAGGCCCTACCTTCTAAATACTGGATAGATCCTACCTTCTAAATACTGTACAGGCCCCAACTTCTAAATACTGGACAGATCCTACCTTCTAAATGCTAGACAGACCCACCTTATAAATACTGGACAGGCTCTACCTTCTAAATACTGGACTGGTCCTACCTTCTAAATACTGGACAGGCCCTACCTTCTAAATACTGGACATGTCCTACCATCTGAATACTGTACAGGTCCTACCTTCTAAATACTGGATAGGCCCTACCTTCTAAGTACTGGACAGGCCCTACCTTCTATATACTGGACAGGTCCTACCTTCTAAATACAGGACAGGTCCTACCTTCTAGAATCTGGAAAGGCCGTACCTTCTAAATACTGGACACGCCCTACCTTCTAAATACTGGACAGACCCTACCTTCTAAATACTGGTCAGGCCGCACCTTCTAAAGACTGGACAGGTCCTAACTTCTAAATACTGGACAGGTCCTACCTTCTAAATACTGGACAGGCCCTACCTTCTAAATACTGGACAGGCCGTACCATTTAAATACTGGACAGATCCTACCTTCTAAATACTGGTCAGGTCCTGCCATCTAAATACTGTACAGGTCCTACCTTCTAAATACTGGATAGGCCCTACCTTCTAAGTACTGGACAGGCCCTACCTTCTATATACTGGACAGGTCCTACATTCTAAATACTGGACAGGTCATACCTTCTAGAATCTGGACAGGCCATACCTTCTAAATACTGGACAGGCCCTACCTTCTAAATACTGGACAGGTCCCACCTTCTAAATAGTGGACAGATCCTACCTTCTAAATACTGGACAGGTCCTACCTTCTAAATACTGGACAGGTACTACCTTCTAAATACTGGACAGGCCCCAACTTCTAAATACTAGACAGACCCACATTCTAAATACTGGACAGGTCCCACCTTCTAAATAGTGGACAGATTCTACCTTCTAAATACCGGACAGGTCCTACCTTCTAAATACTGGACAGGTACTACCTTCTGAACACTGGACAGGCCCTACCTTCTAAATACTGGACAGGCCCCAACTTCTAAATACTGGACAGGCCCGAACTTCTAAATACTAGACAGACCAAACTTCTAAATAGTGGACAGATCCTACCTTCTAAATACTGGACAGGTCCTACCTTCTAAATACTGGACAGGCCCTACCTTCCAAATACTGGACAGGTCCTACCTTCTAAATACTGGTTATGTCCTACCTTCGAAATACTGGATAGGTCCTACCTTCTAAGTACTGTACAGGTCCTACCTTCTAAATACTGGACAGGTCCTACCTTCTACAAACTGGACAGGCCCTACCATCTAAATACTGGACAGGCCCGACCCACTAAATACTGGACAGATGCAACCTTCGAAAACCTGGACAGGCCCCACCTTCTAAATACTGGACAGACCATACCGTCTAAATACTGGACAGGACCCACCTTCTAAATACTGGACAGGTTCTACCTTCTAAATACTGTACAGGTCCTACCTTCTAAATACTGGACAGACCCTTCATTCTAAATAATGGACAGGTCCAACCTTCTAAATAATGGACAGGTCCTACGTTCTAAATACTGGCCAGGTCCTACCTTCTACAAACTGGACAGGCCCTACCTTCTAAATACTGGACAGGCCCCACCTTCTAAAGCCTGGACAGGCCCTACCTTCTATAACTGGACAGGCCCTACCTTCTAAATACTGGACAGATTCTACCTTCTAAGTACTGGACAGGCCCCAACTTCTAAATACTGGACAGATCCTACCTTCTAAATACTAGACAGACCCACCTTCTAAATACTGGACAGGCTCTACCTTCTAAATACTGGACTGGTCCTACCTTCTAAATACTGGACAGGTCCTACCTTCTAAATACTGGACTGGTCCTACCTTCTATATACTGGACAGGTCCTACCTTCTAAATACAGGACAGGTCCTACCTTCTAGAATCTGGAAAGGCCCTACCTTCTAAATACTGGACAGGCCCTACCTTCTAAATACTGCACAGGTCCCACCTTCTAAATAGTGATCAGATCCTACCTTCTAAATACTGGACAGTTCCTACCTTCTAAATACTGGACAGGTACTACCTTCTGAACACTGGACAGGCCCCACCTTCTAAATACTGGACAGGTCCTACCTTCTAAATACTGGATAGTCCCTACCTTCTAAATACTGGACAGGCCCTACCTTCTAAATACTCAACAGATCCTACCTTCTAAATACTTACTGGACAGATGCTACCTTCTTAAACCTGGACAGGCCCCACCTTCTAAATACTGGACAGACCATACCTTCTAAATACTGGACATGCCGCACCTTCTAAATACTGGACAGGTTCTACCTTCTAAATACTGTACAGATCCTACCTTCTAAATACTGGACAGGTCCAACATTCTAAATACTGGACAGGTCCTACCTTCTAAATACTGGCCAGGTCCTACCTTCTACAAACTGGAAAGGCCCTACCTTCTAAATACTGGACAGGCCCAACCTTCTAAAGCCTGGACAGGTCCTACCTTCTAAATACTGGACAGGCCATACCTTCTAAATACTGGACAGGCCCTACCTTCTAAATCCTGGACAGGCCCTACCTTCTAAATACTGGACAGATCCTACCTTCAAAATACTGGACAGGCCCCAACTTCTAAATACTGGACAGATCCTACCTTCTAAATACTAGACAGACCCACCTTCTAAATACTGGACAGGCCCCACCTTCTAAAGCCTGTACAGGCCCTACCTTCTATAACTGGACAGGCCCTACCTTCGAAATACTGGACAGATTCTACCTTCTAAGTACTGGACAGGCCCCAACTTCTAAATACTGGACAGGCCCTACCTTATAAATACTGGACAGGTCCTACCATCTAAATGCTGTACAGGTCCTACCTTCTAAATACTGGATAGGCCCTACATTCTAAGTACTGGACAGGCCCTACCTTCTATATACTGGACAGGTCCTACCTTCTAAATACAGGACAGGTCCTACCTTCTAGAATCTGGAAAGGCCCTACCTTCTAAATACTGGACAGGCCCTACCTTCTAAAAACTGCACAGGTCCCACCTTCTAAATAGTGGACAGATCCTACCTTCTAAATACTGGACAGTTCCTACCTTCTAAATACTGGACAGGTACTACCTTCTGAACACTGGACAGGCCCCACCTTCTAAATACTGGACAGGTCCTACCTTCTAAATACTGGATAGTCCCTACCTTCTAAATACTGGACAGGCCCTACCTTCTAAATACTCAACAGATCCTACCTTCTAAATACTTACTGGACAGATGCTACCTTCGAAAACCTGGACAGGCCCCACCTTCTAAATACTGGACAGACCATACCTTCTAAATACTGGACAGGCCCAACCTTCTAAATACTGGACAGGTTCTACCTTCTAAATACTGTACAGATCCTACCTTCGAAATACTGGACAGACCCTTCCTTCTAATACTGGACAGGTCCAACCTTCTAAATACTGGACAGGTCCTACCTTCTAAATACTGGCCAGGTCCTACCTTCTACAAACTGGAAAGGCCTTACCTTCTAAATACTGGACAGGCCCAACCTTCTAAAGCCTGGACAGGTCCTACCTTCTAAATACTGGACAGGCCATACCTTCTAAATACTGGACAGGCCCTACCTTCTAAATACTGGACAGGCCCTACCTTCTAAATACTGGACAGATCCTACCTTCTAAATACTGGACAGGCCCCAACTTCTAAATACTGGACAGATCCTACCTTCTAAATACTAGACAGACCCACCTTCTAAATACTGGACAGGCCCCACCTTCTAAAGCCTGGACAGGTCCTACCTTCTAAATACTGGACAGGCCCTACCTTCTAAATACTGGACAGGTCCCAACTTCTAAATAGTGGACAGATTCTACCTTCTAAACACTGGACAGGCCCTACCTTCTAAATACTGGTTAGGCCCTAACTTCTAAATTCTGGACAGGCCCTAACTTCTAAATATTCAACAGATCCTACCTTCTAAATACTGGACAGGCCCTACCTTCTAAATACTGGACAGGCACTACCTTCTAAATACTGGACAGGCCTACCTTATAAATACTGGACAGGCCCTACCTGCTAAATACTCGACAGGTCCTACCTTCTAAATACTGGACAGGCCATACCTTCTAAATACTGGACAGGCACTAACTTCTAAATACTGGACAGGTCCTACCATCTAAATACTGGACAGGCCCCAACTTCTAAATACTGGACAGGCCCTAGCTTCTAAATACTGGACAGACCCTACCTTCTAAATACTGGACAGGCCCCACCTTCTAAAGACTGGACAGTTCCTAACTTCTAAATACTGGACAGGTCCTACCTTCTAAATACTGGACAGGCCCTACCTTCTAAATACTTTACAGGCCCTACCTTCTAAATACTGGACAGATCCTACCTTCTAAATACTGGACAGGCCCTAACTTCTAAATACTGGACAGGCCCCAACTTCTAAATACTAGACAGACCAACCTTCTAAATACTGGACAGGCTCTACCTTCTAAATGCTGGACTGGTCCTACCTTCTAAATACTGGACAGGCCCTACCTTCTAAATACTGGTCAGGTCCTACCATCTAAATATTGTACAGGTCCTACCTTCTAAATACTGGATAGGCCCTACCTTCTAAGTACTGGACAGGCCCTACCTTCTATATACTGGACAGGTCCTACATTCTAAATACTGGACAGGTCCTACCTTCTAGAATCTGGAATGGCCCTACCTTCTAAATACTGGACAGGCCCAACCTTCTAAAGCCTGGACAGGTCCTACCTTCTAAATACTGGACAGGCCATACCTTCTAAATACTGGACAGGCCCTACCTTCTAAATACTGGACAGGCCCTACCTTCTAAATACTGGACAGATCCTACCTTCTAAATACTGGACAGGCCCCAACTTCTGAATACTGGACAGATCCTACCTTCTAAATACTGGACAGGCCCTACCTTCTAAATACTGGACAGGCACTTCCTTCTAAATACTGGACAGGCCTACCTTATAAATACTGGACAGGCCCTACCTGCTAAATACTCGACAGGTCCTACCTTCTAAATACTGGACAGGCCATACCTTCTAAATACTGGACAGGCACTACCTTCTAAATACTGGACAGGTCCTACCATCTAAATACTGGACAGGCCCCAACTTCTAAATGCTGGACAGGCCCCAACTTCTAAATACTGGACAGGCCCTACCTTCTAAATACTGGACAGACCCTACCTTCTAAATACTGGACAGGCCCCACCTTCTAAAGACTGGACAGGTACCAACTTCTAAATACTGGACAGGTCCTACCTTCTAAATACTGGACAGGCCCTACCTTCTAAATACTTTACAGGCCCTACCTTCTAAATACTGGACAGATCCTACCTTCTAAATACTGGACAGGCCCCAACTTCTAAATACTGGACAGGCCCCAACTTCTAAATACTAGACAGACCCACCTTCTAAATACTGGACAGGCTCTACCTTCTAAATGCTGGACTGGTCCTACCTTCTAAATACTGGACAGGCCCTACCTTCTAAATACTGGTCAGGTCCTACCATCTAAATACTGTGCAGGTCCTACCTTCTAAATACTGGATAGGCCCTACCTTCTAAGTACTGGACAGGCCCTACCTTCTATATACTGGACAGGTCCTACATTCGAAATACTGGACAGGCCCTACCTTCTAAATACTGGTCAGGTCCTACCATCTAAATATTGTACAGGTCCTACCTTCTAAATACTGGATAGGCCCTACCTTCTAAGTACTGGACAGGCCCTACCTTCTATATACTGGACAGGTCCTACATTCTAAATACTGGACAGGTCCTACCTTCTAGAATCTGGAATGGCCCTACCTTCTAAATACTGGACAGGCCCAACCTTCTAAAGCCTGGACAGGTCCTACCTTCTAAATACTGGACAGGCCATACCTTCTAAATACTGGACAGGCCCTACCTTCTAAATACTGGACAGGCCCTACCTTCTAAATACTGGACAGATCCTACCTTCTAAATACTGGACAGGCCCCAACTTCTAAATACTGGACAGATCCTACCTTCTAAATACTGGACAGGCCCTACCTTCTAAATACTGGACAGGCACTACCTTCTAAATACTGGACAGGCCTACCTTATAAATACTGGACAGGCCCTACCTGCTAAATACTCGACAGGTCCTACCTTCTAAATACTGGACAGGCCATACCTTCTAAATACTGGACAGGCACTACCTTCTAAATACTGGACAGGTCCTACCATCTAAATACTGGACAGGCCCCAACTTCTAAATGCTGGACAGGCCCCAACTTCTAAATACTGGACAGGCCCTACCTTCTAAATACTGGACAGACCCTACCTTCTAAATACTGGACAGGCCCCACCTTCTAAAGACTGGACAGGTACCAACTTCTAAATACTGGACAGGTCCTACCTTCTAAATACTGGACAGGCCCTACCTTCTAAATACTTTACAGGCCCTACCTTCTAAATACTGGACAGATCCTACCTTCTAAATACTGGACAGGCCCCAACTTCTAAATACTGGACAGGCCCCAACTTCTAAATACTAGACAGACCCACCTTCTAAATACTGGACAGGCTCTACCTTCTAAATGCTGGACTGGTCCTACCTTCTAAATACTGGACAGGCCCTACCTTCTAAATACTGGTCAGGTCCTACCATCTAAATACTGTGCAGGTCCTACCTTCTAAATACTGGATAGGCCCTACCTTCTAAGTACTGGACAGGCCCTACCTTCTATATACTGGACAGGTCCTACATTCGAAATACTGGACAGGTCATACCTTCTTGAATCTGGACAGGCCATACCTTCTAAATACTGAACAGATCCTACCTTCTATATACTGGACAGGCCCTACCTTCTAAAGACTGGACAGGTCCTAACTTCTAAATACTGGACAGGTCCTACCTTCTAAATACTGGACAGGCCCTACCTTCTAAATACTGGACAGGCCCTATCTTCTAAATACTGGACAGATCCTACCTTATAAATATTGGACAGGCCCCAATTTCTAAATACTGGACAGGCCCCAACTTCTAAATACTAGACAGACCAACATTCTAAATACTGACAGGCTCTACCTTCTGAATGCTGGACTGGTCCTACCTTCTAAATACTGGACAGGCCCTACCATCTAAATACTGGTCAGGTCCTACCATCTAAATACTGTACAGGTCCTACCTTCTAAATACTGGATAGGCCCTACCTTCTAAATACTGGACAGGCCATACCTTCTAAATACTGGACAGGTCCCACCTTCTAAATAGTGGACAGATCCTACCTTCTAAATACTGGACAGGTCCTAACTTCTAAATACTGGACAGGTACTACCTTCTAAATACTGGACAGGCCCCAACTTCTAAATACTAGACAGACCCACCTTCTAAATACTGGACAGGTCCCACCTTCTAAATAGTGGACAGATCCTACCTTCTTAATACTGGACAGGTCCTACCTTCTAAATACTGGACAGGCCCTACCTGCCAAATACTGGACAGGTCCTACCTTCCAAATACTGGACAGATCCTATGTTCTAAATACTGGACAAGTCCTACCTTCTAAATACTGGTTATGTCCTACTTTCTAAATACTGGATAGGTCCTACCTTCTAAATACTGGACAGGTCCTACCTTCTAAATACTGGACAGGTCCTACCTTCTACAAACTGGACAGGTCCTACCATCAAAATACTGGACAGGCCCGACCTTCTAAATACTGGACAGATGCTACCTTCGAAAACCTGGACAGGCCCCACCTTCTAAATACTGGACAGGCACTACCTTCCAAATACTGGACAGACCCTACCTTCTAAATATTGGACAGGTCCTACCATCTAAATACTGGACAGGCCCTACCTTATAAATACTAGACAGGTCCTACCATCTAAATACTGTAGAGGTCCTACCTTCTAAATACTGGATAGGCCCTACCTTCTTAGTACTGGACAGGCCCTACCTTCTATATAATGGACAGGTCCTACATTCTAAATATAGGACAGGTCCTACCTTCTATTATCTGGAAAGGCCCTACCTTCTAAATACTGGACAGGCCCTACATTCTAAATACTGGACAGGTCCTACCTTCTAGAATCTGGAAAGGCCCTACCTTCTAAATACTGGACAGGCCCTACCTTCTAAATACTGCACAGGTCCCACCTTCTAAATAGTGATCAGATCCTACCTTCTAAATACTGGACAGTTCCTACCTTCTAAATACTGGACAGGTACTACCTTCTGAACACTGGACAGGCCCCACCTTCTAAATACTGGACAGGTCCTACCTTCTAAATACTGGATAGTCCCTACCTTCTAAATACTGGACAGGCCCTACCTTCTAAATACTCAACAGATCCTACCTTCTAAATACTTACTGGACAGATGCTACCTTCTTAAACCTGGACAGGCCCCACCTTCTAAATACTGGACAGACCATACCTTCTAAATACTGGACATGCCGCACCTTCTAAATACTGGACAGGTTCTACCTTCTAAATACTGTACAGATCCTACCTTCTAAATACTGGACAGACCCTTCCTTCTAATACTGGACAGGTCCAACATTCTAAATACTGGACAGGTCCTACCTTCTAAATACTGGCCAGGTCCTACCTTCTACAAACTGGAAAGGCCCTACCTTCTAAATACTGGACAGGCCCAACCTTCTAAAGCCTGGACAGGTCCTACCTTCTAAATACTGGACAGGCCATACCTTCTAAATACTGGACAGGCCCTACCTTCTAAATCCTGGACAGGCCCTACCTTCTAAATACTGGACAGATCCTACCTTCAAAATACTGGACAGGCCCCAACTTCTAAATACTGGACAGATCCTACCTTCTAAATACTAGACAGACCCACCTTCTAAATACTGGACAGGCCCCACCTTCTAAAGCCTGTACAGGCCCTACCTTCTATAACTGGACAGGCCCTACCTTCGAAATACTGGACAGATTCTACCTTCTAAGTACTGGACAGGCCCCAACTTCTAAATACTGGACAGGCCCTACCTTATAAATACTGGACAGGTCCTACCATCTAAATGCTGGATAGGCCCTACATTCTAAGTACTGGACAGGCCCTACCTTCTATATACTGGACAGGTCCTACCTTCTAAATACAGGACAGGTCCTACCTTCTAGAATCTGGAAAGGCCCTACCTTCTAAATACTGGACAGGCCCTACCTTCTAAAAACTGCACAGGTCCCACCTTCTAAATAGTGGACAGATCCTACCTTCTAAATACTGGACAGTTCCTACCTTCTAAATACTGGACAGGTACTACCTTCTGAACACTGGACAGGCCCCACCTTCTAAATACTGGACAGGTCCTACCTTCTAAATACTGGATAGTCCCTACCTTCTAAATACTGGACAGGCCCTACCTTCTAAATACTCAACAGATCCTACCTTCTAAATACTTACTGGACAGATGCTACCTTCGAAAACCTGGACAGGCCCCACCTTCTAAATACTGGACAGACCATACCTTCTAAATACTGGACAGGCCCAACCTTCTAAATACTGGACAGGTTCTACCTTCTAAATACTGTACAGATCCTACCTTCGAAATACTGGACAGACCCTTCCTTCTAATACTGGACAGGTCCAACCTTCTAAATACTGGACAGGTCCTACCTTCTAAATACTGGCCAGGTCCTACCTTCTACAAACTGGAAAGGCCTTACCTTCTAAATACTGGACAGGCCCAACCTTCTAAAGCCTGGACAGGTCCTACCTTCTAAATACTGGACAGGCCATACCTTCTAAATACTGGACAGGCCCTACCTTCTAAATACTGGACAGGCCCTACCTTCTAAATACTGGACAGATCCTACCTTCTAAATACTGGACAGGCCCCAACTTCTAAATACTGGACAGATCCTACCTTCTAAATACTAGACAGACCCACCTTCTAAATACTGGACAGGCCCCACCTTCTAAAGCCTGGACAGGTCCTACCTTCTAAATACTGGACAGGCCCTACCTTCTAAATACTGGACAGGTCCCAACTTCTAAATAGTGGACAGATTCTACCTTCTAAACACTGGACAGGCCCTACCTTCTAAATACTGGACAGGCCCTACCTTCTAAATACTGGTTAGGCCCTAACTTCTAAATTCTGGACAGGCCCTAACTTCTAAATATTCAACAGATCCTACCTTCTAAATACTGGACAGGCCCTACCTTCTAAATACTGGACAGGCACTACCTTCTAAATACTGGACAGGCCTACCTTATAAATACTGGACAGGCCCTACCTGCTAAATACTCGACAGGTCCTACCTTCTAAATACTGGACAGGCCATACCTTCTAAATACTGGACAGGCACTAACTTCTAAATACTGGACAGGTCCTACCATCTAAATACTGGACAGGCCCCAACTTCTAAATACTGGACAGGCCCTAGCTTCTAAATACTGGACAGACCCTACCTTCTAAATACTGGACAGGCCCCACCTTCTAAAGACTGGACAGTTCCTAACTTCTAAATACTGGACAGGTCCTACCTTCTAAATACTGGACAGGCCCAACCTTCTAAATACTTTACAGGCCCTACCTTCTAAATACTGGACAGATCCTACCTTCTAAATACTGGACAGGCCCTAACTTCTAAATACTGGACAGGCCCCAACTTCTAAATACTAGACAGACCAACCTTCTAAATACTGGACAGGCTCTACCTTCTAAATGCTGGACTGGTCCTACCTTCTAAATACTGGACAGGCCCTACCTTCTAAATACTGGTCAGGTCCTACCATCTAAATATTGTACAGGTCCTACCTTCTAAATACTGGATAGGCCCTACCTTCTAAGTACTGGACAGGCCCTACCTTCTATATACTGGACAGGTCCTACATTCTAAATACTGGACAGGTCCTACCTTCTAGAATCTGGAATGGCCCTACCTTCTAAATACTGGACAGGCCCAACCTTCTAAAGCCTGGACAGGTCCTACCTTCTAAATACTGGACAGGCCATACCTTCTAAATACTGGACAGGCCCTACCTTCTAAATACTGGACAGGCCCTACCTTCTAAATACTGGACAGATCCTACCTTCTAAATACTGGACAGGCCCCAACTTCTAAATACTGGACAGATCCTACCTTCTAAATACTGGACAGGCCCTACCTTCTAAATACTGGACAGGCACTACCTTCTAAATACTGGACAGGCCTACCTTATAAATACTGGACAGGCCCTACCTGCTAAATACTCGACAGGTCCTACCTTCTAAATACTGGACAGGCCATACCTTCTAAATACTGGACAGGCACTACCTTCTAAATACTGGACAGGTCCTACCATCTAAATACTGGACAGGCCCCAACTTCTAAATGCTGGACAGGCCCCAACTTCTAAATACTGGACAGATCCTACCTTCTAAATACTAGACAGACCCACCTTCTAAATACTGGACAGGCCCCACCTTCTAAAGCCTGGACAGGTCCTACCTTCTAAATACTGGACAGGCCCTACCTTCTAAATACTGGACAGGTCCCAACTTCTAAATAGTGGACAGATTCTACCTTCTAAACACTGGACAGGCCCTACCTTCTAAATACTGGACAGGCCCTACCTTCTAAATACTGGTTAGGCCCTAACTTCTAAATTCTGGACAGGCCCTAACTTCTAAATATTCAACAGATCCTACCTTCTAAATACTGGACAGGCCCTACCTTCTAAATACTGGACAGGCACTACCTTCTAAATACTGGACAGGCCTACCTTATAAATACTGGACAGGCCCTACCTGCTAAATACTCGACAGGTCCTACCTTCTAAATACTGGACAGGCCATACCTTCTAAATACTGGACAGGCACTAACTTCTAAATACTGGACAGGTCCTACCATCTAAATACTGGACAGGCCCCAACTTCTAAATACTGGACAGGCCCTAGCTTCTAAATACTGGACAGACCCTACCTTCTAAATACTGGACAGGCCCCACCTTCTAAAGACTGGACAGTTCCTAACTTCTAAATACTGGACAGGTCCTACCTTCTAAATACTGGACAGGCCCAACCTTCTAAATACTTTACAGGCCCTACCTTCTAAATACTGGACAGATCCTACCTTCTAAATACTGGACAGGCCCTAACTTCTAAATACTGGACAGGCCCCAACTTCTAAATACTAGACAGACCAACCTTCTAAATACTGGACAGGCTCTACCTTCTAAATGCTGGACTGGTCCTACCTTCTAAATACTGGACAGGCCCTACCTTCTAAATACTGGTCAGGTCCTACCATCTAAATATTGTACAGGTCCTACCTTCTAAATACTGGATAGGCCCTACCTTCTAAGTACTGGACAGGCCCTACCTTCTATATACTGGACAGGTCCTACATTCTAAATACTGGACAGGTCCTACCTTCTAGAATCTGGAATGGCCCTACCTTCTAAATACTGGACAGGCCCAACCTTCTAAAGCCTGGACAGGTCCTACCTTCTAAATACTGGACAGGCCATACCTTCTAAATACTGGACAGGCCCTACCTTCTAAATACTGGACAGGCCCTACCTTCTAAATACTGGACAGATCCTACCTTCTAAATACTGGACAGGCCCCAACTTCTAAATACTGGACAGATCCTACCTTCTAAATACTGGACAGGCCCTACCTTCTAAATACTGGACAGGCACTACCTTCTAAATACTGGACAGGCCTACCTTATAAATACTGGACAGGCCCTACCTGCTAAATACTCGACAGGTCCTACCTTCTAAATACTGGACAGGCCATACCTTCTAAATACTGGACAGGCACTACCTTCTAAATACTGGACAGGTCCTACCATCTAAATACTGGACAGGCCCCAACTTCTAAATGCTGGACAGGCCCCAACTTCTAAATACTGGACAGGCCCTACCTTCTAAATACTGGACAGACCCTACCTTCTAAATACTGGACAGGCCCCACCTTCTAAAGACTGGACAGGTACCAACTTCTAAATACTGGACAGGTCCTACCTTCTAAATACTGGACAGGCACTACCTTCTAAATACTTTACAGGCCCTACCTTCTAAATACTGGACAGATCCTACCTTCTAAATACTGGACAGGCCCCAACTTCTAAATACTGGACAGGCCCCAACTTCTAAATACTAGACATACCCACCTTCTAAATACTGGACAGGCTCTACCTTCTAAATGCTGGACTGGTCCTACCTTCTAAATACTGGACAGGCCCTACCTTCTAAATACTGGTCAGGTCCTACCATCTAAATACTGTGCAGGTCCTACCTTCTAAATACTGGATAGGCCCTACCTTCTAAGTACTGGACAGGCCCTACCTTCTATATACTGGACAGGTCCTACATTCGAAATACTGGACAGGTCATACCTTCTTGAATCTGGACAGGCCATACCTTCTAAATACTGAACAGATCCTACCTTCTATATACTGGACAGGCCCTACCTTCTAAAGACTGGACAGGTCCTAACTTCTAAATACTGGACAGGTCCTACCTTCTAAATACTGGACAGGCCCTACCTTCTAAATACTGGACAGGCCCTATCTTCTAAATACTGGACAGATCCTACCTTATAAATATTGGACAGGCCCCAATTTCTAAATACTGGACAGGCCCCAACTTCTAAATACTAGACAGACCAACATTCTAAATACTGGACAGGCTCTACCTTCTGAATGCTGGACTGGTCCTACCTTCTAAATACTGGACAGGCCCTACCATCTAAATACTGGTCAGGTCCTACCATCTAAATACTGTACAGGTCCTACCTTCTAAATACTGGATAGGCCCTACCTTCTAAATACTGGACAGGCCCTACCTTCTAAATACTGGACAGGTCCCACCTTCTAAATAGTGGACAGATCCTACCTTCTAAATACTGGACAGGTCCTAACTTCTAAATACTGGACAGGTACTACCTTCTAAATACTGGACGGGCCCCAACTTCTAAATACTAGACAGACCCACCTTCTAAATACTGGACAGGTCCCACCTTCTAAATAGTGGACAGATCCTACCTTCTTAATACTGGACAGGTCCTACCTTCTAAATACTGGACAGGCCCTACCTTCCAAATACTGGACAGATCCTATGTTCTAAATACTGGACAAGTCCTACCTTCTAAATACTGGTTATGTCCTACTTTCTAAATACTGGATAGGTCCTACCTTCTAAATACTGGACAGGTCCTACCTTCTAAATACTGGACAGGTCCTACCTTCTACAAACTGGACAGGTCCTACCATCAAAATACTGGACAGGCCCGACCTTCTAAATACTGGACAGATGCTACCTTCGAAAACCTGGACAGGCCCCACCTTCTAAATACTGGACAGGCACTACCTTCCAAATACTGGACAGACCCTGCCTTCTAAATATTGGACAGGTCCTACCATCTAAATACTGGACAGGCCCTACCTTATAAATACTAGACAGGTCCTACCATCTAAATACTGTAGAGGTCCTACCTTCTAAATACTGGATAGGCCCTACCTTCTTAGTACTGGACAGGCCCTACCTTCTATATAATGGACAGGTCCTACATTCTAAATATAGGACAGGTCCTACCTTCTATTATCTGGAAAGGCCTTCCCTTCTAAATACTGGACAGGCCCTACATTCTAAATACTGGACAGGTCCCACCTTCTAAATAGTGGACAGATCCTACCTTCTAAATACTGGACAGTTCGTACCTTCTAAATACTGGACAGGTACTACCTTCTGAACACTGGACCGGCCCTACCTTCAAAATACTGGACAGGTCCTACCTTCTAAATACTGGATAGGCCCTACCTTCTAAATACTGGACAGGCCGTACCTTCTAAATACTCAACAGATCCTACCTTCTAAATACTGGACAGGCCCTACCTTCTAAATACTGGACAGACCCTACCTTATAAATACTGGACAGGCCCCACCTTCTAAAGACTGGACAGGTCCTAACTTCTAAATACTGGACAGGTCCTACCTTCTAAATACTGGACAGGCCCTACCTTCTAAATACTGGACAGGCCCTACCTTCTAAATACTGGACAGATCCTACCTTCTAAATACTGGACAGACCCCAACTTCTAAATACTGGACAGGCCCCAACTTCTAAATACTAGACAGACCAACCTTCTAAATACTGGACAGGCTCTACCTTCTAAATGCTGGACTGGTCCTACCTTCTAAATACTGCACAGGCCCTACCTTCTAAGTACTGGACAGGCCCTACCTTCTATATACTGGACAGGTCCTACATTCTAAATACTGGACAGGTCCTACCTTCTAGAATCTGGACAGGCCCTACCTTCTAAATACTGGACAGGCCCTACCTTCTAAATACTGGACAGGTCCCACCTTCTAAATAGTGGACAGATCCTACCTTCTAAATACTGGACAGGTCCTACCTTCTAAATACTGGACAGGTACTACCTTCTAAATACTGGACAGGCACCAACTTCTAAATACTAGACACACCCACCTTCTAAATACTGGACAGGTCCCACCATCTAAATAGTGGACAGATCCCACCTTCTAAATACTGGACAGGTCCCACCTTCTAAATACTGGACAGGCCCTACCTTCTAAATACTGGACAGGTCCTACCTTCTAAATACTGGACAGACCCACCTTCTAAATACTGGACAGGTCCTACCTTCCAAATACTGGACAGATCCTACCTTCTAAATACTGGACAGGCCCTACCTTCTAAATACTGCACAGGCACTACATTCTAAATACTGGACAGGCCTACCTTATAAATACTGGACAGGCCCTACCTGCTAAATACTCGACAGGTCCTACCTTCTAAATACAGGACAGGCCATACCTTCTAAATACTGGACAGGCACTAACTTCTAAATACTGGACAGGTCCTACCATCTAAATACTGGACAGGCCCCAACTTCTAAATACTGGACAGGCCCTACCTTCTAAATACTGGACAGACCCTACCTTCTAAATACTGGACAGGCCCCACCTTCTAAAGACTGGACAGTTCCTAACTTCTAAATACTTGACAGGTCCTACCTTCTAAATACTGGACAGGCCCTACCTTCTAAATACTTTACAGGCCCTACCTTCTAAATACTGGACAGATCCTACCTTCTAAATACTGGACTGGCCTAACTTCTAAATACTGGACAGGCCCCAACTTCTAAATACTAGACAGACCAACCTTCTAAATACTGGACAGGCTCTACCTTCTAAATGCAGGACTGGTCCTACCTTCTAAATACTGGACAGGCCCTACCTTCTAAATACTGGTCAGGTCCTACCATCTAAATATTGTACAGGTCCTACCTTCTAAATACTGGATAGGCCCTACCTTCTAAGTACTGGACAGGCCCTACCTTCTATATACTGGACAGGTCCTACATTCTAAATACTGGACAGGTCCTACCTTCTAGAATCTGGAATGGCCCTACCTTCTAAATACTGGACAGGCCCTACCTTCTAAATACTGGACAGGACCCACCTTCTAAATAGTGGACAGATCCTACCTTCTAAACACTGGACAGGCCCTACCTTCTAAATACTGGACAGGTCCTACCTTCTAAATACTGGATAGGCCCTACCTTCTAAATACTGGACAGGCCCTAACTTCTAAATACTCAACAGATCCTACCTTCTAAATACTGGACAGGTCCTACCTTCTAAATACTGGATAGGCCCTACCTTCTAAATACTGGACAGGCCCTACCTGCTAAATACTCGACAGGTCCTACCTTCTAAATACTGGACAGGCCATACCTTCTAAATACTGGACAGGCACTACCTTCTAAATACTGGACAGGTCCTACCATCTAAATACTGGACAGGCCCCAACTTCTAAATACTGGACAGGCCCCAACTTCTAAATACTGGACAGGCCCTACCTTCTAAATACTGGACAGACCCTACCTTCTAAATACTGGACAGGCCCCACCTTCTAAAGACTGGACAGGTCCCAACTTCTAAATACTGGACAGGTCCTACCTTCTAAATACTGGACAGGCCCTACCTTCTAAATACTTTACAGGCCCTACCTTCTAAATACTGGACAGATCCTACCTCCTAAATACTGGACAGGCCCCAACTTCTAAATACTGGACAGGCCCGAACTTCTAAATACTAGACAGACCCACCTTCTAAATACTGGACAGGCTCTACCTTCTAAATGCTGGACTGGTCCTACCTTCTAAATACTGGACAGGCCCTACCTTCTAAATACTGGTCAGGTCCTACCATCTAAATACTGTGCAGGTCCTACCTTCTAAATACTGGACAGGCCCTACCTTCTAAGTACTGGACAGGCCCTACCTTCTATATACTGGACAGGTCCTACATTCTAAATACTGGACAGGTCATACCTTCTTGAATCTGGACAGGCCATACCTTCTAAATACTGAACAGATCCTACCTTCTATATACTGGACAGGCCCTACCTTCTAAAGACTGGACAGGTCCTAACTTCTAAATACTGGACAGGTCCTACCTTCTAAATACTGGACAGGCCCTACCTTCTAAATACTGGACAGGCCCTATCTTCTAAATACTGGACAGATCCTACCTTCTAAATATTGGACAGGCCCCAATTTCTAAATACTGGACAGGCCCTACCTTCTAAATACTGGTCAGGTCCTACCATCTAAATACTGTACAGGTCCTACCTTCTAAATACTGGATAGGCCCTACCTTCTAAATACTGGACAGGCCCTACCTTCTAAATACTGGACAGGTCCCACCTTCTAAATAGTGGACAGATCCTACCTTCTAAATACTGGACAGGTCCTACCTTCTAAATACTGGAAAGGTACTACCTTCTAAATACTGGACAGGCCCCAACTTCTAAATACTAGACAGACCCACCTTCTAAATACTGGACAGGTCCCACCTTCTAAATAGTGGACAGATCCTACCTTCTTAATACTGGACAGGTCCTACCTACTAAATACTGGACAGGCCCTACCTGCCAAATACTGGACAGATCCTACCTTCCAAATACTGGACAGATCCTATGTTCTAAATACTGGACAAGTCCTACCTTCTAAATACTGGTTATGTCCTACTTTCTAAATACTGGATATGTCCTACCTTCTAAATACTGGACAGGTCCTACCTTCTAAATACTGGACAGGTCCTACCTTCTACAAACTGGACAGGTCCTACCATCAAAATACTGGACAGGCCCGACCTTCTAAATACTGGACAGATGCTACCTTCGAAAACCTGGACAGGCCCCACCTTCTAAATACTGGACAGACCATACCTTCTAAATACTGGACAGGCCCCACCTTCTAAATACTGGACAGGTTCTACCTTCTAAATATTGTACAGGTCCTACCTTCTAAATACTGGAGAGACCCTTCCTTCTAAATACTGGACAGGTCCAACCTTCTAAATACTGGACAGGTCCTACCTTCTAAATACTGGCCAGGTCCTACCTTCTACAAACTGGACAGGCCCTACCTTCTAAGTACTGGACAGGCCCCAACTTCTAAATACTGGACAGATCCTACCTTCTAAATACTAGACAGACCCACCTTCTAAACACTGGACAGGCTCTACCTTCTAAATACTGGACAGGTCCCACCTTCTAAATACCGGACAGGTCCTACCTTCTAAATACTGGACAGGTACAACCTTCTGAATACTGGACAGGCCCTACCTTCTAAATACTGGACAGGTCCTACCTTCTAAATACTGGATAGGCCCTACCTTCTAAATACTGGACAGGCCCTACCTTCTAAATGCTCAACAGATCCTACCTTCTAAATACTGGACAGGCCCTACCTTCTAAATACTGGACAGACCCTACCTTCTAAATACTGGACAGGCCCCACCTTCTAAAGACTGGACAGGTCCTAACTTCTAAATACTGGACAGGTCTTACCTTCTAAATACTGTACAGGCCCTACCTTCTAAATACTGTACAGGCCCTATCTTCTAAATACTGGACAGATCCTAACTTCTAAATACTGGACAGGCCCCAACTTCTAAATACTGGACAGGCCCCAACTTCTAAATACTAGACAGACCAACCTTCTAAATACTGGACAGGCTCTACCTTCTGAATGCTGGACTGGTCCTACCTTCTAAATACTGGTCAGGTCCTACCTTCTAAATACTGGACAGGCACTACCTTCTAAATGCTGGAAAGGCCCCAACTTCTAAATACTAGACAGACCCACCTTCTAAATACTGGACAGGTCCCACCTTCTAAATAGTGGACAGATCCTACCTTCTAAATACTGGACAGGTCCTACCTTCCAAATACTGGACAGGTCCTACCTTCCAAATACTGGACTGATCCTACGTTCTAAATACTGGACAGGTCCCACCTTCTAAATAGTGGACAGATCCTACCTTCTAAATACTGGACAGGTCCTACCTTCTAAATACTGGACAGGTCCTACCTTCTACAAACTGGACAGGCCCTACCATTTAAATACTGGACAGGCCCGACCTTCTAAATACTGGACAGATGCTACCTTCGAAAACCTGGACAGGCCCCACCTTCTAAATACTGGACAGACCATACCTTCTAAATACTGGACAAGCCCCACCTTCTAAATACTGGACAGGTTCTACCTTCTAAATACTGTACAGGTCCTACCTTCTAAATACTGGACAGACCCTTCCTTCGAAATACTGGACAGGTCCAACCTTCTAAATACTGGACAGGTCCTACCTTCTAAATACTGGCCAGGTCCTACCTTCTACAAACTGGACAGATCCTACCTTCTAAGTACTGGACAGACCCCAACTTCTAAATACTGGACAGGATTCCACCTTCTAAAGCCTGGACAGGTCCTACCTTCTAAATACTGGACAGGACCTACCTTCTAAATACTGGACAGGCCCTACCTTCTAAATACTGGACAGGCCCTACCTTCTAAATACTGGACAGATCCTACCTTCTAAGTACTGGACAGACCCCAACTTCTAAATACTGGACAGATCCTACCTTCTAAATACTAGACAGACCCACCTTCTAAATACTGGACAGGCTCTACCTTCTAAATACTGGACTGGTCCTACCATCTAAATACTGGACAGGCCCTACCTTATAAATACTAGACAGGTCCTACCTTCTAAATACTGGACAGACCCTACCTTCTAAATATTGGACAGGTCCTACCATCTAAATACTGGACAGGCCCTACCTTATAAATACTAGACAGGTCCTACCATGTAAATACTGTACAGGTCCTACCTTCTAAATACTGGATAGGCCCTACCTTCTTAGTACTGGACAGGCCCTACCTTCTATATACTGGACAGGTCCTACATTCTAAATATAGGACAGGTCCTACCTTCTACAAACTGGACAGGCCCTACCATCTAAATACTGGACAGTCCCGACCTTCTAAATACTGGACAGATGCTACCTTCGAAAACCTGGACAGGCCCCACCTTCTAAATACTGGACAGACCATACCTTCTAAATACTGGACAGGCCCCACCTTCTAAATACTGGACAGTTTCTACCTTCTAAATACTGTACAGGTCCTACCTTCGAAATACTGGACAGACCCTTCCTTCTAAATACTGGACAGGTCCAACCTTCTAAATACTGGACAGGTCCTACGTTCTAAATACTGGCCAGGTCCTACCTTCTACAAACTGGACAGGCCTTACCTTCTAAATACTGGACAGGCCCCACCTTCTAAAGCCTGGACAGGTCCTACCTTCTAAATACTGGACAGGCCCTACCTTCTAAATAATGGACAGGCCCTACCTTCTAAATACTGGACAGGCACTACCGTCTAAATACTGGACAGATCCTACCTTCTAAATACTGGACAGGCCCCAACTTCTAAATACTGGACAGATCCTACCTTCTATATACTAGACAGACCCACCTTCTAAAAACGGGAAAGGCCCCACCTTCTAAAGCCTGGACAGGTCCTACCTTCTAAATACTGGACAGGCCCTACCTTCTATATACTGGACAGGTCCTACCTTCTAAATACAGGACAGGTCCTACCTTCTAGAATCTGGAAAGGCCCTACCTTCTAAATACTGGACAGGCCCTACCTTCTAAATACTGGACAGGTCCCACCTTCTAAATAGTGGACAGATCCTACCTTCTAAATACTGGACAGTTCCTACCTTCTAAATACTGGACAGGCCCTACCTTCTAAATACTGGACAGGTCCTACCTTCTAAATACTGGATAGGCCCTACCTTCTAAATACTGGATAGGCCCTACCTTCTAAATACTGGACAGGTCCTACCTTCTAAATACTGGACAGGCCCTACCTTCTAAATACTGGACAGGCACTACCTTCAAAATTCTGGACAGGCCTACCTTATTAATACTGGACAGGCCCTACCTGCTAAATACTCGACAGGTCCTACCTTCTAAATACTGGACAGGCCATACCTTCTAAATACTGGACAGGCCCTACCTTCTAAATACTGGACAGGTCCTACCATCTAAATACTGGACAGGCCCCAACTTCTAAATACTGGACAGGACCCAACTTCTAAATACTGGACAGGCCCTTCCTTCTAAATACTGGACAGACCCTACCTTCTAAATACTGGACAGGCCCCACCTTCTAAAGACTGGGCAGGTCCTAACTTCTAAATACTGGACAGGTCCTACCTTCTAAATACTGGTCAGGCCCTACCTTCTAAATACTGGACAGGCCCTACCTTCTAAATACTGGACAGATCCTACCTTCTAAATACTGGACAGGCCCCAACTACTAAATACTGGACAGGCCCCAACTTCTAAATACTAGACAGACCAACCTTCTAAATACTGGACAGGCTCTACCTTCTAAATGCTGGACTGGTCCTTCCTTCTAAATACTGGACAGGCCCTACCTTCTAAATACTGATCAGGTCCTACCATCTAAATACTGTACAGGTCCTACCTTCTAAATACTGGATAGGCCCTACCTTCTAAGTACTGGACAGGCCCTACCTTCTATATACTGGACAGGTCCTACATTCTAAATACTGGACAGGTCCTACCTTCTAGAATCTGGACAGGCGCTACATTCTAAATACTGGACAGGCCTACCTTCTAAATACTGGACAGGTCCCACCTTCTAAATAGTGGACAGATCCTACCTTCTAAATACTGGACAGGTCCTACCTTCTAAATACTGGACAGGTACTACCTTCTAAATACTGGACAGGCCCCAACTTCTAAATACTAGACAGACCCACCTTCTAAATACTGGACAGGTCCCACCTTCTAAATAGTGGACAGATCCTTCCTTCTAAATACTGGACAGGTCCTACCTTCTAAATACTGGACAGGCCCTACCTTCCAAATACTGGACAGGTCCTACCTTCCAAATACTGGACAGATCCTACGTTCTAAATACTGGACAGGTCCTACCTTCTAAATATTGGTTATGTCCTACCTTCTAAATACTGGACAGGTCCTACCTTCTAAATACTGGACAGGTCCTACCTTCTACAAACTGGACAGGCCCTAGCATCTAAATACTGGACAGGCCCGACCTTCTAAATACTGGACAGATGCTACCTTCGAAAACCTGGACAGGCCCCACCTTCTAGAATCTGGACAGGCCCTACCTTCTAAATACTGGACAGGCCCTACCTTCTAGGTACTGGACAGGCCTTACCTTCTAAATACTGGACAGGCCATACCTTCTAAATACTGGACAGGTCCCACCTTCTAAATAGTGGACAGATCCTACCTTCTAAATACTGGACAGGTCCTACCTTCTAAATACTGGACAGGTACTACATTCTAAATACTGGACAGGCCCCAACTTCTAAATACTAGACAGACCCACCTTCTAAATACTGGACAGGTCCCACCTTCAAAATAGTAGACAGATCCTACCTTCTAAATACTGGACAGGTCCTACCTTCTAAATACTGGACAGGCCCTCCCTTCCAAATACTGGACAGGTCCTACCTTCCCAAATACTGGACAGATCCGACGTTCTAAATACTGGACCAGGTCCTACCTTCTAAATACTGGTTATGTCCTACCTTCGAAATACTGGATAGGTCCTACCTTCTAAATACTGGACAGGTCCCAACTTCTAAATACTGGACAGGTCCTACCTTCTACAAACTGGACAGGCCATACCATCTAATTACTGGACAGGCCCGACCTTCTAAATACTGGACAGATGCTACCTTCGAAAACCTGGACAGGCCCCACCTTCTAAATACTGGACAGACCATATCTTCTAAATACTGGACAGGCCCCATCTTCTAAATACTGGACAGGTTCTACCTGCTAAATACCGTTCCAGGTCCTACCTTCTAAATACTGGACAGACCCTTCCTTCTAAATACTGGACAGGTCCAACGTTCTAAATACTGGACAGGTCCTACCTTCTAAATACTGGCCAGGTCCTACCTTCAACAAACTAGACAGGCCCTACTTTCTAAATACTGGACAGGCCCCACCTTCTAAAGCCTGGACAGGTCCTACCTTCTTAATACTAGACAGACCCACCTTCTAAATACTGGACAGGCCCCACCTTCTAAAGCCTGGACAAGTCCTACCTTCTAAATACTGGAGAGGCCCTACCTTCTATATACTGGACAGGTCCTACCTTCTAAATACAGGACAGGTCCTACCTTCTAGAATCTGGAAAGGCCCTACCTTCTAAATACTGGACAGGTCCTACCTTCTAAACACTGGACAGGTCCCACGTTCTAAATAGTGGACAGATCCTACCTTCTAAATACTGGACAGTTCCTACCTTCTAAATACTGGACAGGTACTACCTTCTAAATACTGGACCGGCCCCAACTTCTAAATACTAGACAGACCCACCTTCTAAATACTGGACAGGTCCCACCTTCTAAATAGTGGACAGATCCTACCTTCTAAATACTGGACAGGTCCTACCTTCTAAATACTGGACAGGCCCTACCTTCCAAATACTGGACAGGTCCTACCTTCCAAATACTGGACAGATCCTACGTTCTAAATACTGGACAGGCCCGACCTTCTAAATACTGGACAGATGCTACCTTTGAAAACCTAGACAGGCCCCACCTTCTAAATACTGGACAGACCATACCTTCTAAATACTAGACAGGCCCCACCTTCTAAATACTGGACAGATTCTACCTTCTAAATACTGTACAGGTCCTACCTTCGAAATACTGGACAGACCCTTCCTTCTAAATACTGGACAGGTCCAACCTTCTAAATACTGGACAGGTCCTACGTTCTAAATACTGGCCAGGTCCTACCTTCTACAAACTGGACAGGCCTTACCTTCTAAATACTGGACAGGCCCCACCTTCTAAAGCCTGGACAGGTCCTACCTTCTAAATACTGGACAGGCCCTACCTTCTAAATAATGGACAGGCCCTACCTTCTAAATACTGGACAGGCACTACCTTCTAAATACTGGACAGATCCTACCTTCTAAATACTGGACAGGCCCCAACTTCTAAATACTGGACAGATCCTACCTTCTATATACTAGACAGACCCACCTTCTAAAAACGGGAAAGGCCCCACCTTCTAAAGCCTGGACAGGTCCTACCTTCTAAATACTGGACAGGCCCTACCTTCTATATACTGGACAGGTCCTACCTTCTAAATACAGGACAGGTCCTACCTTCTAAATACTGGATAGGCCCTACCTTCTAAATACTGGACAGGCCGTACCTTCTATATAATGGACAGGTCCTACATTCTAAATATAGGACAGGTCCTACCTTCTATTATCTGGAAAGGCCTTCCCTTCTAAATACTGGACAGGCCCTACATTCTAAATACTGGACAGGTCCCACCTTCTAAATAGTGGACAGATCCTACCTTCTAAATACTGGACAGTTCGTACCTTCTAAATACTGGACAGGTACTACCTTCTGAACACTGGACCGGCCCTACCTTCAAAATACTGGACAGGTCCTACCTTCTAAATACTGGATAGGCCCTACCTTCTAAATACTGGACAGGCCGTACCTTCTAAATACTCAACAGATCCTACCTTCTAAATACTGGACAGGCCCTACCTTCTAAATACTGGACAGACCCTACCTTATAAATACTGGACAGGCCCCACCTTCTAAAGACTGGACAGGTCCTAACTTCTAAATACTGGACAGGTCCTACCTTCTAAATACTGGACAGGCCCTACCTTCTAAATACTGGACAGGCCCTACCTTCTAAATACTGGACAGATCCTACCTTCTAAATACTGGACAGACCCCAACTTCTAAATACTGGACAGGCCCCAACTTCTAAATACTAGACAGACCAACCTTCTAAATACTGGACAGGCTCTACCTTCTAAATGCTGGACTGGTCCTACCTTCTAAATACTGCACAGGCCCTACCTTCTAAGTACTGGACAGGCCCTACCTTCTATATACTGGACAGGTCCTACATTCTAAATACTGGACAGGTCCTACCTTCTAGAATCTGGACAGGCCCTACCTTCTAAATACTGGACAGGCCCTACCTTCTAAATACTGGACAGGTCCCACCTTCTAAATAGTGGACAGATCCTACCTTCTAAATACTGGACAGGTCCTACCTTCTAAATACTGGACAGGTACTACCTTCTAAATACTGGACAGGCACCAACTTCTAAATACTAGACACACCCACCTTCTAAATACTGGACAGGTCCCACCATCTAAATAGTGGACAGATCCCACCTTCTAAATACTGGACAGGTCCCACCTTCTAAATACTGGACAGGCCCTACCTTCTAAATACTGGACAGGTCCTACCTTCTAAATACTGGACAGACCCACCTTCTAAATACTGGACAGGTCCTACCTTCCAAATACTGGACAGATCCTACCTTCTAAATACTGGACAGGCCCTACCTTCTAAATACTGCACAGGCACTACATTCTAAATACTGGACAGGCCTACCTTATAAATACTGGACAGGCCCTACCTGCTAAATACTCGACAGGTCCTACCTTCTAAATACAGGACAGGCCATACCTTCTAAATACTGGACAGGCACTAACTTCTAAATACTGGACAGGTCCTACCATCTAAATACTGGACAGGCCCCAACTTCTAAATACTGGACAGGCCCTACCTTCTAAATACTGGACAGACCCTACCTTCTAAATACTGGACAGGCCCCACCTTCTAAAGACTGGACAGTTCCTAACTTCTAAATACTTGACAGGTCCTACCTTCTAAATACTGGACAGGCCCTACCTTCTAAATACTTTACAGGCCCTACCTTCTAAATACTGGACAGATCCTACCTTCTAAATACTGGACTGGCCTAACTTCTAAATACTGGACAGGCCCCAACTTCTAAATACTAGACAGACCAACCTTCTAAATACTGGACAGGCTCTACCTTCTAAATGCAGGACTGGTCCTACCTTCTAAATACTGGACAGGCCCTACCTTCTAAATACTGGTCAGGTCCTACCATCTAAATATTGTACAGGTCCTACCTTCTAAATACTGGATAGGCCCTACCTTCTAAGTACTGGACAGGCCCTACCTTCTATATACTGGACAGGTCCTACATTCTAAATACTGGACAGGTCCTACCTTCTAGAATCTGGAATGGCCCTACCTTCTAAATACTGGACAGGCCCTACCTTCTAAATACTGGACAGGACCCACCTTCTAAATAGTGGACAGATCCTACCTTCTAAACACTGGACAGGCCCTACCTTCTAAATACTGGACAGGTCCTACCTTCTAAATACTGGATAGGCCCTACCTTCTAAATACTGGACAGGCCCTAACTTCTAAATACTCAACAGATCCTACCTTCTAAATACTGGACAGGTCCTACCTTCTAAATACTGGATAGGCCCTACCTTCTAAATACTGGACAGGCCCTACCTGCTAAATACTCGACAGGTCCTACCTTCTAAATACTGGACAGGCCATACCTTCTAAATACTGGACAGGCACTACCTTCTAAATACTGGACAGGTCCTACCATCTAAATACTGGACAGGCCCCAACTTCTAAATACTGGACAGGCCCCAACTTCTAAATACTGGACAGGCCCTACCTTCTAAATACTGGACAGACCCTACCTTCTAAATACTGGACAGGCCCCACCTTCTAAAGACTGGACAGGTCCCAACTTCTAAATACTGGACAGGTCCTACCTTCTAAATACTGGACAGGCCCTACCTTCTAAATACTTTACAGGCCCTACCTTCTAAATACTGGACAGATCCTACCTCCTAAATACTGGACAGGCCCCAACTTCTAAATACTGGACAGGCCCGAACTTCTAAATACTAGACAGACCCACCTTCTAAATACTGGACAGGCTCTACCTTCTAAATGCTGGACTGGTCCTACCTTCTAAATACTGGACAGGCCCTACCTTCTAAATACTGGTCAGGTCCTACCATCTAAATACTGTGCAGGTCCTACCTTCTAAATACTGGACAGGCCCTACCTTCTAAGTACTGGACAGGCCCTACCTTCTATATACTGGACAGGTCCTACATTCTAAATACTGGACAGGTCATACCTTCTTGAATCTGGACAGGCCATACCTTCTAAATACTGAACAGATCCTACCTTCTATATACTGGACAGGCCCTACCTTCTAAAGACTGGACAGGTCCTAACTTCTAAATACTGGACAGGTCCTACCTTCTAAATACTGGACAGGCCCTACCTTCTAAATACTGGACAGGCCCTATCTTCTAAATACTGGACAGATCCTACCTTCTAAATATTGGACAGGCCCCAATTTCTAAATACTGGACAGGCCCTACCTTCTAAATACTGGTCAGGTCCTACCATCTAAACACTGTACAGGTCCTACCTTCTAAATACTGGATAGGCCCTACCTTCTAAATACTGGACAGGCCCTACCTTCTAAATACTGGACAGGTCCCACCTTCTAAATAGTGGACAGATCCTACCTTCTAAATACTGGACAGGTCCTACCTTCTAAATACTGGACAGGTACTACCTTCTAAATACTGGACAGGCCCCAACTTCTAAATACTAGACAGACCCACCTTCTAAATACTGGACAGGTCCCACCTTCTAAATAGTGGACAGATCCTACCTTCTTAATACTGGACAGGTCCTACCTACTAAATACTGGACAGGCCCTACCTGCCAAATACTGGACAGATCCTACCTTCCAAATACTGGACAGATCCTATGTTCTAAATACTGGACAAGTCCTACCTTCTAAATACTGGTTATGTCCTACTTTCTAAATACTGGATAGGTCCTACCTTCTAAATACTGGACAGGTCCTACCTTCTAAATACTGGACAGGTCCTACCTTCTACAAACTGGACAGGTCCTACCATCAAAATACTGGACAGGCCCGACCTTCTAAATACTGGACAGATGCTACCTTCGAAAACCTGGACAGGCCCCACCTTCTAAATACTGGACAGACCATACCTTCTAAATACTGGACAGGCCCCACCTTCTAAATACTGGACACGTTCTACCTTCTAAATATTGTACAGGTCCTACCTTCTAAATACTGGAGAGACCCTTCCTTCTAAATACTGGACAGGTCCAACCTTCTAAATACTGGACAGGTCCTACCTTCTAAATACTGGCCAGGTCCTACCTTCTACAAACTGGACAGGCCCTACCTTCTAAGTACTGGACAGGCCCCAACTTCTAAATACTGGACAGATCCTACCTTCTAAATACTAGACAGACCCACCTTCTAAACACTGGACAGGCTCTACCTTCTAAATACTGGACAGGTCCCACCTTCTAAATACCGGACAGGTCCTACCTTCTAAATACTGGACAGGTACAACCTTCTGAATACTGGACAGGCCCTACCTTCTAAATACTGGACAGGTCCTACCTTCTAAATACTGGATAGGCCCTACCTTCTAAATACTGGACAGGCCCTACCTTCTAAATGCTCAACAGATCCTACCTTCTAAATACTGGACAGGCCCTACCTTCTAAATACTGGACAGACCCTACCTTCTAAATACTGGACAGGCCCCACCTTCTAAAGACTGGACAGGTCCTAACTTCTAAATACTGGACAGGTCTTACCTTCTAAATACTGTACAGGCCCTACCTTCTAAATACTGTACAGGCCCTATCTTCTAAATACTGGACAGATCCTAACTTCTAAATACTGGACAGGCCCCAACTTCTAAATACTGGACAGGCCCCAACTTCTAAATACTAGACAGACCAACCTTCTAAATACTGGACAGGCTCTACCTTCTGAATGCTGGACTGGTCCTACCTTCTAAATACTGGTCAGGTCCTACCTTCTAAATACTGGACAGGCACTACCTTCTAAATGCTGGAAAGGCCCCAACTTCTAAATACTAGACAGACCCACCTTCTAAATACTGGACAGGTCCCACCTTCTAAATAGTGGACAGATCCTACCTTCTAAATACTGGACAGGTCCTACCTTCCAAATACTGGACAGGTCCTACCTTCCAAATACTGGACTGATCCTACGTTCTAAATACTGGACAGGTCCCACCTTCTAAATAGTGGACAGATCCTACCTTCTAAATACTGGACAGGTCCTACCTTCTAAATACTGGACAGGTCCTACCTTCTACAAACTGGACAGGCCCTACCATTTAAATACTGGACAGGCCCGACCTTCTAAATACTGGACAGATGCTACCTTCGAAAACCTGGACAGGCCCCACCTTCTAAATACTGGACAGACCATACCTTCTAAATACTGGACAAGCCCCACCTTCTAAATACTGGACAGGTTCTACCTTCTAAATACTGTACAGGTCCTACCTTCTAAATACTGGACAGACCCTTCCTTCGAAATACTGGACAGGTCCAACCTTCTAAATACTGGACAGGTCCTACCTTCTAAATACTGGCCAGGTCCTACCTTCTACAAACTGGACAGATCCTACCTTCTAAGTACTGGACAGACCCCAACTTCTAAATACTGGACAGGATTCCACCTTCTAAAGCCTGGACAGGTCCTACCTTCTAAATACTGGACAGGACCTACCTTCTAAATACTGGACAGGCCCTACCTTCTAAATACTGGACAGGCCCTACCTTCTAAATACTGGACAGATCCTACCTTCTAAGTACTGGACAGACCCCAACTTCTAAATACTGGACAGATCCTACCTTCTAAATACTAGACAGACCCACCTTCTAAATACTGGACAGGCTCTACCTTCTAAATACTGGACTGGTCCTACCATCTAAATACTGGACAGGCCCTACCTTATAAATACTAGACAGGTCCTACCTTCTAAATACTGGACAGACCCTACCTTCTAAATATTGGACAGGTCCTACCATCTAAATACTGGACAGGCCCTACCTTATAAATACTAGACAGGTCCTACCATGTAAATACTGTACAGGTCCTACCTTCTAAATACTGGATAGGCCCTACCTTCTTAGTACTGGACAGGCCCTACCTTCTATATACTGGACAGGTCCTACATTCTAAATATAGGACAGGTCCTACCTTCTACAAACTGGACAGGCCCTACCATCTAAATACTGGACAGTCCCGACCTTCTAAATACTGGACAGATGCTACCTTCGAAAACCTGGACAGGCCCCACCTTCTAAATACTGGACAGACCATACCTTCTAAATACTGGACAGGCCCCACCTTCTAAATACTGGACAGTTTCTACCTTCTAAATACTGTACAGGTCCTACCTTCGAAATACTGGACAGACCCTTCCTTCTAAATACTGGACAGGTCCAACCTTCTAAATACTGGACAGGTCCTACGTTCTAAATACTGGCCAGGTCCTACCTTCTACAAACTGGACAGGCCTTACCTTCTAAATACTGGACAGGCCCCACCTTCTAAAGCCTGGACAGGTCCTACCTTCTAAATACTGGACAGGCCCTACCTTCTAAATAATGGACAGGCCCTACCTTCTAAATACTGGACAGGCACTACCGTCTAAATACTGGACAGATCCTACCTTCTAAATACTGGACAGGCCCCAACTTCTAAATACTGGACAGATCCTACCTTCTATATACTAGACAGACCCACCTTCTAAAAACGGGAAAGGCCCCACCTTCTAAAGCCTGGACAGGTCCTACCTTCTAAATACTGGACAGGCCCTACCTTCTATATACTGGACAGGTCCTACCTTCTAAATACAGGACAGGTCCTACCTTCTAGAATCTGGAAAGGCCCTACCTTCTAAATACTGGACAGGCCCTACCTTCTAAATACTGGACAGGTCCCACCTTCTAAATAGTGGACAGATCCTACCTTCTAAATACTGGACAGTTCCTACCTTCTAAATACTGGACAGGCCCTACCTTCTAAATACTGGACAGGTCCTACCTTCTAAATACTGGATAGGCCCTACCTTCTAAATACTGGATAGGCCCTACCTTCTAAATACTGGACAGGTCCTACCTTCTAAATACTGGACAGGCCCTACCTTCTAAATACTGGACAGGCACTACCTTCAAAATTCTGGACAGGCCTACCTTATTAATACTGGACAGGCCCTACCTGCTAAATACTCGACAGGTCCTACCTTCTAAATACTGGACAGGCCATACCTTCTAAATACTGGACAGGCCCTACCTTCTAAATACTGGACAGGTCCTACCATCTAAATACTGGACAGGCCCCAACTTCTAAATACTGGACAGGACCCAACTTCTAAATACTGGACAGGCCCTTCCTTCTAAATACTGGACAGACCCTACCTTCTAAATACTGGACAGGCCCCACCTTCTAAAGACTGGACAGGTCCTAACTTCTAAATACTGGACAGGTCCTACCTTCTAAATACTGGTCAGGCCCTACCTTCTAAATACTGGACAGGCCCTACCTTCTAAATACTGGACAGATCCTACCTTCTAAATACTGGACAGGCCCCAACTACTAAATACTGGACAGGCCCCAACTTCTAAATACTAGACAGACCAACCTTCTAAATACTGGACAGGCTCTACCTTCTAAATGCTGGACTGGTCCTTCCTTCTAAATACTGGACAGGCCCTACCTTCTAAATACTGATCAGGTCCTACCATCTAAATACTGTACAGGTCCTACCTTCTAAATACTGGATAGGCCCTACCTTCTAAGTACTGGACAGGCCCTACCTTCTATATACTGGACAGGTCCTACATTCTAAATACTGGACAGGTCCTACCTTCTAGAATCTGGACAGGCGCTACATTCTAAATACTGGACAGGCCTACCTTCTAAATACTGGACAGGTCCCACCTTCTAAATAGTGGACAGATCCTACCTTCTAAATACTGGACAGGTCCTACCTTCTAAATACTGGACAGGTACTACCTTCTAAATACTGGACAGGCCCCAACTTCTAAATACTAGACAGACCCACCTTCTAAATACTGGACAGGTCCCACCTTCTAAATAGTGGACAGATCCTTCCTTCTAAATACTGGACAGGTCCTACCTTCTAAATACTGGACAGGCCCTACCTTCCAAATACTGGACAGGTCCTACCTTCCAAATACTGGACAGATCCTACGTTCTAAATACTGGACAGGTCCTACCTTCTAAATATTGGTTATGTCCTACCTTCTAAATACTGGACAGGTCCTACCTTCTAAATACTGGACAGGTCCTACCTTCTACAAACTGGACAGGCCCTAGCATCTAAATACTGGACAGGCCCGACCTTCTAAATACTGGACAGATGCTACCTTCGAAAACCTGGACAGGCCCCACCTTCTAGAATCTGGACAGGCCCTACCTTCTAAATACTGGACAGGCCCTACCTTCTAGGTACTGGACAGGCCTTACCTTCTAAATACTGGACAGGCCATACCTTCTAAATACTGGACAGGTCCCACCTTCTAAATAGTGGACAGATCCTACCTTCTAAATACTGGACAGGTCCTACCTTCTAAATACTGGACAGGTACTACATTCTAAATACTGGACAGGCCCCAACTTCTAAATACTAGACAGACCCACCTTCTAAATACTGGACAGGTCCCACCTTCAAAATAGTAGACAGATCCTACCTTCTAAATACTGGACAGGTCCTACCTTCTAAATACTGGACAGGCCCTCCCTTCCAAATACTGGACAGGTCCTACCTTCCCAAATACTGGACAGATCCGACGTTCTAAATACTGGACCAGGTCCTACCTTCTAAATACTGGTTATGTCCTACCTTCGAAATACTGGATAGGTCCTACCTTCTAAATACTGGACAGGTCCCAACTTCTAAATACTGGACAGGTCCTACCTTCTACAAACTGGACAGGCCATACCATCTAATTACTGGACAGGCCCGACCTTCTAAATACTGGACAGATGCTACCTTCGAAAACCTGGACAGGCCCCACCTTCTAAATACTGGACAGACCATATCTTCTAAATACTGGACAGGCCCCATCTTCTAAATACTGGACAGGTTCTACCTGCTAAATACCGTTCCAGGTCCTACCTTCTAAATACTGGACAGACCCTTCCTTCTAAATACTGGACAGGTCCAACGTTCTAAATACTGGACAGGTCCTACCTTCTAAATACTGGCCAGGTCCTACCTTCAACAAACTAGACAGGCCCTACCTTCTAAATACTGGACAGGCCCCACCTTCTAAAGCCTGGACAGGTCCTACCTTCTTAATACTAGACAGACCCACCTTCTAAATACTGGACAGGCCCCACCTTCTAAAGCCTGGACAAGTCCTACCTTCTAAATACTGGAGAGGCCCTACCTTCTATATACTGGACAGGTCCTACCTTCTAAATACAGGACAGGTCCTACCTTCTAGAATCTGGAAAGGCCCTACCTTCTAAATACTGGACAGGTCCTACCTTCTAAACACTGGACAGGTCCCACGTTCTAAATAGTGGACAGATCCTACCTTCTAAATACTGGACAGTTCCTACCTTCTAAATACTGGACAGGTACTACCTTCTAAATACTGGACAGGCCCCAACTTCTAAATACTAGACAGACCCACCTTCTAAATACTGGACAGGTCCCACCTTCTAAATAGTGGACAGATCCTACCTTCTAAATACTGGACAGGTCCTACCTTCTAAATACTGGACAGGCCCTACCTTCCAAATACTGGACAGGTCCTACCTTCCAAATACTGGACAGATCCTACGTTCTAAATACTGGACAGGCCCGACCTTCTAAATACTGGACAGATGCTACCTTTGAAAACCTAGACAGGCCCCACCTTCTAAATACTGGACAGACCATACCTTCTAAATACTAGACAGGCCCCACCTTCTAAATACTGGACAGATTCTACCTTCTAAATACTGTACAGGTCCTACCTTCGAAATACTGGACAGACCCTTCCTTCTAAATACTGGACAGGTCCAACCTTCTAAATACTGGACAGGTCCTACGTTCTAAATACTGGCCAGGTCCTACCTTCTACAAACTGGACAGGCCTTACCTTCTAAATACTGGACAGGCCCCACCTTCTAAAGCCTGGACAGGTCCTACCTTCTAAATACTGGACAGGCCCTACCTTCTAAATAATGGACAGGCCCTACCTTCTAAATACTGGACAGGCACTACCTTCTAAATACTGGACAGATCCTACCTTCTAAATACTGGACAGGCCCCAACTTCTAAATACTGGACAGATCCTACCTTCTATATACTAGACAGACCCACCTTCTAAAAACGGGAAAGGCCCCACCTTCTAAAGCCTGGACAGGTCCTACCTTCTAAATACTGGACAGGCCCTACCTTCTATATACTGGACAGGTCCTACCTTCTAAATACAGGACAGGTCCTACCTTCTAGAATCTGGAAAGGCCCTACCTTCTAAATACTGGACAGGCCCTACCTTCTAAATACTGGACAGGTCCCACCTTCTAAATAGTGGACAGATCCTACCTTCTAAATACTGGACAGTTCCTACCTTCTAAATACTGGACAGGCCCTACCTTCTAAATACTGGACAGGTCCTACCTTCTAAATACTGGATAGGCCCTACCTTCTAAATACTGGACAGGCGCTACCTTCAAAATACTCAACAGACCCTACCTTCTAAATACTGGACAGGCCCTACCTTTTAAATACTGGACAGGCACTACCTTCAAAATTCTGGACAGGCCTACCTTATTAATACTGGACAGGCCCTACCTGCTAAATACTCGACAGGTCCTACCTTCTAAATACTGGACAGGCCATACCTTCTAAATACTGGACAGGCCCTACCTTCTAAATACTGGACAGGTCCTACCATCTAAATACTGGACAGGCCCCAACTTCTAAATACTGGACAGGACCCAACTTCTAAATACTGGACAGGCCCTTCCTTCTAAATACTGGACAGACCCTACCTTCTAAATACTGGACAGGCCCCACCTTCTAAAGACTGGACAGGTCCTAACTTTTAAATACTGGACAGGTCCTACCTTCTAAATACTGGTCAGGCCCTACCTTCTAAATACTGGACAGGACCTACCTTCTAAATACTGGACAGATCCTACCTTCTAAATACTGGACAGGCCCCAACTACTAAATACTGGACAGGCCCCAACTTCTAAATACTAGACAGACCAACCTTCTAAATACTGGACAGGCTCTACCTTCTAAATGCTGGACTGGTCCTTCCTTCTAAATACTGGACAGGCCCTACCTTCTAAATACTGATCAGGTCCTACCATCTAAATACTGTACAGGTCCTACCTTCTAAATACTGGATAGGCCCTACCTTCTAAGTACTGGACAGGCCCTACCTTCTATATACTGGACATGTCCTACATTCTAAATACTGGACAGGTCCTACCTCCTAGAATCTGGACAGGCCCTACATTCTAAATACTGGACAGGCCTACCTTCTAAATACTGGACAGGTCCCACCTTCTAAATAGTGGACAAATCCTACCTTCTAAATACTGGACAGGTCCTACCTTCTAAATACTGGACAGGTACTACCTTCTAAATACTGGACAGGCCCCAACTTCTAAATACTAGACAGACCCACCTTCTAAATACTGGACAGGTCCCACCTTCTAAATAGTGGACAGATCCTTCCTTCTAAATACTGGACAGGTCCTACCTTCTAAATACTGGACAGGCCCTACCTTCCAAATACTGGACAGGTCCTACCTTCCAAATACTGGACAGATCCTACGTTCTAAATACTGGACAGGTCCTACCTTCTAAATATTGGTTATGTCCTACCTTCTAAATACCGGACAGGTCCCACCTTCTAAATACTGGACAGGTCCTACCTTCTACAAACTGGACAGGCCCTAGCATCTAAATACTGGACAGGCCCGACCTTCTAAATACTGGACAGATGCTACCTTCGAAAACCTGGACAGGCCCCACCTTCTAGAATCTGGACAGGCCCTACCTTCTAAAAACTGGACAGGCCCTACCTTCTAGGTACTGGACAGGCCTTACCTTCTAAATACTGGACAGGCCATACCTTCTAAATACTGGATGGTCCCACCTTCTAAATAGTGGACAGATTCTACCTTCTAAATACTGGACAGGTCCTACCTTCTAAATACTGGACAGGTACTACATTCTAAATACTGGACAGGCCCCAACTTCTAAATACTAGACAGCCCCACCTTCTAAATACTGGACAGGTCCCACCTTCAAAATAGTAGACAGATCCTACCTTCTAAATACTGAACAGGTCCTACCTTCTAAATACTGGACAGGCCCTCCCTTCCAAATACCTGACAGGTCCTACCTTCCCAAATACTGGACAGATCCTACGTTCTAAATACTGGACCAGGTCCTACCTTCTAAATACTGGTTATGTCCTACCTTCGAAATACTGGATAGGTCCTACCTTCTAAATACTGGACAGGTCCCAACTTCTAAATACTGGACAGGTCCTACCTTCTACAAACTGGACAGGCCATACCATCTAATTACTGGACAGGCCCGACCTTCTAAATACTGGACAGATGCTACCTTCGAAAACCTGGACAGGCCCCACCTTCTAAATACTGGACAGACCATATCTTCTAAATACTGGACAGGCCCCATCTTCTAAATACTGGACAGGTTCTACCTGCTAAATACTGTACAGGTCCTACCTTCTAAATACTGGACAGACCCTTCCTTCTAAATACTGGACAGGTCCAACGTTCTAAATACTGGACAGGTCCTACCTTCTAAATACTGGCCAGGTCCTACCTTCAACAAACTAGACAGGCCCTACCTTCTAAATACTGGACAGGCCCCACCTTCTAAAGCCTGGACAGGTCCTACCTTCTTAATACTGGACAGGCCCCACCTGTTAAATACTGGACAGGCCCTACCTTCTAAATACTGGACAGGCCCTACCTTCTAAATACTGGACAGATCCTACCTTCTAAATACTGGACAGGCCCCAACTTCTAAATACTGGACAGATCCTACCTTCTAAATACTAGACAGACCCACCTTCTAAATACTGGACAGGCCCCACCTTCTAAAGCCTGGACAAGTCCTACCTTCTAAATACTGGAGAGGCCCTACCTTCTATATACTGGACAGGTCCTACCTTCTAAATACAGGACAGGTCCTACCTTCTAGAATCTGGAAAGGCCCTACCTTCTAAATACTGGACAGGTCCTACCTTCTAAACACTGGACAGGTCCCACGTTCTAAATAGTGGACAGATCCTACCTTCTAAATACTGGACAGTTCCTACCTTCTAAATACTGGACAGGTACTACCTTCTAAATACTGGACAGGCCCCAACTTCTAAATACTAGACAGACCCACCTTCTAAATACTGGACAGGTCCCACCTTCTAAATAGTGGACAGATACTACCTTCTAAATACTGGACAGGTCCTACCTTCTAAATACTGGACAGGCCCTACCTTCCAAATACTGGACAGGTCCTACCTTCCAAATACTGGACAGATCCAACGTTCTAAATACTGGACAGGTCCTACCTTCTAAATACTGGACAGGTCCTACCTTCTACAAACTGGACAGGCCCTAGCATCTAAATACTGGACAGGCCCGACCTTCTAAATACTGGACAGATGCTACCTTCGAAAACCTGGACAGGCCCCACCTTCTAGAATCTGGACTGGCCCTACCTTCTAAATACTGGACAGGCCCTACCTTCTAGGTACTGGACAGGCCTTACCTTCTAAATACTGGACAGGCCATACCTTCTAAATACTGGACAGGTCCCACCTTCTAAATAGTGGACAGATCCTACCTTCTAAATACTGGACAGGTCCTACCTTCTAAATACTGGACAGGTACTACATTCTAAATACTGGACAGGCCCCAACTTCTAAATACTAGACAGACCCACCTTCTAAATACTGGACACGTCCCACCTTCTAAATAGTAGACAGATCCTACCTTCTAAATACTGGACAGTTCCTACCTTCTAAATACTGGACAGGCCCTCCCTTCCAAATACTGGACAGGTCCTACCTTCCCAAATACTGGACAGATCCTACGTTCTAAATACTGGACAGGTCCTACCTTCTAAATACTGGATAGGTCCTACCTTCTAAATACTGGACAGTTCCCAACTTCTAAATACTGGACAGGTCCTACCTTCTAAATAGTGGACAGATCCTACCTTCTAAATACTGGACAGGTCCTACCTTCTAAATACTGGACAGGTACTACATTCTAAATACTGGACAGGCCCCAACTTCTAAATACTAGACAGACCCACCTTCTAAATACTGGACAGGTCCCACCTTCAAAATAGTAGACAGATCCTACCTTCTAAATACTGGACAGGTCCTACCTTCTAAATACTGGACAGGCCCTCCCTTCCAAATACTGGACAGGTCCTACCTTCCCAAATACTGGACAGATCCGACGTTCTAAATACTGGACCAGGTCCTACCTTCTAAATACTGGTTATGTCCTACCTTCGAAATACTGGATAGGTCCTACCTTCTAAATACTGGACAGGTCCCAACTTCTAAATACTGGACAGGTCCTACCTTCTACAAACTGGACAGGCCATACCATCTAATTACTGGACAGGCCCGACCTTCTAAATACTGGACAGATGCTACCTTCGAAAACCTGGACAGGCCCCACCTTCTAAATACTGGACAGACCATATCTTCTAAATACTGGACAGGCCCCATCTTCTAAATACTGGACAGGTTCTACCTGCTAAATACCGTTCCAGGTCCTACCTTCTAAATACTGGACAGACCCTTCCTTCTAAATACTGGACAGGTCCAACGTTCTAAATACTGGCCAGGTCCTACCTTCAACAAACTAGACAGGCCCTACCTTCTAAATACTGGACAGGCCCCACCTTCTAAAGCCTGGACAGGTCCTACCTTCTTAATACTAGACAGACCCACCTTCTAAATACTGGACAGGCCCCACCTTCTAAAGCCTGGACAAGTCCTACCTTCTAAATACTGGAGAGGCCCTACCTTCTATATACTGGACAGGTCCTACCTTCTAAATACAGGACAGGTCCTACCTTCTAGAATCTGGAAAGGCCCTACCTTCTAAATACTGGACAGGTCCTACCTTCTAAACACTGGACAGGTCCCACGTTCTAAATAGTGGACAGATCCTACCTTCTAAATACTGGACAGTTCCTACCTTCTAAATACTGGACAGGTACTACCTTCTAAATACTGGACAGGCCCCAACTTCTAAATACTAGACAGACCCACCTTCTAAATACTGGACAGGTCCCACCTTCTAAATAGTGGACAGATCCTACCTTCTAAATACTGGACAGGTCCTACCTTCTAAATACTGGACAGGCCCTACCTTCCAAATACTGGACAGGTCCTACCTTCCAAATACTGGACAGATCCTACGTTCTAAATACTGGACAGGCCCGACCTTCTAAATACTGGACAGATGCTACCTTTGAAAACCTAGACAGGCCCCACCTTCTAAATACTGGACAGACCATACCTTCTAAATACTAGACAGGCCCCACCTTCTAAATACTGGACAGATTCTACCTTCTAAATACTGTACAGGTCCTACCTTCGAAATACTGGACAGACCCTTCCTTCTAAATACTGGACAGGTCCAACCTTCTAAATACTGGACAGGTCCTACGTTCTAAATACTGGCCAGGTCCTACCTTCTACAAACTGGACAGGCCTTACCTTCTAAATACTGGACAGGCCCCACCTTCTAAAGCCTGGACAGGTCCTACCTTCTAAATACTGGACAGGCCCTACCTTCTAAATAATGGACAGGCCCTACCTTCTAAATACTGGACAGGCACTACCTTCTAAATACTGGACAGATCCTACCTTCTAAATACTGGACAGGCCCCAACTTCTAAATACTGGACAGATCCTACCTTCTATATACTAGACAGACCCACCTTCTAAAAACGGGAAAGGCCCCACCTTCTAAAGCCTGGACAGGTCCTACCTTCTAAATACTGGACAGGCCCTACCTTCTATATACTGGACAGGTCCTACCTTCTAAATACAGGACAGGTCCTACCTTCTAGAATCTGGAAAGGCCCTACCTTCTAAATACTGGACAGGCCCTACCTTCTAAATACTGGACAGGTCCCACCTTCTAAATAGTGGACAGATCCTACCTTCTAAATACTGGACAGTTCCTACCTTCTAAATACTGGACAGGCCCTACCTTCTAAATACTGGACAGGTCCTACCTTCTAAATACTGGATAGGCCCTACCTTCTAAATACTGGACAGGCCCTACCTTCAAAATACTCAACAGACCCTACCTTCTAAATACTGGACAGGCCCTACCTTTTAAATACTGGACAGGCACTACCTTCAAAATTCTGGACAGGCCTACCTTATTAATACTGGACAGGCCCTACCTGCTAAATACTCGACAGGTCCTACCTTCTAAATACTGGACAGGCCATACCTTCTAAATACTGGACAGGCCCTACCTTCTAAATACTGGACAGGTCCTACCATCTAAATACTGGACAGGCCCCAACTTCTAAATACTGGACAGGACCCAACTTCTAAATACCGGACAGGCCCTTCCTTCTAAATACTGGACAGACCCTACCTTCTAAATACTGGACAGGCCCCACCTTCTAAAGACTGGACAGGTCCTAACTTTTAAATACTGGACAGGTCCTACCTTCTAAATACTGGTCAGGCCCTACCTTCTAAATACTGGACAGGCCCTACCTTCTAAATACTGGACAGATCCTACCTTCTAAATACTGGACAGGCCCCAACTACTAAATACTGGACAGGCCCCAACTTCTAAATACTAGACAGACCAACCTTCTAAATACTGGACAGGCTCTACCTTCTAAATGCTGGACTGGTCCTTCCTTCTAAATACTGGACAGGCCCTACCTTCTAAATACTGATCAGCTCCTACCATCTAAATACTGTACAGGTCCTACCTTCTAAATACTGGATAGGCCCTACCTTCTAAGTACTGGACAGGCCCTACCTTCTATATACTGGACATGTCCTACATTCTAAATACTGGACAGGTCCTACCTCCTAGAATCTGGACAGGCCCTACATTCTAAATACTGGACAGGCCTACCTTCTAAATACTGGACAGGTCCCACCTTCTAAATAGTGGACAAATCCTACCTTCTAAATACTGGACAGGTCCTACCTTCTAAATACTGGACAGGTACTACCTTCTAAATACTGGACAGGCCCCAACTTCTAAATACTAGACAGACCCACCTTCTAAACACTGGACAGGTCCCACCTTCTAAATAGTGGACAGATCCTTCCTTCTAAATACTGGACAGGTCCTACCTTCTAAATACTGGACAGGCCCTACCTTCCAAATACTGGACAGGTCCTACCTTCCAAATACTGGACAGATCCTACGTTCTAAATACTGGACAGGTCCTACCTTCTAAATATTGGTTATGTCCTACCTTCTAAATACCGGACAGGTCCCACCTTCTAAATACTGGACAGGTCCTACCTTCTACAAACTGGACAGGCCCTAGCATCTAAATACTGGACAGGCCCGACCTTCTAAATACTGGACAGATGCTACCTTCGAAAACCTGGACAGGCCCCACCTTCTAGAATCTGGACAGGCCCTACCTTCTAAAAACTGGACAGGCCCTACCTTCTAGGTACTGGACAGGCCTTACCTTCTAAATACTGGACAGGCCATACCTTCTAAATACTGGATGGTCCCACCTTCTAAATAGTGGACAGATTCTACCTTCTAAATACTGGACAGGTCCTACCTTCTAAATACTGGACAGGTACTACATTCTAAATACTGGACAGGCCCCAACTTCTAAATACTAGACAGCCCCACCTTCTAAATACTGGACAGGTCCCACCTTCAAAATAGTAGACAGATCCTACCTTCTAAATACTGGACAGGTCCTACCTTCTAAATACTGGACAGGCCCTCCCTTCCAAATACCTGACAGGTCCTACCTTCCCAAATACTGGACAGATCCTACGTTCTAAATACTGGACCAGGTCCTACCTTCTAAATACTGGTTATGTCCTACCTTCGAAATACTGGATAGGTCCTACCTTCTAAATACTGGACAGGTCCCAACTTCTAAATACTGGACAGGTCCTACCTTCTACAAACTGGACAGGCCATACCATCTAATTACTGGACAGGCCCGACCTTCTAAATACTGGACAGATGCTACCTTCGAAAACCTGGACAGGCCCCACCTTCTAAATACTGGACAGACCATATCTTCTAAATACTGGACAGGCCCCATCTTCTAAATACTGGACAGGTTCTACCTGCTAAATACTGTACAGGTCCTACCTTCTAAATACTGGACAGACCCTTCCTTCTAAATACTGGACAGGTCCAACGTTCTAAATACTGGACAGGTCCTACCTTCTAAATACTGGCCAGGTCCTACCTTCAACAAACTAGACAGGCCCTACCTTCTAAATACTGGACAGGCCCCACCTTCTAAAGCCTGGACAGGTCCTACCTTCTGAATACTGGACAGGCCCCACCTGTTAAATACTGGACAGGCCCTACCTTCTAAATACTGGACAGGCCCTACCTTCTAAATACTGGACAGATCCTACCTTCTAAATACTGGACAGGCCCCAACTTCTAAATACTGGACAGATCCTACCTTCTAAATACTAGACAGACCCACCTTCTAAATACTGGACAGGCCCCACCTTCTAAAGCCTGGACAAGTCCTACCTTCTAAATACTGGAGAGGCCCTACCTTCTATATACTGGACAGGTCCTACCTTCTAAATACAGGACAGGTCCTACCTTCTAGAATCTGGAAAGGCCCTACCTTCTAAATACTGGACAGGTCCTACCTTCTAAACACTGGACAGGTCCCACGTTCTAAATAGTGGACAGATCCTACCTTCTAAATACTGGACAGTTCCTACCTTCTAAATACTGGACAGGTACTACCTTCTAAATACTGGACAGGCCCCAACTTCTAAATACTAGACAGACCCACCTTCTAAATACTGGACAGGTCCCACCTTCTAAATAGTGGACAGATCCTACCTTCTAAATACTGGACAGGTCCTACCTTCTAAATACTGGACAGGCCCTACCTTCCAAATACTGGACAGGTCCTACCTTCCAAATACTGGACAGATCCTACGTTCTAAATACTGGACAGGTCCTACCTTCTAAATACTGGACAGGTCCTACCTTCTACAAACTGGACAGGCCCTAGCATCTAAATACTGGACAGGCCCGACCTTCTAAATACTGGACAGATGCTACCTTCGAAAACCTGGACAGGCCCCACCTTCTAGAATCCGGACTGGCCCTACCTTCTAAATACTGGACAGGCCCTACCTTCTAGGTACTGGACAGGCCTTACCTTCTAAATACTGGACAGGCCATACCTTCTAAATACTGGACAGGTCCCACCTTCTAAATAGTGGACAGATCCTACCTTCTAAATACTGGACAGGTCCTACCTTCTAAATACTGGACAGGTACTACATTCTAAATACTGGACAGGCCCCAACTTCTAAATACTAGACAGACCCACCTTCTAAATACTGGACACGTCCCACCTTCTAAATAGTAGACAGATCCTACCTTCTAAATACTGGACAGTTCCTACCTTCTAAATACTGGACAGGCCCTCCCTTCCAAATACTGGACAGGTCCTACCTTCCCAAATACTGGACAGATCCTACGTTCTAAATACTGGACAGGTCCTACCTTCTAAATACTGGATAGGTCCTACCTTCTAAATACTGGACAGTTCCCAACTTCTAAATACTGGACAGGTCCTACCTTCTACAAACTGGACAGGCCATACCATCTAATTACTGGACAGGCCCGACCTTCTAAATACTAGACAGATGCTACCTTCGAAAACCTGGACAGGCCCCACCTTCTAAATACTGGACAGACCATATCTTCTAAATACTGGACAGGCCCCATCTTCTAAATACTGGACAGGTTCTACCTGCTAAATACTGTACAGGTCCTACCTTCTAAATACTGGACAGACCCTTCCTTCTAAATACTGGACAGGCCCTACCTTCTAAATACTGGACAGGCCCTACCTTCTAAATACTGGACAGATCCTACCTTCTAAATACTGGACAGGCCCCAACTTCTAAATACTGGTCAGATCCTACCTTCTAAATACTAGACAGACCCACCTTCTAAATACTGGACAGGCCCCACCTTCTAAAGCCTGGACAAGTCCTACCTTCTAAATACTGGAGAGGCCCTACCTTCTATATACTGGACAGGTCCAACCTTCTAAATACAGGACAGGTCCTACCTTCTAGAATCTGGAAAGGCCCTACCTTCTAAATACTGGACAGGCCCTACCTTCTAAACACTGGACAGGTCCCACGTTCTAAATAGTGGACAGATCCTACATTCTAAATACTGGACAGTTCCTACCTTCTAAATACTGGACAGGTACTACCTTCTAAATACTGGACAGGCCCCAGCTTCTAAATACTAGACAGACCCACCTTCTAAATACTGGACAGGTCCCACCTTCTAAATAGTGGACAGATCCTACCTTCTAAATACTGGACAGGTCCTACCTTCTAAATACTGGACAGGCCCAACCTTCCAAATACTGGACAGGTCCTACCTTCCAAATACTGGACAGATTCTACGTTCTAAATACTGGACAGGTCCTACCTTCTAAATACTGGACAGGTCCTACCTTCTACAAACTGGACAGGCCCTAGCATCTAAATACTGGACAGGCCCGACCTTCTAAATACTGGACAGATGCTACCTTCGAAAACCTGGACAGGCCCCACCTTCTAGAATCTGGACTGGCCCTACCTTCTAAATACTGGACAGGCCCTACCTTCTAGGTACTGGACAGGCCTTACCTTCTAAATACTGGACAGGCCATACCTTCTAAATACTGGACAGGTCCCACCTTCTAAATAGTGGACAGATCCTACCTTCTAAATACTGGACAGGTCCTACCTTCTAAATACTGGACAGGTACTACATTCTAAATACTGGACAGGCCCCAACTTCTAAATACTAGACAGACCCACCTTCTAAATACTGGACAGGTCCCACCTTCTAAATAGTAGACAGATCCTACCTTCTAAATACTGGACAGGTCCTACCTTCTAAATACTGGACAGGCCCTCCCTTCCAAATACTGGACAGGTCCTACCTTCTAAATACTGGTTATGTCCTACCTTCGAAATACTGGATAGGTCCTACCTTCTAAATACTGGACAGGTCCCAACTTCTAAATACTGGACAGGTCCTACCTTCTACAAACTGGACAGGCCATACCATCTAATTACTGGACAGGCCTGACCTTCTAAATACTGGACAGATGCTACCTTCGAAAACCTGGACAGGCCCCACCTTCTAAATACTGGACAGACCATATCTTCTAAATACTGGACAGGCCCCATCTACTAAATACTGGACAGGTTCTACCTGCTAAATACTGTACAGGTCCTACCTTCTAAATACTGGACAGACCCTTCCTTCTAAATACTGGACAGGTCGAACCTTCTAAATACTGGACAGGTCCTACCTTCTAAATACTGGCCAGGTCCTACCTTCAACAAACTAGACAGGCCCTACCTTCTAAATACTGGACAGGCCCCACCTTCTAAAGCCTTGACAGGTCCTACCTTCTTAATACTGGACAGGCCCCACCTTTTAAATACTGGACAGGCCCTACCTTCTAAATACTGGACAGGCCCTACCTTCTAAATACTGGACAGATCCTACCTTCTAAATACTGGACAGGCCCCAACTTCTAAATACTGGACAGATCCTACCTTCTAAATACTAGACAGACCCACCTTCTAAATACTGGACAGGCCCCACCTTCTAAAGCCTGGACAAGTCCTACCTTCTAAATACTGGAGAGGCCCTACCTTCTATATACTGGACAGGTCCTACCTTCTAAATACAGGACAGGTCCTACCTTCTAGAATCTGGAAAAGCCCTACCTTCTAAATACTGGACAGGCCCTACCTTCTAAACACTGGACAGGTCCCACGTTCTAAATAGTGGACAGATCCTACCTTCTAAATACTGGACAGTTCCTACCTTCTAAATACAGGACAGGTACTACCTTCTAAACACTGGACAGGCCCTACCTTCTAAATACTGTACAGGTCCTACCTTCTAAATACTGGATAGGCCCTACCTTCTAAATACTGGACAGGCCCTACCTTCTAATACTCAACAGATCCTACCTTCTAAATACTGGACAGGCCCTACCTTCTAAATACTGGACAGGCACTACCTTCTAAATTCTCACAGGCCTACCTTATAAATACAGGACAGGCCCTACCTGGTAAATACTCGACAGGTCCTACCTTCTAAATACTGGACAGGCCATACCTTCTAAATACTGGACAGGCCCTACCTTCTAAATACTGGGCAGGTCCTACCATCTAAATACTGGACAGGACCCAACTTCTAATTACTGGACAGGCCCCAACTTCTAAATACTGGACAGGCCCTACCTTCTAAATACTGGACAGACCCTACCTTCTAAATACTGGACAGGCCCCACCTTCTAAAGACTGGACAATCCTAACTTCTAAATACTGGACAGGTCCTACCTTCTAAATACATGACAGGCCCTATATTCTAAATACTGGACAGGCCCTACCTTCTAAATACTGGACAGATCCTACCTTCTAAATACTGGACAGGCCCTACATTCCAAATACTGGACAGGCCCTACCTTCCAAATACTGGACAGATCCTACGTTCTAAATACTGGACAAGTCCTACCTTCTAAATACTGGTTATGTCCTACTTTCTAAATACTGGATAGGTCCTACCTTCTAAATACTGGACAGGTCCTACCTTCTAAATACTGGCCAGGTCCTACCTTCTACAAACTGGACAGGCCCTTCCTTCTAAATACTGGACAGGTCCTACCTTCTAAATACTGGATAGGCCCTACCTTCTAAATACTGGACAGGCCCTACCTTCTAAATACTCAACAGATCCTACCTTCTAAATACTGGACAGGCCCTACCTTCTAAATACTGGACAGACCCTACCTTCTAAATACTGGACAGGCCCCACCTTCTAAAGACTGGACAGGTCCTAACTTCTAAATACTGGACAGGTCTTACCTTCTAAATACTGGACAGGCCCTACCTTCTAAATACTGGACAGGCCCTATCTTCTAAATACTGGACAGATCCTACCTTCTAAATACTGGACAGGCCCCAACTTCTAAATACTGGACAGGCCCCAACTTCTAAATACTAGACAGACCAACCTTCTAAATACTGGACAGGCTCTACCTTCTGAATGCTGGACAGGTTCAACCTTCTGAATACTGGACAGGCCCTACCTTCTAAATACTGGACAGGTCCTACCTTCTAAATACTGGATAGGCCCTACCTTCTAAATACTGGACAGGCCCTACCTTCTAAATACTCAACAGATCCTACCTTCTAAATACTGGACAGGCCCTACCTTCTAAATACTGGACAGACCCTACCTTCTAAATACTGGACAGGCCCCACCTTCTAAAGACTGGACAGGTCCTAACTTCTAAATACTGGACAGGTCTTACCTTCTAAATACTGGACAGGCCCTACCTTCTAAATACTGGACAGGCCCTATCTTCTAAATACTGGACAGATCCTACCTTCTAAATACTGGACAGGCCCCAACTTCTAAATACTGGACAGGCCCCAATTTCTAAATACTAGACAGACCAACCTTCTAAATACTGGACAGGCTCTACCTTCTGAATGCTGGACTGGTCCTACCTTCTAAATACTGGACAGGCCCTACCTTCTAAATACTGGTCAGGTCCTACCATCTAAATACTGTACAGGTCCTACCTTCTAAATACTGGACAGGTACTACCTTCAAAATACTGGAAAGGCCCCAACTTCTAAATACTAGACAGACCCACCTTCTAAATACTGGACAGGTCCCACCTTCTAAATAGTGGACAGATCCTACCTTCTAAATACTGGACAGGTCCTACCTTCTAAATACCGGACAGGTCCAACCTTCTAAATACTGGACAGGTACAACCTTCTGAATACTGGACAGGCCATACCTTCTAAATACTGGACAGGTCCTACCTTCTAAATACTGGATAGGCCCTACCTTCTAAATACTGGACAGGCCCTACCTTCTAAATACTCAACAGATACTACCTTCTAAATACTGGACAGGCCCTACCTTCTAAATACTGGACAGACCCTACCTTCTAAATACTGGACAGGCCCCACCTTCTAAAGACTGGACAGGTCCTAACTTCTAAATACTGGACAGGTCTTACCTTCTAAATACTGGAAAGGCCCTACCTTCTAAATACTGGACAGGCCCTATCTTCTAAATACTGGACAGATCCTACCTTCTAAATACTGGACAGGCCCCAACTTCTAAATACTGGACAGGCCCCAACTTCTAAATACTAGACAGACCAACCTTCTAAATACTGGACAGGCTCTACCTTCTGAATGCTGAACTGGTCCTACCTTCTAAATACTGGACAGGCCCTACCTTCTAAATACTGGTCAGGTCCTACCATCTAAATACTGTACAGGTCCTACCTTCTAAATACTGGACAGGTACTACCTTCTAAATACTGGAAAGGCCCCAACTTCTAAATATTGACAGACCCACCTTCTAAATACTGGACAGGTCCCACCTTCTAAATAGTGGACAGATCCTACCTTCTAAATACTGGACAGGTCCTACCTTCTAAATACTGGACAGTCCCTACCGTCCAAATACTGGACAGGTCCTACCTTCCAAATACTGGACTGATCCTACGTTCTAAATACTGGACAGGTCCTACCTTCTAAATACTGGTTATGTCCTACCTTCGAAATACTGGATAGGTCCTACCTTCTAAATACTGGACAGGTCCTAACTTCTAAATACTGGACAGGTCCTACCTTCTACAAACTGGACAGGCCCTACCATTTAAATACTGGACAGGCCCGACCTTCTAAATACTGGACAGATGCTACCTTCGAAAACCTGGACAGGCCCCACCTTCTAAATACTGGACAGACCATACCTTCTAAATACTGGACAAGCCCCACCTTCTAAATACTGGACAGGTTCTACCTTCTAAATACTGTACAGGTCCTACCTTCTAAATACTGGACAGACCCTTCCTTCTAAATACTGGACAGGTCCAACCTTCTAAATACTGGACAGGTCCTACCTTCTAAATACTGGCCAGGTCCTAACTTCTACAAACTGGACAGGCCCTACCTTCTAAATACTGGACAGGCTCCACCTTCTAAAGCCTGGACAGGTCCTACCTTCTAAATACTGGACAGGACCTACCTTCTAAATACTGGACAGGCCCTACCTTCTAAATACTGGGTAGGCCCTACCTTCTAAGTACTGGACAGGCCCTACCTTCTATATACTGGACAGGTCCTACATTCGAAATACAGGACAGGTCCTACCTTCTATTATCTGGAAAGGCCTTCCCTTCTTAATACTGGACAGGCCCTACGTTCTAAATACTGGACAGGTCCTACCTTCTAAATACTGGTTATGTCCTACCTTCTAAATACTGGATAGGTCCTACCTTCCAAATACTGAACAGGTCCTAACTTCTAAATACTGGACAGGTCCTACCTTCTACAAACTGGACAGGCCCTACCTTCTAAATACTGGACAGATGCTACCTTCGAAAACCTGGACAGGCCCCACCTTCTAAATACTAGACAGACCCACCTTCTAAATACTGGACAGGGTCTACCTTCTAAATACTGGACTGGTGCTACCTTCTAAATACTGGACAGACCCTACCTTCTAAATATTGGACAGGTCCTACCATCTAAATACTGGACAGGCCCTACCTTATAAATACTAGACAGGTCCTACCATCTAAATACTGTACAGGTCCTACCTTCTAAATACTGGGTAGGCCCTACCTTCGAAGTACTGGACAGGCCCTACCTTTTATATACTGGACAGGTCCTACATTCGAAATACAGGACAGGTCCTACCTTCTATTATCTGGAAAGGCCTTCCCTTCTTAATACTGGACAGGCCCTACCTTCTAAATACTGGACAGGTCCCACCTTCTAAATAGTGGACAGATCCTACCTTCTAAATACTGGACAGTTCGTACCTTCTAAATACTGGACAGGTACTACCTTCTGAACACTGGACAGGCCCTACCTTCCATATACTGGACAGGTCCTACCTTCTAAATACTGGATAGGCCCTACCTTCTAAATACTGGACAGGCCCTACCTTCTAAATACTCAACAGATCCTACCTTCTAAATACTGGACAGGCCCTACCTTCTAAATACTGGACAGACCCTACCTTATAAATACTGGACAGGCCCCACCTTCTAAAGACTGGACAGGTCCTAACTTCTAAATACTGGACAGGTCCTACCTTCTAAATACTGGACAGGCCCTACCTTCTAAATACTGGACAGGCCCTACCTTCTAAATACTGGACAGATCCTACCTTCTAAATACTGGACAGACCCCAACTTCTAAATACTGGACAGGCCCCAAATTCTAAATACTAGACAGACCAACCTTCTAAATACTGGACAGGCTCTACCTTCTAAATGCTGGACTGGTCCTACCTTCTAAATACTGGACAGGTCCTACCTTCTAGAATCTGGACAGGCCCTACCTTCTAAATACTGGACAGGCCCTACCTTCTAAATACTGGACAGGTCCCACCTTCTAAATAGTGGACAGATCCTACCTTCTAAATACTGGACAGGTCCTACCTTCTAAATACTGGACAGGTACTACCTTCTAAATACTGGACAGGCCCCAACTTCTTAATACTAGACACACCCACCTTCTAAATACTGGACAGGTCCCACCTTCTAAATAGTGGACAGATCCTACCTTCTAAATACTGGACAGGTCCTACCTTCTAAATACTGGACAGACCCACCTTCTAAATACTGGACAGGTCCTACCTTCCAAATACTGGACAGATCCTATGTTCTAAATACTGGACAGGTCCTACCTTCTAAATACGGGTTATGTCCTACCTTCTAAATACTGGATAGGTCCTACCATCTAAATACTGGACAGGTCCTACCTTCTAAATACTGGACAGGTCCTACCTTCTACAAACTGGACAGGCCCTACCATCTAAATACTGGACAGGCCCGACCTTCTAAATACTGGACAGATGCTACCTTCGAAAACCTGGACAGGCCCCACCTTCTAAATACTGGACAGACCATACCTTCTAAATACTGGACAGGCCCCACCTTCCAAATACTGGACAGTTTCTACCTTCTAAATACTGTACAGGTCCTACCTTCTAAATACTGGACAGACACTTCCTTCTAAATACTGGACAGGTCCAACCTTCTAAATACTGGACAGGTCCTACCTTCTAAATACTGGCCAGGTCCTACCTTCTACAAACTGGACAGGCCCTACCTTCTAAATACTGGACAGGCCCCAACTTCTAAAGCCTGGACAGGTCCTACCTTCTAAATACTGGACAGGCCCTACCTTCTAAATACTGGACAGGCCCTACCTTCTAAATACTGGACAGGCCCTACCTTCTAAATACTGGACAGATCCTACCTTCTAAATACTGGACAGGCCCCAACTTCTAAATACTGGACAGATCCTACCTTCTATATACTAGACAGACCCACCTTCTAAAAACTGGAAAGGCCCCACCTTCTAAAGCCTGGACAGGTCCTACCTTCTAAATACTGGACAGGCCCTACCTTCTATATACTGGACAGGTCCTACCTTCTAAATACAGGACAGGTCCTACCTTCTAGAATCTGTAAAGGCCCTACCTTCTAAATACTGGACAGGCCCTACCTTCTAAATACTGGACAGGTCCCACCTTCTAAATAGTGGACAGATCCTACCTTCTAAATACTGGACAGTTCCTACCTTCTAAATACTGGACAGGTACTACCTTCTAAACACTGGACAGGCCCTACCTTCTAAATACTGGACAGGTCCTACCTTCTAAATACTGGATAGGCCCTACCTTCTAAACACTGGACAGGCCCTACCTTCTAAATACTCAACAGATCCTACCTTCTAAATACTGGACAGGCCCTACCTTCTAAATACTGGACAGGCACTACCTTCAAAACTCTGGACAGGCCTACCTTATAAATACTGGACAGGCCCTACCTGCTAAATACTCGACAGGTCCTACCTTCTAAATACTGGACAGGCCATACCTGTAGAGGGGTCAATTACTAGGGGGCATAGGTTTAAGGTGAGAGGGGCAAAGTTTAGAGTAGATGTACGAGGCAAGTTTTTTACGCAGAGGGTAGTGGGTGCCTGGAACTCACTACCGGAGGAGGTAGTGGAGGCAGGGACGATAGGGACATTTAAGGGGCATCTTGACAAATATATGAATAGGATGGGAATAGAAGGATACGGACCCAGGAAGTGTAGAAGATTGTAGTTTAGTCGGGCTGTATGGTCGGCACGGGCTTGGAGGGCCGAAGGGCCTGTTCCTGTGCTGTACATTTCTTTGTTCTTTGTTCTTTGTTCTAAATACTGGACAGGCCCCAACTTCTAAATACTGGACAGGACCCAACTTCTAAATACTGGACAGGCCCTTCCTTCTAAATACTGGACAGACCCTACCTTCTAAATACTGGACAGGCCCCACCTTCTAAAGACTGGACAGGTCCTAACTTCTAAATACTGGACAGGTCCTACCTTCTAAATACTGGTCAGGCCCTACCTTCTAAATACTGGACAGGCCCTACCTTCTAAATACTGGACAGATCCTACCTTCTAAATACTGGACAGGCCCCAACTTCTAAATACTAGACAGACCAACCTTCTAAATACTGGACAGGCTCTACCTTCTAAATGCTGGACTGGTCCTACCTTCTAAATACTGGACAGGCCCTACCTTCTAAATACTGGTCAGGTCCTACCATCTAAATACTGTACAGGTCCTACCTTCTAAATACTGGATAGGCCCTACCTTCTAAGTCCTGGACAGGCCCTACCTTCTATATACTGGACAGGTCCTACATTCTAAATACTGGACAGGTCCTACCTTCTAGAATCTGGACAGGCCCTACCTTCTAAATACTGGACAGGCCCTACCTTCTAAATACTGGACAGGTCCCACATTCTAAATAGTGGACAGATCCTACCTTCTAAATACTGGACAGGCCCCAACTTCTAAATACTAGACAGACCCACTTCTAAATACTGGACAGGTCCCACCTTTTAAATAGTGGACAGATCCTACCTTCTAAATACTGGACAGGTCCTCCCTTCTAAATACTGGACAGGCCCTACCTTCCAAATACTGGACAGGTCCTACCTTCCAAATACTGGACAGGTACTACCTTCCAAATACTGGACAGATCCTACGTTCTAAATACTGGACAGGTCCTACCTTCTAAATATTGGTTATGTCCTACCTTCTAAATACTGGATAGGTCCTACCTTCTAAATACTGGACAGGTCCTACCTTCTAAATACTGGACAGGTCCTACCTTCTACAAACTGGACAGTCCCTAGCATCTAAATACTGGACAGGCCCGACCTTCTAAATACTGGACAGATGCTACCTTCGAAAACCTGGACAGGCCCCACCTTCTAGAATCTGGACAGGCCCTACCTTCTAAATACTGGACAGGCCCTACCTTCTAGGTACTGGACAGGCCTTACCTTCTAAATACTGGACAGGCCATACCTTCTAAATACTGGACAGGTCCCACCTTCTAAATAGTGGACAGATCCTACCTTCTAAATACTGGACAGGTCCTACCTTCTAAATACTGGACAGGTACTACATTCTAAATACTGGACAGGCCCCAACTTCTAAATACTAGACAGACCCACCTTCTAAATACTGGACAGGTCCCACCTTTTAAATAGTAGACAGATCCTACCTTCTAAATACTGGACAGGTCCTACCTTCTAAATACTGGACAGGCCCTCCCTTCCAAATACTGGACAGGTCCTACCTTCCAAATACTGGACAGATCCTACGTTCTAAATACTGGACAGGTCCTACCTTCTAAATAATGGTTATGTCCTACCTTCGAAATACTGGATAGGTCCTACCTTCTAAATACTGGACAGGTCCCAACTTCTAAATACTGGACAGGTCCTACGTTCTACAAACTGGACAGGCCATACCATCTAATTACTGGACAGGCCCGACCTTATAAATAGTGGACAGATCCTACCTTCTAAATACTGGACAGTTCCTACCTTCTAAATACTGGACAGGTACTACCTTCTAAACACTGGACAGGCCCTACCTTCTAAATACTGGACAGGTCCTACCTTCTAAATACTGGATAGGCCCTACCTTCTAAACACTGGACAGGCCCTACCTTCTAAATACTCAACAGATCCTACCTTCTAAATACTGGACAGGCCCTACCTTCTAAATACTGGACAGGCACTACCTTCAAAACTCTGGACAGGCCTACCTTATAAATACTGGACAGGCCCTACCTGCTAAATACTCGACAGGTCCTACCTTCTAAATACTGGACAGGCCATACCTGTAGAGGGGTCAATTACTAGGGGGCATAGGTTTAAGGTGAGAGGGGCAAAGTTTAGAGTAGATGTACGAGGCAAGTTTTTTACGCAGAGGGTAGTGGGTGCCTGGAACTCACTACCGGAGGAGGTAGTGGAGGCAGGGACGATAGGGACATTTAAGGGGCATCTTGACAAATATATGAATAGGATGGGAATAGAAGGATACGGACCCAGGAAGTGTAGAAGATTGTAGTTTAGTCGGGCAGTTTGGTCGGCACGGGCTTGGAGGGCCGAAGGGCCTGTTCCTGTGCTGTACATTTCTTTGTTCTTTGTTCTTTGTTCTAAATACTGGACAGGCCCCAACTTCTAAATACTGGACAGGACCCAACTTCTAAATACTGGACAGGCCCTTCCTTCTAAATACTGGACAGACCCTACCTTCTAAATACTGGACAGGCCCCACCTTCTAAAGACTGGACAGGTCCTAACTTCTAAATACTGGACAGGTCCTACCTTCTAAATACTGGTCAGGCCCTACCTTCTAAATACTGGACAGCCCTACCTTCTAAATACTGGACAGATCCTACCTTCTAAATACTGGACAGGCCCCAACTTCTAAATACTAGACAGACCAACCTTCTAAATACTGGACAGGCTCTACCTTCTAAATGCTGGACTGGTCCTACCTTCTAAATACTGGACAGGCCCTACCTTCTAAATACTGGTCAGGTCCTACCATCTAAATACTGTACAGGTCCTACCTTCTAAATACTGGATAGGCCCTACCTTCTAAGTCCTGGACAGGCCCTACCTTCTATATACTGGACAGGTCCTACATTCTAAATACTGGACAGGTCCTACCTTCTAGAATCTGGACAGGCCCTACCTTCTAAATACTGGACAGGCCCTACCTTCTAAATACTGGACAGGTCCCACATTCTAAATAGTGGACAGATCCTACCTTCTAAATACTGGACAGGTCCTACCTTCTAAATACTGGACAGGTACTACCTTCTAAATACTGGACAGGCCCCAACTTCTAAATACTAGACAGACCCACTTCTAAATACTGGACAGGTCCCACCTTTTAAATAGTGGACAGATCCTACCTTCTAAATACTGGACAGGTCCTCCCTTCTAAATACTGGACAGGCCCTACCTTCCAAATACTGGACAGGTCCTACCTTCCAAATACTGGACAGATCCTACGTTCTAAATACTGGACAGGTCCTACCTTCTAAATATTGGTTATGTCCTACCTTCTAAATACTGGATAGGTCCTACCTTCTAAATACTGGACAGGTCCTACCTTCTAAATACTGGACAGGTCCTACCTTCTACAAACTGGACAGTCCCTAGCATCTAAATACTGGACAGGCCCGACCTTCTAAATACTGGACAGATGCTACCTTCGAAAACCTGGACAGGCCCCACCTTCTAGAATCTGGACAGGCCCTACCTTCTAAATACTGGACAGGCCCTACCTTCTAGGTACTGGACAGGCCTTACCTTCTAAATACTGGACAGGCCATACCTTCTAAATACTGGACAGGTCCCACCTTCTAAATAGTGGACAGATCCTACCTTCTAAATACTGGACAGGTCCTACCTTCTAAATACTGGACAGGTACTACATTCTAAATACTGGACAGGCCCCAACTTCTAAATACTAGACAGACCCACCTTCTAAATACTGGACAGGTCCCACCTTTTAAAAATAGACAGATCCTACCTTCTAAATACTGGACAGGTCCTACCTTCTAAATACTGGACAGGCCCTCCCTTCCAAATACTGGACAGGTCCTACCTTCCAAATACTGGACAGATCCTACATTCTAAATACTGGACAGGTCCTACCTTCTAAATAATGGTTATGTCCTACCTTCGAAATACTGGATAGGTCCTACCTTCTAAATACTGGACAGGTCCCAACTTCTAAATACTGGACAGGTCCTACGTTCTACAAACTGGACAGGCCATACCATCTAATTACTGGACAGGCCCGACCTTCTAAATACTGGACAGATGCAACCTTCGAAAACCTGGATAGGCCCCACCTTCTAAATACTGGACAGACCATACCTTCTAAATACTGGACAGGCCCCATCTTCTAAATACTGGACAGGTTCTACCTGCTAAATACTGTACAGGTCCTACCTTCTAAATACTGGACAGACCCTTCCTTCTAAATACTGGACAGGTCCAACCTTCTAAATACTGGACAGGTCCTACCTTCTAAATACTGGCCAGGTCCTACCTTCACCAAACTAGACAGGCCCTACCTTCTAAATGCTGGACAGGCCCCACCTTCTAAAGCCTGGACAGGTCCTTCCTTCTTAATACTGGACAGGCCCCACCTTCTAAATACTGGACAGGCCCTACCTTCTAAATACTGGACAGGCCCTACTTTCTAAATACTGGACAGATCCTACCTTCTAAATACTGGACAGGCCCCAACTACTAAATACTGGACAGATCCTACCTTCTAAATACTAGACAGACCCACCTTCTAAATACTGGACAGGCCCCACCTTCTAAAGCCTGGACAAGTCCTACCTTGTAAATACAGGACAGGTCCTACCTTCTAGAATCTGGAAATGCCCTACCTTCTAAATACTGGACAGGCCCTACCTTCTAAACACTGGACAGGTCCCACCTTCTAAATAGTGGACAGATCCTACCTTCTAAATACTGGACAGTTCCTACCTTCTAAATACTGGACAGGCCCTACCTTCTAAATACTGGACAGGTCCTACCTTCTACAAACTGGACAGGCCCTACCTTCTAAATACTGGACAGGCCCCACCTTCTAAAGCCTGGACAGGTCATACCTTCTAAATGCTGGACAGGCCCTACCTTCTAAATACTGGACAGGCCTACCTTATAAATACTGGACCAGCCCTACCTTCTAAATACTCGACAGGTCCTACCTTCTAAATACTGGACAGGTCCCACCTTCTAAATACTGGACAAGTACTACCTTCTAAATACTGGACAGGCCCTACCTTCTAAGTACTGGACAGGCCCCAACTTCTAAATACTGGACAGGTCCTACCTTCTAAATACTTGACAGGTCCTACCTTCTAAATACTGGACAGGTCCCACCTTCTAAATACTGGACAGGTCCCACCTTCTAAATACTGGACAGGTCCTACCTTCTAAATACTGGACAGGTCCCACCTTCTAAATACTGGACAAGTCCTACCTTCTAAATACTGTACAAGTCCTACCTTCTAAATACTGTACAGGTCCTACCTTCTAAATACTGGACAGGTCCCACCTTCTAAATACTGGACAAGTCCTACCTTCTAAATACTGTACAGGTCCTACCTTCTAAATACTGGACAGGACCCACCTTCTAAATACTGGACAGGTCCTACCTTCTAAGTACCGGACAGGCCCCAACTTCTAAACACTGGACAGGTCCTACCTTCTAAACACTGGACAGGTCCTACCTTCTAAATACTCGACAGGTCCTACCTTCTAAATACTGGACAGGACCCACCTTCTAAATACTGGACAGGTCCTACCTTCTAAATACTGGACAGGCCCCACCTTCTAAAGCCTGGACAGGTCCTACCTTCTAAATACTGGACAGGCCCCACCTTCTAAAGCCTGGACAGGTCATACCTTCTAAATACTGGACAGATCCTACCTTCTAAATACTCGACAGACCCTACCTTCTAAATACTGGACAGGACCCACCTTCTAAATACTGGACAGGTCCTACCTTCTAAATACTGGACAGATCCTACCTTCTAAATACGGGACAAGTCCTACCTTCTAAATACTGGACAGATCCTACCTTCTAAATACTGGACAGGTCCTACCTTCTAAATACTGGACAGGTCCCACCTTCTAAATACTGGACAGGTCCTACCTTCTAAATACTGGACAGATCCTACCTTCTAAATACGGGACAAGTCCTACCTTCTAAATACTGGACAGATCCTACCTTCTAAATACTGGACAGGTCCTACCTTCTAAATACTGGACAGGTCCCACCTTCTAAATACTGGACAGGCCCTACCTTCTAAGTCCTGGACAGGCCCTACCTTCTAAATACGGGACAGGCCCTACCTTCTAAATACGGGACAGGCCCTACCTTCTAAATACTGGACAGGACCCACCTTCTAAATACTGGACAAGTCCTACGTTTTAAATACTGGACAGTTCCTATCTTCTGAATACTGGACAGGCCCTACCTTCTAAATACTGGACAAGCCCTACCTACTAAATACTGGACAGTTCCTATCTTCTGAATACTGGACAGGCCCTACCTTCTAAATACTGGACAGATCCTACCTTCTAATTACTGGACAGTTCCTACCTTCTAAATACTGGACAAGCCCTACCTTCTAAATACTGGACAGTTCCTATCTTCTGAATACTGGACAGGTCCTACCTTCTAAATACTGGACAGTTCCTATCTTCTGAATACTGGACAGGCCCTACCTTCTAAATACTGGACAAGCCCAACCTTCTAAACACTGGACAGGCCCTACCTTCTAAATACTGGACAGGCCCTATCTTCTGAATACTGGACAGGCCCTACCTTCTAAATACTGGACAGGTAGTACCGACTAAATACTGGACAGATCCTACCTTCTAAAAACTGGGCAGGTCCCACCTTCTAAATACTGGACAGGTCCTACCATTTAAATACAGGACAGGCCCTACCATCTAAATACTGTACAGGTCCTACCTTCTAAGTACTGGACAGGCCCTACCTTCTAAATACTGGACAGGTCCTACCATTTAAATACAGGACAGGCCCTACCATCTAAATACTGTACAGGTCCTACCTTCTAAGTACTGGACAGGCCCTACCTTCTATATACTGGACAGGTCCCACCTTCTAAATACAGGACAGGTCCTACCTTCTAGAATCTGGAAAGGTCCTACCTTCTAAATACTGGACAGGTCCCACCTTCTAAATAATGGATAGATCCTACCTTCTAAATACTGGACAGGCCCTACCTTCTAAATACTGGACAGGCCCTACCTTCCAAATATTGGACAGGTCCTACCTTCCAAATACTGGACAGATTCTACGTTTAAAATGCTGGACAGGTCCTACCTTCCAAATACTGGACAGATCCTACGTTTTAAATGCTGGACAGGTCCTACCTTCTAAATACTGGTAATGACCTACCTTCAAAATACTGGATAGGTCCTACCTTCTAAATACTGCACAGGTCCTACCTTCTAAATACTGGACAGGTCCTACCTTCTACAAACTGGACAGGCCCTACCATCTAAATACTGGACAGGCCCGACCTTCTAAATACTGGACAGATCCTACCTGCGAAAACCTGGACAGGCCCCACCTTCTATATACTGGACAGACCCTACCTTCTAAATACTGGACAGGCCCCACCTTCTAAATACTGGACAGGTTCTACCTTCTAAATACTGTCCAGGCCCTACCTTCTAAATACTGGACAGACCCTTCCTTCTAAATACTGGACAGGTCCAACCTTCTAAATACTGGACAGGTCCAACCTTCTAAATACTGGCCAGGTCCTACCTTCTACAATCTGGACAGGTCTTACCTTCTAAGTACTGGACAGGCCCCACCTTCTAAAGCCTGGACAGGTCCTACCTTCTAAATACTGGCCAGGTCCTACCTTCTACAAACTGGACAGGCCCTACCTTCTAAATATTGGACAGGCCCCACCTTCTAAAGCCTGGACAGGTCCTACCTTCTAAATACTGGCCAGGTCCTACCTTCTACAAACTGGACAGGTCTTACCTTCTAAGTACTGGACAGGCCCCACCTTCTAAAGCCTGGACAGGTCCTACCTTCTAAATACTGGCCAGGCCCTACCTTCTACAAACTGGACAGGCCCTACCTTCTAAATATTGGACAGGCCCTACCTTCTAAATACTGGACAGGTCCCACCTTCTAAACACTGGACAGGTCCTACCTTCTAAATACTGGACAGGTCCTACATTCTAAATACTGGACAGGCCCTACCTTCTAAATACTCAACAGGTCCTACCTTCTAAATACTGGACAGGTTCAACTTCTAAATATCCGACAGTTCCTAGCTTCTGAATACTGGACAGGCCCTACCTTCTAAATACTGGACAGGTCGTACCGTCTAAATACTGGACAGGCCCTACCTTCTAAATTCTGGACAGGCCCCACCTTGTAAATACTGGACAGGTTCTACCTTCTAAATACTGTACAGGCCCTACCTTCTAAATACTGGACAGACCCTTCCTTCTAAATACTGGACAGGTCCAACCTTCTAAATACTGGACAGGTCCTACCTTCTAAATACTGGCCAGGTCCTATCTTCTACAAACTGGACAGACCCTACCTTCTAAATACTGGACAGACCCCACCTTCTAAAGCCTGGACAGGTCCTACCTTCTAAATACTGGACAGGTCCTACCTTCTAAATACTGGACAGGCCCTACCTTCTAAATACTGGACAGATCCTACCTTCTAAATAATGGACAGGCCCCAACTTCTAAATACTGGACAGATCCTACCTTCTAAATACCAGACAGACCCACCTTCTAAATACTGGACAGGCTCTACCTTCTAAATACTGGACTGGTCCTACCTTCTAAATACTGGACAGGCCCTCCCTTCTAAATACTGGACAGGTCCTACCATCTAAATACTGTACAGGTCCTACCTTCTAAATACTGGATAGGCCGTACCTTCTATGTACTGGACAGGCCCTACCTTCTATATACTGGACAGGTCCTACCTTCTAAATACAGGACAGGTCCTACCTTCTAGAATCTGGAAAGGCCCTACCTTCTAAATACTGGACAGGCCTACCTTCTAAATACTGGACAGGCCCTACCTTCTAATTACTGGACAGGTCCCACCTTCTAAATAGTGGACAGATCCTACCTTCTAAATACTGGACAGTTCCTACCTTCTAAATACTGGATAGGTACTACCTTCTAAACACTGGACAGGCCCTACCTCCTTAATACTGGGCAGGTCCTACCTTCTAAATACTGGATAGGCCCTACCTTCTAAATACTGGACAGGCCCTACCTTCTAAATACTCAACAGATCCTACCTTCAAAATACTGGACAGGCCCTACCTTCTAAATACTGGACAGGCACGACCTTCTAAATACTGGACAGGCCTACCTTATAAATACTGGACAGGCCCTACCTTCTAAATACTCAACAGATCCTACCTTCTAAATACTGGACAGGCCATACCTACTAAATACTGGACAGGCACTACCTTCTAAATACTGGACAGGCACTAACTTCTAAATACTGGACAGGTCCTACCTTCTAAATACTGGACAGGACCCACCTTCTAAATTCTGGACAGGACCCACCTTCTAAATACTGGACAGGACCCACCTTCTGAATACTGGACAAGTCCTACCTTTAAATACTGGACAGATCCTACCTTCTAAATACTGGACAGTTCCTACGTTCGAAATACTGGACAGGTCCTACCTTCTAAATACTGGACAGGCCCAACCTTCTAAATACTCGACAGGTCCTACCTTCTAAATACTGGACAGGTTCAACCTTCTAAATTCTGGACAGGTCCCACCTTCTAAATACTGGACAGGTCGTACCGTCTAAATACTGGACAGGTCCTACATTCTAAATACTGGACAGGTCCTACCTTCTAAATACTGGACAGGCCCAACCTTCTAAATACTCGACAGGTCCTACCTTCTAAATACTGGACAGGTTCAACCTTCTAAATACTGGACAGGTCCCACCTTCTAAATACTGGACAGGCCCTACCTTCTAATTTCTGGACAGGCCCCACCTTCTAAATACTGGACAGGGTGTACCTTCTAAATACTGTACAGGTCCTACCTTCTAAATACTGGACAGGTCCTACCTTCTGAATACTGGACAGGCCCTACCTTCTAATTTCTGGACAGGCCCCACCTTCTAAATACTGGACAGGGTCTACCTTCTAAATACTGTACAGGCCCTACCTTCTAAATACTGGACAGGCCCTACCTTCTAAATACTGGACAGACCCTAACTTCTAAATACTGGACAGGCCTACCTTCTAAATACTGGACAGGCCCTACCTTCTAATTACTGGACAGGTCCCACCTTCTAAATAGTGGACAGATCCTACCTTCTAAATACTGGACAGTTCCTACCTTCTAAATACTGGATAGGTACTACCTTCTAAACACTGGACAGGCCCTACCTTCTTAATACTGGGCAGGTCCTACCTTCTAAATACTGGATAGGCCCTACCTTCTCAATACTGGACATGCCCTACCTTCTAAATACTCAACAGATTCTACCTTCTAAATACTGGACAGGCCCTACCTTCTAAATACTGGACAGGCACGACTTTCTAAAGCTGGACAGGCCTACCTTATAAATACTGGACAGGCCCTACCTTCTAAATACTCGACAGGTCCTACCTTCTAAATACTGGACAGGCCATACCTACTAAATACTGGACAGGCACTACCTTCTAAATACTGGACAGGCCTACCTTATAAATACTGGACAGGCCCTACCTTCTAAATACTTGACAGGTCCTACCTTCTAAATACTGGACAGGACCCACCTTCTAAATACTGGACAGGTCCCACCTTCTAAATACTGGACAGGTCCTACCTTCTAAATTCTGGACAGGACCCACCTTCTAAATACTGGACAGGACCCACCTTCTGAATACTGGACAAGTCCTACCTTCTAAATACTGGACAGATCCTACCTTCTAAATACTGGACAGTTCCTACGTTCGAAATACTGGACAGGTCCTACCTTCTAAATACTGGACAGGCCCAACCTTCTAAATACTCGACAGGTCCTACCTTCTAAATACTGGACAGGTTCAACCTTCTAAATTCTGGACAGGTCCCACCTTCTAAATACTGGACAGGTCGTACCGTCTAAATACTGGACAGGTCCTACATTCTAAATACTGGACAAGTCCTACCTTCTAAATACTCGACAGGTCCTACCTTCTAAATACTGGACAGGTCCTACCTTCTAAATACTGGACAGGTCCTACCTTCTGAATACTGGACAGGCCCTACCTTCTAATTTCTGGACAGGCCCCACCTTCTAAATACTGGACAGGGTCTACCTTCTAAATACTGTACAGGCCCTACCTTCTAAATACTGGACAGGCCCTACCTTCTAGAATCTGGAAAGGCCCTACCTTCTAAATACTGGACAGGCCCTACCTTCTAATTACTGGACAGGTCCCACCTTCTAAATAGTGCACAGATCCTACCTTCTAAATACTGGACAGTTCCTACCTTCTAAATACTGGACAGGTACTACCTTCTAAACACTGGACAGGCCCTACCTTCTTAATACTGGACAGGTCCTACCTTCTAAATACTGGATAGGCCCTACCTTCTAAATACTGGACAGGCCCTACGTTCTAAATACTCAACAGATCCTACCTTCTAAATACTGGACAGGCCCTACCTTCTAAATACTGGACTGGTCCTACCTTCTAAATACTGGACAGGCCCTACCATCTAAATACTGGACAGGCCCTACCTTCTAAATACTGGACAGGTCCTACCATCTAAATACTGTACAGGTCCTACCTTCTAAATACTGGACAGGTCCTACCATCTAAATACTGTACAGGTCCTACCTTCTAAATACTGGACAGGTCCTACCATCTAAATACTGGACAGGCCCTACCTTCTAAATACTGGACAGGTCCTACCATCTAAATACTGTACAGGTCCTACCTTCTAAATACTGGATAGGCCCTACCTTCTATGTACTGGACAGGCCCTACCTTCTATATACTGGACAGGTCCTACCATCTAAATACTGTACAGGTCCTACCTTCTAAATACTGGATAGGCCCTACCTTCTATGTACTGGACAGGCCCTACCTTCTATATACTGGACAGGTCCTACCTTCTAAATACAGGACAGGTCCTACCTTCTAGAATCTGGAAAGGCCCTACCTTCTAAATACTGGACAGGCCTACCTTCTAAATACTGGACAGGCCCTACCTTCTAATTACTGGACAGGTCCCACCTTCTAAACACTGGACAGGCCCTACCTTCTTAATACTGGGCAGGTCCTACCTTCTAAATACTGGATAGGCCCTACCTTCTAAATACTGGACAGGCCCTACCTTCTAAATACTCAACAGATCCTACCTTCTAAATACTGGACAGGCCCTACCTTCTAAATACTGGACAGGCACGACCTTCTAAATACTGGACAGCCCTACCTTATAAATACTGGACAGGCCCTACCTTCTAAATACTCGACAGGTCCTACCTTCTAAATACTGGACAGGCCATACCTACTCAATCCTGGACAGGCACTACCTTCTAAATACTGGACAGGCCTACCTTATAAATACTGGACAGGCCCTACCTTCTAAATACTTGACAGGTCCTACCTTCTAAATACTGGACAGGTCCCACCTTCTAAATACTGGTCAGGTCCTACCTTCTAAATACTGGACAGGTCCTACCTTCTAAATTCTGGACAGGCCGTACCTTCTAAATACTGGACAGGTCCTACCTTCTAAATACTGGACAGGACCCACCTTCTAAATACTGGACAGGTCCCACCTTCTAAATACTGGACAGGTCCTACCTTCTAAATACTGGCCAGGTCCTACCTTCTAAATTCTGGACAGGACCCACCTTCTAAATACTGGACAGGACCCACCTTCTGAATACTGGACAAGTCCTACCTTCTAAATACTGGACAGTTCCTACGTTCGAAATACTGGACAGGTCCTACCTTCTAAATACTGGACAGGCCCAACCTTCTAAATACTCGACAGGTCCTACCTTCTAAATACTGGACAGGTTCAACCTTCTAAATTCTGGACAGGTCCCACCTTCTAAATACTGGACAGGTCGTACCATCTAAATACTGGACAGGTCCTACATTCTAAATACTGGACAGGTCCTACCTTCTAAATACTGGACAGGTCCTACCTTCTGAATACTGGACAGGCCCTACCTTCTAATTTCTGGACGGGCCCCACCTTCTAAATACTGGGCAGGGTCTACCTTCTAAATACTGTACAGGCCCTACCTTCTAAATACTGGACAGGCCCTACCTTCTAAATACTGGACAGACCCTAACTTCTAAATACTGGACAGGCCTACCTTCTAAATACTGGACAGGCCCTACCTTCTAATTACTGGACAGGTCCCACCTTCTAAATAGTGGACAGATCCTACCTTCTAATTACTGGACAGTTCCTACCTTCTAAATACTGGACAAGCCCTACCTTCTAAATACTGGACAGTTCCTATCTTCTGAATACTGGACAGGTCCTACCTTCTAAATACTGGACAGTTCCTATCTTCTGAATACTGGACAGGCCCTACCTTCTAAATACTGGACAAGCCCAACCTTCTAAACACTGGACAGGCCCTACCTTCTAAATACTGGACAGGCCCTATCTTCTGAATACTGGACAGGCCCTACCTTCTAAATACTGGACAGGTCGTACCGACTAAATACTGGACAGATCCTACCTTCTAAAAACTGGGCAGGTCCCACCTTCTAAATACTGGACAGGTCCTACCATTTAAATACAGGACAGGCCCTACCATCTAAATACTGTACAGGTCCTACCTTCTAAGTACTGGACAGGCCCTACCTTCTAAATACTGGACAGGTCCTACCATTTAAATACAGGACAGGCCCTACCATCTAAATACTGTACAGGTCCTACCTTCTAAGTACTGGACAGGCCCTACCTTCTATATACTGGACATGTCCCACCTTCTAAATACAGGACAGGTCCTACCTTCTAGAATCTGGAAAGGTCCTACCTTCTAAATACTGGACAGGTCCCACCTTCTAAATAATGGATAGATCCTACCTTCTAAATACTGGACAGGCCCTACCTTCTAAATACTGGACAGGCCCTACCTTCCAAATATTGGACAGGTCCTACCTTCCAAATACTGGACAGATTCTACGTTTAAAATGCTGGACAGGTCCTACCTTCCAAATACTGGACAGATCCTACGTTTTAAATGCTGGACAGGTCCTACCTTCTAAATACTGGTAATGACCTACCTTCAAAATACTGGATAGGTCCTACCTTCTAAATACTGCACAGGTCCTACCTTCTAAATACTGGACAGGTCCTACCTTCTACAAACTGGACAGGCCCTACCATCTAAATACTGGACAGGCCCGACCTTCTAAATACTGGACAGATCCTACCTGCGAAAACCTGGACAGGCCCCACCTTCTATATACTGGACAGACCCTACCTTCTAAATACTGGACAGGCCCCACCTTCTAAATACTGGACAGGTTCTACCTTCTAAATACTGTCCAGGCCCTACCTTCTAAATACTGGACAGACCCTTCCTTCTAAATACTGGACAGGTCCAACCTTCTAAATACTGGACAGGTCCAACCTTCTAAATACTGGCCAGGTCCTACCTTCTACAAACTGGACAGGTCTTACCTTCTAAGTACTGGACAGGCCCCACCTTCTAAAGCCTGGACAGGTCCTACCTTCTAAATACTGGCCAGGTCCTACCTTCTACAAACTGGACAGGCCCTACCTTCTAAATATTGGACAGGCCCCACCTTCTAAAGCCTGGACAGGTCCTACCTTCTAAATACTGGCCAGGTCCTACCTTCTACAAACTGGACAGGTCTTACCTTCTAAGTACTGGACAGGCCCCACCTTCTAAAGCCTGGACAGGTCCTACCTTCTAAATACTGGCCAGGTCCTACCTTCTACAAACTGGACAGGCCCTACCTTCTAAATATTGGACAGGCCCTACCTTCTAAATACTGGACAGGTCCCACCTTCTAAACACTGGACAGGTCCTACCTTCTAAATACTGGACAGGTCCTACATTCTAAATACTGGACAGGCCCTACCTTCTAAATACTCAACAGGTCCTACCTTCTAAATACTGGACAGGTTCAACTTCTAAATATCCGACAGTTCCTAGCTTCTGAATACTGGACAGGCCCTACCTTCTAAATACTGGACAGGTCGTACCGTCTAAATACTGGACAGGCCCTACCTTCTAAATTCTGGACAGGCCCCACCTTCTAAATACTGGACAGGTTCTACCTTCTAAATACTGTACAGGCCCTACCTTCTAAATACTGGACAGACCCTTCCTTCTAAATACTGGACAGGTCCAACCTTCTAAATACTGGACAGGTCCTACCTTCTAAATACTGGCCAGGTCCTATCTTCTACAAACTGGACAGACCCTACCTTCTAAATACTGGACAGACCCCACCTTCTAAAGCCTGGACAGGTCCTACCTTCTAAATACTGGACAGGTCCTACCTTCTAAATACTGGACAGGCCCTACCTTCTAAATACTGGACAGATCCTACCTTCTAAATAATGGACAGGCCCCAACTTCTAAATACTGGACAGATCCTACCTTCTAAATACCAGACAGACCCACCTTCTAAATACTGGACAGGCTCTACCTTCTAAATACTGGACTGGTCCTACCTTCTAAATACTGGACAGGCCCTCCCTTCTAAATACTAGACAGGTCCTACCATCTAAATACTGTACAGGTCCTACCTTCTAAATACTGGATAGGCCGTACCTTCTATGTACTGGACAGGCCCTACCTTCTATATACTGGACAGGTCCTACCTTCTAAATACAGGACAGGTCCTACCTTCTAGAATCTGGAAAGGCCCTACCTTCTAAATACTGGACAGGCCTACCTTCTAAATACTGGACAGGCCCTACCTTCTAATTACTGGACAGGTCCCACCTTCTAAATAGTGGACAGATCCTACCTTCTAAATACTGGACAGTTCCTACCTTCTAAATACTGGATAGGTACTACCTTCTAAACACTGGACAGGCCCTACCTTCTTAATACTGGGCAGGTCCTACCTTCTAAATACTGGATAGGCCCTACCTTCTAAATACTGGACAGGCCCTACCTTCTAAATACTCAACAGATCCTACCTTCAAAATACTGGACAGGCCCTACCTTCTAAATACTGGACAGGCACGACCTTCTAAATACTGGACAGGCCTACCTTATAAATACTGGACAGGCCCTACCTTCTAAATACTCAACAGATCCTACCTTCTAAATACTGGACAGGCCATACCTACTAAATACTGGACAGGCACTACCTTCTAAATACTGGACAGGCACTAACTTCTAAATACTGGACAGGTCCTACCTTCTAAATACTGGACAGGACCCACCTTCTAAATTCTGGACAGGACCCACCTTCTAAATACTGGACAGGACCCACCTTCTGAATACTGGACAAGTCCTACCTTTAAATACTGGACAGATCCTACCTTCTAAATACTGGACAGATCCTACCTTCTAAATACTGGACAGTTCCTACGTTCGAAATACTGGACAGGTCCTACCTTCTAAATACTGGACAGGCCCAACCTTCTAAATACTCGACAGGTCCTACCTTCTAAATACTGGACAGGTTCAACCTTCTAAATTCTGGACAGGTCCCACCTTCTAAATACTGGACAGGTCGTACCGTCTAAATACTGGACAGGTCCTACATTCTAAATACTGGACAGGTCCTACCTTCTAAATACTGGACAGGCCCAACCTTCTAAATACTCGACAGGTCCTACCTTCTAAATACTGGACAGGTTCAACCTTCTAAATACTGGACAGGCCCTACCTTCTAAATACTCGACAGGTCCTACCTTCTAAATACTGGACAGGCCCTACCTTCTAATTTCTGGACAGGCCCCACCTTCTAAATACTGGACAGGGTGTACCTTCTAAATACTGTACAGGTCCTACCTTCTAAATACTGGACAGGTCCTACCTTCTGAATACTGGACAGGCCCTACCTTCTAATTTCTGGACAGGCCCCACCTTCTAAATACTGGACAGGGTCTACCTTCTAAATACTGTACAGGCCCTACCTTCTAAATACTGGACAGGCCCTACCTTCTAAATACTGGACAGACCCTAACTTCTAAATACTGGACAGGCCTACCTTCTAAATACTGGACAGGCCCTACCTTCTAATTACTGGACAGGTCCCACCTTCTAAATAGTGGACAGATCCTACCTTCTAAATACTGGACAGTTCCTACCTTCTAAATACTGGATAGGTACTACCTTCTAAACACTGGACAGGCCCTACCTTCTTAATACTGGGCAGGTCCTACCTTCTAAATACTGGATAGGCCCTACCTTCTCAATACTGGACATGCCCTACCTTCTAAATACTCAACAGATTCTACCTTCTAAATACTGGACAGGCCCTACCTTCTAAATACTGGACAGGCACGACCTTCTAAAGCTGGACAGGCCTACCTTATAAATACTGGACAGGCCCTACCTTCTAAATACTCGACAGGTCCTACCTTCTAAATACTGGACAGGCCATACCTACTAAATACTGGACAGGCACTACCTTCTAAATACTGGACAGGCCTACCTTATAAATACTGGACAGGCCCTACCTTCTAAATACTTGACAGGTCCTACCTTCTAAATACTGGACAGGACCCACCTTCTAAATACTGGACAGGTCCCACCTTCTAAATACTGGACAGGTCCTACCTTCTAAATTCTGGACAGGACCCACCTTCTAAATACTGGACAGGACCCACCTTCTGAATACTGGACAAGTCCTACCTTCTAAATACTGGACAGATCCCACCTTCTAAAGCCTGGACAGGTCCTACCTTCTAAATACTGGACAGGTCCTACCTTCTAAATACTGGACAGGCCCTACCTTCTAAATACTGGACAGATCCTACCTTCTAAATAATGGACAGGCCCCAACTTCTAAATACTGGACAGATCCTACCTTCTAAATACCAGACAGACCCACCTTCTAAATACTGGACAGGCTCTACCTTCTAAATACTGGACTGGTCCTACCTTCTAAATACTGGACAGGCCCTCCCTTCTAAATACTGGACAGGTCCTACCATCTAAATACTGTACAGGTCCTACCTTCTAAATACTGGATAGGCCGTACCTTCTATGTACTGGACAGGCCCTACCTTCTATATACTGGACAGGTCCTACCTTCTAAATACAGGACAGGTCCTACCTTCTAGAATCTGGAAAGGCCCTACCTTCTAAATACTGGACAGGCCTACCTTCTAAATACTGGACAGGCCCTACCTTCTAATTACTGGACAGGTCCCACCTTCTAAATAGTGGACAGATCCTACCTTCTAAATACTGGACAGTTCCTACCTTCTAAATACTGGATAGGTACTACCTTCTAAACACTGGACAGGCCCTACCTTCTTAATACTGGGCAGGTCCTACCTTCTAAATACTGGATAGGCCCTACCTTCTAAATACTGGACAGGCCCTACCTTCTAAATACTCAACAGATCCTACCTTCAAAATACTGGACAGGCCCTACCTTCTAAATACTGGACAGGCACGACCTTCTAAATACTGGACAGGCCTACCTTATAAATACTGGACAGGCCCTACCTTCTAAATACTCAACAGATCCTACCTTCTAAATACTGGACAGGCCATACCTACTAAATACTGGACAGGCACTACCTTCTAAATACTGGACAGGCACTAACTTCTAAATACTGGACAGGTCCTACCTTCTAAATACTGGACAGGACCCACCTTCTAAATTCTGGACAGGACCCACCTTCTAAATACTGGACAGGACCCACCTTCTGAATACTGGACAAGTCCTACCTTTAAATACTGGACAGATCCTACCTTCTAAATACTGGACAGATCCTACCTTCTAAATACTGGACAGTTCCTACGTTCGAAATACTGGACAGGTCCTACCTTCTAAATACTGGACAGGCCCAACCTTCTAAATACTCGACAGGTCCTACCTTCTAAATACTGGACAGGTTCAACCTTCTAAATTCTGGACAGGTCCCACCTTCTAAATACTGGACAGGTCGTACCGTCTAAATACTGGACAGGTCCTACATTCTAAATACTGGACAGGTCCTACCTTCTAAATACTGGACAGGCCCAACCTTCTAAATACTCGACAGGTCCTACCTTCTAAATACTGGACAGGTTCAACCTTCTAAATACTGGACAGGCCCTACCTTCTAAATACTCGACAGGTCCTACCTTCTAAATACTGGACAGGCCCTACCTTCTAATTTCTGGACAGGCCCCACCTTCTAAATACTGGACAGGGTGTACCTTCTAAATACTGTACAGGTCCTACCTTCTAAATACTGGACAGGTCCTACCTTCTGAATACTGGACAGGCCCTACCTTCTAATTTCTGGACAGGCCCCACCTTCTAAATACTGGACAGGGTCTACCTTCTAAATACTGTACAGGCCCTACCTTCTAAATACTGGACAGGCCCTACCTTCTAAATACTGGACAGACCCTAACTTCTAAATACTGGACAGGCCTACCTTCTAAATACTGGACAGGCCCTACCTTCTAATTACTGGACAGGTCCCACCTTCTAAATAGTGGACAGATCCTACCTTCTAAATACTGGACAGTTCCTACCTTCTAAATACTGGATAGGTACTACCTTCTAAACACTGGACAGGCCCTACCTTCTTAATACTGGGCAGGTCCTACCTTCTAAATACTGGATAGGCCCTACCTTCTCAATACTGGACATGCCCTACCTTCTAAATACTCAACAGATTCTACCTTCTAAATACTGGACAGGCCCTACCTTCTAAATACTGGACAGGCACGACCTTCTAAAGCTGGACAGGCCTACCTTATAAATACTGGACAGGCCCTACCTTCTAAATACTCGACAGGTCCTACCTTCTAAATACTGGACAGGCCATACCTACTAAATACTGGACAGGCACTACCTTCTAAATACTGGACAGGCCTACCTTATAAATACTGGACAGGCCCTACCTTCTAAATACTTGACAGGTCCTACCTTCTAAATACTGGACAGGACCCACCTTCTAAATACTGGACAGGTCCCACCTTCTAAATACTGGACAGGTCCTACCTTCTAAATTCTGGACAGGACCCACCTTCTAAATACTGGACAGGACCCACCTTCTGAATACTGGACAAGTCCTACCTTCTAAATACTGGACAGATCCTACCTTCTAAATACTGGACAGTTCCTACGTTCGAAATACTGGACAGGTCCTACCTTCTAAATACTGGACAGGCCCAACCTTCTAAATACTCGACAGGTCCTACCTTCTAAATACTGGACAGGTTCAACCTTCTAAATTCTGGACAGGTCCCACCTTCTAAATACTGGACAGGTCGTACCGTCTAAATACTGGACAGGTCCTACATTCTAAATACTGGACAAGTCCTACCTTCTAAATACTCGACAGGTCCTACCTTCTAAATACTGGACAGGTCCTACCTTCTAAATACTGGACAGGTCCTACCTTCTGAATACTGGACAGGCCCTACCTTCTAATTTCTGGACAGGCCCCACCTTCTAAATACTGGACAGGGTCTACCTTCTAAATACTGTACAGGCCCTACCTTCTAAATACTGGACAGGCCCTACCTTCTAGAATCTGGAAAGGCCCGACCTTCTAAATACTGGACAGGCCCTACCTTCTAATTACTGGACAGGTCCCACCTTCTAAATAGTGCACAGATCCTACCTTCTAAATACTGGACAGTTCCTACCTTCTAAATACTGGACAGGTACTACCTTCTAAACACTGGACAGGCCCTACCTTCTTAATACTGGACAGGTCCTACCTTCTAAATACTGGATAGGCCCTACCTTCTAAATACTGGACAGGCCCTACGTTCTAAATACTCAACAGATCCTACCTTCTAAATACTGGACAGGCCCTACCTTCTAAATACTGGACTGGTCCTACCTTCTAAATACTGGACAGGCCCTACCATCTAAATACTGGACAGGCCCTACCTTCTAAATACTGGACAGGTCCTACCATCTAAATACTGTACAGGTCCTACCTTCTAAATACTGGACAGGTCCTACCATCTAAATACTGTACAGGTCCTACCTTCTAAATACTGGACAGGTCCTACCATCTAAATACTGGACAGGCCCTACCTTCTAAATACTGGACAGGTCCTACCATCTAAATACTGTACAGGTCCTACCTTCTAAATACTGGACAGGTCCTACCATCTAAATACTGGACAGGCCCTACCTTCTAAATACTGGACAGGCCCTACCTTCTAAATACTGGACAGGCCCTACCTTCTAAATACTGGACAGGTCCTACCATCTAAATACTGTACAGGTCCTACCTTCTAAATACTGGACAGGTCCTACCATCTAAATACTGTACAGGTCCTACCTTCTAAATACTGGATAGGCCCTACCTTCTATGTACTGGACAGGCCCTACCTTCTATATACTGGACAGGTCCTACCATCTAAATACTGTACAGGTCCTACCTTCTAAATACTGGATAGGCCCTACCTTCTATGTACTGGACAGGCCCTACCTTCTATATACTGGACAGGTCCTACCTTCTAAATACAGGACAGGTCCTACCTTCTAGAATCTGGAAAGGCCCTACCTTCTAAATACTGGACAGGCCTACCTTCTAAATACTGGACAGGCCCTACCTTCTAATTACTGGACAGGTCCCACCTTCTAAACACTGGACAGGCCCTACCTTCTTAATACTGGGCAGGTCCTACCTTCTAAATACTGGATAGGCCCTACCTTCTAAATACTGGACAGGCCCTACCTTCTAAATACTCAACAGATCCTACCTTCTAAATACTGGACAGGCCCTACCTTCTAAATACTGGACAGGCACGACCTTCTAAATACTGGACAGCCCTACCTTATAAATACTGGACAGGCCCTACCTTCTAAATACTCGACAGGTCCTACCTTCTAAATACTGGACAGGCCATACCTACTCAATCCTGGACAGGCACTACCTTCTAAATACTGGACAGGCCTACCTTATAAATACTGGACAGGCCCTACCTTCTAAATACTTGACAGGTCCTACCTTCTAAATACTGGACAGGTCCCACCTTCTAAATACTGGTCAGGTCCTACCTTCTAAATACTGGACAGGTCCTACCTTCTAAATTCTGGACAGGCCGTACCTTCTAAATACTGGACAGGTCCTACCTTCTAAATACTGGACAGGACCCACCTTCTAAATACTGGACAGGTCCCACCTTCTAAATACTGGACAGGTCCTACCTTCTAAATACTGGCCAGGTCCTACCTTCTAAATTCTGGACAGGACCCACCTTCTAAATACTGGACAGGACCCACCTTCTGAATACTGGACAAGTCCTACCTTCTAAATACTGGACAGTTCCTACGTTCGAAATACTGGACAGGTCCTACCTTCTAAATACTGGACAGGCCCAACCTTCTAAATACTCGACAGGTCCTACCTTCTAAATACTGGACAGGTTCAACCTTCTAAATTCTGGACAGGTCCCACCTTCTAAATACTGGACAGGTCGTACCATCTAAATACTGGACAGGTCCTACATTCTAAATACTGGACAGGTCCTACCTTCTAAATACTGGACAGGTCCTACCTTCTGAATACTGGACAGGCCCTACCTTCTAATTTCTGGACGGGCCCCACCTTCTAAATACTGGGCAGGGTCTACCTTCTAAATACTGTACAGGCCCTACCTTCTAAATACTGGACAGGCCCTACCTTCTAAATACTGGACAGACCCTAACTTCTAAATACTGGACAGGCCTACCTTCTAAATACTGGACAGGCCCTACCTTCTAATTACTGGACAGGTCCCACCTTCTAAATAGTGGACAGATCCTACCTTCTAAATACTGGACAGTTCCTACCTTCTAAATACTGGATAGGTACTACCATCTAAACACTGGACAGGCCCTACCTTCTTAATACTGGGCAGGTCCTACCTTCTAAATACTGGATAGGCCCTACCTTCTCAATACTGGACAGGCCCTACGTTCTAAATACTCAACAGATCCTCCCTTCTAAATACTGGACAGGCCCTACCTTCTAAATACTGGACAGGCACGACCTTCTAAATGCTGGACAGGCCTACCTTATAAATACTGGACAGGCCCTACCTTCTAAATACTCGACAGGTCCTACCTTCTAAATACTGGACAGGCCATACCTACTAAATACTGGACAGGCACTACCTTCTAAATACTGGACAGGCCTACCTTATAAATACTGGACAGGCCCTACCTTCTAAATACTTGACAGGTCCTACCTTCTAAATACTGGACAGGTCCCACCTTCTAAATACTGGTCAGGTCCTACCTTCTAAATACTGGACAGGTCCTACCTTCTAAATTCTTGACAGGCCGTACCTTCTAAATACTGGACAGGTCCTACCTTCTAAATTCTGGACAGGACCCACCTTCTAAATACTGGACAGGACCCACCTTCTGAATACTGGACAAGTCCTACCTTCTAAATACTGGACAGATCCTACCTTCTAAATACTGGACAGTTCCTACGTTCGAAATACTGGACAGGTCCTACCTTCTAAATACTGGACAGGCCCAACCTTCTAAATACTCGACAGGTCCTACCTTCTAAATACTGGACAGGTTCAACCTTCTAAATTCTGGACAGGTCCTACCTTCTAAATACTGGCCATGTCCTACCTTCTACAAACTGGACAGGCCCTACCTTCTAAATACTGGACAGGCCCCACCTTCTAAAGCCTGGACAGGTCCTACCTTCTAAATACTGGAAAGGTCCTACCTTCTAAATACTGGACAGGCCCTACCTTCTAAATACTGGGCAGATCCTACCTTCTAAATACTGGACAGGCCCCAACTTCTAAATACTGGACAGATCCTACCTTCTAAATTCTAGACAGACCCACCTTCTAAATACTGGACAGGCCCTCCCTTCTAAATACTGGACAGGTCCTACCATATAAATACTGGACAGGACCTACCTTCTAAATACTGGACAGGTCCTACCATCTAAATACTGTACAGGTCCTACCTTCTAAGTACTGGACAGGCCCTACCTTCTATATACTGGACAGGTCCTACCTTCTAAATACTGTACAGGTCCTACCTTCTAAATACTGGACAGGTCCTACCTTCTAAATACTGGACAGGTCCTACCTTCTAAGTACTGGACAGGCCCTACCTTCTATATACTGGACAGGTCCTACCTTCTAAATACAGGACAGGTCCTACCTTCTAAATACTGGACAGACCCTTCCTTCTAAATACTGGACAGGTCCTACCTTCTAAAAACTGGCCAGGTCCTACCTTCTACAAACTGGACAGGCCCTACCTTCTAAATACTGGACAGGCCCCACCTTCTAAAGCCTGGACAGGTCCTACCTTCTAAATACTGGACAGGCCCTCCCTTCTAAAAACTGGACAGGTCCTACCATCTAAATACTGGACAGGCCCTACCTTCTAAATACTGGACAGGTCCTACCATCTAAATACTGTACAGGTCCTACCTTCTAAATACTGGATAGGCCCTACCTTCTAAGTACTGGACAGGCCCTACCTTCTATATACTGGACAGGTACTACCTTCTAAATACAGGACAGGTCCTACCTTCTAGAATCTGGAAAGGCCCTACCTTCTAAATACTGGACAGGCCCTACCTTCTAATTACTGGACAGGTCCCACCTTCTAAATAGTGGACAGATCCTACCTTCTAAATACTGGACAGTTCCTACCTTCTAAATACTGGACAGGTACTACCTTCTGTACACTGGACAGGCCCTACCTTCTTAATACTGGACAGGTCCTACCTTCTAAATACTGGATAGGCCCTAACTTCTAAATACTGGACAGGCCCTACCTTCTAAATACTCAACAGATCCTACCTTCTAAATACTGGACAGGCACTACCTTCTAAATACTGGACAGGCCTACCTTATAAATACTGGACAGGCCCTACCTTCTAAATACTCGACAGGTCCTACCTTCTAAATACTGGACAGGCCATACCTTCTAAATACTGGACAGGCACTACCTTCTAAATACTGGACAGGCCTACCTTATAAATACTGGACAGGCCCTACCTTCTAAATACTTGACAGGTCCTACCTTCTAAATACTGGACTGGTCCCACCTTCTAAATACTGGTCAGGTCCTACCTACTAAATACTGGATAGTTCCTACCTTCTAAATACTGGACAGGCCGTACCTTCTAAATACTGGACAGGTCCTACCTTCTAAATACTGGACAGGACCCACCTTCTAAATACTGGACAGGTCCCACCTTCTAAATACTGGACAGGTCCTACCTTCTAAATTCTGGACAGGACCCACCTTCTAAATACTGGACAGGACCCACCTTCTAAATACTGGACAGATCCTACCTTCTAAATACTGGACAGTTCCTACGTTCGAAACACTGGACAGGTCCTAACTTCTAAATACTGGACAGGCCCTACCTTCCAAATACTCGACAGGTCCTACCTTCTAAATACTGGACAGGTTCAACCTTCTAAATTCTGGGCAGGTCCCACCTTCTAAATACTGGACAGGTCCTACCTTCTAAATACTCGGCAGGTCCTACCTTCTAAATACTGCACAGGTCCTACCTTCTAAATACTGGACAGGTCCTTCCTTCTGAATACTGGACAGGCCCTACCTTCTAAATTCTGGACAGGCCCCACCTTCTAAATACTGGACAGGTTCTACCTTCTAAATACTGTACAGGCCCTACCTTCTAAATACTGGACAGACCCTTCCTTCTAAATACTGGACAGGTCCAACCTTCTAAATACTGGACATGTCCTACCTTCTAAATACTGGCCAGGTCCTACCTTCTACAAACTGGACAGGCCCTGCCTTCTAAATACTGGACAGGCCCCACCTTCTAAAGCCTGGACAGGTCCTACCTTCTAAATACTGGACAGGTCCTACCTTCTAAATACTGGACAGGCCCTACCTTCCAAATACTGGACAGGCCCTACCTTCTAAATACTGGGCAGATCCTACCTTCTAAATACTGGACAGGCCCTATCTTCTAAATACTGGACAGGCCCTACCTTCTAAATACTGGACAGGCCCCAACTTCTAAATACTGGACAGGTCCTACCTTCTAAATACTGGACAGGCCCTACCTTCCAAATACTGGACAGGCCCTACCTTCTAAATACTGGGCAGATCCTACCTTCTAAATACTGGACAGGCCCTATCTTCTAAATACTGGACAGGCCCTACCTTCTAAATACTGGACAGGCCCCAACTTCTAAATACTGGACAGATCCTACCTTCTAAATACTAGACAGACCCACCTTCTAAATACTGGACAGGCTCTACCTTCTAAATACTGGTCTGGTCCTACCTTCTAAATACTGGACAGGCCCTCCCTTCTAAATACTGGACAGGTCCTACCATCTAAATACTGGTCAGGTCCTACCTACTAAATACTGGATAGTTCCTACCTTCTAAATACTGGACAGGCCGTACCTTCTAAATACTGGACAGGTCCTACCTTCTAAATACTGGACAGGACCCACCTTCTAAATACTGGACAGGTCCCACCTTCTAAATACTGGACAGGTCCTACCTTCTAAATTCTGGACAGGACCCACCTTCTAAATACTGGACAGGACCCACCTTCTAAATACTGGACAGATCCTACCTTCTAAATACTGGACAGTTCCTACGTTCGAAACACTGGACAGGTCCTAACTTCTAAATACTGGACAGGCCCTACCTTCCAAATACTCGACAGGTCCTACCTTCTAAATACTGGACAGGTTCAACCTTCTAAATTCTGGGCAGGTCCCACCTTCTAAATACTGGACAGGTCCTACCTTCTAAATACTCGGCAGGTCCTACCTTCTAAATACTGCACAGGTCCTACCTTCTAAATACTGGACAGGTCCTTCCTTCTGAATACTGGACAGGCCCTACCTTCTAAATTCTGGACAGGCCCCACCTTCTAAATACTGGACAGGTTCTACCTTCTAAATACTGTACAGGCCCTACCTTCTAAATACTGGACAGACCCTTCCTTCTAAATACTGGACAGGTCCAACCTTCTAAATACTGGACATGTCCTACCTTCTAAATACTGGCCAGGTCCTACCTTCTACAAACTGGACAGGCCCTGCCTTCTAAATACTGGACAGGCCCCACCTTCTAAAGCCTGGACAGGTCCTACCTTCTAAATACTGGACAGGTCCTACCTTCTAAATACTGGACAGGCCCTACCTTCCAAATACTGGACAGGCCCTACCTTCTAAATACTGGGCAGATCCTATCTTCTAAATACTGGACAGGCCCTACCTTCTAAATACTGGACAGGCCCCAACTTCTAAATACTGGACAGATCCTACCTTCTAAATACTAGACAGACCCACCTTCTAAATACTGGACAGGCTCTACCTTCTAAATACTGGTCTGGTCCTACCTTCTAAATACTGGACAGGCCCTCCCTTCTAAATACTGGACAGGTCCTACCATCTAAATACTGGACAGGCCCTACCTTCTAAATACTGGACAGGTCCTACCATCTAAATACTGTACAGGTCCTACCTTCTAAATACTGGATAGGCCCTACCTTCTAAGTACTGGACAGGCCCTACCTTCTATATACTGGACAGGTCCTACCTTAAATGCAGGACAGGTCCTACCTTCTAGAATCTGGAAATGCCCTACCTTCTAAATACTGGACAGGCCCTACCTTCTAATTACTGGACAGGTCCCACCTTCTAAATAGTGCACAGATCCTACCTTCTAAATACTGGACAGTTCCTACCTTCTAAATACTGGACAGGTACTACCTTCTAAACACTGGACAGGCCCTACCTTCTTAATACTGGACAGGTCCTACCTTCTAAATACTGGATAGGCCCTACCTTCTAAATACTGGACAGGCCCTACGTTCTAAATACTCAACAGATCCTCCCTTCTAAATACTGGAGAGGCCCTACCTTCTAAATACTGGACAGGCCTACCTTCTAAATACTGGATAGGCCCTACCTTCTAAATACTGGACAGGCCCTACGTTCTAAATACTCAACAGATCCTCCCTTCTAAATACTGGAGAGGCCCTACCTTCTAAATACTGGACAGGCCTACCTTATAAATACTGGATAGGCCCTACCTTCTAAATACTGGACAGGCCCTACGTTCTAAATACTCAACAGATCCTCCCTTCTAAATACTGGAGAGGCCCTACCTTCTAAATACTGGACAGATCCTACCTTATAAATACTGGACAGGCCCTACCTTCTAAATACTGGACAGGCCTACCTTATAAATACTGGACAGGCCCTACCTTCTAAATACTCGACAGGTCCTACCTTCTAAATACTGGACAGGCCATACCTTCTAAATACTGGACAGGCACTACCTTCTAAATACTGGACAGGCCTACCTTATAAATACTGGACAGGCCCTACCTTCTAAATACTTGACAGGTCCTACCTTCTAAATACTGGACAGGCCGTACCTTCTAAATAGTGGACAGGTCCTACCTTCTAAATACTGGACAGGACCCACCTTCTAAATACTGGACAGGTCCCACCTTCTAAATACTGGACAGGTCCTACCTTCTAAATTCTGGACAGGACCCACCTTCTAAATACTGGACAGGACCCACCTTCTAAATACTGGACAAGTCCTACCTTCTAAATACTGGACAGATCCTACCTTCTAAATACTGGACAGTTCCTACGTTCGAAACACTGGACAGGTCCTACCTTCTAAATACTGGACAGGCCCTACCTTCTAAATACTCGACAGGTCGTACCTTCTAAATACTGGACAGGTTCAACCTTCTAAATTCTGGACAGGTCCCACCTTCTAAATACTGGACAGGTCGTACCGTCTAAATACTGGACAGGTCCTACCTTCTAAATACTGGACAGGTCCTACCTTCTAAATACTGCACAGGTCCTACCTTCTAAATACTGGACAGGTCCTTCCTTCTGAATACTGGACAGGCACTACATTCTAAATTCTGGACAGGCCCCACCTTCTAAATACTGGACAGGTCCTACCTTCTAAATACTGTACAGGCCCTACCTTCTAAATACTGGACAGACCCTTCCTTCTAAATACTGGACAGGTCCAACCTTCTAAATACTGGACATGTCCTACCTTCTAAATACTGGCCAGGTCCTACCTTCTACAAACTGGACAGGCCCTACCTTCTAAATACTGGACAGGCCCCACCTTCTAAAGCCTGGACAGGTCCTACCTTCTAAATACTGGACAGGTCCTACCTTCTAAATACTGGACAGGCCCTACCTTCTAAATACTGGACAGGCCCTACCTTCTAAATACTGGGCGGATCCTACCTTCTAAATACTGGACAGGCCCCAACTTCTAAATACTGGACAGATCCTACCTTCTAAATACTGGACAGGCCCTACCTTCTAAATACTGGGCGGATCCTACCTTCTAAATACTGGACAGGCCCCAACTTCTAAATACTAGACAGACCCACCTTCTAAATACTGGACAGGCTCTACCTTCTAAATACTGGTCTGGTCCTACCTTCTAAATACTGGACAGGCCCTCCCTTCTAAATACTGGACAGGTCCTACCATCTAAATACTGGACAGGCCCTCCCTTCTAAATACTGGACAGGCTCTACCTTCTAAATACTGGTCTGGTCCTACCTTCTAAATACTGGACAGGCCCTCCCTTCTAAATACTGGTCAGGTCCTACCATCTAAATACTGTACAGGTCCTACCTTCTAAATACTGGATAGGCCCTACCTTCTAAGTACTGGACAGGCCCTACCTTCTATATACTGGACAGATCCTACCTTCTAAATACAGGACAGGTCCTACCTTCTAGAATCTGGAAATGCCCTACCTTCTAAATACTGGACAGGCCCTACCTTCTAATTACTGGACAGGTCCCACCTTCTAAATAGTGCACAGATCCTACCTTCTAAATACTGGACAGTTCCTACCTTCTAAATACTGGACAGGTACTACCTTCTAAACACTGGACAGGCCCTACCTTCTTAATACTGGACAGGTCCTACCTTCTAAATACTGGATAGGCCCTACCTTCTAAATACTGGACAGGCCCTACGTTCTAAATACTCAACAGATCCTCCCTTCTAAATACTGGACAGGCCCTACCTTCTAAATACTGGACAGGCACTACCTTCTAAATACTGGACAGGCCTACCTTATAAATACTGGACAGGCCCTACCTTCTAAATACTCGACAGGTCCTACCTTCTAAATACTGGACAGGCCATACCTTCTAAATACTGGACAGGCACTACCTTCTAAATACTGGACAGGCCTACCTTCTAAATACTGGACAGGCCCTACCTTCTAAATACTTGACAGGTCCTACCTTCTAAATACTGGACAGGTCCCACCTTCTAAATACTGGATAGGCCGTACCTTCTAAATACTGGACAGGTCCTACCTTCTAAATACTGGACAGGACCCACCTTCTAAATACTGGACAGATCCCACCTTCTAAATACTGGACAGGTCCTACCTTCTAAATTCTGGACAGGACGCACCTTCTAAATACTGGACAGGACCCACCTTCTAAATACTGGACAAGTCCTACCTTCTAAATACTGGACAGATCCTACCTTCTAAATACTGGACAGTTCCTACGTTCGAAATACTGGACAGGTCCTACCTTCTAAATACTGGACAGGTCCTACCTTCTAAATACTGGACAGGTCCTACCTTCTAAATACTGGACAGGCCCTACCTTCTAAATACTTGACAGGTCCTACCTTCTAAATACTGGACAGGTCCCACCTTCTAAATACTGGATAGGCCGTACCTTCTAAATACTGGACAGGTCCTACCTTCTAAATACTGGACAGGCCCTACCTTCCAAATACTGGACAGGCCCTACCTTCTAAATACTGGGCAGATCCTACCTTCTAAATACTGGACAGGCCCTATCTTCTAAATACTGGACAGGCCCTACCTTCTAAATACTGGACAGGCCCCAACTTCTAAATACTGGACAGATCCTACCTTCTAAATACTAGACAGACCCACCTTCTAAATACTGGACAGGCTCTACCTTCTAAATACTGGTCTGGTCCTACCTTCTAAATACTGGACAGGCCCTCCCTTCTAAATACTGGACAGGTCCTACCATCTAAATACTGGACAGGCCCTACCTTCTAAATACTGGACAGGTCCTACCATCTAAATACTGTACAGGTCCTACCTTCTAAATACTGGATAGGCCCTACCTTCTAAGTACTGGACAGGCCCTACCTTCTATATACTGGACAGGTCCTACCTTAAATGCAGGACAGGTCCTACCTTCTAGAATCTGGAAATGCCCTACCTTCTAAATACTGGACAGGCCCTACCTTCTAATTACTGGACAGGTCCCACCTTCTAAATAGTGCACAGATCCTACCTTCTAAATACTGGACAGTTCCTACCTTCTAAATACTGGACAGGTACTACCTTCTAAACACTGGACAGGCCCTACCTTCTTAATACTGGACAGGTCCTACCTTCTAAATACTGGATAGGCCCTACCTTCTAAATACTGGACAGGCCCTACGTTCTAAATACTCAACAGATCCTCCCTTCTAAATACTGGAGAGGCCCTACCTTCTAAATACTGGACAGGCCTACCTTCTAAATACTGGATAGGCCCTACCTTCTAAATACTGGACAGGCCCTACGTTCTAAATACTCAACAGATCCTCCCTTCTAAATACTGGAGAGGCCCTACCTTCTAAATACTGGACAGGCCTACCTTATAAATACTGGATAGGCCCTACCTTCTAAATACTGGACAGGCCCTACGTTCTAAATACTCAACAGATCCTCCCTTCTAAATACTGGAGAGGCCCTACCTTCTAAATACTGGACAGATCCTACCTTATAAATACTGGACAGGCCCTACCTTCTAAATACTGGACAGGCCTACCTTATAAATACTGGACAGGCCCTACCTTCTAAATACTCGACAGGTCCTACCTTCTAAATACTGGACAGGCCATACCTTCTAAATACTGGACAGGCACTACCTTCTAAATACTGGACAGGCCTACCTTATAAATACTGGACAGGCCCTACCTTCTAAATACTTGACAGGTCCTACCTTCTAAATACTGGACAGGCCGTACCTTCTAAATAGTGGACAGGTCCTACCTTCTAAATACTGGACAGGACCCACCTTCTAAATACTGGACAGGTCCCACCTTCTAAATACTGGACAGGTCCTACCTTCTAAATTCTGGACAGGACCCACCTTCTAAATACTGGACAGGACCCACCTTCTAAATACTGGACAAGTCCTACCTTCTAAATACTGGACAGATCCTACCTTCTAAATACTGGACAGTTCCTACGTTCGAAACACTGGACAGGTCCTACCTTCTAAATACTGGACAGGCCCTACCTTCTAAATACTCGACAGGTCGTACCTTCTAAATACTGGACAGGTTCAACCTTCTAAATTCTGGACAGGTCCCACCTTCTAAATACTGGACAGGTCGTACCGTCTAAATACTGGACAGGTCCTACCTTCTAAATACTGGACAGGTCCTACCTTCTAAATACTGCACAGGTCCTACCTTCTAAATACTGGACAGGTCCTTCCTTCTGAATACTGGACAGGCACTACATTCTAAATTCTGGACAGGCCCCACCTTCTAAATACTGGACAGGTCCTACCTTCTAAATACTGTACAGGCCCTACCTTCTAAATACTGGACAGACCCTTCCTTCTAAATACTGGACAGGTCCAACCTTCTAAATACTGGACATGTCCTACCTTCTAAATACTGGCCAGGTCCTACCTTCTACAAACTGGACAGGCCCTACCTTCTAAATACTGGACAGGCCCCACCTTCTAAAGCCTGGACAGGTCCTACCTTCTAAATACTGGACAGGTCCTACCTTCTAAATACTGGACAGGCCCTACCTTCTAAATACTGGACAGGCCCTACCTTCTAAATACTGGGCGGATCCTACCTTCTAAATACTGGACAGGCCCCAACTTCTAAATACTGGACAGATCCTACCTTCTAAATACTGGACAGGCCCTACCTTCTAAATACTGGGCGGATCCTACCTTCTAAATACTGGACAGGCCCCAACTTCTAAATACTAGACAGACCCACCTTCTAAATACTGGACAGGCTCTACCTTCTAAATACTGGTCTGGTCCTACCTTCTAAATACTGGACAGGCCCTCCCTTCTAAATACTGGACAGGTCCTACCATCTAAATACTGGACAGGCCCTCCCTTCTAAATACTGGACAGGTCCTACCTTCTAAATACTGGACAGGCCCTCCCTTCTAAATACTGGTCAGGTCCTACCATCTAAATACTGTACAGGTCCTACCTTCTAAATACTGGATAGGCCCTACCTTCTAAGTACTGGACAGGCCCTACCTTCTATATACTGGACAGATCCTACCTTCTAAATACAGGACAGGTCCTACCTTCTAGAATCTGGAAATGCCCTACCTTCTAAATACTGGACAGGCCCTACCTTCTAATTACTGGACAGGTCCCACCTTCTAAATAGTGCACAGATCCTACCTTCTAAATACTGGACAGTTCCTACCTTCTAAATACTGGACAGGTACTAACTTCTAAACACTGGACAGGCCCTACCTTCTTAATACTGGACAGGTCCTACCTTCTAAATACTGGATAGGCCCTACCTTCTAAATACTGGACAGGCCCTACGTTCTAAATACTCAACAGATCCTCCCTTCTAAATACTGGACAGGCCCTACCTTCTAAATACTGGACAGGCACTACCTTCTAAATACTGGACAGGCCTACCTTATAAATACTGGACAGGCCCTACCTTCTAAATACTCGACAGGTCCTACCTTCTAAATACTGGACAGGCCATACCTTCTAAATACTGGACAGGCACTACCTTCTAAATACTGGACAGGCCTACCTTCTAAATACTGGACAGGCCCTACCTTCTAAATACTTGACAGGTCCTACCTTCTAAATACTGGACAGGTCCCACCTTCTAAATACTGGATAGGCCGTACCTTCTAAATACTGGACAGGTCCTACCTTCTAAATACTGGACAGGACCCACCTTCTAAATACTGGACAGATCCCACCTTCTAAATACTGGACAGGTCCTACCTTCTAAATTCTGGACAGGACGCACCTTCTAAATACTGGACAGGACCCACCTTCTAAATACTGGACAAGTCCTACCTTCTAAATACTGGACAGATCCTACCTTCTAAATACTGGACAGTTCCTACGTTCGAAATACTGGACAGGTCCTACCTTCTAAATACTGGACAGGTCCTACCTTCTAAATACTGGACAGGTCCTACCTTCTAAATACTGGACAGGCCCTACCTTCTAAATACTGGGCAGATCCTACCTTCTAAATACTGGACAGGCCCCAACTTCTAAATACTGGACAGCTCCTACCTTCTAAATACTGGACAGGTACTACCTTCTAAACACTGGACAGGCCCTACCTTCTTAATACTGGACAGGTCCTACCTTCTAAATACTGGATAGGCCCTACCTTCTAAATACTGGACAGGCCCTACATTCTAAATACTCAACAGATCCTACCTTCTAAATACTGGACAGGCCCTACCTTCTAAATACTGGACAGGCACTACCTTCTAAATACTGGACAGGCCTACCTTATAAATACTGGACAGGCCCTACCTTCTAAATACTCGACAGGTCCTACCTTCTAAATACTGGACAGGCCATACCTTCTAAATACTGGACAGGCACTACTTTCTAAATACTGGACAGGCCTACCTTCTAAATACTGGACAGGCCCTACCTTCTAAATACTTGACAGGTCCTACCTTCTAAATACTGGACAGGTCCCACCTTCTAAATACTGGTCAGGTCCTACCTTCTAAATACTGGACAGGTCCTACCTTCTAAATACTGGACAGGACCCACCTTCTAAATACTGGACAGGTCCCACCTTCTAAATACTCAACAGATCCTACCTTCTAAATACTGGACAGGCCCCACCTTCTAAATACTGGACAGGCACTACCTTCTAAATACTGGAAAGGCCTACCTTATAAATACTGGACAGGCCCTACCTTCTAAATACTCGACAGGTCCTACCTTCTAAATACTGGACAGGCCATACCTTCTAAATACTGGACAGGCACTACCTTCTAAATACTGGACAGGCACTACCTTCTAAATACTGGAAAGGCCTACCTTATAAATACTGGACAGGCCCTACCTTCTAAATACTCGACAGGTCCTACCTTCTAAATACTGGACAGGCCATACCTTCTAAATACTGGACAGGCACTACCTTCTAAATACTGGACAGGCCTACCTTCTAAATACTGGACAGGCCCTACCTTCTAAATACTTGACAGGTCCTACCTTCTAAATACTGGACAGGTCCTACCTTCTAAATACTGGACAGGACCCACCTTCTAAATACTGGACAGGTCCCACCTTCTAAATGCTGGACAGGTCCTACCTTCTAAATTCTGGACAGGACCCACCTTCTAAATACTGGACAGGACCCACCTTCTAAATACTGGACAAGTCCTACCTTCTAAATACTGGACAGGTCCTACCTTCTAAATACTGGACAGGCCCTACCTTCTAAATACTCGACAGGTCCTACCTTCTAAATACTGGACAGGTTCAACCTTCTAAATTCTGGACAGGTCCCACCTTCTAAATACTGGACAGGTCGTACCGTCTAAATACTGGACAGGTCCTACCTTCTAAATACTGGACAAGTCCTACCTTCTAAATACTCGACAGGTCCTACCTTCTAAATACTGGACAGGTCCTACCTTCTAAATACTGGACAGGTCCTACCTTCTGAATACTGGACAGGCCCTACCTTCTAAATTCTGGACAGGCCCTACCTTCTAAATACTGGACAGGCCCTACCTTCTCAATACTGGGTTAACCCTAACTTCGAAATAATGGACAGGCCCCAACTTCTAAATACTGGACAGGCCCCACCTTCTAAATACTGCACAGGCCCTACCTTCTAAAGCACGGCAATGTCTGTCAAATGATTCAGGGGCTCGCAACAATTGTCACAAGGTGAAAATTGGGCGGCACGGTATCGCAGTGGATAGCATTGTTGCTCCACAGCTCCAGAGTCCCAGATTTGATTCCCGGCTTGGGTTACTGTCTGTGTGGAGTCTGCACGTTCTCTCCATGTCTGCCCGGGTTTCCTCCAAGGTCTCCGGTTTCTTCTCACAAGTCCCAAAAGACGTGCTTTTTAGGTGAATTGGACATTCTGAATTCTCCCTCTGTATTCCCGAACAGGCACCGGAGGGTGGCGACTGTGGACTTTTCACAGTAACTTCATTGCAGTGTTAATGTAAGCCTACTTGTGACACCAATAAAGATTATTTGATTATTTAATTTGGACTGAGCTCAGAAGTCTCATTCAGAGAAGTTTGCTGGTGACGAGGACAATGAGGACGAATTTCCTGGAGCATTCTTCTGCTCATCTGCCATAACTTAGGTGAATGTTCAAAGCTTCCTCAAGATAGGGATTTCTCCGTATGAAATATAATAGTACAGTGCAAGAAGCTGGGAGGGGATTTACCCCAGTGAAGCATCAGCTCAAGTTAATACTCACGGTATCAGTCCCAGGGAATAAGGGAAAATGATAGCCAGTAAGTTAAATTAGACAACCGATCTCTTGATGATTTATTGAATCTTTTCATGGTTGAGTGTTATTGCTGTTGTGGTGAATTGCTTGAAACAAACATTGTTGCCCAAAGTTGAAAGATTGTGGGAATTTTGAACAGTGATGTGATGGAAATTGCTGACGTTTTGATTGTTTTTGTGCTTGCTGACAGCACCTTGCCACTTCTGTTAAAGCATTCCATATTTTCCTACCTGATCAAACAATCTGTATCATTCCCTTAACCGTGATTTACTGCTTTGTCATGATTATAACTTTTGTGGCCACAGGAGAGTCCAAGCAAGAGGAGCAAAGAGAACTGCTTTATTGTAAAGTGAACTATATACACAGTACGCGCGCCTGGCCTCAGCCGGGACTATTCAGGCTCAGCTCTCATCTGGGCCGGCTTTTATGCTGGAGTCCATTTACTCCGTTGATAGGCCCGCCCCCCTCAGTGGGCAAGCTTGTATTCTACGAGGCTCACGGGGAGGCTAATAGTTCCATCCCCGTAGGTCTCATGAGGGTTGTAACAATAACATTTAAACTGAACATGACTAAAATAGGTTTTATATGTGCATATGCTTGACTTTCTCATCCTATGTCAATCAAACAATGACGTACCATTCCTATGTAAGGGTAAGTGGGCTTTTTAAATAAATGTCCAGTTTTTAAAAAAATTATAGCATTTTGTGAACGGGCTTGACATTTTCGAACAAGTGGCAAATTTTCATGTATTTTCAAAGTGCGAATAGATTGTTTGAGTCATTACTGAATAGATTGCAACATATGGTGGAGCTATATTGCCTCTTAGTGGCTCTAGCCTGTAGCTGCAGCATCACTGAAAACATTCACTTTGGGAATTTCCATCAAAGGAAGATGGGACTTAAGAGCAGGAGCGGGCCATTTGGCCCTTCCAGCCCATTCAATAAGATCATGGCTTATCTAATTGTGGTCTCAACTCATCTGCCCCCATAACTCCTCACACCCCTGTCTATCAAAAATCTATTTACCTCAGCCTTGAATAAATTCAATGAACTATTCTCCACTGCTATCTGTGTAAGAGGATTCTGCATGCAGACTAACTCTGAAAGGAAACAATTTTCTCATCTCTGTTTTAAAAGGGAGACCTCTTATTTTCAAATTGTGTCCTCAGTTCTCATCTCCCTCACAAATGGATGTATCCTCTGCTTTCCAGCCTATCAAATCCCTAGGAACTGGATCACCTGTCTACTCTATACATTGACTTCGGCACTCTGTCTCCATTTAAATGATATACTGCTTTTCTATTCTTCCTGCCAAAGTGGACAAGTTCACATTTTCCCAAGTTATAATCCATCTATCAAATTTAGGCCTACTCATGTAATCTATCTATGTATCTTTACAGGTTCTCTACCCCCTCTTAACAACTCACTTGCCTACTTTCGTGGTGCCATCGGCAAATTTAGCTCCCATACTTTCGGTCCTTTCATCTAAGTCATTGAAGTAGGGTGTGATTCTCCAGCCTCGTTACTCTCCCGGTCAAGCAAAACAAGACCGGCGAACGCGCCAGGAGCCAAACAGTTTGAAATGCAACCGGCCCGCTCCCGTGGCGAAATTGGGATCTCGCTGTAGCGTGGCGAGTAACCAATTAATTCCACTTAAGCCCCATTTCCATACAATTAACGGGAGCCAGCACTTATCCAATGGCCTCCCATCATTCATTGCTTCCCCCCCCCCCCACCAAATGGTCATGCTGGCGTCGATTATTACTCCTTTTTAATATCATGAATCTGGCGGATGGGCTTCTGTGGTGAGCCGAGAAGGTGATTAGCCATCTTTGTTCACAGGCAAAGAGCTCGGGGGTGCTGTCTCGCCATCCTAGTGCTCGCGGAGTGGTGGGGGACCTCAGCTGCTGGGGGTCGGGTAGACAGCCGCGGCTGCGATGGTTCGCCATGGGGGCACGCAGACGCTGGAGAACACCTGGGGGTGGGGGTGCAACCGCTTGCGGCACCACCACGCCAACCACTGGATAGTGTGTACCCATTCCGGGGCAACCCTTGTCCCTGCCTGTCTGCCCCACCGACCACACATAACCTTCACCGACTGACGAGGCCTCTGGCCATGCGCATTGAAGGCTATCGCCATAGGGAATTGGCAACCGTGTTTAAGTGAGCACTTCACACAATCCATGTGGACTCCCGTGGGTATGCAGGCCACGTAGCATGTGGGAGTCATTGCCTAGCATCACAATCAGACTGTGAGGGACACTGTGCTTGAAAACTGCAGGAGGCAACACCACACACGCAGCAACCAACATCCGAACACCTAGGGATGGGACACAGCTCCGGGGACATGTCCACAGCGGAGGGTGGGTAAGTGTCACAGGATGGAGACCAGCACCAGGTCCAGGTGACGTTATGAGTGGGTTTCCGGGGTACAGGGTTTGGGGTCCGGTGACGGGGACACACTGCGGCCAGGAGTGCGTGGGCAGTGTTCCAGGTGGAGGGAGGGGGGCTATCAGTGGGGGAATGGAGGATCCTGGGGTGGGAGACACCGCTGTCTGCCAGTCTAACACCCTCTCCCAATGTCTTAAAGATATTGAACGCTATGGCAGGGATATTGGACCCAGGACTTGCTCTAGGGGTTCTATGGGTAGTCCAGACAGCCAGATGCCGGAGACAGAGGCAGCAGCAGCAGCGCCAGCAGATCTCCGAGGCGGAGGCCCAAGTGCCGGACCCTGTAGCAAACCCTGAGAACTCGGTCGCCCAGCAAGGACCCAGAGAAGGAGTCCTGCGATGGCCCAGGGTGTGCAGGTGTCGCTGGTCATTCGAGCAGAGGATGGACAGCGCGTGCCGCAGGTGGCTCCACCTCAATAAGGCGACGGTGTGGCACCTGTGCCATGTCTTTGCGGATTTGGCACCACGTGGAGGAGGACACCTGCTCCCAGGGGCCGTCAAGGTCACCACAATCTTGAATCTTTATGCCTCGGGATCATTCCAGGATTTGAGTGGGGACGTGTGCTGCATCTCGCAGGCCACAGCCCACAGGTGCATCCAACAGGTCACAGATGCCCTCTTTGCTTGGAGGGGCTGGTGGATGAGGCAGGGGGCTCCTGAGGACCAGCCGGAGGCTGCAGGACTGGCAGCAGGGACGAGGGTCGACCAAACCCGGAGGGCCAGGGAGGCCCTCATACTCTTCCGATTCACTTAAGACATGGCCTGGTCCGTCACCCTCCACACCAATTTTCCGCCCTCGCAGGCGTCATATTTGGGTTTCAATAACTAACGGACAATTTACAGAAAGCCCAACGGGTCCACATCAGAATGTTACATTAGCACAACCGGAACAGAAGATTGGTGGGAACTTACTAATGAAGGGTGCCCCAAAATTGGATGTTTAAATAAAATTGCAGGGAACACAATAAGAATCGGACAAAATTGCAATGGGACACCCACTAAAGGTAATTTGGCAATACACATAATTAGAGTCGGACCTAAGCCAGCCCCAATTGAATGGATTGGCACAGCGGGCAGTAAACTCAGTAAGCACCTCCTCTAAAAATGTCTCCGTGACACCGATTTCTCTCCCGCACTGCTCAATCTGTGAAATTTACCACGACAGGGGTTGCCCTCGTCAGCACAAGAGAATGTTCTCCAGCCATATCAGAACCATGATCCCTGTCTCCAAGGCCCTTCTGCAACCCAAAGTGGAAACTTTTATGGCTCGGGATCCTTCCAGGATTTGAGTGGGGACGTGAACAAAGAACAAAGAACAAAGAAATGTACAGCACAGGAACAGGCCCTTCGGCCCTCCAAGCCCGTGCCGACCATGCTGCCCGACTAAACTACAATCTTCTACACTTCCTGGGTCCGTATCCCTCTATTCCCATCCTATTCATGTATTTGTCAAGATGCCCCTTAAATGTCACTATCGTCCCTGCTTCCACCACCTCCTCCGGTAGCGAGTTCCAGGCACCCACTACCCTCTGCGTAAAAAACTTGCCTCGTACATCTACTCTAAATCTTGCACCTCTCACCTTAAATCTATGCCCCCTAGTAATTGACCCCTCTACCCTGGGGAAAAGCCTCTGACTATCCACTCTATCTATGCCCCTCATAATTTTGTAGACCTCTATCAGGTGTCCCCTCAACCTCCTTCGTTCCAGTGAGAACAAACCGAGTTTATTCAACCCCTCCTCATAGCTAATGCCCTCCATACCAGGCAACAGTCTGGTAAATCTCTTCTGCACCCTCTCTAAAGCCTCCACATCCTTCTGGTAGTGTGGCGACCAGAATTGAACACTATACTCCAAGGGTGGCCTAACTAAGGTTCTATACAGCTGCAACATGACTTGCCAATTCTTATACTCAATGCCCCGGCCAATGAAGGCAAGCATGCCGTATGCCTTCTTGACTGCCTTCTCCACCTGTGTTGCCCCTTTCAGTGACCTGTGGACCTGTACTCCTAGATCTCTTTGACTTTCAATACTCTTGAGGGTTCTACCATTCACTGTATATTCCCTACCTGCATTAGACCGTCCAAAATGCATTACCTCACATTTGTCCGGATTAAACTCCATCTGCCATCTCTCTGCCCAAGTCTCCAAACAATCTAAATCCTGCTGTATCCTCTGACAGTCCTCATCGCTATCCGCAATTCCACCAACCTTTGTGTCGTCTGCAAACTTACTAATCAGACCAGTTACATTTTTCCTCCAAATCATTTATATATACTACAAAGAGCAAAGGTCCCAGCACTGATCCCTGTGGAACACCACTGGTCACAGCCCTCCAATTAGAAAAGCATCCTTCCATTGCTACTCTCTGCCTTCTATGACCTAGCCAGTTCTGTATCCACCTTGCCAGCTCACCCCTGATCCCGTGTGACTTCACCTTTTGTACTAGTCTACCATGAGGGACCTTGTCAAAGGCCTTACTGAAGTCCATATAGACAACATCCACTGCCCTACCTGCATCAATGATCTTAGTGACCTCCTCGAAAAACTCTATCAAGTTAGTGAGACACGACCTCCCCTTCACAAAACCATGCTGCCTCTCAGTAATACGTCCATTTGCTTCCAAATGGGAGTAGATCCTGTCTCGAAGAATTCTCTCCAGTAATTTCCCTACCACTGAAGTAAGGCTCACCGGCCTGTAGTTCCCTGGATTATCCTTGCTACCCTTCTTAAACAGAGGAACAACATTGGCTATTCTCCAGTCCTCCGGGACATCACCTGAAGACAGTGAGGATCCAAAGATTTCTGTCAAGGCCTCAGCAATTTCCTCTCCAGCCTCCTTCAGTATTCTGGGGTAGAACCCATCAGGCCCTGGGGACTTATCTACCTTCATATTTTTTAAGGCACCCAACACCTCGTCTTTTTGGATCTCAATGTGACCCAGGCTATCTACACACCCTTCTCCAGACTCAACATCTACCAATTTCTTCTCTTTGGTGAATACTGATGCAAAGTATTCATTTAGTACCTCGCCCATTTCCTCTGGCTCCACACATAGATTCCCTTGCCTATCCTTCAGTGGGCCAACCCTTTCCCTGGCTACCCTCTTGCTTTTTATGTACGTGTAAAAAGCCTTGGGATTTTCCTTAACCCTATTTGCCAATTACTTTTCGTGACCCCTTCTAGCCCTCCTGACTCCTTGCTTAAGTTCCTTCCTACTTTCCTTATATTCCACGCAGGCTTCGTCTGTTCCCAGCCTTTTAGCCCTGACAAATGCCTCCTTTTTCTTTTTGACGAGGCCTACAATATCTCTCGTTATCCAAGGTTCCCGAAAATTGCCGTATTTATCCTTCTTCATCACAGGAACATGCCAGTCCTGAATTCCTTTCAACTGACACTTGAAAGCCTCCCACATGTCAGATGTTGATTTGCCCTCAAACATCCGCCCCCAATCTATGTTCTTCAGTTCCCGCCTAATATAGTTATAAATAGCCTTCCCCATATTTAGCACATTCATCCTAGGACCACTCTTATCCTTGTCCACCAGTACTTTAAAAGTTACTGAAATGTGGTCACTGTTACAGAAATGCTCCCCTACTGAAACATCATATAGGGCAGCACGGTAGCCTTGTGGATAGCACAATTGCTTCACAGCTCCAGGATCCCAGGTTCGATTCCGGCTTGGGCCACTGTCTGTGCGGAGTCTGTACATCCTCCCCGTGTGTGCGTGGGTTTCCTCCGGGTGCTCCGGTTTCCTCCCACAGTCCAAAGATGTGCAGGTTAGGTGGATTGGCCATGCTAAACTGCCCTTAGTGTCCAAAAATTGCCCTTAGTGTTGGGTGGGGTTACTGGGTTATGGGGATAGGGTGATGGTGTTGACCTTGGGTAGGGTGCTCTTTCCAAGAGCCGGTGCAGACTCGATGGGCCAAATCGCCTCCTTCTGCACTGTAAATTCTATGAAATCTATGAAATCTACCACCTGGCCGGGCTCATTCCCCAATACCAGGTCCAGTACCGCCCCTTCCCTAGTTGGACTGTCTACATATTGTTTTAAGAAGCCCTCCTGGATGCTCCTTACAAACTCCGCCCCGTCTAAGCCCCTGGCACTAAGTGAGTCCCAGTCAATATTGGAGAAGTTGAAGTCTCCCATCACCACAACCCTGTTGTTTTTACTCTTTTCCAAAATCTGTCTACCTATCTGCTCCTCTATCTCCCGCTGGCTGTTGGGAGGCCTGTAGTAAATCCCCAACATTGTGACTGCACCCTTCTTATTCCTGATCTCTACCCATATAGCTTCACTGCCCTCTGAGGTGTCCTCCCGCAGTACAGCTGTGATATTCTCCCGAACCAGTAGCGCAACTCCGCCTCCCCTTTTACATCCCCCTCTATCCCGGCTGAAACATCTAAATCCTGGAACGTTTAGCTGCCAATCCTGCCCTTCCCTCAACCAGGTCTCTGTAATGGCAACAACATCATAATTCCAAGTACTAATCCAAGCTCTAAGTTCATCTGCCTTACCCGTAATACTTCTTGCATTAAAACATATGCACTTCAGGCCACCAGACCCGCTGTGTTCAGCAACTTCTCCCTGTCTGCTCTGCCTCAGAGCCCCACTGTCCCTATTTCCTAGTTCTCCCTCAATGCTCTCACTTCTGACCTATTGCTCCCGTGCCCACTCCCCTGCCCTACTAGTGTAAACCCTCCCGTGTGACACTAGCAAACCTCGCGGCCAGGATATTTATGCCTCTCCGGTTTAGATGCAACCCGTCCTTCTTATATAGGTCACACCTGCCCCGGAAGAGCTCCCAGTGGTCCAGATAACGGAAACCCTCCCTCCTACACCAGCTGTTTAGCCACGTGTTTAGCTGCTCTATCTTCCTATTTCTAGCCTCACTGGCACGTGGCACAGGGAGTAATCCCGAGATTACAACCCTAGAGGTCCTGTCTTTTAACTTTCTGCCTAGCTCCCTGAACTCCTGCTGCAGGACCTCATGCCCCTTCCTGCCTATGTCGTTAGTACCAATATGTACAACGACCTCTGCCTGTTTGCCCTCCCCCTTCAGGATGCCCTCTACCCGTTCGGAGACATCCTGGACCCTGGCACCAGGGAGGCAACGTACCATCCTGGAGTCTCTTTCACGTCCGCAGAAACGCCTATCTGTGCCCCTGACTATAGAGTCCCCTATTACTATTACTCTTCTGCGCTTTGACCCTCCCTTCTGAACATCAGAGCTAGCCGTGTTGCCACTGCTCTGGCTGCTGCTGTTTTCCCCTCATCGGCTATCCCCCCCGACAGTATCCAAAGGGGTATACCTGTCCGAGAGGGGGACAACCACAGGGGATTCCTGCACTGACTGCCTGCCCTTTCTGGTAGTCACCCATTTCTCTGCCTGCACCTTTGGTGTGACCACATTTATATAACTGCGATCGATGATGCTTTCCACCATCTGCATGCTCCTAAGTGCATCCAATTGCTGCTCCAGCCGAACCATGCGGTCTGTGAGGAGCTCCAGTTGGATGCAGTTTCTGCAGATGAAGCCATCCAGGACGCTGGAAGCCTCCCGGACCTGCCACATCTCACAGTCAGAGCACTGCACCCCTCTAACTGACATTGCATCAACTAATTAGTAATTTAAAGTTAAAAGTTAAAATTTAAACAAAAAAGTTACTATTAAATATCTGTTTCCTAGCACTAGATTTCTATTATCATCATAGAATTTACAGCGCAGAAGGAGGCCATTCAGCCCATCGAGTCTGCACCGGCTCTTGGAAAGAGCACCCTACCCAAGGTCAACACCTCCACCCTATCCCCATAACCCAGTAACCCCACCCAACACTAAGGGCAATTTTGGACACTAAGGGCAATGTATCATGGCCAATCCACCTAACCTGCACATCTTTGGACTGTGGGAGGAAACCGGAGCACCCGGAGGAAACCCATGCACACACAGGGAGAAGGTGTAGACTCCGCACAGACAGTGACCCAAGCCGGAATCGAACCTGGGACCCTGGAGCTGTGAAGCAATTGTGCTATCCATAATGCTACCGTGCTGCCCCAGTTATTATAAATGTGAAAACTAAATATAGTACTCTCCGATCTCTGGCTTAGATATCCCTCTAAATTATAATTAAGTAATTATGTTTAATTAGTTACCAATACTTAATTTTTTTAATTTAGTGTAGATTCCCAAACAGCCACTCAGGTCACAGCTTTTCTGTGATGTCACTTCAGTTTCCTCCCCCCTCCCCCCCCCTCCCCACACACACACACACACACACAATTTGAAAAGGTAATAAAAGTAAAAAAGAGTAAAAATCACTTACTTACCTTCTGAGGGTCTCAGATGCTCTCAGGTTTTCTCCCTGCTGATTAAAAGTGACAGGCCGGAAGAAAGAGAGGGAACAAAACAGTAGGGAAAAATCACCTTCTCCCACTCTGCATCGAATTACCTCACTGCACCAAATTATCAAGTTTCAAATTCTCACTCTGTCTGTGTCTCACTCACTCAGGCTGTGTCTCCTTGACCTGCGCAACACTTACTAAGTGCGCTTTCTGTCTGTCTTTTATACAGACTTCAGGATGACTCACACTACTTAAACTTCAAAGAGAAGAATACAATGTGTACCTTTGTGCTCCTAAACAGGCCTCAGGTGACTGCCAGATAACTGCCTCTCAGCAATTAGGGTGGGGGCAGCTTCAACCAATCAGACACTAATCTACACTGCACTTTTAACTGAAAAAGAACAAAATTAGATTTATCACTTACCTTTCCTGGTTACCTCACTGCACCAAATTACCAAGTTTCAAATTCTCACTCTGTCTGTGTCTCACTCACTCAGGCTGTGTCTCCTTGACCTGCGCAACGCTTACTGAGTGCGCTTTCTGTCTGTCTTTTATACAGACTTTAGGATGACTCACACTACTTAAACTTCAAAGAGAAGAATACAATGTGTACCTTTGTGCTCCTAAACAGGCCTCAGGTGACTGCCAGATAACTGCCTCTCAGCAATTAGGGTGGGGGCAGCTTCAACCAATCAGACACTAATCTACTCTGCACTTTTAACTGAAAAAGAACAGAATTAGATTTATCACTTACCTTTCCTGGTTACCTCACTGCACCAAATTACCAAGTTTCAAATTCTCACTCTGTCTGTGTCTCACTCACTCCGGCTGTGTCTCCTTGACCTGCACAACGCTTACTGAACATTTCCCATCAACCACCACCCTTTGTCTTCTTCCAGCTAGCCAATTTCTGATCCAAATTGCTAAATCACCCTGAATATCATGCCTCCGTATTTTCTGCAATAGCCTACCGTGGCGAACCTTATCAAATGCTTTGCTGAACTCCATATACACCACATCAACTGCTTTACCCTCATCCACCTGCTTGGCCACCTTTTCAAAGAACTCAATAAGGTTTGTAAGGCACGACCTCCCCTTCACAAAACCGTGTTGACTATCTCTAATTAAATTATTCCTTTCCAGATGATTATACATCCTATCTCTTATAAACCACTCCAAGACTTTGCCCACAACAGAAGTAAGGCTCACTGGTCTGTAGTTGCAGGTGTTGTATCTACTCCCCTTCTTGAACAAGGGGACCACATTTGCTATCATCCAGTCTTCTGGCACTATTCCTGTAGACAAAGTTGACTTAAAGATCAAAGTCAATGGCTCAGCAATCTCCTCCTAGCTTCCCAGAGAATCCTAGGATAAATCCTATCCGGCCCAAGGGACTTATCTATTTTCACACTTTCCAGAATTGCTAACACCTCCTCCTTATGAGCCTCAAGCCCTTCTAGTCTAGTAGCCTGTATCTCAGTATTCTCCTCGACAACATTGTCTTTTTCCTGTGTGAAAACTGACGAAAAATATGCATTTAGCATCTCTTCTATCTCCTCAGACTCCACACACAACTTCCCACTACTGTCCTTGACTGGCCCTACTCTTACCCTAGTCATTCTTTTATTCCTGACATATCTATAGAAAGCTTTAGGGTTATCCTTCATCCTACCTGCCAAAGACTTCTCATAGCCCATCCTGACTCTTCATAGCTCTCTCTTTAGATCCTTCCTAGCGAACTTGTAACTCTTGAGCACCCTAACTGAACCTTCACGTCTCATCTTTACATAAGCCTCCTTCTTCCTCTTGACAAGTGTTTCAACTGCTTTAGTAAACCAGGTTCCCTTGCTCGACCACTTTCCCCCTGCCTGACAGGTATATACTTATCAAGGACACGCAGTAGCTGTTCCTTGAACAAGCTCCACATTTCCATTGTGCCCATCCCCTGCAGTTTTCCTCTCCATCCGATGCATCCTAATTCTTGCCTCATCGCATCATAATTGCCTATCCCCCAGATATAACTCTTGCCCTGCGGTAGATACCTATCCCTTTACATCACTAAAGTAAACGTAATCGAATTGTGGTCACTATCACCAAAGTGCTCACCTACCTCCAAATCTAACACCTGTCCTGGTTCATTACTAGGAGTACAGGTCCACAGGTCATTGAAAGGGGCAACACAGGTGGAGAAGGTAGTCAAGAAGGCATACGGCATGCTTGCCTTCATTGGCCGGGGCATTGAGTATAAGAATTGGCAAGTCATGTTGCAGCTGTATAGAACCTTAGTTCGGCCACACTTGGATTATAGTGTTCAATTCTGGTCGCCACACTACCAGAAGGATGTGGAGGCTTTAGAGAGGGTGCAGAAGAGATTTACCAGAATGTTGCCTGGTATGGAGGGCATTAGCTTTGAGGAGCGGTTGAATAAACTCGGTTTGTTCTCACTGGAACGAAGGAGGTTGAGGGGACACCTGATAGAGTTCTACAAAATTATGAGGGGCATAGACAGAGTGGATAGTCAGAGGCTTTTCCCCAGGGTAGAGCGTTCAATTACTAGGGGGCATAGGTTTAAGGTGAGAGGGGCAAGGTTTAGAGTAGATGCACGAGGCAAGTTTTTTACGCAGAGGGTAGTGTGTGCCTGGAACTCGCTACCGGAGGAGGTGGTGGAAGCAGGGACGATAGTGACATTTAAGGAGCATCTTGACAAATACATGAATAGGATGGGAATAGAGGGATACGGACCCAGGAAGTGTAGAAGATTGTAGTTTAGTCGGGCAGCATGGTCGGCACGGGCTTGGAGGGCCGAAGGGCCTGTTCCTGTGCTGTACATTTCTTTGTTCTTTGTTTGTTGTTTGTTTATTACCCAGTTCCAAATCCAATATGGCTTCGCCTCTCGTTGGCCTATCTACATACTGTGTCAGGAAACCCTCCTGCACACATTGGACAAAAACGGACCCATCTAAAGTACTCGAACTATAGCGTTTCCAGTCAATATTTGGAAAGTTAAAGTCTCCCATAACAACTACCCTGTTACTTTCGCTCCTATCCAGAATCATCTTTGCAATCCTTTCCTCTACATCTCTGGAACTTTACGGAGGCCTATAGAAAACCCCTAACAGGGTGACCTCTCCTTTCCTGTTTCTAACCTCAGCCCAGACTACGTCAGTAGACGAATCCTCATCAAACGTCCTTTCTGCCACCGTAATACTGTCCTTGACTAACAATGCCACCCTTCCCCCTCTTTTACCACCTTCCCTGAGCTTACTGAAATATCTAAACCCCGGCACCTGCAACAACCATTGCTGTCCCTGCTCCATCCATGTCTCCGAAATGGCCATAACATCGAAGTCCCAGGTACCAACCTATGCCGCAAGTTCACCCACCTTATTCCGGATGCTCCTGGCATTGAAGTAGACACACTTTATACCACCTTCCTGCCTGCAGGTACACTCCTGCAACTTTGAACCCTTACTCATGACCTCACTACTCTCAACCTCCTGTATACTGGAGCTACAATTCAGGTTCCCAATCCCCTGCTGAACTAGTTTCAACCCTCCTGAAGAGCATTAGCAAATTTCCAGGATATTGGTACCCGTCTGGTCCAGGTGTAGACCATCCTGTTTGTAGAGGTCCCACCAACCCCAGAATGAGCCCCAATTATCCAGGAATCTGAAACCCTCTCTCCTGCACCATCCTTGTAGCCATGTGTTCAACTGCTCTCTCTCCCTAAACCTCGTCTCGCTAGCACATGGCACGGGTAACAACCCAGAGATCATATCTCTGTTTGTCCGAGATCTAATTTTCCACCCTTGCTCCCTGAATTCCTGCTTTACATCCCTAGCCCCTTTCCTACCTCTGTCATTGGTACCTATGTGGACCACGACTTGGGGCTGCTCCCCCTCCCCCTTGAGGATCCCGAAAACATGATCCGAGACATCGCGACCCTGGCACCTGGGAGGCAACACACCAACCACGAGTCTCTCTCGTTCCCACAGAATCTCCTATCTATCCCCCTAACTATGGAGTCTCCAATGACTAATGCTCTACTCCTCTCCCCTCTTCCCTTCTGAGCAACAGGGACAGACTCTGTCCCCCATGGCTTCCCCTGGCATGTCCCGCCCCCCCCCCCCAACAGTATCCAAAGCGGTATACTTGTTACTAAGGGGAACGACCACAGGGGATCCCTGTACTGACTGCTTCCTCCCAGCCCCTCTCGCCGTCACCCATCTATCTTTATTCTTCGGATTTACTACATCCCTGAAGCTTCTATCTATGACAACCTCTGCCTCCCGAATGATCCGAAGTTCCTCCAGCTCCAGCTCCAATTCCCTAACCCGGTTTCTGAGGAGCTGGAGATCAGTGCACTTCCCACAGATGAAATCAGCAGGAACATTCTGCAGGAGGAACATTGTACTGCCTTCCCTGCCATCCCCTCTAGATAAAACAAGAAAAATAAAGGAAGAGCTTACCTGATATTCACTTAACCCCTTAGGTTAGAGGAGGGGGAAGGAAGGGTGACACTACAAGTGTAGTGTCTCGGGTTTAGCAACCGCCCAACTTATATACAGCTACTAACAAATCTTCCCAGAAATCCCCACGGCCGACTTCCTGCAGATGTAAAGATAAGTTTTTAAAGTTACACTTACCTTCCCGACAGGCCCCTGGACAAGGCTCCCGCCGAAAATCTGAGGGCTGCTTCTCCTGCAAGGTAAGTTTTTAAAGTTAACCTTACCTTCCCGACCTTACCTTACCTTACCTTAAAGGTATTCTTTCTCCATACTAGTAAGAAAGTATTCCCAGCCTTCTGGCAATAGGCGCTATCAGTGCAGATTAATGTTTTAGTGTCATTAGAAGGTATTTGTTGAAAGGCTAATAATAATGTCTGTGCCTCTGCATATTGGGCATTTTGGGGACCCAGGGTCCTTGAAATTGATTTGGTGGGGTTGAAGGTTTCATCTGAATGAAAACCTAGTAATATCCCACTACCAGCTATCGTGCGCATGCTGCCTTGTCTACCAGGGATGGGCAATGCCGATCCGTCACAGTAAATTACAAGGTCGACGTCCTCTAGGGGAGTTACGGTAAATTTGAGACTCGGAATATCCGGCTCCTCTTCTTTGTCCAGTTTTTCAAAACCAGGAAAATGGAGTACATCCTGCGAGTATTTTACATTGTATTCAAAGCTCAGGGAGGTATCATATAAAAGATGGTGCCACTTAGTGTCTTGCGTTCGTTCCCTGGCATTCCTTCCTGTGATCTTAGTTGGGGAAAACCCATTTTAATTATAATGCTTGCATTGGCCTGAACCTTCCGCAAGGATGAGGACCATGTAGCGTTCAAAGGCGGTCAATCTCTGTTCACAGGGGGAGTAGTCAGGGAGAGGTATTGGAATGGCATCGTGGCCCCTCATCGAAGCAGGCTGCCCAGGCTGCTCGGGAAGCGATCTAAGGGATAAGACAGATATCCCTGGATGGGTCTCTTGAGCTAAGGTCAGTGGCATTTTTTACTGCAAGAATGAGCTGTGTAAGAGCTTCCTTTGCATGCTCCGGGAAGCAGAAAGGTTTATTTGTTGGGGTAGAGTACTCATACAAGGGAGCTGAAAGTGGAGCGAATGCTGGTACAAACGTCAGTGCAAAATTAAGCAGTCCCAGTATAGATTATAGTTGTTTAAGGGTAGTAGGATTTTTCATTGCCGAGATTTTCTCGGAAAAGGAGTCAGTGAGGCCTCGGCCAGTGTCTGTGACATTGATACCGAGGTATTCAACTGATTTTTTAAGCAATTGCCATTTTTTAAGGATGACTATGTATCCCTGGATTTTGAAGAGGGTAAAGATTTTGTCCAGGGCTTCTAAGTGTTGTTCACGGGTGTCGGTTGTCACGTACACGTCGTCTACATAGACGTCAGTATCGTACTTATGACGTCTGGGCGCTAATGCTGAAATAGCACAGGCCGCGAAGAGCTGAGGCGAATTGCGGAAGCCCTGCGGGAGTCGGGCCCAGACGTACTGGTGGCCGTTAGCACCAGTGAACGCTGTGTAATCATACTCCTCGGGGAGGATCGGGTGTGACCAGAAGCCGTTGGATAAGTCTAAAGTGGATTTGTACTTTTTTCGGCTGATCTGTTGTGTAACTTGTTGTATGCTAGTGGATTGGGCTGCATTTGGAATCGTAACGCGGTTTAGTTCTCGGTAGTCGACTAAAAGTCTGACTTCGCCTTTAGCTTTGGGAATCCCAAACATAGGTGAATTATACAGAGATGACCTTTTAATCAGAACGCCTTGTTGGCATAGGGAGTCGATTGTTTTTTGGAACGCGGCTCTGCACTCCGGGTCTTGGATGAACGATTGGTTCTGACTCCGGTTGTGACTGGTTGAATTTTTAGCATTCCGCAGTGATTCTCATGTTTTTGGAATAAGCCCCAGTGTCTGAGGATTAAGTTCTTAATTTGTACATTTGTCTGTTTGTCTGGGCTATCCCTAAGAATTTCCTCTAACTGTTTTTTCCTATTATCCTGAGGGGCCAATTGAAGTAAGTCATACTTTTGAATTATGTCTTGGGATAGGATAATGTCGCAATCATGATCTTTGTCTAAATTTGGCCATAGTCCAGCTTGCCATCTAATTATTTGATCATTAGCTAAAAGGGTGATCTGTACCAATGGTATTTGTCTTACTTCTGAAGTTATGCCTTTTACACTCCTGGTCCCTAATATGGGTCAGTTTAAAGAATGGTAGCGGGCAAATCCTTCGTCTATGAGGGGCATTTCCGCCCCAGTATCTAGGAGTAAAATTACCCCTATTGTAGCGGTTTGTAATTTTGGGTTAAGATACAGGATGGCATTTACATATGGGAATTAAGCGGGAGCGATTTGGGAGAATTTGGGAGCGGACCTGCCTGTCAGTCAATTGTGGTTCTTAGAGGCGGTGTAGGCTCAGATGTTGGCCGGAACACGTCCGCCTTTAGAATTTCTACCTTGGCCTTTGTTTTGTCCAGTACTGCCATTAGTTCTAGGCTGTTCCTGGTATTGTTGCTGGTGCCTCTGTGGATTTCTATCATCCTGGTATCTTCCAGGGGGGCGGATATTAGCTCAATCTTGGAACGCATACCGTCCTTGTTGAGGAGGGTACTGGGGGTATCGCGGACCTCTGCCCTCGAATAGGCGATGAGGTACTGCCTGTTGTGGGTCCCTAGGGGGTCCCGGTGGTGTCTGCCTGGGGGTTTGTCTAAAAGTCTGCTGTCTGGGACCTGTGGCTGGGGCTCGTGCAGGAGTTCTTGGGTACCTTCCGGCAGGGGTTTGTCTCCTGTGCTCCTGTGCCCCCCCCTGGGTTGTGTCCCAGAGGTGGAGGGGATGTCCCTATGTCCTCCTAGTTCGGTAGCCGACAGCTGGCAAAGTTCCTGAAGGTCTCCGCAAGCCAGAATAACTGCGTGGTATTTAGCAGCTTGATTTTGTTGACCGTGTGCTGCATCCTATTGGTGCAGGTGGTGGGCTGAGTCAGTGACTGATTTCAATAGCAATCGGCTGACTTGAGCAAAGTCTAATTGTAATTGTAAGGCAAGCTGGAAAGTTTCTCTAATGCTCCCTACTTTAAGGGCGTTTAAAAGAATGTTTCGGAAACCCCCCTGCATTCCATGGCCATAAAGTTTCTTCTGGGCAGCAGCTAAAATTTGAAACAAAGTTCCACATTCCACTTCTGGGAGGTGAAATCCTGCTGGAACAGTAACTCGCAGCAGCTGCTGTTTGTCTCTTGGAGTTAATGGTCCGAAGAATATTTCTAACATGGACATTTTCTCAAAAAAACATTTAAGTGCTTGTTTATCGTCGGGGGGAATTGGTCTGAAGGTATCTTTAAAGACGGACACGTTGTGTTCCCCAATTACTGATCTCATTCTGACAGGAATCGCTGTTCCGCCTGCTAGTTTAGGTGCTGTCAGAAGTGTGTGATTCATCCCTGCAATGGCGCTTCTCGCTATCTCTGTCTGAGCCGGTGTCAAAAGTGCGGGGATATTAAGGTCACTAAGAATAATTAAAGCGTCTCCCCAGGGATTCCCTGGATCGAAGGCAGGAGTTTGTGGGACCAGAACGGGATAAGCATGTACTGTTTACCCCAAGACCCTGCTAGTATTGAGCAGGTCTATATATTCTGAGTGACAGACCACAAATGGTACTAAATCATTTGGCTGGACACTACAACCCGGTCTGATTAGGCAAGTTGCTAATTCAAGCTGACAGTCTTGTCTGTGGTTTATCCTCGGGAAAAATTCTGTTATTTCAAGCGTAAATCTCTGTCCGTCTGCGAAGGGAGGTTGCAATGCAAGTAAATGATCCAGCAGTAATGTTCCTTTGGAAACATTAAATGTTTGATTCGCAAGGGGATCAGGGTTTGCTGGCGGATCACGCCAGAGGTGCGCTTGAACTGCCATAGCCAAAGTATAAAAAAAATATATACTTGGTCTTTCCTACTAGTAAACATAGTTTAACAATAGTAGTCAAATTCAATTTAATTTTGCTGTTATTAGCGCTTCATTTTATATTGTTCTGACCTTACTTAAGGGTCATGGTGCACTGTTTTAGTTTAGCTTATAAATTAAATATATTCCAGCGACAGAGTTATTGTGTCTATTTGTTAATACCCAAGAATAAATCTCAGGCCCCACATTGGGTGCCAGATGTGACAGTCGAGGAGTATTCTATCTAAGATCTTCCTGATTAGTCGAGGTTGTAAGCTACCAGACAAGGTCTTGTGAATATCTAAAGTAAGGCTCGCTGTTTGGGAGTTCTAATTATAGTATCCACAATGTGCCTTGCTTTCACTACCTTCAGTGTACAGGATAGACTGTGACTTAGTTTGCTACCTTTTCCTTAACTTCAACTAAAAATTTCTAATTCTTGAGAGGCAGACATGGGCAAGTGACCCTTCAGATAGCCTCGAAGGGTGAGAATATGATGAGTCTTAGTTAAATGTCACTCTTATTTATTAAAATAGACAAGGATTTGTATGGTAAAATATATACGTAATTTATTTAAAGAGAAAATTAATGCAAGTATTTTTGATAAATGATACAGTTTGGCAAATACAGGATATATGATGAGCTAGCCTGTGGCCTCCCTAACTACGTAATTGCTTAAACTATAAACATCTCACACTTACATCGACGAGTAGCCTCGGAATTCGATACTCAATCAATGAGCAGAACTCTACGAGTCAAGATAGCAGCTTGGTCAAATAAACACCAGCAATCTCCTAAACCTTACAAACCTTATTGAGTTATTTGAGAAGGTGACCAAACGTTGATGTGGTGTATATGGATTTCTGGAAAGCGTTTGATAAGGCTCCCCATGGTAGGCTACTACAGAAAATACAGAGGCATGTGATTCAGGGTGATTAAGCAGTCTGGATCAGAAATTGGCTAGCTGGAAGAAGACAAAGGGTGGTGGTTGATGGGAAATGTTCAGACTGGAGTCCCGTTACTAGTGGTGTACCACAAGGATCTGTTTTGGGGCCACTGCTGTTTGTCATTTTTATAAATGACCTGGAGGATGGGTGAGTAAATTTTCAGATGACACTAAAGTCGGTGGAGTTGTGGACAGTGCGGAAGGATGTTACAAGCTACAGAGGGACATAGATAAGGTGCAGCGCTGGGCTAAGAGGTGGTAAATGGAGTTTAATGCAGAAAAGTGTGAGGTGATTTATTTTGGAAGGAATAACAGGAAGACAGAGTACTGGGCTAATGGTAAGATTCTTGTCAGTGTGGATGAGCAGAGAGATCTCGGTGTCCATGTACATAGATCCCTGAAAGTTGCCACCCAGGTTGAGAGGGTTGTTAAGAAGGCGTACGGTGTGTTAGATTTTATTGGTAGAGGGATTGAGTTTCGGAGCCATGAGGTCATGTTGCAGCTGTACAAAACTCTGGTGCGGCCGCATTTGGTGTATTGCGTGCAATTCTGGTCGCCGCATTATAGGAAGGATGTGGAAGCATTGGAAAGGGTGCAGAGGAGATTTACCAGAATGTTGCCTGGTATGGAGGGAAGATCTTCTGAGGAAAGGCTGAGGGACTTGAGGCTGTTTTCGTTAGAGAGAAGAAGGTTAAGAGGTGACTTAATTGAGGCATACAAGATGATCAGAGGATTGGATCGGGTGGACAGTGAGAGCCTTTTTCCTCGGATGGTGATGTCTAGCATGAGGGGACATACCTTTAAATTGAGGGGAGATAGATATAAGACAGATGTCAGAGGTAGGTTCTTTACTCAGAGAGTAGTAAGGGCGTGGAATGCCCTGCCTGCAACAGTAAGTCGATTTTGGCGGGAGAACAGCTGGTGAGTCAGTTTCAGCGGGAGCAGTGCAGAAGTGGCTGCTGGGAGGTAAGTCTGTCCTTTAAAAGCACTTGTCTTTGCAGGGGCAGGCTAGTCGATTTCGGCGGGAGAACAGCTGGTGAGTCAGTTTCAGCGGGAGCAGTGCGGAAGTGGCTGCTGGGAGGTAAGTCTGTCCTTTAAAAGCACTTGTCTTTGCAGGGGCAGGCCAGTCGATTTCGGCGGGAGAACAGCTGGTGAGCCAGTTTCAGTGGGAGCACTGCGGAAGTGGCTGCTGGGAGGGAAGTCTGTCCTTTAAAAGCACTTGTCTTTGCAGGGGCAGGCCAGTCGATTTCGGCGGGAGATCAGCTGGTGAGTCAGTTTCAGCGGGAGCAGTGCGGAAGTGGCTGCTGGGAGGTAAGTCTGTCCTTTAAAAGCACTTGTCTTTGCAGGGGCAGGCCAGTCGATTTCGGCGGGAGAACAGCTGGTGAGTCAGTTTCAGCGGGAGCAGTGCGGAAGTGGCTGCTGGGAGGTAAGTCTGTCCTTTAAAAGCACTTGTCTTTGCAGGGGCAGGCCAGTCGATTTCGGCGGGAGTGGAGCTGGCTGGTTAGTCAATTTCAGCAGGAGCTGAGAATTTTTTATTTTTTTTTAATTAGTGTTTTAGGTGGGAACAGGAAGTCGACCCGCGGACGTCTGGGATGACCCTCACCAATAAATTCTGGTGGAGAGGAAACCCGAGACACTACACGTGTAGTGTCTCCCACCCGCCCTCCTCCTCTAACCTAATAATAAAACCCATTGGTCTGAGGTAAGTACCATATTTTATTATATTATTATTATTTTTTATAAAAAATTTAATTTAGTTGTTAGCCAGATCTTGGTAGAAAGTTAGAGGAATGGCAGGGAAGGGAGTGCAATGTTCCTCCTGCAGGATGTTTGAGGTGAGGGATGCAGTTAGTGTCCCTGCTGATTTTACCTGCAGGAAGTGCTGCCATCTCCAGCTCCTCCAAGACCGAGTTAGGGAACTGGAGCTGGAGTTGGAAGAACTTCGGATCATTCGGGAGGCAGAAGGGGTCATAGATAGCAGCTTCAGGGAATTAGTTACACCAAAGATTGGAGATAGGTGGGTAACTGTAAGAGGGACTGGGAAAAAGCAGTCAGTGCAGGGATCCCCTGCGGTCGTTCCCCTGAGAAACAAGTATACCGCTTTGGATACTTGTGGGGGGGGGGACTTACCAGGGGTAAGCCATGGGGTACGGGCCTCTGGCACGGAGTCTGTCCCTGTTGCTCAGAAGGGAAGGGGGGAGAGGAGCAGAGCATTAGTAATTGGGGACTCGATAGTCAGGGGCACAGATAGGAGATTTTGTGGGAGCGTGAGAGACTCACGTTTGGTATGTTGCCTCCCAGGTGCAAGGGTACGTGATGTCTCGGATCGTGTTTTCCGGGTCCTTAGGGGGGAGGGGGAGCAGCCCCAAGTCGTGGTCCACATTGGCACTAACGACATAGGTAGGAAAGGGGACAAGGATGTCAGGCAGGCTTTCAGGGAGCTAGGATGGAAGCTCAGAACTAGAACAAACAGAGTTGTTATCTTTGGGTTGTTGCCCGTGCCACGTGATAGTGAGATGAGGAATAGGGAGAGAGAGCATTTAAACACGTGGCTACAGGGATGATGCAGGCGGGAGGGATTCAGATTTCTGGATAACTGGGGCTCTTTCTGGGGAAGGTGGGACCTCTACAGACAGGATGGTCTACATCTGAAACTGAGGGGCACAAATATCCTGGGGGGGGAGATTTGTTAGTGCTCTTTGGGGGGGTTTAAACTAATGCAGCAGGGGCATGGGAACCTGGATTGCAGTTTTAGGGTAAGGGAGAATGAGAGTATAGAGGTCAGGAGCACAGATTTGACGTCGCAGGAGGGGGCCAGTGTTCAGGTAGGTGGTTTGAAGTGTGTCTACTTCAATGCCAGGAGTATACAAAACAAGGTAGGGGAACTGGCAGCATGGGTTGGTACCTGGGACTTCGATGTTGTGGCCATTTCGGAGACATGGATAGAGCAGGGACAGGAATGGATGTTGCAGGTTCCGGGGTTTAGGTGTTTTAGTAAGCTCAGAGAAGGAGGCAAAAGAGGGGGAGGTGTGGCGCTGCTAGTCAAGAGCAGTATTACGGTGGCGGAGAGGATGCTAGATGGGGACTCTTCTTCCGAGGTAGTATGGGCTGAAGTTAGAAACAGGAAAGGAGAGGTCACCCTGTTGGGAGTTTTTTATAGGCCTCCTAATAGTTCTAGGGATGTAGAGGAAAGGATGGCGAAGATGATTCTGGATAAGAGCGAAAGTAACAGGGTAGTTATTATGGGAGACTGTAACTTTCCAAATATTGACTGGAAAAGATATAGTTTGATTACAATAGATGTGTCCTTTTTTTGTACAGTGTGTGCAGGAGGGTTTCCTGAAACAATATGTTGACAGGCCAACAAGAGGCGAGGCCACGTTGGATTTGGTTTTGGGTAATGAACCAGGCCAGGTGTTGGATTTGGAGGTAGGAGAGTACTTTGGGGACAGTGGCCACAATTCGGTGACGTTTACGTTAATGATGGAAAGGGATAAGTACACACCGCAGGGCAAGAGTTCTAGCTGGGGGAAGGGCAATTATGATGCCATTAGACGTGACTTGGGGGGGATAAGGTGGAGAACTAGGCTGCAAGTGTTGGGCACACTGGATAAGTGGGGCTTGTTCAAGGATCAGCTACTGCGTGTTCTTGATAAGTATGTACCGGTCAGGCAGGGAGGAAGGCGTCGAGCGAGGGAACCGTGGTTTACCAAGGAAGTGGAATCTCTTGTTAAGAGGAAGAAGGAGGCCTATGTGAAGGTGAGGTGTGAAGTTTCGGTTGGGGCGATGGATAGTTACAAGGTAGCGAGGAAGGATCTAAAGAGAGAGCTAAGACGAGCAAGGAGGGGACATGAGAAGTATTTGGCAGGAAGGATCAAGGAAAACCCAAAAGCTTTCTATAGGTATGTCAGGAATAAGCGAATGACTAGGGAAAGAGTAGGACCAGTCAAGGACAGGGATGGGAAATTGTGTGTGGAGTCTGAAGAGATAGGCGAGATACTAAATGAATATTTTTCATCAGTATTCACTCAGGAAAAAGATAATGTTGTGGAGGAGAATGCTGAGCCCCAGGCTAATAGAATAGATGGCATTGAGGTACGTAGGGAAGAGGTGTTGGCAATGCTGGACAGGCTGAAAATAGATAAGTCCCCGGGACCTGATGGGATTTATCCTAGGATTCTCTGGGAGGCCAGGGAAGAGATTGCTGGACCTTTGGCTTTGATTTTTATGTCATCATTGGCTACAGGAATAGTGCCAGAGGACTGGAGGACAGCAAATGTGGTCCCTTTGTTCAAAAATGGGAGCAGAGACAACCCTGGCAACTATAGATCGGTGAGCCTCACGTCTGTAGTGGGTAAAGTCTTGGTGGGGATTAAAGGAGACAAGATTTATAATCATCTAGATAGGAATAATATGATCAGGGATAGTGAGCATGGCTTTGTGAAGGGGAGGTCATGCCTCACAAACCTTATTGAGTTCTTTGAGAAGGTGACTGAACAGGTAGATGAGGGTAGAGCAGTTGATGTGGTGTATATGGATTTCAGCAAAGTGTTTGATAAGGTTCCCCACGGTAGGCTATTGCAGAAAATACGGAGGCTGGGGATTGAGGGTGATTTAGAGATGTGGATCAGAAATTGGCTAGCTGAAAGAAGACAGAGGGTGGTGGTTGATGGGAAATGTTCAGAATGGAGTACAGTCACGAGTGGAGTACCACAAGGATCTGTTCTGGGGCCGTTGCTGTTTGTCATTTTTATCAATGACCTAGAGGAAGGCGCAGAAGGGTGGGTGAGTAAATTTGCAGACGATACTAAAGTCGGTGGTATTGTCGATAGTGTGGAAGGATGTAGCAGGTTACAGAGGGATATAGATAAGCTGCAGAGCTGGGCTGAGAGGTGGCAAATGGAGTTTAATGTAGAGAAGTGTGAGGTGATTCACTTTGGAAGGAATAACAGGAATGCAGAATATTTGGCTAATGGTAAAGTTCTTGAAAGTGTGGATGAGCAGAGGGATCTCGGTGTCCATGTACATAGATCCCTGAAAGTTGCCACCCAGCTTGATAGGGTTGTGAAGAAGGCCTATGGAGTGTTGGCCTTTATTGGTAGAGGGATTGAGTTCCGGAGTCGGGAGGTCATGTTGCAGCTGTACAGAACTCTGGTACGGCCGCATTTGGAGTATTGTGTACAGTTCTGGTCACCGCATTATAGGAAGGACGTGGAGGCTTTGGAGCGGGTGCAGAGGAGATTTACCAGGATGTTGCCTGGTATGGTGGGAAAATCTTATGAGGAAAGGCTGATGGACTTGAGGTTGTTTTCGTTCGAGAGAAGAAGGTTAAGAGGAGACTTAATAGAGGCATACAAAATGATCAGGTGGTTGGATAGGGTGGACAGTGAGAGCCTTCTCCCGCGGATGGAAATGGCTGGCACGAGGGGACATAACTTTAAACTGAGGGGTAATAGATATAGGACAGAGGTCAGAGGTAGGTTCTTTACGCAAAGGGTAGTGAGGCCGTGGAATGCCCTACCTGCTACAGTAGTGAACACGCCAACATTGAGGGCATTTAAAAGTTTATTGGATAAACATATGGATGATAATGGCATAGTGTAGGTTAGATGGCTTTTGTTTCGGTGCAACATCGTGGGCCGAAGGGCCTGTACTGCGCTGTATTGTTCTATGTTCTATGTTCTAGTAGTGGACTCGCCAACGAAGGGCATTCAAATGGTCATTGGATAGACATATGGACGATAAGGGAATAGTGTATATGGGCTTTAGAGTGGTTTTACAGGTCGGCGCAACATCGAGGGCCGAAGGGCCGTTACTGCGCTGTAATGTTCTATGTTCTAAACAGCTCTCCAAGCAAAACTCTAACTTTCGCAGCTTGTGCGAGAACATCTATACCTTTTTTGTAATTGGGAGTTCTGGGGAGTTTTTGCAGATCATTTGCTTCTGAAAAATAGATTGACTCCCCAGTTATTTCGAGACAAAGAACAGTCTCTCTCCTGGTCGACAAGACCTTGGTTTCTAGGGAGGTCCAGCAGGGCACTTATTCCTAAAGATACGAGGTTGATACCGCCTGTAGTTATCTCCAGAAAAACACCAGCCTCCCTTCTTGACAAGGCCTCTTGCCAAGCAGTATCCTCCTTTAGTGGCAAGGTCACTGGACAAGCGATATCCTCCCTTAGTTGGCAGAGCTTATCTCCAGACAAGGCCACAAGACTTAATGAGTTCACTGCATCTGGACTCTTACAAAGATAATGTCTGTAATACTTGTTGAAAAATATTATTGTGATAAGTAATGGTTTACAAGAGATAAATGACTTCATCAGTCATCAGTTTTTAATATCGAGTGAATACATGATTTAATATATAATCAACTCTGATCAACCTTTAATATAAGTGGATACATGATTTAATATAAAATCAGGTCTGATCAGCCATTAATATAGGTAGATACCACCACACCCGCTCTACCCACAGTTGAATGGATTGGCAGAGCGGGCAGTACACTCATTCAGCACCTCCTCTAATAATGGTTTTAATCTATGTCGGCCCCACACTCGGTTATACAGTCATAACTAGTCTTCTGATTGAACCGTCATACGCGGTCTATTGACCAATGGCAGTTGAATGCACTACAATACGACTACAAATTCTTCCTGTTCACCCCGGTCACCCAGGTAGGGTATCACGGCACTGATCCCCGCCCTACTTGAGGGCCCCAAACTTATCCGGTCAATGACCCTCGGGTAGTGGAGTAACGGCACTAATCCCTGCCCTACCCGGGGATCCCACCCATTCTTCTCCCGCAGCAGCCCACACGCCCCCCTCATCATGCTCTCTGGAATGGTTTACTACACCCTTTGCTGCTTCGGGCAGATCTTGAATCTTCCTTTCCGTTCCAAATCTAAATCCTTGAATCTTCCACTATTCTTTCAGACCCCTTCGGGTCACTTCCAAATGCTATTTACACTTGAAACAGAATGGTTGCTGATCACTGCTGCTACCTCTGAGCCCCTGGGATGAAATTCTATAAAACTGGCCGCCATGAAATTCGGATGGTTAAGCAAAGCCTCAACCTCCCGTGGTTGCGAGTAAAGATGGGGAATGGGTGAAGAAAGCATCCACCCACTCCTCGCATCGACCACACAAGCTGTGAGACACTTGAATACTTGAATTGAGACACTTGGATTAGTGCCTCTCCAAATTTTTTTTAAAAAACAAAATGGGGGCGTCACACATGGTGACAATCATAAAGGGAAATTGGAACTAAGAGAGAGACTAACACACACAGATATTAACCAATGATACTGACATGATACTATGCTTGATTCCCTAGGATTACACGGAAACCAGACACCGCAGGATGAACCCAGCCCCCATGACCTTCGTATGGATAATTGCCGCAATTACCGGACTCCGAGCACAAGATACCCAAGACTTTCCACAGCCCGGCGGTCTGTGGTACCGCCCCCCAGATGCAGGGGAATGTGAGAGTGGCACCCTATGGGTGCGTGAGAACACAAGCGTCATATTTGGGTTCAATAACTAAAGGACAATTTACAGGAAGCCCAACGGGTCCACATCAGAATGTTACATTAGCACAACCGGAACAGATGATTGATGGGAACTTACTAATGAAGGGTGCCCCAAAATTGGATGTAAAAATAAAATTGCAGGGAACACAATAAGAATCAGACAAAATTGCCACGAGACACCCACTAAAGGTAATTTGGCAATACACATAATTAGAGTCGGTCCTAAGCCAGCCCCAATTGAATGGATTGGCACAGCGGGCAGTAAACTCAGTAAGCACCTCCTCTAAAAATGTTTCCGTGACACCGATTTCTCTCCCGCACTACTCAATCTGTGAAATTTACCACAACAGGGGTTGCCCTCGTCAGCACAAGAGAATGTTCTCCAGCCATATCAGAACCATGATCCCTGTCTCCAAGGCCCTTCTGCAACCCAAAGTGGAAACTTTTATGCCTCGGGATCATTCCAGGATTTGAGTGTGCTGCATCTCGCAGGCCACAGCCCACAGGTGCATCCAACAGGTCACAGATGCCCTCTATGCTTGGAGGGGCTGGTGGATGAGGCAGGGGGCTCCTGAGGACCAGCCGGAGGCTGCAGGACAGGCGGCAGGGACGAGGGTCGACCAAACCCGGAGGGCCAGGGAGGCCCTCATACTCTTCCGATCATTTAAGACATGGCCTGGTCCGTCACCCTCCACTCCAATTTTCCGCCCTCGCAGGGTATTTGTCACATCACCCCAGGGTGCTGGGATTGTGACAGTCAATGGGTCACTGTCGAGTGCAGGGGGTGGTGATAACCCGCAGAGAGCTGAACGCTAGTGTTCCTCGATCTATGCTATAGTCTGAACATTAGAACATTAGAACAATACAGCGCAGTACAGGCCCTTCGGCCCGTGATGCTGCGCCGACCTGTGAAACCAATCTAAAGCCCATCTACACTATTCCATTATCATCCATATGTCTATCCAATGACCATTTAAATGCCCTTAATGTTGGCGAGTCCACTACTGTTTCAGGGAGGGCAATCCATGCCCCTATTACTCTCTGAGTAAAGAACCTACCTCTGACATCTGTCCTACATCTATCTCCCCTCAATTTAAAGCTATGTCCCCTCGTGCTAGCCATCACCATCCGAGGAAAAAGGCTCTCACTGTCCACCCTATCTAATCCTCTGATCATCTTGTATGCCTCAATTAAGTCACCTCTTAACCTTCTTCTCTCTAACGAAAACAGCCTCAAGTCCCTCAGCCTTTCCTCATAAGATCTTCTCTCCATATCAGGCAACATCCTGGTCAATCTCCTCTGCACCCTTTCCAATGCTTCCACATCCTTCCTATAATGCGGCGACCAGAATTGCACGCAATACTCCAAATGTGGCCGCACCAGAGTTTTGTACAGCTGCAACATGACCTCATGGCTCCGAAACTCAATCCCTCTACCAATAAAAGCTAAAACGGCAGCAAAAAGGCTCCCGCAGTTTCTAAAGTTTCTCGCAAAATCGGGAACAGGGGAACTGGGCCCTCGGGAGAGGAGCAATCCGGCTGCAGCCCCCCCCCCCCCCCCCCGCCCCCCCCCCCGGCAGCAGAGCACAGGGCAGGACAAGCGGTGGCCAGGACCGAAGCGGGGGCCGAACCTGCAGGGAGGAAGGAACGGAGGACCGACCGACCGACCCCCCCCCCCGCGGCGGCCCGGACCAAGCAGCGGGGGACCGTCCGACCGATCACCCCCCCCCCCCCCACCCCCACCCCGCCGGCAGCGACCACCACGAGGCAGGAACAAAGAGGGACTCCGGACCAGAAGCCACTCTCTCTCTCTCTTGACCTGGGTGAGTGAGGGAAAAGGAAGGGAAAAATAACTTTTGCAAAAACAAAGCTCTGAAAAGAAGACTCTTAAACTTTTAAAACTTTAAAAATATATATATTTTTGCACTTTTCTTGTTCTCACCCAAAACAAGTTCATCTGAGAAGAATTTTATAAAAGAGGGGAAAAATAAAGTGGTAAAGGAGAGAAGGGAGGGGAGAAGAAAAAGGGAAGGGGGCAGCGAAAATAAATAAATAAATAAGAGGGGGGGGGGGGAGAAAAAAAAAAGGGGGGGAAGAATGCCAGAAGGGAGCCAAAGCAGAGGGGGCAATAGGCGAGCCAGTTCAGACGAGCCAATCAGCGAGCAAAGCGGCAGAACGGATGTATCGCTGCATCAAAAAGAGCTGGGCAGACAGGTGCAGTCTCCCCTGGGGCCAGAAGGGCGAGCTGGAACTGGAAGGCAGCCTTTGCTGATGCGCTGAGGGAACATCAGCAGGTAAACAAGGCAGAGGCTAGGGCAGACATAGAGGCCGGAGTGCAGGCAGCAATGGCCAAGGCCCTGGCGGAGGTGCAGCAGGCCCTGGGCAGAGCAGAGGAGAAATTGGACGCCCAAGGGAAGAAACTGGAAGCCCAAGAGGCGACCATCAAGGAGCTGGAGAAAGCAGCGACGGACGTGAGCGACCGGTTCACGGCCCTGGAGAGGGAGGTGGCGAGACTGGGCACAACACAGGGGAGCCTGAAGGGCAGAGTGGACGACCAGGAAAACCGCTCGAGGAGGCAAAATGTCAGGATAGTGGGCTTACCAGAGGGGATCGAGGGTAAAAACCCCACGGCATACGTGGCCGAGTTGCTGGGCACTTAGTGGGCAAGAAAACCTTTCCCAGCCCACCAGAAATGGACAGAGCACACCGGTCGCTGCGTCTGAAGCCCAAAGCATGGGAACACCCGAGAGCAGGCCCCAGCACGAGGGAACGAGAGTAGCGGAGGAGGGAGAGCAAGCAAGAGGAGTGCAGGGTAGGATAGGGGAAGAGCGGGCAGAAAACCGTAGAGGCCGGGCAGGGGAGAAGCGTGACAGTAACTCCCGAGAGGGGGGCCACCGTACTAGCGGGAAAGCTAGCGCCGGGGGCATGCAACAAAGCAGGGCCGCAGCGCGCCCCCAACAGAGGGGAAGGTGCGAGGCTGGAGGTGGGGGGGACCACTCAACAGAGACGGGAGAGCAAACTGGGACAGGATCAGGGGAAAGAGGGACAAAGGAGGGGTACAAGGGAGAGGGGGGAAAGGGGAGAGACCGGGAGGGGGGGGACACATGGAAGGAGAGACCGGGAGGAGCGACACAGGGAAGGAGGGACAAATAGGGCTAGAAAAGGAATTGGGCTACAAAGTGCCACAACCAAGGGCTCGAAACAAGGAATCGCTGCAAGCACCCACCTAGTACGGTCTCTGGGCAAAGGGAGACCCCAGAGTGCAGGGGGCTACCCGCATGGCGACGCACAGTGGGCGGCCATGTCAGGTGCCCCCGGGACAAAGGGAAACCCTGGAGCGCAGGGACCCGACCGCATGGAGAGAGCAGTGACAGCGGCCATCCTGGACGGCCCCCTATCAAAGGGAAACCCCGGAGGGCAGGGGCGCGTCCACCAGGTAAGTATGGTTAATCCCACAGGAGCGAGGGGGCAGAAGCCCCGCACCAGGATAGTCACCTGGAACGTAAGGGGACTCAACGGCCCAATGAAGAGATCCACAGTCCTCACCCACCTAAGAAATATGAGAGCCAACATAGTCTTCCTCCAAGAGACACACCTGAGAGAGCAGGACCGACTGCGGGTAAGAAAGGGCTGGGTGGGACAAACCTACCATTCTTGCTATGGTACAAGGGCCGGGGGTGGTGATATTGATCGGCAAGAGGACAATGTTTAGGGCGACAAAGACGGTTACGGACACAGGGGGACAGTATATCATGGTCAGCGGGGCCCTGGATGGGGCACCAGTAGTACTAGTCATCCCAACTGGGATGACACGATCTTCATCAAGAAGACCATGGCAGAAATCCCTGACATAGCGACGCATCGACTAATCATGGGGGGGGACTTCAACTGTGTACAGGACCCAAAGACAGACAGATCAAACCCCAAAACGGGGAAAACCTCAAGCATGGCAAGGGAACTCAGTCACTTTATGGAGCAGATGGGAGCGGTGGACCCCTGGAGGTTCGCCCACCCGGGGGAGAAGGAATTATTTTTCTTCTCCCCAGTACACAACGTATACACCAGAATTGACTTCTTTGTGGTAGGGAAAACGGTGCTTCCGGGGATAGACAAGGTGGAATACTCCGCAATTGTGATATCAGACCACGCTCCACACTACATGGACGTGAGGCTGGAGATGGGCAAGGCCCAACGCCCCACATGGAGGTTGGACGTCGCCCTACTAGCGGACAAGGCCTTCAACGAAAGGTTATCACGGGCCATTGCAGAGTACACAGAGAACAACCAGAACGGGGAGGTCTCACCCTCCACGTTCTGGGAAGCACTAAAGGCCGTACTAAGAGGGGAAATGATCGCTTACAAAGCGCAAAGAGATAGGGAGGAAAGGGTGGCGAGGCAACAGAGATAGGGAGGAAAGGGTGGCGTGGGGCAGCACGGTAGCACAAGTGGATAGCACTGTGGCTTCACAGCGCCAGGGTCCCAGGTTCGATTCCCCGCTGGGTCACTGTCTGTGCGGAGTCTGCACGTTCTCCCCGTGTCTGCGTGGGTTTCCTCCGGGTGCTCCGGTTTCCTCCCACAGTCCAAAGACGTGCAGGTTAGGTGGATTGGCCATGCTAAAAAAAAAAAAAAAAAAAAAAAAAAAATTGCCCGTAGTGTCCATAAGGGTTGGGAGGGGTTATTGGGTTGCGGGGATAGGGTGGAAGTGAGGGATTAATGTGGGTCGGTGCAGACTCGATGGGCCGAATGGCCTCCTTCTGCACTGTATGTTCTATGTAATCTATGACTCCATACTGAAGGTAGACCGTAAATACTCTGAGGCCCCGACCGTAGAGCTCCTGGCGTAGAGGAAAGAGCTACAAAGGAACTTTGACCTGCTCTCCACCAGGAAAGCAATGCACCAACTCCGGCAGGCACGTGGGACGCTATACGAACACGGAGACAAAGCCAGCCGCCTGTTGGCACACCAGCTGAGAAAGCAGGCAGCCATCAGAGAAATTGCACAAATCAGGGATACCAGAGGCACGCTAGAAACAGAACCAGAAAAGATCAACAAAGCCTTCAAGGCCTTCTACCAAGGGCTGTACACCTCAGAGCCCCCAATGGGGGAGTCTGGGATGAAACGGTTCCTTGATGGACTGGACATTCCAGTCGTGGCGGAGAGCAAAAAACAGGGCCTGGAAGCACCACTAGCACTGGGAGAGATCATGGACAGCATTAGCTCCATGCAGGCGGGGAAGGCGCCGGGACCCGACGGGTTCCCGGAGGACTTCTGCAAAAAATTTGCGACGGCACTGGCCCCACACCTGCGGGAGATGTTCACAGGCTCGCTGGCCAAGGGCACACTGCCACCCACGCTAGCACAGGCCTCAATCTCGCTGATACCTAAGAAAGACAAAGACCCAACGGAATGTGGGTCATACAGACCCATCTCACTGCTGAATGCAGACGCCAAAATACTGGCCAAAATCCTAGACAAAAGGTTAGAAGACTGTGTACCTGAGGTGGTCGCAGAGGACCAGACGGGCTTTGTCAAAGGTAGACAGCTTACCTCGAACATCAGACGCCTGCTGAACGTGATAATGACCCCCTCCGCAGAGAGAACACCAGAGGTGATCATCTCCTTAGATGCAGAAAAGGCCTTCGACAGAGTCGAATGGAAATACCTCATAGAGGTACTGGAGCGGTTCGGGCTTGGAACAGGATTCACCTCCTGGGTAAAGCTCCTATACAACGCTCCCATGGCAAGCGTACGGACCAACAATACCAACTCCCAATACTTCCAGCTGCACAGGTGCACCAGACAAGGATGCCCACTGTCCCCGCTGCTGTTCGCTCTAGCGATCGAGCCACTAGCAATCCCGCTCAGAGCAGCGAAAAGCTGGAGGGGGATCCGAAGGGGAGGCAGAGAGCACAGAGTCTCACTCTATGCAGATGACCTGCTCCTTTACATTTCGGATCCACAGAGCAGCATGGACGGAATCATCGCACTCCTGAAAGAGTTTGGCGCCTACTCGGGCTACAAACTCAACATGAGCAAAAGCGAGATCTTCCCGGTACACCCACAAGTAGGTGGGGCAGCACTAACGGGACTGCCGCTTAAACAAGCCCGACACAAATTCCGCTACCTGGGGATCCAAATAGCCCATGACTGGAAAGGGATCCACAAATGGAACCTCACCAGTCTGACAGAGGAAGTAAAAAAGGACCTGCAAAGATGGAACACACTCCCACTCTCCCTGACGGGGAGAGTCCAGACGATCAAAATGAACGTGCTGCCCAGGTACCTCTTCCTAGTCAGATCCCCCCCGATCAACATCCCCAAGGTCTTTTTCAAAGCACTAGACAAACTAATCATGGCGTTCGTATGGGGGGGGGGGGGGATGTCGGGTAAAGCTCCCATCTGCAACAACCATGGGTTCGCACCAGCGCTGACTGACGCAACCTTCAAAAAGTGGGGACAGGACAGAAGGACACTGACAGGGACCTACACACAGACGGCAGGATTGCAACACTGGACGAACTGACAGAGAAATTCCAGCTAGCCAGGGGGAATGAGCTAAGGTACCTGCAACTAAAAAACCTCCTACGAAAGGAAACAGGGACATACCCACAACCACCACGACAGACACTACTGGAAGATTTACTGGACGCAAGCATACTAGATAAGGGAAACTGTAGTGACATGTATGACCGACTGGTAGAAGGGGCCGACACCGTATTGGACGCAACAAGAATAAAGTTGGAGGAGGACCTGGGGATCGAAATAGCGTGGGGACTCTGGAGCGAAGCACTGCATTGGGTCAACTCCACCTCCACGTGCGCAAGGCTCAGCCTGACGCAACTAAAAGTGGTACATAGAGCCCACTTAACAAGAACCCGTATGAATAGGTTCTTCCCAGAGGTGGAGGACAGATGTGAGCGGTGCCAAGGAGACCCAGCCAACCACGCCCACATGTTCTGGTCCTGCCCTAGACTTGTGGATCATAGATCATAGAATTTACAGTGCAGAAGGAGGCCATTTGGCCCATTTAGTCTGCAACGGCTCTTGGAAAGAGCACCCTACCAAAGCCCACACCACCACCCTATCCCCATAACACAGTAACCCCACCCAACACTAAGGGCAATTTTGGACACTAAGGGCAATTTTGGACACTAAGGGCAATTTAGCACGGCCAATCCACCTATCCTGCACATCTTTGGAATGTGGGAGGAAACCGGAGCACCCGGAGGAAACCCACGCACACACGGGGAGAACATGCAGACTCCGCACAGACAGTGACCCAGCCGGGAATCGAACCTGGGACCCTGGAGCTGTGAAGCAATTGTGCTAACCACTATGCTACCGTGCTGCCCCGCCTTTTGGACAGCCTTCTTCGAGGCAATGCCCAAAGTGGTGGGGGTGAGGGTGGAGCCATGCCCGAAAGTGGCGGTCTTCGGGGTTTCAGACCAGCCAGATCTATTCCTGGGGAGGAGGGCGGACGCCCTTGCCTTTGCCTCCCTGATCGCCCGCCGTAGAATCCTGTTTGGCTGGCGGTCAGCAGCACCACCCAAAGCTGCTGACCAAAGATCAGAGACTGAATGCCCTTGACTGCGCAACAATCACCAGGCAGGAATGTTCGCTTCCAGTCGGGGAACACTTCAGCAGTCAAGGGCATTCAGCCTCTGATCTCCGGGTAAGCGTTCTTCAAGGCGGCCTTCAGGACACGCGACAATGCAGAATCGTCGAGCAGAAACTTATAGCCAAGTTCCGCACACATGAGTGCGGCCTCAACCGGGACCTGGGATTCATGTCGTATTACATTCACCCCCCACCATCTGGCCTGGGCTTGCGAAATCCTACCAACTGTCCTGGCTTGAGACAATTCACACCTCTTTAACCCGGGATTATCCCTCTCTCCAGTTGCTCCATCTGGACCTGTAAAGACTTAATTACCTGCAAAGACTCGCATTCAATGGTGATATAGATTCAATATAGATCCCTCACCTTGAGCAGCCCCCCTTCCCTCCACTTCCTGTATACGCTATCCACCCCCCCCAGCTCAAACCCATGATTCTCGCACAGCGGCATTAGCACCGACATACCTTCCAACCTAAATTGCCTCCTCAACTGATTCCATATCATCACCGGGCTCCTTGAAAACCTACTCAGACACAGAAAGGATTGACAGATTGATAGCTCTTGATAGCTCTTGCATTTTTTACTTCGTCTATCAACATGTTTCTAGAACCAACCTCTTCATTCACCTGAGGAAGGAGCAGTGCTCCGAAAGCTAGTGATTTGAAACAAACCTGTTGGACTTTAACCTGGCGTTGTAAGACTTCTTACTGTATCCTGGCTAAGACCGCGAACACACCCACCCAGAATCTTCCCAATTTTTCGCAACCCCAAAACATGTGCGCGTGATTCGCTGGCCCCCGCCCACACCTCTCACACTCATCTGCTACCCCCTGAAAGAACCCACTCATTCTCGCCCGAGTCATATGCATCCTGTGCACTTAAATTGTATCAGGCTCCCATCCTTGCACAAGAGGAGGTCCCGTTTACCCTTCGCAGCGCCTCACTCCATACTTCCCAATTGATTTCCCCTCCCAACTCCGTTTCCAATTTCTCCTTGATCTTCACCACCCACTCATCTCCCTGCTCCCCCAGCCACTTGTATATATCCCCAATTCATCCCTCCCCTTCCACATCTGGAAGAAACAGTCGCTCCAGCAGGTGTATCCCGGCAACCTCCTCCAGAACCCACTCCAGACCTTTTGTGTAATGTCCCTAATCTGCAGATACCTGAATTCACTCCCCCTCAGCAGCTCTATCCTCTCCCTTAGCTCCTCCAGACTGGTGAACCCATCCTCCAAATATAGATCCCTCACCTTGAGCAGCCCCCCTTCCCTCCACTTCCTGTATACTCTATCCACCCCCCCCAGCTCAAACCCATGATTCTCGCACAGCGGCATTAGCACCGACGTACCTTCCAACCTAAATTGCCTCCTCAACTGATTCCATATCATCACCGGGCTCCTTGAAAACCTACTCAGACACAGAAAGGATTGACAGATTGATAGCTCTTTCTCGATTCTGTGGGTGGTGGTGCATGGACATTCTTAGTTGGTGGAGCGATTTGTCTGGTTAATTCCAATAACGAACGAGACTCCCACATGCTAAATAGTTACGCGACCCCTGAGCGTGTAGAAGATTTTAGTTTAGACGGGCAGCATGGTCGGCGCAGGCTTGGAGGGCCGAAGGGCCTGTTTCTGTGCTGTACTTTTCTTTGTTCTCTTTGTTCTTTGTTCTACTCGGAGTCATTGGCAATGCTGCCGTCACCATCGCCCTCAAACTAGACCCCTTAGAAGATTCCTCCTCCATCCTAACCCACTCTACCCCTTCTCCTTGCCACCACCGCCGCACCTTGTCCACATTCGCTGCCCAGAACTCATGAAGCAAGTTGGGGGGACATGCTGGAATTCTTCATGCTTGAAAAGGTCAAATTTGAACTGAGGGGAAGGATGGAGGGGTTCTACAATTCATGGGCATTATTCATTATGCACTTTCGAGAATTGGATCGCATCGAACATTGTGGGGGGGGTGCTGGGAGGGTTGGGATGAGAGGGACTGTATGTGTTAATGGTGACTATGGGTGATGACTGATTCCTTTTTGTCATTTGTTTATGTGAACAAGCGGCCTAATGTCTGGGGTTTGGTGGGAGGATGGGATCGTTGTTTTGATATGGGGATTGACATTACATTCGTTACTGACTATTGTTTATTGTTGGGTGTAAACTTGAGAGAAAATGTGAAAAAGGAGGAGAATAAAAAATATTTAGGAAAAAATATATAATGAAGCAAGTTCAGCAACGCCAACCCCCCCTGCTGCCTCTGCATCTGTAGCAGGGTCCTCCCCACCCTTGGTACCTTCCCCACCCATACAAAGTCAGGAGTGATCGTGTCCACTTTCCGAAAAAAGGCCTTCAGTATAAAGATCGGGAAAATAAACAAGAAACTCGGCAGAATATTCATTTTCACCACTTGGACCCTCCCCGCCAGCGTTAAGTGCAGTGTATCCTGTGGTGATGTGCATCAATGTCAATACATGTAGGCTAGCTAGACACTAGAGGGAGCACGAGAAACATCACACACACACACACTCAACCAATAGATCAAGTAGATAGGACATGATCAATAGACATACACAATACACAAGGAGGTGACACGACCACAGGGGGGCATTACACCAACCTATATATAAAGGACACCACACACATGATCTACCTCTTTCCAGTGGAGACAGTCAGTGAGAACAGACACAAGATTGATTCAATATTACACGCACCACGTGGATTGCAGCAACTGGTTAGTCAGTCTGGGTAACTATAGTCGGATTAACAGTAGTGTCGAACCCGAGTAATAGAAGAGTAAATAGTTTAATAAACGTGTTGAAGTTATCTCCACGTCTGAACCTTCCTTTGTCAAGTGCACCACAAGGAAGCCGCTTATGTTACACCTACAACATAACAAATCATATCCCACCTCTTAAGATCCTCCCTCGCCTCCTCCACCAGCTTCGTTAGGTTCCACTTATGGAGCCCCGTCCATTCCCTCACTACCTGAATCCCCAAATATCTAAACCTATCCCTCGCTACCGTAAATGGCATTCCCCCCTAAATTAACCCGCTGTGCCAGCTCATTCACTGGGAATACCTCGCTTTTCCCTACATTTAGTTTGTATCCTGAGAACCCTCCAAACTTCCCAACAGGCCCATAATCCTTCCCATACTCTCCAATGGATCAGAAACATACAGCAAGAGGTCATCAGCATAGAGCGACACCCGATGCTCCCTCTGTCCCCTCATAATCCCCCGCCACTCCGCCGACCCCCTGAGAGCCATCACCAATGGCTCTATGGCCAGCACAAACAGCAGCGGCGACAGCGGGCACCCCTGCCTCGTTCCCCTGTGTAAGTCAAAGCTTCGTGAGCTCATATCATTCATCCTCACCCTTGCCCTTGGTGCCACATACAGCAACCGCACCCATGCCACAAATCTCCGCCCAAACCCAAACCTTCCCAAAACCTCGAAGTACCGCCACGCCATCTGATCCACATCCATGGATACCGCCACCTCCGGTACCAGAGCTCCCACACTCCTCCATCCTCCACACCAAAAGCCTAGCCAATACTTTCACATCCATGTTCAATAGTGATATGGGTCTATATGACCCACATTCCACCGGGTCCTTCCCCCTTTTTGGAATTAGTGTGATTACTGCCTGCATCATCGTCTCAGGCAACTCCCCCTTCTCCAATGTTTCATTAAATGCCCCCAACAGATGTGGCGCCAGGTCCATCGCAAATTCCTTATAAAATTCTGCCGAGTACCCATCCGGCCCAGGGGCCTTCCCCGACTTCATACCCCTGATACTATCCAGCACCTCCCTCAGCCCCAGGGGCTCCTCCGTCGCCTGCCTCTTTCCTTCCTCCACCTGGGGAAATTCCAGCTTGTTCAGAAACCCCGCCCCATGTCCCCCTCCTCTCCTCCAGGGTCCACCTCATAAAGTCCTTGGTAATACTCTCTAAATGCCTAATTTTTCTTCCCTGGCTCCGACATCACATCCCCAGCCCAGTGCATAACTTCAATAATTCCCTGGATGCAGCTTGCCTCCGCAGCTGGTGCGCCAGCATACAGCTCGTCTTCTCCCCATACTCATATTGCACCCCCCTTGCCCTCTGCAGTTGCCCTACCTCCCACCCCGTTGTCAGCCTGTCAAACTGCCCCTGCAACTTTTTCCTACTCGCCAATCCCTCCCCGGTGAGCACCCTCAAATATTCCCTGTCCACCTCCACTATCTCGCTCATGAGAAGGTGGGGGCCCCGGCTCACTTGACGGTGGCACATGTCTGTGTGCTGGCTGTGAGATGTGACCTCTTCAGAGTGGTGGAACTCACCACTCCATGGGACAAGACCGGGTTGACGCCCAGCACTCCCTCCTCCCGATCGGTGCTCATAGGACCCTGGGGTTCTCCTTGGGACAGAAGGCCAGCTGGTTCGAGTCCCGGATGCCCCTGCATCATGTGGCTCTGCCAGCCCTGCCGGTTCCACATGGTTCGCACCATCGTGTTGACACCCTTGGCGATGCTCCTCAGTGACTGGAACATACTCTGAAGCACCTGCCAATGCCCACCTGCGACTGGGATAAGCTCTGCAGAGCCTCGGTCATTCCCGTCTGAAAGCGGGACATGTCCCGCAGAACTTCATCAAGGTCAGCCTGGTACTGGGTGGCATCCTCCAGTGCGGCAGACATTCTGCCGAGACCCTCAGCCATGGTCGTCACCGACTGTGCAACGCCTTGGACACCTTCACTCATGGTGCCACCATCGTGCATCAGGCTCTCTACTGTGGTCGCCACCCTAGCAGTGTTGGCCTCAGTGCCACGCATTGCCAGGAACAGCACCAGCGCCCATAGCCTTTGGAACTCTTCCAAGTGGCTATGGATTTCCTGGACTGTCACTGACGTCTCCCTCTGAGCTGTAGGAGGCAGAGGGTGATGACAGATGGCTGCTTTAGTGACTTGAAGCCAGAGTCCAGTGGCGTACCACAGGGTGTTGGGTCCCTTATTAATGTTATTTACATAAACAACATAGATGACTACGTGGAAGGGTGGGGTAGGATCAGCAAGTTTGCTGATGACACAAAAATTGGCTGGGTGGTTAACAGTGAGATTAACAGGAAGATATAGACGGGATGGTCAAATTGGCAGAAAAGTGGCAGGTGAAATTTTATGCTGAAAGTGTGAGGTGATACACTTTGGAAAGAGTAATGTGACAAGGAAGGATTCAATGAATGGCACGACACTGGGACGTTCCGAAGAACAAAGGGACCTTGGTTTGATTGTCCATAGATCTCTGAAGGCAGAAGGGCAGGTTAATCGGGTGACAAAAGCAGGGAGGTCATGTTGGAGTTATATAGAACTTTGGTGAAACCACAGCTGGAGTACTGTGTGCACTTCGGGCCGCCATATTATAGGAAGGCTGTAATTGCACTGGAGGGGGTGCAGAGGCGTTTCACCAGGATGTTGCCGGGGATGGAACATTTTAGTTATGAAGAGAGGTTAGCTAGGATTGAGTTGTTTTCACTGGAGCAGAGAAAACTGAGGGGCTACCTGATTGAGGTGTACAAAGTTATGAGGGACGTAGACAGGGTTGATAGGGAGTGGTTGTTCTCCTTAGTTGAAGGGTCAGTTATGAGGGGATACAAGTTCAAGGTGAGGGGCAGGAGGTTTAGGGGGATTTGAGGAAAATTGTTTTACCCAGAGGGTGGTGACGGCCTGGAACGCACTGCCTGGGAGGGTGGTAGAGGTGGGTTGCCTCACATCCTTTAAAAAGTATTTGGATGAACACTTGGCACGTCAGAACATTCAAGGCTATGGGCCAAGTGCTGGTAAATGGGATTAGGTAGGCAGGTCAGGTGTTTTTCATGCGTCGGTGCAGACTCGATGGGCCAAAGAGCATCTTCTGCCTGTATTATTCCGTGATTCTGTGATAAGAAATAGTAGGGGAGGCCATTCAGCCCTTCAAACTCACTCCACCATTGAATGAGAACATAGCTGATCTTCTACTTCAACACCATTTTTCTGCACTATTCCCATATCAAAAGACAAAGAACATAGAACATAGAACATAGAAAATACAGCACAGAACAGGCCCTTCGGCCCACGATGTTGTGCCGAACCTTTGTCCTAGATTAATCATAGATTATCATTGAATTTACAGTGCAGAAGGAGGCCATTCGGCCCTTTGAGTCTGCACCGGCTCTTGGAAAGTGCACCCTACCCAAACTCAACACCTCCATCCAACACCAAGGGCAATTTGGACATTAAGGGCAATTTATCATTGGCCAATTCACCTAACCCGCACATCTTTGGACTGTGGGAGGAAACCGGAGCACCCGGAGGAAACCCACGCAGACACGGGGAGGACGTGCAGACTCCGCACAGACAGCGACCCAAGCCGGAACCGAACCTGGGACCCTGGAGCTGTGAAGCAATTGTGCTATCCACAATGCTACCGTGCTGCCCTTAAGAACAAATAAATCTACACTATATCATTTTACCGTAATCCATGTACCTATCCAATAGCTGCTTGAAGGTCCCTAATGTTTCCGACTCAACTACTTCCACAGGCAGTGCATTCCATGCCCCCACTACTCTCTGGGTAAAGAACCTACCTCTGATATCCCTCCTATATCTTCCACCTTTCACCTTAAATTTATGTCCCCTTGTAATGGTTTGTTCCAACCGGGGAAAAAGTCTCTGACTGTCTACTCTATCCATTCCCCTGATCATCTTATAAACCTCTATCAAGTCGCCCCTCATCCTTCTCCGTTCTAATGAGAAAAGGCCGAGCACCCTCAACCTTTCCTCGTAAGACCTACTCTCCATTCCAGGCAACATCCTGGTAAATCTTCTTTGCACCTTTTCCAAAGCTTCCACATCCTTCCTAAAATGAGGTGACCAGAACTGTACACAGTACTCCAAATGTGGCCTTACCAAAGTTTTGTACAGCTGCATCATCACCCCACGGCTCTTAAATTCACTCCCTCTGTTAATGAACGCGAGCACACCATAGGCCTTCTTCACAACTCTATCCACTTGAGTGGCAACTTTCAAAGATGTATGAACATAGACCCCAAGATCGCTCTGCTCCTCCACATTGCCAAGAACTCTACCGTTAACCCTGTATTCCGCATTCATATTTGTCCTTCCAAAATGGACAACCTCACACTTTTCAGGGTTAAACTCCATCTGCCACTTCTCAGCCCAGCTCTGCATCCTATCTATGTCTCTTTGCAGCCGACAACAGCCCTCCTTACTATCCACAACTCCACCAATCTTCGTATCGTCTGCAAATTTACTGACCCACCCTTCAACTCCCTCATCCAAGTCATTAATGAAAATCACAAACAGCAGAGGACCCAGAACTGATCCCTGCAGTACGCCACTGGTAACTGGGATCCAGGCTGAATATTTGCCATCCACCACCACTCTCTGACTTCTATCGGTTAGCCAGTTCGTTATCCAACTGGCCAAATTTCTCACTATCCCATGCCTCCTTACTTTCTGCATAAGCCTACCATGGGGAACTTTATCAAATGCCTTACTAAAATCCATGTACACTACATCCACTGCTTTACCTTCATCCACATGCTTGGTCACCTCCTCAAAGAATTCAATAAGACTGGTAAGGCAAGACCTACCCTTCACAAATCCGTGCTGACTATCCCTAATCAAGCAGTGTCCTTCCAGATGCTCAGAAATCCTATCCTTCAGGACCCTTTCCATTGCTTTGCCTACCACCGAAGTAAGACTAACTGGCCTATAATTCCCAGGGTTATCCCTAGTTCCTTTTTTGAACAGGGGCACGACATTCGCCACTCTCCAATCCCCTGGTACCACCCCTGTTGACAGTGAGGACGAAAAGATCATTGCCAACGGCTCTGCAATTTCATCTCTTGCTTCCCATAGAATCCTTGGATATATCCCGTCAGGCCCGGGGGACTTGTCTATCCTCAAGTTTTTCAAAATGCCCAACACATCTTCCTTCCTAACAAGTATTTCCTCGAGCTTACCAATCTGTTTCACACTGTCCTCTCCAACAATATCGCCCCTCTCATTTGTAAATACAGAAGAAAAGTACTCGTTCATGACCTCTCCTATCTCTTCAGACTCAATACACAATCTCCCGCTACTGTCCTTGATCGGACCTACCCTCGCTCTAGTCATTCTCATATTTCTCACATATGTGTAAAAGGCCTTGGGGTTTTCCTTGATCCTACCCGCCAAAGATTGTTTATGCCCTCTCTTAGCTCTCCTAATCCCTTTCTTCAGTTCCCTCCTGGCTATCTTGTATCCCTCCAATGCCCTGTCTGAACCTTGTTTCCTCAGCCTTACATAAGTCATCTTTTCCCTTTTAACAAGACATTCAACCTCTCTTGTCAACCATGGTTCCCTCACTCGACCATCTCTTCCCTGCCTGACAGGGACATACATATCAAGGACACGTAGCACCTGTTCCTTGAACAAGTTCCACATTTCACTTGTGTCCTTCCCTGCCAGCCTATGTTCCCAACTTATGCACTTCAATTCTTGTCTGACAACATCGTATTTACCCTTCCCCCAATTGTAAACCTTGCCCTGTTGCACGTACCTATCCCTCTCCATTACTAAAGTGAAAGTCACAGAATTGTGGTCACTATCTCCAAAATGCTCCCCCACTAACAAATCTATCACTTGCCCTGGTTCATTACCCAGTACTAAATCCAATATTGCCCCTCCTCTGGTCGGACAATCTACATACTGTGTTAGAAAAGCTTCCTGGACACACTGCACAAACACCACCCCATCCAAACTATTTGATCTAAAGAGTTTCCACTCAATATTTGGGAAGTTAAAGTCGCCCATGACTACAACCCTATGACCTCTGCACCTTTCCAAAATCTGTTTCCCAATCTGTTCCTCCACATCTCTGCTACTATTGGGGGGCCTATAGAAAACTCCTAACAAGGTGACTGCTCCTTTCCTATTTCTGACTTCAACCCATACTACCTCAATAGGGCGATACTCCTCGAACTGCCTTTCTGCAGCTGTTATACTATCTCTAATTAATAATGCCACCCCCCCCCACCTCTTTTACCACCCACCCTAATCTTATTGAAACATCTATAACCAGGGACCTCCAACAACCATTTCTGCCCCTCTTCTATCCAAGTTTCCGTGATGGCCACCACATCGTAGTCCCAAGTACCGATCCATGCCTTAAGTTCACCCACCTTATTCCTGATGCTTCTTGCGTTGAAGTATACACACTTCAACCCATCTCCGTGCCTGCAAGTACTCTCCTTTGTCAGTGTTCCCTTCCCCACTGCCTCATTACACGCTTTGGCGTCCTGAATATCGGCTACCTTAGTTGCTGGACTACAAATCCCGTTCCCATTCCCCTGCCAAATTAGTTTAAACCCTCCCGAAGAGTACTAGAAAACCTCCCTCCCAGGATATTGGTGCCCCTCTGGTTCAGATGCAACCCGTCCTGCTTGTACAGGTCCCACCTTCCCCAGAATGCACTCCAATTATCCAAATACCTGAAGCCCTCCCTCCAAACAAAGACCAATAGAGCACAGGAACAGGCCCTTAGGCCCTCCAAGTCTGTACCGGTCATGATACCAACCTTTGCCAAAACCTTCAGCACTTGCATGTGCCGTATCCCTCTATACCCATCCTATCCATGTGTTTGTCAAGATGTCTTTTGAATGCCGTTAATGTATCTGCTTCCACAACCTCCCCTGGCAACGCGTTCTAGGCGCTCACCACCCTCTGCATAAAAATCTGCCTCGCACATTTCCTCTAAACATTGCCCCACAGACCTTAAACCTATGCCCCCTGGTGACTGACCCCTCCACCCTGGGAAAGAGGGCCTGCCTATCCACTCTATCCATGCCCCTCATAATCTTGTAGACCTCTATCAGGTCACCCCTCAACCTCCGTCTTTCTTATGAAAACAGTCTGAGTCTATTCAGCCTCTCCACATAGCTAACACCCTCCAGACCAGGCAACATCCTGGTGAACCTCCTCTGACCTCTCCAAAGCCTCCGCATCCTTCTGGTAATGTGGCGACCAGAATTGTGCACAATGTTCTAAGTGCGGCCTTACCAAGGTTCTATACAACTGCAGCACGACTTGCCAGTTTTTATATTCATATCAGGGACTTATATCCCTTTATGATTTTAAGATGTAGAAATCTATCGATCTCAGTCTTGGACATACCCAATGACTGAGCTCCACCGCCCCACGGGGAAGAGAATTTCAAAGATTCACCACCCTCTGAGTGAAGAAACCCTTCCTCAGCTCAGTCCTAAATGTCCTGCCCCTTATTCTGAGACTGTGTCCCCTGGTTCCAGACTCACCCCCCAGCCAGGGGGAAGCATCTTTCCTGCATCTACCCTGTCGAGCCCTGTAAGAATTTTGAATGAGATCTTCTCTCATTCTTCTAAATTCCAGGGATAAAGGCCCAGTCTGTTTAACCTTTCCTCAAAGGACAATCCCTCCATCCCAGGAATTAGTCTGGTGAACCTTCATTGCAATTCCTCTATGGCAAGTATATTTTTCCTGAGGTAAAACGGCACGCAATACTCCAGGTGAAGTCTCACCGAAGCTTTATTTAACTGTAGTAAGACATCTTTACTCCTGAACTCAAATCCTCTTGTAATAAAGTCCAACCTACCATTTGCCTTCTTAATTGTTTCCTGTGCCTGCGTGTTATCTCTCAGTGACTCATGAACAAGGACACCCAAGTTCTTTGAAGTTCAAACTCAGCCAGCTTCTCACAATTCCTCTACATTGCTCACATTCCTCTACATTGTATTCCATCTGCCAAAATATTGTTCACTCGCTCAGCCTCTCCAAACCCGCTTGAAGCATCTTCGCATCCTCCTTACAACTCACACTTCACTAGTGTTGTCATATATGTGTCATGGGAAATATTCAGTTAAACCCCACTGTTGTGTTCTGTGATATAACGGCTGTAATGATGTACACAGAACACATAATTGTTAATAACTATAAAGTTGATTTATTAATAAGCACGTGGAAATGATAACTAATGAATTATAATACAGACGATGGCTATTAAATGAATTCAGTGGACTCTCCTGGAGCTACTCAAAATGCGACTGTCTTCTTGTCCGACTCACTCCCAACTGGTGGGTGTCTCAAGTCACATGATAGATCTGTAACACCACCTGCTGGTCGTAGGTCGCACCGCTAACTATGTGCACTGATAGACAACTATATTCATTGATGTGTACATGCATATCACCACACCCACATTCAAATCATTGATGTGGATTGTGAATATCTGGAGCCCAAGCACTGATCCTTGCTATGACCCACTAGTCACAGCCTACTAACTTGCGAATGACCCATTTTTGCCACTCTGGCCAGACTTTTATGTTGAATGCGTGCACGGCGCCCAACCCTGGATTGGGTGAAATTGTGTGTTAAGACATCAGGCTTGCAGCCCAACATCATCACACTCATCCACATCATTACAGTTGACGGGCACATGTGGGATTGGAAGTGGGCCAATCAACAAACAAATAGAAAATTAAGTTAATTGAGAGCCACTTGTCAGCGGTTTAACAGGGCCGACCCATTTTTCCATTTGGCGGACAGGCTAATCAGCCAGGAATTTCACGGTTTCATTACAAACTCCATCCAGAGCAGGTCTGGGGTTAAAATAAACATAGGAAGATGCAGAAAGATGAGCTGTGATACCAGGTGCTTGAATTTATTTGGTGTGATTTACTGAACTCGTTTCATTTTTTACATTTACTACAGCTCGCTGAGGCAGCTCCAGAGCAGCGATCAACCTTCAGAGGGTACCCGCTCACACCCTCACTTCCCTTGGTGCCCACCCTCTTCCTGCACCGTCTCCAACCCCACCGCACCCAACCCCCGAGATCACCCAACATGACATCGCCCAACACCACCCCCCTCCCCTGCCGGCGGCGCTGAATCTCTCTCAGAATGTATTTCATGACGGCTGTCAGTTCATTGGCAGCCAGGATAAAGGCATGGTTGGGGGCCAAGTGTGATCAGAAGTGCACAATGTGTCCTCTTCCAGACTTGCCAAACAAGTCCGCCCAATGAGTGCAGGAGCCAGGCCTCTGTTTTGTTTCCGTTAGCCAATTCTCAATCCATACTAACATATTGGGCATGATTAAATGGAAAAATGTAATTTGGGGCGCATTTGGCAGGATATTTCTCGACAGCCGTGTTGACGAGATCGCAGCCCATATTCAACAGCATTTCATGCTGAAAATGAGCCCTCATGAGCTTCTCACTGTGGTGATATGCATCACCGTATATACACAAGGGGTTAATGTAAATACACTACAACTCAGTAAACACTAGAGGAGCACCGGAGATGTCATGATATGCAAACATGCAGCTAATGAACACTTAGAATAGGACACAACCAATGAGCAGTCAAGACACCCAGAGGTGGCATTACCACTAGGGGGCATTACACAACCCATATAAAAGGACAGGGCACACATACGCTGTCTCTTTCCACAGACTGACACTTAGAGAGTACATCAGGGTTGATCAGAAGCATCACAACCAGCACGTGGCTTAGAGCAGACTGGTTTAGTTAGACTGAGTTACTACAGTTAGATTAGCAGGAGAGTCAAACTCATTTAAGAACTGTGTTAATAGTTCAATAAACATATTGAACTCATTACAAAGCATACATCAATGAAGCAGCTTATGCTACATGAAGAAGTATAACACATCATGGTACCAGTAGTGCCTGTTCAATCTACTTAGTTCAACTCAGCAAGATCAGTGACAACCAGCAACAGCACCCAGGCAAGATGATCGAGATTCCGGTTCCTCAGCAACTCAGGTACCACGGCAATCTTAGTGCCAACTGGCGTGCATTCAAGCAGAGATTTCAGCTTTACCTGGAAGCAACCGACTTAAATGGCATGGCCAATGCTAAAAAGATAGCTCTTCTACTCACCATTGCAGGTGAGCATGCAACAGAGATCTGCAACTCCTTCAAATACTCCAAAGGGCAGGACAAAAAAGACTTCCAGACAGTCCTGGACAAGTTTGAAAACTACTGCGAGGTAAACACAAAAGAAATCGGTAAAACTGGCTCCTATACTCACCACGAGGCAGAGGTAGGGATGCAACAGAAGCAAACGTCATTTTTGATTGGCAGCCATCTTGCGCGTATCCAGCCGGCCCAGTCCGCACATGCGCAGTTCCCGGGAAGACGCAAACCGGAAAAACAGTTCCTAGAAGAGCGCACAGTAAAGGAACCTCGGTGTACCGCATGCGCAATTTAGTCCTATGCATGACGTCACGAGCGTCATGATGTCAGAGGCCCTGGACCACGCCAACTTAAAGGGGAAATGTCCGAAAATTAAAAAGAGTTTTAAAGCCACAAAACACAATTCTTTCACCTCAAAAGACAGAACAATGCCTGAACTTCTACCAGTAGATGAAAATAACCTCCTCAGAATCCTGCAACAAGCAGTTAGCACCGCCCAAAGAGATGATTTGGTCCTTGATGACTACGACTCAGAAGATTATTTCATCATTGGACGTAGCGAGCACCGTAACAAATCCAAACCGCAACGAGATGATTTGTACATTGAAGCATCCTGCACAAACATGGATGAGTTCTTCGGATTTGAGGATCCTCAGCCCAGCATAGACGACATCCCGACCCATGAGTACAGGATTCTGCTGCGGCCTGACGCCTAGAGACAGAGAGAGGTACAAGCCCACAGAGAGCGGCCTGACGCCACACCAGTGGTCCACGCACCACGAAGAGTTGTCCACGCACCGCGAATTGTCCCCGACTCCACACACAGGGTGGTCCACGCACCACGAAGAGTCCTCGACTCCACACAGAGAGCGATGAAAGACTCCACAACGAGACCACTGCACGACTCCGTTGAGAGCGCACAGATCGGCTCCACAGCGAGGCCACTGCACGACTCCACGCAGGGAATGATGCCAGGCTCCACAGAAAGAGCGATACAAGCCTCCACAGCGAACTCGTTGACAGACTCCACAATGGGAGCAACTCAAGACTCCAAAGCACAGTCCATGCATGAACAAGACCATGAAAGTCTATCCACCTTATCTGAGCAACCAGCAGACGATGCAAGTCTGCCACGCTCACGCAAACAACAGAAAGACTATGACAGTCCACCCAGATTACTTGAGCCACCAGAAGAAGACTCTGACAGTCTACCCAGCTCATCTAACCAACAAGAAGACACTGAAGGTCTACTCACTGTATGTGAGGCAAGTGACAAAGGCATCATAATTCCCATACCAGGGGTGGGATTCTCCGACCTCCCGCCGGGTCAGAGAATCGGCGGGGGGCGTCGTGAATCCCACCCCCGCCAGCCGCCGAATTGTCCGGCACTGAAAATTTGTCGGGGGCGGGAATGGTGCCGCACCAGTCGGCGGGCCCCCCCCCCCCCCAGCGATTCTCCGGCCCGCGATGGGCCGAAGTCCCGCTGCTGTAATGCCGGTCCCGCCGGCGTGAATCAAACCACCAACCTCACCGGTGGGACTGGCGGCGCGGGCGGGATCCGGGGTCCTGGAGGCAATTTGGCCCCGGGGTGTGCCCCCCTGGTGGCCTGGCCTACATTTGGGGCCCACCGATCCGCAGGCAGGCCTGTGCCGTGGGGGGCACTCTTTTCCTTCCGCGTCGGCCATCGCCTCCGCGATGGCCGACGGGGAAGTGACAACCCCCTGCGCATTTTGCAAGCGTCTGGGGCCGACTGTGGTCCAGAGTCACCGAGGCCAGTGCAGTAATGGAGAGTTCTGGTCGGGCAGCGTTTAGTCGGCTGTGCTGGGGCCCCATCCAAGATGGCATCACCCATGGGTCGCACATGCTGTCCGGAGATGAAGAAGATGGCGGTGGTGAGGGACAAAATGGCGGCACCCACCCATCCAGCGTGGTGTCCAGGGGACAAAATGGTCGCGCCCGCGGGTCGCACGTGGCCTTAGGTTAGGGGGGTGGCGGTGAGCGCTGGGCGGTCGGGGCCTGAAAGGGGGGTTGCCAATAGTCGCTGGAGACCCCCACATAGTGGCCCTTCTTGCCGCACCCTTTACAGGTGGCGGTGCGGGCCGGGCAGCGCGGGCCGGGATGATTCGCCTGCCCGCGGAAGAAACAGCGGTGTCCGGTGGCGTTAGCGGGCCGTCTCGCCGCGCAGGCTTGCGGGGTCAGGGGAAAAGTCTGAGGGGCTGCCGCTACGGGGTGCCACGCAGCCCAGGGGGCCGCCGCGCGAACGGATGCAAAGGACAGCGCATTTTTATAGGCAACGTCCATGGACCCTGCCAGGGCCCGTGCCTCAGTAAGTCCCAGAGTGTCCATTTCTAGGAGCCTTCGGCGGATATCGGGGGAGGTCATACCTGCCACGAAAGCAGCCCTGATCAAATGTTCCGTGTGCTCGCTTCCCGAAACTGGCGGGCAGCCACAGTTTCGGCCCAGCACCAGCAGCGCCCGGTAGAAGTCTTCCAACGTTTCCTCGGGGCTTTGCCTCCTAGTCGCCAGCAGGTGACGAGCGTAGACCTGGTTCACAGGGCGAACTGTCTTTCTAGCAGCTCAATCGCGGCAGCATAATTCGCCACCTCCTCGATAAGAGGGTAGATCCCAGGGCTGACCCGTGAGTGTAGGAGATGCATCTTTTGTCCTTCCGTGGGGGTGTCGGCGGCCGTGTCGAGGTAGCCCTTAAAGCATTCCAGCCAATGTTTGAAGATAGCAGCAGAGTTGTCCGCGTGGGGGCTGAGCTGAAGGCACTCCGGTTTGATATGGAGATCCATCCTTTCAACTGAAGTTGTAGCAGATTAAATTGATGTGCAATCAATTACTCTCAAGACGAAGTGATTCATAACTGAAGGCTTTAATCTGCTAGAACTCTTCCCCAGCAGCTTCGATACAGAAAGTGAAGGCTGCTGGGACGGCATCAGTTCTTATACTCCGCCTCTCAGGGCGGAGCTATGTACATCAACCAATGGTAGTCTCCTGGGTCTAACCAATGGTCATCCACCTCTCAGGTACCGCAATACCTGGTATTACCACAGCCACAGAGGTGAGCATCCACTGCCCCTTCACCCAGACAATCTGTGTCAAGTGAGTTGTTCAGGTCTGACAAAATTATCCTTCCCTCGCACTGACAGCGGGTGGAATTCTCCGCAGCCCGACGCCAAAATCGGGATCGGCAATCGGACGGAGAATGGCTTCCGACGCCGGAATCAGGGCAGTCGCCGGTTTGACGCTGGTTCACGATGCTCCGCCCCTTCCAAATCGTGTCACCAGGACGCGCACCACGCACAGTCGCAATGCCGTTGCCGTGTCTTTCGCCGGCCCACCTGCGATGCTCCGCTCCCGGTGGGCCGTGTGGTCCCAGCAGTCGGGAACCTGACGTGCTGGCTGCGGACAGTGTCTAGCGCAGCCACAGTTGTCCGGGACCCGTTCTGATAGCCGGGGGGGGGGGGGCTTCTGCTAGAGCTGGGGGGAGTGGTCGGGGTGGGCGGGTATGCGGTTCATCAGGGCTGCGCCACGTTTTCCGGCACGACCGGTGCATGTCAGCCCTGCGCATGTGCTGCCCGTGACCCGATGATCCTCTGGCCATTTTCCGCATGATCCGAGGGTGTTACACGCGGCGCCATTGCTAGCCCCTCACAGGTACCTGAATCGTTGAGGGGTTCACGCGGATCCTCCGTTGGCGCCTGCACTTAGCCTCAGGAACAGAGAATACCGCACCACATGTCTGTTGTCTCGCAGGATCTCCATCTGATGAGGCCAGCCATCCAGAGTCATTCCCCCTCCCTGCCACCCAAGAGACCACCTCAAAAGAGAGCTGCGTCGAGGTGTTATTGCTGTCATCCCCACATTTCAGCATGGCATCACACACCTCAATGGGTGACATTAGTGGACAGGCTTCTGGGGCGCAATCTGGTGAGCACCACACAGTTGCAGACGCACATCAGGCGGAGGCATGAACAGCCAAGCAAGTCAGCAGTCGAGGTCTGTTGGATCCCAGGATTCAGCTGGGTCCCAGTCAAATCCCGAGCCTCTGGACAAGGTTTTCCCAGAGCTGATTCAAATGATAGGACAAAGCTATGACATTCAGCAGGAATTCAAAAGGCTACAGGCACAGGAGATGGTGCCAACATTACGTGGCACTGAGGCCAAGACTGCTAGGGTGGCGACCGCAGTGGAAAGGGAGCATGACGTATGGCTTAGTCTGCAAAATCATGGCTGAGGGCCTTGACATGATGTCCCAGTCACTGAGGCACATGTCCCAGATGCAGGTGGACATTGCCGAGGCACTGCAGAGCATGGCCCAGTCACAGAGGAGCATCGCTGAAGACATCGGCATCATGGTGCAGACAATGGGGAGCCGCCAGGACTGACTGGCCCATATGACTCAGAGACCTCTGGCGTTCACTCCAGCTGCCCCTCTGTCACTTGGCCCATGGAATCCCCCAGAGCCCTACGGCACCCTCAGGGAGGAGGAAGCACTGGAGGCCAAACCAGAGCCTTCCACTGTGGAGACGACGGCAGTCTCCAGTTTTTCCGATTCCCCCCATGCTGACACGGCGCTTCTCAAGGGCAGCGGGCAGAACCGGGTGGCACGACAATGCCTGTGGTACCAGTCGGCCGGGGCCCGCCGGCTCAGGGCCCGCCAAAGAATGTCCGCGAAATGCCTCAAAGGCCATAGGGCGCAGAAAACAGCAGGATGCCTCCACTTATGATGTGCATACCTAGACATAGCACTAGGTCACGAAAGAGCAAGAAGAATGAGGATAACTGAGTGGGGGGGGGGGGGGGGTAGGGGGGTCACTATCTGCAGCCAGGGAAATATAAAATGTTCACAATTTAAACATGTGGGCTGCACGGTAGCTCAGTGGTTAGCACAGTTGCTTCACAGCTCCAGGGTCCCAGGTTCGATTCCCGGCTTGGGCCACTGTCTGTGAGGAGTTTGCACGTTCTCCCCGTGTCTGCGTGAGTTTCCTCCGGGTGCTCCGGTTTCCTCCCACAGTCGAAAGATGTGCAGGTTAGGTGAATTGGCCATGATAAATTGCCCTCAGTGTCCGAAAAGGTTAGGTTGGGTTACGGGGATTGGGTGGAGGTTTGGGGCTTAGGTGGGGTGCTCTTTCCAAGGGATGGTTGTGGTAGTAACCACTAGTGGCATATTATATGTATTACGGCACTGCCCGTATATTAAGGGTACAACGGTAAATCCCTGCCTGCTGGCTCCACCCAGCAGGCGGCGTATAAAAGTGTGTGCTCTCCGATGCTGCAGCCATTCTGGTTCCAGCTACAGGAGGCACAACATCTTGCTCAATAAAGCCTCGATTGTTCCACTATTCTCATCTTTGTGGTAATAGATAGTGCATCAATTTATTGAGCAAGATTTTTTAAACGATGGATCTCCGCATCAAACCTGATCGCCTGCAGCTGATCCCGCAAGCAGCCAACGCTATGTCCACCTTTGACCACTGGGTAACCTGTTTCGAAAGCTACCTCAGGACAGCCGCTGAAGAACCCTCGGACTCGCAGAAGCTCCAAGTCCTCTATTCACGGATGCGCCCTGACATTTTTCCCCTCATCCGGATGTGCCCACTTACTCCGAAGCGATGGAGTTCCTGAACAAAGAACAAAGAACAAAGAAATGTACAGCACAGGAACAGGTCCTTCGGCCCTCCAAGCCCGTGCCGACCATACTGCCCGACTAAACTACAATCTTCTACACTTCCTGGGTCCGTATCCTTCTATTCCCATCCTATTCATATATTTGTCAAGATGCCCCTTAAATGTCCCTATCGTCCCTGCTTCCACTACCTCCTCCGGTAGCGATTTCCAGGCACCCACTACCCTCTGCGTAAAAAACTTGCCTCGTACATCTACTCTAAACCTTGCCCCTCTCACCTTAAACCTATGCCCCCTAGTAATTGACCCCTCTACCCTGGGGAAAAGCCTCTGACTATCCACTCTGTCTATGCCCCTCATAATTTTGTATACCTCTATCAGGTCTCCCCTCAACCTCCTTCGTTCCAGTGAGAACAAACCGAGTTTATTCAATCGCTCCTCATAGCTTATGCCCTCCATACCAGGCAACATTCTGGTAAATCTCTTCTGCACCCTCTCGAAAGCCTCCACATCCTTCTGGTAGTGTGGCGACCAGAATTGAACACTATACTCCAAGTGTGGCCTAACTAAGGTTCTATACAGCTGCAACATGACTTGCCAATTCTTATACTCAATACCCCGGCCAATGAAGGCAAGCATGCCGTATGCCTTCTTGACTACCTTCTCCACCTGTGTTGCCCCTTTCAATGACCTGTGGACCTGTACTCCTAGATCTCTTTGACTTTCAATACTCTTGAGGGTTCTACCATTCACTGTATATTCCCTACCTGCATTAGACCTTCCAAAATGCATTACCTCACATTTGTCCGGATTAAACTCCATCTGCCATCTCTCCGCCCAAGTCTCCAGACAATCTAAATCCTGCTGTATCCTCAGACAGTCCTCATCGCTATCCGCAATTCCACCAACCTTTGTGTTGTCTGCAAACTTACTAATCAGACCAGTTACATTTTCCTCCAAATCATTTATATATACTACAAACAGCAAAGGTCCCAACACTGATCCCTGTGGAACACCACTGGTCACAGCCCTCCAATTAGAAAAGCATCCCTCCATTGCTACCCTCTGCCTTCTATGGCCTAGCCAGTTCTGTATCCACCTTGCCAGTTCACCCCTGATCCCGTGTGACTTCACCTTTTGTACTAATCTACCATGAGGGACCTTGTCAAAGGCCTTACTGAAGTCCATATAGACAACATCTACTGCCCTACCTGCATCAATCATCTTAGTGACCTCCTCGAAAAACTCTATCAAGTTAGTGAGACACGACCTCCCCTTCACAAAACCGTGCTGCCTCTCACTAATACGTCCATTTGCTTTCAAATGGGAGTAGATCCTGTCTCGAAGAATTCTCTCCAGTAATTTCCCTACCACTGAAGTAAGGCTCACCGGCCTGTAGTTCCCGGGATTATCCTTGCTACCCTTCTTAAACAGAGGAACAACATTGGCTATTCTCCAGTCCTCCGGGACATCCCCTGAAGACAGCGAGGAGCCAAAGATTTCTGTCAAGGCCTCAGCAATTTCCTCTCCAGCCTCCTTCAGTATTCTGGGGTAGATCCCATCAGGCCCTGGGGACTTATCTACCTTAATATTTTTTAAGACACCCAACACCTCGTCTTTTTGGATCACAATGTGACCCAGGCTATCTACACCCCCTTCTCCAGACTCAACATCTACCAATTCCTTCTCTTTGGTGAATACTGATGCAAAGTATTCATTTAGTACCTCGCCCATTTCCTCTAGCTCCACACATAGATTCCCTTGCCTATCCTTCAGTGGGCCAACCCTTTCCCTAGCTACCCTCTTGCTTTTTATGTACGTGTAAAAAGCCTTGGGATTTTCCTTAACCCTATTTGCCAATGACTTTTCATGACCCTTTCTAGCCCTCCTGACTCCTTGCTTAAGTTCCTTCCTACTTTCCTTATATGCCACACAGGCTTCGTCTGTTCCCAGCCTTTTAGCCCTGACAAATGCCTCCTTTTTCTTTTTGACGAGGCCTACAATATCTCTCGTCATCCAAGGTTCCCGAAAATTGCCGTATTTATCTTTCTTCCTCACAGGAACATGCCTGTCCTGTATTCCTTTCAACTGACACTTGAAAGCCTCCCACATGTCAGATGTTGATTTGCCCTCAAACATCCGCCCCCAATCTATGTTCTTCAGTTCCCGCCTAATATTGTTATAATTAGCCTTCCCCCAATTTAGCACATTCATCCTCGGACCACTCTTATCCTTGTCCACCAGTACTTTAAAACTTACTGAATTGTGGTCACTGTTACCAAAATGCTCCCCTACTGCAACATCTACCACCTGGCCGGGCTCATTCCCCAATACCAGGTCCAGTACCGCCCCTTCCCTAGTTGGACTGTTTACATATTGTTTTAAGAAGCCCTCCTGGATGCCCCTTACAAACTCCGCCCCGTCTAAGCCCCTGGCACTAAGTGAGTCCCAGTCAATATTGGGGAAGTTGAAGTCTCCCATCACCACAACCCTGTTGTTTTTACTCTTTTCCAAAATCTGTCTACCTATCTGCTCCTCTATCTCCCGCTGGCTGTTGGGAGACCTGTAGTATACCCCCAACATTGTGACTGCACCCTTCTTATTCCTGATCTCTACCCATATAGCCTCACTGCCCTCTGAGGTGTCCTCTCGCAGTATAGCTGTGATATTCTCCCGAACAAGTAGCGCAACTCCGCCTCCCCTTTTACATCCCCCTCTATCCCGCCTGAAACATCTAAATCCTGGAACGTTTAGCTGCCAATCCTGCCCTTCCCTCAACCAGGTCTCTGTAATGGCAACAACATCATAGTTCCAAGTAGTAATCCAAGCTCTAAGTTCATCTGCCTTACCCGTAATGCTCCTTGCATTAAAACATATGCACTTCAGGCCACCAGACCCGCTGTGTTCAGCAACTTCTCCCCGTCTGCTCTGCCTCAGAGCCACACTGTCCCTATTCCCTAGTTCTCCCTCAATGCTCTCACCTTCTGACCTATTGCTCCCGTGCCCACCCCCCTGCCATACTAGTTTAAACCCTCCCGTGTGACACTAGCAAACCTCGCGGCCAGGATATTTATGCCTCTCCGGTTTAGATGCAACCCGTCCATCTTATACAGGTCACACCTGCCCCGGAAGAGCTCCCAGTGGTCCAGATAACGGAAACCCTCCCTCCTACACCAGCTGTTTAGCCACGTGTTTGTCTGCTCTATCTTCCTATTTCTAGCCTCACTGGCACGTGGCACAGGGAGTAATCCCGAGATTACAACCCTCGAGGTCCTGTCTTTTAACTTTCTGCCTAGCTCCCTGAACTCCTGCTGCAGGACCTCATGCCCCTTCCTGCCTATGTCGTTAGTACCAATATGTACAACGACCTCTGCCTGTTTGCCCTCCCCCTTCAGGATTCCCTCTACCCGTTCGGAGACATCCTGGACCCTGGCACCAGGGAGGCAACATACCATCCTGGAGTCTCTTTCACGTCCACAGAAGCGCCTATCTGTGCCCCTGACTATAGAGTCCCCTATTACTATTACTCTTCTGCGCTTTGACCCTCCCTTCTGAACATCAGAGCCAGCCGTGGTGCCACTGCTCTGGCTGCTGCTGTTTTCCCCTGATAGGCTATCCCCCCGACAGTATCCAAAGGGGTATATCTGTTCGAGAGGGGGACAACCACAGGGGATTCCTGCACTGACTGCCTGCCCTTTCTGGTGGTCACCCATTTCTCTGCCTGCACCTTGGGTGTGACCACATTTACATAACTGCGATCTATGACACTTTCCGCCACCTGCATGCTCCTAAGTGCATCCAATTGCTGCTCCAACCGAACCATGCGGTCTGTGAGGAGCTGCAGTTGGGTGCACTTTCTGCAGATGAAGCCATCCGGGACGCTGGAAGCCTCCCGGACCTGCCACATTACGTTCGACCACTCAATCAAGTATACGCCAGGCACCTCCTGGCTACAAGACAGCAACTCCCCGGGGAGTCTCTGGACGATTTCTGGCGCGCCCTGCACATCCTTGGTAGGAACTGTGACTGCCAGGCAGTTTCGGCAGTCCAGCACACAGAACGTTTAATTAGAGAAGCTTACATCACGGGCATGAGGTCTGCGTACGTCCGCCAGCGGCTACTGGAAGGGGCCACGCTTGATCTTGCAGGAACTAGGCAGCTCGTTAATTCGTTAGAATGGCCTCCCGTAACGTTCAGTCCTACACCCCGACCGCGCGGCACCCTCATGGGCATCGTGGGCCCCACCAACTGCTGACACCAGCTCACCGCAAGCCTGAGCCGCGCGGCAGTCAGCCAACTCTGGGGGGCCCAAGTGTTATTTTTGTGGGCAAAACAAACACCCCAGGCAGCGCTGCCCAGCGCGGAGCGTGACCTGCAACGGGTGTGGGAAGAAAAGACACTTCGCTTCTGTTCGGCAGGCCTGGTCGGTCGCCGCTGTTTTCCGGCCCGGCGTCCCTACACCCTCCGCGTGCGGCACGTGGGTGCCGCCATCTTCCTCACCGCAAGCCACGTGCGGCCCGTGGGTGCCGCCATCTTTGATGCCGCTCGCCATGTGCGCCCCGTGGGCGCCGCCATCTTCGGTGCCATTTTGGACGGCACCTCAGGACTCCTGCTCGTCTGGCCATTCATCGTCTGCCGCTACCTCCGCCACCGCTGACCAGCCCGGGACCTCCCAGCATCTGCCGCAGCTCGACTCTATGACCCTGGATCAGTCCCGGCCTCGCGACCGAGACGACGACGGTGAAGATCGATTGGCGCGAGACGACCTGTTTTTTTGACTCCGGGAGGACAGACCATCCCATTACGGTAAGGCGCTGCTCCCTCCCGGTATACCCCGTCACCCAGAAAATCTCGCTGGCCTCCGGATCCTATTCCGTGGAAATCCGGGGGTACTGCATCGCGGCCCTCACTGTCCAAGGCGTAGAGTTCAGCAACTTACTTACCTTGCAGGTCAGCTGTTTAGTTCGGGATTGAGAGAGAGCCGGGACCTTAGAATCAGCGCGGGAATTTGAAAAAGCGGGGGAGCTGCGAGGCAGAGGGGACCGTTTAAAAGGTCGCTGCCTGGGTGAGGCCCAGTCGATTTCAGCAGGTGCGGAGCAGGCTAGTCCATTTCAGCGGGGGCAGTGCGGAAGTGATTTCTGGGAGGTAAGTCTCTCCTTTAAATTTTTTTATTTATTTTTTTAATTTTAGTGTTTAAGGTGGGAACAGGAAGTCGACCCGCGGACTTCTGGGAAGACCCTCACCAATAAATTCTGGTGGAGAGGAAGTTAGAGGGATGGCAGGGAAGGGAGTGCAATGTTCCTCCTGCAGGATGTTTGAGGTGAGGGATACCGTTAGTGTCCCTGCTGATTTTACCTGCAGGAAGTGCTGCCATCTCCAGCTCCTCCAAGGCCGAGTTAGGGAACTGGAGCTGGAGTTGGAAGAACTTCGGATCATTTGGGAGGCAGAGGGGGTCATAGATAGAAGCTTCAGGGAATTAGTTACACCAAAGATTGGAGATAGATGGGTAACTGTAAGAGGGACTGGGAAAAAGCAGTCAGTGCAGGGATCCCCTGCGGTCGTTCCCCTGAGAAACAAGTATACCGCTTTGGGGGGGGGGGACTTACCAGGGGTAAGCCATGGGGTACGGGCCTCTGGCACGGAGTCTGTCCCTGTTGCTCAGAAGGGAAGGGGGGAGAGGAGCAGAGCATTAGTAATTGGGGACTCGATAGTCAGGGGCACAGATAGGAGATTTTGTGGGAGCGTGAGAGACTCACGTTTGGTATGTTGCCTCCCAGGTGCAAGGGTACGTGATGTCTCGGATCGTGTTTTCCGGGTCCTTAAGGGGGAGGGGGAGCAGCCCCAAGTCGTGGTCCACATTGGCACTAACGACATAGGTAGGAAAGGGGATACGGATGTCAGGCAGGCTTTCAGGGAGCTAGGATGGAAGCTCAGAACTAGAACAAACAGAGTTGTTCTCTCTGGGTTGTTGCCCGTGCCACGTGATAGTGAGATGAGGAATAGGGAGAGAGAGCAATTAAACACGTGGCTACAGGGATGGTGCAGGCGGGAGGGATTCAGATTTCTGAATCACTGGGGCTCTTTCTGGGGAAGGTGGGACCTCTACAGACAGGATGGTCTACATCTGAACCTGAGGGGCACAAATATCCTGGGGGGGAGATTTGTTAGTGCTCTTTGGGGGGGTTTAAACTAATGCAGCAGGGGCATGGGAACCTGGATTGTAGTTTTAGGGTAAGGGAGAATGAGAGTATAGAGGTCAGGAGCTCAGATTTGACGTCGCAGGAGGGGGCCAGTGTTCAGGTAGGTGGTTTGAAGTGTGTCTACTTCAATGCCAGGAGTATACGAAATAAGATAGGGGAACTGGCAGCATGGGTTGGTACCTGGGACTTCGATGTTGTGGCCATTTCGGAGACATGGATAGAGCAGGGACAGGAATGGATGTTGCAGGTTCCGGGGTTTAGGTGTTTTAGTAAGCTCAGAGAAGGAGGCAAAAGAGGGGGAGGTGTGGCGCTGCTAGTCAAGAGCAGTATTACGGTGGCGGAGAGGATGCTAGATGGGGACTCATCTTCCGAGGTAGTATGGGCTGAGGTTAGAAACATGAAAGGAGAGGTCACACTGTTGGGAGTCTTCTATAGGCCTCCAAATAGTTCTAGGGATGTAGAGGAAAGGATGGCGAGGATGATCCTGGATAAGAGCGAAAGTAACAGGGTAGTTATTATGGGAGACTTTAACTTTCCAAATATTGACTGGAAAAGATATAGTTTGAGTACATTAGATGGGTCGTTTTTTGTACAGTGTGTGCAGGAGGGTTTCGTGACACAGTTTATTGACAGGCCAACAAGAGGCGAGGCCACATTGGATTTGGTTTTGGGTAATGAACCAGGCCAGGTGTTGGATTTGGAGGTAGGTGAGCACTTTGGGGACAGTGACCACAATTCGGTGACATTTACGTTAAGGGTGGAAAGGGATAAGTATACACCGCAGGGCAAGAGTTATAGCTGGGGGAAGGGAAATTATGATGCCATTAGACGTGACTTGGGGGGATAAGGTGGAGAAGTAGGCTGCAAGTGTTGGACACACTGGATAAGTGGAGCTTGTTCAAGGATCAGCTACTGCATGTTCTTGATAAGTATGTACCGGTCAGGCAGGGAGGAAGGTGCCGAGCGAGGGAACCGTGGTTTACCAAGGAAGTGGAATCTCTTGTTAAGAGGAAGAAGGAGGCCTATGTGAAGATGAGGTGTGAAGTTTCAGTTGGGGCGATGGATAGTTACAAGGTAGCGAGGAAGGATCTAAAGAGAGGGCTAAGACGAGCAAGGAGGGGACATGAGAAGTATTTGGCAGGAAGGATCAAGGAAAACCCAAAAGCTTTCTATAGGTATGTCAGGAATAAGCGAATGACTAGGGAAAGAGTAGGACCAGTCAAGGACAGGGATGGGAAGTTGTGTGTAGAGTCTGAAGAGATAGGCGAGATACTAAATGAATATTTTTCGTCAGTATCCACTCAGGAAAAAGATAATGCTGTGGAGGAGAATGCTGAGCTACAGGTAAATAGATTAGATGGCATTGACGTACGTAGGGAAGAGGTGTTGGCAATTCTGGACAGGCTGAAAATAGATAAGTCCCCGGGACCTGATGGGATTTATCCTAGGATTCTCTGGGAGGCCAGGGAAGAGATTGCTGGACCATTGGCTTTGATTTTTATGTCATCATTGGCTACAGGAATAGTGCCAGAGGACTGGAGGATAGCAAATGTGGTCCCTTTGTTCAAAAAGGGGAGCAGAGACAACCCCGGCAACTATAGACCGGTGAGCCTCACGTCTGTAGTGGGTAAAGTCTTGGAGGGGATTATAAGAGACAAGATTTATAATCATCTAGATAGGAATAATATGATCAGGGGTAGTCAGCATGGCTTTGTGAAGGGTAGGTCATGCCTCACAAACCTTGTCGAGTTCTTTGAGAAGGTGACTGAACAGGTAGACGAGGGTAGAGCAGTTGATGTGGTGTATATGGATTTCAGCAAAGCGTTTGATCAGGTTCCCCACGGTAGGCTATTGCAGAAAATACGGAGGCTGGGGATTGAGGGTGATTTAGAGATGTGGATCAGAAATTGGCTAGCTGAAAGAAGACAGAGGGTGGTGGTTGATGGGAAATGTTCAGAATGGAGTTCAGTCACAAGTGGAGTACCACAAGGATCTGTTCTGGGGCCGTTGCTGTTTGTCATTTTTATCAATGACCTAGAGGAAGGCGCAGAAGGGTGGGTGAGTAAATTTGCAGACGATACTAAAGTCGGTGGTGTTGTCGATAGTGTGGAAGGATGTAGCAGGTTACAGAGGGATATAGATAAGCTGCAGAGCTGGGCTGAGAGGTGGCAAATGGAGTTTAATGTAGAGAAGTGTGAGGTGATTCACTTTGGAAGGAATAACAGGAATGCGGAATATTTGGCTAATGGTAAAGTTCTTGAAAGTGTGGATGAGCAGAGGGATCTAGGTGTCCATGTACATAGATCCCTGAAAGTTGCCACCCAGGCTGATAGGGTTGTGAAGAAGGCCTATGGCGTGTTGGCCTTTATTGGTAGAGGGATTGAGTTCCGGAGTCGGGAGGTCATGTTGCAGCTGTACAGAACTCTGGTACGGCCGCATTTGGAGTATTGCGTACAGTTCTGGTCACCGCATTATAGGAAGGACGTGGAGGCTTTGGAGCGGGTGCAGAGGAGATTTACCAGGATGTTGCCTGGTATGGAGGGTAAATCTTATGAGGAACGGCTGATGGACTTGAGGTTGTTTTTGTTGGAGAGAAGAAGGTTAAGAGGAGACTTAATAGAGGCATACAAAATGATCAGGGGGTTGGATAGGGTGGACAGTGAGAGCCTTCTCCCGCGGATGGAAATGGCTGGCACGAGGGGACATAGCTTTAAACTGAGGGGTAATAGATATAGGACAGAGGTCAGAGGTAGGTTCTTTACGCAAAGAGTAGTGAGGCCGTGGAATGCCCTACCTGCTACAGTAGTGAACTCGCCAACATTGAGGGCATTTAAAAGTTTATTGGATAAACATATGGATGATAATGGTATAGTGTAGGTTAGATGGCTTTTGTTTCGGTGCAACATCGTGGGCCGAAGGGCCTGTACTGCGCTGTATTGTTCTATGTTCTATGTAACCTCCGGCTGTACGTCCTCCCCCACCTCTGCACTGCCCTGTTACTCGGCCAGGGTTTTCAGTGCCATCTCCAAAGCCTAACTTTAAAATTCGGCGGACCCCTACCCCTCCTCACCGTCTATAGCCTCACGACCCTTAAGGTCGATCCACCTTCCCTGTTTGCGAACCTCACCCCGGATGGCAAACCCATCGCCACCAGGTGTAAACGGCACAGTGCCCAGGACAGGACCTTCATCAGGTCGGAGGTCCAAAGGCTTCTGCGGGAAGGAGTCATTGAGGCCAGCAACAGCCCCTGGAGAGCTCAAGTGGTGGTAGTAAAGACTGGGGAGAAGCACGGGATGGTCATTGACTACAGTCAGGCCATCAATCGGTACACGCAGCTCGACACGTACCCCCTCCCATACATGGTCAATCAGATCATAGAATCATAGAATTTACAGTGCAGAAGGAGGACATTCGGCCCATCGAGTCTGCACCAGCTCTTGGAAAGAGCACCCTACCCAAGGTCAACACCTCCACCCCATCCCCATAACTCAGTAACCCCACCCAACATCAAGGGCAATTTTGGACACTAAGGGCAATTTTGGACACTAAGGGCAATTTATCATGGCCAATCCACCTAACCTGCACATTTGTGGACTGTGGGAGGAAACCGGAGCACCCGGAGGAAACCCACGCACACACGGGGAGGATGTGCAGACTCCGCACAGACAGTGACCCAAGCCGGAATCGAACCTGGTACCCTGGAGCTGTGAAGCAATTGTGCTATCCACAATGCTACCGTGCTGCCCAATATTGCGCAATATCGAGTCTTTTTCACAGTGGACTTGAAGTCCGCCTACCACCAGCTCCCCATCTGCCTGGAGGACCACGAATACACTGCGTTCGAAGCAGAAGGCCGCCTCTATCACTTCCTTAGGGTTCCCTTCGGCGTCACTAATGGGGTCTCGGTCTTCCAGTGAGAGATGGACCGAATGGTTGACCGGTACGGACTACGGGCCACCTTCCCGTACCTAGGTAACGTCACCATCTGCGGCCACAATCAGCAGGACCACGACGCAAACCTCCAAAAATTCCTCCAGACCGCCAAACTCCTTAACCTCACCGACAATAAGGATAAATGCGTGTTTCGCACCAACCGCTTAGCCATCCTTGGCTATGTCGTTGAAAATGGAGTCCTAGGGCCCGACCCCGACCGCATGTGCCCCTCCTGGAACTCCCTCTCCCCCACTGCCCCAAGGCCCTGAAACGATGCCTGGGGTTTTTCTCCTATTACGTTCAGAGGGTCCCTAAGTATGCGGACAAGGCCCGCCCACTCACTCAGCCCACAATTTTTCCCCTGGCGGCTGAGGCCCGCAAGGTCTTCAACCGCATCAAGGCAGACATAGCCAAGGCCACGATGCACGCGGTCGACGAGTCCCTCACCTTTCAGGTGGAGAGCGATGCATCGGACATAGCTCTGGCCGCCACCCTCAACCAGGCGGACAGGCCCGTGGCCTTCTTTTCCCGCACCCTCCATGCCTCCGAAATTCGACACTCCTCTGTCGAAAAGGAGGCCCAAGCCATTGTGGAAGCTGTGCGACATTGGAGGCATTACCTGGCTGGCAGGAGATTCACTCTCCTCTCTGACCAATGGTCGGTTGCCTTTATGTTTAATAAACACAGCGGGGCAAGATCAAAAATGACAAGATCTTGAGGTGGAGGATTGAGCGCTCCACCTATAATTATGAGATCTTGTATCGCCCGGGTAAGCTCAACGAGCCCCCTGATGCCCTATCCCGCGGTACATGTGCCAGCGCACAAGTGGAACGACTCCGGGCTCTCCACTATGACCTCTGCCACCCGGGGGTCATCCGGTTCTTCCATTTCATCAAGGCCCGCAACCTGCCCTACTCCATTGAGGAGGTCTGGACCGTCACCAGAGACTGCCAAGTCTGCGCAGAGTGCAAGCCGCACTTCTTCCGGCCAGATCGAGCGCATCTGGTGAAGGTCTCCCACCTCTTCGAAAGCCTCAGCATGGACTTCAAAAGGCCCCTCCCCCCCATAGACCGCAACACGTACTTTCTGAACGTGATTGATGAGTACTCCCTGTTCCCTTTCGCCATCCCATGCCCCGATATGACTTCTGCCACGGTAATTAAAGCCCTGCACAGCATCTTCACTCTGTTCGGTTTCCCCACTTACATCCACAGCGATCGGGGATCCTCTTTTATGAGCGATGAGCTGCGTCAGTTCCTGCTCAGAAAGGGCATCGCCTCGAGCAGGACGACCAGCTACAACCCCCGGGGAAACGGGCAGGGGGAGAGGGAGAACGGGACGGTCTGGAAGGCCGTCCTGGTGGCCCTGCGGTCTAAAAATCTCCTGGTCTCCCGCTGGCAGGAGGTCCTCCCCGACGCTCTCCACTCCACCTGATCGCTCCTCTGCACCGCCACTAACGAGACCCCTCATGAACATATGTTTGCCTTCCCCAGATCGTCCACCTCCGGCGTCTCGCTCGCAACATGGCTGACAGGTCCTGCACCCGTCCTCCTCCAGAAACATGTCGAAAAAGTCCACCTCTTAATTGTTAACCCGCAGTACGCCTACGTGGCACACCCCGACGATGCCAGGACACAGTCTTCCTCCAGGACCTGGCACCCACGGGATCCTCACCCATGACGCCCGACCTGACACCGACCCCCCCCGGATGCCTCATTCAGCCCTGCGCCACTCACCCTCCCTCCAGCGAACCTCACCGCAGCCCCCACCCCAGCAGGGTCCGTCGTCCCACTGGATCCACTCAGGGGTGACGAAAACAAGGACAGCACTCTCCCTGAGTCGCAGGTGACCAAGTTGGCGCCTACATCACCACCAGGACTGAGGCGATCGCAGAGGAGGGTTAAGGCCACCGACAGACTTAACTTGTAATGTTTTCCACCACTCCCGCCGGACTCTTTGTTTAACAGGAGGTGAATGTGGTAGTCACCACTAGTGGCATATTATATGTATCACGGCACTGCCCGCATATTACAGGTACAAGGGTAAATCCCTGCCTGCTGGCTCTGCCCAGCAGGCGGTGTATAAAAGTGTGTGCTCTCCGATGCTGCAGCCATTCTGGTTCCAGCTACAGGAGGCACAACATCTTGCTCAATAAAGCCTCGATTGTTCCACTATTCTCGTCTTTGTGGTAATTGATAGTGCATCAATGGTGCAGACTCGATGGGCCAAATGGCCTTCTTCTGCACTGTAAATTCTATTGTAGCCACCTGGGTTGGCCACTTCCTGACTTAAAATGGAGAACCGCAAAGGCTGAAGGGAAATTCAGCCAACACAGGCAAAGACTAGCAAGTGCAGAAAACATGTGAATTGAAACCTGCAAAACAACCAGACAGCGCTGAAACCAGCAGCCATTTGCATAGTAATGCAGCAGCCATCTGCACAGTAATGGGCGATTCCAAGGCACAATGGCAACAGTTAAGGTAAATAAAGCCAAGCCAGACTCCTCAGCGCCAGCAGGAGCCAAGACAAAGGAAGGCCAACGGACATTTAGGGACCGCCCAACAATCAGGGAACAACTCCAGTATTGGAGAAATCGATCCAAATGATCGGAACGCAGTCCAATCATTTGGAACCAGGTACGGGGTCCGCCCCGAAGGGTGGGAAGCCCCTGGGGACTATAAAGTAAAGCCCCCAAGTTCAAATCGTCCTTCTTTGGCAGGGTCACTCAGCAACTTGAATCAACCCGTGACAGTGACCTGCCTCGCTGCCGCCAACCAAGTAAGTCTCAAGTCAACCCTCGCTATGAGATAGGCGCTCCGAGCTACCAGTCCATACCAGCTTTTGAATCCTGCAGACTCAGGACCTGAACGAAAGGCCATTTGTTCCCCTGACCTGGTGGGCCAATTCCGAAGTTAAGTATAGGCCTTTTAGTGATAGGAAGAGTCTAGAAAGTAGAGTTTATGCATGAGTAGTGATTTACTGTGTATAATAAATGTGTTTTGATTTGAATCTTACTAATTGGTGTGTTGAGTTATTGATCATTACTTGAACTTGAACCTCGTGGCGGTATCATAAAGATACCTGCCGACTGTAGAGCAAAGGTTAAACAAACAGCAAATTACGAATTAAGAGCCAACCAAAAGTTAGCAACACTATGATTCTATGATGTTACACCTTTCACATGTGAAGCCTTTGTCACGTTAATCTTCACAGCGGCCATGCCTGCACCCCCACACCCTGTTGCTCTCCGTTCCTCCCACCCCCTGCGTGCCAGGCACAGTGATCCAAGATCAAACTCCCCAGTTTCAGAGGATGGGTGTGACGCGCTGTCAGCAGAAAGACAGGAGTCAGACTTTGGTATAAACTGAGGAGCATCAGAGCTAATCTCACAGCAAATTATCTTCACTCTCCTGCCTTGTATATTGGCCCGGTGACAGTGCCGACACAGGTCCATAATGGGTAGCGGGCACACGCGTGCTTGATACAGATGTGGTGGCTGCACATCATCTGAACATTCATGAAGTGGAACCCCTTCCTGTTAGTAAAGGGCACACCCCGATGCTACGGTGTACGTAGAGTGACATGCATGCCATCTATTCCCCCTGCATCTAGGGGCATCCCAGCGATGGCGGAGATTCTTCCAGCCCGGGCATCTTTGTGGGCCTAGCCCAGCCCAAAGCTGATAAAGTCTGATGTCCAGACATACAGGGCCCCTGTGACCTCCCGGATGCACCTTGGGCTGTAGATTGTGAAATGCCACACAGGTCCCCGCTCAAGCCCTGGAATGAACCAGTGGCGTAAAGGTTGAGGCCAGCGGTGACATTCATGATCACCAGGCGCGGGTGTCCTCCTCCTCCACAGGCTGCCATGTCCGTGAGGACGTGGCACAGACGGCGCACTGTCTCCCTGCTGAGACAGAGTCTCCTGTGACACATGCTGTCCGTCAATTCATTGAATGACCAACGACACTTGTACATCTCGGGTCGTCACTGGCCCCTTTTTCTGCGTCATTCCTCAGCCTGATGGGCAGCCAGGTCTTCAGGGTGTGTGATCACCTGTAAAAGGGGTGCCTGCTCCAGCCTGCATCATCACTACTGCCTTCTCCTCGTCTACCTCAGCTGCCATCAGCAATGTGAGGGCAGCCGCTGCGGGATCAATTCCAGCAACTATTCTGTAAGGAATTGGAGAAGGAGATAGACCAACAATTAGTTTGCGCTTCATAGAACATAGAACATAGAACAGATGAAATAGAACACAGAACATAGAACATAGAATAGTACAGCACAGTACAGGCCCTTTGGCCCACGATGTTGTGTCAACGATTTATCCTAATCTAAGATCAACCTAACCTACACCCCTTCAATTTACTGCTGTCCATGTGCCTGAACAAGAGTCGCTTAAATGTCCCCAATGACTCAGACTCCACCACTTCTGCTGGCAGTGCATTCCACACACCCACCACTCTCTTTTGTTTTAAAATATTTTTGAACGTCGTTATGGCACCGGCAGAGGGGAAGGAAACAGAGGTGGTTGTGGCATTGGACACTGAGAAGGCGTTTGATCGGGTAGAATGGGGATACCTGATGGCAGTGCTGGAGCGGTTTGGGATTGGACCAAGATTTGTGAACTGAATAAAGCTATTATATAAGGAGCCGAAGGCGAGTGTCCGCACAAACAATATCAGTTCGAGATACTTTTCTCTCCACCGAGGGACGAGGCAGGGATGTCCTATGTCCCCCCTGCTGTTTGCACTTGCGGTTGAGCCCCATCGCATTAAGAAGTTCAGGAGCATGAAAAGGAATAGTGCGGGGGGGGGGGGGAATAGAGCATAGGGTGTCCTTATAAGCCGACGACTTGCTGTTGTATGTGTCGGAACCGAGTGCGTCGATAGGAGGAATATTGGAGCTACTGCGATAATTTGGGTCGTTCTCGGGGTACAAGCTGAACCTGGACAAGAGTGAGTATTTTGTGATGTCTCGGCCAGGGGTGGGGGCAGGGGTGGGGGGGCTGCCATTCCATAGGGCAGGGACTCACTTTAGATATCTGGGGGTGCAGGTTGCCCGGGAGTGGGGGAGGCTTCGCAGGTACATCACTTGTTTGGTGGGGAGAGTGAAAGCTGATCTGGCAAGGTGGGATGGTCTCCACATTCAGAAGTGATATGGGCCTATACGACCCACACTCCAGTACCTTCGCCAACACTTTTGCATCCACATTCAGAAGTGATATGGGCCTATACGACCCACACTCCATCAGATCCTTATCTTTTTTTAACAACAGTGAAATCGATGCCTGCCCCAAGATTTGTGGCAACACCCCCTTCCCTATCGTCTCCACCAACTTCTCTGCCCTATTCCTCATCTGAAGAATTTCCCTTGCCGCTGTCTCCCACCGGAGCTGACCAGTTAACATCTCCATGTTCATAAACTGCACCCCTTGCTCGTCTCAGTTGGCGCACCGCCTTCCTGGTGGACAGTCGTTCGAAGCTCGCCTGTAGTTCCTTCCTCTTTTCCAGCTTCGCTGGGTCCCCATCTTCTGCATACCTCCTATCTACCTCCAACATCTCATCTATTACCCTCTGCAGCTCCAACCTCTCCTCTTTGTCCACTCTGGCCTTAAATGAAATTACCTCACCCCTCACCACCGCCTTTAGAGCTCCCAGACTGCCTTCAACACCTCACCCGCATAATTGAAACCTACATATTCCTTAATTACCTTTTCAATATTCTCACAGAACACTTGGTTCCCCAAAAGCCCCACATCCAGTTTCCACCCCGGCCTCTGCGCTGCCCCCTTCTCCAGCACCATATCCACCCAATGTGGAGCGTGATCTGATACTGCAATTGCCGAGTATTCCGACCCCTTGATTCCAGCCAGCAAAGCCTTTCCCACCACAAAAAAGTTGATCCGCGAGTATACCTTATGGACTGCTGAGAAAAACGAGTACTCCCGTTCCCTTGGATGCAGGAACCTCCAAGGGTCCACCCCTCCCATTTCCACCATTAGCCCAGCCAGCGCCTTTGCCCCCCCTGATGGGACCAGCGAGCGCGGCCGTGATCTGTCCAACCTTGGCTCCTGCACCAAGTTCCAGTCCCCCCCCCACAATCAGCTCATGCGTGTCCAAGTCAGGAATGGCCCCAAAAACCTTCCTCGCGAATCCCACATCATCCCAATTGGGGCAGTATACACTTAACAGCACCACTAATCTCCCCTCCAGCGCCCCTGTCACAATCACATATCTACCCCCCTGACCTGCCACCACCTTCTCCATCTGGAAGCGTACCCTTTTGCTGACCAACACCGCTACCCCTCGAGCCCTTCCATCAAATCCGGAGTGAAACACTTGGCTAACCCAGCCCTTTTTAACTCTCACCTGGTCCTTCACCCTCAAGTAAGTCTCCTGCAGCATTGCTACATCGGCTTTCAAACTTTTAAGATGCGCAAGCACCCTTGACCTCTTGACCGGACCTCCTAACCCTCTCACGTTCCACGTGATTATCCTTACTGGGGGTCTCTCAACCCCCCCCCCACCTTTTTCTTATCCACCATCACCATACCACCGGGCCCTGCCCCATAAGCCTGACCCGCCCCTGTCCATTGTTAACATCAAACCCCTTCCCCCCCTCCCAAGAACCCCCCCTACAACAACATCCCCCAACATCCAAACCTTCCCCCCCTCTCACTCGCCTTGTAGGCCCATTGAAGCCTGATATCCAGGCTCCAACGTCCGCAGCCCTCCTCTCACCTCACCCCCGTTCACTAGCTGACTTTAGTTAGCTAGCGCGGGTGGCTCCCCCCCGCCAAGACATATCGCCCCCTTCCACCCAGTCCCAGAGAAAGAAACAACAAAACAAACCCAACAATCCAACCCCTTGTGGTGATACACCACTGTACTTCCCTAGCATTGTACATAGTTATATAATAGTTGTGTGTAACGTGGCCCTGTAATCCTGTGTATTGTACTGTGCATTGTACTGTAGCTCTGTAGAGGTTTGGTCACCTATATGTAACCCGACCTGGCCACGGAGAGCTCTGCCTTGGCCACTCCCCCGGGAGTAGGTATAAGACCCTGCTTCTGAGACCTGACCCATTTTGTCTGGGGTCGTCTGTGTCGGGTAAGCTTCCTATGTAGTGTATTAAAGCCTTGGTTAAAGTCTCACATGTCTTTGTGGTTATTGATGCTTAGTGCATCAATTTAATACACTCCAGTTATAATGGAGGCTTCTCTGAAACCCGACAAGCTCTCGCTCGACCCCCACGCTCCACGCACGGATCATCTTTTCAACTGCTGGCTCTGGTGTTTCGAGGCCTACCTGGAAGCATCCTCCGCCTTCGCCAAAACGGACGCTGACCGACTCAACCTCCTGCGCTCACAGCTCGACTACGGGCTTTTCAACCTCATCACGGGAACAACGACCTACGCCGATGCCATCGTGAAGCTCAAAAGCCGGTATGCACGAACTGTTAATTCTATTTACGCCCGCCACCGCCTCGCCTCCCGGCACCAGCAGCCGGGTGAACCCCTATCCGTGTTCGTTCGGGACCTCCGTGCCCTCGCGCTCACCTGCAACGCGCCAGCAGTCTCCGCTGAGCAGAGCTCTGAGGCCCTGCCGCTCGATGCCTTTGTAGCCAGCATCGCTTCCGTCCCAATTCGCCAACTCCTACTGGCACAAACTACCCTGACTCTGGACACGGCAGTCACTATGGCAGAGGCCCAACAGGCAGCCTATGACAATAATGCGTCCTACACGCCTGCCCAAACTTCCTATGTGCCTGCCCACGTTCCCTACGTGGCCGCTACCTCCCTGCCGCCCGCCCAGCAACAACCCCTGCAAGTCACGGCCCACCCAGCCACACTAGCAGTAAAAAGAACGCCTGGGCCCCAGTGTTACTTTTGTGGCCAGGCAAAACACCCCAGGAAACGCTGCCCTGCTAGAGATGCTACCTGTTCAGCCGGTGGCAAGAAAGGCCATTTTGCAAACGTCTGCCGCTCCACCGCTGCCTCGGGGTCCAACACCGCGGCCTGCCACTCCTGGGTGCCGCCATCCTCCGTTCCCGGCTCGCTATTCGACACGTGCGACGCAGGGGCGCCGCCATCTTTGATTATCTCCGGCCCGGCTTCCTTCACTTCCGGTCCGCCGCACGTCACTTCCGGTCCACCGCCGATCGTCGCTTACGGGCCCGCCCCGCCGCCGATCGTCACTTCCGGTTCTGCGCACTCGACCAAAATGCTGCAAACAACTGAGATGCAGCCAACGACAGCATCCTGGCCTCCAACAGCAGCCTACGATGCCTGGGCGCCGCCACCTTCTTCCGCAGGTCGCTCCCCAGATCCGGCACCCTTCTCCAACAGCTCCACTATCGCATCCATCGTCCTCGACCAGGACCGACCGCATCAGCTCGCCAGATCCACCATGGAGGTTCAGGTAAATTGTTCCACTGTTACCTGCCTCTTCGACAGCGGCAGCACGGAGAGATTCCTCCACCCGGACACCGTGCGCCGCTGCTCCCTCAAGGTACTACCCACCCGCAGGCATATTTCCATGGCCTCCAACTCCCAGTCGGCCGAGGTTTCGGGCTACTGCGTCGTCACCCTCTCAGTGAACGGCGCGGTGTTCCAGGATTTCAAATTCATGGTCCTCCCTCACCTCTGCGCCGCCACGATCCTCGGCCTGGACTTCCAATGCCACCTGCGCAGCCTCACCTTGCATTTTAACGACCCCCTCCCCCCCCCTCACGGTCTCCAACCCCCAGTTCTTCCCTGATTCCCCCCCCCCGGGTCCCACCTGCAGTCTCTCCACGCTCAGGATCCCCCCCCCCCCCCTTCACTGTTTGTTAATCTCACCCCTGACTGCAAGCCCGTGGCTACTAAAAGTCGGCGTTACAGTTTCGGGGACCGCCAATTCATTCGAGCGGAGATTAAGCGCCTTCTCTCGGAAAAGATCATTGCTCACAGCACCAGCCCCTGGCGAGCCCAAGTGGTGGTAGTCAAGTCTAGCGAGAAACACCGCATGGTCATTGACTACAGTCAGACCATCAACCGGTACACGCTGCTTGATGCGTATCCCCTCCCCCGCATATCTGACATGGTCAACCGGATTGCACAGTACCGGGTGTTCTCCACCATAGACTTGAAATCCGCCTACCACCAGCTCCCTATCCGCCCGGAGGACCGTAACTTCACGGCCTTCGAGGCGGACGGCCGCCTCTACCACTTTCTTAGGGTACCCTTTGGCGTCACCAATGGAGTCTCGGTCTTCCAACGGGAGATGGACCGAATGGTGGACCAGAACAGACTGCGGGCTACCTTTCCGTATCTGGACAACGTCACCATCTGCGGCCACAACCAGCAGGACCATGACATCAACCTCACTAAATTCCTCCAAACTGCCAAACGCCTCAATCTCACGTACAACGAGGCAAAATGTGTTTTCGGCACCACCCGCCTCGCCATACTCGGCTACGTGGTGAAGAACGGTGTCCTCGGCCCCGATCCCGACCGTCTGCGCCCCCTTCTCGAACTCCCCATTCCCACCTGCCCCAAAGAACTGAGGCGATGCCTCGGGTTCTTTGCCTACTATGCCCAGTGGGTGCCCGAGTACGCTGACAAGGCCCAACCCCTCCTCCGTTCCCCCGCATTCCCCCTCCCGCCCGAGGCCTGCCAGGCCTTCCACCTCCTAAAAACCACTATCGCCAAAGCCGACATGCATGCGGTAGACGAGTCTGCACCATTCCAAGAGCGATTCCTCCGACTTTGCCCTGGGTGCCACCCTCAACCAGGCAGGCAGGCCCATCGCCTTCTTTTCCCGTACACTCCAAGGCCCCGAGATCCGCCACTCCTCTGTTGAGAAGGAGGCACAGGCCATAGTGGAAGCCATCCGGCACTGGAGGCACTACCTGGCCGGAAAACCATTTACCCTCGTTACTGACCAACGATCAGTTGCGTTCATGTTCGACAACAAACAACGAGGTAAAATCAAAAATGATAAGATATTACGGTGGAGGATCGAACTCTCCACCTACAATTATAGTATGTTATACCGGCCAGGTAAGCTCAATGATCCTCCTGATGCCCTGTCCCGTAGTACTTGTGCCAACGCACAGGATGACCGACTGCGGGCACTACATAATGACCTCTGTCACCCGGGCGTCAGACGGTTCTACCACTACACCAAGGGCCACAACCTGCCCTTCTCAGTCGAGGAGGTCAAGGCCATGACTAGGGACTGCTAAGTCTGTGCGGAGTGCAAGCCGCAATTCTACAAGCCAGACAAGGCGCACCTAATCAAGGCTACCCGCCCCTTTGAACGTCTCAGCATTGACTTCAAAGGGCCGCTCCCCACCCACAACCGCAACACGTACTTCCTCAATGGCATCGACGAGTACTCGCGGTTCCCCTTCGCCATTCCCTGCCCCGACACGACCTCCGCCACCGTCATCAAAGCGTTGCACGACCTCTTCATGCTGTTCGGTTATCCCAATTACATTCACAGTGACCGGGGCTCCTCCTTCATGAGTGAGGAGCTGCGTCGGTACCTGCTCGCCAGGGGCGTTGCCTCGAGCAGGACGACCAGTTACAACCCCCGGGGGAACGGACAGGTGGAGAGGGAGAACGCGACAGTTTGGAAGGCCGTGCTGCTAGCCCTCAAGTCCAAAGGCCTACCAGTCTCCCGTTGGCAGGAGGCCCTCCCTGCCGCACTCCATTCCATCCTATCCCTTTTGTGTACTGCAACGAATGCTACCCCTCATGAGCGGATGTTTCTCTTCTCCAGAAGATCGGCATCCGTGACATCGCTTCCGTCCTGGCTCCTGTCCCCGGGAGACGTCCTGCTCCGCAGGCACGTGCGGACCTCTAAGGCGGAGCCCCTGGTGGAGAGAGTCCGTCTCCTTCACGCCACCCCACAGTACGCGTACATAGCGTACCCCGACGGGCATGAGGAGACCGTCTCCATCAAGGACCTGGCCCCCTCTGGGGCCCCTGCCGCCCCCGCCCCGCAACTTCCACCCCACTCCCTCTCTGCTCCCGTCGATCCCTCGGCCTGTTACTACTCCGTGCCAGCCGCTGTCATCCCGCAGTCCCGCCTCGAGCCAGCCGAAGCGGTGGGGGTCGTCATGCCGCCTCGCGACCCAGCACCACCGACCGCACGGATACCACCGGACACTACCTCAGCGCCGCAGCTCCGACGTTCAAAGAGATCGACCAAACCCATCTTTCGTCTCGACCTTTGACGACACAGAACCTCCTGATGGACTCTGTTCATTACTCCCTGTTTGTTCACTGTGTTTGCTACTCCATATTTTCACCCCGGACTTCCTTCTAAACAAGGGGTGAATGTGGTGACACGCCACTGTACTTCCCTAGCATTGTACATAGTTATATAATAGTTGTGTGTAACGTGGCCCTGTAATCCTGTGTATTGTACTGTAGCTCTGTAGCGGTTCGGTCACCTGTATGTAACCTGACCTGGCCACGGAGAGCTCCGCCTTGGCCACTCCCCCGGGAGTAGGTATACTTTTCTTTTCTCCTCTCTCCCCCTTCACCCTCCTGTCCTTCATCAATCTGACTTATTCTTTTTGTTTTGAAAAAAGTGGGAGAGAAAAAAAACAACTTTTACCAAACTTCCTTAAACCTTCTTTCTTTCTCCTCTACATTCACCCAGAGCTCCCCTGGGACCAGGCTTCAGACTTCTTTCTTCCTCCTAGGTGGGAGCCATCCGATGTGGCACACCATCCCTACATAGTGCCCCGGCCTTTGGCCTGCCGCCTCGGCCTCCTCGTAGCTCCGCCCCCGCTGCTCTGACCTCGACACCTTGCTGGGCCCAGCGCCTCCCGACACCCGCGCGGGGTTCTTCGCCGGTTTTTAAACCGGCCCCACTGGCTGCTCGTGACGGCACCAAAGGTCAACGATAGTCGGGGGGTGCGTGAAGACTCGGGGATTTCCCCGAAATGGCCGCAAATCGCGGCCACTGGCGGGAGCTCTTTTTGCTGCGGCCGCCCTGCTCGCCCATGCCACCGGAAGTCCACCCACCACTCTCTGTGTAAAGAACCTACCTCTGATATCTACCCTATACCTTCTTCCAATCACCTTAAAATTATGTCCCCTCGTGACAGCCATTTCCGCCCTGGGGAAAAGTCTCTGGCTATCCACTCTATCCATGCCTCTCATCACCTTGTACACCTCTATCAAGTCATCTCTCTTCCTTCTTCGCTCCAGTGAGAAAAGCCCTAGCTCCCCCAACATTTCTTCATATGACATGCCCTCCAGTCCAGGCAGCATCCTGGTAAATCTCCTCTGTACCTTCTCCAAAGCATCCACATCCTTCCTATAATGAGGCGACCAGAACTGGACACAATTTTCCAAGTGTGGTCTCACCAGGGTTTTATAAAGCTGCAGCAAACCTCGCGGCTCTTAAACGCAATCCCCCTGTTAATGAAAGCCAACACACCATACGCCTTCTTAACAACCTTATCAACCTGGGTGGCAACTTTGAGGGATCTATGTACGTGGACCCCAAGATCCCTCTGTTCCTCCACACTTCCAAGAATCCTGCCTTCAACCCTGTATTCAGCATTCAAATTTAACCTTCCAAAATGAATTACTTCACATTCATCTCGGTTGAACGCCACTTCTCAGCCCAGCTCTGCATCCTGTCAATGTCCTGTTGTAACCTGCTTACACCCCAGAACCTTCAAATCCCCCAAGCCTCCCATACTCTTATCATGTCCCACCTTCTCTCAGAGTGCCATCCAGTGAGCCAGTTATACTGGCAAAATTTGCTCTGCACACTGACCCTGGCCACATCAGGAGCTCCTAGACACCAGACCTCTGCCAGGAACTTTAGGGAGGCTGCACTCAGCTGCTCTCCACTCACCTGGACAGACGAGGATCCTCAGTGGTGTAGCCCTGCTCTTTAGTATTTCATTATTGGCAGCTGCCTGCATGGCACTGACTCTTTGAGAGTTCAGGCACTTTGTTCAGATGTCAAAGATTGTTGGACATGCAGTGCACTAATCATTCTCTCAGATATGGCACCTGTGCCTTCGAGGAGGCACTTGAGAGTTAAGGAGCGTGAAGTTTTACCACAACTTGGTACCTTGGGAACAATTGTAAGGCTGCACTTGGAATATTGGGTACAATTGTGCACAATTCTGGTCGCCACACTACCAGAAGGATGTGGGGGCTTTGGAGAGGGTGCAGAGGAGGTTGACCAGGATGTTGTCTGGTCTGGAGAGATTTAGCAATGCGGAGAGGCTGAAGTGACTCGGACAAGGCAGTGCTGAGGGTTTTGGCAAAGGTTGGTTTCATGACCGGTTATCTTAGAGGGCTGATGGGCCTGTTCCCGTGCTGTATTGTTCTTTGTTCTTTTGTTCTTTGTCTTCATTTACCCTCTCTTTGAGGTGTTCGTTTCCTCCTCTTTTAGGTGTCGGGCCAGGGGCAGTGCCATGATAATTTTATCATCATCACCAAATGCAAATATGAACTTTCACAGACTATAGTAGAAATACTAATGGTACTAATTGGATCCTCGCTGTCTTCAGGGGATGTCCCGGAGGACTGGAGAATAGCCAATGTTGTTCCTCTGTTTAAGAAGGGTAGCAAGGATAATCCCGGGAACTACAGGCCGGTGAGCCTTACTTCAGTGGTAGGGAAATTACTGGAGAGAATTCTTCGAGACAGGATCTACTCCCATTTGGAAGCAAATGGACGTATTAGTGAGAGGCAGCACGGTTTTGTGAAGGGGAGGTCGTGTCTCACTAACTTGATAGAGTTTTTCGAGGAGGTCACTAAGATGATTGATGCAGGTAGGGCAGTAGACGTTGTCTATATGGACTTCAGTAAGGCCTTTGACAAGGTCCCTCATGGTAGGCTAGTACAAAAGGTGAAGTCACACGGGATCAGGGGTGAGCTGGCAAGGTGGATACAGAACTGGCTAGGCCATAGAAGACAGAGAGTAGCAATGGAGGGATGCTTTTCTAATTGGAGGGCTGTGACCAGTGGTGTTCCACAGGGATCAGTGCTGGGACCTTTGCTCTTTGTAGTATATATAAATGATTTGGAGGAAAATGTAACTGGTCTGATTAGTAAGTTTGCAGACGACACAAAGGTTGGTGGAATTGCGGATAGTGATGAGGACTGTCGGAGGATACAGCAGGATTTAGATTGTCTGGAGACTTGGGCGGAGAGATGGCAGATGGAGTTTAATCCGGACAAATGTGAGGTAATGCATTTTGGAAGGTCTAATGCAGGTAGGGAATATACAGTGAATGGTAGAACCCTCAAGAGTATTGAAAGTCAAAGAGATCTAGGAGTACAGGTCCACAGGTCATTGAAAGGGGCAACACAGGTGGAGAAGGTAGTCAAGAAGGCATACGGCATGCTTGCCTTCATTGGCCGGGGCATTGAGTATAAGAATTGGCAAGTCATGTTGCAGCTGTATAGAACCTTAGTTAGGCCACACTTGGAGTATAGTGTTCAATTCTGGTCGCCACACTACCAGAAGGATGTGGAGGCTTTAGAGAGGGTGCAGAAGAGATTTACCAGAATGTTGCCTGGTATGGAGGGCATTAGCTATGAGGAGCGATTGAATAAACTCGGTTTGTTCTCACTGGAACGAAGGAGGTTGAGGGGAGACCTGATAGAGGTATACAAAATTATGAGGGGCATAGACAGAGTGGATAGTCAGAGGCTTTTCCCCAGGGTAGAGGGGTCAATTACTAGGGGGCTTAGGTTTAAGGTGAGAGGGGCAAGGTTTAGAGTAGATGTACGAGGCAAGTTTTTTACGCAGAGGGTAGTGGGTGCCTGGAACTCGCTACCGGAGGAGGTAGTGGAAGCAGGGACGATAGGGACATTTAAGGGGCATCTTGACAAATATATGAATAGGATGGGAATAGAAGGATACGGACCCAGGAAGTGTAGAAGATTGTAGTTTAGTCGGGCAGCATGGTCGGCACGGGCTTGGAGGGCCGAAGGGCCTGTTCCTGTGCTGTACATTTCTTTGTTCTTTGTTCTTTGGTGGCACAGTGGTTAGCACTGCTGCCTCAGGGCGCCGAGGGCCCAGGTTTGATCCCGGCCCCGGGTCACTGTCTGTGTGGAGTGTGCACATTCTCCCCGTGTCTGCGTGGGTCTCACCCCCACAACCCAAAGATGTGCAGTGTAGGCAGATTGGCCACACTAAATTGCCCCTTAATTGGAAAAAAAAGAATTGGGTACTTACATATTGAAAGAAACCCTTCCTATCTTCTTTTATATTACTAGCTAGCTTGCACTCATATTTCATCTTCTCTCCTTCATTACTTTTTTAGTTGTCCTCGGCTCGCTTTTAAAGGATTCCCAATCCTCTGGCTTCCCACTAATACTTGCCACTTTGTCTGCTTTTTCTTTTGCTTTTATGCTCTTCTTGACTTCCCTCATCAGCCATGGATGCCTTGTCCTCCCCTTTGCATGTTTCCTCCTCCTTGGGACGAATTTCTGTTGTGACTCCCGAATAACCTCCAAAAACTCCTGCCATTGCTGTTTCACTGTCTTCCCTGCTAGGCTCCTTTTCCAATCAACTCTGGCCTGCTCCTCCCTCATGTCTTTGTAGTTACCCTTATTTAATTGTAATACCGTTACATCTGATTGCAGCTTCTCCCTCTCAAATGCAGGGCAAATTCTTACCATATTGTGGTCACTGCTCCATAAGGGTTCCTTCACCTTAAGATCCCTAATCAAGTCTGCCTCATTTCACAGCACCAAATCCAGAATTGCCTGTTCCCTAGTGGGCTCTACCACAAACTGCTCCAAAAAAACATCTCTTTGTCATTCCACAAATTCCTTTTCTTGGGATCACGACCAACCTGATTTTCCCAGTCCATCTGCATATTGAAGTCCCCCATGATTATTGTATTATTGCCTTTTTTTACATGCTTTCGCTATCTCCTGATTTATTTTCTGCCCCACATCCTGACTACTGCTAGGGGGCCTGTCCATAACTCCCATCAGGGTCTTTTTACCTTTGCGATTCCTCAACTCTACCCACAGAGATTCTTTGCCTTCTGATCCTATATTGCTTCTTGCTATCGATTTAACTTCATTCCTTACTAACAATGCAACCCCGCCCCCTTTGCCCATCTGCCTGTCCTTTCAATAGGACACATATCCTTGTATATTTAGATCCCAGCCCTGATCCCCTTGCAGCCACGTCTCTGTGATGTCCACAGAATAGTATCGGCCAACTTCAAATTGCGCAACAAGCTCATTTACCTTATTCCATATACTGCATTAAGGTACAATACCCTCAGCCCTGCATTGACCACCTCCCTTTCACACTTGTCACCTTTTTTGCTCTTCCTGAGTGTGATGTTTTTCTCTTATTTTTGTTCTCTATTTCCCCTTCATTTACGACACCTTCTGTAGTACCCTCAACAACGACACGAGAGTGTGGAATGGTAAATGAAGACTTTAATAAGCAGAGAACTAGCCAGCTACAGAGATGAGTGCTCACTGAGTGCCGCCTACAGGGTGTCACCTTATATACGGCACCCTGGTGGACGGAGCCAGAGGCGGAGTCCCCCAGGGTTCCAAACCCAGTCTTAAAGGGGCATCACCTACATGGTGTTAAGGGTACAGTAACCATTCATCACATTCACCCCCTGTTTAAAAAAAATGCAGAGTCCGTCGGGGGTGAAGTGGAATTACATATCTATTCTTTTTGGCGGCCTGATCGTCCTCGTCAACCTTGTCAGCTCGGGCGGTGGTGCATTGGACATGGACGTGTTTGGTGAGGGTATATCCGGGAGCATAGTGGTAGGAGCCTTCGTCCGGGTTGGGGTAGGGGGTCGGGGGGCAGAGAAAATAGCTGTGGGAATAGCTGGGGGTAGCGGTGCTGGCACCGGCGGGGAATGTGGAAGGGGGCGCTGGGGGGGGGGGCGGTGTCTACCGGTGGTGTGGGGGCCCAGGGGGGGACAACAGTGGGGGAACCAGCCGGTGCCAGATCCCGTAGGGAAACCGCGAGCGGGGGGACAACAGTGGGGGAACCAGGCGGTGCCAGATCCTGGAGGGAAACCGTGTCTTGCCTGCCATCGGGGTGTATGACGTAGGCGTATCGGGGGTTCGCATGTAGCAGTTGGACCCTCTCGACCAGGGGGTCCGTCTTATGGCTCCTCGCGTGCCTCCAGAGAAGAACAGGTCCCGGAGTCGTCAACCAAGGTGGAAGCGAGACCCCAGAGGTGGACTTCCTGGGGAAGACGAAAAAGCGAATGGGAGGGGTCACATTCATGGCCGTGCAGAGGAGCGACCTAATGGAATGGAGGGCATCGGGTAGCACCTCCTGCCAGCGGGTGGTTGTCGAGGAAAGGATTGCAAAGATGATTCTGGATAGGAGCGAAAGCAACAGGGTAGTTGTTATGGGGGACTTTAACTTTCCAAATATTGACTGGAAACGCTATAGTTCGAGTAATTTAGATGGGTCCGTTTTTGACCAATGTGTGCAGGAGGGTTTCCTGACACAGTATGTAGATAGGCCAACGAGAGGCGAGGCCATATTGGATTTGGTACTGGGTAATGAACCAGGACAGGTGTTAGATTTGGAGGTAGGTGAGCATTTTGGTGATAGTGACCACAATTCGATTACGTTTACTTTAATGATGGAAAGGGATAGGTATATACCGCAGGGCAAGAGTTATATCTGGGGGAAAGGCAATTATGATGCAATGAGGCAAGACTTAGAATGCATCGGATGGAGAGGAAAACTGCAGGGGATGGGCACAATGGAAATGTGGAGCTTGTTCAAGGAACAGCTACTGCATGTCCTTGATAAGTATGTACCTTCAGGCAGGGAGGAAGTGGTTGAGCGAGGGAACCGTGGTTTACTAAAGCAGTCGAAACACTTGTCACGAGGAAGAAGGAGGCTTATGTGAAGATGAGACATGAAGGTCAGTTAGGGCGCTCGAGAGTTACAAGTTAGCTAGGAAGGACCTAAAGAGAGAGCTAAGAAGAGCCAGGAGGGGACATGAGAAGTCTTTGGCAGGTAGGATCAAGGATAACCCTAAAGCTTTCGCTAGATATGTCAGGAATAAATGAATGACTAGGGTACGAGCAGGGCCAGTCAAGGACAGTAGTAGGAAGTTGTACTTGGAGTCCGAGGAGATAGGAGAGGTGCTGAATGAATATTTTTCGTCAGTATTCACACAGGAAGAAGACAATGTTGTCGAGGAGAATACTGAGATACAGGCTACTAGACTAGAAGGGTTTGAGGTTCATAAGGAGGAGCTGTTAGCAATTCTGGAAAGTGTGAAAATAGAGAAGTCACCTGGGCCGGATGGGATTTATCCTAGGATTCTCTGGGAAGCTAGGGAGGAGATTGCTGAGCCTTTGTCTTTGATCTTTAAGTCATCTTTGTCTACAGGAATAGTGCCAGAAGACTGGAGGATAGCAAATGTTTCACCCTTGTTCAAGAAGGGGAGTAGAGACAACCCTGGTAACTATAGACCAGTGAGCCTTACTTCTGTTGTGGGCAAAGTCTTGGAAAGGTTTATAAGAGATAGGATGTATAATCATCTGGAAAGGAATAATTTGATTAGAGATAGTCAACACGGTTTTGTGAAGGGTAGGTCGTGCCTCACAAACCTTATTGAGTTCTTTGAGAAGATGACCAAACAGGTGGATGAGGGTAAAGCAGTTGATGTGGTATATATGGATTTCAGTAAAGCGTTTGATAAGGTTCCCCACGGTAGGCTACTGCAGAAAATACGGAGGCATGGGATTCAGGGTGATTTAGCAGTTTGGATCAGAAATTGGCTAGCTGGAAGAAGACAAAGGGTGGTGATTGATGGGAAATGTTCAGACTGGAGTCCAGTTACTAGTGGTGTACCACAAGGATCTGTTTTGGGGCAACTGCTGTTTGTAATTTTTAACAAATGACCTGGAGGAGGGCGTAGAAGGATGGGTGAGTAAATTTGCAGATTACATGAAAGTCGGTGGAGTTGTGGACAGTGCGGAAGGATGTTACAAGTTACAGAGGGACATAGATAAGCTGCAGCGCTGGGCTGAGAGGTGGGAAATGGAGTTTAATGCAGAAAAGTGATTCATTTTGGAAGGAATAACAGGAAGACAGAGTACTGGGCTAATGGTAATATCCTTGGCAGTGTGGATGAGCAGAGAGATCTCGGTGTCCATATACATAGATCCCTAAAAGTTGCCACTCAGGTTGAGAGGGTTGTTAAGAAGGTGTACCGTGTGTTAGCTTTTATTGATGTGGAGATGCCGGCGTTGGACTGGGGTGAGCACAGTAAGAAGTCTTACAACACCAGGTTAAAGTCCAACAGGTTTGTTTCGATGTCACTAGCTTTTGCAGAGCTGCTCCTTCCTCAGGTGAATGAAGAGGTATGTTCCAGAAACATATATATAGACAGATTCAAAGATGCCAGACAATGCTTGGAATGTGAGCATTTGCAGGTGATTAAAACTTTACAGATCCAGAGATGGGGTAACCCCAGGTTAAAGAGGTGTGAATTGCGTCAAGCCAGGACAGTTGGTAGGATTTCGCAGGCCAGGTGGTGGGGGATGAATGTAATGCGACATGAATCCCAGGTCCCGGTTGAGGCCGCACTCATGTGTGCGGAACTTGGCTATAAGCTTCTGCTCGGCGATTCTGCGTTGTCGCGCGTCCTGAAGGCCGCCTTGGAGAATGTTTACCCGGAGATCAGAGGCTGAATGCCCTTGACTGCTGAAGTGTTCCCCGACTGGAAGGGAACATTCCTGCCTGATGAATGTCGCGCGATGTCCGTTCATTCGTTGTCGCAGCGTCTGCATGGTCTCGCCAATGTGCCACGCTTTGGGACATCCTTTCCTGCAGCGTATGAGGTAGACAACGTTGGTTGAGTCACACGAGTATGTACCGCGTACCTGGTGGGTGGTGTTCTCACGTGTAATGGTGATCTCCATGTCGATGATCTGGCACGTCTTGCAGAGATTGCCATGTCAGGGTTGTGTGGTGTCGAGGTCACTGTTCTGAAGACTGGGTAGTATGCTGCAAACAATGGTTTATTTGAGGTTGCGCGGTTGTTTGAAGGCAAGTAGTGGGGTTGTGGCGATGACCGTGGCAAAATGTTCATCTTCATCTATGACGTGTTGAAGGCTGTGAAGAAGATGTTGTAGTTTCTCCGCTCTGGGAAAGTACTGGACGACGAAGGGTATTCTGTCGGTTGTGTCCCATGTTTGGCTTCTGAGGAGGTCGGTGCGGTTTTTGCTGTGGCGCGTTGGAACTGTCGATCGATGAGTCGAGCACCATATCCCGTTCGTACGAGGGCACCTTTCAACGTCTGCAGATGTCTGTTACGCTCCTCCTCGTCTGAGCAGATCCTGTGTATACGGAGCGCTTGTCCATAGGGGATGGCTTCTTTAATGTGTTTAGGGTGGAAGCTGGAGAAGTGGAGCATCATGAGGTTATCCGTGGGTTTGCGGTAAAGCGAAGTGCTGAGGTGACCGTCCTTGATGGAGACGAGTGTGTCCAAGAATGCAACTGATTTTGGAGAGTAGTCCATGGTGAGTCTGATGGTTGGATGGAACTTATTGATGTCATCGTGTAGTCGTTTCAGTGATTCTTCGCCGTGGGTCCAAAGGAATAAAATGTCATCGATGTATCTGGTGTATAACATCGGTTGAAGGTTCTGTGCGGTGAGTAGGCCTTGTTCAAACTTGTGCATGAAGATGTTGGCGTATTGGGGTGCGAATTTGGTCCCCATGGCTGTTCCGTGCGTCTGGATGAAGAACTTGTTGTCGAAGCTGAAGACGTCGTGATCCAGAATGAAGCGGATGAGTTGCAGAATTGCGTCTGGAGATTGGCAGTTGTCGGTGTTGAGTACTGAGGCTGTTGCAGCAATGCCGTCGTCATGGGGGATGCTGGCATAGAGGGCTGAGACGTCCATTGTCACGAGGAATGTTCCTGGTTCAACTGGTCCATGGGTGCTGAGTTTCTGGAGGAAGTCCGTCGTGTCGCGACAGAAGCTGGGCGTACCTTGTACGATGGGCGTACAGACAACTGAACAACCAAAAACACTGCAGACAGTTAACCGCAGATCCAACCAAGGAACATATCCGCCAACTTAACAGACTGATCAAGACCTTGGATCCAGATCTACGTGCTCTCATCCCATGTACTCCCCGCATTGGAGATCTCTACTGTCTCCCGAAAATACTCAAGGCCAACACACCAGGCCGTCCTATCGTTTCAGGCAATGGGACCCTGTGTGAGAACCTCTCTGGCTACATCGAGGGCATCTTGAAACCCATCGTCAGTACAGCCTCAGTACTCAACACCGACGACTGCCAATCTCCAGATGCAATTCTGCAACTCATCCGCTCCATTCTGGATCACAACGTCTTCATCTTCGACAACAAGTTCTTCATCCAGACGCACGGAACAGCCATGGGGACCAAATTCGCACCCCAATACGCCACAGCAAAAAACCGCACCGACCTCCTCAGAAGACAAACATGGGACACAACCGACAGAATACCCTTCGTCGTCCAGTACTTTCCCGGAGCGGAGAAACTACGACATCTTCTTCACAGCCTTCAACACGTCATCGATGAAGATGAACATCTTGCCAAGGTCATCCCCACACCCCCACTACTTGCCTTCAAACAACCGCGCAACTTCAAACAAACCATTGTTTGCAGCAAACTACCCAGCCTTCAGATCAGTGACCACGACACCACACAACCCTGCCATGGCAATCTTTGCAAGACGTGCCAGAACATCGACATGGATACCACCATTACACGTGAGAACACCACCCACCAGGTACGCGGTACATACTCGTGCGACTCGGCCAACATTGTCTACCTCATACGCTGCAGGAAAGGATGTCCCGAAGCGTGGTACATTGGCGAGACCATGCAGACGCTGCGACAACGAATGAATGGACATCGCGTGACAATCACCAGGCAGGAATGTTCCCTTCCAGTCGGGGAAGACTTCAGCAGTCAAGGGCATTCAGCCTCTGATCTCCGGGTAAGCGTTCTCCAAGGCGGCCTTCAGGACGCGCGACAACGCAGAATCGCCGAGCAGAAGCTTATAGCCAAGTTCCGCACACATGAGTGCGGCCTCAACCGGGACCTGGGATTCATGTCGCATTACATTCATCCCCCACCATCTGGCCTGAGAAATCCTACCAACTGTCCTGGCTTGAGACAATTCACATCTCTTTAACCTGGGGTTACCCCATCTCTGGATCTGTAAAGTTTTAATCACCTGCTAATGCTCGCATTCCAAGCATTGCCTGGCATCTTTGAATCTGTCTATATATATGTTTCTGGAACATACCTCTTCATTCACCTGAGGAAGGAGCAGCGCTGCGAAAGCTATTGACATCGAAACAAACCTGTTGGACTTTAACCTGGAGCTGTAAGACTTCTTCCTTAGCTTTTATTGGTAGAGGGATTGAGTTTCGGAGCCATGAGGTCATGTTGCAGCTGTACAAAACTCTGGTGCGGCCGCATTTGGAATATTGCGTGCAATTCTGTTCGCCGCATTGTAGAAGGATGTGGAAGCATTGGAAAGGGCGCAGAGGAGATTGACCAGAATGTTGCCAGGTATGGAGGGACGATCTTATGAGGAAAGGCTGAGGGACTTGAAGCAGTTTTCGTTAGAGAGAAGAAGGTTAAGAGGTGACTTAATTGAGGCATACAAGATGATCAGAGGATTGGATAGGGTGGACAGTGAGAGCCTTTTTCCTCGGATGGTGATGTCTAGCATGAGGGGACATAGCTTTAAATTGAGGGGAGATAGATATAAGACAGATGTCAGGGGTAGGTTCTTTACTCAGAGAGTAGTAAGGGCGTGGAATGCCCTGCCTGCAACAATAGTAGACTCGCCAACACTAAGGGCATTCAAATGGTCATTGGATAGACATATGGACGATAAGGGAATAGTATAGATGGGCTTTAGAGTGGTTCCACAGGTCGGCGCAACATCAAGGGCCGAAGGGCCTGTACTGCGCTGTAATGTTCCATGTTAGAACATAGAACATAGAATAATACAGCGCAGTACAGGCCCTTCGGCCCACGATGTTGCACCGAAACAAAAGCCATCTAACCTACACTATGCCATTATCATCCATATGTTTATCCAATAAACTTTTAAATGCCCTCAATGTTGGCGAGTTCACTACTGTAGCAGGTAGGGCATTCCACGGCCTCACTACTCTTTGCGTAAAGAACCTACCTCTGACCTCTGTCCTATATCTATTACCCCTCAGTTTAAAGTTATGTCCCCTCGTGCCAGCCATATCCATCCGCGGGAGAAGGCTCTCACTGTCCAACCTATCCAACCCCCTGATCATTTTGTATGCCTCTATTAAGTCTCCTCTTAACCTTCTTCTCTCCAACGAAAACAACCTCAAGTCCATCAGCCTTTCCTCATAAGATTTTCCCTCCATACCAGGCAACATCCTGGTAAATCTCCTCTGCACCCGCTCCAAAGCCTCCACGTCCTTCCTATAATGCGGTGACCAGAACTGTACGCAATACTCCAAATGCGGCCGTACCAGAGTTCTGTACAGCTGCAACATGACCTCCCGACTCCGGAACTCAATCCCTCTACCAATAAAGGCCAACACTCCATAGGCCTTCTTCACAACCCTATCAGCCTGGGTGGCAACTTTCAGGGATCTATGTACATGGACACCTAGATCCCTCTGCTCATCCACACTTTCAAGAACTTTACCATTAGCCAAATATTCCGCATTCCTGTTATTCCTTCCAAAGTGAATCACCTCACACTTCTCTACATTAAACTCCATTTGCCACCTCTCAGCCCAGCTCTGCAGCTTATCTATATCCCTCTGTAACCTGCTACATCCTTCCACACTATCGACAACACCACCGACTTTAGTATCGTCTGCAAATTTACTCACCCACCCTTCTGCGCCTTCCTCTAGGTCATTGATAAAAATGACAAACAGCAACGGCCCCAGAACAGATCCTTGTGGTACTCCACTTGTGACTGTACTCCATTCTGAACATATCCCATCAACCACCACCCTCTGTCTTCTTTCAGCTAGCCAATTTCTGATCCACATCTCTAAATCACCCTCAATCCCCAGCCTCCGTATTTTTTGCAATAGCCTACCGAGGGGAACCTTATGAAACGCTTTGCTGAAATCCATATACACCACATCAACTGCTCTACCCTCGTCTACCTGTTCAGTCACCTTCTCAAAGAACTCAATAAGGTTTGTGAGGCATGACCTACCCTTCACAAAGCCATGCTGACTATCCCTGATCATATTATTCCTATCTAGATGATTATAAATCTTGTCTCTTATAATCCCCTCCAAGACTTTACCCACTACAGACGTGAGGCTCACCGGTCTATAGTTGCCGGGGTTGTCTCTGCTCCCCTTTTTGAACAAAGGGACCACATTTGCCAACCTCCAGTCCTCTGGCACTATTCCTGTAGCCAATGATGACATAAAAATCAAAGCCAAAGGTCCAGCAATCTCTTCCCTGGCCTCCCAGAGAATCCTAGGATAAATCCCATCAGGTCCCGGGGATTTATCTATTTTCAGCCTGTCCAGAATTGCCAACACCTCTTCCCTACGTACCTCAATGCCATCTATTCTATTAGCCTGGGGCTCAGCATTCTCCTCCACAACATTATCTTTTTCCTGAGTGAATACTGACGAAAAATATTCATTTAGTATCTCGCCTATCTCTTCAGACTCCACACACAATTTCCCATCCCTGTCCTTGACTGGTCCTACTCTTTCCCTAGTCATTCGCTTATTCCTGACATACCTATAGAAAGCTTTTGGGTTTTCCTTGATCCTACCTGCCAAATACTTCTCATGTCCCCTCCTTGCTCGTCTTAGCTCTCTCTTTAGATCCTTCCTCGCTACCTTGTAACTATCCATCGCCCCAACCGAAACTTCACACTTCATCTTCACATAGGCCTCCTTCTTCATCTTAACAAGAGATTCCACTTCCTTGGTAAACCACGGTTCCCTCGCTCGACGCCTTCCTCCCTGTCTGACCGGTACATACTTATCAAGAACACGCAGTAGCTGATCCTTGAACAAGCCCCACTTATCCAGTGTGCCCAACACTTGCAGCCTACTTCTCCACCTTATCCCCCCCAAGTCACGTCTAATGGCATCATAATTGCCCTTCCCCCAGCTATAACTCTTGCCCTGCGGTGTATACTTATCCCTTTCCATCATTAACGTAAACGTCACCGAATTGTGGTCACTGTCCCCAAAGTGCTCTCCTACCTCCAAATCCAACACCTGGCCTGGTTCATTACCCAAAACCAAATCCAACGTGGCCTCGCCTCTTGTTGGCCTGTCAACATATTGTTTCAGGAAACCCTCCTGCACACACTGTACAAAAAACGACCCATCTATTGTACTCGAACTATATCTTTTCCAGTCAATATTTGGAAAGTTAAAGTCTCCCATAATAACTACCCTGTTACTTTCACTCATATCCAGAATCATCTTCGCCATCCTTTCCTCTACATCCCTAGAACTATTAGGAGGCCTATAAAAAACTCCCAACAGGGTGACCTCTCCTTTCCTGTTTCTAACTTCAGCCCATACTACCTCGGAAGAAGAGTCCCCATCTAGCATCCTCTCCGCCACCGTAATACTGCTCTTGACTAGCAGCGCCACACCTCCCCCTCTTTTGCCTCCTTCTCTGAGCTTACTAAAACACCTAAACCCCGGAACCTGCAACATCCATTCCTGTCCCTGCTCTATCCATGTCTCCGAAATGGCCACAACATCGAAGTCCCAGGTACCAACCCATGCTGCCAGTTTCCCTACCTTGTTTCGTATACTCCTGGCATTGAAGTAGACACACTTCAAACCACCTACCTGAACACTGGCCCCCTCCTGTGACGTCAAATCTGTGCTCCTGACCTCTATACTCTCATTCTCCCTTACCCTAAAACTACAATCCAGGTTCCCATGCCCCTGCTGCATTAGTTTAAACCCCCCCAAAGAGCACTAACAAATCTCCCCCCCAGGATATTTGTGCCCCTCAGGTTCAGATGTAGACCATCCTGTCTGTAGAGGTCCCACCTTCCCCAGAAAGAGCCCCAGTTATCCAAAAATCTGAATCCCTCCCGCCTACACCATCCCTGTAGCCACGTGTTTAAATGCTCTCTCTCCCTATTCCTCATCTCACTATCACGTGGCACGGGCAACAACCCAGAGATAACAACTCTGTTTGTTCTAGTTCTGAGCTTCTATCCTAGCTCCCTGAAAGCCTGCCTGACGTCCTTGTCCCCTTTCCTACCTATGTCGTTAGTGCCAATGTGGACCACGACTTGGGGCTGCTCCCCCTCCCCCTAAGGACCCGGAAAACACGATCCGAGACATCACGTACCCTTGCACCTGGGAGGCAACATACCAAACGCGAGTCTCTCACGCTCCCACAAAATCTCCTATCTTTGCCCCTGACTATAGAGTCCCCAATTGCTAATGCTCTGCTCCTCTCCCCCCTTCCCTTCTGAGCAACAGGGACAGACTCCGTGCCAGAGGTCCGTACCCCATGGCTTACCCCTGGTAAGTCGCCCCCCCACAAGTATCCAAAGCGGTATACTTGTTTCTCAGGGGAACGACCGCAGGGGATCCCTGCACTGACTGCTTTTTCCCAGTCCCTCTTACAGTTACCCACCTATCTCCAATCTTTGGTGTAACTAATTCCCTGAAGCTGCTATCTATGACCCCTTCTGCCTCCCGAATGATCCGAAGTTCTTCCAACTCCAGCTCCAGTTCCCTAACTCGGTCTTGGAGGAGCTGGAGATGGCAGCACTTCCTGCAGGTAAAATCAGCAGGGACACTAACTGCATCCCTCACCTCAAACATCCTGCAGGAGGAACATTACACTCCCTTCCCTGCCATTCCTCTAACTTTCTACCAAGATCTGGCTAACAACTAAATTAAATTTTAATAAAAAATAATAATAATATAATAAAATATGGTACTTACCTCGGACCAATGGGTTTTATTATTAGGTTAGAGGAGGAGGGTGGGTGGGAGACACTACACGTGTAGTGTCTCGGGTTTCCTCTCCACCAGAATTTATTGGTGAGGGTCTTCCCAGACGTCCACGGGTCGACTTCCTGTTCCCGCCTAAAAAACTAATTTTAAAAAAAAAGAAGAAAAATTCTCAGCTCCTGCTGAAATTTACTAACCAGCCAGCTCCACTCCCGCCGAAATCGACTGGCCTGCCCCTGCAAAGACAAGTGCTTTTAAAGGTTGACTTACCTCCCAGCAACCTCCTTCCGCAATGCTCCCGCTGAAACCGACTCACCAGCTGTTCTCACGCCGAAATCGACTGGCCTGCCCCTGCAAAGACAAGTGCTTTTAAAGGTTGACTTACCTCCCAGCAACCTCCTTCCGCAATGCTCCCGCTGAAACTGACTCACCAGCTGTTCTCCCGCCGAAATCGACTGGCCTGCCCCTGCAAAGACAAGAGCTTTTAAAGGTTGGCTTACCTCCCAGCAACCTCCTTCCGCAATGCTCCCGCTGAAACTGACTCACCAGCTGTTCTCACGCCGAAATCGACTGGCCTGCCCCTGCAAAGACAAGTGCTTTTAAAGGTTGACTTACCTCCCAGCAACCTCCTTCCGCAATGCTCCCGCTGAAACTGACTCACCAGCTGTTCTCACGCCGAAATCGACTGGCCTGCCCCTGCAAAGACAAGTGCTTTTAAAGGTTGACTTACCTCCCAGCAACCTCCTTCCGCAATGCTCCCGCTGAAACTGACTCACCAGCTGTTCTCACGCCGAAATCGACTGGCCTGCCCCTGCAAAGACAAGTGCTTTTAAAGGTTGACTTACCTCCCAGCAACCTCCTTCCGCAATGCTCCCGCTGAAACTGACTCACCAGCTGTTCTCACGCCGAAATCGACTGGCCTGCCCCTGCAAAGACAAGTGCTTTTAAAGGTTGACTTACCTCCCAGCAACCTCCTTCCGCAATGCTCCCGCTGAAACTGACTCACCAGCTGTTCTCACGCCGAAATCGACTGGCCTGCCCCTGCAAAGACAAGTGCTTTTAAAGGTTGACTTACCTCCCAGCAACCTCCTTCCGCAATGCTCCCGCTGAAACTGACTCACCAGCTGTTCTCACGCCGAAATCGACTGGCCTGCCCCTGCAAAGACAAGTGCTTTTAAAGGTTGACTTACCTCCCAGCAACCTCCTTCCGCAATGCTCCCGCTGAAACTGACTCACCAGCTGTTCTCACGCCAAAATCGACTCAAAAGGCATGTTCTATGTAGGGCCAGAAGGACAGCCTTCCAAACTGTTGCGTTCTCCCTCTCCACCTGCCTGTTTCCCCACGGGTTATAACTGGTCGTTCTGCTCAAGGCAATGCCCTTACTGAGCAGATACTGATGCAGCTCATCGCTCATGAACGATGTACCCCGGTCGCTGTGGGTATAAGTGGGGAAACCAAACAGGGTGAAGATGCTGTCCAGTGCCTTTATCACGGTGGCCGAGGTCATGTCGGGACAGGGAACGGCGAATGGGAAGCGGGAGAACTCATCGATGATGTTAGGAAGTAGATATTGAGGTTGTTGGACAGGAGGGGGCCTTTGAAGTCCATGCTTAGTCGCTCAAAGGGCTCCGAGGCCTTTTCCAAGGCGAGCCTTGTCTGGCCGGTAGAAGTGCGGTTTGCACGCCGCGCAGATCTGGCAAGCCCTGGTCATGGCCTTGACCTCCTTGGTGGAGTAAGGTAGGTTGCAGGACTTGATAAAGTGGGCGAGCCGGGTAACCCCCGGGTGACAGAGATCATCATGGGTAGCCCGCAGGCAATCCTCCTGCGTGTTGGCACACGTGCCGTAGGACAGGGCATCTGGGGGCTCGTTGAGCTCCCCTGGACGATACTTAATATCGTACGCGTAGGTGGAGAGTTCGATCCTCCACCTCAAGATTTTATCATTTTTAATTTTGCCCCGTTGTGCGTTATCAAACATGAAGGCTACCGACCATTGGTTGGTAACGAGGGTGAACCTCCTACCGGCTAGGTCGTGCCTCCAGTGCCGCACAGCCTCCACAATGGCGTGTGCCTCCTTTTCGACTGCAGAGTGCCGAATCTCGGAGGCGGTGAGGGTCCGGGAGAAGAATGCTACTGGCCTGCCTGCCTGTTTGAGATGTCTGATGCATCGCTCTCTACCTGGAAAGGGGTGGTTTCGTCCACCGCGTGCATAGCGGCCTTTATGATGTCGGCCTTGATGCGACTGAAGGCCAATAGGGCCGCAGCCGTCAGGGGAAATGTCGTGGTCTTTATGAGTGGGCGGGCTTTGTAATAGGAGAAAAGCCTTGAGGCTACAGGGGTAGGGGGAGTTCCTTAAGGAGGCGCATGTGGTCGGGGTCGGGACCTAGGACCCCGTTTTCCATGACGTAGCCGAGGATGGCTAGTCGGGTTGTGTGGAAAACACATTTTTCCTTGTTGTAGGTCAGGTTGAGGGCCCGGGCAGTCTGGAGGAACTTTTCAAGCTTCGCGTCATAGTCCTGCTAATCATGACCGCAGATGGTGACATTGTCCAAGTACGGGTAAGTAGCCTGCAGGCCGTATTAGTCCACCATTTAGTCTATCCCCCTCTGGAAGACGGAGACTCCATTTGTGATGCTGAAGGGGACCCTGAGGAAGTGGAAAAGCCGGCCGGCTGCTTCGAAAGCAGTATAGAGGCGGTCTTCCGGTCAGATAGGGAACTGGTGGTAGGCGGATTTTAGGTCGACAGTGGAGAATACGCGGTATTGAGCGATCCGATTGACCATCTCTGCTATGCGGGGAAGGGGGTGCGCATCGAGCTGCGTGAAGCGGTTTATGGTCTGGCTGTAGTCCACAACCATCCGTTTCTTTTCCCCGGACGTTACTACCATCACTTGTGCTCTCCAGGGGCTGTTGTTAGCCTCGATGACCCCCTCTCCCAGTAAACACTGGACCTCTGACTTGATAAAAGTCATATCTTGGGCACTGTACCGCCGGCTCCTGGTGGCACGGGCTTACAGTCGGGAGTGAGGTTTGCGAATAGTGAGGGGGGTGCAACTTTCAGTGTTGCAAGGCTGTATACCGTGAGGGGGGCAAGGGTCCGCCGAACTTCAGGGTCAGGCTTTGGTGGCTACATTGGAAATCCAGACCTTGCAGCAGGAGGTCGCAGAGGTGAGTGAGGATATAGAGCTTGAAACGAGCATGTTCGGTGCCCTGGATCACGAGATTCGCAATATAATACCCCTCAATTTGGACCGAGTGGGACCCAGAGGTGAGGGCTATGGTTTGGGAAGCGGGATAGGTGCGCAAGGAGCAGCACCTTACCGTTTCTGGATGGACAAAGCTCTCCGTGCTCCCGGAGTCGAAGAGGCAGGGAGTGTCGCGCCCATTGATCTGGACCTGCATCATGGAGTTCCGCAGGTGCTTTGGCCGCGATTGGTCGAGGGTGATCGCTCCCAGTTGCGGGCAGTCTGAGTTCTCAGCCGAGTCGGATTCACAAAATGGCCACCGCCGTCGGTTGCACGTGTCGGGTTTAGAAGATGGCCGCCACCAAGGTGATCGCCCCCATGACTGGCACAAGGCCGGCGACGCATCAGAAAGAGGCGTGTCCGGCTGGTGTGCAGCCGCGTTGCCGGGCCTGTGAGCTTTTTGTTTCTGGGCCTTGCGCCTGGCCAGGCAGACCCTCGCGAAATGCCCCTTCTTTCCGCAGTCGCTGCAGATGGCGGAGCAGGCTGGGCAGTGCTGACGTGGATGCTGGCCCTGCCCACAGAAATAGCACGGTGTGCCCCTGGTCTGGGCGGGTAGTCGCGGGGCACAGGCCCGTAGCGTGGCCGAGTCTGGGGAAGTCCGAGGGGGGCTCGCAGGGTCTGCGGGGTACGTGCCTAGGTTGTGGCGGGCCACTTCCAGTGAGGTGGCGAGCGTTACCATGTCCTGAAGGTCTGAAGCTCCATTTTCGAGGATGTACTGCCTGATATCAGTCGAACGGATGCCGGCCACGAAGGCGTCTCGGATGTGCAGGTTCATGTGAACTTCCCCCGTCACATCCTGATGGTTGCAGTTCCTGGCGAGCACAGTGAGCTTTTCCATGTACTCGGCCAGCGTTTCCCCTGAGCGCTGCCAGCAGGTAGTGGGCAGGTGCCGTGCATGTACCTCATTTGGGTTTGACGAAACGCTTTCGCAGGATCTCGATCGCCGCGTCGTAAGTGGTTGCCTTCTCGATCATGGCGGAGATTCTATGGCTCACCTGGGCGTGGTGTAGGCGCAGCTTGCGAGGCCCTTCAACAGGAGCTGCCGAGGATTCCAGGTAGGTCTCGAAGCAGCGGAGCCAGTACTTAAAAATGTATTTGGCCTCCGGTGTCCGTGCTTCCAGGTTGAGCTTTTCTGGCTTGAGACCAGCATCCATCCTAACGTACTCTGCTTATTAAATTGTAGTACCCTCAATAACGCCACGAGAGTGTGGAATGGTAAATGAAGGCTTTAATAAGCAGAGAACTAGCCAGCTATAGAGATGAGTGCTCACTGAGTGCCGCCTACAGGGCATCACCTTATATACGGCTCCCTAATAATCCCCCAGGGTTCCAAACCCGGTCTTAAAGGGGCATCACCTACATAGTGTTAAGGGTACAGTAACCATTCATCACACTTTCTAAGCTAACGCTCTGGTTCCTACCCCCCTGCCATATTAGTTTAAATCCTCCTGAGTGACTCTAGCAAACCTCCCAGCCAGGATGTTCATGCCCATCCAGTTTAGATGTAACCCATCCTTCTTGTACAGGTTAGGAGGGGTTATTGGGTTATGGGGATAGGGTGGAAGTGAGGGCTTAACTGGGTCGGTGCAGACTCGATGGGCCGAATGGCCTCCCTCTGTACTGTATGTTTTATGTTCTATGTTCTAGGTCCCAACTGCCCCAGAAGAGATCCCAATGGTCCAGAAATCTGAAACCCTCCCTCCTACACCACTGGTTTAGCCACATGTTTAGCTACACTATCCTCCTATTTCTAGCCTGACTGGCACGTGGCACAGGGAGTAATCCTGAGATTACAACCCTAGACGTCCTGCTTCTTAGCTTACTGCCTAACTCCCTGAACTCCGTCTGCAAGACCATATCATTCTTCCAGTCTTTGTCGTTAGTCTCCAGTCGATTTCGGCAGGAGAAGAGCTGGTGAGTCAATTTCAGCGGGGGCAGTGCGGAAGTGATTGCTGGGAGGTAAGTCTGTCCTTTAAAAACACTTGTCTTTGCAGGGGCAGGCCAGTCGATTTCGGCGGGAGAAGAGCTGGTGAGTCAATTTCAGCGGGGGCAGTGCGGAAGTGATTGCTGGGAGGTAAGTCTGTCCTTTAAAAACACTTACCTGGTCCCGTTTTCGGTCCCTTTTCTGTTTTTTTTTATATCTTAGTATTTAAGGTGGGAACAGGAAGTTTGACCCGCGGACGTCTGGGAAGACCCTCACCAATAAATTCTGGTGGAGAGGAAACCCGAGACACTACACGTGTAGTGTCTCCCACCCGCCCTCCTCCTCTAACCTCATAATAAAACCCATTGGTGTGAGGTAAGTACCATATTTTATTATTAACACTAAGAAGGTAAGTAAATGATTTTTACTCATTTTTACTGTTGTACCTTTTTCAAATTGTGTGTGTGTCAGGGGGAAACTGAAGTGACATCACAGAAAAGCTGTGGCCTGAGTGGCTGGTTGGGATTATACACTAAATTTAAAAAAAATTGAGCATTGGTAACTAATTAAACATAATTACTTAATTATAATTTAGAGGGATAGCTAAGCCAGAGATCGGAGAGTAATATATTTAGCTTTCGCATTTCTATTAGAAATCTAGTGCTAGGAAACAGATAGTTAACAGTAACTTTGAAATTTTTTTTTTAAATATTCAAAAAAAAAAAAAAAATTTTAATTTTAATTTTAATTAATTGACGCAATGTCAGTTAGAGGGGTGCTGTGCTCTGACTGTGAGATGTGGCAGGTCCGGGAGGCTTCCAGCGTCCTGGGTGGCTTCATCTGCAGAAAGTGCACCCAACTGGAGCTCCTCACAGACCGCATGGTTCGGTTGGAGCAGCAATTGGATGCACTTAGGAGCATGCAGGTGGCGGAAAGCGTCATAGATCGCAGTTATGTAAATGTGGTCACACCCAAGGTGCAGGCAGAGAAATGGGTGACCACCAGAAAGGGCAGGCAGTCAGTGCAGGAATCCCCTGTGGTTGTCCCCCTCTCGAACAGATATACCCCTTTGGGTACTGACGGGGGGGATAGCCTATCAGGGGAAAACAGCAGTAGCCAGAGCAGTGGCACCATGGCTGGCTCTGATGTTCAGAAGGGAGGGTCAAAGCGCAGAAGAGTAATAGTAATAGGGGACTCTATAGTCAGGGGCACAGATAGGCGCTTCTGTGGACGTGAAAGAGACTCCAGGATGGTATGTTGCCTCCCTGGTGCCAGGGTCCAGGATGTCTCCGAATGGGTAGAGGGCATCCTGAAGGGGGAGGGCAAACAGGCAGAGGTCGTTGTACATATTGGTTCTAACGACATAGGCAGGAAGGGGCATGAGGTCCTGCAGCAGGAGTTCAGGGAGCTAGGCAGAAAGTTAAAAGACAGGACCTCGAGGGTTGTAATCTCGGGATTACTCCCTGTGCCACATGCCAGTGAGGCTAGAAATAGGAAGATAGAGCAGCTAAACACGTGGCTAAACAGCTGGTGTAGGAGGGAGGGTTTCCATTATCTGGACCACTGGGAGCTCTTCCGGGGCAGGTGTGACCTGTATAAGAAGGACGGGTTGCATCTAAACCGGAGAGGCATAAATATCCTGGCCGCGAGGTTTGCTAGTGTCACACAGGAGGGTTTAAACTAGTATGGCGGGGGGTGGGCACGGGAGCAATAGGTCAGAAGGTGAGAGCATTGAGGGAGAACTAGGGAATAGGGACAGTGTGGCTCTGAGGCAGAGCAGACAGGGAGAAGTTGCTGAACACAGCGGGTCTGGTGGCCTGAAGTGCATATGTTTTAATGCAAGAAGTATTACGGGTAAGGCAGATGAACTTAGAGCTTGGATTAGTACTTGGAACTATGATGTTGTTGCCATTACAGAGACCTGATTGAGGGAAGGGCAGGATTGGCAGCTAAACGTTCCAGGATTTAGATGTTTCAGGCGGGATAGAGGGGGATGTAAAAGGGGAGGCGGAGTTGCGCTACTGGTTCGGGAGAATATCACAGCTGTACTGCGAGAGGACAGTGGGGCTATATGACCTCAGAGGGCAGTGAGGCTATATGGGTAGAGATCAGGAATAAGAAGGGTGCAGTCACAATGTTGGGGGTTTACTACAGGCCTCCCAACAGCCAGTGGGAGATAGAGGAGCAGATAGGTAGACAGATTTTGGAAAAGAGTAAAAACAACAGGGTTGTGGTGATGGGAGACTTCAACTTCCCCAATATTGACTGGGACTCACTTAGTGCCAAGGGCTTAGACGGGGCGGAGTTTGTAAGGAGCATCCAGGAGGGCTTCTTAAAACAATATGTAGACAGTCCAACTAGGGAAGGGGCGGTACTGGACCTGGTATTGGGGAATGAGCCCGGCCAGGTGGTAGATGTTTCAGTAGGGGAGCATTTCGGTAACAGTGACCACAATTCAGTAAGTTTTAAAGTACTGGTGGACAAGGATAAGAGTGGTCCTAGGATGAATGTGCTAAATTGGGGGAAGGCTAATTAGAACAATATTAGGCGGGAACTGAAGAACATAGATTGGGGGCGGATGTTTGAGGGCAAATCAACATCTGACATGTGGGAGGCTTTCAAGTGGCAGTTGAAAGGAATTCAGGACCGGCATGTTCCTGTGAGGAAGAAGGATAAATCCGGCAATTTTCGGGAACCTTGGATGACGAGAGATATTGTAGGCCTCGTCAAAAAGAAAAAGGAGGCATTTGTCAGGGCTAAAAGGCTGGGAACAGACGAAGCCTGCGTGGAATATAAGGAAAGTAGGAAGGAACTTAAGCAAGGAGTCAGGAGGGCTGGAAGGGGTCACGAAAAGTCATTGGCAAATAGGGTTAAGGAAAATCCCAAGGCTTTTTACACGTACATAAAAAGCAAGAGGGTAGCCAGGGAAAGGGTTGGCCCACTGAAGGATAGGCAAGGGAATCTATGTGTGTAGCCAGAGGAAATGGGCGAGGTACTAAATGAATACTTTGCATCAGTATTCACCAAAGAGAAGAAAGTGGTAGATGTTGAGTCTGGAGAAGGGTGTGTAGATAGCCTGGGTCACATTGAGATCCAAAAAGACGAGGTGTTGGGTGTCTTAAAAAATATTAAGGTAGATAAGTCCCCGGGGCCTGATGGGATCTACCCCAGAATACTGAAGGAGGCTGGAGAGGAAATTGCTGAGGTCTTGACAGAAATCTTTGGATCCTCGCTGTCTTCAGGGGATGTCCCAGAGGACTGGAGAATAGCCAATGTTGTTCCTCTGTTTAAGAAGGGTAGCAAGGATAATCCCAGGACTACAGGCCGGTGAGCCTTACCTCAGTGGTAGGGAAATTACTGGAGAGAATTCTTCGAGACAGGATCTACTCCCATTTGAAAGCAAATGGACGTATTAGTGAGAGGCAGCACGGATTTGTGAAGGGGAGGTCGTGTCTCACTAACTTGATAGAGTTTTTTGAGGAGGTCACTAAGATGATTGATGCAGGTAGGGCAGTGGATGTTGTCTATATGGACTTCAGTAAGGCCTTTGACAAGGTCCATCATGGTAGACTAGTACAAAAGGTGAAGTCACACGGGATCAGGGGTGAGCTGGCAAGGTGGATACAGAACTGGCTAGGCCATAGAAGGCAGAGAGTAGCAATGGAAGGATGCTTTTCTCATTGGAGGGCTGTGACCAGTGGTGTTCCACAGGGATCAGTGCTGGGACCTTTGCTCTTTGTAGTATATATAAATGATTTGGAGGAAAATGTAACTGGTCTGATTAGTAAGTTTGCAGACGACACAAAGGTTGGTGGAATTGCGGATAGCGATGAGGACTGTCGGAGGATACAGCAGGATTTAGATTGTTTGGAGACTTGGGCGGAGAGATGGCAGATGGAGTTTAATCCGGACAAATGTGAGGTAATGCATTTTGGAAGGTCTAATGCAGGTAGGGAATATACAGTGAATGGTAGAACCCTCAAGAGTATTGAAAGTCAAAGAGATCTAGGAGTACAGGTCCACAGGTCATTGAAAGGGGCAACACAGGTGGAGAAGGTAGTCAAGAAGGCATACGGCATGCTTGCCTTCATTGGCCGGGGCATTGAGTATAAGAATTAGCAAGTCATGTTGCAGCTGGTTAGAACCTTAGTTAGGCCACCCTTGGAGTATAGTGTTCAATTCTGGTCGCCACACTACCAGAAGGATGTGGAGGCTTTAGAGAGGGTGCAGAAGAGATTTACCAGAATGTTGCCTGGTATGGAGGGTATTAGCTATGAGGAGCGGTTGAATAAACTCGGTTTGTTCTCACTGGAACGAAGGAGGTTGAGGGGAGACGTGATAGAGGTATACAAAATTATGAGGGGCATAGACAGAGTGGATAGTCAGAGGCTTTTCCCCAGGGTAGATGGGTCAATTACTAGGGGGCATAGGTTTAAGGTGAGTGGGGCAAGGTTTAGAGTAGATGTACGAGGCAAGTTTTTTACGCAGAGGGTAGTGGGTGCCTGGAACTCGCTACCGGAGGAGGTGGTGGAAGCAGGGACGATCGTGACATTTAAGGGGCATCTTGACAAATACATGAATAGGATGGGAATAGAGGGATACGGACCCAGGAAGTGTAGAAGATTGTAGTTTAGTCGGGCAGCATGGTCGGCATGGGCTTGGAGGGCCGAAGGGCCTGTTCCTGTGCTGTACATTTCTTTGTTCTTTGTTCTTTGTTAGAACCTATGTGTACTACGACCTCTGGATGTTCACCCTCCCCCTTCAGGATCTACTGTGTTCGTTCAGAGACATCCTTGACCCTGGCACCAGGGCGGCAACACACCATCCTGGAGTTTCTTTCACTTCCATAGAAGTGTCTATCTGTGCTCCTTACTATTGAGCCCCCTATAACTATCGCTCTCCTGTACTTTGCCCTCCCCTGCTGAGCAACAGAGCCAGTTGTGGTGCCACTGTTCTGGCTGCTGTTGTTTTCCACTGATAGGCTATACCCACAGCAGTATCCAAAGGGGTATACCTGTTTGAGAGGGGGACAGCCACAGGGGATTCCTGCACTGACTACCTGCCCTGTACAGAGGCCAGCAGCCACATGACTGCAGGTGGGTCCCTACATGACTTCTGCCTAAGAGAGGATTCCACCCCGAGGGTTGATTACTCACTCTTGCTCCCAATTGGTCCCCAAACCAGGTGACCCTTACTCTACTGTATTGCCCTCAAAGGGGCAACCACCACAAATCATGACAACTCGCATAGCTCTCCATTTACTCTATCAAATCCTTTATGGATCTTTAACACCTCATTTGATTCATCCCTTATCCTTCCCAACTTGAGGCATGCAAGCCTACTCTATGTAACCCATCCTCACAATTTAACTCTTTTAGCCCAGGTACCATTCCTGGGAGTCTGCTCTCCATCCCCTCCAATTCCTATATATCCTTCCTGTAGTGTGGAGACCAGAAACAAACACAGTATTACATATAGATGGGGTGAAAGCAGAGCTTTATACCATGGTATGATCACATCCACTTCTTTATAATCAAGTCCCCTTGGGATAGAGATTACTATTATCTCAGTCTTTAAAGTTATTTGTTTGTACATGGCCACCACATTTCAGTGATTTTTGTACATTATTCCTAAACCTATCTTCTCCTCCAAATCTTCTGGCTTCTCACCATTTACCAAATACTAGATGTCACTTGCAGCTGAAGAATGACATTTTTCTGAATAAGTAGCATTCGAAATTCATCAATGGCAGCACAATATTATCTGCCATAAATTTAGTAACTCATTAGAAAGTTGCATCTTCTTGGCTTTTAATTGTTGCAATTGACAATCTCTTCATGAAATCAGCGACAAAATGTTGAAAATGAGAAGTACAGCAAAGGGAAATAGTAGAGAGGCAGCTAGTGAACTATAAACGAAGTCAATAGTTAGTCAAGAACAGCAAATCACATTGAAGACAAATGCAAAGAATTGAAGATGTTCAATTGGGCTGAGGAGCATCCATTATTTACTTGTGATGCAACCATGTAATCTTAATTCACTATCTATGATGCAGACACTCAAGGGATATGCACATCAGTAATCGTTGCACACACTCATGGGATATGCACATAAGTGATGGTTGCCACAAAGCTATCGGATGCTTAAAAAAAAGACTTGCCAACAGGGATGGAGTGGGAGGATTAAAACTGACTAGATTGCTTCACAGAGAGCTGTCATTGACCCAATGGGCTGAATGGTCTCCTTCTGCATTGTATATGACTCTACGATGAATGTCTTTATGGGAGGAAATCTGCAATCATTACCTGTTCTGGCCTACATGTGGTTCCACATTCACAGAAAACTGGTTGGATTTTAACAGCTGTTGTGTATAGAACGGCCGGCCGCAAAGTTATATAGCACTGCTGACTGCAATGTTCTATAGAACTGCTGACTGCAATGTTCTCCAGAACTGCCGACTGCAATATTCTATAGAACTGCCGACTGCAATGTTATATAGCACTGCTGACTGCAATATTCGATAAAACTGCCGACTGCTATGTTTTATAGAACTGCCGACTGCAACGATCTATAGAACTGCCGACTGCAATGTTCTCTAGAACTGCCGACTGCAATATTCTATACAACTGCCGACTGCAATGTTATATAGCACTGCTGACTGCAATATTCGATAAAACTGCCGACTGCAATGTTATATAGCACTGCTGACTGCAATATTCAATAAAACTGCTGACTGCTATGTTTTATAGAACTGCCGACTGCAATATTCTATAGAACTGCCGACTGCAATGTTCTATAGAACTGCTGACTGCAATATTCGATAAAACTGCCGACTGCAATGTTCTATAGAACTGCTGATTGCAATGTTCTTCTTGAATTGTTGACTGCAACGTTCTATAGAATGCCGACTGCAACGTTCTATAGAATTGCTGACTGCAATGTTCTATAGAATGCCAACTGCAATATTTGCCGACTGAAACGTTCTACACAACTGCCCACTGCAATGCACTACATAACTATCGACTGCAATATTCTATAGAATTGCCGACTGCAATGTTCTATAGAATTGCCGACTGCAATGTTCTCTTGAACTGGTGACTTCGATGTTGTATGGAACTGCCGACTGCGACGCTCTATACAACTGCCGACTGCAATGCTCTGTAGAACTGCCGACTGTGACGCTCTATAGAACTGCTGACTGCGATGCTCTATAGAACTGCCAACTGCAATGTTCTATAGAACTGCTGACTGCAACGTTCTATAGAATTGCTGACTGCAATATTCTACAGAATGCCAACTGCAATGTTCTATAGAATTGCCAACTGAAATGTTCTACACAACTGCCTACTGCAATGCTCTACAGAACTATCGACTGCAACATTCTATAGAATTGCCAACTGCAATGTTCAATAGAATTGCCGACTGAAATGTTCCACACAACTGCCCACTGCAATGCTCTACAGAACAAACAACTGCAATATTCTATAGAACTGCCAACTGCAATGTTCAATAGAATTGCTGACTGCAGTGTTCTATAGAATTGCCGAATGCAGTGTTCTATAAAATTGCTGACTGCAATGTTCTATAGAACATCCGACTGCAATGTTCTATAAAATTGCCGATTGCAATGTTCTATAGAACTTCCGACTGCAATGTTCTATAAAATTGCCGATTGCAATGTTCTATAGAACTTCCGACTGCAATATTCTATAAAATTGCAGACTGCAATGTTCTATAGAACTGTCGACTGCAATGTTCTATAGAACTGTCGACTGCAATGTTATATTGGGCAGCACGGTAGCATTGTGGATAGCACAATTGCTTCGCAGCCCCAGGGTCCCAGGTTCGATTCCCCCCGGGTCACTGTCTGTGCGGAGTCTGCACATCCTACCCGTGTGTGCGTGGGTTTCTCCGGGTGCTCCGGTTTCCTCCCACAGTCCAAAGATGTGCAGGTTAGGTGGATTGGCCATGATAAATTGCCCTTAGTGTCCAAAATTGCCCTTAGTGTTGGGTGGGGTTACTGGGGTATGGGGATAGGGTGGAGGTGTAGACGTTGGGTAGGGTGGTCTTTCCAAGAGCCGGTGCAGACTCGATGGGCCGAATGGCCTCCTTCTGCACTGTAAATTCTATGATAATCTATGATAGCACTGCTGACTGCAATATTTGATAAAACTGCCAACTGCAGTGTTCTATAGAACTGTCGACTGCAATGTTATATAGAATTGCCGATTGCAATGTTCTGTAGAATGCTGACTGCAATATTTTATAGAATGACCGACTGCAATGTTCTATAGAATTGCCGACTGCAATGTTCTCTCGAACTGATGACTACAATGTTCTATGGAACTGCCGACTGCGACGCTCTATAGAACTGCCGACTGCAATGCTCTGTAGAACTGCCGAATGCGACGCTCTATAGAACTGCCGACTGCAATGTGTCTATAGAACTGCTGACTGAAACGTTCTATAGAATTGCTGACTGCAAATCTCTGTAGAGCTGCTGACTGCGATGCTCTATAGTACTGCCGACTGCAATGTTCTATAGAACTGCTGACTGCAACATTCTATAGAATTGCTGAATGCAGTGTTCTATAGAACTGTCGACTGCAATGTTCTATAAAATTGCTGACTGCAATGTTATATAGAACGTCCGACTGCAATATTCTATAAAATTGCCGACTGCAATGTTCTATAGAACTGTCGACTGCAATGTTCTATAGAACTATCATTGCAATGTTCTATAGAACTGTCGACTGCAATGTTATATAGCACTGCCGACTGCAATATTTGATAAAACTGTCAATTGCAATGTTCTATAGAACTGCCGACTGCAATCTTCTATAGAACTGTCGACTGCAATGTTATATAGCACTGCTGACTGCAATATTCGATAAAATTGCCGACTGCAATGTTCTATAGAACTGCCGACTGCAATGATCTATAGAACTGTCGACTGCAATGTTCTATAGAACTGCCGACTGCAATGATCTATAGAACTGTCGACTGCAATGTTCTATAGCACTGCCGACTGCAATGTTCTATAGAACTGCCGACTGCAATGATATATAGCACTGCTGACTGCAATATTCGATAAAATTGCCGACTGCAATGTTCTATAGAACTGCCGACTGCAATGATCTATAGAACTGCCAACTGCGATGTTCTACAGAACTGCCGACTGCAATGTTCTATAGAACTGCCGACTGCAATGTTATATAGCACTGCTGACTGCAATATTCGATAAAACTGCCGACTGCTATGTTTTATAGAACTGCCGACTGCAATATTCTATAGAACTGTCGACTGCAATGTTCTATAGAACTGCTGACTGAAATATTCGATAAAACTGCCGACTGCAATGTTCTATAGAACTGCTGATTGCAATGTTCTTCTCGAATTGTTGAGTGCAACGTTCTATAGAATGCCAACTGCAATGTTCTATAGAATTGCCAAATGCAATGTTCTATAGAACTGCAGACTACAACGTTCTATAGAATTGCTGACTGCAATGTTCTATAGAATGCCAACTGCAATATTTGCCGATTGAACTGTTCTACACAACTGCCCACTGCAATGCTCGACAGAACTATCGACTGCAATATTCTATAGAATTGCCGACTGCAATGTTCTACAGAACTGATGACTGAAATGTTCTATAGAATTGCCGATTGCAATGTTCTGTAGAATGCTGACTGCAATATTTTATAGGATTAGCGACTGCAATGTTCTATAGAATTGCCGACTGCAATGTTCTCTCGAACTGATGACTGCGATGTTCTAGGGAACTGCCGACTGCGACGCTCTATAGAACTGCCGACTGCAATGCTCTTTAAAACTGCCGACTGTGACGCTCTATCGAACTGCCGACTGCAATGCTCTGTAAAAATGCCGACTGCGACGCTCTATAGAACTGCCGACTGCACTGCTCTGTAGAACTGACGACTGTGACGCTCTATAGAACTGCCGACTGCAAAGCGCTGTAGAACTGCTGACTGCGATGCTCTATAGAACTGCCAACTGCAATGTTCTATAGAACTGCTGACTGCAACATTCTATAGAATTGCTGACTGCAGTGTTCTATAGAACTGTCGACTGCAATGTTCTATAAAATTGCTGACTGCAATGTTATATAGAACGTCCGACTGCAATATTCTATAAAATTGCCGACTGCAATGTTCTATAGAACTGTCGACTGCAATGTTCTATAGAACTATCATTGCAATGTTCTATAGAACTGTCGACTGCAATGTTATATAGCACTGCCGACTGCAATATTTGATAAAACTGTCAATTGCAATGTTCTATAGAACTGCCGACTGCAATCTTCTATAGAACTGTCGACTGCAATGTTATATAGCACTGCTGACTGCAATATTCGATAAAATTGCCGACTGCAATGTTCTATAGAACTGCCGACTGCAATGATCTATAGAACTGTCGACTGCAATGTTCTATAGAACTGCCGACTGCAATGATCTATAGAACTGTCGACTGCAATGTTCTATAGCACTGCCGACTGCAATGTTCTATAGAACTGCCGACTGCAATGATATATAGCACTGCTGACTGCAATATTCGATAAAATTCCCGACTGCAATGTTCTATAGAACTGCCGACTGCAATGATCTATAGAACTGCCAACTGCGATGTTCTACAGAACTGCCGACTGCAATGTTCTATAGAACTGCCGACTGCAATGTTATATAGCACTGCTGACTGCAATATTCGATAAAACTGCCGACTGCTATGTTTTATAGAACTGCCGACTGCAATATTCTATAGAACTGTCGACTGCAATGTTCTATAGAACTGCTGACTGAAATATTCGATAAAACTGCCGACTGCAATGTTCTATAGAACTGCTGATTGCAATGTTCTTCTCGAATTGTTGAGTGCAACGTTCTATAGAATGCCAACTGCAATGTTCTATAGAATTGCCAAATGCAATGTTCTATAGAACTGCAGACTACAACGTTCTATAGAATTGCTGACTGCAATGTTCTATAGAATGCCAACTGCAATATTTGCCGATTGAACTGTTCTACACAACTGCCCACTGCAATGCTCGACAGAACTATCGACTGCAATATTCTATAGAATTGCCGACTGCAATGTTCTACAGAACTGATGACTGAAATGTTCTATAGAATTGCCGATTGCAATGTTCTGTAGAATGCTGACTGCAATATTTTATAGGATTAGCGACTGCAATGTTCTATAGAATTGCCGACTGCAATGTTCTCTCGAACTGATGACTGCGATGTTCTAGGGAACTGCCGACTGCGACGCTCTATAGAACTGCCGACTGCAATGCTCTTTAAAACTGCCGACTGTGACGCTCTATAGAACTGCCGACTGCAATGCTCTGTAAAAATGCCGACTGCGACGCTCTATAGAACTGCCGACTGCACTGCTCTGTAGAACTGACGACTGTGACGCTCTATAGAACTGCCAACTGCAATGTTCTATAGAACTGCTGACTGCAACATTCTATAGAATTGCTGACTGCAGTGTTCTATAGAATTGCCGACTGCAATGTTCTATAGAATTGCTGAATGCAGTGTTCTATAGAACTGTCGACTGCAATGTTCTATAAAATTGCTGACTGCAATGTTATATAGAACTTCCGACTGCAATATTCTATAAAATTGCCGACTGCAATGTTCTATAGAACTGTCGACTGCAATGTTCTATAGAACTATCATTGCAATGTTCTATAGAACTGTCGACTGCAATGTTATATAGCACTGCTGACTGCAATAGTCGATAAAATTGCCGACTGCAATGTTCTATAGAACTGCCGACTGCAATGATCTATAGAACTGCCGACTGCAATGTTCTATAGAACTGCCGACTGCAATGTTCTATAGAACTGCCGACTGCAATATTTGATAAAACTGTCAATTGCAATGTTCTATAGAACTGCCGATTGCAATGTTATATAGCACTGCCGACTGCAATATTTGATAAAACTGTCAATTGCAATGTTCTATAGAACTGCCGATTGCAATCTTCTATAGAACTGTCGACTGCAATGTTATATAGCACTGCTGACTGCAATAGTCGATAAAATTGCCGACTGCAATGTTCTATAGAACTGCCGACTGCAATGATCTATAGAACTGCCGACTGCAATGTTCTATAGAACTGCCGACTGCAATGTTCTATAGAACTGCCGACTGCAATGTTCTATAGAACTGCCGACTGCAATGTTTTATAGGACTGTCGACTGCAATATTCTATAGAACTGCCGACTGCAATGTTCTATAGAACTGCTGACTCCAATATTCGATAAAACTGCCGACTGCAATATTCTATAGAACTGCTGATTGCAATGTTCTTCTCGAATTGTTGAGTGCAACGTTCTATAGAATGCCAACTGCAATGTTCTATAGAATTGCCAAATGCAATGTTCTATAGAACTGCAGACTACAACGTTCTATAGAATTGCTGACTGCAATGTTCTATAGAATGCCAACTGCAATATTTGGCGACTGAACTGTTCTACACAACTGCCCACTGCAATGCTCGACAGAACTATCGACTGCAATATTCTATAGAATTGCCGACTGCAATGTTCTACAGAACTGATGACTGAAATGTTCTATAGAATTGCCGATTGCAATGTTCTGTAGAATGCTGACTGCAATATTTTATAGGATTACCGACTGCAATGTTTTATAGAATTGCCGACTGCAATGTTCTCTCAAACTGATGACTGCGATGTTCTATGGAACTGCCGACTGCGACGCTCTATAGAACTGCCGACTGCAATGCTCTTTAAAACTGCCGACTGTGACGCTCTATAGAACTGCCGACTGCAATGCTCTGTAAAAATGCCGACTGCGAAGCTCCATAGAACTGCCGACTGCGACGCTCTATAGAACTGACGACTGCGACGCTCTATAGAACTGCCGACTGCGACGCTCTATAGAACTGCCGACTGCGATGCTCTGTAGAACTGCCGACTGCGACGCTCTATAGAACTGCCGACTGCACTGCTCTGTAGAACTGCTGACTGCGATGCTCTTTAAAACTGCCGACTGCGACGCTCTGTAGAACTGCCGACTGCGATGCTCTTTAAAACTGCCGACTGTGACGCTCTATAGAACTGCCGACTGCGATGCTCTTTAAAACTGCCGACTGTGACGCTCTATAGAACTGCCGACTGCAAAGCGCTGTAGAACTGCTGACTGCGATGCTCTTTAAAACTGCCGACTGTGACGCTCTATAGAACTGCCGACTGCGATGCTCTTTAAAACTGCCGACTGTGACGCTCTATAGAACTGCCGACTGCAAAGCTCTGTAGAACTGCTGACTGCGATGCTCTATAGAACTGCGAACTGCAATGTTCTATAGAACTGCTGGCTACAACATTCTATAGAATTGCTGACTGCTGTGTTCGATAGAATTACTGACTGCAATGTTCTATAGAATTGCTGAATGCAGTGTTCTATAGAACTGTCGACTGCAATGTTCTATAAAATTGCTGACTGCAATGTTATATAGAACTTCCGACTGCAATATTCTATAAAATTGCCGACTGCAATGTTCTATAGAACTGTCGACTGCAATGTTCTATAGAATTGCCGACTGCAATGTTCTATAGAACTGTCATTGCAATGTTCTATAGAACTGTCGACTGCAATGTTATATAGCACTGCCGACTGCAATATTTGATAAAACTGTCAATTGCAATGTTCTATAGAACTGCCGACTGCAATCTTCTATAGAACTGCCGACTGCAATGTGATATAGCACTGCTGACTGCAATATTCGATAAAACTGCCGACTGCAATATTCTATAGAACTGCCGACTGCAATCTTCTATAGAACTGCTGACTGTAAAATTCGATAAAATTGCCGACTGCAATGTTCTATAGAACTGACGACTGCAATGATCTATAGAACTGCCGACTGCAATTTTCTATAGAACTGCCGACTGCAATGTTCTATAGAACTGCTGACTGCAATGTTATATAGCACTGCTGACTGCAATATTCGATAAAACTGCCGACTGCTATGTTTTATAGAACTGCCGACTGCAATATTCTATAAAATTGCCGACTGCAATGTTCTATAGAACTGTCGACTGCAATGTTCTATAGAACTGTCACTGCAATGTTCTATAGAACTGTCGACTGGAATGTTATATAGCACTGCCGACTGCAATATTTGATAAAACTGCCGACTGCAATGTTCTATAGAACTGCCGACTGCAATGTTCTATAGAACTGCCGACTGCAATGTTATATAGCACTGCTGACTGCAATATTCGATAAAATTGCCGACTGCAATGTTCTATAGAACTGCCGACTGCAATAATCTATAGAACTGCCGACTGCAATGTTCTACAGAACTGCCGACTGCGATGTTCTATAGAACTGCCGACTGCAATGTTATATAGCACTGCTGACTGCAATATTCGATAAAACTGCCGACTGCTATGTTTTATAGAACTGCCGACTGCAATATTCTATAGAACTGCCGACTGCAATGTTCTATAGAACTGCTGACTGCAATATTCGATAAAACTGCCGACTGCAATGTTCTATAGAACTGCTGATTGCAATGTTCTTCTCGAATTGTTGAGTGGAACGTTCTATAGAATGCCAACTGCAATGTTCTATAGATTTGCCAAATGCAATGTTCTATAGAACAGCTGACTGCAATGTTCTATAGAATTGCTGACTGCAATGTTCTATAGAATGCCAACTGCAATATTTGCCGACAGAAACGTTCTACACAACTTCCCACTGCAATGCTCGACAGAACTATCGACTGCAATATACTATAGAATTGCCGACTGCAATGTTCTACAGAACTGATGACTGAAATGTTCTACAGAATTGCCGATTGCAATGTTCTGTAGAATGCTGACTGCAATATTTTATAGGATTACCGACTGCAATGTTCTATAGAATTGCCGACTGCAATGTTCTCTCGAACTGATGACTGTGATGTTCTATGGAACTGCGGACTGCGACGCTCTGTAGAACTGCCGACTGCAATGCTCTTTAAAACTGCCGACTGCGACGCTCTATAGAACTGCCGACTGCAAAGCTCTGTAGAACTGCTGACTGCGATGCTCTATACAACTGCCGACTGCAATGTTCTATAGAACTGCTGACTGCAACATTCTATAGAATTGCTGACTGCAGTGATCTATAGAATTGCCGACTGCAATGTTCTATAAAATTGCTGACTGCAATGTTATATAGAACTTCCGACTGCAATATTATATAAAATTGCCGACTGCAATGTTCTATAGAACTGTCGACTGCAATGTTCTATAGAATTGCCGACTGCAATGTTCTATAGAACTGTCACTGCAATGTTCTATAGAACTGTCGACTGCAATGTTCTATAGAACTGTCGACTGCAATGTTCTATAGAACTGTCACTGCAATGTTCTATAGAACTGTCGACTGGAATGTTATATAGCACTGCCGACTGCAATATTTGATAAAACTGCCGACTGCAATGTTCTATAGAACTGCCGACTGCAATGTTCTATAGAACTGCCGACTGCAATGTTATATAGCACTGCTGACTGCAATATTCGATAAAATTGCCGACTGCAATGTTCTATAGAACTGCCGACTGCAATAATCTATAGAACTGCCGACTGCAATGTTCTACAGAACTGCCGACTGCGATGTTCTATAGAACTGCCGACTGCAATGTTATATAGCACTGCTGACTGCAATATTCGATAAAACTGCCGACTGCTATGTTTTATAGAACTGCCGACTGCAATATTCTATAGAACTGCCGACTGCAATGTTCTATAGAACTGCTGACTGCAATATTCGATAAAACTGCCGACTGCAATGTTCTATAGAACTGCTGATTGCAATGTTCTTCTCGAATTGTTGAGTGCAACGTTCTATAGAATGCCAACTGCAATGTTCTATAGATTTGCCAAATGCAATGTTCTATAGAACAGCTGACTGCAATGTTCTATAGAATTGCTGACTGCAATGTTCTATAGAATGCCAACTGCAATATTTGCCGACAGAAACGTTCTACACAACTTCCCACTGCAATGCTCGACAGAACTATCGACTGCAATATACTATAGAATTGCCGACTGCAATGTTCTACAGAACTGATGACTGAAATGTTCTACAGAATTGCCGATTGCAATGTTCTGTAGAATGCTGACTGCAATATTTTATAGGATTACCGACTGCAATGTTCTATAGAATTGCCGACTGCAATGTTCTCTCGAACTGATGACTGTGATGTTCTATGGAACTGCGGACTGCGACGCTCTGTAGAACTGCCGACTGCAATGCTCTTTAAAACTGCCGACTGCGACGCTCTATAGAACTGCCGACTGCAAAGCTCTGTAGAACTGCTGACTGCGATGCTCTATACAACTGCCGACTGCAATGTTCTATAGAACTGCTGACTGCAACATTCTATAGAATTGCTGACTGCAGTGATCTATAGAATTGCCGACTGCAATGTTCTATAAAATTGCTGACTGCAATGTTATATAGAACTTCCGACTGCAATATTATATAAAATTGCCGACTGCAATGTTCTATAGAACTGTCGACTGCAATGTTCTATAGAATTGCCGACTGCAATGTTCTATAGAACTGTCACTGCAATGTTCTATAGAACTGTCGACTGCAATGTGATATAGCACTGCCGACTGCAATATTTGATAAAACTGTCAATTGCAATGTTCTATAGAACTGCCGACTGCAATCGTCTATCGAACTGTCGACTGCAATGTTATATAGCACTGCTGACTGCAATATTCGATAAAATTGCCGACTGCAATGTTCTATAGAACTGCCGACTGCAATGATCTTTTGAACTGCCGACTGCAATGTTCAATAGAACTGCCGACTGCAATGTTCTATAGAACTGCTGACTGCAATGTTCTATAGAACTGCTGATTGCAATGTTCTTCTCGAATTGTTGAGTGCAACGTTCTATAGAATGCCAACTGCAATGTTCTACAGAATTGCCAAATGCAATGTTCTATAGAACTGCTGACTGCAACGTTCTATTGAATTGCTGACTGCACTGTTCTATAGAATTGCCGACTGCAATGTTCTATAGAATTGCTGAATGCCGTGTTCTATAGAACTGTCGACTGCAATGTTCCATAAAATTGCTGACTGCAATGTTATATAGAACTTCCGACTGCAATATTCTATAAAATTGCCGACTGCAATGTTCTATAGAACTGTCGACTGCAATGTTATATAGCACTGCCGACTGTAATATTTGGTAAAACTGCCAACTGCAGTGTTCTATAGAACTGCCGACTGCAATGTTCTGTAGAATGCTGACTGCAATATTTTATAGAATTACTGGCTGCAATGTTCTATAGAATTCCCGACTGCAATGTTCTCTCGAACTGATGACTGCGATGTTCTATGGAACTGCCGACTGCGATGCTCTGTAAAACTGCCGACTGCGACGCTCTATAGAACTGCCGACTGCAATGCTCTGTAGAACTGCCGACTGCAATCTTCTATAGATCTGTCGACTGCAATGTTATATAGCACTGCTGACTGCAATATTCGATAAAATTGCCGACTGCAATGTACTATAGAACTGCCGACTGCAATGTTCTATAGAACTGCCGACTGCAATGTTATATAGCACTGCTGACTGCAATATTCGATAAAACTGCCGACTGCTATGCTTTATAGAACTGCCGACTGCAATATTCTATAGAACTGCCGACTGCAATGCTCTATAGAACTTCTGATTGCAATGTTCTTCTCGAATTGTTGAGTGCAACGTTCTATAGAATGCCAACTGCAACGTTCTATAGAATTGCTGACTGCAGTGTTCTATAGAATTGCTGAATGCAGTGTTCTATTGAACTGTCGACTGCAATGCTCTCTATAAAATTGCTGACTGCAATGTTATACAGAACTTCCGACTGCAATATTCTATAAAATTGCCGACTGCAATGTTCTATAGAACTGTCGACTGCAATGTTCTATAGAATTGCCGACTGCAATGTTCTACCGAACTGTCACTGCAATGTTCTATAGAACTGTCGACTGCAATGTTGTATAGCACTGCCGACTGCAATATTTGATAAAACTGCCAACTGCAGTGTTCTATAGAACTGCCGACTGCAATGTTATATAGAATTGCCGATTGCAATGTTCTGTAGAATGCTGACTGCAATATTTTATAGAATTACCGGCTGCAATGTTCTATAGAATTCCCGACTGCAATGTTCTCTCGAACTGATGACTGCGATGTTCTATGGAACTGCCGACTGCACTGCTCTGTAGACCTGCCGACTGTGACGCTCTATAGAACTGCCGACTCCAAAGCTCTGTAGAACTGCTGACTGCAATGCTCTATAGAACTGCCAATTGCAATGTTCTATAGAACTGCCGACTGCAATGTTCTATAGAACTGCCGACTGCAACGTTCTATAGAATTGCTGACTGCTATATTCTATAGAATGCCAACTGCAATATTCTATAGAATTGCCGACTGAGATGTTCTACACAACTGCCCACTGCAATGCTCTACAGAACTATCGACTGCAATATTCTATAGAATTGCCAACTGCAATGTTCTATAGAATTGCCGACTGAAACGTTCTACACAACTGCCCACTGCAATGCTCTACAGAACAATCGACTGCAATATTCTATAGAACTGCCGACTGCAATGTTCTGTAGAATTGCTGACTGCAGTGTTCTATAGAATTGCCGACTGCAATGTTCTATAGAATTGCCGACTGAGATGTTCTACACAACTGCCCACTGCAATGCTCTACAGAACTATCGACTACAATATTCTATAGAATTGCCAACTGCAATGTTCTATAGAATTGCCGACTGAAACGTTCTACACAACTGCCCACTGCAATGCTCTACAGAACAATCGACTGCAATATTCTATAGAACTGCCGACTGCAATGTTCTGTAGAATTGCTGACTGCAGTGTTCTATAGAATTGCCGACTGCAATGTTCTATAGAATTGCTGAATGCAGTGTTCTATGGAACTGTCGACTGCAATATTCTATAAAATTGCCGACTGCAATGTTCTATATAACTGTCACTGCAATGCTCTGTAGAACTGTCGACTGCAATGTTGTATTGCACTGCCGACTGCAATATTTGATAAAACTGCCAACTGCAGTGTTCTATAGAACTGCCGACTGCAATGTTATATAGAATTGCCAATTGCAATGTTCTGTAGAATGCTGACTGCAATATTTTATAGAATTACCGACTGCAATGTTCTATACAATTGCCGACTGCAATGCTCTCTCGAACTGATGACTGCGATGTTCTATGGAACTGCTGACTGCGACGCTCTAAAGAACTGCCGACTGCAATGCTCTGTAGAACTTCCGACTTCAATGTTCTATAGAACTGCTGACTGCAACGTTCTATAGAATTGCTGACTGCAATATTCTATAGAATGCCAACTGCAATATTCTATAGAATTGACGACTGAAATGTTCTACCCAACTGCCCACTGCAATGCTCTACAGAACTATCGACTGCAATATTCTATAGAATTGCCAACTGCAATGTTCTATAGAATTGCTGACTGCAGTGTTCTATAGAATTGCCGACTGCAATGTTCTATAGAATTGCCGAATGCAATGTTCTATAGAACTGTCGACTGCAATGTTCTATAGAATTGCCGACTGCAATGTTTTATAGAACTGCCGACTGCGACGCTCTATAGAACTGCCGACTGCGACACTCTATAGAACTGCCGACTGCGATGCTCTATAGAACTGCCGACTGCAAAGCTCTGTAGAACTGGCGATTGAAACGCTCTATAGAACTGCCGACTACAACGCTCTATAGAACTGCCGACTGCGACGCTCTATAGAACTGCCGACTGCAAAGCTCGATAGAATTGCTGACTGCAGTGTTCTATAGAATTGCCGACTGCAATGTTCTATAGAATTGCCGAATGCAATGTTCTATAGAACTGCCGACTGCAAAGCTCGATAGAATTGCTGACTGCAGTGTTCTATAGAATTGACGACTGCAATTTTCTATAGAATTGCCGAATGCAGTGTTGTATAGAACTGCCCACCACCACCAACCACACCACCCCCACACAACCCCCACTGCCCCCTCCTCCACCACTACCCCATCAACCCCACACACTGCCTCCTCCACCACCACCACCCCCATCACCCCCAAACACCCCTCCACTACACTGCCTCCTCCACCACCAGCCGCCACCCCAATACGCGGTCCAATCATATGACTTGTCTTTCAGGATAACATGGCGATGAGTTTGGCCCTGCTGGTGGCCCCCTGTCCCCGACCCCAACCACAATCCCAACCCAGCCCCAGGAGGAAAGCAGCGAGGAGGAGGAGGACACAGGCACTGACGAGAGCCTTGGACCTGCAGTCAGAGACACCTTGAGCACCAGTCCAGGGATGACACAGATTTCCCGTCACAGCGTGATGTTGCACAGTCCCAGCGGGACATAGCCCACTCCCTGTGCTCCATGGGCTTGAGTATTGAGACTCTGGTCAGAGTGGGCATGGGCCTCCAGGACTGGCAGCGCCAGGTGGCGGGGGAGCCTCTGCGGTTAGCTCCGCTCGCACCACCGTCTGATGGAGTAGCCCTGGGACCATCGGGCACCCTGAGGAAGGAGGAGGTGATGGGACCCATGCCGGTGCCTCCCACAGGGGAGGAGCTGGAACAGCACAATGCCTCGGACTCCCCTTCTCCTGTCCCCTGCTGCATCTGGTGGGCATCGGGCAAAACAGGGCTGCACCACGCCACCCAGGACACCCGAGCAGTGGCCAGGATGTGCAGATCATCGTCACAAACCAGCTCAACTTTCATCGAGTGAAAAACCTTTTAATTTGTGAGAGTGTCCTGTCATGGGTCGGTGCGCATAGGACGACATGCATCCTGTCGATCACCACCTGGGCCTGGGACAACTCAGCGATGATGGTGAACCCCGCTGCCCGGGCCTGGTGGGCTCGGTCCACACTGAATGTGATATATTGTGGCGACCAGACCTATAGGGCTTCCTAGATGGTGCGGATGCACCTGTGTGCCAAAGGCTGTGAGATTCCGGACAGGCCCCCATTTGGTGCATGGAAGGACCCGCTGCGTAAAAATTGAGGGCAACCGTCACCTTGACGGCCTCCGAGAGCCCTTGTTCTCCCCCATTCCCTTACGGTGTATGGTGGACCACGATCTGACAGATATATCGCCCTGTTCCCCTGCTCAGCTGAAGTCTTTGACAGCATGCCCAGTTCGATAGCTCCTCAAATGACAGGTGCTGCCGGTACAAACGAGGCCTCATGCGGTACCTCCCTTGCACCTCCTCCTCCTCGGCCAGTTTGGCGGCCAACTCCCATCCTCACCAGCTGCCTCCTATTCCTCTGGAGCAGGTTCTGCCGCTGCAGAGTCTTCCTCAAGCAGCTCCAGCTCCTGTAGCCTCATTGAAACCCCTGGGGCTGCGGCGACTAGGATGAAGGCCATCATTCCTGGTTATATTCCTGTGGTAATACCAGGTATTGCGGTACCTGAGAGGTGGATGACCATTGGCTAGACCCAGGAGTCTACCATTGGCTGTTGTACATAGCTCCGCACTGAGAGGCGGAGTATAAGAACCGGTGCCATCCCAGCAGCCTTCACATTCTGTATCGAAGCTGCTGGGGAACAGTTCTAGCAGATTAAAGCCTATTAGTTATGATTCACCTTGTCTCGAGAGTAATTGATTGCGCATCAATTTAATCTGCTACAACTTCAGTTGAAACGATGGATCTCCGTATCAAACCGGAGTGCCTTCAGCTCAGCCCCCACGTGGACAACTCTGCTGCTATCTTCAAACATTGGCTGGCGTGCTTTAAGGGCTACCTCGACACGGCCGCCGGCACTCCCATGGAAAGACAAAAGATGCACCTTCTACGCTTGCGGGTCAGCCCTGGGATCTACCCTCTGATCAAGGAGGCGGAGAATTATGCTGCAGCGATCGAGCTGCTAGAAGGACATTATATCCGCCCTGTGAGCCAGGTCTACGCTCGTCACCTGCTGGCGACTAGGAGGCAAAGCCCCAAAGAAACGTTGGAAGACTTCTACCGGGCGCTGCTGGTGCTGGGCCGAAACTGTGGCTGCCCGCCAGTTTCGGGGAACAAGCACATGGAACTTTTGATCAGGGATGCTTTCGTGGCAGGTATGACTTTCCCCGATATCCGCCGAAGGCTCCTAGAAATGGACACTCTGGGATTACTGAGGCACGGGCCCTGGCGGGGTACATGGACGTTCCGTATAACAACGCGCTGGCTTTCACTCCTGGACACGCGCCGGCCCCCTGGGCTGCGTGGCACCCCATTGCGGCAGCCCCTCAGACCTTTCCCCTGACCCCGCAAGCCTGCGCGGCGAGACGGCCCGCTACCGCTGCCGGACAATGCTGTTTCTTCTGCGGGCAGGCGAATCATCCCGGCCCGCGCTGCCCGGTCCGCACTGCCACCTGCAAAGGGTGCGGCAAGAAGGGCCACTGTGTCAGGGTCTGCCAGGGCCACGCCGTGGCCGCGGTCTCCAGCGACTATCGGCAGCCCCCGTTTCAGGCCCCGGCCGTCCAGCGGCCACCACCCCCCCCCCCCATCCTCAGGGCGCATGCGACCTGCGGCCGTGGCCATTTTGCCCCCCGGCCACCACGCTGGATGGGTGGGCGCCGCCATTTTGTCCCTCGCCGCCGCCATCTTCTTCATCCCCGGACTCCATGTGCGACCCATGGCTGATGCCATCTTGAATGAGGCCCCAGGCCCCCAGCACAGCCGACTACACGCTGCCCGACCAGAACTCTCCATTGCTGCAGCTGGCCTCGGAGACTCTGGACCAGAGTCGGCCCCGGACGCTTGCGAAAGCTACAACGACGATCTCCACAAACGGCCACGCGACGTCGTACTTGATCGACTCTGGGAGCACGGAAAGCTTTGTTCACCCCGACTCGGTAAGGCGCTGTTCTCTTGTCACCCATCCCGTAAACCAAAGGATCTCCCTGGCCTCCGGGTCACACACGGTGGAGATAAAGGGGTTCTGTCTAGCGAACCTCACTGTCCAAGGCAGGGAATTCTGCAATTTCCGCCTGTACGTTCTGCCGCACGTCTGCGCAGCCACCCTCCTTGGGCTGAATTTCCAGTGCCACCTGCAAAGCCTGACTTTTAAATTTGGCGGCCCTATACCCCCCTTTAATGTCTGCGGCCTCGCGACCCTTAAGGTCGACCCGCCTTCCCTGTTTGTGAACGTCACCCCGGATTGCAAACCCGTCGCCACCAGGAGCAGACGGTACAGCGCCCAGGACTGGACCTTTATCAGGTCGGAGGTCCAGAGGCTGCTGAGGGAAGTGGTCATCGAAGCAAGCAACAGCCCCTGGAGGGCTCAAGTGGTGGTGGTAAAGACCGGGGAGAAACATAGGATGGTCATTGACTACAGCCAGACCATCAACAGGTTTACGCAGCTGGATGCGTACCCTCGCCCCCGTATAGCCGACCTGGTGAACAGGATCGCGCAATACAAGGTTTTCTCCACGGTGGACCTCAAGTCTGCCTACCACCAGCTACCCCTCCGTAATGGTGACCGCCAGGACACTGCCTTCGAAGCAGACGGGCAGCTCTATCACTTTTTAAGTGTTCCTTCGGTGTCACGAACGGGGTCTCGGTTTTCCAAAGTGAGATGGACCGAATGGTTGACCGGTACGGCTTACGCGCAACATTCCCGTATCTTGATAACGTCACCATCTGCAGCCATGACCAGCAGGACCACGACACCAACCTCCGAAAATTTCTCCAGACCGCGAATATCCTTAATCTGACTTACAATAAGGATAAATGCGTATTTAGCACCAACCGTCTAGCCATTCTAGGCTACGTAGTGCGAAGTGGAGTCATAGGCCCCGACCCTGAGCGCATGCGCCCCCTCATGGAGTTCCCCCTCCCTCACTGCCCCAAGGCCCTAAAGCACTGCCTCGGCTTCTTCAGCTATTATGCACAGTGGGTCCCCAATTACTCAGACAAGGCTCGACCCCTGATCCAGTCCACAACCTTCCCCCTGTCGACGGAGGCCCGCCAGGCCGTCTGCCGCATCAAAGCAGACATTGCAAAAGCCACGATGCGCGCCATCGATGAGTCCCTCCCCTTCCAGGTTGAGAGCGATGCGTCCGACGTAGCTCTGGCGGCCACCCTCAACCAAGCGGGCAGGCCTGTGGCTTTCTTCTCCCGTACCCTCCATGCAACACGTACTTTCTGAACGTGATTGATGAGTACTCCCGGTTCCCATTCGCCATCTCCTGCCCAGACATGACCACAACCACCGTCATCAAGGCCCTCCAGGGTATCTTTACACTGTTCGGTTTCCCCGCATACATTCACAGTGATAGGGGGTCCTCCTTTATGAGTGACGAACTGCGTCAATTCCTGCTCAGCAAAGGCATCGCCTCGAGCAGGACGACCAGTTACAACCCCCGGGGAAACGGGCAGGTTGAGAGGGAGAACGGCACGGTCTGGAAGACCGTCCTGCTGGCCCCACGGTCTAGGAATCTCCCAGTCTCCCGCTGGCAGGAAGTCCTCCCAGTGGCCCGTCACTCCATCCGGTCGCTGCTCTATACTACCACAAATCAGACACCTCATGAACGTCGCCTTGTTTTCCCCAGGAAGTCCTCCTCCAGGACCTCGCTCCCAACCTGGCTAGCGACACACGGACCCATCCTGCTTTGGAGACATGTGAGGGCGCACAAGTCGGACCCGTTGGTTGAGAGGGTCCACCTGCTGCACGCCAACCCCCAGTATGCCTATGTAGAGTTCCCTGACGGCTGCCAAGACACGGTCTCCCTTCGGGACCTGGTGCCCGCCGGTGCCCCACCCCCACCCTCCCCGCAGCACCTGACCGGAGGGTCAGTACTCCCGCCACCCCTGCCTAGGCCCGAACAAGCACCGACACCCACTACAGGTGCTCCTCCCCCCCCAACTTTTCACCCCAGCTCTTTTCACCCCAACAGCGCCGCCTAGGGGTGACGAAGCTGCCTGGGAGGACGACATCACGTTCCCAGATTCGCAACCGCCGGGACCCCCATCAGGATCACCGCCAAAGCCCAGACGCTCCGGAAGGATGACCAGGCCACCCAATCGACTGATTGCTGCACCATGAACACTTTGCTATTTCCCTCGACATCACGGCACCTCCATATCTGGTCCTACCATGCGAAAGGCGACATTAACGCTGGCCATCACCCCGCCGGGCTTTTTTTTAACAGGGGGTGAATGTGGTAATACCAGGTATTGCGGTACCTGAGAGTGGCTAATGTACATAGCTCCGCCCTGTAGAGGCGGAGTATAAGAACCGATGCCGTCCCAGCAGCCTTCTCTTTCTGTATCGAAGCTGCTGGGGAACAGTTCCAGCAGATTAAAGCCTATTAGTTATAACTCACCTTGTCTCGAGAGTAATTGATTGCGTATCAATTCCGAAGTCCATTGTCTGCAGGGGTGAAAGGCAGACATGTTAGCATGGTGTGTAACCAGGTCCAACAAGTTACACGGTGGTCCTGGTCTGCACTGCAGCCCCTGCCCTCACATGTCCTACCACCTCTCTCTCTCTTATCAGCTACGGCGCCTGTTTCCTGATCTTTAAAACCACAAGTGAACCTCGCCGTCAGGAATTCGTCCCGGCGGAGGCATTGCATTGCGGGGGCCCCAGAGAATACCGGGTCGGGCCCGCTAATGATATGCAAACAGCGTTTACTGTACGTGTGGAGAAGACCACATTGACACTACTGTTGAGGCACCAGAGCATGACAATCTGGCGTGCGCCTGGTGCCCGCCACAATTCTGACTGCATGACCAATTCTCCACCCAATTGCCTTGTCGGATTTTGAATTCAGCCGAAAGAGAATCCTGCCCATTGTAATTTGAAGGAGGAATTATAATAATAATCTTTATTAGTGTCACAAGTAGGCTTACATTAATACTACAATGCCGTTACTATGAAAAGCCCCCAGTCACCACACTCCAGCACCTGTTCGGATACACAGAGGGAGAATTCAGGATGCCCAATTCTCCTAACAACACATCTTTCGGGGCTGGTGGGAGGAAACCGGAGCACCCGGAGGAAACCCGCGCAGCCACAGGGAGAACGTGCAAACTCCACACAGACAGTGACCCAAGCGGTGAATCGAACCTGGAGTTGTGAAGCAACAGTGCTAACCACTGTGCTACCATGCCACTCATTAGATATTACATATAGCTCTTGGGGCTAAAGGGATCAAGGGATATGGGGTGAAGGTGGGATCAGGCTATTGAACCTCATCATCAGCCATGATCATAATGAATGACGGAGAAGTCTCAAAGTGCTGAACGGCCTCCTCCTGGTTCTATTTTCTGTGTATGTTTCAATATATGCGTGAAGGGTAGTACAGTGGTTAGCACAGTTGCTTCACAGCTTCAGGGTCCCAGGTTCGATACCCAGCTTGGGTCATGTCTAGGTGAAGTCTGCACGTTCTCCACATGTGTGCGTGGGTTTCCTCCGGGTGCTCCAGTTTCCTCCCACAGTCCAACGATGTGCAGGTTAGGTGGATTGGCCCTTAGTGTCCGAAAAGGTTGGGTGGGGTTACGGGGATAAGGTGGAGGTATGGGCTTAAGTAGGGTGCTCTTTCCAAGGGCCGGTGCAGACTCGATGGGCTGAATGGCCTCCTTCTGCACTGTAAGTTCTATGATTCTATAAGCTGAACTCCATGTAAAATCAATTAGAAAATAACAACAAATCCAGTGAAGAAGTGAATTGAAAGAATTAGAGTTTGAATGAGTGAATCTTAGCTTAGCAATAAGAAATTAACTGAAGAGGTAAAAATATTGAAATTGATGCAGAATCAGCAATTTAGACGGAGAAAGAAAGTGAGATTACATGTCAGAACAATATTGATGAAATGGTCACACTAATATTATTCACCAGATTGATTCCGGGGATGAAAGGATTGACGTATGAAGAGAGTTATACTGTTTGAGCGTATACTCACTGGAGTTTAGAATGATGAGAAGAGATCTGATTGATGTATATAAAATACTGAAAAGGATTGATAAAGTAAACATGGACCAAATGTTCCCCTTTATGGGGCATCTAGAACGAGAGGTCACAAATATAATTTGAGAGGCGGTAGATTTAGAACTGAGATGAGGAGGAACTACTTCTCGTAGAGGGTGGTGAATTTGTGGAACTCGCTGCCCCATAGTGCAGTAGAATCTGAGTCATTGAATAGTGTCAAGAAGGAGATAGATATATTTCTGATTTTAAAAATGGGTTATAGGCATATGGGGAACAGGTATGGAGGTGGATTTGAGACCAGGAAGAGATCAGCCATGATCTGATTGAATGGCGGAGCAGGCTCGAAGGGCTGAATTGCCTATTTCTGCTCCTAATTCCTATGTTCCTATGCACAAGAACCAATAATATAAAATGCTCGAGGAAAAAGATGCTGAATTGAAATGCTGGAAAGAGAAGAAACTTTATCACATGACTGAAGTACCAGGAACAGTGCAACAATAAAAAAACATATATATTCAGTCCATAATATAACATGGTTTCACAATATGAAACTCCGATAGTGGATCAAGTTAGATCCTGAAATTACTGTCACTGAGACGAGACTCCTGTTGTACCAATAGATATGGAGCGACAGATCATTTGTGAACATATGGATCTCTTGAGGACTGTAGAGACGATCCAGTGGGTTAAATAGCTGGCTTGTAATGCAGAACAATGCCAGCAGCGTGAGTTCAATTCCCGTACCGGCCTCCCCGAACTGGCGCCGGAATGTGGCGACTAGGGGCTTTTCACAGTAACTTCATTGAAGCCTACTTGTGACAATAAGCGATTATTATTATTATTGAAATGTTTTTCAACCCGTAAACATCAAAGTCCTTGATCGGCCTATTATGGAGATAACTGGGGCAGCACGGTGGCACAGTGGTTTGCATGGCTGCCTACGGCATTGAGGGCCCGAGTTCGAAAGACCAGCCCTGAGTCACTGTCCATGTGGAGTTTGCACATTCTCCCTGTGTCTGCGTTGGTTTGACCTCCACAACCCAAAGATGTGCAGTGTAAGTGGATTGGCCCCTTAATTGGAAAAATATAATTTGATACTCAAAATTTTTTTTTTTTTAAATTATAGAGATAAATGGTGCCTTCGTGGACACAAGTAAAAATGAGCTACTTGTGCAAGAAGGGGTACGCATTATTGCAGTTACCATTGTCCAAGCTGGGGAAGCATCTCAGAAATTAAAATCCCGCTGCTCTGGAAGAAACCCTCAAAAACTCGATTTATGATTGTCCAACTCATGTTTTATTTTCATTAATTTTTTTTAGGTATGTGGGCTTCGCTGGCTAGGCCAGCATTTGTTGCCTATCCCTAATTGCTCTTGAGAAGGTGGTGGTGAACTTCTTTCTTGAACCGCTACAGTCCATGTGGTGTAGGTACTCCCACAGTGCTGTTAGGGAGGGAGTTGCAGGATTTTGCCACAGCGACTGTGAAGGAATGGCGATATATTTCCATGTCAGGGTGATGAGTGACTTGAAGGGGAACCTCCAGATGGTGGTGTTCCCAGGTATCTGCTGCTCTTGACCTTCTAGATGGTAGCGGCCATGGGTTAGTAAGGTGCTGCCTAAGGAGCCTTGGCGAGTTCCTGCAGTGCATCTTGTAGATGGTACACACTGCTGCTCTTGTGTAATGGTGGTGGAGTGAGTGAATGGGTGGAATTCTCCATCCCGCCTGTTTTCTGGTGCGGTGCGCCCCCTCCGGCAAAGGGATTCTCCGCCCCGGCAGCCGGCCAATAGGGTTTCCCATTTGGAAACCCCCACACCATTGGGAAATCACCGGGCACGAGTGCGCTGCCGGCAAAATGGAGGATTCCGCCGACGGAGAATCCAGTCCAATGTTTGTGGAAGGGGTATCAGTCAAGCGGGCTACTTTGTCTTGGATAGTGTCGAGCTTCTTGAGTCTCACGTATTTCGGACTAACTTAGTTATTGAAGATTGTATGAAAGAGTTAAAGCAGGAAGGATGTGGTGATTTGTGCTCATTGTCCCTTTAAGAGCAACACAGCAAAGTAAGCGTCACATGACTGGGGGACAAATTGGAAGTGAGAGCAAGTAATCATCCCGCTCTTAGGCAGAAGACATGTGGGACACGGCTGCTAGCCACTGTACATTTGCTTTAATTAATAAATACATTTTATGTTTACAATGAAGTCTGTGAAATGCATCATTAAGTGGGTGTTGGCAGGAAAATGGGCAAAAAAATTAGAGCTCGATTGTTCAAGTTTGATATTGGGAAACATTTTTTTAAACAGAGCAGTGGAAATCTGGAACTCTCTCCTCCTGAAATCTGTTGGGCTTAGGTCAATTGAAAATTTCCAGACAGAGATTCCTGCATTTTCATTAGGTAAATAGTATTAAAGTTTATAAAATAAAGGGAAGTAGAAGGAGTTAAGATGAAAATCAGCCTCGATCTAATTGAATGACAGAATAGAGTTAAGTGGCCTACTCCTTTACTACCAGCTGGGACGTTTTTTTGTTAGGAATGTGAATTTTGTTTTAGTATGTGGACTGCCTATATTAGCAATGAGTTCACATTTGGTCAAGTGCTGGATGTTTTAATGAAAGTTAAATGAGCCTGTGTACTCAGGAATATCATTGAGGTTGCGTGAGCTATGTCACAAAAGATACACATTCCAACAAGTTCAGCTAAGTGTTCCAGATGTCTCCCTTCATCTCCCTCTCACTTTGTATTATCTCCTCCATGACCTTCTCTCTTGGCTTTAGATTAACCATTATTAGCTAAACATTGCAAGACTCAAACAGACTCCAGAGCATGTGTTTCAGGGCATAACATAAACAAGTTTAGAACGCAAATAACTTCTGAATACAAATGACAAAATCTTTGTGCAGGAAATTATAAATATATGCATGCGATTAGAACATTTTCAAAGCTATTTTCTTTGACAACAGTTAAAGCCTTACAGATTTGTTGACATTATAGATGGAGTTATATTTTAACTACAAAACGAAAAATGAAAACAAGTGCTTCTTTTTCGTAACATGGACTTCTGAACTATTTCTGAACCTCAATCTCGAGCAGATTGCATCCTGCATGCTTAGCGGAAGCATCTGGTTACAGGGTACGCCAAAATTTCTTTACCTCTAGATATCCATTTGTAATATTAAATAATATATTATGCTCTGACCAAATAGATTAAAGGGTAGGAAGAGGTTAGGGCCCGCCAATTTAATGGATATATTTATGCTTCACAAGTTATCTTTATTTCAACATTGTTGAGGGAAGCAATTTCAAGTACCCTGATACTTAAAGATGTTTCATGTGTTGTGGGGATTTATATTTTTATTAACATTGCTAAATAAAAAATGGGCAGCATGGTGGCACAGCTCCAGGGACCCGGGTTCAATACCGGCCTCGGGTGACTGTGTGGAGTTTGCACGTTCTCCCCGTGTCTGCGTGGGTTTCCTCCAGGTGCTCCAGTTTCCTCCCACTGTCCAAAGATGTGTAGGTTAGGTGGATTAGCCATGCTAAATTGCTCCTTAGTCTCCCAAAACAAAGTTAGGTGGGGGTCACTGGGTTACGGGATAGGGTGAATGTGTAGGCTTAAGTAGTGTGTTCTTTCCAAGGGCTGATGCAAACCGATGGGCCGAATGGCCTCCTTCTGTACTGTACTGTAAAGATTCTATGATATTGCCCCAGAGGGAGTTTCTTTCAACCAATCCTATGGTGGGTTGGTAAAGGACACCATGGTGCAAATGGTGAAGTGTGTACAACTCACACTCTGCACACTTGTACTGCCTTAAGTTTGTAAATACAGTCCGAAACTGGCTTAGGACCCATTTAAAATAGATAATCAGCCTTCCCCCAGAAACTGCTTGCCCAATTATATCAATATTACATCAGACCAATCTTGAGCAGCGTATGGTTCCAGGTGCTTCCTGACTGCCCACACCCTGCCCCCAATTTTCATCTTACTCCAGTATATTAAATGTCCGTGTAAGTGTCAAGTCTGTGTCAAAATTATAACTGGTAGGACTATTATGGCTAGTGATTTCACAAAGGATGCAAGTATTTTGTACTTTGCAAAATTTCACAGTGATTTGTTTGGACATTTTAGAACGGAAAAAAATACAAATTGCAAAATGCAAATACAAATACCTTTAAAAAATCTTTTTATTGGCATTTTTAAAGTTATGTACATTTGCCATTCATTTTCATTTATTATACAATGTAAAAAAGCTTTGTCTTACTTTTCTTTCTTTCTTTATATGTTGTTGCTGTCGAGTTCGGCGTGTCCTCCACCCCGTAGCCAACCCCCCAGACCCCCTTTCCCTAACCCCTCCCCCTCTCCTTTGCCCACCCCCCTGATGTCCTCCCTGGTCGATCCGGTAGTGTGCTCTCCTTTCTACTTGTTCCCCCCCATTTTTTTTCTCCCTCCTTCAGCGTCTGCTGTGTTCTTGGATGGGGTAGCCCCCCCGCCCTCTAATGTTGTCCCACTTTATCCCTCTCAGGCTCTCTGTCTCCTTCCCACCCCTCCTCCCTGGGTTGTGCGTCCTTGATGTCCCTCCTTGTCCTTCTTTCTTTTCCCTTTTTAATCCTTCCCGTTTCCCTTTCTACTGGCTGTTGCTGGCCTCAAACAGGTTTTGGAACAGACCGACAAATTGCCCCCATGCAGTAAGGAAGCCTTCCTCCATCGGATGGTGTATTTGACCTTCTCCAGGTGGAGAAATTCCGACAGGTCAGCAAACCAGTCTGCAGCTGTGGGTGGTGCTGCTGATCGCCAGCCGTGCAGGATTCTCCAGCATGCGACTAGGGAAGCGAAAACAAGGGCGTTAGCCCCCTTCCTCATGTGTAGCTCTGGCTGCTCCAATACCCCGAAGATTGCCACTATTGGGCATGGCTTCACCCTCTCTCCCACAACCTTGGACATTGCCTCGGAGAAGGCTGTCCAGAACCCAGCAAGATTGGGATAAGCCCAGAACATGTGAGTGTGGTTGGCCGGGCCCGCCTGGCACCATTCACATTTATCCTCCACCGCCGGGAAGAACCTGCTCATTCGGGTTCTGGTCAGGTGTGCCATGTGCACCACTTGGAACAGCATGAGGCTGAGCCTTGCAAAGAGGAGGTGGAGTTGCCCTGCTCAGTGCTTTGCTCCAGAGTCTCCACCCCACTCTGTCCCCAGTTTGTCCTCCCATTTCCATCTCGTCTTGTCCAGTGGAGTTTGGGCTTTGTCCAGTAGCTGTACGTATATTTTCCCACAGAGTCTCCCTTCCTCATTGTCCGTGCTCAGCAAGTCCTCAAATAGTGTGGTCTCCAGGGCCCAGGGGTATTCTACTGTCTCTTTGCGGAGGAAGTGTCTTATTTGTAAGTGGCTCATTTCCTGTCCTTTCGGTAGTTCCCATTCCACCGTCAGTTCGTTCAGCGTCGCTTGTCTGTGTCCTATGTAGAAGTCCCTGACCGTTCCCCTGTCCTCTCTGCAAATACAAATACAACGGACTGGAATCTCCGTTTCAGCGGCTAAGTACCAGCTCAAACGGAGAATTTGCAGCCATTTTACGACATCAAAATCAGCGCCAGACTAGCGGGTGAAACACCCATTTCCTGCGCCGAATATGGCTGGAGAATAGCCTGGGCCCCTGCCACGCTGGCGCACGCCGATGACCTGCAGCGGTCGCGCCGTGCGTGGACCCGACCCATCATCTGCAACCCCACAGGCCACACCCTGGCCACCCCCCACCAGTACCACCAGCCCAGATGGAAACCCCCCACCCCCTCCTCGGCCAGCGGCATGGATCCCGGCCGAGTGTGGTGGCGCTGGATGCAGTCAGGTAGTTGCCACACCGGGTTCCCGACTGCTGAGACCACACGTCAACCGCGCAGTCGGGAATTCGGCCCATCGTGGGCGGAGCATCGCGGGATGGCCTACCGATGCGATTACACCGCTTTCGAAGGGCGGAGCATGGCCTACCGGCGTCAAACCGGCGCCGGCCCCGATTTGGACATCGGATTGGATTCTCTGCCCGACCGCCTATTACGATATCGTCAGCGGACAGTGGAAAATCCCATCCAACATTCCTGCAACAAGAGAACTTGAATGCCTGCTAACCTGCAACGTGTTAAAAAAATATATACTGCTGGTTAATGACCTTACTTTGTCTAGGATTTTCTATTTGGCTATACTGGCTTTTTTTAGCAAAATTCACCTGAAACTGAGCAAGCCAGCACCAACTCAGCCCAGTCTGAGCTTCTGGGTATTAATCGAAGCTGGTCCTGTCAGAAAGCTAGATTGAAATTGAAGATTGGAATAATCACCACCAGAACAATTTCCCATTAAAGGTATTCATTGGAGGCCTTTTAGGAGAGTCTTAAAATAAAACTGTTTATTCAAGGGCAAGAAGACTAATGCTATAAATGTTTTGTTTTTAAAGATTTTACTAATAAACTGTCCATTGTCCATGACTGTAACTGGTAAATGGTCTCTAAGTAGTGTCATAGCTGCCCTCTTTAAGGAGCGTACATTGGGAGGGTCATGTGACTGCCATCACCCAGTGGGAATCGAGTCCGGGGATCTTAGGGCAGCACGGTAGCACAGGGGTTAGTACTGCTGCTTCACAGCTCGAGGGTCCTAGGTTTGATTCCTGGTTTGGGTTACTGTCTGTGTGGAGTCTGCACTTTCTCCCCGTGTCTGCGTGGGTTTCCTCTGGGTGCTCCGGTTTCCTCCCACAAGTCTCGAAAGACGTGCTTGTTGGGTGAATTGGATATTCTGAATTCCCCCTCTGTGTACCCGAACAGGCGCCGGAATGTGGCGACTTGGAGCTTTTCACAGTAACCTCATAGCATCGTTAATGTACGCCTACTTGTGACAATAAAGATTATTATTGTTACTATTAGAGCGGACCGTGGGATTTTTCAGTCAGAGTAGATCCTAGAGCTAGTAGTGATAACATTGTGAAAGACTCTGTGCAAATACCCTTTATCAATAAGGCATTATAGTTCATTGTACATACTGACTGGTATTCGCCAATCCTTCTTTAATATATTGGCGACGAGGTAAATCAGAGCGACTTCGTTAGCAGCAAGAAATTCAATGAAAGCGTTGTTAAAAACTGCAAAGTAAATTAGATCGTTCAAGGCCTGAGGAAGAGAGAACTAGAATACCTCTCTTGGAAAGCCTTCGACCCGACTACTGAGAATTGGTTGCAGAATATCGAAGAAACAGAGTATTTTTTTAGGGCTAACTGAATGGAGAGGGAGGATAGAAAGAAAGTAATTTTACTTACTGTGTGCGGGACTCAGACTTACAATCCAGACATATAATCTGGTTAACATCTCCTAAATCATTTTCAGAGATAGCGGAACTAGCAAAGGGGCATTAATACCCTAACGCCTCGGTGATACTGAAAAGATATGTTTAACTCGATGGGGAGGACCCCAGGGGAGACCATCACACAATTTGTAGCCTGGTTAAGGCAGACTACAGAGTACTGTGACTTAGGATCAGCTTTAATGATATGCAAAGAGATCGGGTAGCATGCGGTGTGAATAGTATAGCCATACAGAAGAAACTGTTGGCTGAGTCCGAATTGACATTCAAGCAGACTGTAGAAATGGTGACGGCAATTAAGAGCATCGAGTGGGGCACCCAAGAGGTACAAGGCGAGCAAAGTTTTGAAGTCCACCAGTTACGGTGGGAAAAAGCGAGTAGTACCGATGCCAGAAGCGAGGGTGCGGGATCAGGCTTGGGCAGTGAATTGAGTACGGAAGCAGGAAGCATCACTAAATAATGCACTAAACAGGGCCCTCCCAGTACAAACAGATCAAATAATCACGCTTCGTTAAATAAGATGGGGATTGTCCAGTGGGAGAACATAATGTTGTGTCCTTAAACAATGTGGAAGAGGACAATTAAATGGCCATTAAAAATGGAGGTGGACATGGAGGCGTCACCTGCTGTTATAAATTAAAGTACCTACCATATCTGAAAGAAGGAATTCAATCCCGAAAGTTTCTGAACACAACTGCAAAATTAGCCAGGAGAGGCTACAAAGATAGTAGGGACAACTACAACGCCTGTGAGCTATGGATAGCAGTCAGCACAGCTTCCACTGATGGTGGTGTCAGGCCAGGGACCGAGCTTGAGGGGGCGTGATTGGTTCTGGGAGAAAAAAGTAAACTGATTGGAGAGCTTTAATACTAAAGGAGGGGGCCTGAGTGAGATCTCAATGAAGTATCAAGAAGTATTCCAAGAGGAACTTGGAAAGATTAAAGGATCACAAGTTAAGTTCCATGTAGATTCAGATGCCACACCAAGGTTCATGCCTTATGTGTTGTGGAAAAAGTTGAAACAGAATTGTGGTGATTGGAAGATCTGGGCATCATCAAACCTGTACAATTTGCTGAGTGGGCCACACCGAACGTGTTGGTTGTTAAACCTGACAAGACAATCAGAATTTGTGGAGATTATGTTAATGGTGATTCAAGCTGCGAAGTTGGACAGGTACTCCATACCCAAAGTAGAGGACCTCTTTGCAAAGTTGGCGAGGGGCCGGACATATACCAAGTTGGACATGAGCCACACCTACCAAATCTTGGACCTAGATGAGGCATTGAGTACTTATGTCACCATAAACACCCACAAAGGACTGTATCAATATTCACGTTTACCCTTTGGGGATTTGGCAGCTTGTGCCATCTTCCAAAGGATGATGGAGAGTTGACTGCAAGGGTAGACAAAAGTTATCATTTACTTAGATGATGTCCTGATTACAGTGTCCACTGAGGAGTAACATCTGGTAAATCTGGATGAAGTTTTAAAGAGCTACCAGGAAGCAGGAGTACACCTGGCAGATTCCCACTAATTTCCAGTGCCTTCATCCGGAACTCTCTGTCTTTTTCTATTTCCTCTCTAGCTTATTCCAACCTCATCACTTGCTTCTCCATTTTTATTCTTTCATTTTCCTTATGCATCAGCTCCATTTCTTTTTCTTTTTGCTGCATTTCCAATTGTTTCATTTGTAATTGGATTTTAGCCAATTTTATTGATTGTTCTCATGACCCAGGCTGTGTTTCTTGCATTTCTTTCAAATTTAAATGCTGAGCAATTGCTCCAGTTATCTCCACCTTCTTACCTCTCACTGGTCGCTTTATTTGTAATGCACCTACCAGTTCGACTGGGTTGTCTTTGCAATGCTCTTTTAAATAAACCAGAGCTAAGTCTTCCTTCCCAAGAAACTTGTTAGCAGCTTCCAGAGCCATCCTGTTATACGATTACAATCCTACGGCACGATGTCCGCCGACTGGCGCCCAAAACGGCGCAAATCAGTCTGGCATCGCACCGCCCCAAAGTTGCGGAATGCTCCGCATCTTGGGGGGCCGTGCCCCAACCTTAAGGGGCTAGGTCGGCGCCGGACGAATTTCCGCCCTGCCAGCTGGCGGAAAAGGCCTTTGGTGCCCCGCCAGCTGGCGCGGAAATGACATCTCCGGGCGGCGCATGCGCGGGAGTGTTAGCGGGCGCTGACGGCATTCCCACGCATGATCATTGGAGGGAGTCTCTTCTGCCTCCGCCATGGTGGAGACCGTGGCAGAGGCGGAAGGGAAAGAGTGCCCCCACGGCACAGGCCCGCCCTCGGTTCGGTGGGCCCCGATCGCGAGCCAGGCCACAGTGGGGGCACCCTCCCGGGGCCAGATCGCCCCGCGCTCCCCCCAGGACCCCGGAGCCCGCCCGCGCCACCTTGTCCCGCCGGTAAGGTAGGTGGTTTAATCTACGCCGGCGGGACTTCGGCCCATCCGGGCCCGAGAATCGCGGGGGGGGGGGGCCCGCCAACTGGCGCGGCGCGATTCCTGCACCCGGCGAATATCCGGTGCCGGAGAATTCGGCAACCGGCGGGGGCGGGATTCACGCCAGCCCCCGGCGATTCTCCGACCCGGTGGGGGGTCGGAGAATCTCGCTCCTAGTGTCTGTTTTTATTTACACTGTAACCCAAATCCACCGTCTACTGTTCCAAAGGTGCTGGACGAGCCCCCAAACTATGTACTCCACCCTGAGCAAGCGTGCGGTCACTTCCAGCCCCATGTGACTGAAGTTAGATGACAAGTAAATTAACCACTAATTATTATAAAAATTCCCAAAGTCTTTGGTCCTTGGCTGCCAAATAATTACAGGGGCTGGTTTAATGATCAAATATGCAGTAAATCCAGCTGGATAACAACAAGCTAACTTACTATCTCCTTTAGCTGTCCCATTTACTACTTCCCCACACAAGAGAAACAAATACAGAGTGGGGGGGAAGGGGTGAAATAATAAGGATGAAGGTCAAAGAATAAGAGTCATTGCTTCCAATGGTGATTTTTTTTAGCACACGTTCCACACAGCATGTTGGTTGATCAAAGTCTCTGGCTTACAGCGAGTAATAGTCTTCCTTGCAGAATCATTCATTCAAGTTAGAAAATTTAGTACTCATTGGCAGCAGACTTTCTGGAGATGCACTTTCATTCTGATCAAATTGGGCCTTCAGCTTGAGGTTCATATCCAGACCTATATTTTTCTGTATAGACACTTTATTTTACATATTTCACATCAAACCTTGTTTTCAGCTTGTGGTTTGACTTCAAGCCTCTGCAATCTTAAGGGACGACAGCCAGTGTTGCTGGAAAGAGCCGGCCCTCACAATGGCTTTCTCAGGAGAGTTTAACTGGGGGCGGGATTCTCCGGCCGCATCCGTCCGGCGACCAGTGAATCCCGCCCGAGGTCAATGGAGCTCTCCATCGTACATGGCTGGCCCATGACGTTCTTGGGGAGGGCAGGGCGGGAGAATCTGGCCCCGGATCTTTTGGGAGAGAGTTGGTTAACATTCCTCAATCCAAGCTGTGGAATCAAAAGAGAAACCAAAATGGAATCTTGAGACTCTAAAAACATTCTACTGGTACCAGATCCCATCACCACCTGTTAATAGTAATAATAATAATCTTTATTAGTGTCACAAGTAGGCTTACATTAGCACTACAATGAAGTTACTGTGAAAAGCCCCTAGTTGCCACAATCTGCCGCCTGTTTGAGTACACTGAGGGAGAATTCAGAATGTCCAATTCACCTCACAAGCATGTCTTTCGGGCCATGTGGGAGGAAACTGGAGCACTCGGAGGAAACCCACGCAGACACAGGAGAATGTGCAGAATACTTTGCAGCCCATGGTGTGCCAGAGGTGTTAGTTTCACACAATGGCACAGCGTTCATTGGTGCCGAAATTCCAAAGGTTCATGGGCAGCACGGTAGCCTTGTGGATAGCACAATTGCTTCACAGCTCCAGGGTCCCAGGTTCGATTCCGGCTTGGGTCACTGTCTGTGTGGAGTCTGTACATCCTCCCCGTGTGTGCGTGGGTTTCCTCCGGTTTCCTCCCACAGTCCAAAGATGTGCGGGTTAGGTGGATTGGCCATGATAAATTGCCCTTCATGTCCAAAATTGCCCTTAGTGTTGGGTGGGGTTACTGGGTTATGGGGATAGGGCGGAGGTGTTGACCTTGGGTAGGGTGCTCTTTCCAAGAGCTGGTGCAGACTCGATGGGCCGAATGGCCTCCTTCTGCACTGTAAATTCTATGATGATTCTGTAAATTCTATGATGGCCTTTAATGGCATTAAACACATTCACATGGCACCACACCACCCCTCCTTACAGAAACAGCCCCAATACTACAACAGGAATAGTTGTTACAGAGCCGTCGCTTAAGGGTCAGATTATGCCTCATAGTTCTAAATTTGAAGGGGAGCGTGGAGTCAAGGCAGGTTTGTCAAAAGAGGAAACAGAATTCTTCAAAAATAGAAAGGAAATTTGAGATAGATGACCTAGTCTTAATGGAAAACTTTGGAAGTGGCCCAAATTGGGTTCCTGGAGTTGTGGTGGCCAGACTGGGCCCACTATTGTTAGAGGTGCAAGTACAAGACAAGTTAGTGAAGAAGCGCGTGGACCATTTCAGAAGGCTGGAGCCATCCCGGGAGCCAGTGCTGCTGCCTAATCCAGTTGTGCCCGAAGGTAGTGTGGTAGTTTGTTCAAGAGATGAAGTGACTGATCAGCCAGTGGCAGGTTAAAGTGCAGTTCCTATTGGGACTGAAGAAAGTGACACACAGATTCCAGAGGAGAGTCCGAGTGAGATACTTGCAGAGGAATCTACCTGGATAGTCGAGCTGCAACCAGTTGAACTATGTCATTCCCAGAGCAAAAGAAGGCCCCTGACAGACTGAGTTTTATATTTGCTAATGTAACCATTCCAGCACATATCAAATTTTGGAAAATGAACACCAACGGATCTACTACCTCGTTAGCCACCTCTCCTCTTTTAAAACCTGAGGCTGAAGTCCATCTGGACCCAGAGTCTTGTGAGCCGCGGCTCCATTGGTTTTCTCAGTACTGCTTCCCTCGTGATTGTAATTTCACCAACTTCCCCTCTCCCCTCAACCTCCCAATTTGCAGCTATTACAAAGAACAATACAGCACAGGAAGAGGACCTTCGGCCCTCCAAGCCTGTACCGGTCATGATACCAACCTTTGCCAAAATTGGCTGCACTTCCAAGTGCCGTATCCCTCTATACCCATCCTATCCATGTGTTTGTCAAGATCCCTTTTGAACGGCATTAATGTATCTGCTTCCACAACCTCCCCTGGCAACGCGTTCCAGGCACTCACCACCCACTGTGTAAAACTTCTGCCTCGCACATCTCCTCTCAACTTTGCCCCACGGACTTTAAACCTATGCCCCCAGTGACTTACCGCTCCATCCTGGGAAACAGTGCCTGCCTATCCACTCTATCCATGGTCTTGTAGACCTCTATCAGGTCACCCCTAATCTCCTTCTTTCTAATAAAAACAGTCCGAGTCTATTCAGCCCCTCCACATAGCTAATACCCTCCAGACCAGGCAACATCCTGGTAAGCCTCCTCTGCACCCTCTCCAAAGCCTCCACATACTTCTAGTAGTGTGGCGACCAGAATTGTGCGCAATATTACAAGTGCGGCCTTACCAAGGTTCTATAAAACTGTAGCATGACTTGCCAGTTTTTATACTAGATGCCCCGTCCAATGAAGGCAAACATTCCGTATGCTTTCTTGACTACCTTGTCCACTTCACTTATGTTGACGCCTTCAAAGATCTGTGGACCTGCACGCCCAGATCTCTCTGACTTCCTATATCCCTAAGAGTTTTGCCATTTATGGGATATTTCCCCTCTATGTTAGACCTATCAAAATGCATTACCTCACGTTTGTCCAGATTAAACATCATTTGCCATTTCTCTGCCCAAATCTCAAACCTATCTGTGTCCTGCTATATCCTCTGACAATCCTCAACGCTATCAACCTTGGTGTCATCCGTGAACTTATTAATCAGACCAGCTACGTTTTCCTCCATATCGTTTATATGGACACTACAAACAACAGAGGCCCCAGCACAGATCCCTGTGGAACACCACTAGTCACAACCTTCCATTCAGAAGTATTACTGGAATGTTTCTTGTAGTTTTATGGTGAAAAGAGAAGTAAAATATCTGTTCATTTCATCCACCATTTCCTTAGTATCTACTATTAACACCCTATTCCCACTCTCCAGAAGACCAACACTCATGTTATGGGCGGAATTTTATCATTTGTGCACCAAGTGCGAGCTCAGTCAAATAAAGCAGCATGCAGCTTGCCATCTGAACAGCCATCATTTCTCGGCAAATAATCCAGCACTTGGAGCAAAAAAGATGAAGGCCTGATCCAGGCCAACACACCGGCAGGGCAGAGCTGGAACAAGCTGGCAACGTCGGGAATCCCGAGATCGGGTCACGTTTCTTAAAGGGCGTCCCGATCTCCAATAACAAAAAGAGTCATAGCCCCCCACATTCTCAAAGATCCATCCCCACATGTATGCAGGTCCTTTCCCTTAACGGATATGGGTACACCCTCATGGAGCATTGCCCTGGCACTCTCTCCTGTCAGTGCCGTGGTGTGAGAAGGCAGTGCCAGGGTGTTGGGTAGTGCCAAGGGGCAGTTCAAGTGTCTTGGAGGGCAGTATCAGGATGGAGTGCCAGGCGGCAATGCCAGGCCACTGCCCAGGCACATTCCCTTTCCCACGGGGGCTATACTAACCTGTGCGCCCTTGCAGGTTCTCTTTGCCTGGCTTTCTGTTTTTAAAAACCTGTTGTAAAGCTCACTGAAATTAGGTGGAGATCCCAGGGTGGGGGGACAATACTTTGGCAAAGAACTTTGATGCTATTAACATTTATTTAAATTATGCTCCCAATCTTTCTGGGAATGAACCTCATCATGCCACTGCTGGGGGAAGGGCATTTCCGATACCCCATAAATCGCCACCATAGGGTCGACCTGACCTCTGCCCCCACAATCTTTGCGAGCATCCAGAACACCTCTGCCAAGCATCTCTCCAAATTCTTACAGCCCCAGAACATATGCGTGTAGTTTGCAGGTCCTCACTATTATAGGCCAGGGTTTAGAGAACACCAAAGTATATCATGGAGTTCACCTGACCCACAACTTTTAATCGGTTTTAGTTATGGGGAGCACCAGGGCCCACTTTCCAGGTGTTATGCAACAGAGACCTTAAGTATTTTTAAACAAAACAATGGCTATTCCATAAATCCAGTTAACATTTTATAAACACACAGTAAACAGTTTATCAACTACCAGCACAAATAATCCCCACAGATACAATACTCTATAGGTAACCCTTAATAACTTTCCGAACAACACCCATAATTCAAATACCCTTTTTAACTAAGGGATTCTCCCCTACCCGGCGGGGCGGGCGGTCCCGGCGCCGAGGAGTGGCGTGAACCACTCCGGCGTCTGGCCGCCTGGAAGGTGCGGAATCCTCCACACTTTCAGGGGCTAGGCTGGCGCCAGCAGGGTTGGCGCCACGCCAACCGCGCAGAAGGGGCTTGGCGTTACGCCAACCGGCGCATGTGCAGGAGTGCCAGCTTGGGCTGGCGTCCTCCCAGTGTATGCGCAGGGGAGTTTGTCTCCGCACCGGCCATGGCGGAGGTCCACAGCAGTCGGTGCGGAGGGAAAGAGTGCCCCCACGGCACAGGCCCGCCCGCGGATCGGTGGACCCCGAACGCGGGCCAGGCCACCGTGGGGGCACCCCCCGGGGTCAGATCCCCCCGCGCCACTCCGAGGACTCCAGAGGCCGCCCGCAGAGCCAGGTCCCTCCGGTAAGTACCTGGTCTAATTTATACCGGCAGGACCGGCCTAAAACGGGCAGCCGCTCGGCCCATCGCGGGCTGGAGAATCGGCGGGGGTCCGCTGCTAGCAGCCGCCGACTGGCGTGGCGCGATTCCCACCCCCGCCAAAACCCCGGCGCCGGAGAATTAGGCAGCTGGCGGGGCGGGATTCACGCCGCCCCCCCGGCGATTCTCCGGCCCGGCGGGGAGTCGGAGAATCCCGCTCAGCAGGTTTGAATTCTCTACAGAAAGCAGTTATCACTTTTAAATTATCAAGTGATCTGAAGACATTCTTTAGCATGCAGAGAGAGAGAGAGAGATCAAAATACACCTTCTTGTTTGAATGCAGCTCCGAACTGAAATTTGAAACCAAAAACTCAGCTACAAAACAGCTTCCTGCTCAAAACGAAAGTAAAAGCCAGAAACACAGCTCAGCTCCACCCACACAATGAAATCACTGCAGCTATTTGATAAACACACTTTTCTTAAAGGGACCCTCACATGACATCGCCCACACTTCTCACACTCGTCTGTCATCCACTGGAAGAACCCACTCATCGTCGCCCGAGTCATGTGCACCCTGTGTACCAAATTAAACTGTATCAAACTGATTCTCGCACCCAAGGAATTTGAATTCACTCTGCGCATCGCATCACTCCACACTCCCCAACTCCTCCTCCCATTTCTCCTGCAGCACCTGTGCTACCCCCTACTCTCCCAGCCACCCGTATATGTCCCCTGTATGATTACATCAATAAATTACAATACGATGACATCAATAAGTTCAATCCCACAATCAGACTCACCATGGACTACTCTCCAGAATCGGTTGCATTCTTGGACACACTCAGCTCTATCAAGGACGGTCACCTCAGCACTTCACTTTACCGCAAGTCCACGGATAACCTCACGATGCTCCACTTCTCCAGCTTCCACCCGAAACACATTAAAGAAACCAACCCTATGGACAAGCCCTACGTATACACAAGATCTGCTCAGATGAGGAGGAGCGTAACAGACATCTACAGACGCTGAAAGATGCCCTCGCACGAACGGGACATGGCGCTCGACTCATCGATCGACAGTTCCAACGCGCCACAGCAAAAAACCACACCGACCTCCTCAAAAGGCAAACACGGGACACAACTGACAGAGTACCCTTCGTCGTCCAGTACTTCCCCGGAGCAGAGAAACTACGACATTTTCTTCGCAGCCTTCAACACGTCATCGATGAAGACGAACGTCTTGCCAAGGTCATCCCCACACTACTTGCCTTCAAACAACCGCGCAACCTCAAATAAACCATTGTTTACAGCAAACTACCCAGCCTTCAGAACAGTGACCACGACACCACACAACCCTGCCATGACAATCTCTGCAAGACGTGCCAGATCATCGACATGGGTACCACCATTACACGCGAGAACATCACCCACCAGGTACGCGGTACATACTTGTGCGACTCGTCCAACGTTGTCTCCCTCATACGCTGCAGGAAAGGATGTCCCGTGATTGACGAGACCATGCAGACGCTGTGACAACGGATGAACGGACATCGCACAACAATCACTAGGCAGGAATGTTCCCTTTCAGTCAGGGAACACTTCAGCAGTCAAGGGCATTCAGCCTCTGATCTTCAGGTAAGCGTTCTCCAAGGCGAAGTTCAGGACGCGCGACAACACAGAATCGCCAGTCGGAATCTTATAGCCAAGTTCTGCACACATGAGCCCGGCCTCAATCGGGACCTTGGATTCATGTCGCATTACATTCACCCCCCACCATCTGGCCTTGGCTTGAGAAATCCTAACAACTGTCCTGACTGGAGACAATTCACACCTCTTTCACCTGGGATTACCACTCTCTCCAGTTGCTCCGTCTGATCGGTAGGTCCCGATCGTGGGCCAGGCCATCGTGGAGGGCCCCCCGGGGTCGGATCACCCCACCCCACCAGGACTGGCCCCGCAGACAGAACTTCCAGGTCCCAACGTGTGGGACCATACGTAACCTTTGCCAGCGGGACATAGCCGAACTCGGCGGGCACTCGGCCCGTCGAGGCCCGGAGAATCACCGGGGGGGGGGGGCGCTTCCAATGGCCCCCAACCGGCGCAGCGGCAATCCGGCGGGCATCCGAGAATTGGCGACGGAGAATCGGTGAGCTGGTGTTGGGACGGCGTGGCGCGTTTCTCGCCCCCCCCCCCCCCCAGCGATTCTCCGACCCGGCGTGGGGGTCGGAGAATCCCGGCCATGTTTCTGGAATCCACCACTTCATTCACCTGAGGAAGGAGCTGTGCTCCGAAAGCTAGTGATTCGACACAAACCTGTTGGACTTTAACCTGGTGTTGTAAGACTTCTTACAATTCCAATGAGGTATACTTTAGCAGCTTGGGAACCCTCTCTATACTTTCCGTGCAAAGTCCCTCACTTGCATATGCCTGAATTCATTTCCTTTCAAAAGCTCTACCCTCTCCCGCAGCTCTTCCAGGCTTGCAAACCTCTCCTCTAGGTATAGATCCCTCGCCCTTACCAGCCCCACCTCTCTCCACCCTACACAACTGCAACAATACTTCTCTACTTTTATACTCCAGTTCTTTAGCAATAAACACTAACATTTCATTTGCCTTTCTTTTGTGTCACCTCCTATACATGCTATTCATCTCGCCAGGCTTAAACAGTGTTCGCATCGATATCCTCTCCATCCTAAAGTATCTCCTCAGCTGGTTCCACACCCTAATCGTAGACTGTACGACTGGGCTCTCAGAATACCTCCTCGTGCCAGCGGTAGTGCTGCCATCACCATGGCCCTCAGGCTGGACCCCCTACAGGACTCCTCCTCCATCCTGACCCTTTCTGACCCTGCTCCTTCCCACCACTGCCTCACCTTCTCCACGTTCGCCACCCAGTAATAGTGCAGGTGATTTGGTAACACCAACCCCCCTTTCTGCCTCTGCCTCTGTAGCAGGGCCCTCTTTACCCTAGGTACCTTCTCCAGCCATATAAACTCTGAAATTGCTGCGTCCAGTCTATGGAAAAAGGCCTTCGGAATGAAGATTGGGAGGGTCTGGAAAACAAATAGGACCTTTGGCAGAACATTCATTTTTACCATCTGGACCCTCCCGCCAGTGTCAGGTGTAATGCATCCCACCTCCTAAAGTCCTCCTTTACCTCCTCCATCATTGCCCACTCCCCCGTCACCTTGGCCCCCAAATACCGAGACCTATCCCTGGCTATCCTAAATGACAACACCCCAATCATTCACCGGAAACACCTCACTTTTTCTTGCATTCAGCTTGTAGTCCGAGAAGGGCCCCGAACCTCACTAATCAGCCCATAATTCTCCCTGTACTCTCCATGGGTCTGATATGAACAGCAGCAGGTTGTCTGCATACAGTGACACCCAATTCTCCCTACTCCCCCTCGTAATCCCCTGCCACTCTGCTGACCCCCAAAGGAGCCAAGGGTTCTATCACCAGCACAACCAACAAGGGCGACAGCGGACACCCCTGCCTCGTTCCTCTGTGCAACCTGAAGCTCTGTGAACTCATCTCATTTGTCTGTACACTCGACACCAGGGTCACGTCCAGCAGGCACACCACGCCACAAACTTTGGACCGAACCCAAACCTTCCCAGTACCTCAAACAGGTACCGCCACTCCACCCGGTCGAAAGCCTTCTCTGCGTCCATAGAGACCATTATCTCAGGTACCTGTCCCTTCTACGAGGTCATGACCACATTTAATAACCGCCTAATGTTACTGAAAAGTTGGCTGCCCTTTAGGAACCCCATTTGGTCCTCTGCACCACCTCCGGAACGCGTCCTCCAATCCTCCCCACCACTATCTTAGTCAAAACTTTACATCTGTATTCTACAGTGGTATGGGCCTATATGACCCACACGCTAGAGGGTCTGTCCTCTTCTTCAGAATTAGTGTGATTGATGCCTGTGTCAGTGTCTCCGGCAGCTCCACCTTCTCCAGAGCCTTGCTAAACACCCCCAACAAATGTGACGCCAACTCCGATACAAACTCCTGAGAGAATTCTGCTCGGGAACCGTCCGACATTGGGGCCTTCCCCAACTTCATCCCTTTTATACTTTCCATCACTCCTTTCAACCCTAAGGGCTCCTCCAGCCCCTGCCTCCTCTCCTCATCCAGCCGTGGGAATTCCAGCCTCGTGCAAAAACGTCCCCTTCCGCACCACCCGAGTCGGCCCTATACAATTTGTCATAATACTCCCTGAACTCCTCATTTGTCTTCCTCAGCTCCGACACTACCTCCCCCTTCCCTGTCCGCACTTCCATTTGCCTTTCTTATCACAGTTTGTACCTGCATACAGACATTCTGCGATTCATGAACAAAGACACCCAGATCCCTCCGCCCAGATGCAATTTAAATTTGCTTCCATTTAAATAATAATTTGCCTGACTATTTTATCGGCCAAAATAGATAACCCCACATTTATCCGCATTGAACTCCATCTGCCAAATTTTGACCCAATCTCCTATCTATATCTGTCTGTAAAATTGGTTTCTCCTCTTCACTGCCTGGTTTCCCACCTATTTCAGTATCAACCACAAATTTTGCTATGTTACACTCTGTCCCTGCTTGCAGACGATTTATATAGATTGTAACCAGTTGAGGTCCGAGGACTGAACCCTGCGGTATCCCACTAGTTACAGTTCACCAGCCAGAGAAGGACCAATTTAACCTGACCCTCTGCTTTCTGTCAGTCAGCCAATCCTCAAACCAATCTAGTAGTCTACCCCCAGCCCCCAGCGCTCTCACCTTCTGGATCAATATTTGTCAAACGTCTTTTGGAAGTCCAGATATACATAGAACATTGAACATTACAGCGCAGTACAGGCCCTTCGGCCCTCGATGTTGCGCCAAACTTTGAAACCACTCTAAAGCCGATCTACACTATTCCCTTATCATCCATATGTTTATCCAATGACCATTTAAATGCCCTTAATGTTGGCGATGCCCTGCAGGCAGGGCATTCCACGCCCTTACTACTCTCTGAGTAAAGAACCTACCTCTGACATCTGTCCAGTATCTATCACCCCTCAATTTAAAGCTATGTCCCCTCGTGCTCAACATCACCATCCGAGGAAAAAGGCTCTCACTGTCCACCCTATCTAATCCTCTGATCATCCTGTATGCCTCAATTAAGTCATCTCTTAACCTTCTTCTTTCTAAAGAAAATAACCTCAAGTCCCTCAGCCTTCCCTCATAAGATCTTCCCTCCAGACCAGGCAACATCCTGGTAAATCTACTCTGCACCCTTTCCAACGCTTCCACATCCTTCCCATAATGCGGCGACCAGAACTGCACGCAATACTCCAAATGCAGCCGCACCAGAGTTTTGTACAGCTGCAACATGACCTCATGGCTCCGAAACTGAATCCCTCTACCAATAAAAGCTAACACACCGTACGCCTTCTTAACAACCCTCTCAACCTGGGTGGCAACTTTCAGGGATCTATGTACATGGACACCAAGATCTCTCTGCTCATTCACACTAGCAAGAATCTTACCATTTGCCCAGTACTCTGTCTTCCTGTTATTCCTTCCAAAATGAATTACCTCACATTTTTCTGCATTAAACTCTATTTGCCAGCTCTCAGCCCAGCTCTGCAGCTTATCTATGTCCCTCTGTAACTTGTAACATCCTTCCGCACTGTCCACAACTCCACCGACTTTAGTGTCATCAGCAAATTTACTCATCCATCCTTCTACGCCCTCCTCCAGGTCATTTATAAAAATGACAAACAGCAGTGGCCCCAAAACAGATCCTTGTGGTACACCACTAGTAACTGGACTCCAGTCTGAATACCACATCAACAGGTTTCCCCTTATCCACTTTACTGGTTACGTCCTCAAAGAACTCAAGAAAGTTTGTCAAACACGTCTTATCCTTTATAAAACCATGCTGATAATGGTGGTTTGAGCTTTGTCTTTCCAAATGTTTAGTCATCTCCTCCTTAAGGAGGAGCCCTGCCCCTAGTGTTGGGTGGGGTTACCGGGTTATGGGGATAGGGTGTAGGTGTTGACCTTGGGTAGGGTGCTCTTTCCAAGAGTTGGTGCAGACTTGATGGGCTGAATGGCCTCCTTCTGCACTGTAAATTCTATGATAATTCTATGATTAATGATTGATTCCAGCAACTTCCCCTACAGAGGTCAAGCTAACCAGTTTATAGTTTCCTACTTTTTGCTTCTCTCCCTTTTTGAACAGGGGTGTCACATTAATGTGTTTCCAATCCCCGGGACCTTTCCAGAATCCAGGGAATTTTGAAATATCATAACCAATGCATCCACTATCTCTGTTGCCACCTCCTTTAATATCTTAGGGTGCAGGCCATCAGGTCTCTGAGACTTGCCTGCCTTTAATCCCATTAGTTCATTCAATACCGTCTGCCTGGTGATGGTTATTTCACTGAATTCCTCTGCATTAACTGCAGTTCTTGGAATATGTTTATTATCCTCTACCATAAAGACAGAGGCAAAATAGAACATAGAACATACAGTGCAGAAGGAGGCCATTCGACCCATTGAGTCTGCACCGACCCACTTAAGCCCTCACTTCCATCCTATCCCCATAATCCAATAACCCCTCTTAACCTTTTTGGACACTAAGGGCAATTTAGCATGGCCAATCCACCTAACCTGCACATCTTTGGACTGTGGGAGGAAACCGGAGCACCCGGAGGAAACCCACGCACACACTGGGAGAACATGCAGACTCTGCACAGACAGTGACCCAGCAGGGATTCAAACCTGGAACCCTGGCGCTGTGAAGCCACAGTGATAATCACTTGTGCTACCATGCTACCCAAAATATTGGTTCAGTGCCTCTGTCATCTCTGTGTTCCCCATTATTACCTCAGCAGCATCATCCTCTAAAGGGTCAACATTTACTTTAGCTATTATATACTTACAGAAGCTTTTGGTATCAGTGTCTATGTTTTCTGTTAGCTTCCTTTTTTTTCATTCTCTTTTTAATAGCCTTTTGCTGACCCCTAAAGTTCTCCCAATCCTCCAGATTACCACTAGCTTTTGTAGTATAGTGTAATGACCTCCAATTGGCATTATTGGTTGGCCAATTGGAGTATGCGCTCCCTCAATGATAGCTCATTGAGGGGGCCCATATAAGCACCTGTGTAGGCTTTGTGAGGCAGTCTTAAGTTGACTGGAATGCTAGCAGCACTGTTTGGAGCTGCTCTTGTATATGGTTATTGCAAATAAATACTGGTGTAGTGACGGAACCCCTGCCTCCTGTGGATTATTACAGTGGCGACGAGGTAAACAAAGAACCTTGCGGAGACCAGCTGCTGTACTTGGAGGGTAAGCCTTGCTCTTTCAAAAATGCCACTTTTTGGGAAGTTAGATGCATTCGACCTGACTATTGAGGACTGGTCCCAGTATGTGGAGAGAATGTGTTACTTCTTCCAGGCCAATGAGATAATGGAGGACGGAAGGAAACGGGTTATACTGCTGTCAGCGTGCGGACCCTCAGCCTTCGCCATTATACGGAGTTTAACTTATCCCGATACGCCGGACACGATACCTTTCCAAGAATTAACAAAATTGGTGGAAGAGCACTATGACCCTAAACCACCCCTCATTTTGCGTAGGTACAGATTCTACACAACGAAGCGGGAAGACAGATTCAGTCACAAATTTCTTGACCCGCCTGAGAAGGCTGGCGGAAAAATGTGAGTTTGGCCCGATGCTAAATGAAATGCTTCGGGACCGGTTAGTATGTGGCATAAACGACCTCACAATAGAGAAGTGCCTGTTGGCGGAAATGCAGCTAGACTGCAGGCGGGCATTACAGCTCGCACTGTCCCTAGAAAAGGCAGCAAGTGGGCGCAGGAACTACAGGGCACGCCAATGGAGGTAGATACCTGGGAGAGGGACTACCACAAGGGGTCCAGCTACCAGATAGCCGCCCTCAGGAAAAGCCTGAGGAATAGAGGGCCAAAGGAAAACCCCAGAACTGCCCCCAAGTTTGTTAGGACTAACTGGAGACAGAGGGAACTACCGGCTGAGGCTCCCCCAACAGAGAAGGACCATTTCTGGCACCAGACAGAGTGGTGTAACAGCGACAGAAACCCTCGAAAGAGGTGGCAAAAGAAGAATAGCAGGTGGGGACGCAGAGAAGTACACAACCTAGATGCCCCATCCTCCTCCGAAGGGGAACAGTTATATAATATTGTGAAGAAGAAAGCAGAACCTATTCTGGGGATCTTATAGAAACATATAAGATTATGAAGGGAATAGATAGGATAGATGTGGGCAGGTTGTTTCCACTGGCGGGTGAAAGCAGAACTAGGGGGCATAGCCTCAAAATAAGGGGAAGTAGATTTAGGACTGAGTTTAGGAGGAACTTCTTCACCCAAAGGGTTGTGAATCTATGGAATTCCTTGCCCAGTGAAGCAGTAGAGGTTCCTTCATTAAATGTTTTTAAGATAAAGATAGTTTTTTTGAAGAATTAAGGGTTATGGTGTTCAGGCCGGAAAGTGGAGCTGAGTCCACAAAAGATCAGCCATGATCTCATTGAATGGTGGAACAGGCTCGAGGGGCCAGATGGGCTACTCCTGCTCCTAGTTCTTATGTTCTATTAAGATTACCCCACGGATGAACAGTCGGCTGACAATAATGGAAATAGACACGGGTGCAGCCTGTATCAGTGATGGGAGTGGCAGCATTTTAAAAAATCAAAGATGGACACCAGATACTAACCCTAACAAAAACATTGACAAAATTTAAAACCTACACGGGGGAACCCCTGGATGTTCTAGGCACGACTCATGTACCCGTGGAATATGACAAACAGTTGCTCAGATTACCATTGACAATAGTAGAGGGCATCCGGACCAAACTTAATAGGACGGAACTAGCTGAAAGACCTAAACTTAGATTGGATGAAAATTTTCCAGAGTGGAAGTGGGCAGGTGAGTGGAGTACTCCAAAAATACTCCGAGGTCTTCCAAGAAGGTTTGGGGGAAATTGGAGGCACCAAAGCAACTTTACACGTGGACCCAGAAGCCCTTCCGAAATTTTGTAAGGCCATGCCGGTATTTTTTTGCATTAAGGAAGAAAGTAGATGTCGAAATAGAAGGGTTACGGCGCGACGGCATTATCAGACCAGTACAGTTCTCGGAATGGACAGCTCCGGTGGTACCAATTTTGAAGCCAGACGGCTCTATGTCTCTGTGGAGATTTCAAACAGATGGTAAACAAATACGCTCTGCTGGACAAATACCCGATCCCGAAAATAGACGACCCATATGCCAAATTGGCAGGTGGGCTTTTGTTCACGAAACTGGACATGAGCCACGCCTACCTGCAGTTAAAACTGGACAAGGACTCCCAGAAGTTCGCTACGATCACCACCCTGAAGGGACTTTTTTGTTATGCTAGGCTACCCTTCGGAGTGTCATCAGCCTGCGCTATATTCCAGCGTACGATGGAAAATATTCTGCAGGGACTACCGCAGGTGGCGATTTATTTGGACGATGTCTTAATCACGGGTAGGACAAACCGGGAACACTGAAGGAACCTGGAGGAAGTGCTCAGGCGTTTCGCAAAGGCAGGCGTACAGCTGAAAAGAGAAAGTGTTTTTCTGGCCCCACAAGTGACATACCTGGGATATAAAGTAGACGAGTCGGGCTTACACCCATTGGAAGACCGAGTAAGGGCAATAAAAGAAGCCCCAGCTCCTACCACGGTCCAGGAGCTACGATAATTTCTAGGGTTGGTAACATATATTATGGCAGATTTATTGAAAATAGGGTGTCCATCCTAGGACCCCTCCATCAGCTACTAAAAAAGGGACAAGAATGGAAATGGGCCGCCCGCCAAAACCGAGCATTTAGGGACATTAAGGAACAGCTGTCATCCGAAAAATGTCCTGGAGCATTATGACCCAAGGAAGGAGTTGGTGGTCACGTGTGATGCATCACCTTATGGGGTAGGAGCCGTTTTAGCCCATAAAGGAAGGAATGGGGACGAACGGCCAATAGCCTATGCTTCGAGGACCTTGGCGATGGCTGAGAGAAAGTACGCCCAAATCGAGAAGGAAGGACTGGCGGTGATATTTGCAGTTTTTAAAAAAAAAAAAAAAAAAAAAAAAAAAATTTCACCAGTATCTGTACAGGCGGAAATTCACCATAGTGACGGACCATAAGCCGTTATTAGGGTTTTTAAAAGAAGACCAGGCAATACCCCCGATTGCATCAGCTAGAATCCAACGCTGGGCGTTGCTACTGGCGGCGTATAGACACGTTCTGGAGCACAGACCGGGAACGCGAGTAGCAAATGCAGATGCCTTGAGCATCTCCCAGACACCCCGCCGCTAATACCGAAAGTAGAGGAGACCGTAATGACTCTAAACTTTTTGGACACCCTACCAGTGGACGCACAACATATTCGGTTGTGGACGCAAAAAGACCCAGTTTTAGCCAAGGTGAAGCATTTGCTGCTAACAGGGGAACTGGAGAGACCAGTGGAGCCCCAGGTGCACCCGTACTGGAGCAAAAGGGACCAAATAACCGGAGAAGACGGTATCCTATTATGGGGAGCCCGGGTAATAGTCCCAGCTCAGGGCCGTCGGGCAATCTTAACCGAGTTACATCACGGACGCCCAGGGGTGTCTAAAATGAAGATGCTAGCTTGAAGCTACGTTTGGTGGCCTGGATTGGACACAGACATAGCAGCCTTGGTACGTCGGTGCCAAGAGTGCCAACCAGGGCAAAGAGTGCCACCAGCTGCGCCATTGCACCCATGGGAATGGCCAGGCAGACCGTGGACCCGCCTGCATATTGACCACGCCGGCCCTTTCATGGGCTCAAATGTTTTTGGTGATAGTGGACGCCCACTCAATGGTTGGACGTCCACCGGGTAAACGCGGCAAGCACAGCATCGACAATTGAAAAGCTCAGGGCCTCGTTTGCAACACATGGACTTCCGGAGGTATTGGTGTCGGACAAAGGAACGGCATTCACAAGTGGGGAATTTGGAAAATTCCTAAAGGGAAACTGAGTCCGCCACATCAAAACGGCCCCTTACCATCCAGCGTCCAACGGCCTGGCAGAGAGAGCGGTCCAGACACTAAAAGCGGGACTCGAGCAACAGCCGGCAGCGTCAATGGACACCAAACTCTCCCGCTGGCTGTTTGATTACAGGACCACACCGCATTCCACAACAGGCATACCGCCAGCTGAACTCTTAATGGGAAGGCGGCTGCGAACGAGGCTGAGTCTCCTTTTCCCAAATTTAACGTGGAAAGTGGAGAAACAACAGTAGGTCCAACGCAGGGGGCATGATAATAGTTGGCAGCAGAGACATTTCCAGGTGGGGGCACCGGTTTGGGTCAAGAATTATGGGAATGGACCAACGTGGGTCAAAGGCACGGTAGAGTCCCAAACAGGGCCCATATCATATGAAGTTTCGGTAGGAGGTAAGGTGCTGAAGAAACACCTAGACCAAATAAGGGCAGCGGAACCACACCTGGAGGCAGGCGAAGCAGGAACGCTTCCAGCTGGGATAGCCCAGACGGAAAAGATACCCACCCCCCAGCCCCGAGCAATTTCTCCGGACCCCGTCATCGTCAGAGTCGGAGATGGACACGTTCGACGAGGCCGCCGCGACACCTCTCCCCGAGGAGTAGGAAGAACAACTTCCAAGGAGGTCGTCAAGGAAAAGACGGGCACCTATAAGGTACACCCCACCCATGTCGGAGAACAACCCGGCGGACGACACAGAGGTGACAGACCCGGACACGAGAAATAAATACTGGTGCAGTGACGGAACCCCTGCCTCCTGTGGATTATTACATATAGTATGCCCTAGACGTGCCTTTATGTCCTCCTTGACCTCCTTGTTTAGTCATGGAACATTTTTCTTCCTTTTACAATTTCTCTTCTGCTCAGGAAGATACTTTAATTGAGAGGTGTTTAATATCTCACTGAACACTTAAGAGAAGCCACTGTCTTATGGGTGTAATGAGTTAAATACCAATGGGCTAGCTCTTATTTCGTTATTGACAAATTATAGACCAATTGTCTATTTTCCAACAATTGATGAAGATGGGCTTTTGTCATTTTAAGGTATGAAAAAAAGGCCTCCAGAAGATATCTTGGGGGTTTTCACATATTATCCATGATCGTGGAGCCTTCACTTCACGTGCTGGAGGCTGATGAGAAGTCTGTTCAATTGTTCAAGTTAAGCTTTCTCTTACTGTCAATTACAGCTAATTACTGTTAATTGACACTTGGCTTTTTTATCTTTCTGACCTTTTGCCTTTTAAAACGGTTAATAACCTTTCTGAATTCACCAGTCAAGTGTTTATTCTTCACATGTAGTTAAATCTGTGGAAGTAGAGCTGGGAAGTTGTTTCAAACAATGAACCCCGTAAATCTTAGTTCAAATAAATCTCACTTAAGATTAACAATGGGTATGCGAATTCACCAAGATGAAGAAAGAAAAGCAAAAATATGAATGACTAAATTAGGGGAAAATGTTAGGACTGAATATTATAAACTTCCCTCTCGTTGAAGCCTCACAGGTAGTTGCACATTTTGGCTGTAAAATCGTGTTGCGTATTACTATGCTTAATGCAGTATGGGTGGCATGGTAGCACATTGGTAAGCACTGCTTCACAGGGCCAGGGTCCCAGATTTGATACCCGGCTTGAGTCACTGTCTGTGTGGTGGCTGCACGTTCTTTCCGTGTCTGCGTGGGTTTCCTCCGGGCGCTCCGGTTTCCTCCCACAAGTCCCAAAAGACGTGCTTGTTAGGTGAATTGGGCATTCTGAATTCTCCCTCAGTGTACCCGAACTGGCGCTGGAGTGCAGATACTAGGGGCTTTTTCCAGTAACTACATTGCAGTGTTTAATATAAGCCTACTTGTGACAATAATAAAAATTATTAGAAAGAAGCAATTTACTTCAAACTTGCTAAATTAACTAAAATGGAATAAAGATTCAAGTGTTTAAAGTTCATTCCTGGTTGCAAAATGTGCACAATGCAAGGAGAACGCCTTGGATGAGGCTGTTGTCTCATGTGCTCTTCCTGTGAAGATGGGATACTTGTATCATTGTTGATTAATGTTTGGTAGGTTTGAAAAGCTAGTGAGCTTTGTGCATCAGCAAGTGGAGAGAACACATCCTGGTGAGACATAGCCAGAGTGACTGAGTATTGGGAATTTGGAGCACAATGGGAATTTGCTGCAGAGGGGGAAATGGTGCACTTTCACTCTTTGTTTTCTAGCCTATTTCACTCTTGAGAGTGATTGGTAAGTGGTGGGTAAAGTCAGGTAAGTATTTACTACTTTTACTGCTTATAGTTTGTGGACGATATTCTGTAGCAATGAAAATGAAGAAAGAAGGGCTTGAGAGTAATTGATATTTTCTGATATTAAGCATCTTCCAAGGGTTTAATTTAAAGGGGTAAGAATTTCTTCAGCCAGAGGGTGGTAAATATGTGTAACTCTTTGCCGCAGAAGGTTGTGGAGGCCAAATCACAGAGTGTCTTTAAGACAGAGGTAGATAGGTTCTTGATTAATAAGGGGATATGGGGTTCCTAGGACAATCCTAGTAGCGACTAGGGGCTTTTCACAGTAACTTCATTTGAAGCCTACTTGTGACAAGCAATTTTCATTTCATTTTCATATATATTATGACATTCTCCCCCCCCCCCCTTTTTTTACAAAGAACATGTGCCTATGTGAGAATAAATAACGTGTAATGAGTGTATCTGACCATGTGTGTGCAGTATTTACATAACTATGTACATGAGGCTAGTCTATATACACGGGAAGGTGCCTTGTGCAGAAAAAAAAACAAGGTGTTACACCAACAACAAAACTAATGCGAAAAACAAACTAGTGAAATGCTGAAACAGGATGAAAGAACAAAGCATTGTAAGGCTCATAAATCAAGTCTTTGAGGTGGGCGACGAATTCGGGTTGACCGCCTCGCGGGTGGGTCAGGAGCCACCGGCTGAGGATCTGGCCGGGCCACGGCCAAGTGAGGAGGATGCAGAGTATCCGGAAGCTCCACAAAGTCCAGGTTGGGGACAACAGGAGGGCGTGGCACCGGTGGAGGGTCGCTAGTGAGCGTGGAACCAGACGAAGGGCACGCTGATTGTGGCGGCGAATGGAGCCATCAGGCAGACGAACCAGGAATGAGCCACCAGCCGAAGAACCACAGCAGTCGCAGACCAGCCACCCTCTGGAAGATGGATTCGGACGTTGTCACCTGGCGCCAGAGCAGGAAGATCAGTTGCTCGAGCGTCATGCGCCGCCTTGTGCTGCGCGCGAGACTGTTGAATCCGTTGAAGGACCGGAACATGGTCGAGGTCTGGGACGTGAATGGACGGTACAGTGGTCCTGAGGGTGCGACCCATCAGCAGCTGGACTGGTGACAGGCCCGTGGACAGTGGAGCCGAGCGATAGGCCAGCAAGGCGAGGCAGAAGTCTGATCCTGCATCAGCAGCCTTGCAGAGGATCCTCTTTACGATGTGGACGCCCTTTTCTGCTTTGCCATTTGACTGGGGGTGCAGGGGACTGGACGTCACGTGTACAAAGTTGTACCTGCTGGCGAAGTTAGACCATTCCTGGCTCGCGAAGCAGGGGCCATTGTCCGACATCACTGAGTGGGATGCCGTGACAAGCAAAGGTCTCCTTGCAGGCACGGATAACAGCCGATGATGTGATGTCGTGTAGGCGTACAACCTTTGGGTAGCTGGAAAAATAGTCAACTGAGAACATAGTCCCTGCCGAGCGCATGGAACAGGCCCACGCCTACCTTAGACCAAGGGGACGTGACCAACTCATGGGGCTGAAGGGTCTCTCCCGTGGTTGGGCCGGCTGGGACCGCTGACAGGTGGGGCAATTGAGCACTGTGTTGACAATGTCCTCATTTATGCCAGGCCAGTAGACAGCCTCTCGGGCCCTCCGTCGGCACTTTATGCCGAGATGGCCCTCATGCAGCTGCTCTAAAACCAGGTGATGCATGCTGTGTGGGATCATGATGTGGTCCAGCTTCAGGAGGACGCCATCAACGACTGCCAGATCGTCTCAAATATTTTAGAACTGCGGGCATTGTCCCTTGAGCCATCCGTCAGTCATGTGGCGCATCACACGTTGTAGTAGGGGGTCAGCCGCAGTCTCACGGCGAATGTGGGTTAGGCATTCATCCGTGGCCTGCAGATTGGCGGCCGTGAAGGCCACATGGGCGTCGACTTGGCACACGAACCCCTCTGGGTCGGACGGAGTGGTGACTGCCCTGGACAGAGCGTCGGCTATGATCAGGTCCTTACCCGGTGTGTACACGAGCTGGAAATCGTATCTCCGGAGCTTGAGCAGAATGCGTTGTAGGCGAGGGGTCATGTCATTGAGGTCTTTTTGGATGATGCCGACCAGCGGGTGATGGTCGGTCTCCACAGTGAACTGGGGAAGGCCATACACATAGTCATGGAACTTGTCGACACCGGTCAACAGGCCTAGGCACTCCTTCTCGATTTGCGCATAGCGCTGCTCTGTGGGTGTCATGGCCCGTGACGCATGGGCAACAGGGGCCCATGACGAGGCGTCATCTCGTTGCAGGAGCACCGCCCCTATACCAGATTGGCTAGCGACCGTTGATATTTTCGTCTCCCTTGCAGGATCGAAAAACGCCAATACTGGGGCGGTGGTGAGCTTGACCTTGAGCTCCTCCCATTCACGCTGGTGGGCGGGAAGCCAGTGGAAGTCCGTCGTCTTCCTAACTAGGTTGCGGAGAGCCGTGGTGTGGGAAGCGAGGTTCGGGATGAACTTTCCTAGGAAGTTCACCATTCCTAAGAACCGGAGCACCGCCTTCTTGTCTGCCGGCTTCTGTATGGCCGTGATGGCTGCCACCTTGTCCGCATCCGGCCGCACACCCAACCGGGAGATGTGGTCTCCTAAAAACTTGAGTTCGGTCTGGCCGAAAGAACATTTGGCTCCGTTGAGGCGCAGGCCTTGGTCCCGTATTCGCTTAAAAACGTGTTGGAGGCGACTGATATGCTCCTGCAGGGTGGTGGACCAGATGATGATGTCGTCCACATAGACGCGCACACCCTCAATGCCCTCCATCATCTGCTCCATGATGCGGTGGAACACTTCAGATGCTGATGTGATTCCAAATGGCATTGTATTGTAGCAGTACCTGCCAAATGGGGTGTTGAAAGTACACAGCTTTCTGCTGGACTTGTCCAATTGAATCTGCCAAAAGCCCTTTTGATGCATCGAGCTTGGTGAATATGTTTGCTCGAGCCATCTCGCACGTGATCTCCTCACGCTTGGGGATAGGGTAATGCTCCCGCATGATACGATTTAAATCCTTCGGGTCAATACAGATCCGGAGTTCGCTGGAAGGCTTCCTGACTCACACCATGGAATTGACCCAGTCGGTTGGTTCTGTCACTCTGGAAAGCACTCCTTGGTCCTGCAGCTGCTGCTTGAGGCGGTCCTTGAGGGCTGCTGGGACTCTGCGAGGTGCATGAACCACAGGCGTGGCGTCCTGTTTGAGCAGGATTTTGTATGTGTAGCGAAGTGTGCCCATGCCTTCGAAGACATTTCGGCGTTGAGTGATGATGGCACTTTGTTGCGCTCTAAAATCCGCATCTTGGAAGTCAGACGTGTCCTCTGGAGAGAGGGAATGTACGCGCTGCACGAGGTTGAGGAGCTTGCATGCCTGTGCGCCTAGCAGGGAGTCCTTTGAGGAGCCCACGATCTCGAAGGATAAGGTAACTTTTCGCGAGTTGTACGTCACCTCGAGTTGGCATGATCCGGTGGCGGGGATGATGTTACCATTATAGTCGACCAGTTGGCAATTGGATGGAAGAATTGTTGGTTTGACCCCCAGGGTTTGAAATGCTGACCATGCGAGGAGATTAGCGGAAGCACCAGTGTCCAGGCGGAATGTGATCTGGGATCGGTTGACCGTAAGGGTTGCACACCGCTCGTCGTCCGGATCAATGCTGTGCACAGACAGCGGCTGGTGCGTTCGATTCGGGGACAGCCTGTTCTTGGTTATGACGGCGACTCGAAAAGGCTCCCTGTCCTCTGTGTCACTGGTCTGCATCAAGTCAGGATCGGACTCGGTGAAGGTGGGTTGGATTGCCCGAACATTCCTGCGAGACTGGTTAAATCGTTGCGAGTTGGCAGGCTGGGCTGCTCGACAGCAGGCAGCATAGTGTTCAAGCCTGCCACAGCGTAGGTACTGTCGCGATTTTGCAGGGCATTGCCGCTTTCAGTGGGCGGAGCCACAGTTGCCGCACGTCGTGACGTCAGTGCGTTCGTTGCGCCATCGCGCATGCGCGGTATGGTCTTGCATGGTGTGGGCCTGTGCATCACGTTCCTCCACGTCACCGTCCCCTCGTTTGGCGCGTACAGGCGCGGTAGGCCTCGGAAAGCGCGCAAAATGGCCACCCTCCTCCAGACTGCAGCCTGGGACCCATTCTGCCTCATGGGGCCCTTGCCGCGCCGTTTCAGCTGCCTGTATGTAGGAGTACCGGCTGGTGGCATTCTCATGCAGGACACTGGTCTCTCTGGCAGTCGGTAGGGTTAGCTGTTTAACTTTAAGGAGCTGCTGACGCAGGGTGTCCAACATGACCCCAAAAACAATCTGGTCGCGTATCATGGAGTCGGAGTGGGCCCGTAGCCGCAGGATTGCGCGAGGATGCGGAGGTGTGTTGAATAGGATTGGAAAGGCTCGTCCTTACCCTGCAAGCGCTGCTGGAACAGGTATCTTTCGAAGCTTTCATTGACTTCAACACTAAAGTGTGTCGAATTTGAGGAGCACCATCTTGTACTTGGTCTTGTCCTCGTCGTCCGCGAATGTCAGGGAGTTAAAGATGTGGATGGCATGTTGCCCAGCTGTGGAGAGAAGAAGGGCTATCTTCCTGGTGACCGATGCATTCTCCCTGTCTGTGGCCTCGAGGAAGAGCTGGAAGCGCTGTTTAAATATCTTCCAATTTACCCCGAGATTGCCAGCAATGCGGAGTGGCGGCGGCGGGTTGATGTTCTCCATGCTGTAGGATGCCGGAATGCTGAGAAGTTGCAGGTAGGCCTCATGTGCTAGATTGCGGCCACCCCTTGTACCATGTTGTGTTGGGTGTTCTCGTTTACAAACAAGCCAACAATGCTGGAAGTGGTGTAACGCTATTTTATTAACTGTTCAACTATGCAAACATACTGTAATTGTGGGTATAAGCTTAATACCAGCTTAACTGTGGATCCTTTCCTATCACTAGCCATGGTGAGGCACTCAGCACATGGTGAATGTCTGTGTTGAAGGCTGTGAGCTCTGTGCTCTGAGCTGGCTGCTGCTAGAATGAACGGGAACTCTCCTGTCCCCTGTCTTTATAGTGCTTGTGCTCTCACTGGTGATTGGCTGCGGTGTTATGTATGCTGGTTAGTCCTACTGCATGTCCATCAGTGTGTGTATGTGATTAATAAGGGGATATTGGGTTATGGAGAGAAGGCAGGAGAATGGGAATGAGAAAATATCAGCCATGATTGAGTGGCGGAGCAGACTCGATGGGCCGAGTGGCCTAATTCTGCTCCTGTGTCTTATGGTTATGGCAGGAGAGTCAAAGCAGTGGCATGATCCTTGTGCTCTATGTGGGAACATTTGCAGTGTCTTGGGCCAGCATGTGTGCAGGAAGTGTCTCCAGTTCTAGATCCTGGAAGCCCAGGTTTCGGAGCTGGTTCCAATGCTTTGACCACCCTGGTGGAGCACTGAAGTATGTCCCTCCCCTCCCTTCCTCCCCAAGGGGGTCTCCCGCTTTGTGGTGGTCTGCTGTGCCCTCCACAATCTGGAAAGTCAGTGGGGTAACCTGCTGGAAGAGGAGAATTAGAAGGAGGAGGCGAAGGGTCATGCAGCCTCGTCTGACGTAGGGGATCAAGAAGAGGACGCAGATCAGGAGGGGCTGGAGGAGGAGCTGGAGGGTGGAGGACAGTCAACGGCAAGGGTCTGACATGCCAGGAGGACCAGGGAGGCTCTTATCATCTTCAGATTCTCCTAGGACAAGGCTGTGTCTGCCTGGTCAACCGCCCCCCCCCCCCCCCACTCCAACCCGCCATTTCCTTCCCACTCCCATTTCCCTCCTAACCCCCCCATTCCCCATCCACTTTTTACATCCCATTCCCCACCTCTCCTATTACGGCGCCTCCTTCCTGACCATCTGTATTCCCTCCAAGGGTCTATGTCACATCATGTGCTGGGACTCTGTCAGCGGATCACCATACAAAACAGGCAAGTGACGATCACTCGCTGTGAGGAAAGCTCTGTCCTCTTTAGGATCTGATTAAGTCTGATTCCTGTCTTTCTGCTGACAGCGCGCTCACACCCATCCTCCTGAGTGTCCTAGGGTGAGGGTAGAGCAGGAGGGTCGCTGTGAAGATTAACGTGAAAGAGTGTTCACACGTTTCAGATGTGAAATGGTTTAACGGTGAACATTTAACTGCCACAAATTTCCATTCCTCCTAGCTACAGATAGTGACCCCCCCCCCCCCCCCTTCCACCACCCATCAGTGCCCACTCAGTGCTCCTCACTGTCTTGGTCTTCCTTGGTCTAGTTCTACATAGAGGTGTATCCGCAGGATGTACATCAGAGGGGGGTGGAAGTCTGCTGCATTCTGTGCCCTGTGGTCTTTCATACCCTTTGTGGATGCCCTCTGGAGGGCCTGGAGCTGGAGGGCCCTGGCTTGTCACTGGCATCACCGTGCCACACTGCCCTTCATGATGTGCTAGCTTCAGGAAGGGGGCCAATTCAGAAGAACCGACTGGAACCCAGCTGTGTCCTGTGATCCAGAAGTCTACTTAGTGGCAGGCCCTGGGTTGGCACCAGCACTTCCTCCTCCCTGAGGGTGCCCATAGGGCCCTGGGCGACTCCATGGGATGGACGGGCAGCTTGAGTGAGCTACAGAGGCTTGTGAATCATCTGGCACTTCCAGTCCTGGAGGCCCCGTTGTCTGCACCATGGTGTCGACACCCTCACCAATGCTCCTCAGTGACTGGGACATGATGTCGAGGCTCTCCGACATGGTCAGCACAGACTGAGCCATGCCGTGGACATCAATATTCAAGGCACGGACGTCATGCTCCAAGTTTACCACAGCGGTCGCCACCCGAGCAGTGTTGAGCTGGATGCCAAGCATTCTCAGCACCATCTCCTTCACCTGAAGACTGTGGGACTCCTCGAATCAGCCTTGCAGTTGCTGAATCTAACATTCCGGGCTGTCTTGTATTTGGACTTTCAAATGGCATTCGAAAAGGTGCCTCACAAAAGGCAATGGAATAAGAGTCCATGGTGTTGGAGATAGTTTATTAGCATGGATAGAGAATAGGCTAATGGGCAGGAGATAGTTTATTAGCATGGATAGAGAATAGGCTAATGGGCAGGAACCAATGAGTGGGGGTAAGAGGTTATTTTTCAGGTTGGTGACCTGGAACCAGTGGGGCTTCACAGGGATCAGTGGTGGGACCACAACTGTTTCCAATTTATATTAATGACCTGGAGGAAAGAAGCATATGTCCTGTAGCCAAATTTGCAAATGACACAAAAATAGTTGGAAACTCAAGTTGCGAGAGGGGTACAAACAGATTGAAAAGAGATATTGATAAGCGGGCAAAACGTTGACAAATTGAGTATAATGTGGGAAAATGTGAAGTTGTTTATTTTGGCAGGGAGAACAAAAGAACAGAGTATGATGTAAATAGACGAAAGCTGCAACACAAAGGGACTTGTGTACAAAACACGGAAAGCTCGCACACCGGTGCAGCAGGTAATCAGGAAAGCTATTGGAATGTTGGCCCTTATTTTAAGGGGGTTGGAGTATAAGAGTGGGGAAGTCTCGCTGCCACTGTATAAGACTGGTGAGACCACATCTGGAGTACTGTGAGCGGTTTTTGATCAAGGAAAGATATTGGCCTGAATTCTCCTGCTGTTGGGATTCCCTGTTCCTGCTGGCAACCCATCCTCGCCCATTGGTTTCCCGGTGGCATGAGGTGGTTTCAATGGAAAGTTCCACTGACGAGCAGCGTGAGTGGAGAATTTCTCCACCAGCAAACTGCACGCTACCAAGGAACAAACAGCTGGGGGTTAGGAGAATCCCACCCAGTATTTCATGGGAAGTGGTTCAGAAAGGGCTTAATAGGATGATCCCCGATATGGAGCAAAGGTTAAACTGGTTGGAACTGCACTTATTGGAATTCAAAAGAATGAGAGATGATTTCATTGAAACATTTGGATTCTTAAGGGGTTTGACAGGATAAACACTGAGAGGATGTTTCCCCTCATGGGAGAGTCTAGGACCAGAGGAGGAATTTCTTCTGTCAGAGGGTTGTAAATCTTTGTAACTCCTTGCCACGGAAAGCTGTGGGGGCAGAGTACGAGTGTATATTTAAGGCTGAGACAGAAAGATCCTTGATCAGTAAGGGGATCAAAGGTTACAGGCAACAGGCAGGAAAGTGGACATGAGGAATGTCAGATCAGCTATGATCCTATTGAATGGTGGAGTAGCCTCAAGGGGCCAAATGGTGTACTCCTCTTCCTATTTCTTGTGGTCTTTGAGGGAAAAGCACAAAATGTTACAATGAACAAGTATAAGTGTTAGGTTGTTGCATGGGAATTATAATATAATTTCTTCAGCCTCAAAGAGGGGACTGTAAGATACCATAGACAATTATATGTCTGCGTATGATTCGGATTTGAACAACTTCGTATACTTTTGATTTCCTTTCACATGTCGATGGTCTGTGATTTTCTACCATATTTAGAAATAGTGAAATGAATAGAAATCAGGATGCTTTCGTGTTTAAAACACAAGGGTACAATTTAGCTGATTGTGTGTTAGTTTCTGCTGATAGAGCAGGATGAGTGATGCATTAGTACAATGGGCCCAAGATAGCGAACAGAATAACAGGGGCAAGGTGATTAGTCATCTGACTATGGGCGGCACGGCAGCACAGTGGTTAGCACTGTTGCTTAACAGAGCCAGGGACCTGGGTTCAATTTCCTGCTTGGGTCACTGTCTGTGTGGAGTCTGCACGTTCTCCCCGTGTCTGCGTGGGTTTCCTCCGGGTGCTCCGGTTTCCCCTCAAGTCCCGAAAGATGCGCTGTTAGGTAATTTGGACATTCTGAATTCTGCCTCCGTGTACCCACGGTACAGTACTCTAGATGTTGGGATACCGGATGATGAACCCCAACTTTTTTTTCATAAACATGTGAGGAGTGGGGTGATGATTCTGACCAATAAGTATCTTTTATGCTGAAGCAAACTTTAACTGAAATACAGAATTAACCACATTAACATAAAAAAAACAGCTTTGCAATTATCAGTTCAACAGTTTTTAAATGCAAGGAAAAACTTTAACTTACTATCTACGCCATTAGAAACTATTTTTTACCGCTTCTTAATTACACTTTTAATAGACAAATTGCCTGTATGTATTTTACACCACGGTTTTAAATAACATTACAGCCCCTAATTTCTACATTCTAACAAGCATTTTATACAGCTCCATCCTAACCTCCCCTGTTCGTATATTATATGCCTCGGCTAATAAAGGCAAATATTCCATATGCCTTCTTAACCACCTGTGTGTTAACTACCTGTCTTGCTGCCTTTGGGGATCTTTGAACATGCACCCCAAGGTCCATCTGACACGATGCAGAAGGAGGCCACTCAGCCCATCGAGTCTGCACCGACCCACTTAAGCCCTCACTTCCACCCTATCCCCATAACCCAATAATGCCTCCTACCCTTTTTGGTCACTAAGGGCAATTTATCATGGCCAATCCACCTAACCTGCACATCTTTGGACTATGGAAGGAAACCGGAGCACCCGGGGGAAACCCACGCAGACACTGGGAGAACGTACAGGCTCCGCACAGACAGTGACCCAGCGGGGAATCGAACCTGGGACCCTGGTGCTGTGAAGCCACAGTACTATCCACTTGTGCTACCGTGCTGCCCAAATGGGGAAGAAGCTGTCTAGTGGGGAAGAAGCTATTTTTGAATCTGTCCGTGCATGTTCTCAGACTTTTTTATCTCCTGCCCGATGGAAAAAGTTGGAACAGTGAATAAGCTGTGTGTGTGGGGTCTTTGATTGTGCTGCCCGCTTTCCCAAGGCAGCGGGAGGTGTAGACAGAGTCAATGGATGGGAGGCGGGTTCATGAGATACTAATGCAGATGGAGTTTGAAACATTGTTCATCTTTAACCCGCCTTGAAAGTCGGGGGAACAAAATTGTGACAGTTCATCCAGCTGTCGAAAGAGATTTCTTGCCTCCCACCAAACCAACCCACCTGCTAACATTCTGCTGCTGACTGGACTGGATGATTCTCCTCACTGTCTCCGCTAGGAGAATGACTTCCAGAGCATATCCTGCTGTTGCATCCTGTTGATTCTGGAAGATTGCTCAATCTGTACACACATGATCAACTTTCTTTGAAGGGAGCAAGGTTCTTGACAGCATGTCGGGGTTGTACATCTGCTTGTACTTCCAAATTATATCTTGCTGAATAAAATAACATCCTTTGTAAATGCTTTGGAACAGATAAAAGGGTCTGAGAAAGACGTTTTGAAGTGGCTTGTGGTCAAACTCTATCATCTCTCCCAAACAGATATTTGTTTGAAACGGCCACACAGACAAAACAGCCATGCACTCTTTCATAGCGTTGGTAAGTTTGCATTAACATCCTGGATGCAAGCACAACTGGTTGTTCTGACTGCATGAAGTTTGCTCCCTGTGACGTCCTGTGATGCTGGTATCGTCCAAAAGGGTGACTTTGTCGCTGATATTGTCGTACCTCAGCACTGGCATTGCCATCACTAGTTGTTTGTTGTGAGGGAATATTGCTTCTCGTTCCATGCCCCAAAACCATTGAACATTCTTTGCAGTGAGCCTGCGCAGCATCACAGTACGAGACACAATTAACATACCAGCTACTGCTAGGCAGCCAAAGGGTTGGTAAGAGTGAGGAACCGAAAGTAATTAATATCAGCAGAGAAAACGTACTGGAGAAATGTAAGGGACTAAAAATCTACACCCTCAGGTTTGAGGAAGGGGATAGCTGCAGAGATAATGGATAGACTGGGAATGATTTTTCAACTTTTCCTTGATTCGACAAGGGTCCTAACAGTTTGGAAGTTCGCAAATGTATCATCACTGTTCAAAAAAATAGGGTGAGAGAAAACAGGCCAGTTAGCCTAACATCAGCCATTGGAAAAATGCTGGCATCTATTATTAAGGAAATATTAATATATTCAAGAGTATCATGGTGTGATCAGGCATCCCTTCCAAAGATTCGGACATAATTTTGCCTTCAAATGTACTTAAAAATGAAGACTACTGTTCTTGTTTGAGTGCTGATTGATTTCCTATAATCTCCAATGAATGATCACTATTGGGATGTCAAATCATGGCTAAATGGTGATCTTTGAACACTGTTGATCACAAGTTAACTCATCAACATGCAGGATTTCTTCTCTGTATCAAGTTTCATCTATCAAAAGTATCAATCCATTTCATAGATACATAGAAAGGAGAAGCAGGTGGTGGCAATTCGGCCCTTCGAGCCTCCTCCGCCATTCATTATGATCATGGCTGATCATGAGGTTCACTACCCTCATTCCCCCCCATAATCCTTGATCCCTTTCAGGCAGTCAAATGCTTGTTGAAATTCCGCTGCCCACTGAAATTTTTGACGTTTCTTGAGCAAGTCCATCAGTGGAGCAATCACGCTACAAAACCTTTGCCCAAATGGTCGATCAAATCCACTCATGAAAAGAAATCGCATTATTTCCCTTTGTCTTGAGGTTATCGGAAATTCCTTAATAGCTGTTGGTTTCACATCCCGTGTGACCATGCGACCCTGTCCGATTGTATGGCCAAGGAAAGAGACTTGGGCTTTTCCAAATTCACTTTTGGCTAGGTTTATCACCAAACCCGCCTCCTGAAGTCAATCGAATAACTCCATCAGATGTTTTAAATGTTCTTTCCATGTCTGGCTGAAAATTACCAGATCGTCGATATGTACCGCACAATTGGGTAATCCTGAAACAACTTTGTTAGTTGAAACGTGGCTGTGGCATTTTTCATGCCAAATGGCATAACTTTGAATTGGTATATACCATCTGGAGTCATAAAACCTGAAATCTCCTTCGCCTTTCAAATAAAGGTACCTGCCAGTAACCTTTAAGTAAATCCAGTTTGGAAATAAAAGCTTTCACTTTCTCAATGCAATCCTCCAAATGTGGGATAGGATAAGAGTCTATTCTTGTAACCGCATTAACCTTTCTATAGTCCACACACAACCATTGGGTACCGTCTGGTTTTGATACCATCACTATGGGTGAGCTCCATTGGCTGCAACCCACTTCAATTATGCCATTTTTAAGCATACTCTCAATCTCTTTCTTCACCTGTGCCAATTTTAAAGGGTTAAGTCTGTATGGGTGTTGTTTGATTGGAACAGCATTTCCCACATCTACATCATGTACAGCCATTTTAGTACTTCCTAATTTATCTCGACATACTTGCCCACGTGATATCAATAACTCTTTCAGGTCAGTCCGTTTTTCCTCTGGAAGGTAACTCAACAATTTATCCCAATTTTTAAGAACATCCTCGTTTTCCAATTTAATTTGAGGTATGTCAAATTCACAGTCATCTGGATTTGGTTTGTCACTTTGAGTTAGAATCATTAAAACCTCCTCCTTTTTCTCTCCTTCCCTTCCAAAGTACTTTTTGAGCATATTCACATGACACACTTGGTGAGTCTTCCTTCTATCTGGTGTTTTTAACCACATAATCCACCTCACTTAATTTCCTTTCAATCTGATAAGGTCCACAAAACCTTGCTTTGAAAGGTTCACCTACCACTGGTAACAACACTAAAACTTTATCTCCACTGGCAAAACTACGAACTTTGGATTTCTTGTCCGCTACCAGTTTCATCACATTTTGTGCAACTTTTAAATGCTGTCTAGCCAATTCTCCTGCTCTATTTAATCGTTCCCTAAAATTTGACACTTAATCCAATAATGTAATTTCCAATTTCTCACTCACCACTTTTTTTCCTTAATCAATTTAAGTGATCCTCGTACCTCATAACCAAAAATTAGTTCAAAAGGACTAAATTTGGTTGATTCATTAGGTGCATCCCTAATTGCAAACCGTATGAATGGAATTCCTTTATTCCAATCCTCTGGATAATCTTGACAATAAGTCCTCAACATTGTCTTTAATTTCTGATGCCACCTTTCTAACGCTCCCTGCGATTCTGGATGGTATGCAGTTGATTTAAATTGTTTTATTCCTAAACTATCCAGAACTTCTTTGAATAAGCTTGAGGTAAAATTTGATCCTTGATCTGATTGTATTTTTGTGGGTAGTCCATATCTAGTAAATAATTTAACTATCTCCTCCACAATCCTTTTAGCTGTAATATTATGTCCTGGAATGGCCTCTGGAAACCTAGTAGACACATCCATTATAGTCAAAAGATATTGATTCCCACTTTTCATTTTAGGAAGCGGTCCTACGCAATCAATTAGGACCCTTGTAAAAGGTTCCTCAAATGCTGAAATGGGTATTAAGGGCGCTGGTTTTATCACTGCTTGAGGTTTCCCTATCACTTGACATGTGTGATATGATTGACAAAATTTAACTACATCTTTATGTATTCCAGGCCAATCAAAATGTTTTTGGATTTTAGCTTGAGTTTTCCTTATCCCCAAATGACCTCCCACTGGTACCGCGTGTGCAACTTGCAACACCTTCTTTCTATACCCTACCGGCAATACTATTTGATGAACTTCTGCCCACTTTTCATCCGCCTGCATATGTAAAGGTCTCCATTTTCTCATCAAGACATCACTTTTACGGTAATAACACTCTGGTATACACTCAGATTCCTCTTCCGTATATGCTTTTATTTCCATATCTTTCTGTTGTAACTCCGCCAATTTTCCTGAACTAAAAATATCCGCCTCATTCTCCATCTGTTCTTGTTCTTTTTCAACCATCCGACAAAAATTGTTTCTGATAATTGAACTTCCACTTCATCATCACTCTTTGATTTCTCCTCTTGTCTTAACCTGTGACTTTGCAACCTTGTTACTACACAATCTGGAAAAATCACAGGATATTCATCCTTCAACACTTTAGTTGTCTGATTTTCCACTGGCTTATCAACCACAGTAGGCATCACTCACACCTGCGATCCAGCTAAATCATTAGCCAAGATAAACTGTATTCCTGGACAAGATAGTTTCTCGATTACTCCTACTACCATTTCACCACTCTTCACTGGACTTTCCAACCTTACCTTATATAATGGAACGCCATTCCTCTCACCGTGAATTCCACAACATAATTCCTCATCTCTTACCATTAAAGATTGACTAGCTCCTGTATCTCTTAAAATTGTGACTTCTTTACCTGCTCCTCCTGATACACATGAGTAAACTTTACCCACACAAGTAAATTCTTTAAAGACATCTGGCACTTTCTCATCAATCACCTCTCGATCAGGCTGTACAATCTTTTGCACCTCCTTCGCTTCACTTGGGCTTTCCTTTACCACTTTAACAAACCCCACTGTCTTATCCTGTTTTACCACATCAGCCTTCCCAGCTTTTCTTCAACCACCAACACTGACTTTACATGGCCTCGTTTATAACAGTGAAAACATTTGAAACTTTTCATTTCTCTTCCACCCTCCTGGATTTCTTTTTTAATCTGAGGTACACTCTCTTTATTATCTCCCATCAGATCACCTTTACCTTTACCACTTGAGTATTTCTCATGTCCCCAGTTTCTATCCCTCACAGGCTGAAACTGATGTCGGAAACCAAATTTTGTGAACTAATTCATAATCATTGCCATTTCTGCTGCTAATCTCGCAGTTTTAACCCTCTGCTCTTCCTCATGAGTTCTCACAACATCAGGAATTGAATTTTTAAACTCCTCCAAGTATAATTTATCTGAGAGCTTCATACGTTTGGTCTATTTTCAAAGTCCTTATCCAACTATCAAAATTACTCTGTTTGATCCTTTCAAACTCCATGTATGTTTGACCAAATTCTTTCCTTAAATTTCTAAACCTTTGTCTGTAGGCTTCAGGCAGTAGTTCATATGCACCTAAGATGGATTTTTTCACTTCCTCATACGTCCCAGATACCTCCTCTGGTAGTGATGCAAACACTTCACTAGCCCTACCTATCAGCTTTGTTTGAATCAGTAATACCCACATGTCCTGTGGCCATTTCATTTGTTTAGCCATCTTCTCAAATGATTCCACATATTACAGCACGGTAGCATTGTGGATAGCACAATTGCTTCACAGCTCTAGGGTCCCAGGTTCGATTACGGCTTGGGTCACTGTCTGTGTGGAGTCTGCACATCCTCCCAGTGTGTGCGTGGGTTTCCTCCAGGTGCTCTGGTTTCCTCCCACAGTCCAAAGATGTGCAGGTTAGGTGGATTGGCCATGATAAATTGCCCTTCGTGTCCAAAATTGCCCTTAGTGTTGGGTGGGGATACTGGGTTATGGGGATAGGGTGGAGGTGTTGATCTTGGGTAGGGTGCTCTTTCCAAGAGCCGGTGCAGGCTCGATGGGCCAAATGGCCTCCTTCTGCACTGTAAATTCTATGATAAAAATAAAAAAGGCTTCTACCTCCTTCTCATCAAACCTTAGCAATGCATGGACATATTTAAATAGATCCCCACCACGCCTTCTACTTTGACGCTCTTTCTCACTATCCTCATCACTGTCATCCAACTGTATGTTTCCCTTTACGTCTCCCAATTTTAACTGACTGTCATGTTTCATGGCCATTTTCTGAAGTTCGAACTCTCTCTCTTTATCTTTTTCCCTGATCTGTATCTCCGTTTCGCTTTCTTTTTGTTCTGCTAGGGCTAATCTTTCTTTTCTCCTTCTATCTCATTTTCTTTTTCCTCTCTCTCTCTCTTTCGTATTCAAGCTGCTTTAATTCTTTCTCATGTTCCATTTATTTAATTTGTAACTGAATTTCTGCCATTTCCAATGAGTCAAACTGTATCTCAGGCAACTTTAAATGCTTAGCCACTACCATAATTACCTTATCGTTTTGCATTTTGTCAGGTAATGTTAACTACAATATTTTTGCCAAATCTAACAGTCTGGTTTTAGTCTCTGCCCGTAAGGTACTGCGTATGACCATCTCCAGCCCCCAAAACTTCAGAGCCTCTGAAAGAGCCATTGTCCACAACACATACCACACCTGAAAACACCCACAATATGCTCACCCCTCACCATCTTTAAGTTCACTAAGCCAATCCAATAGATAAACTTTTATCCCGGACAAGCCCCCAATTTGTTATGGGCCAGGGTTTAGAGAACCCCAAAGTGTATCATGAAGTTCACCTGACCCACAACTTTTAATATATTTTGATATGGGGAGCACATGGCCCACTCTACAGGTGTGGTACAGCAGAAATGGAAAAGTATTTTTTAAAGCAAAACAATGTTTATTCTATGAACTCAAGTTAACCTTTTTAAAACATACAGTGAACATCTTAGCAACTATCAATCCAAATACAACCTCCAAAGAATACAACACTAAGTAATCCTTAAGCTGTCCTTTTAACATCCATAAGACTTAAAAAAAAACTTTTAACAGAAGCTCATCAGATTAAAGTCATGACTGGGAGTATTATTAGTTTTAAATTGCCAAAGGATTGATTTACAGTCTTTAGATTACAGAGAGAGAGACTAATACACCCTCTGGCTGTGACTGCAGCTATCCAGCTCTGAAAACGAAACTAAAACACCCTGCAGCAAACAGCCTAAAATGAAAGTAAAAAGCTGACAGACAGCCCAGCTCCACCCACACTCTGACATCACTGATAAACACCCATTTCTTAAAGGTACATTTCTTAAACACATTTCTTAAAAGGTACTCTCATATGCCACCCGCCATCCCAGGAATCGGCCATAGCAAGAACATCCTTCCTCAGAGAAGCACACTAAAACTGCACATAATACTCCAGATGTGGCCTCACCAATGCCTTGTGCAATTGCAATAAAATATCCCAATTCCTATACTCAAATCCTCTCGCTATGAAGGTCAACACACCATTTGACTTCTTTGCTGCCTACTGTACCTGTGCTCTTACTTTCAGTGACTGATGCATGAGGACACCAAGATCTCACTGTGTATCCATCTTCCTTAATTTGCACGCATTCAAATAATAATCTGCCTTCCTACTTTTACTGCCAAAGTGGATAACCACACATTTATCCACATTTATACTGCATCCGCCATGCTATGCCCATTCATTCAGCCTGTCCAAATACCTCTGAAGCATCTGTGCTTCCTCCTCACAGTTCATCCTCCCATGCAACTTTATATTATCTGCAAATTTGGAGATACTGGGCGGGATCTCTGCCCCCCCGCCGGGCCGGAGAATCTCCGGGGGGGGGGGGGGGGGCGGCGTGTATCCCACCCCCACCCCCCCCCCCCCCTGGCGATTCTCCGGCCCACGAAGGGTGCCCCTTCAGTGCCTGGCCCGCGATCGGGGCCCACCGATCCACGGGTGGGCCTAAGCCGTGGGGGGGGTACTCTTTCCCTCCACACCGGCTGCTGTGGGCCTCCGCCATGGCCGGTGCGGAGACGAACCCCCCTGCGCATGCGCTGGAATAACAGCAGCACACGCTGGCACTCCCGAGCATGCGTCAACTCGCGCCGGCTGGCGGAGGCCCTTGGGCACCGGCTGGCGCGGCGCCAAGCCCTTTGACACCGGCAGAGGATTCCGCACCTCCCGGGCGGCCACTCCTCGGCACCTGGACCGCCCGCCCTGCCGGGTAGGGGAGAATCCCACCCAATACATTTGGTTTCCTCGTCCAAATTATATATAATGTGAGAGTTGGGGTCCGGGCACAGATCCCTGCAGTACCCCACTAATCCCTGCCTGCTGTTCAAAAAAAGAACCATTTGTTACAACTTTTACTTCCTGTCTGCCAACCAGCTTTCTCTCCAGATCAAGACACTACCTGCCGTCCCATGCGCTTTACCTTTACATAGAAATCTACTTTATGACACTTCGTTGAAAGCCTTCTCAAAGTCCAATACACCACATCCACCGGTTCTCCCGTGTCAACTCTACTAATTACATCCCGAAAGAGTTCCGGTAGATTTGTCAAGCATGATTTCCCTTTTGCAAATCCATGCTGACTTTGTCTGATTTAAACCATTGCTTTCCAAATGCTGTGCTATGAAATCCTTGATAATGGTCTCCAGCAATGTCCCTACTACTGACGTTAGGCTCACTGGTTTCTCTCTACCTCCCATTTTGAATAGCGGGATTATATTAACTACCCTCCAATCTGTAGGAACCATCCATGAGTCCAAAGAATTTTGGAAAATGACCACTGATGGATCTACTATTTCTTGGGCCAATCCCTTAAGTACTTGGCTTCCCAGTCCACCTTTTCCTTCTGCAATCTGCTATAATCCTCTTCACTGAAGCTCCGAATACTCCTGAAGCTTGTGTCAAAGAACAAAGAAAAGTGCAGCACAGCAACAGGCCCTTCGCCCCTTCAAGCCCGTGCCGATCATGATGCCCTAATGTTAAAAAAATCCTTCTGCCCTTACTCGGTCCGTATCCCTCTATTAAAGAACAAAGAAGAAATGTCACCTGCAAACATTGAAATTCTGCCCTATTAACTGAGCTCGAGGTTATTAATCTATATCTAACCCATTCAGAAGGATAAAGTAGCCACGGATGCTGTTTCAACTTCACTGAAGTCTGATGTCAGAACATTCAGATTACTGTCAATAGTCACTCCGATCAAAATCTGTCAGGTGAGTCCTTCCAGCTGCGTGACTGAAAGAGGATAGTTTGGAAACAGTGAGCAGTAAGATGATTTTACTGAGGTGAAAATTTCCACATCCTCTCTCCAGAATAAGAACAATGACACACAAGAACTCAGATGGACTTACAGATCCCTATAATGAAAAGCAATTACTTACGTCACCATTTGGAAACCAAACCACCGAGCTTTTCAGAGCGGTCACGTTGTAAAGTGTATTTGCTTTCACTAGGCTAATAGTCTGCTCAGATTCTAAGAGACAGCTTTGTTGATGGTTAATTCCAAGAAGTATCAAACTACAGCCTTGTGTCCAAGAAATTACTTTGCTAAAATGGTGAAAGTCGGTTTAATACAAGAAGCTTAGAAATTACAACCCTGACATATGGCAGTCAATGACAAGTCAAATTATATAACATCACTGTATTGAACATCTTTTGTGAACACTTTGGTCTTGTCACAATTGATGACCCAGAGGCAAATTTCACTCTCAATTGAGCTAGTTTTGTGCTCAATTTTCAATTAAATACCTTTCCAATCTTGAATGAACTGCTACAATCAGAAAATGTTTTAGAACATATTTTAATAAAAATGACATTAAATTATTCCTCGGTAGGATGAAAGGTAAGCTGGTGCAATTTATTGATGCAGCTCTAAATGGGCTTGTTACAAAAATGAAGATTTTTAATCAGTGCCTTGCCCATAACTTTTAAGTAACCTGATTTTAAATAACTGAAACTGCTTTTTGTAGTAAAGGAAGTATTGGCGACCACCAAGCCTCTTTCACAGCAAAGGCCTGAACTCCGATGTTATTAGGGGCTGCTGCTTCTTTAATGGCTCTCACTTTATATTCCATTAGGTGTAGGCCTTGACCACCCACCCTGTAGCCAAGATAAACCACCTCATTCTCCTAAAAGGTTCACTTTTCTCCCTTGAGGTGTACTCCTGCTTCCTGTAAGCTCTTTAAATCTCATCCAGATTAGCCAGATGTTCCTCCTCAATGGATCCTGTAATCAGAACATGATCTAAGTAAACAATAACTTTTGGTCAACCCTTGCAGTAAGCTCTCCATCGTCTGCTGGAAGATGGCACAAGCTGACAAATCCCCAAAGGGTAAACGTGTATATTGATACAGTCCTTTGTGGGTGTTTAAGTTCTCAACGCTTCATCTAGGTCCAGTTGCTGGTAAGCGTGGCTCATGTCCAACTTGGTATATGTCAGGCCCCTTGCCGGACTTTGCAAAGAGGCCCTCTACTTTGGGTATGGAGTACCTGTCCAACTTCGCAGCTTGAATCACCATTAACATAATCTCCACAAATTCTGATTGACTTTTCAGGTTTAACCACCCACACGATGGGTGCTGCTACATTCTGGTGTGTTGCAATGATTGAGTCAGTGCCCCAGAGAACATCTAATTTGTGACTAGTTAAAGGTTTATTAAATTACAATAACATGGAAAGAAAACTATGCTAATAGTACTAAACTATGAACTGTTGATAACTATAATATGAGAGCTGATACAAAACGCGACTATCCACCAGGACTCCTAACCCCTTCTGCTCGAGGCTGCAGCATCACATGGTACTCTCTACTGCCACCTGCTGTTTGGAGGTCTGACATGTTAACATACAGAATTGTTTATGCATATCATCACAGGTGTGGCCCACTCAGAACATTGTACGGGTTTGAAGATGTCCAGATCTTATCGCCGCAATTTGTTTCAACTTTTTCCACTGACCTTACCCTAAAGAAAATTTGGTGTAGCTTCCAGATCTAGAGTCATAGAGACCTACCGGCCTGCGCTGGTCAAAAACAACCACCCAATGATTCTAATCCCTTTTTCCAGCATTTGCCTTAACATTCTATTGCACATCTAAATACATCTTAAATGTTGTGAGGGTCTCTGCCTCCACCACCCTTTCAGGCAGCAAGTCCCAGACTCCCACCACCCTCTGGGTGAAAAAGCGTTTCCTCCCATTCCCTCTAAAGTCCTGCCCCTTACCTTAAAGATGCGATTCTCTGGAAAGATTCCTGAGTGTTGCAGCGATCGGGAATTGCCGCAAGCTTCCCGGCGCCCGGCCCAACCAGGCCAGCAACTCAATTCAACGTTAATTGGCCCACTTAACGAGGCTTCACGGGCTTCTCACTGCAAATGAAATCTCGTCAGCTGATTCACCGGCACCCTGCTCGCCAGACACCACTATTCAAAAAGGGAGGTCGAGAGAAAACAGGAATTATGGACCAGTAAGCCTAACATCGGTAGTGGGGAAAATTCTTGAATCCATTATCAAGGATGTTATAGCGGAGCATTTAGAAAGCAGTGGCAGGATCAGCCAGAGTCAGCATGGATTTATGAAGGGGAAGTCATGCTTAACAAATCTGTTGGAATTCTTTGAAGAGGTAACCAGTACGGTTGACAAGGGGGAGCCAGTTGATGTGGTATATTTGGACTTTCAGAAGGCGTTTGACAAAGTCCAGTATAGGAGATTATTGTGCAAAATTAAAGCGCATGGGATTGGGGTAAATTGATTGAGGTGGATAGAAAACTGGCTGGCAGAGAGGAAACAAAGAGTAGGGATTAATGGGCCCTTTTCAAATTGGCAGGCAGTAACTAGTGAGCGCTGGGACCCCAGCTATTCACAATGTATATTAATGATTTGGATGAGGGAAGAAAATATAACATCTCAAAGTTTGCAGATGATATCAAGTTGGGTGGTAGGGTGAATTGTGACGAGGATGCAGAGATTCTACAGCATGATCTGCACAGGTTGGGCGAGTGGCAAATCAAGCCAGATGCAGTATAATTTGGATAAGTGTGAGGTTATTCACTTTTGAAGCAAAAACAGGAAAGCAGATTACTACCTGATGGTTGTAAATTGGGAGAGGGGAGTATGCAACGGGACCTGGATGTCCTTGTGCACCAGTCGCTAAAGGTAAGCATGCAGGTGCAGCAGGCGGTAAAGAAAGCTAATGGTATGTTGGCCTTCATTGCGAGAGGTTTCGAGTACAGAAGCAGGGATGTGTTGCTGCAATTATACAGGGCCTTGGTGAGGCCTCGAAGGGCCAAAAGGCCTCCTCCTGCTCCTAACTTCTATGTATCTATGTAACAAGGTCAAGAAGCACTTAAGCTGCACTTGCTCAGCCAACCCCAGCCTGCTCACAACAATGGCACCCAGGAGAACCCTTTGTTCTCACTGGAACGAAGGAGGTTGAGGGGAGACCTGATAGAGGTCTACAAAATTATGAGGGGCATAGACAGAGTGGATAGTCAGAGGCTTTTCCCCGGGGTAGAGGGGTCAATTACTAGGGGGCATAGGTTTAAGGTGAGGGGGCAAGGTTTAGAGTAGATGTACGAGGCAAGTTTTTTTTACGCAGACGGTAGTGGGTGCCTGGAACTCGCTACCGGAGGAGGTGGTGGAAGCAGGGACGATAGTGACATTTAAGGGGCATCTTGACAAATACATGAATAGGATGGGAATAGAGGGATACGGACCCAGGAAGTGTAGAAGATTGTAGTTTAGTCGGGCAGCATGGTTGGCACGGGCTTGGAGGGCCGAAGGGCCTGTTCCTGTGCTGTACATTTCTTTGTTCTTTTGTTCTTTGAGACCAGCCCCAAGATTTGAGGTCGCTGACCTAGGGAGGCCAGGAGGGATGTCCTTTTCCCACCAGCGTCCACAGGGTCAGCCATAGGATGGCCAGTGCTGTCTGGGACGAGGTGGCGGCGGCTGTGAGCGCCGGGAGTGTGGCTAGGTGGACTGGCCTGCAGTGCAGGGAAAAAAATCAATGACCTACACCAGGCATCACAAGTGAGTAAAAAAATCTTTATTTGTGTCACAAGTAGGCTTACATTAACACTGCAATGAAGTTACTGTGAAAATCAGACATCAATGCCCACCCACCACCCTTCCAAGACCTTTCCACCCCGATAGGAGCATCCAACCCCCAACTCTCCATGTGAACCCCAACCCTCCCTCCATCCCCTTCCCCCTTAAACCTACCAACCCATCCTCCACCCTCCACCCCCTTCAATTCCCGCAACCATCATTCACCCCCCCCGCCCCCCCTCCCGGTCCCACCACTCTGAACCTCGAGTGTGGCCGATGCCCTCTCTGTGTCTCCTCAGAAAAGCTCTCCCACACTCGCTGGGCGAGGGCCCAGACTGGCAGTTGTGTGCCAGACATCAAGGGGCGGTATTCTCCAATATTGGCGCGATGTCCGCCGACTGGCGCCAAAAACGGCACGAAACAGTCCGGCATCGCGCCGCCCCAAAGGTGCGGAAGTCTCCGCATCTTGAGCGGCCGAGCCCTCACCTTGAGGGGCTAGACCCGAGCCGGACTGATTTCCGCCCCGCCAACTGGCGGGAAAGGCCTTTGGTGCCCCACTAGCTGGCGCGAAACTGACTTTGCCGGGCGGCGCATGCGCGGGAGCGTCAGCGGCCGCTCACGGCATCCCTGCGCATGCGCAGTGGAGGGGGTCTCTTCCGCCTCCGCCATGGTGGAGACCATGGCGAAGGCGGAAGGAAAAGAGTGCCCCCATGGCACATGCACGCCCGCGGATCAGTGGGCCCCGATCGCGGGCCAGGCCACCGTGGGGGCACCCCCCAGGGCCAGATCGCCCCGCGCCACCCCCAGGACCCCGGAGCCCACCCGCGCCGCCGTGTCCCGCCGTCCCAAAAGTGGTTCAATCCACGCCGGCTGGCATGGGTCGACAGCAGCGGGACTTCGGCCCATTGCGGACCGGAGAATCGCCGGGGGATTCCCACCAACCGTCGCGGCGCAATTCCCGCCCCCGCCGAATCTCCGGTGGCGGAGGATTCGCGACACCGCAGGGGCGGGATTCACGCCGGCACCCGGCGATTCTCCGACCCGGTGGGGGGTCGGAGAATCGCTCCCATGGATCCTCACCATCTTCGAGGAGCGTGCCCTGGAGGTGATGGGTGTGGACAGGGATAGTCCCAAGGACAGGGATAGTCACCAATGCAGAGGCTGGCAGACGCCGCAGAGACGAGGAACCACGGGATCCTACCCGGAGGACATTTCAAATGTGAGTTGTTAATGCCTTACTGACTGACCCAAGCCTCCCACTAACCACATACTCATTCTCCTACAGGTCTCCAGCCTCCCAGGAGACCACCTCAGAGGAGAGCTCCGAGGGTGCAACTGTTATAGAACATAGAACATAGAACATTACAGCGCAGTACAGGCCCTTCGGCCCTCGATGTTGCGCCGACCTGTGAAACAACTCTAAAGCCCATCTACACTATTCCCTTATCGTCCATATGTCTATCCAATGACCATTTGAATGCCCTTAGTGTTGGCGAGTCCACTACTGTTGCAGGCAGGGCATTCCACGCCCTTACTACTCTCTGAGTAAAGAACCTACCTCTGACATCTGTCTTATATCTATCTCCCCTCAATTTAAAGCTATGTCCCCTCATGCTAGACATCACCATCTGAGGAAAAAGGCTCTCACTGTCCACCCTATCCAATCCTCTGATCATCTTGTATGCCTGTAGCGCACAAAGACTCCATGAGACGAAAAGAGTGAAGTCGATGAGGCTTTATTAAGCGTGTCTGTTCCCCAGCAGCCCGATAGTAAACTGGCCTGCGGGGGAAGGCACCGGCTTCTTATACTTCGCCTTCAGGGCGGAGTATGAGGTCAACGGCCAACCAGGACCCGGGATCTGTCAGCCAATGACATTAGGGCTTCCAGTCCCACATGACCCCCAATACATACTACCACAATGCCTCAATTAAGTCACCTCTTAACCTTCTTCTCTCTAACGAAAACAGCCTCAAGTCCCTCAGCCTTTCCTCATAAGATCTTCCCTCCATACCAGGCAACATTCTGGTAAATCTCCTCTGCACCCTTTCCAATGCTTCCACATCCTTCCTATAATGCGGCGACCAGAATTGTACGCAATACTCCAAATGCGGCCGCACCAGAGTTTTGTACAGCTGCAATATGACCTCATGGCTCCGAAACACAATCCCTCTACCAATAAAAGCTAACACTCCATACGCCTTCTTAACAACCCTCTCAACCTGGGTGGCAACTTTCAGGGATCTATGTACATGGACACCGAGATCTCTCTGCTCATCCACACTGCCAAGGACCTTACCATTAGCCCAGTACTCTCTGTCTTCCTGTTATTCCTTCCAAAATGAATCACCTCACACTTTTTTGCATTAAACTCCATTTCCCACCTCTCAGCCCAGCGCTGCAGCTTATCTATGTCCCTCTGTAACTTGTAACATCCTTCCGCACTGTCCACAACTCCACCGACTTTAGTGTCATCTGCAAATTTACTCACCCGTCCTTCTACGCCCTCCTCCAGGTCATTTATAAAAATGACAAACAGCAGTGGCCCCAAAACAGATCCTTGTGGTACACCACTCGTAACTGGACTCCAGCCTGAACACTTCCCATCAACCACCACCCTTTGTCTTCTTCCAGCTAGCCAATTTCTGATCCAAACTGCTAAATCTCCCTGAATCCCATGCTTCCGCATTTTCTGCAGTAGCCTACCATGGGGAACCTTATCAAACGCTTTACTGAAATCTATATACACCACATCAATAAGGTTTGTGAGGCACGGCCTACCCTTCACAAAACCGTGTTGTCTATGTCTAATCAAATTATTCCTTTCCAGATGATTATACATCCTATCTCTTATAAACCTTTCCAAGATTTTGCCCACAACAGGAGTAAGGCTCACTGGTCTACAGTTACCGGTGTTGTCTCTACTCTCCTTCTTGAACAAGGGGACAAAAATTGCTATCCTCCAGTCTTCTGGCACTATTCCTGTTGACAAAGATGACTTAAAGGTCAAAGCCAAAGGCTCAGTAATCTCCTCCCTAGCTTCTCAGAGAATCCTAGGATAAATCCCATCCGACTCACACTTTCCAGAATTGTGAACACCACCTCCTTATGAATCTCAAGTCTAGTAGCCTGAATCTCAGTATTCTCCTCGACAACATTGTCTTTTTCCTGTGTGAATACTGATGAAAAATATTCATTTAGCACCTCTCCTATCTCCTCGGACTCCACGCACAACTTCCCACTACTGTCCTTGACTGGCCCTACTCTTACCCTAGTCATTCTTTTATTCCTGACATATCTATAGAAAGCTTTAGGGTTATCCTTGATCCTACCTGCCAAAGACTTCTCATAGCCCATCCTGGCTCTTCTTAGCTCTCTCTTTAGGTCCTTCCTTGCTAACTTGTAACTCTCGAGCGCCCTAACTGAACTTTCATGTCTCAACTTTACATAAGCCTCCTTCTTCCTCTTGACAAGTGTTTCGACTGCCTTAATAAACCACGGTTCCCTTGCTCGACCACTTCCTCCCTGCCTGACAGGTACATACTTATCAAGGACACGCAGTAGCTGTTCCTTGAACAAGCTCCACATATCCATTGTGCCCAACCCCTGCAGTTTTCCTCTCCATCCGATGCATCCTAAGTCTTGCCTCATCGCATTATAGTCACGGCACAGCTGTCACCCCACTCTCCACCAGCGCAGATGCATGTAATTGGTGGGACTTGTTAGTGGTCGGCTTCTGGGGCACAATCTGGTGAGCACCACACTGCTACTGATGTACATCAGGTGGAGGCAGAAACCTCCCCAGGTGAGACAGCAGTCGGAGTTCTGCTAGATCCCAGGACCCAGCTGGGTCCCAGCCTGATGCTGAGCCTTGGAAGAGGGCAGCCAGGACATTCAGAGTGAGGTGTCAGCGACACTCCAGCAGGTCCATAGCCGCTTGGAGGAGTCCCAGAGGCTACGGCATTTGGAGCTGTCGCCAGCATTGCATGGCACCGAGGCCAACACTGCTCGGGTGGCGACCTCAGTGGAGAGCCTGGTGCATGTCGTCGGCAGCATTAATGAAGGTGTCCAAGGCACCTTGTAGTCAGTGACAGCTATGGCTGAGGGTCTCTCAGAATGTCCACCTCGCTGGGGGATGACGCCCAGTACCTGACCAATCTTGATGAGGTTCTGTGGGACATGTCTCGCTCTCAGATGGGAATGGCCGAGGCAGCAGGTAGGTTCCACTACTCATACTACAGTATAAGGTACATCCCACCTAGGTACCGCGATACCCCTAATATAGACTACCACATTCACCCCCTGTTTAAAAAAGAGTCTGGCGGGGGTGGTGGCCTTGCTTTTACAGTGGTAGAGGTTATAGCGGTAGCCTTCGGTGCCTTTACATGCAATACACATATTTACAGACAATTATTTACAAGTTCATTTTACAATGAAACTATCAGCCGGTCGGGGGCCCTGGTCGTCCTCAGCGATCATCGCAGTCCCGGCGGTGATGCTGGCGTCGGCTCGGGCATCAGTGGCTCTGGGAGCGTGTCGTCTTCAGCTTCATCGCATCCGGATGGGACCAGTGGGAGGACGGATCCTCCTGGGAAGGGGGCTGCGGTGGTGTGCGCCGGTGAAAAAATGGTTGGGGTTGGGGGGGGGGGGATCCAGCGGAGACCAGATTCCGGAGGGAGACCATGTCTTGTCGGTCGTCGGGGTGTGCCACATAGGCGTACTGGGGGTTAGCATGGAGGAGATGTACCCTCTCGACTTGTGGGCCCGTACGTATTTGCGGAGTAGGACGTGTCCAGGGCTGCCAACCATGTTGGGAGCGAGGTCGCCGAGGAGGACTTCCTGGGGAAGGCAAGGAGACGTTCATGAGGTGTTTCGTTGGTAGTAGTGCACAGTAGTGATCGGATGGAGTGAAGTGCAACGGGGAGGACCTCCTGCCATTGAGACATTGGGAGATTCTTGGACCGTAGGGCCAGTAGGACGGCCTTCCAGACTGTCCCGTTCCGAAATGAAAATGAAAATCGCTTATTGTCACAAGTAGGCTTCAAATGAAGTTACTGTCGCCACATTCCGGCGCCTCTTCGGGGAGGTTGGTACGGGAACCTAACTCCCTCTAAACTGCCTCTCTACCTGCCCGTTTCCCCAGGGGTTGTAACTGGTCGTCATGCTGGAGGCAATGCCCTTGCTGAACAGGAATTTACGCAGCTCGTCATTCATGAAGGAAGACCCCCTGTTGCTATGGATGTAGGCGGGGAAACTGAACAGGGTAAAGATGCTGTGGAGGGCTTTAATGACGGTGGCAGCCGTCATGTCGGGACAGGGGATGGCGAAAGGGAACCGGGAGTACTCATCAATCGCGTTTAAGAAATACGTGTTGCGGTCGGTGGAGGGAATGGGCCCTTTGAAATCCACACTGAGGCGTTCAATGGGGCGGGAAGCCTTCACCAGGTGTGCTTTCTCTGGCCTGTAGAAGTGTGGCTTGCACTCCGCGCAGATTTGGCAATTTCTGGTTACGGTCCTGACCTCCTCTATGGAGTAGGGCAGATTGCGGTTTTAACAAAGTGGAAGAACCAGGTGACCCCCGGGTTGCAGGGGTTGTTGTGGAGGGTCCGGAGTCGATCTACTTATACACTGGCACAAGTGCCATGGGACAGGGCATCAGGAGGTTAGTTGAGCTTCCCGGGACGATACAAGATCTCGTAATTATAGGTGGAGAGCTGGATCCTCCACCGTAAGATCTTATCATTCTTAATTTTGCCCCACTGTGCATTGTCAAACATGAAGGCTACCAACCGTTGGTCAGTGAGGAGAGTGAATCTCCTGCCGGCCACGTAATGCCTCCAATGCCGCACAGCTTCGACGATGGCTTGGGCCTCCTTCTCGAGGGAGGAATGGTGGATTTCTGATGCGTGGAGGGTGCGTGAAAAGAAGGCCACGGGTCTGCCTGCCTGATTGAGGGTGGCAGCCAGAACTATGTCTGATGCATCGCTCTCGACCTGGAAGGGGAGGGACTCATCGATTGCGCGCATCGTCGCCCTGGCGATGTCTGCTTTGATGCGACTGAAAGCCTGGCGGGCCTCTGCTGATAGGGGAAAAAACGTGGACTGGATTAGTGGGCGGGCCTTGTCCGCATAATAGAGGACCCACTGGGCGTAATAAGAAAAGAAGCCCAGGCAACGTTTCAGGGCCTTGGGGCAGTGGGGGAGGGGAAACTCCATGAGGGGGCACATGCGTTGGGGATCTGGGCCTATGACTCCACCATGCACTACGTAGCCGAGGATGGCTAGGCGATCGGTGCTAAACACGCATTTGTCCCTGTTATAGGTTAAGTTAAGGATTTTTGCGGTATGGAGGAATTTGCGGAGATTGGTGTCGTGGTCCTGCTGGTCGTGGCCGCAGATGTGACATTGTCGAGGTACGGGAACATGGCCCGCAGACCGTACCGGTCAACCATTCGGTCCATCTCCCGTTGGAAGACCGAGACCCCATTTGTGACACAAAAGGGAAACCTTAGAAAGTGGTAGAGCCGCCCATCTGCTTCGAATGCAGTGTACTTGCGATTGTCCGGGGCGAATGGGGAGCTGGTGGTAGGCTGATTTAAGGTCTACTGTGGAGAAAACCTTGTATTGCGCTATCAGGTTGACCAATTCAGATATGCGGGGGAGAGGGTTCGCGTCGAGCTGCGTATACCTGTTGATGGTCTGACTGTAGTCTATGACCATCCCATGTTTCTCCCCGGTCTTTACAACCACCACTTGAGCTCTCCAGGGGTTATTGCTGGCCTCGATAATGCCTTCCTTTAGTAACCGTTGGACTTCCGACCGAATGAAGGTCCGGTCCTGGACACTGTACCGTCTGCTCCTGTGGCGACGGGTTTGCAGTCGGGGATAAGGTTTGCAAACAGGGAAGGCGGGTCGACCTTGAGGGTCGCGAGGCTGCAGACAGTGAGGGGGGGGGGGGGTATGGGGCTGCCGAATTTGAACGTTAAACTTTGCAGGTTACACTGGAAGTCCAATCCCAGGAGTGTGGCAGTGCAGAGATGGGGGAGGCGTAGAGTCGGAAGTTATTGAACTCCACGCCCTGGACTGTGAGGTTGGCTATGCAGTACCCCCGGATCACCACAGAGTGGGACCCAGAGGCCAGGGAGATCTTTTGTTTAATCGTGTGTACAGCGAGGGAGCAGTGCCTTACCGTATTGGGATGGATGAAGCTCTCCGTGCTCCCAGAGTCGATCAAGCAGGATGTCTTGTGCCCGTTGATGAGTACCGACGTCGTAGCGGTTGAAAGCGTTCGGGGCCGAGACTGGTCCAGTGTCACTGAGGCAAGTTGTGGCAGAAGCTGAGAGGTCTCGTCGGGCGATACACGGCCACCCGAGTCGGGGTCCTGAGAAGTCATCCAAAATGGCTGCCCCCATGAATCGCACGTGGCCGGCTGGGAGATCTCATCAGGCGATACATGGCCAGCCGAGTCGGGGTCCTGAGACGTCATCCAAGATGGCTGCCCCCATGAATCGCACATGGCCGGCTGGAAGATCTCATCAGGCGATACTCGGCCACCCGAGTCGGGGTCCTGAGACGTCATTCAAGATGGCTGCCCCCATGAATCGTACATGGCTTGTGAGGAGAGGAATGGCAGCGGGCCTGGTTCGCCTGTGGAGACAGCGGCGGCCAACCGGGCCTGGCATACTGCCATGAGGTGCCCCTTCTTCCTGCAACCCTTGCAGATTGCGGATCGGGCTGGGAAGCATTGCCGGGGGTGTTTGTTTTGCCCGCAAAAATAGCATCGGGCCCCCCCCCCCGGGGTTTCCTGGCTGCCACACTGCATAAGCTTGTGGGGGATTTAGGGGTGCTTTGGAATCAGCCGCGGGTGGGGTCCACCCAGTCCATGTGGGTACCGCGCGGTCGGGAACATAGGCCTGGGCGTTGCGGGAGGCTACATCGAGGGAGTGTGCAAGTTTCCGTGCCTCTTTAAGCCCTAGCGTGTCATTTTCCAGCAGTCGCTGGCGGATTTTAGAGGACAGCATGCCCACAACAAAAGCATCCCGTATTAAGAGTTCGGTGTGGTCATTGGCTGAGACATGTGGACAGCTACAGTTTCTACCTAACACTAACTATGCACGGTAAACATCGCCCAGTGATTCCCCTGGGATCTGCCGTCTGGTAGCTAAAAGATGCCGAGCGTATACCTGATTCACAGTGCGGACGTAGTGCTCTTTTAACAAAGTCATTGCGTCCTCGAAACCGTCCGCGTCTTCGATAAGCGTGTAGATTTCTGGGCTCACCCTTGAGTGGAGGACTTGCATTTTCTGTTCCTCCATGGGGATAGTCGGGGCCGTCCTGATGTACCCGTTGAAACATGCCAGCCAATGTTTAAAAGTTGCTGCTGCATTTGCCGCGTGGGGGTTGATTTGTAGACATTCTGGTTTGATGCGGAGAGCAGCCATTCTTCAATTCTTGTTCATTAAATTGATGCACGATCAATCACTACTGAAGCGAGATTGTAGTCCAATTGAAGGCTTTAATGAACAAATAGTTACCCCAGCAGCTCTGGTACAGAATGACTGCTGTGGGTGAAACACAGACTCTTATGCTCCGCCTGCTGGGCGGAACCAGCAGGCAGGTTCTACCACTCATACTACAGTATAAGGTACATCTCACCTAGGTACCACGATACCCCTAATATAGCCTCCCACAATGGGCGTTGTGGGTGGTCGGTGGGGCAGATGGGCAGGGACAAGGGTTGCCTTAGAACCGGGTACACACGATCCAGCAGTTTGCATTATGGTGCCGCGTGGTTGCTCCCCCAGTGCCCCTCCCCACCCTCCTATGGCGGCCCACTCCTGCGGTGGGTCCCAAACCCCAGCCGAGGCTCTTCCCCCCCCCCCCCCCCCCCCCCCCCCCCCGGCCGAGTGTTGGATTGGCATGACCACGCCCCGGACTCTTTGCCTCTGAGCATAGATGGCTACTCACCACCTCGGCTCCCCACAGAAGCACTTCTGGCAGGTTCACATTTTTCAAATGGAGTACTAATTGGCGTCAACGTGACCACTGGCGGGGGAGGTCGATGAGTGATGGGAGGCCGTTGAATATGGGTTCGCTCTCGTTAATTCTATAGAAATGAAGCTTAAGTGGTGATAATAGGTTTCTCGCCACGCTATGACGTGATCCAGATTTTGCCTTCAGGAGCGGGCCGGTTGTATCACAAACTGTTTGGCGCCTGGTGCGGTTCTCGTTTTTGGCCTCTCCTGCTATTCACCGGCCTCGTTTCGCTTGAGTGAGGGCAATGACGAGGCCAGAGAATCATGCCCACTGTGTGATTCTGGTCATCACATTATAGGAAGCACTGCCAGAGTGCCAGGTTTCATCAGGATGTTGCCTGGGATGGCATATTTAAGTTATGAAGCGAGGTTGGATAGGCTTGGGTTGTTTTCTCTGAAGCAGAGAAGATTTAGGGGTGACCTGATTGAGGTGTATAAGATTGTGAGGGGCATGGACAGGGTTTATAGAGAGCAGCTGTCCCAATCGTTGAAGGATCAGTTATGAGGGGACACCAGTTCAAGGTGAGGGGCAGGAGATTTAGGGGGTTTGAGGCAAAACCTTTTTATCCAGAGGGTGGTGACGATCTGGAATGCACTGCCTGAGAGGGTGGTAGAGGCGGGTTGCCCCACATCCTTTGAAAAGTACCTGGATGGGCACTTGGTCGTTATAACGTTCAAGGCTATGGGCCAAGTGCTGGCAAAGGGGATTAAGTAGGCAGGTCAATGCAGACTTGAAGGGCCGAAGTGCCTCTTCTGTGCTTCATTATTCTGTGATTCTGATTCTGTGATTCTGTAAAGTGGCCAACTACTACAGCGGGTCCTTAGAATCAACTATCAACTATTTGGGCATTTAGAAAAGCTTACAGTAATTGGGAAGAGTTAGCATAGCTTTGTGAAAGGGAAAGCATGTTTAATCAATTTGTTACAGTTCTTTGAAGGAGTAACACATCCTGTAGATAAAGCAGAGCCTGTAGATGAACTGTACTTGGAGTAACATATTAGCCGGGTTAGAGGATTGGCAGGGAACAGAGAGTATGCATAAATGGATCTTTTTCTGATTGACAGGATGTGATGAGTGGAGTCCTGCAAGGATCTGTGCTGGAGCCTTAAACCTTTACAATTTACATCAATCGGTTCAGAACCACCTCTAATGCATTTACATCCTTCCTAAAATTAGCAGATCTAAACTGCACAGAGTATTCGAGAAATGGGGCGGGATTCTCCGACCCGGCGGGGGCATTGTGAATCCCGCCCCCGCCGGCTGCTGAATTCTCCGGCGCCAGGGATTTGGCGGGGGCAGGAGTCACGCCCCGCCGGTCGGGGGCAGTTGGCAGCGGGCTCCCCGCCGATTCTCCGGCCCGCGATGGGCCGAGCGGCCGCCCGTTTTCGGCCGGTCAGGCCGGCGTATGTTACGACAGGCGGGACCTGGCTCCGCGGGCGGCCTCCGGGGTCCTTGGGGGCACGCGGGGTGTCTGGCCCTGGCGTGTGCACCATGGTGGCCTGGCCCACGATCGGAGCCCACCGATTCGCAGGTGGGCCTGTGCCATGGGGGCACTCTATCCCTCCGCGCTAGCTGGTGTAACAGTCCACGATGGCCGGCGCGGCGATGAATCCCCCCTGCACATGCACTGGGATGACGCCAGCACACGCTGGCGCTCCCGCGCATGTGCCAACTCACGCCGGTCGGCGGAGGCCCTTCGGCGCCGGTTGACGTGGCGCAAACCACTCCGCCGCCGGCCTAGCCCCTGAAAGTGCGGAGGATTCCGGGTCAGAGAATCCCCGGGGGACGCATAAATCGGCCCCGCCGCCGGCTTACCTATTCTCCAGCACCAATTCTCGGGCGCCCGCGGAATCGCCGCCGTGCCGGTCGGGGGATGTCGAAAGCAGCCCCCCTGGCGATTCTCCGGGCTGCCGAGTTTGGCCGAATCCCGCCAGCGTGGGTCACTCAGGCCCCACATGGCAGGACCTGGAAGGTGTGCCTGCGGGGGCCCTCCTGGAGGGGAGGGGGGGGGGGCGGGGGCTGGTGGATCCGACCCTGGGGTGGCCCCTCACAGTGGCCTGGCCCGCGATCGGGGCCTACTGACCGTTGGGCGGGCCTGTTCCTTGGTGGCCCATGTTCCACCGCGCCAGGCTCCTGTAGGGTTCCGCCATATTACCCGGGGCCGGCGCGGAGACTGGAACCCACGCGCATGCGCGGAATCACACCGGCCGTTCTGCGCATGCGCGAACTCGCGCCAGCAGTTCCGCGCCAGCTGGAGCTGTGGGGACCACTCTGGCGTCGAAGTAGCCCCCTAGGAAGGGGAGCATTCCTCAATGGGGGAGCGATTCTGCTACTGGTGAGGAGCTAGCACTGGCGCCGCATGGAGCACCATCGAAATCCACGAAAAGGTGTGGGAATCGCCGGGTCCATGACGGACACTTGCCGGACTGACAAGCTGCAGTCGCGTTTAAACAATATACCCGCTAGACACACACTAATTGCAGCCGAAAAGTTGGGACAGGTTGTGCTGGAATGCCCGTATAGCTGATGGGTCAGAGGGCATCCAGGGGAGTGCCCCTGGGAGGGTCACCTATATGATCCAGGACACCTTTAAGGCGGGCTGTCAGCACCATGCGCAGCCAAATGGCTGCCTTACTGCAGTAATGTGTTGCATACCCCCCCCCCCCCGACTCCACAGCCTATCTCGTAGCCACCCCACACTACTCCCCCCCCCCCCCCCCCCCCCCTCCCCCCCGACCTGCAGGCAGAAGCCCTCCAGCCAGTGGAACAGCTGTCAGCGAAGTATGGCTATACATGGTGCTGGACACTGTCCGTACGCCCTCTCTCTCAGCAGCCGGCTGCCAAGTTCACGATGTTTGAGAGCACACGTGGACCACGCCGCCGGAAACTCAGCCCATCGGAGGTTGGGTATCACGGGTGGGCCCGCTAATGATATGCAAACTGTGTTGCAACTACGCGCAGCGTGCGTCGCATTGATGCCGTTTTTAGGAGCGAGGCATCGCGATTCGGCATCAAACCGGCGGCTGCCGCAATTCCGGCGTTGGGAGCTGTGATCCCCCCAATCGCACGCCCCAACTTCGGAAACGACTAACGGAGAATCCCGCCCCCCAGTACTTTTATGTTAATTTCCTCCTGTAGTAAAGGATAGCATTCCATTAGTCTTTTTCACTACATGCTGCACCTGCGTATAGTGTCGTCCCTGGACTGATGTTCCAGGGTGTCTCGGGCACCATGTCGAGAGCTCCCATCGGTGTCCATTTCCTCCTCCTCATTCCCGCTGCTCTCCTCTTGGGGCTGTGGTTGTGGTCAGGGGCGGGGGCACCAAACACTCGGCCTCATCACGAGGTGATGCAGCAAGATACAAGACAAGACTCATGATTGGACCACAGGTTGGGGTGAGGGGTGGTGGTGGTGGTTTTGGTGGATGTTGCAGTGTTGTTTAGAGGTGGTGTGTGGGAATTGTGGGGGTGGAGGGGTGGTGTGGGGGTGCTGGGGGTGGAAGGGGTGGTGTGGGGGTGGAGGGGTAAGTGTGGGCGGGGTGGGGGAGGAGTGGTGATACACGTGCTTTGGGGAACTGCAACTCAGTGGGGTCTCACTTGCTCGCCCGATGCCAACCTCCGACTCGGTAACTGCCCTCTCCCAGGGTCCACCAATCCGGTCCAGTGCCTGCCGCTCTGCTGCAGTGAGGGGCCGCATGTCCTTTGGTCCCTGTCCGGTTTTTCCCTCCCGCAGTGGTGGTAGGCCGACTTCTCCTGGGACGGGAGGCAGTAACAGACAATGCACAGTGTTAGACAGTCTGACGCATGCAGCACGGGGTGGATAACCGGTGGCCTTCATGGCCAGGGCAGCCTGCCATGGCAGCTGGTATGGGTGCTGGCAGGTGTTGCAGGTTGTGGGTTCGGTCACCCTCCAGGTAGGAGGAAAGGGGTTACGGGTGTGTGGGTTGGGGGTTGGTGCCAGGGGCACAGTGCTGCCTACTCACCCTGGGCGCCCTGAGGTGGTCATGCAGTTTTTTTGCGGCACTGCTGGTCGGTCTTGGCAGTGTTGCCCAGGGCACTCATGCCCTTTCCCACTTGTGCCCAGGCCCGGCGCACGCCGATGGGTGGCAACATCCTCCCCACCACAGATTAGAGTGTGGCCTCCAGCTTCTCCGCTACGTCCAGTAGGGTCTCCAGTTCCGCGTCTGTGAACCGCGGTGCCGTTCTCCTTGCTGCCATCTTGTTGGCTGGGATGGTGTGTGTGGGAGGAGAGTTTTATATGCAGCTGCAACTTGTCAGCCCCTCGAGTGTCAATCCTGACTCTGGTGTGATCGACACCGTTTTTCATTGGAATGGGTCATGTTCCACGTGGCACCGGTGCTAGCCCATTAACGGTTGATGACTTGCTCTGGGAATGGCGGCAATTTTCTTGTCGTAGAACACCACTGATTCAGGCCCGGCATCAACACTTGAAGCGCTCGATTCTTCCAAACGGGAACAATGTCCCATAGCGAGCACGTTTAGCCACGTATTTCGTGGCGCTCGAGGTTATGATAAACAGATAGCTATTCAACTCGACCCGCGTTGTATAAGGGGTCTGAATGGGGAACACGCAACAGAGGCCTCACGTAGCCCCATTTTGTACAGTGGGGAAATCTGCTCCCCAGTGTAGCGAGAGATTGGGATGTCATTTTTAAATTAAAAATTAATCTCCAAGACCCGAAGCATTGCACAACCTCCCCCACAGCCCAAATACACTACGGGGAGGGTCCTCAGCACCCATCACCCCCACAGGGCACTCCAGCCCGATCATCCACACACAAAAAATGCCACCTTGGCAGTGCAAACCTGGCAGTGCCCATGCCAGACACCTACCTGGGCAACCTGACAGTGCCAGTCTGGCACCTTGGCAATGCCACATGGGTGCCAGCCTGGCACTGCTAAGGTGGCACCAGCAGTGTCAAGGCACCACCCTACCCAAAGGGCATGCAGCTGGGGGTCTCCAATGCCTTGGCAGATGCCCACAAGTGCCATTCCGTCTGGTTCCCGTTTATGGGGACCAGTGCTAAACGACACTCGCCCAATGTCTCTGAGGTGAAGGGGAAGAATCCCAAAGCCTCACGTACCTCCGGAATCTGCACATTAACAGCACATAAACTAGCTGTCTCGCTCTAATATTCAGATTTGCCGAAAAGTGATCCTGACCATTATTATACTCATGTATTTATAAAAGGTGGCACCTTATCAAATGCTTACTGGAAATCCAAATACAACGAACATCTATACGCTGCCCTTTACCCACACCACGTGTTACCCCTTCAATGAACTATAATAAATTGATTAAACATGATTTTCCTTTCAGAAAACCATGCTGATTCTTCCAAATTACCTTGAACTTTTCTAAATGCCCACCAAAATCTCTTTAATGATTTTTTTTATTCCAACAACTTGCCCAAGATAGATGTCAGACTAACTGGCCTATAATCTCCTGTGTAATCTCGTTGTGGTAATTTCAAGAAAGAATTAGATATAGCTCTTGAGGCTAAAGGGATCAAGGGATATGGATATTGATATGGATGATGGATATGTAGGTTTCTATCTGTTTTCTGCCTCCTTCTATTCTTGAATAGAAGGATTATATTTGCCACTAGATATTTACTAGGTTGATACCTGTGTTATGGGCAAGGCATTTTCAGAACCCCAAAATGTATCATGGAGTTCAATCAACCTCTCCCTTTAATGTATTTGTTGCTTTTCATAGCACACGGTTTGTTCCCTAGGTGTGGGATTACAATTATGGACACGTGGATTTTTAAACACAAAACAATGTTTATTCCATGAACTCAACTTGACATCTTAAATAAACATTGGATCTCTTAACACCCCTTACTTCAAAGATAACACAGAAAATATTGCAACAGTAAATAATTCCTCAATGTCCCTTCAAACTTCCAAGAGACTTAACACCTTTAAACAGAATCACATCAGGTTAAAGGCTTTACTATTATGAGTTTAAATCACCCAAATGGTCCAGAGATAGTCTTTCATGGCAGAGATCCAGCTCACTGCAAACACAGACACTCCCCAAGCTCTTTTCAAAACTTCAAAACTGCAGCTCTCTGGAAACACACAGACACACACACACAAGAAGCTTTTTCAAACTGAAACTTCCAAAATAGCTCCCACCCACTCTCTGACATCACTGTTTTCTTAAAGGTACATTGCTTAAACATCCATGTCTTAAAGGTACTCTCACATGACACCTGGGATGAATGGTCTGTCTTATAAGGAAAGATTTAGAAGAGTGAGGGGTGACTTGATTGAAGTACATAAGATCCTGAATGGCCTTTGTCATGTTCTGCAGACTGGCCGGTGTGAATGATGCACTACAGAAATCTAGTTCTTGACTAGTTAAAATAATTTATTATGAAACAACTACGTGGTAAAGATAACTGGTATGAATAATAATAACCTTTATTGTCGCAAGTAGGCTTACATTAACACTTCAATGAAGTTACTGTGAAAAGCCCCTAGTTTCCATATTCGGGCTCACTGAGGGAGAATTCAGAATGTGCAATTCACCTTACAGCACATCTTTTGGGACTTGTGGGAGGAAACTGGAGTACCCGGAGGAAACCCACGCAGATACGGGGAGAACATGCAGACTCCCCACAAACAGTGGCCCAAGCCGGGAATTGAACCTGTGACTCTGGTGCTGTGAAGCAACAGTGCCATCCACTGTGCTACCGTGACGCCCACATGTAACAAACTACTAATGCTAACTGTTCTAGAGCTACTGCAAAATATGTCTATCCACCAACACGACTTACTCCCAACTCCCCGAGGCACAAAGACACATGGTAAGTTTACACTGCTACCTGGTGGTCGGAGGTTGTGAATAATATTACATACAGGATTGCTTATGCATATCATCAGAGTCCTGACAAGGCAGACATGTGGAAAAGATGTTTCTTCTTGTGGCTGAGTCCAGAAAGAGGGGGCACTGTTTTAAATTTAGGGGTCACCCTTTTAGGACAGAGATGAGGAGAATTATTTTCTCTCCGAGGGTTGTGAGACTTTGAAACTCTGGGCTTCAGAAGGCGGTGGAGGCCGAGTCACTGAATATTTGAAGGCGGAGGTAGATAGATTCTTGTTCGGCGAGGGGCCAGCCGAAGACGCGCCAACGCCGTTGCGGAATAGATGGGAATGTCGACTTCAACACACAAACAGATCAGCAATGATCTTACAGAATGGTGGAGCAGGCTTGAGGGGCCGAATGGTCTACTCCTGCTCCTATTTGGTGTCTTTATATACATTAAAATTCAAATAGCTCGCAACTAAATGATGAACTGAAAAGAGAAATCCAGGGCGCAATTCTCCCATCGGGAGACTAAGTCCCGGCGCTGGAGTGAAAACCGGAGTGTTTCACTCCGGCATCGGAGGCCGCTCCCAGCCCCCTATTCTCCCGTCCCCGGGGGCTAAGAGCGGTGCCGTGTCATTTACGCGCGCCGGGCCTTGCTGCCGCGTAAAAGCGGCGCCGCGTAAATGACACAGCCAGCGCCGCGTAAATGACGTAATCCGCGCATGCGCAGGATGACGTCCACCCCGCGGCCGCCCCGCAAGAACATGTCGGATGGATCTTGTGGGGCGGCGGAGGAAAGGAGGTCCTCCTTCAGAGAAGCCGGCCCGCCGATCGGTGGGCACCGATCACGGGCCAGACCCCATTTGAGTTCCCCCCCGGTGCAGGAACCCCCCTTCACCCCCCCCCCCCCCACAGGCCGCCCCCCCCAGCGTTCCCGCGCGGTTCCCGCCGGCAGCGACCAGGTGTGGACGGCGCCGCTGGGAACCTGTCGTGTTGGGCAGGCCACTCGGCCAATCCGGGCCAGAGAATCGCCGCTCGCCTGTTACAAAGGGCGAGATGCGATTCTCCGAGCGGCCAGCCGTGATTCTCGGGGCGCCGGTTTGGGTGGGGGTGGGAGAATCGCGTGCAGGTGCCGGGGCGGCGTGGCGGGACTCACGCAGTGCCCGGGCGCTTCTCCCACCCGGCGTGGGAGGTTTTAGTCAGAAAGGTCTGGTTTGTCAGTCACAGAGGCAGCTGGGAGGGATTTCGCAGCAGCTTTTTCAGGATCCGTTTTGACTTTAAAATTTTAAAAGACATTTTGTTCTTTTCAACAAAATTCCTCCAATTACCAACAAAATACAGTACGAAGTCTTACAACACCAGGTTAAAGTGCCTGCATTTTAACACCAAGCATTTTAAAGTCTCACAATCACTCGGGCTCACTTCCAATGGGTTTAATCAGGCTTCTCACTTTCAACAAATTTTCTTTCCGGAGCTTGCCTTCAAATTGTGCTCCATCATCAACGATCAACTTGATTTCCCCATCTCAAAGGAATTTATTCCATGGAGTCCTTATTTCATTTCCAGCTGCTACTTAAATAATCAACACAGTATTGGCCCAGACCCTTCGGTCTCCTGGGAATTGGAAGCCGGACGTGCCTCTCTAGATGCACGACAAGGGCCTTCGGAGGTCCTGACACGCTCACTCCATGGAATGTCCTGAAAGGTTTGACTTTCTGATTCCCCTGGGACCCTCCAAAAATAGTCTTCAACTCTGACATTGAGTCAGAGCTGGATTTCGGATGGTTTCAGGTTAATACCTGAATGGTTACTCAGGAAATGTTAGAAAAATCCTAGTTTCACTCTTGGGCAACTGACATGCCCGACCACCCGCCTTCCCCAGCCGAAACCCCTCACTCACACACACACCCACAACCACTCCTCCCCCCCCCCCCCCCCACCCAGCCGAAACCCCTCACTCACACACACACACACACACACACCCGACCCACCCCAGCCGAAACCCCTCACTCACACACACACACACACACACACACTCCCGAACCCCCTCCCAACCAAAACCCCTCACTCATACACACCCGACCCCCCTCCCAGCCAAAACCCCTCACTCACACACACACACACACACACACACACACACACACACACCCGACCCACCCTAGCCGAAACCCGTCACTCACACACACACACACACACACACACACACCCGACCACCCTCCCAGCCAAAGTCCCGCACTCACACACACATACACCCGACCCCCTCCAGCCGAAACCCCTCACTCACACATACACACCCGTCCCCCTCCAGCCAAAACCCCTCACTCACTCACACACACACACCCGACCCGACCCCAGCCGAAACCCCTCACACACACACACACACACACACACACACACACACACACCACCCCCCCCAGCCGAAACCCTTCACTCACACACACACACATACACACCCGACCCCCTCCAGCCGAAACCGCTCACTCACACACACACACCCGACCACACCCCCCAGCCAAAACCCCTCACTCACACACACACACCCGACCCCACCCCAGCCGAAAACCCTCGCTCATAAACACCCGACCCTCCCCAGCCGAAACCCCTCACTCACACACACACACACACACACATACACACACCCGATCCCCCCCCAGCCGAAACTACTCACTGATTACCACACACCCGACCCCCCCCCCCAGCCGAAACAACTCACACACACACACCCGATCCCCCCCCCCAGCCAAAACCTCTCACTCAAACACACACACACCCGATTTCCCCCCCAGCCGAAACCCCCTCACTCACACACACACACACAGCCGATCCCCCCCAGCCGAAACCCCTCACTCACACACACACACCCCCGACCATTCCCCCTCCACAGCCGAGATCCCCCACTCACACACACACACCCGATCCCCCCCCCCAGCCGAAACCCCCTCACTCACACACACACACCCGACCCCCCCCAGCCGAAGCCCCTCACTCACTCACACACACACCCGATCCCCCCAGCCGAAACCCCTCACTCACACACACACACACCCGACCCTCCCCCAGCCAAAACCCCTCACTCACTCACACACACACACACACACACACCCCCGACCACTACCCCACCCCAGCCAACACCACTCACTCACACACACACACCCGATCCCCCCCAGCCAACACCACTCACTCACACACACACACCCGATCCCCCCCAGCCGAAACCCCTCACTCACACACACACACACACACACACACACACACCCGATCCCCCCCGAGCGAAACCCCTCACTCACAGACACACACACACGATCACCCCCAGCCAAAACCCCTCACTCACACACACACCCGACCACTCCCCCTCCCCAGCCGAGATCCCCCACTCAGACAAACACACCCGACCACACACCCTAGCCAAAATCCCTCACTCACACAAACACTCCCGACCTCTCCCCCTCCCCAGCCGAGATCCCCCACTCAGACAAACACCCCTGACCACTCTACCTCCCCAGCCGAAACCCGTCACTCACACAAACACCCCCGACCAACCCCCCCAGACAAATCCCCTCACTCACACAAACACTCCTTACCACTCCCCGCCCCCCCCCCCGCCGAAACACCTCACTCACACAAACAACCCCCCCTCCTCCCCACACGAAACCCCTCACTCACACAAAGACCCCCGACCACTCCCCCTCCCCAGCCGAGATCCCTCACTCACACATACACACCCGACCCCCTCCAGCCGAAACCCCTCACTCACACACACACACACACCCGACCCGACCCCAGCCGAAACCCCTTACACACACACACACACACACACACCCGACCCCCCCCCCAGCCGAAACCGCTCACTCACACACACACACACACACACCCGACCACACCCCCCAGCCAAAACCCCTCACTCACACACACACACCCGACCCCACACCAGCCGAAACCCCTCACTCACACACACCCGATCCCCCCCCAGCCGAAACCCCTCACTGACTACCACCCACCCGACACCCCCCCCAGCCGAAACAACTCACATACACACACCCGATTCCCCCCCCAGCCAAAACCCCTCACACAAACACACACACACCCGATTTCCTCCCCAGCCGAAACCCCCTCACTCACACACACACACCCGACACCCCCCAGCCGAAGCCCCTCACTCACACACACACAACAGGTCCCCCCCCCAGCCGAAACCACTCACTCACACAAACACCCCCGACCATTCCCCCTCCCCAGCCGAGATCCCTCACTCACACGTACACACCCGACCCCCTCCAGCCGAAACCCCTCACTCACACACACACACACCCGACCCCACCCCAGCCGAAACCCCTCACACACACACACACACACACACACACACACACACACACACACCCGACCACACCCCCCAGCCAAAACCCCTCACTCACACACACACACCCGACCCCACACCAGCCGAAAACCCTCACTCATAAACACCCGACCCTCCCCAGCCGAAACCCCTCACCCACACACACACACACCCGATCGCCCCCAGCCAAAACCCCTCACTCACACACACACACCCGATCACCCCCAGCCAAAACACCTCACTCACACACACACACACACACACACACACACCTGACCACTCCCCCTCCCCAGCCGAAAACCCTCAATCACACAAACACCCCCGACCACGACCCCCTCCCCAGCCGAGATCCCCCACTCAGACAAACACCCCTGACCACTCTCCCTCCCCAGCCGAAACCCGTTACTCTCACAAACACCCCCGACCAACCCCCCCCCCCAGACAAATCCCCTCACTCACACAAACACTCTTTACCACTCCACCCCCCCCCCCCACCCCCACCCCCGCCGAAACCCCTCACTCACACAAACAAACCCACCTCCTCCTAATTCTATAGGTATGTCAGGAATAAGCGAATGACTAGAGAAAGAGTAGGACCAGTCAAGGACAGGGATGGGAAATTGTGTGTGGAGTCTGAAGAGATAGGCGAGATACTAAATGAATATTTTTCGTCAGTATTCACTCAGGAAAAAGATAATGTTGTGGAGGAGAATGCTGAGCCCCAGGCTAATAGAATAGATAGTGTGGAAGGATGTAGCAGGTTACAGAGGGATATAGATAAGCTGCAGAGCTGGGCTGAGAGGTGGCAAATGGAGTTTAATGTAGAGAAGTGTGAGGTGATTCACTTTGTAAGGAATAACAGGAATGCGGAATATTTGGCTAATGGTAAAGTTCTTGAAAGTGTGGATGAGCAGAGGGATCTAGGTGTCCATGTACATAGATCCCTGAAAGTTGCCACCCAGGTTGATAGGGTTGTGAAGAAGGCCTATGGAGTGTTGGCCTTTATTGGTAGAGGGATTGAGTTCCGGAGTCGGGAGGTCATGTTGCAGCTGTACAGAACTCTGGTAACTCTGGCCGCATTTGGAGTATTGCGTACGGTTCTGGTCACCGCATTATAGGAAGGACGTGGAGGCTTTGGAGCGGGTGCAGAGGAGATTTACCAGGATGTTGCCTGGTATGGAGGGAAAATCTTATGAGGAAAGGCTGATGGACTTGAGGTTGTTTTCGTTGGAGAGAAGAAGGTTAAGAGGAGACTTAATAGAGGCATACAAAATGATCAGGGGGTTGGATAGGGTGGACAGTGAGAGCCTTCTCCCGCGGATGGAAATGGCTGGCACGAGGGGACATAACTTTAAACTGAGGGGTAATAGATATAGGACAGAGGTCAGAGGTAGGTTCTTTACGCAAAGAGTAGTGAGGCCGTGGAATGCCCTACCTGCTACAGTAGTGAACTCGCCAACATTGAGGGCATTTAAAAGTTTATTGGATAAACATATGGATGATGATGGCATAGTGTAGGTTAGATGGCTTTTGTTTCGGTGCAACATCGTGGGCCGAAGGGCCTGTACTGCGCTGTATTGTTCTATGTTCTATGTTCCCCACACTACACCCCTCACTCACACAAAGACCCCCGACCACTCTCCCTCCCCAGCCGAGATCCCCCACTCACACACACTCACCAGACCCCCCCCCAGCCGAAACCCCTCGCTCACACACACACCCCCGACCACTCCCCCACCCCCCAGCCAAAACCCCTCACTCACACACACTCACCAGACCCCCCCCAGCCAAAACCCCTCACTCATACACACACACCTGACGCCCCCCAGCCAAAATCCCTCACTCACAGAAACAACCCCGACCCACCCCCAGCCAAAACCCCTCACTCACACAAACTAACCCGATCTCCCCAGCCATAACCCCTCACTCTCACACACACACCCGATCACTCCCCCTCCCCAGCCGAAACCCCTCACTCTCACTCACACACACACTCGATCCCTCCCAGTCGAAACCCCTCACTCACACACACACACACACACACACACACGATCCCCCCAGCCGAAACCCCTCACTCACACACACACACACACCCGATCCCCCCAGCCAAAACCCCTCACTCACTCACACGCACACACCCGACCCCCCCCAGCCAAAACCCCTCACTCACACACACACACACACACATACACACACACACGATCCCCCCAGCCGAAACCCCTCACTCACACACACACACACACACACACACACACCCAATCCCCCCAGCCAAAACCCCTCACTCACACACACACACACACACCCGATCCCCCCAGCCAAAACCCCTCACTCACACACACACACCCGACCACTCCCCCTCCCCAGCCGAAACCCCGCACACACAGACACACACCCGATCTCCCTCCCCCAGCCAACACCCCCGACCACTCCCCCTCCCCAGCCGAAACCCCTCACTCACACAAACAACCCCGACCACTCCCCCTCCCCAGCCGAAACCCCTCACTCACACACACACCCCCGACCGCTCCCCCTCCCCAGCCGAAACCCCTCATTCACACACACACCCCCGACCGCTCCCCCTCCCCAGCCGAAACCCCTCACTCACACACACACCCCCGACCGCTCCCCCTCCCCAGTCGAAACCCCTCATTCACACACACACCCCCGACTGCTCCCCCTCCCCAGCCGAAACCCCTCACTCTCTGTCACACACCCGATCAACCCCAGCCAAAACCCCTCACTCACACACACACCCCCGATCACTCCCCCTCCCCAGCCAAGGCCCCCCACTCACACAAACACCCCCGACAACCCCCAAGTCAAAACCCCTCACTCACACAAACACCCCTGACCACCCCCCTCCCAAGCCGAAACCCCTCACTCACACAAACACCCCCGACCACTCCCCCTCCACAGCCGACATCCCCCACTCGGACACACACCCGACCACACACCCCAGCCGAAACCCCTCACACACACAAACACCCCCGACCACTCCCCATCCCCAGCCAAAACCCCTCACTCACACACACACACTCGACCACTCCCCCTCCCCAGCCGAGATCCCCCACTCACACAAACACCCCCGACCACTGCCCCTCCCCAGCCGAAACACCTCACTCACACACACACACTCGACCACTCCCCCTCCCCAGCCGAGATCCCCCACTCACACAAACACCCCCGACCACTGCCCCTCCCCAGCCGAAACACCTCACTCACAGACACACACACGATCCCCCCCCAGCCGAAACACCCCACTCACACACACACCCCCGACCGCTCCCCCTCCCCAGCCGAAAGCCTTCACTCACAGACACACACCCAATGCCCCCCAGCCAAAACCCCTCACTCACAGACACACACACGATCCCCCCCAGCCAAAACCCTCACTCGCACAAATACCCCCGACCACCCCCCCAGCCAAAACCCCTCACTCACACAAACGCACCAGGCCACACACCCCAGCCAAAACCCCTCACTCACACACATACACCCGACCATTCCCCCTCCCCAGCCGAAACCCCTCACTCTCTCACACACACACACACCCGATCCCCCCCCAGCCGAAACCCCTCACTCACACACACACACACACACCCGACCCCCTCCCCAGCCAAAACCCCTCACTCACACACCCGACCCCCCCAGCCAAAACCCCTCACGCGCGCACACACACACCCGATCACCCCCAGCCGAAATCCCTCACTCACTCACTCACACACACACACACACACACACGCTATCCCCCAAGCCGAAATCCCTCACTCACACACACACACACACACACACACACAACCGATCCCCCCCAGCCAAAATCCCTCACTCACACACACACACACACACACACCCGATCACCCCTCAGCCAAAACCCCTCACTCACACACACACACACACACACACACACACACCCGACCCCCCCAGCCAAAATCCCTCACTCACACACACACACACACACACACACACCCCCGACCACTCCCCCTCCCCAGCCGAAACCCCTCACTCACACAAACACTGCCGACCACTCCCCCCCCCCCCCCCCACCCCCCACCCACCCGAAACCGCTCACTCACAGACACACACCCGATCCCCACCAGCCAACAAACCCAACCACTCCCCCTCCTCAGCCGAAACCCCTCACTCACACACACACACACACACCCGACCCCCCCCAGCCAAAACCCCTCACTCACACACACACACACACACCCGACCCCCCCCCAGCCAAAACCCCTCACTCACACACACACACACACACAGACACAGACACAGACACAGACACACACACAGACACAGACACAGACACACACACAGACACAGACACACACACAGACACACACACACACACACACGATACCCCCCAGCCAAAACCCCTCACTCACACAAACACCCCCGACCTCCCCCGCAGCTAAAACCCCTCATTCACACAAACACCGCCGACCACCCCCCTAGACAGCCGAGATCCCCCACTCACAGAAACACCCCCGACGACTCCCCCTCCCCAGCCGAAACCCCTCACTCACACAAACACCCCCGATCACCTCTCAAGCCAAAACCCCTCACTCACACAAACACCCCCGACCACTCCCCCTCCCCAGCCGACATCCGCCACTCACACAAACACCCCCGACCACTCCCCCTCCCCAGCCGACATCCGCCACTCACACAAACACCCCCGACCACTCCCCCTCCCCAGCCGAAACCCCTCACTGACACAAATACCCCCGACCACCCCCCAAGTCAAAACCCCTCACTCACACAAACACCCCCGACCACCCCCCTCCCCAGCCAAAACCCCTCGCTCACACAAACACCCCCGACCGCTCCACCTCCCCAGCCAAAACCCCTCACTCACACTAATACCCCCGACCACTCCCCCTCCCCAGCCGAGATCCCCCACTCACAGAAACACCCCCGACGACTCCCCCTCCCCAGCCGAAACCCCTCACTCACACAAACACCCCCGATCACCCCTCAAGCCAAAACCCCTCACTCACACAAACAACCCCGACCACCCCCCTCCCCAGCCGAAACCCCTCACTCACACAAACACCCCCGACCACTCCCCCTCCCCAGCCGAAACCCCTCACTGACACAAATACCCCCGACCACCCCCCAAGTCAAAACTCCTCACTCACACACACACACCCGACCCTCCCCCCCCCCCCCCCCCCCCCAGCCGAAACCCATCACTCTCACACACACGCACACGATTCCCCCAGCCAAAACCCCTCATCACACACAGACACCCGACCCGCCCAGCCAAAATCCCACACTCACACTCACACACACCCGATCCCCCCCGGCCAAAACCCCTCACTCACACACATACACGCGACCACTTCCCCTCCCGAGCCGAAACCCCTCACTCACACAAACACCCCTGACCAACCCCCCCAGACTAAACCCCTCACTCACACAAACACCCCCGACCACTCCCCCTCTCCAGCCAAAACCCCTCACACACACACACACCCGACCCCCCCCCCAGCCAAAACCCCTCACTCACACAAACACCCCCGACCACTCCCCCTCTCCAGCCAAAACCCCTCACTGATACACACACACCTGACCCCCCCCCCGCCAAAACCCCTCACTCACACAAACACCCCTGACCAACCCCTCCAGACTAAACCCCTCACTCACACAAACACCCCCGACCACTCCCCCTCTCCAGCCAAAACCCCTCACACACACACACACCCGACCCCCCCCCAGCCAAAACCCCTCACTCACACAAACACCCCCGACCACTCCCCCTCTCCAGCCAAAACCCCTCACTGATACACACACACCCGACCCCCTCCAGCCGAAACCCCTCACTCACACACACACACACCCGACCCGACCCCAGCCGAAACCCCTCACACACACACACACACACACACACACACACCCGACCACACCCCCCAGCCAAAACCCCTCACTCACACACACACACCCGACCCCACACCAGCCGAAAACCCTCACTCATAAACACCCGACCCTCCCCAGCCGAAACCCCTCACCCACACACACACACACCCGATCGCCCCCAGCCAAAACCCCTCACTCACACACACACCCGATCACCCCCAGCCAAAACACCTCACTCACACACACACACACACACACACACACCCGACCACTCCCCCTCCCCAGCCGAAAACCCTCACTCACACAAACACCCCCGACCACGACCCCCTCCCCAGCCGAGATCCCCCACTCAGACAAACACCCCTGACCACTCTCCCTCCCCAGCCGAAACCCGTTACTCTCACAAACACCCCCGACCAACCCCCCCCCCCCCCGACAAATCCCCTCACTCACACAAACACTCTTTACCACTCCACCCCCCCCCCCCACCCCCACCCCCGCCGAAACCCCTCACTCACACAAACAAACCCACCTCCTCCTAATTCTATAGGTATGTCAGGAATAAGCGAATGACTAGAGAAAGAGTAGGACCAGTCAAGGACAGGGATGGGAAATTGTGTGTGGAGTCTGAAGAGATAGGCGAGATACTAAATGAATATTTTTCGTCAGTATTCACTCAGGAAAAAGATAATGTTGTGGAGGAGAATGCTGAGCCCCAGGCTAATAGAATAGATAGTGTGGAAGGATGTAGCAGGTTACAGAGGGATATAGATAAGCTGCAGAGCTGGGCTGAGAGGTGGCAAATGGAGTTTAATGTAGAGAAGTGTGAGGTGATTCACTTTGTAAGGAATAACAGGAATGCGGAATATTTGGCTAATGGTAAAGTTCTTGAAAGTGTGGATGAGCAGAGGGATCTAGGTGTCCATGTACATAGATCCCTGAAAGTTGCCACCCAGGTTGATAGGGTTGTGAAGAAGGCCTATGGAGTGTTGGCCTTTATTGGTAGAGGGATTGAGTTCCGGAGTCGGGAGGTCATGTTGCAGCTGTACAGAACTCTGGTAACTCTGGCCGCATTTGGAGTATTGCGTACGGTTCTGGTCACCGCATTATAGGAAGGACGTGGAGGCTTTGGAGCGGGTGCAGAGGAGATTTACCAGGATGTTGCCTGGTATGGAGGGAAAATCTTATGAGGAAAGGCTGATGGACTTGAGGTTGTTTTCGTTGGAGAGAAGAAGGTTAAGAGGAGACTTAATAGAGGCATACAAAATGATCAGGGGGTTGGATAGGGTGGACAGTGAGAGCCTTCTCCCGCGGATGGAAATGGCTGGCACGAGGGGACATAACTTTAAACTGAGGGGTAATAGATATAGGACAGAGGTCAGAGGTAGGTTCTTTACGCAAAGAGTAGTGAGGCCGTGGAATGCCCTACCTGCTACAGTAGTGAACTCGCCAACATTGAGGGCATTTAAAAGTTTATTGGATAAACATATGGATGATGATGGCATAGTGTAGGTTAGATGGCTTTTGTTTCGGTGCAACATCGTGGGCCGAAGGGCCTGTACTGCGCTGTATTGTTCTATGTTCTATGTTCCCCACACTACACCCCTCACTCACACAAAGACCCCCGACCACTCTCCCTCCCCAGCCGAGATCCCCCACTCACACACACTCACCAGACCCCCCCCCAGCCGAAACCCCTCGCTCACACACACACCCCCGACCACTCCCCCACCCCCCAGCCAAAACCCCTCACTCACACACACTCACCAGACCCCCCCCAGCCAAAACCCCTCACTCATACACACACACCTGACGCCCCCCAGCCAAAATCCCTCACTCACAGAAACAACCCCGACCCACCCCCAGCCAAAACCCCTCACTCACACAAACTAACCCGATCTCCCCAGCCATAACCCCTCACTCTCACACACACACCCGATCACTCCCCCTCCCCAGCCGAAACCCCTCACTCTCACTCACACACACACTCGATCCCTCCCAGTCGAAACCCCTCACTCACACACACACACACACACACACACACACACGATCCCCCCAGCCGAAACCCCTCACTCACACACACACACACCCGATCCCCCCAGCCAAAACCCCTCACTCACTCACACGCACACACCCGACCCCCCCCAGCCAAAACCCCTCACTCACACACACACACACACACATACACACACACACGATCCCCCCAGCCGAAACCCCTCACTCACACACACACACACACACACACACCCAATCCCCCCAGCCAAAACCCCTCACTCACACACACACACACACACACACCCGATCCCCCCAGCCAAAACCCCTCACTCACACACACACACCCGACCACTCCCCCTCCCCAGCCGAAACCCCTCACTCACACAAACACCCCCGACCACTCCCCCTCCCCAGCCGAAACCCCGCACACACAGACACACACCCGATCTCCCTCCCCCAGCCAACACCCCCGACCACTCCCCCTCCCCAGCCGAGATCCCCCACTCACACAAACAACCCCGACCACTCCCCCTCCCCAGCCGAAACCCCTCACTCACACACACACCCCCGACCGCTCCCCCTCCCCAGCCGAAACCCCTCATTCACACACACACCCCCGACCGCTCCCCCTCCCCAGCCGAAACCCCTCACTCACACACACACCCCCGACCGCTCCCCCTCCCCAGTCGAAACCCCTCATTCACACACACACCCCCGACTGCTCCCCCTCCCCAGCCGAAACCCCTCACTCTCTGTCACACACCCGATCAACCCCAGCCAAAACCCCTCACTCACACACACACCCCCGACCGCTCCCCTTCCCCAGCCGAAACCCCTCACTCACACACACACCCCCGATCACTCCCCCTCCCCAGCCAAGGCCCCCCACTCACACAAACACCCCCGACAACCCCCAAGTCAAAACCCCTCACTCACACAAACACCCCTGACCACCCCCCTCCCAAGCCGAAACCCCTCACTCACACAAACACCCCCGACCACTCCCCCTCCACAGCCGACATCCCCCACTCGGACACACACCCGACCACACCCCCAGCCGAAACCCCTCACACACACAAACACCCCCGACCACTCCCCATCCCCAGCCAAAACCCCTCACTCACACACACACACTCGACCACTCCCCCTCCCCAGCCGAGATCCCCCACTCACACAAACACCCCCGACCACTCCCCCTCCCCAGCCGAAACCCCTCACTCACACAAACACCCACGACCACTGCCCCTCCCCAGCCGAAACACCTCACTCACAGACACACACACGATCCCCCCCCAGCCGAAACACCCCACTCACACACACACCCCCGACCGCTCCCCCTCCCCAGCCGAAAGCCTTCACTCACAGACACACACCCAATGCCCCCCAGCCAAAACCCCTCACTCACAGACACACACACGATCCCCCCCAGCCGAAACCCCTCACTCGCACAAATACCCCCGACCACCCCCCCAGCCAAAACCCCTCACTCACACAAACGCACCAGGCCACACACCCCAGCCAAAACCCCTCACTCACACACATACACCCGACCATTCCCCCTCCCCAGCCGAAACCCCTCACTCTCACACATACACCCGACCATTCCCCCTCCCCAGCCAAAACCCCTCACTCACACACATACACCCGACCATTCCCCCTCCCCAGCCGAAACCCCTCACTCTCTCACACACACACACACCCGATCCCCCCCCAGCCGAAACCCCTCACTCACACACACACACACACACCCGACCCCCTCCCCAGCCAAAACCCCTCACTCACACACCCGACCCCCCCAGCCAAAACCCCTCACGCGCGCACACACACACCCGATCACCCCCAGCCGAAATCCCTCACTCACTCACTCACACACACACACACACACACACACGCAATCCCCCAAGCCGAAATCCCTCACTCACACACACACACACACACACACACACAACCGATCCCCCCCAGCCAAAATCCCTCACTCACACACACACACACACACACACACCCGATCACCCCTCAGCCAAAACCCCTCACTCACACACACACACACACACACACACACACACCCCCGACCACTCCCCCTCCCCAGCCGAAACCCCTCACTCACACAAACACTGCCGACCACTCCCCACCCCCCCCCACCCCCCACCCACCCGAAACCGCTCACTCACAGACACACACCCGATCCCCACCAGCCAACAAACCCAACCACTCCCCCTCCTCAGCCGAAACCCCTCACTCACACACACACACACACACCCGACCCCCCCAGCCAAAACCCCTCACTCACACACACACACACACACCCGACCCCCCCCCAGCCAAAACCCCTCACTCACACACACACACACACACACACACAGACACAGACACCGACACAGACACCGACACCGACACAGACACAGACACAGACACAGACACAGACACACACACAGACACAGACACACACACAGACACACACACACACACAGACACACACACACACACACACGATACCCCCCAGCCAAAACCCCTCACTCACACAAACACCCCCGACCTTCCCCCCAGGTAAAACCCCTCATTCACACAAACACCGCCGACCACCCCCCTAGACAGCCGAGATCCCCCACTCACAGAAACACCCCCGACGACTCCCCCTCCCCAGCCGAAACCCCTCACTCACACAAACACCCCCGATCACCTCTCAAGCCAAAACCCCTCACTCACACAAACACCCCCGACCACTCCCCCTCCCCAGCCGACATCCGCCACTCACACAAACACCCCCGACCACTCCCCCTCCCCAGCCGACATCCGCCACTCACACAAACACCCCCGACCACTCCCCCTCCCCAGCCGAAACCCCTCACTGACACAAATACCCCCGACCACCCCCCAAGTCAAAACCCCTCACTCACACAAACACCCCCGACCACTCCCCCTCCCCAGCCGACATCCGCCACTCACACAAACACCCCCGACCACTCCCCCTCCCCAGCCAAAACCCCTCACTCACACAAACGCACCAGGCCACACACCCCAGCCAAAACCCCTCACTCACACACATACACCCGACCATTCCCCCTCCCCAGCCGAAACCCCTCACTCTCTCACACACACACACACCCGATCCCCCCCCCAGCCGAAACCCCTCACTCACACACACACACACACACACACACCCGACCCCCTCCCCAGCCAAAACCCCTCACTCACACACCCGACCCCCCCAGCCAAAACCCCTCACGCGCGCACACACACACCCGATCACCCCCAGCCGAAATCCCTCACTCACTCACTCACACACACACACACACACACACACGCTATCCCCCAAGCCGAAATCCCTCACTCACACACACACACACACACACACACACAACCGATCCCCCCCAGCCAAAATCCCTCACTCACACACACACACACACACACACACACCCGATCACCCCTCAGCCAAAACCCCTCACTCACACACACACACACACACACACACACACACCCCCGACCACTCCCCCTCCCCAGCCGAAACCCCTCACTCACACAAACACTGCCGACCACTCCCCACCCCCCCCCCCACCCCCCACCCACCCGAAACCGCTCACTCACAGACACACACCCGATCCCCACCAGCCAACAAACCCAACCACTCCCCCTCCTCAGCCGAAACCCCTCACTCACACACACACACACACACCCGACCCCCCCAGCCAAAACCCCTCACTCACACACACACCCGACCCCCCCCCCAGCCAAAACCCCTCACTCACACACACACACACACACACAGACACAGACACAGACACCGACACCGACACCGACACCGACACCGACACCGACACCGACACCGACACCGACACCGACACCGACACAGACACAGACACAGACACAGACACAGACACAGACACACACACAGACACACACACACGATACCCCCCAGCCAAAACCCCTCACTCACACAAACACCCCCGACCTCCCCCGCAGCTAAAACCCCTCATTCACACACACACACCGCCGACCACCCCCCTAGACAGCCGAGATCCCCCACTCACAGAAACAGCCCCGACGACTCCCCTCCCCAGCCGAAACCCCTCACTCACACAAACACCCCCGATCACCTCTCAAGCCAAAACCCCTCACTCACACAAACACCCCCGACCACTCCCCCTCCCCAGCCGACATCCGCCACTCACACAAACACCCCCGACCACTCCCCTCCCCAGCCGACATCCGCCACTCACACAAACACCCCCGACCACTCCCCCTCCCCAGCCGAAACCCCTCACTGACACAAATACCCCCGACCACCCCCCAAGTCAAAACCCCTCACTCACACAAACACCCCCGACCACCCCCCTCCCCAGCCAAAACCCCTCGCTCACACAAACACCCCCGACCGCTCCACCTCCCCAGCCAAAACCCCTCACTCACACTAATACCCCCGACCACTCCCCCTCCCCAGCCGAGATCCCCCACTCACAGAAACACCCCCCGACGACTCCCCCTCCCCAGCCGAAACCCCTCACTCACACAAACACCCCCGATCACCCCTCAAGCCAAAACCCCTCACTCACACAAACAACCCCGACCACCCCCCCTCCCCAGCCGAAACCCCTCACTCACACAAACACCCCCGACCACTCCCCCTCCCCAGCCGAAACCCCTCACTGACACAAATACCCCCGACCACCCCCCAAGTCAAAACCCCTCACTCACACACACACACCCGACCCTCCCCCCCCCCCCCCCAGCCGAAACCCATCACTCTCACACACACGCACACGATTCCCCCAGCCAAAACGCCTCATCACACACAGACACCCGACCCGCCCAGCCAAAATCCCACACTCACACTCACACACACCCGATCCCCCCCGGCCAAAACCCCTCACTCACACACATACACGCGACCACTTCCCCTCCCGAGCCGAAACCCCTCACTCACACAAACACCCCTGACCAACCCCCCCAGACTAAACCCCTCACTCACACAAACACCCCCGACCACTCCCCCTCTCCAGCCAAAACCCCTCACACACACACACACCCGACCCCCCCCCAGCCAAAACCCCTCACTCACACAAACACCCCCGACCACTCCCCCTCTCCAGCCAAAACCCCTCACTGATACACACACACACCTGACCCCCCCCCGCCAAAACCCCTCACTCACAGAAACACCCCCAAACCCCACCCCAGCCAAAACTTCTCATTCACACAAACGCACCAGACCACACACCCCAGCCAAAACCCCTCACTCACACACACACACACACACACACCCGACCCCCCCCAGCCAAAACCACTCACTCACTCACACACACACACACACATACACACACACACCCGATCCCCCCCAACCAAAACCCCTCACTCACACACACACACACACACACACACACACCCGATCCCCCCCAGCCAAAACCCCTCAGTCACACACACACCCGATCCCCCCCAGCCAAAACCCCTCACTCACACACACACACCCGACCACTCCCCCCTCCCCAGCCGAAACCACTCACTCAAAGAACAAACAAAGAACAAAGAAATGTACAGCACAGGAACAGGCCCTTCGGCCCTCCAAGCCCGTGCCGACCATACTGCCCGACTAAACTACAATCTTCTACTCTTCCTGTGGCCGTATCCTTCTATTCCCATCCTATTCATATATTTGTCAAGATGCCCCTTAAATGTCCCTATCGTCCCTGCTTCCACCACCTCCTCCGGTAGCGAGTTCCAGGCACCCACTACCCTCTGTGTAAAAAAACTTGCCTCGTACATCTACTTTAAACCTTGCCCCTCTCACCTTAAACCTATGCCCCCTAGTAATTGACCCCTCTACCCTGGGGAAAAGCCTCTGACTATCCACTCTGTCTATGCCCCTCATAATTTTGTATACCTCTATCAGGTCGCCCCTCAACCTCCTTCGTTCCAGTGAGAACAAACCGAGTTTATTCAATCGCTCCTCATAGCTTATGCCCTCCATACCAGGCAACATTCTGGTAAATCTCTTCTGCACCCTCTCTAAAGCCTCCACATCCTTCTGGTAGTGTGGCGACCAGAATTGAACACTATACTCCAAGTGTGGCCTAACTAAGGTTCTATACAGCTGCAACATGACTTGCCAATTCTTATACTCAATGCCCCGGCCAATGAAGGCAAGCATGCCGTATGCCTTCTTGACTACCTTCTCCACCTGTGTTGCCCCTTTCAATGACCTGTGGACCTGTACTCCTAGATCTCTTTGACTTTCAATACTCTTGAGGGTTCTACCATTCACTGTATATTCCCTACCTGCATTAGCCCTTCCAAAATGCATTACCTCACATTTGTCCGGATTAAACTCCATCTGCCATCTCTCCGCCCAAGTCTCCAGACAATCTAAATCCTGCTGTATCCTCAGACAGTCCTCATCGCTATCCGCAATTCCACCAACCTTTGTGTCGTCTGCAAACTTACTAATCAGACCAGTTACATTTTCCTCCAAATCATTTATATATACTACAATATATATACTACAAGTCACACACACACCCCCGACCGCTCCCCCTCCCCAGCCAACACCCCTCACTCACACTAACACCCCCGACCACTCCCCCTCCCCAGCCGACATCTGCCACTCGGACAAATACACCCGACCACACACCCCAGCCGAAACCCCTCACACACACAAACACCCCCGACCACTCCCCCTCCCCAGCCAAAACCCCTCACTGACACACACACACACACACACACACACACACACTAGCACTCCCACTCCCCAGCCGAAACACTTTACTCACACACAAACACAGACACCCGATCCCCCCCAGCCGAAACCCCTCACTCACACACACACACACACTCGATCCCTCCCATTCGAGACCCCTCACTCTCACACACACACACACACACACACCCGATCCCCCCCCAGCCAAAACCCCTCATCACACACACACACCGACCCCCCCCTGCCAAAACCCCTCACGCACACACACACCCGATCCCCCCTAGCCGAAACCCCTCACTCTCACACACACACACCAGATCCCCCCCAGCCAAAACCCCTCATCACACACACACCCCCGACCCCCCACCCCAGCCAAAATCCCTCACTCTCTCACACACACACACACCCGATCACCCCAGCCAAAAGCCCTCACTCACACACACACACCCCCGACCGCTCCCCCTCACCAGCCGAAACCGCTCACTCACACAAACACCCCCGATCACTCCCCCTCCCCAGCCGAGGTACCCCACTCTCACAAACACCCCCGACCTCCCCCGCAGCTAAAATCCCTCACTCACAAACACCCCCGACCACCCCCCCTCCCCAGCCGAGATCCCCCACTCACACAAACACCCCCGACCACTCCCCCTCCCCAGCCGAAACCCCTCACTGACACAAATACCCCCGACCACCCCCCAAGTCAAAACCCCTCCCTCACACAAACACCCCCGATCACTCCCCCTCCCCAGCCGACATCCCCCACTCAGACAAACACACCCGACCACACCCCCCAGCCGAAACCCGTCACACAAACAAACACCCCCGACCATTCACCCTCTCCAGCCAAAACCCCTCACTCACACACACACACACACACACACACACGATCACTTCCCCCTCCCCAGCCGAAACCCCTCACTCACACACAAACACACACCCGATCCCCCCCAGCCGAAACCCCTCACTCACACACACATACTCGATCCCTCCCAGTCGAAACCCCTCACTCACACACACACACCCGACCCTCCTCCCCCCCCCCCCCCCCCAGCCGAAACCCATCACTCTCACACACACGCACACGATTCCCCCAGCCAAAACCCCTCATCACACACACACACCCGACCCCTCCCCCGGCCAAAATCCCACACTCACACTCACACACACACACACACACACACACCCGATCCCCCCAGCCAAAACCCCTCACTCACACACACACCCCCGACCACTCCCCCTCCCCAGTCGAAACCCCTCATTCACACACACACCCCCGACTGCTCCCCCTCCCCAGCCGAAACCCCTCACTCTCTGTCACACACCCGATCAACCCCAGCCAAAACCCCTCACTCACACACACACCCCCGACTGCTCCCCTTCCCCAGCCGAAACCCCTCACTCACACACACACCCCCGATCACTCCCCCTCCCCAGCCAAGGCCCCCCACTCACACAAACACCCCCGACAACCCCCAAGTCAAAACCCCTCACTCACACAAACACCCCTGACCACCCCCCTCCCAAGCCGAAACCCCTCACTCACACAAACACCCCCGACCACTCCCCCTCCACAGCCGACATCCCCCACTCGGACACACACCCGACCACACCCCCAGCCGAAACCCCTCACACACACAAACACCCCCGACCACTCCCCATCCCCAGCCAAAACCCCTCACTCACACACACACACTCGACCACTCCCCCTCCCCAGCCGAGATCCCCCACTCACACAAACACCCCCGACCACTCCCCCTCCCCAGCCGAAACCCCTCACTCACACAAACACCCACGACCACTGCCCCTCCCCAGCCGAAACACCTCACTCACAGACACACACACGATCCCCCCCCAGCCAAAACCCCTCACTCACACACACACACCCGATCACCCCCAGCCAAAACACCTCACTCACACACACACACACACACACACACACACACCTGACCACTCTCCCTCCCCAGCCGAAACCCGTTACTCTCACAAACACCCCCGACCAACCCCCCCCCCCCCCAGACAAATCCCCTCACTCACACAAACACTCTTTACCACTCCACCCCCCCCCCCCACCCCCACCCCCGCCGAAACCCCTCACTCACACAAACAAACCCACCTCCTCCTAATTCTATAGGTATGTCAGGAATAAGCGAATGACTAGAGAAAGAGTAGGACCAGTCAAGGACAGGGATGGGAAATTGTGTGTGGAGTCTGAAGAGATAGGCGAGATACTAAATGAATATTTTTCGTCAGTATTCACTCAGGAAAAAGATAATGTTGTGGAGGAGAATGCTGAGCCCCAGGCTAATAGAATAGATAGTGTGGAAGGATGTAGCAGGTTACAGAGGGATATAGATAAGCTGCAGAGCTGGGCTGAGAGGTGGCAAATGGAGTTTAATGTAGAGAAGTGTGAGGTGATTCACTTTGTAAGGAATAACAGGAATGCGGAATATTTGGCTAATGGTAAAGTTCTTGAAAGTGTGGATGAGCAGAGGGATCTAGGTGTCCATGTACATAGATCCCTGAAAGTTGCCACCCAGGTTGATAGGGTTGTGAAGAAGGCCTATGGAGTGTTGGCCTTTATTGGTAGAGGGATTGAGTTCCGGAGTCGGGAGGTCATGTTGCAGCTGTACAGAACTCTGGTAACTCTGGCCGCATTTGGAGTATTGCGTACGGTTCTGGTCACCGCATTATAGGAAGGACGTGGAGGCTTTGGAGCGGGTGCAGAGGAGATTTACCAGGATGTTGCCTGGTATGGAGGGAAAATCTTATGAGGAAAGGCTGATGGACTTGAGGTTGTTTTCGTTGGAGAGAAGAAGGTTAAGAGGAGACTTAATAGAGGCATACAAAATGATCAGGGGGTTGGATAGGGTGGACAGTGAGAGCCTTCTCCCGCGGATGGAAATGGCTGGCACGAGGGGACATAACTTTAAACTGAGGGGTAATAGATATAGGACAGAGGTCAGAGGTAGGTTCTTTACGCAAAGAGTAGTGAGGCCGTGGAATGCCCTACCTGCTACAGTAGTGAACTCGCCAACATTGAGGGCATTTAAAAGTTTATTGGATAAACATATGGATGATGATGGCATAGTGTAGGTTAGATGGCTTTTGTTTCGGTGCAACATCGTGGGCCGAAGGGCCTGTACTGCGCTGTATTGTTCTATGTTCTATGTTCCCCACACTACACCCCTCACTCACACAAAGACCCCCGACCACTCTCCCTCCCCAGCCGAGATCCCCCACTCACACACACTCACCAGACCCCCCCCCAGCCGAAACCCCTCGCTCACACACACACCCCCGACCACTCCCCCACCCCCCAGCCAAAACCCCTCACTCACACACACTCACCAGACCCCCCCCAGCCAAAACCCCTCACTCATACACACACACCTGACGCCCCCCAGCCAAAATCCCTCACTCACAGAAACAACCCCGACCCACCCCCAGCCAAAACCCCTCACTCACACAAACTAACCCGATCTCCCCAGCCATAACCCCTCACTCTCACACACACACACCCGATCACTCCCCCTCCCCAGCCGAAACCCCTCACTCTCACTCACACACACACTCGATCCCTCCCAGTCGAAACCCCTCACTCACACACACACACACACACACACACACACACACACACGATCCCCCCAGCCGAAACCCCTCACTCACACACACACACACACACCCGATCCCCCCAGCCAAAACCCCTCACTCACTCACACGCACACACCCGACCCCCCCCCAGCCAAAACCCCTCACTCACACACACACACACACACATACACACACACACGATCCCCCCAGCCGAAACCCCTCACTCACACACACACACACACACACACACACAATCCCCCCAGCCAAAACCCCTCACTCACACACACACACACACACACCCGATCCCCCCAGCCAAAACCCCTCACTCACACACACACACCCGACCACTCCCCCTCCCCAGCCGAAACCCCTCACTCACACAAACACCCCCGACCACTCCCCCTCCCCAGCCGAAACCCCGCACACACAGACACACACCCGATCTCCCTCCCCCAGCCAACACCCCCGACCACTCCCCCTCCCCAGCCGAGATCCCCCACTCACACAAACAACCCCGACCACTCCCCCTCCCCAGCCGAAACCCCTCACTCACACACACACCCCCGACCGCTCCCCCTCCCCAGCCGAAACCCCTCATTCACACACACACCCCCGACCGCTCCCCCTCCCCAGCCGAAACCCCTCACTCACACACACACCCCCGACCGCTCCCCCTCCCCAGTCGAAACCCCTCATTCACACACACACCCCCGACTGCTCCCCCTCCCCAGCCGAAACCCCTCACTCTCTGTCACACACCCGATCAACCCCAGCCAAAACCCCTCACTCACACACACACCCCCGACCGCTCCCCTTCCCCAGCCGAAACCCCTCACTCACACACACACCCCCGATCACTCCCCCTCCCCAGCCAAGGCCCCCCACTCACACAAACACCCCCGACAACCCCCAAGTCAAAACCCCTCACTCACACAAACACCCCTGACCACCCCCCTCCCAAGCCGAAACCCCTCACTCACACAAACACCCCCGACCACTCCCCCTCCACAGCCGACATCCCCCACTCGGACACACACCCGACCACACCCCCAGCCGAAACCCCTCACACACACAAACACCCCCGACCACTCCCCATCCCCAGCCAAAACCCCTCACTCACACACACACACTCGACCACTCCCCCTCCCCAGCCGAGATCCCCCACTCACACAAACACCCCCGACCACTCCCCCTCCCCAGCCGAAACCCCTCACTCACACAAACACCCACGACCACTGCCCCTCCCCAGCCGAAACACCTCACTCACAGACACACACACGATCCCCCCCCAGCCGAAACACCCCACTCACACACACACCCCCGACCGCTCCCCCTCCCCAGCCGAAAGCCTTCACTCACAGACACACACCCAATGCCCCCCAGCCAAAACCCCTCACTCACAGACACACACACGATCCCCCCCAGCAGAAACCCCTCACTCGCACAAATACCCCCGACCACCCCCCCAGCCAAAACCCCTCACTCACACAAACGCACCAGGCCACACACCCCAGCCAAAACCCCTCACTCACACACATACACCCGACCATTCCCCCTCCCCAGCCGAAACCCCTCACTCTCTCACACACACACACACCCGATCCCCCCCCAGCCGAAACCCCTCACTCACACACACACACACACACCCGACCCCCTCCCCAGCCAAAACCCCTCACTCACACACCCGACCCCCCCAGCCAAAACCCCTCACGCGCGCACACACACACCCGATCACCCCCAGCCGAAATCCCTCACTCACTCACTCACACACACACACACACACACACACACACGCTATCCCCCAAGCCGAAATCCCTCACTCACACACACACACACACACACACACACAACCGATCCCCCCCAGCCAAAATCCCTCACTCACACACACACACACACACACACACACCCGATCACCCCTCAGCCAAAACCCCTCACTCACACACACACACACACACACACACACACACACACACACCCGACCCCCCCAGCCAAAATCCCTCACTCACACACACACACACACACACACACACACACACACACCCCCGACCACTCCCCCTCCCCAGCCGAAACCCCTCACTCACACAAACACTGCCGACCACTCCCCCCCCCCCCCCCCCCACCCCCCACCCACCCGAAACCGCTCACTCACAGACACACACCCGATCCCCACCAGCCAACAAACCCAACCACTCCCCCTCCTCAGCCGAAACCCCTCACTCACACACACACACACACACCCGACCCCCCCCAGCCAAAACCCCTCACTCACACACACACACACACACCCGACCCCCCCCCCAGCCAAAACCCCTCACTCACACACACACACACACACACACACACACAGACACCGACACAGACACAGACACAGACACAGACACACACACAGACACAGACACACACACAGACACACACACACACACACACGATACCCCCCAGCCAAAACCCCTCACTCACACAAACACCCCCGACCTCCCCCGCAGCTAAAACCCCTCATTCACACAAACACCGCCGACCACCCCCCTAGACAGCCGAGATCCCCCACTCACAGAAACACCCCCGACGACTCCCCCTCCCCAGCCGAAACCCCTCACTCACACAAACACCCCCGATCACCTCTCAAGCCAAAACCCCTCACTCACACAAACACCCCCGACCACTCCCCCTCCCCAGCCGACATCCGCCACTCACACAAACACCCCCGACCACTCCCCCTCCCCAGCCGACATCCGCCACTCACACAAACACCCCCGACCACTCCCCCTCCCCAGCCGAAACCCCTCACTGACACAAATACCCCCGACCACCCCCCAAGTCAAAACCCCTCACTCACACAAACACCCCCGACCACCCCCCTCCCCAGCCAAAACCCCTCGCTCACACAAACACCCCCGACCGCTCCACCTCCCCAGCCAAAACCCCTCACTCACACTAATACCCCCGACCACTCCCCCTCCCCAGCCGAGATCCCCCACTCACAGAAACACCCCCGACGACTCCCCCTCCCCAGCCGAAACCCCTCACTCACACAAACACCCCCGATCACCCCTCAAGCCAAAACCCCTCACTCACACAAACAACCCCGACCACCCCCCTCCCCAGCCGAAACCCCTCACTCACACAAACACCCCCGACCACTCCCCCTCCCCAGCCGAAACCCCTCACTGACACAAATACCCCCGACCACCCCCCAAGTCAAAACCCCTCACTCACACACACACACCCGACCCTCCCCCCCCCCCCCCCCCCCCAGCCGAAACCCATCACTCTCACACACACGCACACGATTCCCCCAGCCAAAACCCCTCATCACACACAGACACCCGACCCGCCCAGCCAAAATCCCACACTCACACTCACACACACCCGATCCCCCCCGGCCAAAACCCCTCACTCACACACATACACGCGACCACTTCCCCTCCCGAGCCGAAACCCCTCACTCACACAAACACCCCTGACCAACCCCCCCAGACTAAACCCCTCACTCACACAAACACGCCCGACCACTCCCCCTCTCCAGCCAAAACCCCTCACACACACACACACCCGACCCCCCCCCCAGCCAAAACCCCTCACTCACACAAACACCCCCGACCACTCCCCCTCTCCAGCCAAAACCCCTCACTGATACACACACACCTGACCCCCCCCCCCGCCAAAACCCCTCACTCACACAAACACCCCTGACCAACCCCCCCAGACTAAACCCCTCACTCACACAAACACCCCCGACCACTCCCCCTCTCCAGCCAAAACCCCTCACACACACACACACCCGACCCCCCCCCCAGCCAAAACCCCTCACTCACACAAACACCCCCGACCACTCCCCCTCTCCAGCCAAAACCCCTCACTGATACACACACACCCGACCCCCTCCAGCCGAAACCCCTCACTCACACACACACACACCCGACCACACCCCCCAGCCAAAACCCCTCACTCACACACACACACCCGACCCCACACCAGCCGAAAACCCTCACTCATAAACACCCGACCCTCCCCAGCCGAAACCCCTCACCCACACACACACACACCCGATCGCCCCCAGCCAAAACCCCTCACTCACACACACACACCCGATCACCCCCAGCCAAAACACCTCACTCACACACACACACACACACACACACACACACCCGACCACTCCCCCTCCCCAGCCGAAAACCCTCACTCACACAAACACCCCCGACCACGACCCCCTCCCCAGCCGAGATCCCCCACTCAGACAAACACCCCTGACCACTCTCCCTCCCCAGCCGAAACCCGTTACTCTCACAAACACCCCCGACCAACCCCCCCCCCCCCGACAAATCCCCTCACTCACACAAACACTCTTTACCACTCCACCCCCCCCCCCCACCCCCACCCCCGCCGAAACCCCTCACTCACACAAACAAACCCACCTCCTCCTAATTCTATAGGTATGTCAGGAATAAGCGAATGACTAGAGAAAGAGTAGGACCAGTCAAGGACAGGGATGGGAAATTGTGTGTGGAGTCTGAAGAGATAGGCGAGATACTAAATGAATATTTTTCGTCAGTATTCACTCAGGAAAAAGATAATGTTGTGGAGGAGAATGCTGAGCCCCAGGCTAATAGAATAGATAGTGTGGAAGGATGTAGCAGGTTACAGAGGGATATAGATAAGCTGCAGAGCTGGGCTGAGAGGTGGCAAATGGAGTTTAATGTAGAGAAGTGTGAGGTGATTCACTTTGTAAGGAATAACAGGAATGCGGAATATTTGGCTAATGGTAAAGTTCTTAAGTGTGGATGAGCAGAGGGATCTAGGTGTCCATGTACATAGATCCCTGAAAGTTGCCACCCAGGTTGATAGGGTTGTGAAGAAGGCCTATGGAGTGTTGGCCTTTATTGGTAGAGGGATTGAGTTCCGGAGTCGGGAGGTCATGTTGCAGCTGTACAGAACTCTGGTAACTCTGGCCGCATTTGGAGTATTGCGTACGGTTCTGGTCACCGCATTATAGGAAGGACGTGGAGGCTTTGGAGCGGGTGCAGAGGAGATTTACCAGGATGTTGCCTGGTATGGAGGGAAAATCTTATGAGGAAAGGCTGATGGACTTGAGGTTGTTTTCGTTGGAGAGAAGAAGGTTAAGAGGAGACTTAATAGAGGCATACAAAATGATCAGGGGGTTGGATAGGGTGGACAGTGAGAGCCTTCTCCCGCGGATGGAAATGGCTGGCACGAGGGGACATAACTTTAAACTGAGGGGTAATAGATATAGGACAGAGGTCAGAGGTAGGTTCTTTACGCAAAGAGTAGTGAGGCCGTGGAATGCCCTACCTGCTACAGTAGTGAACTCGCCAACATTGAGGGCATTTAAAAGTTTATTGGATAAACATATGGATGATGATGGCATAGTGTAGGTTAGATGGCTTTTGTTTCGGTGCAACATCGTGGGCCGAAGGGCCTGTACTGCGCTGTATTGTTCTATGTTCTATGTTCTATGTTCCCCACACTACACCCCTCACTCACACAAAGACCCCCGACCACTCTCCCTCCCCAGCCGAGATCCCCCACTCACACACACTCACCAGACCCCCCCCCAGCCGAAACCCCTCGCTCACACACACACCCCCGACCACTCCCCCACCCCCCAGCCAAAACCCCTCACTCACACACACTCACCAGACCCCCCCCAGCCAAAACCCCTCACTCATACACACACACCTGACGCCCCCCAGCCAAAATCCCTCACTCACAGAAACAACCCCGACCCACCCCCAGCCAAAACCCCTCACTCACACAAACTAACCCGATCTCCCCAGCCATAACCCCTCACTCTCACACACACACCCGATCACTCCCCCTCCCCAGCCGAAACCCCTCACTCTCACTCACACACACACTCGATCCCTCCCAGTCGAAACCCCTCACTCACACACACACACACACACACACACGATCCCCCCAGCCGAAACCCCTCACTCACACACACACACACACCCGATCCCCCCAGCCAAAACCCCTCACTCACTCACACGCACACACCCGACCCCCCCCAGCCAAAACCCCTCACTCACACACACACACACACACATACACACACACACGATCCCCCCAGCCGAAACCCCTCACTCACACACACACACACACACACACACCCAATCCCCCCAGCCAAAACCCCTCACTCACACACACACACACACACACACCCGATCCCCCCAGCCAAAACCCCTCACTCACACACACACACCCGACCACTCCCCCTCCCCAGCCGAAACCCCTCACTCACACAAACACCCCCGACCACTCCCCCTCCCCAGCCGAAACCCCGCACACACAGACACACACCCGATCTCCCTCCCCCAGCCAACACCCCCGACCACTCCCCCTCCCCAGCCGAGATCCCCCACTCACACAAACAACCCCGACCACTCCCCCTCCCCAGCCGAAACCCCTCACTCACACACACACCCCCGACCGCTCCCCCTCCCCAGCCGAAACCCCTCATTCACACACACACCCCCGACCGCTCCCCCTCCCCAGCCGAAACCCCTCACTCACACACACACCCCCGACCGCTCCCCTTCCCCAGCCGAAACCCCTCATTCACACACACACCCCCGATCACTCCCCCTCCCCAGCCAAGGCCCCCCACTCACACAAACACCCCCGACAACCCCCAAGTCAAAACCCCTCACTCACACAAACACCCCTGACCACCCCCCTCCCAAGCCGAAACCCCTCACTCACACAAACACCCCCGACCACTCCCCCTCCACAGCCGACATCCCCCACTCGGACACACACCCGACCACACCCCCAGCCGAAACCCCTCACACACACAAACACCCCCGACCACTCCCCATCCCCAGCCAAAACCCCTCACTCACACACACACACTCGACCACTCCCCCTCCCCAGCCGAGATCCCCCACTCACACAAACACCCCCGACCACTCCCCCTCCCCAGCCGAAACCCCTCACTCACACAAACACCCACGACCACTGCCCCTCCCCAGCCGAAACACCTCACTCACAGACACACACACGATCCCCCCCCAGCCGAAACACCCCACTCACACACACACCCCCGACCGCTCCCCCTCCCCAGCCGAAAGCCTTCACTCACAGACACACACCCAATGCCCCCCAGCCAAAACCCCTCACTCACAGACACACACACGATCCCCCCCAGCCGAAACCCCTCACTCGCACAAATACCCCCGACCACCCCCCCAGCCAAAACCCCTCACTCACACAAACGCACCAGGCCACACACCCCAGCCAAAACCCCTCACTCACACACATACACCCGACCATTCCCCCTCCCCAGCCGAAACCCCTCACTCTCTCACACACACACACACCCGATCCCCCCCCAGCCGAAACCCCTCACTCACACACACACACACACCCGACCCCCTCCCCAGCCAAAACCCCTCACTCACACACCCGACCCCCCCAGCCAAAACCCCTCACGCGCGCACACACACACCCGATCACCCCCAGCCGAAATCCCTCACTCACTCACTCACACACACACACACACACACACACACACACACACGCTATCCCCCAAGCCGAAATCCCTCACTCACACACACACACACACACACACACACAACCGATCCCCCCCAGCCAAAATCCCTCACTCACACACACACACACACACACACACACCCGATCACCCCTCAGCCAAAACCCCTCACTCACACACACACACACACACACACACACACACACACACCCCCGACCACTCCCCCTCCCCAGCCGAAACCCCTCACTCACACAAACACTGCCGACCACTCCCCACCCCCCCCCCACCCCCCACCCACCCGAAACCGCTCACTCACAGACACACACCCGATCCCCACCAGCCAACAAACCCAACCACTCCCCCTCCTCAGCCGAAACCCCTCACTCACACACACACACACACACACACCCGACCCCCCCAGCCAAAACCCCTCACTCACACACACACACACACACCCGACCCCCCCCCAGCCAAAACCCCTCACTCACACACACACACACACACACACACACACAGACACCGACACCGACACCGACACCGACACCGACACCGACACCGACACCGACACCGACACCGACACCGACACCGACACCGACACCGACACCGACACCGACACAGACACAGACACAGACACAGACACAGACACAGACACAGACACACACACACAATACCCCCCAGCCAAAACCCCTCACTCACACAAACACCCCCGACCTCCCCCGCAGCTAAAACCCCTCATTCACACAAACACCGCCGACCACCCCCCTAGACAGCCGAGATCCCCCACTCACAGAAACACCCCCGACGACTCCCCCTCCCCAGCCGAAACCCCTCACTCACACAAACACCCCCGATCACCTCTCAAGCCAAAACCCCTCACTCACACAAACACCCCCGACCACTCCCCCTCCCCAGCCGACATCCGCCACTCACACAAACACCCCCGACCACTCCCCCTCCCCAGCCGACATCCGCCACTCACACAAACACCCCCGACCACTCCCCCTCCCCAGCCGAAACCCCTCACTGACACAAATACCCCCGACCACCCCCCAAGTCAAAACCCCTCACTCACACAAACACCCCCGACCACTCCCCCTCCCCAGCCGACATCCGCCACTCACACAAACACCCCCGACCACTCCCCCTCCCCAGCCAAAACCCCTCACTCACACAAACGCACCAGGCCACACACCCCAGCCAAAACCCCTCACTCACACACATACACCCGACCATTCCCCCTCCCCAGCCGAAACCCCTCACTCTCTCACACACACACACACCCGATCCCCCCCCAGCCGAAACCCCTCACTCACACACACACACACACACCCGACCCCCTCCCCAGCCAAAACCCCTCACTCACACACCCGACCCCCCCAGCCAAAACCCCTCACGCGCGCACACACACACCCGATCACCCCCAGCCGAAATCCCTCACTCACTCACTCACACACACACACACACACACACACACACGCTATCCCCCAAGCCGAAATCCCTCACTCACACACACACACACACACACACACAACCGATCCCCCCCAGCCAAAATCCCTCACTCACACACACACACACACACACACACACACACACACACACACACACACACACACACACACACCCCCGACCACTCCCCCTCCCCAGCCGAAACCCCTCACTCACACACACACACACACACCCGACCCCCCCCCAGCCAAAACCCCTCACTCACACACACACACACACACACACAGACACAGACACAGACACAGACACAGACACAGACACAGACACACACACAGACACACACACACGATACCCCCCAGCCAAAACCCCTCACTCACACAAACACCCCCGACCTCCCCCGCAGCTAAAACCCCTCATTCACACAAACACCGCCGACCACCCCCCTAGACAGCCGAGATCCCCCACTCACAGAAACAGCCCCGACGACTCCCCCTCCCCAGCCGAAACCCCTCACTCACACAAACACCCCCGATCACCTCTCAAGCCAAAACCCCTCACTCACACAAACACCCCCGACCACTCCCCCTCCCCAGCCGACATCCGCCACTCACACAAACACCCCCGACCACTCCCCCTCCCCAGCCGACATCCGCCACTCACACAAACACCCCCGACCACTCCCCCTCCCCAGCCGAAACCCCTCACTGACACAAATACCCCCGACCACCCCCCAAGTCAAAACCCCTCACTCACACAAACACCCCCGACCACCCCCCTCCCCAGCCAAAACCCCTCGCTCACACAAACACCCCCGACCGCTCCACCTCCCCAGCCAAAACCCCTCACTCACACTAATACCCCCGACCACTCCCCCTCCCCAGCCGAGATCCCCCACTCACAGAAACACCCCCGACGACTCCCCCTCCCCAGCCGAAACCCCTCACTCACACAAACACCCCCGATCACCCCTCAAGCCAAAACCCCTCACTCACACAAACAACCCCGACCACCCCCCTCCCCAGCCGAAACCCCTCACTCACACAAACACCCCCGACCACTCCCCCTCCCCAGCCGAAACCCCTCACTGACACAAATACCCCCGACCACCCCCCAAGTCAAAACCCCTCACTCACACACACACACCCGACCCTCCCCCCCCCCCCCCAGCCGAAACCCCATCACTCTCACACACACGCACACGATTCCCCCAGCCAAAACGCCTCATCACACACAGACACCCGACCCGCCCAGCCAAAATCCCACACTCACACTCACACACACCCGATCCCCCCCGGCCAAAACCCCTCACTCACACACATACACGCGACCACTTCCCCTCCCGAGCCGAAACCCCTCACTCACACAAACACCCCTGACCAACCCCCCCAGACTAAACCCCTCACTCACACAAACACCCCCAACCACTCCCCCTCTCCAGCCAAAACCCCTCACACACACACACACCCGACCCCCCCCCAGCCAAAACCCCTCACTCACACAAACACCCCCGACCACTCCCCCTCTCCAGCCAAAACCCCTCACTGATACACACACACCTGACCCCCCCCCGCCAAAACCCCTCACTCACAGAAACACCCCCAAACCCCACCCCAGCCAAAACTTCTCATTCACACAAACGCACCAGACCACACACCCCAGCCAAAACCCCTCACTCACACACACACACACACACACCCGACCCCCCCCAGCCAAAACCACTCACTCACTCACACACACACACACATACACACACACACCCGATCCCCCCCAACCAAAACCCCTCACTCACACACACACACACACACACACACCCGATCCCCCCCAGCCAAAACCCCTCAGTCAAACACACACCCGATCCCCCCCAGCCAAAACCCCTCACTCACACACACACACCCGACCACTCCCCCTCCCCAGCCGAAACCACTCACTCAAAGAACAAACAAAGAACAAAGAAATGTACAGCACAGGAACAGGCCCTTCGGCCCTCCAAGCCCGTGCCGACCATACTGCCCGACTAAACTACAATCTTCTACTCTTCCTGTGGCCGTATCCTTCTATTCCCATCCTATTCATATATTTGTCAAGATGCCCCTTAAATGTCCCTATCGTCCCTGCTTCCACCACCTCCTCCGGTAGCGAGTTCCAGGCACCCACTACCCTCTGTGTAAAAAAACTTGCCTCGTACATCTACTTTAAACCTTGCCCCTCTCACCTTAAACCTATGCCCCCTAGTAATTGACCCCTCTACCCTGGGGAAAAGCCTCTGACTATCCACTCTGTCTATGCCCCTCATAATTTTGTATACCTCTATCAGGTCGCCCCTCAACCTCCTTCGTTCCAGTGAGAACAAACCGAGTTTATTCAATCGCTCCTCATAGCTTATGCCCTCCATACCAGGCAACATTCTGGTAAATCTCTTCTGCACCCTCTCTAAAGCCTCCACATCCTTCTGGTAGTGTGGCGACCAGAATTGAACACTATACTCCAAGTGTGGCCTAACTAAGGTTCTATACAGCTGCAACATGACTTGCCAATTCTTATACTCAATGCCCCGGCCAATGAAGGCAAGCATGCCGTATGCCTTCTTGACTACCTTCTCCACCTGTGTTGCCCCTTTCAATGACCTGTGGACCTGTACTCCTAGATCTCTTTGACTTTCAATACTCTTGAGGGTTCTACCATTCACTGTATATTCCCTACCTGCATTAGCCCTTCCAAAATGCATTACCTCACATTTGTCCGGATTAAACTCCATCTGCCATCTCTCCGCCCAAGTCTCCAGACAATCTAAATCCTGCTGTATCCTCAGACAGTCCTCATCGCTATCCGCAATTCCACCAACCTTTGTGTCGTCTGCAAACTTACTAATCAGACCAGTTACATTTTCCTCCAAATCATTTATATATACTACAATATATATACTACAAGTCACACACACACCCCCGACCGCTCCCCCTCCCCAGCCAACACCCCTCACTCACACTAACACCCCCGACCACTCCCCCTCCCCAGCCGACATCTGCCACTCGGACAAATACACCCGACCACACACCCCAGCCGAAACCCCTCACACACACAAACACCCCCGACCACTCCCCCTCCCCAGCCAAAACCCCTCACTGACACACACACACACACACACACACACACACACTAGCACTCCCACTCCCCAGCCGAAACACTTTACTCACACACAAACACAGACACCCGATCCCCCCCAGCCAAAAGCCCTCACTCACACACACACACCCCCGACCGCTCCCCCTCACCAGCCGAAACCGCTCACTCACACAAACACCCCCGATCACTCCCCCTCCCCAGCCGAGGTACCCCACTCTCACAAACACCCCCGACCTCCCCCGCAGCTAAAATCCCTCACTCACAAACACCCCCGACCACCCCCCCTCCCCAGCCGAGATCCCCCACTCACACAAACACCCCCGACCACTCCCCCTCCCCAGCCGAAACCCCTCACTGACACAAATACCCCCGACCACCCCCCAAGTCAAAACCCCTCCCTCACACAAACACCCCCGATCACTCCCCCTCCCCAGCCGACATCCCCCACTCAGACAAACACACCCGACCACACCCCCCAGCCGAAACCCGTCACACAAACAAACACCCCCGACCATTCACCCTCTCCAGCCAAAACCCCTCACTCACACACACACACACACACACACACACGATCACTTCCCCCTCCCCAGCCGAAACCCCTCACTCACACACAAACACACACCCGATCCCCCCCAGCCGAAACCCCTCACTCACACACACATACTCGATCCCTCCCAGTCGAAACCCCTCACTCACACACACACACCCGACCCTCCTCCCCCCCCCCCCCCCCCCCCCCCCCCCCCCCCCAGCCGAAACCCATCACTCTCACACACACGCACACGATTCCCCCAGCCAAAACCCCTCATCACACACACACACCCGACCCCCCCCCGGCCAAAATCCCACACTCACACTCACACACACACACACACACACACACCCGATCCCCCCAGCCAAAACCCCTCACTCACACACACACCCCCGACCACTCCCCCTCCCCAGCCGAGATCCCTCACTCATACAAACACCCCCGACCACACACCCTCCCCAGCCGAAACCCCTCACTGACACAAATACCCCCGACCACCCCCCAAGTCAAAACCCCTCACTCACACAAACACCCCCGACCACACACCCACCCCAGCCAAAACCCCTCACTCACACAAACAACCCCCCCTCCTCCCCAGCCGAAACCCCTCACTCACACAAACACCCCTGAACAACCCCCCCAGACTAAACCCCTCACTCACACAAACACCCCCGACCACTCCCCCTCCCCAGCCAAAACCCCTCACTCATACACACACACCTGACCCCCCCCCAGCCAAAACCCCTCACTCACAGAAACACCCCGAACCCCACCCCAGCCAAAACTTCTCATTCACACAAACGCACCAGACCCCACACCCCAGCCAAAACCCCTCACACACACACACACACACACACACCCGACCCCCCCCAGCCAAAATCCCTCACTCTCTCACACACACACACACACACACACACACACACACACACACACACACCCGATCCCCCCCAGCCAAAACCCCTCACTCACACACACACACACACACACACACCCGATCCCCCCCAGCCAAAACCCCTCACTCAAACACACACACCCGACCACTCCCCCTCCCCAGCCGAAACCCCTCACTCACACAAACACCCCCGACCACTCCCCCTCCCCAGCCGAAACCACTCACTCACACACACACCCCCGACCGCTCCCCCTCCCCAGCCAAAACCCCTCACTCAGACAAACACACCCGACCACACCCCCCAGCCGAAACCCGTCACACAAACAAACACCCCCGACCATTCACCCTCTCCAGCCAAAACCCCTCACTCACACACACACACACACACACACACACACACGATCACTCCCCCTCCCCAGCCGAAACCCCTCACTCACACACAAACACACACCCGATCCCCCCCAGCCGAAACCCCTCACTCACACACACATACTCGATCCCTCCCAGTCGAAACCCCTCACTCACAGACACACACCCGACCCTCCCCCCCCCCCCAGCCAAAACCCATCACTCTAACACACACGCACACGATTCCCCCAGCCAAAACCCCTCATCACACACACACACCCGACCCCCCCAGCCAAAATCCCACACTCACACTCTCACACACACACACACACACACACACACACACACCCGATCCCCCCCAGCCAAAACCCCTCACTCACACACATACACCCGACCACTCCCCCTCCCCAGCCGAGATCCCTCACTCATACAATCACCCCCGACCACACACCCTCCCGAGCCGAAACCCCTCACTCATACAAACACCCCCGACCACACACCCACCCCAGCCAAAACCCCTCACTCACACAAACAACCCCCCTCCTCCCCAGCCGAAACCCCTCACTCACACAAACACCCCTGACCAACCCCCCCAGACTAAACCCCTCACTCACACAAACACCCCCGAACCCCACCCCAGCCAAAACCCCTCACTCATACACACACACACACCCGACCCCCCCAGCCAAAACCCCTCACTCACTCACACACACACACACCCGACCCCCCCCCAGCCAAAACCCCTCACTCACACACACACACACACACACACCCGACCCCCCCCAGCCAAAACCCCTCACTCACTCACACACACACACACCCGACCCCCCCCAGCCAAAACCCCTCACTCACTCACACACACACACACACACACACACACACACACACACACACACACACACACCCGATCCCCCCCAGCCAAAACCCCTCAGTCACACACACACACACACCCACCCGATCCCCCCCAGCCAAAACCACTCATTCACACACACACCCCCGACCGCTCCCCCTCCCCAGCCAAAACCCCTCACTCACACTAACAACCCCGACCACTCCCCCTCCCCAGCCGAGATCCCCCACTCACACAAACACCCCCGACGACTCCCCCTCCCCAGCCGAAACCCCTCACTCACACAAACACCCCCGATCACCCCTCAAGCCAAAACCCCTCACTCACACAAACAACCCCGACCACCCCCCTCCCCAGCCGAAACCCCTCACTCACACAAACACTCCCGACCACTCCCCCTCCCCAGCCGACATCCGCCACTCGGACAAACACACCCGACCACACACCCCAGCCGAAACCCCTCACACACACAAACACCCCCGCCCACTCCCCCTCCCCAGCCTAAACCCCTCACTGACACACACACACACACACACACACACACACACACACACGATCACTCCCACTCCCCAGCCGAAACACCTCACTCACACACAAACACACACACCCGATCCCCCCCCAGCCGAAACCCCTCACTCACACACACACACACTCGATCCCTCCCATTCGAGACCCCTCACTCACATACACACACACACACACACACACCCGATCCCCCCCCCAGCCAAAACCCCTCATCACACACACACACCGACCCCCCCTGCCAAAACCCCTCACGCACACACACACCCGATCCCCCCTAGCCGAAACCCCTCACTCTCACACACACACACACCAGATCCCCCCCAGCCAAAACCCCTCATCACACACACACCCCCGACCCCCCAACCCAGCCAAAATCCCTCACTCTCACACACACACACACACACACACCCGATCACCCCAGCCAAAACCCCTCACTCACACACACACACCCGACCACTCCCCCTCCCCAGCCGAGATCCCCCATTCAGACAAACACACCCGACCCCACCCCAGCCGAAAACCCTCACTCATAAACACCCGACCCTCCCCAGCCGAAACCCCTCACTCACACACACACACACACACCCGATCCCCCCCCAGCCGAAACTACTCACTGACTACCACACACCCGACGCCCCCCCCCCAGCCGAAACAACTCACACACACACACCCGATCCCCCCCCCAGCCAAAACCCCTCACACACACACACACACACACACCCGACCCCCCCCAGCCAAAATCCCTCACTCTCTCACACACACACACACACACACACACACACACACACACCCGATCCCCCCCAGCCAAAACCCCTCACTCACACACACACACACACACACACACACACCCGATCCCCCCCAGCCAAAACCCCTCACTCAAACACACACACCCGACCACTCCCCCTCCCCAGCCGAAACCCCTCACTCACACAAACACCCCCGACCACTCCCCCTCCCCAGCCGAAACCACTCACTCACACACACACACCCCCGACCGCTCCCCCTCCCCAGCCAAAACCCCTCACTCAGACAAACACACCCGACCACACCCCCCAGCCGAAACCCGTCACACAAACAAACACCCCCGACCATTCACCCTCTCCAGCCAAAACCCCTCACTCACACACACACACACACACACACACACACACGATCACTCCCCCTCCCCAGCCGAAACCCCTCACTCACACACAAACACACACCCGATCCCCCCCAGCCGAAACCCCTCACTCACACACACATACTCGATCCCTCCCAGTCGAAACCCCTCACTCACACACACACACCCGACCCTCCCCCCCCCCCCCCCAGCCAAAACCCATCACTCTAACACACACGCACACGATTCCCCCAGCCAAAACCCCTCATCACACACACACACCCGACCCCCCCAGCCAAAATCCCACACTCACACTCTCACACACACACACACACACACACACACACACCCGATCCCCCCCAGCCAAAACCCCTCACTCACACACATACACCCGACCACTCCCCCTCCCCAGCCGAGATCCCTCACTCATACAATCACCCCCGACCACACACCCTCCCGAGCCGAAACCCCTCACTCATACAAACACCCCCGACCACACACCCACCCCAGCCAAAACCCCTCACTCACACAAACAACCCCCCTCCTCCCCAGCCGAAACCCCTCACTCACACAAACACCCCTGACCAACCCCCCCAGACTAAACCCCTCACTCACACAAACACCCCCGAACCCCACCCCAGCCAAAACCCCTCACTCATACACACACACACACCCGACCCCCCCCAGTCAAAACCCCTCACTCACTCACACACACACACACCCGACCCCCCCCAGCCAAAACCCCTCACTCACTCACACACACACACACACACACACACACACACACACACCCGATCCCCCCCAGCCAAAACCCCTCAGTCACACACACACACACACACACCCGATCCCCCCCAGCCAAAACCACTCATTCACACACACACCCCCGACCGCTCCCCCTCCCCAGCCAAAACCCCTCACTCACACTAACAACCCCGACCACTCCCCCTCCCCAGCCGAGATCCCCCACTCACACAAACACCCCCGACGACTCCCCCTCCCCAGCCGAAACCCCTCACTCACACAAACACCCCCGATCACCCCTCAAGCCAAAACCCCTCACTCACACAAACAACCCCGACCACCCCCCTCCCCAGCCGAAACCCCTCACTCACACAAACACTCCCGACCACTCCCCCTCCCCAGCCGACATCCGCCACTCGGACAAACACACCCGACCACACACCCCAGCCGAAACCCCTCACACACACAAACACCCCCGCCCACTCCCCCTCCCCAGCCTAAACCCCTCACTGACACACACACACACACACACACACACACACACACACACACACACACACGATCACTCCCACTCCCCAGCCGAAACACCTCACTCACACACACACACACTCGATCCCTCCCATTCGAGACCCCTCACTCACATACACACACACACACACACACACCCGATCCCCCCCCCAGCCAAAACCCCTCATCACACACACACACCGACCCCCCCTGCCAAAACCCCTCACGCACACACACACCCGATCCCCCCTAGCCGAAACCCCTCACTCTCACACACACACACACCAGATCCCCCCCAGCCAAAACCCCTCATCACACACACACCCCCGACCCCCCAACCCAGCCAAAATCCCTCACTCTCACACACACACACACACACACACCCGATCACCCCAGCCAAAACCCCTCACTCACACACACACACCCGACCACTCCCCCTCCCCAGCCGAGATCCCCCATTCAGACAAACACACCCGACCCCACCCCAGCCGAAAACCCTCACTCATAAACACCCGACCCTCCCCAGCCGAAACCCCTCACTCACACACACACACACACACCCGATCCCCCCCCAGCCGAAACTACTCACTGACTACCACACACCCGACGCCCCCCCCCAGCCGAAACAACTCACACACACACACCCGATCTCCCCCCCCAGCCAAAACCCCTCACTCAAACACACACACACCCGATTTCCCCCCAGCCGAAACCCCTCTCTCACACACACACACACACGATCCTCCCCTAACCAAAACCCCTCACTCACACACATACACACACACACACACACACCCGATCACCCCCAGCCAAAACCCCCCACTCACACACACATACACCCGATCGCCCCCAGCCAAAACCCCTCACTCACACACACACCCGATCCCCCCCCGAGCCAAACCCCTCGCTCACAGACACACACACCCGATCACCCCCAGCCAAAACACCTCACTCACACACACACACACACCCGACCACTCCCCCTCCCCAGCCGAGATGCCCCACTCAGGCAAACACACCCGACCACACCCCCCAGCCGAAACCCCTCACTCATACAAACACCCCCGACCACGCCCCCAGCCAAAACCCCTCACTCACACAAACACCCCCGACCACTCCCCCTCCCCAGCCGAGATCCCCCACTCAGACAAACACACCCGACCACACCCCCCAGCCAAAATCCCTCACTCACACAAACACCCCCGACCACCCCCCCAGACAAATCCCCTCACTCACACAAACACTCCTTACCACTCCCCCCCCCCCCCCCACTTAAACCCCTAACTCACACAAACAACCCCCCCTCCTCCCCAGACTAAACCCCTCACTCACACAAACAACCTCCCCCTCCTCCCCAGCCGAAACCCCTCACTCACACAAACATCCCCGACCACTCCTCCTCCCCAGCCGAGATCCCCCACTCACAAAACACCCCTGACCATTCCTCCTCCCCAGCCGAAGCCCCTCACTCACACAAACACCCTCGACCACTCCCCCTCCCCAGCCGAAACCCCTCACTCACACAAACACCCTCGACCACTCCCCCTCCCCAGCCGAAGCCCCTCACTCACACAAACACCCCCGACCACACACCCTCCCCAGCCGAAACCCCTCACACATACAAACACCCCCGACCACACACCCTCCCCAGCCGAAACCCCTCACTCACACAAACAACCCCCCTCCTCCCCAGACTAACCCCCTCACTCACACAAACAACCCCCCCTCCTCCCCATCCGAAACCCCTCACTCACACAAACACCCCTGACCAGCCCCCCCAGACTAAACTCCCACTCACACAAACACCCCTGACCACTCCCCCTCCTCAGCCGAAACCACTCACTCACACAAACACCCCTGACCACTCCCCCTCCCCAGCAGAAACCCCTCACTCACACAAACACCCAGAAACACCCCATTAAGGGGCTGTTTAGCACAGGGCTAAATCGCTGGCTTTGAAAGCAGACCAAGGCAGGCCAGCAGCATGGTTCAATTTCCGTAACAGCCTCCCCGAATAGGCGTCGGAATGTGGTGACTAGGGGCTTTTCACAGTAACTTTATTTGAAGCCTACTTGTGACAATAAGCGATTTTCATTTCATTTCATTTCATTTCACTCCCCAGCCGAAACCCCTCACTCGCACAAAAACTCCCAACCACCCCCTCCCCCTCCCCAGCCGAGATCCCCCACTCACACAAACACCCACGACCACCACCTGACTCAGCCTGACTAGCCCCCACAACTCGGCTCCTCCCCTTGATCCCCCCAACTCCCACAGTGCCTGTAAAATTGCTGGTTTGTATTGAAATGGTGACAAAAGACTAACAGCTTTTTAAAAAATAGTTCTATTGACATTTTTCAGTTTTTACAGAATAACGACTTAACTTATAGTGCACCTGGCATTTACATGGTGTCACGTTTCTTATTTACAAATGTTTACATACATTATCTCCGTCTGCCCCCTCCCGCTTCCCCCTCCTCCTCATTGGTAATTTGGTTCTTCGCTGGCACAAACTCTTGCCCTGGGTATCATACGACTGTGCTCCGCTTCTGGCTTCTGCGGTTTTAGTTTTAATTGTTGTCTTGGTGGGCTCAGGGGGTTGGGGAGAGGGCTTGCTGCACCTTCCCCTCCTCCCTTTTTCTCCCATGTTTCTCTCTGCGACTCCCTTGGGTTCCCTCCTCCCCTTTTCTCCCCTACACCCTCTGCTCCTCTCAATTATGTGTGTTCTTATCTGCCCTCCTCAGTCCCCCTTCCCCTCTGTCCTAGCCACTGTTAGCTTTGAACGGGACCTGGAACAGGCTGATGAATTGTCCCCAAGCTTTGTGGAAGCCCTCGTCCGACCCTCAGATGGTGCATTTGATCTCCTCCAGGTGGAGAAATTCCGATAGGTCTGTCATAATATACACCCATATATCATGGTGCAGACTGTTGCTGATTTTGCCTTAGTTCAATTGCTCTGTTTTATTACCTTTGCTCTCGAGTCGCCAGGTATCTTTATGATACCGCCACGAGGTTCAAGTCCGAGTAATGATCAATAATCCAATACACCGATTAGTAAGATTTAAATCAAAGCACGTTTATTATACACAGTAATCACTACTCATGCATAAATTCTACACCTAAGCTACTTCTACAACTAACAGGCCTATACTTAACTTTGGACTGGCCCACCAGGTCAGGGGAACAAATGGCCTTTCGTTCGGGTTCTGAGTCTGCGGGATTCGAAGTTGGTACGGATTGGTAGCTAGGAGCGCCTATCTCGTAGCGAGCGTTGAATTAAGACTTACGATTTCGATCTTCACTGCTCCGGTCACGGTCAATGTTGGTTCGTTGTTGCTGGGTGACCCAGGCAGGAAGAAGAGAGTGAAGAAAGTGAAGAGGTGGAGAAGAAGAGAGCGATTTGAACTTGGGGCTCAATTCTTATAGTCCCCAGGGGCTTCCCGCCTTTCAGGGCGGACCCTGTACCTGGTCCCAAGTGATTGGACTTTGTCCCAATCACTTGGTTCGATTTTCTCCAATGCTGGAGCGGTTCCCTGATCGATGGGCGGTCTTGAGGTGCTCGTTCACCTCCTTTTGTGTAGGCTTCTGCTGGCGCCGAAGAGTCTGGTTCTGCTTTGTGTGTCTAAATGTTGCTTATTGTTCCCGGGGATTGCTCATTAGTATGCAGATGGCTGTTGTTTTGTTATGCTGATGGTTGCTGGTATCGATCTTGTCTGGCCTTTCCAGAGGTAAATACACAGCCAACCTGCAGCTGCTGTTTTTTGTCTTGTTGGCTGACCTTCCCATCAGCCTTTGCCATTCGCCATTTTGAATCGGGAGTTGCCCATTTTAAGTGGCTACAAGACACACACTGATGGACACACAGTGGGACCAATCAACATACACAACACCGCAGCCAATCACCAGTGAGAGCACATGCACTATAAAGACAGGGGGCATCAGAGTTCCCGCTCATTCGAGTAGCAGCTAGCTAGGAGCACAGAGCTTACAGCCTGCAACACAGACATTCACCATGTGCTGAGTGCATCAACTGGTTAGGACAAGGCAAAGGTCTTTAGTTAAAGCTAGTATCGTATTTACCCACAGTTCAAGTATGTTTAAATAGTTCACCTTTTAATAAAATAGTGTTGCACTACTTCAAGTGTTGGCGAGCTGTATGTGATCCAGAACACCCAACACATCAAGGTCTGCCAGCCAGTCTGCAGCTGTGGGTGGTGATGCTGATCGTCAGCCGGATTAACAACATTACCGTTTTCTTACAGTTCTTTAGCAGCTCTTCCATGCTGAGGGTATGGTCATGCCGAGGAGAACTGCCGAGCTCCCAACACAGCAGTTCCTGTGTACAGGTCATCACAATATCCACATGAACACACATGTTTCCAATTCTGATCAGAAGATCTGGGCCATGTCTTTTCATTCAACAATATAATTTGGCAAATAGAAATAAGGAGACACTTCTTCAATTGAGATTTGGGTGTTTGGGGAACCATGCAGCACAATAGTTGTTTTCGGATGCGTCACTCAGTTTTTCAGGCAGAAAATGTTTCAAATGTTCAATGTCTCTAATTCTCCAAGATTGCTTAAAATAAATTACCCATGCATCTGAGCAGTATGCATGTCAATTAGTCAAAATAAATTTGTGGTGCACGCCTTCAACCTAAAGATTTCACAACCAAACACTTTCTTGAAAACACAAAGAGGTGGATTCGCCGTTCCTGAGACTTGGGCCGGGATTCTCCGCCAGGGTGATTCTCCACCAGGGTGATTCTCCGCCAGGGTGATTCTCCGTTATAGAACATATAGAACATAGAACAATACAGCGCAGTACAGGCCCTTCGGCCCACGATGTTGCGCCGAAACAAAAGCCATCTAACCTACACTATGCCATTATCATCCATATGTTTATCCAATAAACTTTTAAATGCCCTCCATGTTGGCGAGTTCACTACTGTAGCAGGTAGGGCATTCCACGGCCTCACTACTCTTTGCGTAACGAACCTACCTCTGACCTCTGTCCTATATCTATTACCCCTCAGTTTAAAGCTATGTCCCCTCGTGCTAGCCATTTCCATCCGCGGGAGAAGGCTCTCACTGTCTACCCTATCTAACCCCCTGATCATTTTGTATGCCTCTATTAAGTCTCCTCTTAACCTTCTTCTCTCCAACGAAAACAACCTCAAGTCCATCAGCCTTTCCTCATAAGATTTTCCCTCCATACCAGGCAACATCCTGGTAAATCTCCTCTGCACCCGCTCCAAAGCCTCCACGTCCTTCCTATAATGCGGTGATCAGAACTGTACGCAATACTCCAAATGCGGCCGTACCAGAGTTTTGTACAGCTGCAACATGACCTCCTGACTCCGGAACTCAATCCCTCTACCAATAAAGGCCTACACTCCATAGGCCTTCTTCACAACCCTATCAACCTGGGTGGCAACTTTCAGGGATCTATGTACATGGACACCTAGATCCCTCTGCTCATCCACACTTTCAATAACTTTTCCATTAGCCAAATATTCCACATTCCTGTTTTTCCTTCCAAAGTGAATCACCTCACACTTCTCTACATTAAACTCCATTTGCCACCTCTCAGCTCAGCTCTGCAGCTTATCTATATCCCTCTGTAACCTGCTACATCCTTCCACACTGTCGACAACACCACTGACTTTAGTGTCGTCTGCAAATTTACTCACCCACCCTTCTGCGCCCTCCTCTAGGTCATTGATAAAAATGACAACAGCAACGGCCCCAGAACAGATCCTTGTGGTACTCCACTTGTGACTGAACTCCATTCTGAACATTTCCCATCAACCACCACCCTCTGTCTTCTTTCAGCTAGCCAATTTCTGATCCACATCTCTAAATCACCCTCAATCCCCAGCTTCTGTATTTTCTGCAATAGCCTACCGTGGGGAACCTTATCAAATGCTTTACTGAAATCCATATGCACCACATATGTCAGCGCCCGGGGGTGTCCCGACGGCGTGGGGCCGCCCCACAAATGGAAACCCCATTGACCGGCCGGCGTAACGGAGAATCCCGCCGGCGGGTCAGAGCAGAAATGTGGCGCGGCGGGGTGAGAATCCCGCCCTAAGTGACCCTGGGACAGGATTCAGGATTTCCACGACAGCAAAACTGGCGCCACACCTGGACCGATTCAGTGACCATTAAAAGGGGCTCGCACCAGCGCCACATGGAACACAATCAATTCCAATGAGAAACGGTGCCGGATTCGCCGGATTCGCGATTGTCACTTAGGAGGCTGACAAGCTGTAGCTGCATATACACACATCATTACCCACACACACCAGCCCAGCCAACAAGATGGCAGCAAGGAGAGTGCCCCAAGATTTTCCAACGCCAAGCGGTGACCCTCCTGGACGCAGTGGAGGAAAGGCAGTTGATCCCACATGCCCCCCTATATCTGCACCCCTGGCCCCATCAGTGTCCAGCACTTTGGGGGCCTCTAGCCCTAGTGCTCATCCCTGATGCCAGGGGTACCATCCGGCGCAGGAAGGAGGCTGCCAGTCGGCGCCATTCTCCGTGCCTGGGCAGCTGCAGGTGGCAGAGGCGGTGAGCGCCATGAACAACATCATCCGGACCGGCCTGCAGTGCCTGAAAAAACTGCACAGCTTCCTCAGGGCAGCCAGGGTGAGTAGGCACCGCTGTGCGCCTGGCACTAACCCCCCCCCCCCACCCCCCCCCCCCCCCACACACACACTCATAATACGACCTCCCCCAACCACCCGGAGACGGCCGAACCCCCACCCTGCACCACATGTCGGCACCCACACCAGCCACCATGGCTGGGTGCCCTGCCACTGGAGCCACCAGCTACCCACCCCCTGGGCTATATGCATCAGACTGTCTAACACTGTTGTTTTCTGTTCCCCCTCCCTCCTCAGGGGAAGGCTGCCCATACAAAGGGCCTGTTCTGTGCTGTATTTTTCCATGTTCTATGTTCTATACCCCGGAAGTGGGAGAAGACTGGAGGGGGGCCATCGAACCTGCAGCCCCTCACCGTGGCAGAGCAGAGAGCACTGAACATGGTCGGCGGGCCTGGAGGAAAGGGAGGTCGCCGGGGTGGAGATCGGACGGGGGCAAGGAAGTGAGACTCTTCTTAGTTGCGGTTCCCCATGACACATGTGTCAACCCCTCCCCTCAACACAACCCCCACACCACCCTCACACTCACCCCAACCTTCACCTCCACACCACTGTTACCCCTTGTGGTAGTCTGTGTTAGAAGGATTACGGTACCTAGTAATGCCGGAATACCATTGGTGGAGAATGTACTTGTTCCATTGGATAAGCTTGCATGTTAGCTCCGCCTTGCAAGGCGGGGTATAAGATCCCGTGCTGCCCCAGCAGCTTCCTTCTGAACCTGCGCTGCTGGGGGAAACATCTAGCGTATTAAAGCCTTCAATTGTCTCCAATCTCGCTTCTGAGGTTATTGATTGTGCATCACCCCTACACTCCTTGGCACCTCCTCCTCCTCGGCCGGTTGGGCAGCCGGCTCTCCAACCTGTCTGCTACCTTTTGTTCCTCTGGGGCACGCTCCGCTGCTGCGGTTTCCTCCTCCTCGAGCAGCTCCAGCTCGTACAGCCGCAGGGCATCCCCCAGGGCTGCGGTGACTAGCAGGAAGGCCACCATTGCCGGTTGAATTCCAATATCCAATGTCTGCAGGAGGTGAAAGGCCGACATGTTTGTATGTTTTGTAACCCCCGTGACCAACTGGGTCCAACGGGCTACATGGTGGCCCCAGTTGGCACCATTGGCTCTGCCCCCACATGCCCCCCTATATCTGCACCCCTGGCCCCATCAGTGTCCAGCACTTTGGGGGCCTCTAGCCCTAGTGCTCATCCCTGATGCCAGGGGTACCATCTGCTGGCACCGACCTTGCCAGCGATAACCTCCGTAGTCCCCAGCCGGAGCTCCCATAGGGGCTACAGTGGGCGCCCTTGAGTGGACCACCTGATGCCCCGGCAGCAAGTGGCGGGTCGGGTCAGATGCCAATGTCCGGCCTGGCAGTCCACAGTTGCGCATCTCTGTGTCCTACCACCTCTCTCTCCCTCATCAGTCACAACGCCAATTTCATGGGGCGAAATTCTCCATTATCGGCGGAAAGTCCGCCGATCGGCGCAAAAAACGGCGCAAATCCCACTTGCGTCACGTCATAAAAATGGGCCGATAGTCTGCGGCCCGAAATGGGCTAGCAGCGACGTAACGGGATCCGCGCTTGTGCAGTGGTTCACGCCGTGCAGCGTCATACGCGCTGCACGGCGTGACGGCTCATAAGGCTCCCCCCCACCCGACCGCAACAGCCGACTTGATGGCTGGCCGTCGCTCAGCCCCGAGGTTCGAGTCACGCGATGTGGAGGCGCTCCTGGACGCGGTGGAGCAGAGGAGGGACGCCCTGTATCCCGGGCACGGCCGCAGAGTTGCCCCACGCCACAGCCGGCGTCTGTGGAGGGAGGTGGCAGAGGCCGTCACCGCTGTGGCCCTAACACCACGGACAGGCACCCAGTGCCACAAGAAGGTGAACGACCTCGTCAGAGCAGGCAGGGTGAGCCTCCCCCATATCCCCCATATCCCCCCTCCCCCAAATCCCCCCCTCCCCCATATCCCCCCTCCCCCATATCCCCCATATCCCCCCTCCCCCATATCCCCCCTCCCCCATATCCCCCTCCCCCATATCCCCCCTCCCCCATATCCCCCTGCCCCATATCCCCCATACCCCCCCTCCCCCATATCCCCCATATCCCCCATATCCCCCCTCCCCCATATCCCCCATATTCCCCCCTCCCCCATATCCCCCCCATATCCCCCATGTTCCCCCCTCCCCCATATCCCCCCCTCCCCCATATCCCCCATGTTCCCCCCTCCCCCATATCCCCCCCTCCCCCATATCCCCCATATCCCCCCCTCCCCCATATCCCCAAGTGAATCCAGCCCTAACCTTAACCTCTGCAATGCACGCGCAACCGATGGCGTGCATTCATATACCTGCCTAACACTGTTGCCTTTTACCCCTGCCACCCCCCCCCCCCCCCCCCAGGAGAAGCGCGCACACAACAATAGGGAGCATGTGAGGACTGGAGGAGGGCCCGCTGATGAGAGGCCACTGACCGTACACGAGGAAAGGGCCCTGGAACTGGCTGGCGGACCTGAGGACCGGGAGGTTGCTGATGCAGAGGTCGGGGCCCCACGAGCAAGTGAGCCACCAACAGCCCGTCCCCATATCCCCCCTCCCCTATATCCCCCTCCCCCGTATCACCTGATCACTGCCTGATGTCTAACCATGCATGCTTCATTGTGTATCGCAGGACCAAACGTCCAGGCACCCATCCCCGCAGATGCACACCGCCCGCAGGATGCCCCTCGGAGACCACAGGAGACGGAGAGACCCGAACCCTCCAGCATGCGACGCCCGCAGGATGCCCCTCGGAGACCACGGGAGACGGAGAGACCTGAACCCTCCAGCATGCGACGCCCGCAGGATGCCCCTCGGAGACCACGGGAGACGGAGAGACCCGGACCCTCCAGCATGCGACGCCCGCAGGATGCCCCTCGCACACCACGGGAGACGGAGAGACCTGGAGCAACAGGGAGACGACACCCCCGTCACGTGCGGGAGCGACCACCCAGCGATGAGGGGGGCAGCCACAGGCCCCCGTCACATCCGAGCCAGGACACCACTACCCAGGACACTACTATCCAGGACACCCCTACCCGGGACACCACTACCCAGGACACCCCTACCCGGGACACCACTACCCGGGACAGCACTACCCGGGACAGCACTACCCGGGACAGCACTACCCAGGACACCCCTACCCGGGAAGACGAAATACCGGACAGTGACTCAGAGTGGATGGGTGGAGACGAACCCCCACCCCAAAGTGCCATGGACTCAGAGTGGGACGAAGAGCACGACACAACGCCACTGCTGTCACCAACACCCTCCACCATCGCAGAAACACTCACCACGGTTGGGCACTTTAGTGATGAGGCGTCTGGTACACTCACTGGTGCGCACAACACAGCCGTCCCGGTACAGCAGGTGGAGGTAGGAGCAGCAGAGGGACCGGGCGGTCGGAGGGCAGCCCAGGCCAAGCGAACATCTGCCGCCCAGATGGATCCCGGGTTCCTGCAGTTACCACACCCACACATAGATCCGATGCAACCACCGACACGGAGACGAGCGAATAGGGTGACGGGTGGCTTGCGGCGGCTGCGGTCGCAGGTGGAGGAGTCCACCCGCGTCCAGGAGCTGGGAGTGGTCCCGGTCATGCGTGCCACCCAGGCTGACACCGCACGGGTGGCGTCCGCGGTGGAGGCAATGGGTGCGACGGTGTCAGACATGGGGAACGGTTTGCGAGGCCTGGGGCCTTCCGTGCAGGCGGCGTCTGTGGCCCAGGAAATGGCTGCCCTCTCACAGGAGGCCATGAGCCAGTGCCAGCGCCAGATGGCAGAGGCGCTCAACGCCATAGCCCAGTCTCAGCAGGCCATGGCCCAGTCTCAGCAGGCCATGGCCCAGTCTCAGCAGGCCATGGCCCAGTCTCAGCAGGCCATGGCCCAGTCTCTGCAGGCCATGGCCCAGTCTCTGCAGGCCATGGCCCAGTCTCAGCAGGCCATCGCTGAGGGCATCGGCGCCAGTGGCCATGTGCGAGCTGGCGTCGCACTGTCGCAGACAGGGTTCGACAACCCCCTGGGCTCCATGGCTGCAAACCTGCAGACCCCTGTCGATACCAGCACGGGCCTCCAGGACTGGCAGCGCCAGATGTCGGGGGCGCGTCGGATGGCCAGTCCGTTCGCATCCCCCACCCATGTCGAGGCCTGGGGGCTATCGGGCACCCCGAGGGAGGAGGAGGTGGTGTGGTCCATCCCGGCTCCCTCTGTAGGGGAGGTCCCGGTACACCGCGACACCTCTGACTCCCCCCCCCTTCCGTCCCAGGTGCATCGGGGGGGCAACGGGCAGGACAGGCTGGCAGCTCGCCATCCCAGTCGCCCGGGCCGCAGCCTGGCCCATCTAGGCCAGGACGCCCCAGGAAACAGCCGCCAAAGGGACCCAGTGTCTGAGGGCAGGAATCACAGGAGACCACCTCCAGTTCTGCTGTACCGTCTGGGGAACCACGTAGACGTAATCAAAGGGCCCGTAAGGCCAAACAATTAGACACTGAGTAAGTTGGCACGGGTGCAGGGCACAGATGAGTTTTAGGGGCGAGGGCACGTGCATGAACTCCTTTGGTTATTAAAGTCAATGTTACACCTACCGAAGCTGCCTTTGTGCTCTGTCCAAAGTGTGCGGGGGTGTCATGTACGTTGAGCGCAAGTGTGTGTGTGAGGGGTGGTCTTACCTCAGCCCCAGGTGAGTCTGCCCCCTTCCCCCTGGGCCGCCATCAAATCCCCCGGGCAGAGGACGGGACCGTGCGCTGCAGTGTCACAGCCGCATGCAGGGATGGTCCGGGTGGATGGTGGTACTGTGGCCATGGGTCAGACATAGTCCAACGATGTAGAGCCAGGAGCTCATCGGAGGCGGGTTGTCATCATTCTCCATGGCCTGCGATAGACACGCGTCCACCCGCAACTGGGTGAGCCCGGCCCGTTGTGCCGCCGGTGGATCGGCAATTGGGTGTGGGGGTGGTGGTGTGCATGCGGGTGGGGTGTGTGGGGTTGGGGAGGGGGGTGAGGGTGCTGGGTGGGTGGATGGGTGGGGGGTGTGGGTGGTCGGCTGTTGTCATGGTGTGCGGTCTGTGGCCATACTACCCGATTCCCACGCCCATCTAGTCAGTGAAGCGGGCGTCTATCAGTCTGTCCCGTGCCCGCTGGGCCAGCCGGTAATGGTGGACAGCCACCCGCCTGTGTCTACCCCGTCTGCCCTGACCATTGCCCCCATCCCCCTCATCTGGGGAGGACTGGGCCTCTTCCTGCTGCTCCTCCACTCCGCCCTCCTCTGCCTGCGGCACATCGCCCCTCTGCTGGGCTATGTTGTGCAGGACGCAGCACACCACAATGATGCGGCCGACCCTATCTGACCGATACTGGAGGGCGCCCCCAGAGAGGTCCAGGCACCTGAAACGCATCTTCAGCACGCCAAAGCACCTCTCGATCACTCCCCTTGTCGCTACATGGGCATCATTGTAGCGGTTCTCCGTCTCATTGCGTGGCCTCCGTATAGGCGTCATCAGCCACGATCGCAATGGGTAGCCCCTGTCGCCCAGCAACCAGCCCCTCAGCCGGGGATGGCGTCCCTCGTACATGCCGGGGATGGATGACCGCGACAACACGAATGAGTCGTGTACACTGCCTGGGTGACGGGCGCAGACGTGCAGGATCATCATGCGGTGGTCGCAGACCACCTGTACGTTCATTGAATAGGTCCCCTTCCTATTAGTGAACACGGCCCTGTTCTCTGCAGGTGGCCGCACGGCGACGTGCATCCCATCGATCGCGCCCTGGACCATGGGGAACCCGGCAACGGCAGAGAAGCCCACGGCCCGGGCATCTTGGCTGGCCCGGTCCACGGGGAAGCGGATGTAGCGGTGCGCCATGGCATAAAGGGCATTTGTCACTGCCCGGATGCACCGATGCACCGATGTCTGCGATATGCCGGACAGGTCCCCACTCGGTGCCTGGAATGACCCCGTTGCATAAAAGTTCAGGGCCACCGTAACCTTGACGGACACGGGGAGAGGGTGTCCCCCGCCAGTGCCACGCAGTGACAGGTGTGCCAGCAGGTGGCAGATGTGTGCCACGGTTTCCCGGCTCATCCGGAGTCTCCTCCTGCATTCCCGGTCCGTGAGGTCCTGGTATGACTGCCGGGGCTGGTACACACGGGGCGCCCTCGGGTGCCTCCGTTGCCGTGGGGCCGCGACGTCCTCCTCCCCCTCCTCGTCCTGTCGGTCAGGTGTCCCTCCAGCCTGGGCGGCTGCCGCCTGCCCCTCTGCGGCAGCATGCGCTGCCTCTCTGGCACGCTCCTCCTCCTCCTCCTCCTCCTCATCCAGGGCAACATAGACATGAGCGGCTGCCACCACGGCGGCCAACATCGCTGGATGGTCTGAAAACATGACGGCCTGGTGGGGGGGAGGGGAACGACGACATGTCATCATTGCCCATATCCCCTCCTCCCCCCACCCAGGTGGCATGGACCGCATGGGTCCAACTGTTGGAGGCTGGCACCTGGCCAGGTGGACCAACTCATTTGCCCTCCCATCACCCACCCCGGCACGGACCCCAACCCCCAACCTCCACCCCGGCACTGACCCCCCCCAACCTCCACCCCGGCACGGACCCCCTCCCCAACCCCCAACCTCCACCCCGGCACGGACCCCCCCCCCCCAACCTCCACCCCGGCACGGACCCCCCCCCCCCAACCTCCACCCCGGCACGGACCCCCCCCCCCAACCTCCACCCCGGCACGGACCCCCCTCCCGGCACTCCCCCGGAGCCCAGCCTACTCTAACCCCCCCCCCCCCCCCCCCGCCGCACACACACACACACAAGCCGAGACACACCTCTCCTCACACAATCAGTCTGCGGCCACGCCATTTCCTGCCCAGAGCCAACCCCCCAGGCCGTCACTCACCTCCTCGCTGGTCGGCGTGAGCCTGGAGCACCGGGTCACGCCGATGAAAAGGAGGTTTGATTCACGTCGACGTGAACGGTCATCACGTCGACGGGACTTCGGCCCATCCGGAAGGGAGAATATCGGCAGGCCGAAAATCGGCTGCCTTGCGCAGACCCGTGACATTCTCCGACGGCAGCGGCGACATTAACGCCCCGCCGACTTTTCTCCCTTCGGAGACTTCGGCGGGGGCGGGGGCGGGATTCACGGCGGCCAACGGCCATTCTCCGACCCGGCGGGGGGTCGGAGAATGACGCCCATGATTTTTAAAAGTACAGTGAACAGTGCTGTCGGGAACTCGGCACATCATAGAACATAGAACATACAGTGTAGAAGGAGGCCATTTGGCCCGTCAGGTCTACACCAACCCACTTAAGCCCTCACTTCCATCCTATCTCCGTAACCCAATAACCCCTCCTAACCTTTTTGGTCACTAAGGGCAATTTATCATGGCCAATCCACCTAACCTGCATGTCTTTGGACTGTGGGAGGAAACCGGAGCATCCGGAAGAAACCCACGCAGACACAGGGAGAACGTGCAGAGTCCGTACAGACAGTGACCCAGCAGGGAATCGAACCTGGGACCCTAGTGCTGTGAAGCCACTGTGCTACGGTGCTGCCCAAGGGAGCACGGTAGAAAGATGTTTGGCTAAATTTTCCAGTCCTTCCTGCCGGAGGGATCTTCCAGTGCCGCTGATGATGACCCTCCCTTCGCTTTCAGAGGCGGAGAATCGCAAAGGCCCCAGGGAATACTGGGTCAGGCCCGCTAAAGGCTAATGACATGCATGTCTTCTGTACGTGTGTTCTGGAACGCATTGGTGCCGCTGTCAAGGTGACGTATAATTGCGATATTTTTGGGCACTAAGGGATTTTGAAATATTTTGAGGGATAGTGAAGTTGATGTAGAATCATAAAATCCCTACAGTGTCATTCAGCCCATCGGGTCTGCACTGACCCTCTGAAAGACCCTAACCCCACCTAACCTTTTGGACACTTAAGGGGCAATTTAGCATGCCCAATCCATCTAACCTGCAGATCTTTGGACTATGGGACGAAACCGGAGCACAGAGCAAACCTACACAGACACAAGGAGAATGTGCAAATCTCACACAGTCAGTCACTCAAGGCCGGAATCGAACCTGGGTCCCTGGCGCTGTGAGGCATCAGTGCTAACCACTGTGCCACCGCCTTTCATATTGAATGGTCGAGCATGCTCAATGGCCTTTACAGTCTACTCCAGTTTCTACTTCTGACTGTCTTCTTCAGGTGGACTTCACTAAATGGTGAGATTTCCTCTTTTCCGACGGCGAAGGGATGTTCACGTTGTTTTGTGTTGTTCACTGATTGCACCACCAAGGAAGTCATCGCGGGTGCGGGGGGGAGATGGAGGGTCATCATCAGTGGGACTGGAAGATCCGACTGGCAGAAAGAAACAGAAAATCTAGCCCAACACCTTTCTAATAAACTCAACATTGAAATCCATCTAATGACATAAAGTTGCCAGTATTTAACCACGGGTTAGCCCAATAAAAGTGCCAGTGAAAGTTCGAGGTGTAAGACTCGGCTCACTCAATGGGCCGGATGGCCTCCTCCTGTACAAAGAACAAAGAACAAAGAAATGTACAGCACAGGAACAGGCCCTTCGGCCCTCCAAGCCCGTGCCGACCATACTGCCCGACTAAACTACAATCTTCTACACTTCCTGGGTCCGTATCCCTCTATTCCCATCCTATTCATGTATTTGTCAAGATGCCCCTTAAATGTCACTATCGTCCCTGCTTCCACCACCTCCTCCGGTAGCGAGTTCCAGGCACCCACTACCCTCTGCGTAAAAAACTTGCCTCGTACATCTACTCTAAACCTTGCCCCTCTCACCTTAAACCTATGCCCCCTAGTAATTGACCCCTCTACCCTGGGGAAAAGCCTCTGACTATCCACTCTGTCTATGCCCCTCATAATTTTGTAGACCTCTATCAGGTCGCCCCTCAACCTCCTTCGTTCCAGAGAGAACAAACCGAGTTTATTCAATCGCTCCTCATAGCTTATGCCCTCCATACCAGGCAACATTCTGGTAAATCTCTTCTGCACCCTCTCTAAAGCCTCCACATCCTTCTGGTAGTGTGGCGACCAGAATTGAACACTATACTCCAAGTGTGGCCTAACTAAGGTTCTATACAGCTGCAACATGACTTGCCAATTCTTATACTCAATGCCCCGTCCAATGAAGGCAAGCATGCCGTATGCCTTCTTGACTACCTTCTCCACCTGTGTTGCCCCTTTCAATGACCTGTGGACCTGTACTCCTAGATCTCTTTGACTTTCAATACTCTTGAGGGTTCTACCATTTACTGTATATTCCCTACCTGCATTAGCCCTTCCAAAATGCATTACCTCACATTTGTCCGGATTAAACTCCATCTGCCATCTCTCCGCCCAAGTCTCCAGACAATCTAAATCCTGCTGTATCCTCAGACAGTCCTAATCGCTATCCGCAATTCCACCAACCTTTGTGTCGTCTGCAAACTTACTAATCAGACCAGTTACATTTTCCTCCAAATCATTTATATATACTACAAACAGCAAAGGTCCCAGCACTGATCCCTGTGGAACACCACTGGTCACAGCCCTCCAATTAGAAAAGCATCCCTCCATTGCTACCCTCTGCCTTCTATGGCCTAGCCAGTTCTGAATCCACCTTGCCAGCTCACCCCTGATCCCGTGTGACTTCACCTTTTGTACTAGTCTACCATGAGGGACCTTGTCAAAGGCCTTACTGAAGTCCATGTAGACAACATCCACTGCCCTACCTGCATCAATCATCTTAGTGACCTCCTCGAAAAACTCTATCAAGTTAGTGAGACACGACCTCCCCTTCACAAAACCGTGCTGCCTCTCACTAATACGTCCATTTGCTTCCAAATGGGAGTAGATCCTGTCTCGAAGAATTCTCTCCAGTAATTTCCCTACCACTGAAGTAAGGCTCACCGGCCTGTAGTTCCCGGGATTATCCTTGCTACCCTTCTTAAACAGAGGAACAACATTGGCTATTCTCCAGTCCTCCGGGACATCCCCTGAAGACAGCGAGGATCCAAAGATTTCTGTCAAGGCCTCAGCAATTTCCTCTCCAGCCTCCTTCAGTATTCTGGGGTAGATCCCATCAGGCCCTGGGGACTTATCTACCTTAATATTTTTTAAGACACCCAACACCTCGTCTTTTTGGATCACAATGTGACCCAGGCTATCTACACCCCCTTCTCCAGACTCAACATCTACCAATTCCTTCTCTTTGGTGAATACTGATGCAAAGTATTCATTTAGTACCTCGCCCATTTCCTCTGGCTCCACACATAGATTCCCTTGCCTATCCTTCAGTGGGCCAACCCTTTCCCTGGCTACCCTCTTGCTTTTTATGTACGTGTAAAAAGCCTTGGGATTTTCCTTAACCCTATTTGCCAATGACTTTTCATGACCCCTTCTAGCCCTCCTGACTCCTTGCTTAAGTTCCTTCCTACTTTCCTTATATGCCACACAGGCTTCGTCTGTTCCCAGCCTTTTAGCCCTGACAAATGCCTCCTTTTTCTTTTTGACGAGGCCTACAATATCACTCGTCATCCAAGGTTCCCGAAAATTGCCGTATTTATCTTTCTTCCTCACAGGAACATGCCTGTCCTGTATTCCCTTCAACTGACACTTGAAAGCCTCCCACATGTCAGATGTTGATTTGCCCTCAAACATCCGCCCCCAATCTATGTTCTTCAGTTCCCACCTAATATTGTCATAATTAGCCTTCCCCCAATTTAGCACATTCATCCTCGGACCACTCTTATCCTTGTCCACCAGTACTTTAAAACTTACTGAATTGTGGTCACTGTTACCGAAATGCTCCCCTACTGAAACATCTACCACCTGGCCGGGCTCATTCCCCAATACCAGGTCCAGTACCGCCCCTTCCCTAGTTGGACTGTTTACATATTGTTTTATGAAGCCCTCCTGGATGCTCCTTACAAACTCCGCCCCGTCTAAGCCCCTGGCACTAAGTGAGTCCCAGTCAATATTGGGGAAGTTGAAGTCTCCCATCACCACAACCCTGTTGTTTTTACTCTTTTCCAAAATCTGTCTACCTATCTGCTCCTCTATCTCCCGCTGGCTGTTGGGAGGCCTGTAGTATACCCCCAACATTGTGACTGCACCCTTCTTATTCCTGATCTCTACCCATATAGCCTCACTGCCCTCTGAGGTGTCCTCTCGCAGTATGTACTGTAGAGATTCTACGGATGTATGTGAATTTTAAATTGGCATGATCCGTCTTAATTACCACCAAATAACCCCTCTGACACGGAGATTTTATTTTATATGTACTGAGTCTCATTCCTTCAGAATTTAATTTGAGTTAGAACATTTAAATAATTACAGCAAGAAATTAAATAATTTTCAAACTCTTTTCCTGTCTGTATCTCTTATCCCTCTTATTATCCCATTTTTCACTCTCTTCATTTAATTTTTTTGTTTAATAACTTTTGACATTATTGTGGGTGTGGGTGTAGAAAGTGGCTTACAGAGTCTCCCAGAATATGTCCTCCAACAACTTACAGGGATAGCTGAAGTGCTGACCTAGGTCCCACCATTTTCACTGCGCCAGTATCTTTGTTGTCACCTGGTAGTCTGTCAGCCCAGACACCTGCTTCCCTTCATGAGGTGGTGCAATCTGGAGCTGGGTCCTCCAGTCCAAGAGCTGCTCAAGGCCCTTCTGAGAGGCCCAATGAAGTCTCCTTCATTGAAAGTCAGCGGCATTCTACCGAACATGCTGCAGCATTGTGTAGGAGCACGAGGACAGGTCAACGCATATAGGAGACAGGGTCTGAGGGAAAGGTGTTAGGGTTAATAGTTGATGTTTGTATGTAAAATTGGATAGTTTGATTTATGAATTAGTTTCAAACGCTTATTTTAGTCATGAATTTTATTTTTTGCATTGTGGCCAAGTGGATACTGTGATGGTCAGGGAAGGTGGCAAGGAAACGTATGGGATTGCTGGCGAATGGGATTGCATTTACTGAGAAATGAAATTGGCCAAAGTCCCAGAGGACCAGAGGCTGCTCGCTCTCTTTTTTTCTCAGTGCTTTTGGAATAAGGAGGCTCAATGACCTCGCCGGACAACCAACTGGATCGTCTCCTGCTTTAACCTGGAAGAAATCAGGCGTATTAAAGTTCATGGCCATGGTTACCTTTGAAATGAAATTAAAATCACTTATTGTCACAAGTAGGCTTCAAATGAAATTACTGTGAAAAGCCCCTAGCCGCCACATTCCGGTGCCTGTTCGGGGAGGCTGGTACGGGAATTGAACCCCCGCTGCTGGCCTTGGTCTACTTTACAAGCCAGGTGTTTAGCCCACTGTGTTAAACCAGCCTAGTCCCTTGACTGGTAATGCTGTCCACACCCTGCTTTGAGGTGGCAGTTCAGGATGTAACAGGTGACAGGTTGCCCTAAGTACCTGTATAATAAAGTAGAAACAGCACACACTGTTTCACACTGTTTTAAATAAGAGAATTGCTCCCTGAAGACCCTGGGTAGAATATGGCCTCCTGCTGAAAGCCCTTCTCCCTCTGTCCCTCCCTCTTCTAAGCAGCTTGCCCTCCTTCAGCCCATCGAGTCTGCACCAACCCTCTGAAAGAATACCCGACCTAGGCCCACGTCCCTGCCCTAACCCCATAACGTCACCTAACCTGTACCTCCCTGGACACTGAGGGGCAATTTAGCATGGTCAAATCACTTAACCGGCACATCTTTGGATTGTGGGAGGAAACCAGAGCACCCGGAGGAAACCCACACAGACACGGGGAGAACGTGCAATCAACCACACAATCACTCAAGGCCAGAATCGAACCCTGGTCCCTAGTACTATGAGGCAGCAATGCTAACCACTGTGCCACCATGCCGCCAACCACTTCTACTAACTCAGCCACAGCCAATGGAGATCTATCAACAACAAACCTGAAAGTAGTTACTGATCGCATTAAACAATGGGGGTTAGTGCCTGCTGCACTAAAAGTGAGTGAGTGTAGTGCAAATGCCATTTTGGACCCATAATGGCACCCATAGCAGTGAAAATACGGGCGAGACGCAACTGTATTTTACCCACTACAATCTGAGCCCACGCTGTTCCACACACAGTTCCCAGATGCCCTATAGAGTGAACCGTGCTGGATGTAATGACAGCAATTTGCCATTTAACTGCCCATGGGAAGACTGTGAGTACCTGTGCGATAGAGGGCAATGCTGTACCTTCACCACTGGTCACAAAGAATGTGCTTAATAACTCTGTTCACACTCTCACAACAGCTCCAGCTACTTTAATCACATTTACTTATTTGGCACTTCTGAAAAAAAGACAGCTTGTCAAAACTTTTCATCTTGCACTCATCAGAACCTGTTTCAGCTAAACAAAATAAGCGTGGCCATTTATTGGTTTAATCCTCAGGACAATGCCTTGACCAATCAAGAGTGAAGCTGCTTGGTTTAAATTTTTTAACAATTCTTGGTAACTAACTGTCAGGCACCGTCATCTGATGCATTCTTCATTGCAATACCTCTACCTTCTCCTTAGTGGGTGCAGCGGACTGGAAAGTGGCTAATGTAACACCACTGTTTAAGAAGGGAGGGAGGCAGAAGACAGGAAATTATAGGCCAGTTAGTCTGACTTTGGTCATTGGTAAGATTTTAGAGTCCGTTATTAAAGATGAAATCGTGGAGTACTTGGAAGTGCAGGATAATATAGGACTGAGTCAGCATGCCTTCGTCAAGGGGAAGTCATGTCTGAAAAATCTGTTAGAGTTCTTTGAGGAAGTAACAAGGAAGTTAGACAAAGGTGAACCAGTGGACATTATTTATTTAGTTTTCCAGAAGGCTTTTGACAAGGTGCCGCATAGGAGACTGTTAAGAGCCCATGGTGTTAAGGGTAAGATCCTGGCATGGATAGAGGATTGACTGACTGGCAGAAGGCAGAGAGTGGGGATAAAGGTGTCTTTTTCAGGGTGGCAGCTGGTGACTAATGGTGTACCTCAGGGGCCTGTGCTGGGACCACAACTTTTCGCAATATGCATTAATGATCTGGAAGAAGGAACTGAAGGCACTGTTGCTAAGTTTGCAGATGATACAAAGATCTGTAGAGGGACAGGTAAGTATTGAGTAAGCAAGGGGGCTGCAGAGGGATTTGGACAAGCTAGGAGGGTGGGCAGTGAAGTGGCAGATGAAATACAATGTGGAATCACTTTGGAAGGAAGAATTTAGGCACAAACTATTTTCTAATTGGCAAAATGCTTAGGAAATCAGAAGCACAAATGGACTTGGGAGTCCTTGTTCATGATTCTCTTAAGGTTAACGTGCAGGTTCAGGTGGCAGTTAGGAAGGCAAATGTTAGCACTCATGTTAGGAGGATTAGAATACAAGACCTGGGATGTACTTCTGAGGCTGCATAAGGCTCTGGTCAGACCTCATTTGGAGTATTGTGAGCAGTTTTGGGCCCCGTATCTAATGACAGATGTGCTGGCCTTGCAAAGGGTCCAGAGGAGGCTCACAAGAATGATCCCTGGAATGAACTGCTTGTGAGGAATGGTTGAGGACTCTAGGTCTGTACTCGTTGGAGTTTAGAAGGATGAGGAGGGATCTTATTGAAACTTAGAGGATACTGCGAGGCCTGTATAGAGTGGACATGGAGCGGATGTTTCCACTTGTAGGAAAAACTAGAAGCAGAAGACACAATCTCAGACTAAAAGGACGATCCTTTAAAACAGAGTTGAGGAGGAATTTCTTCAGCCAGAGGGTGGTGAATCTGTGGAACTCTTTGCCGCAGAAGGCTGTGGAGATCAAACCACTGAGTGTCTTTAAGACAGAGATAGATAGGTTCTTGAATAATAAGGGGATCAGGGGTTATGGGATGAAGGCAGGAGAATGGAGGTGAGATAAATATCAGCCATGATTGAATGGCGGAGCAGACTCGATGGGCCGAGTGGCCTAATTCTGCTCCTATGTCTTATGGTCTTCTGGTCTTATGGGTCCACTTGTCAACCAATCAACACTCATTTCTCTTACAATATAAGGCTGTTGTTTCCTCTCACACTGTTATTCTTGCAATTGTCATGATGAGTACACGATCAAAAGCTTCGACAAAATGTCTTTTTTCAGCATTTATCACATTTACTCATTCAAGAGTTTTTAATTCATCCACCTTAAAATATTGATTTCAAATGATTAAACTTATGTAACAATCCAAGGTTGCACCCACAGGAATATCAATGTGGTTTGTACAATTGGTTGCCTGTGGTAGACATTCTCAGGAAACTAGTTGTTATAATTTAATCATTTGATCAAACATCCAACCTGTTGCTTTCAACTTCCAAAACCGAAGACAATATTGCAATTGCACCACATTTGTAAAAAAGATACAGAGAAAGCAATTAACAAAAATAAGTCAACATTGCTGATAGGAAAGATCAAAAAGCAGCTGATAGAAACGGGACTACAAAGGGTGAAGTTACTTCCTGTGCTGTGAAATGCTGCAACATTTAAAACAGAAAGAGGAGTGATTGCAATTTCTTTCCACTCCTAATCCAGTTCTTGCGCTCCGCATGTCTGTCAAAGTGCTTTAGGGACAATTCTCTGGCCGTGTTATGCCCGACGTCGATCCCGCTGTGTCGGGAGAATAGCGGAAGAGCGCCTAAAACGGGAATTGCGCCAACCAGTTTGCCATTTTTCCGGCCGGATCCAGCAGACGTGATCAGGCTCTTGCCCAGAAAGGGCGAGAAACTGGTCGCATCTCATTTGTATTAATTTAAATTTCATTAGTGAGATTAAAGTCAAATGCAGCGGCCGCCCGGGAGTCACACCTCCACCCCCACGCAGCCCGCCCCACGCAGCACGCAGCCCTCCCCACGCAGCACGCAGCCCGCCCCACGCAGCCCTCCCCACGCAGCACGCAGCCCGCCCCACGCAGCCCTCAGCACGCAGCCCTCCCCACGCAGCACGCAGCCCTCCCCACGCAGCCCTACCCACGCAGCAAGATGTCACGTGAGTGTAATTTAGCGCTGCTCCACAAAAGCAGGGACCAGTTGCAATGGACCCCGAGGGGGAGCAAGGCAGAGAATAGCCCTCTCCACTTATCTGCATGCAACTCAAGGCCACTGTAGCTGATGGCCCAGTGCTGTGGGTGTGGAGTCCTTCAAGAGGGCTGGGGTTGTTTGGCAGGCTGGAGGGAGCCAGGTCAGGGGTCACCCTTTGGCTGGGGTGGGTTAGTGGTTTGCATATGTGAGGCGTTCAAGCCATCTCTATACCTTGTGGGACAACCACAGCCGTAGCCTGTCTGCCCCACTAAACTCTCAGAGGACAGAGCTCCGCTGCAGTTTATGAAAGTCCATTTCATCCCCCTTGAGGTTCCAATAGGCTCTGTGGTTTCTTTTGCACCTTTGTTCTTTGTTGTTGACTTTCTGCCTGGGATTCTCCGTTCGGGAGACTGTGGGTGGAATTATCCATTCAGCAACACCAGAATCGCGAAACACGATCGGGCCAGGAATCGGTGTCAGCTGAAAACCGTGGTCAGTGCCGAGCGCCAAACAGAATGTCATGCTCCAGTCCCTCGACAGCTGGGTGAATGCGTTCTACGCCGCGTTGGCATGCTATAGAACATAGAACAATACAGCGCAGTACAGGCCCTTCGGCCCACGATTTTGCACCGAAACAAAAGCCATCTAACCTACACTATGCCATTATCATCCATATGTTTATCCAATAAACTTTTAAATGCCCTCAATGTTGGCGAGTTCACTACTGTAGCAGGTAGGGCATTCCACGGCCTCACTACTCTTTGCGTAACGAACCTACCTCTGACCTCTGTCCTATATCTATTACCCCTCAGTTTAAAGCTATGTCCCCTCGTGCTAGCCATTTCCATCCGCGGGAGAAGGCTCTCACTGTCTACCCTATCTAACCCCCTGATCATTTTGTATGCCTCTATTAAGTCTCCTCTTAACCTTCTTCTCTCCAACGAAAACAACCTCAAGTCCATCAGCCTTTCCTCATAAGATTTTCCCTCCATACCAGGCAACATCCTGGTAAATCTCCTCTGTACCCTCTCCAAAGCCTCCACGTCCTTCCTATAATGCGGTGACCAGAACTGTACGCAATACTCCAAATGCGGCCGTACCAGAGTTCTGTACAGCTGCAACATGACCTCCCGACTCCGGAACTCAATCCCTCTACCAATAAAGGCCAACACTCCATAGGCCTTCTTCACAACCCTATCTTTACAGTAAACGCCATTGTCATATCATTAATGGACCAGACCCGGCAATCTCCGGGTACAGGCGATTGTCTGCCTCCGCCAGGAGGAATTACTGGCGGTGAGGTTCACTTGTGATATTCAAAATTGGGAAGCAGATGGCGTGGCTGCTGATGGGGAGAGAGAGGGTAATGAAAGATGGGCACGGACCACCATTGTCGTGACCTGCAAGGCAGCCAACCCACTGTGCACGCTGCTGACTGCCCACTGTGAACTTTGCGGTCCTTGTCGAATGGTTGCCTCCCATGCCCCCTCGCTAGGTATTCTCTGGCCCCAGCCGACCCATCAACGGAATAGGCATGCTCCAGTGCAACCAGTGCCATCTGCTTGGCTGAGATGAGGGTGTGTGGGGAGTGGGGTGCCTATATCCAACACCTGCTTGTCAGGCTCTCCAGGGCCAATCCTGACCCCATTATATCACATGCCGGCAAGCATTGGAATTACACTAGTTCCACATGACACCAGTGTAAGCCCATTAGGATGTCTTGAATCACTCTGGGACTGGCGTTGCTATCATGAACATAGAACACTCGCAAAGTCCCGGCATCAGCACTTGGTCTCTCAAACAGGCAATTCCGCCATATGTTCTCCTGCTGGAGCTGTAATTGCTCCGGATTTGCGATCACGCTGGAAGCGCAAATCTGGAAGCGATTCCCAATCCTTACCCATGCAAATTCATGCCTGCCGAGGATTGCGAGGGATTCCCTAGTGAATCCCGCTATCGACTGCCATTTTGAGCGGGCGCCCCAATAGTGAGGTCCAGTGGCTGTTCTATCCCCTGCCCCCCCCCCCCCCCCCCCCCCGCCCCCCAGCGCAATTCAGCCCCCAATTGCAGAGATCCCCACCTGAGACCCTCCAATTAGCGATACTCCTGCCTGGTAGACCCCCCATAAGAGTGACCCCTGCCTGGAAGCCCCCCATAAGACGCCGGGCGCTATTCCATTTTTTGCCCGATGCTGGATTCTCCACCCGATCGTGAATTGCCCTTCCGATGTAGGGAAACAGAGAATCCCGCCCTGCATTTCACACTCTGTACAAATCTGTAACAAATCTCTAGCTTAACAGCTGAAGGCTACCTCAAAGGATGGAGTAGCCTTGTTAGTTGTAGTAGATCTTCACAGTCCCTGAACTCTTAAGTGCTTCCTTGAAAGATCAGGTGGCCTGTCTGAGAGGATGATTAGTGAATTGGATGTCCTGAATATTTGAAGCCTGAAAATTGTGCTTGAACTCTAGGAGCATCAGCATCATGGAGGCAGCAGCGAACAATCAAAAACTGAAGAACAAAGCTTTACTACTGAGGACCGTCTCATGACTAAAGAGTAACGATCTGGCTGAGCGGAGGACAACTGGGCACAACCTCCCTAAAGCTGCTGACGGAGAGGACGGTTTAAACATTAATTTCCCATTGGGGTTAAAGGCATGCTCTGGCAGCCCAGGTGCTTTGACTGTGATGGCATGACAGGAATAGGGGCGAGAGTCTCCAATATTGAGGCCAAGTGTTCGCGCCATCGTGAACGCCGTCGCGTTTCACGACTGCACGAACAGGGCCCGAGCACGACCTATTCTGGCCCCCACAGCGGACCAGCACGGCGCTGGAGTGGTTCATGCCGCTCCAGCCTCCTTACGCGGCGCCAAATGGGTGCCGCGCCAACCCACGCATGCGCAGTTGGGGCAGCTCAATCCTGCGCATGTGCAGTTGGGCCGCGCCATCCTGCGCATGCGTGGGGGACTTCTTACGCGCGCTGGCCCTGACCCAAAGTGGGGTCGGTGTTCAGGGGCCGGCCGCGCAAGAAAGCAGGCCCGGGGGGGAGAGGCCGGCCCGCCGATTGGTGGGCCCCGATCATGAACCAGACCACATCGGAGGCCCCCTCGGTGAAGGAGCCCCCCCCCCAACAGGCCGCCTCCCCAGCGTTCCCGCAGAGTTCCGCTCGGCAGCGACCAGAGGTGAACGGCGCCAGCGGGACTGTCATTTTTTTCACCGGCAACTTGGCCCATCCGGGCCGGAGAATCACCGCTCGCCATTTGTGGCAATTTTCCATGCGGCCCGGCGCGATTCTCGCATCGCTTGTTTCGGGGGGGGGGTGGGAGAATCGCGTGCGGGTGTCGGGGCGGCATGGCGCCCCGGCAACTCTCCCACCCGGCGTGGGGGGGAGAGGGGAAGAATACCGCCCAAGTTCTTGGGTTGTCCAAAGGCTGGGTCTCGGCCACACATGGTTGTTCATCCCCTCGTTGGCTCTTTTAGAACTTGTGTCCTCTCACAGTGCAGTGAGTCTGGTCGCTATAACCAGTTGGCCATCACCATTATGCCTCAGCGCTCTCGGCTGCATCATTCTCCAAGTCAGTGCCAGGGGAAAACGCCCTCAAAAGCAAAGGCTGAGGGTCGCGGGCCAGGCAACTTGCGCGATGACCAAGGGGGGCAGGGGCAGTGATGGACACAGCTCCAAGTGTCATGAGGACAAGGTGGTGTGGAGAGGGTTGGTGGATTTGAGAGTCCTGGGATGGAAGACCTAACTGATTGTCGGACTCTCTCCTTCTCCAAATCCTTTCAGATACAAGATGAATGTTGGGATTGATCCAGCTGAACTTGTTGCCATCCTGATAGTCGCAGCCAAAGTGGACAAACATCGCCAAAGGCATCAAGGCCAACACAAGCTGGAGCCTGCACCACATCGACAGGGGGCTGCCGCACAGGCTCAGGACCCTGACGCCCATCAGGCTGAGGGGGGGACCAGAAGGGGAGACCAATGGCGAGCGATGGTGTACAGGGCTCAATAGTCCTACAACGAGCTGATGGACAGAAGGAGTAGGGAGACCCTCATAGCCTCCAGATTCGCATGACAGGAGGCGGTGTGTCCGTCAGCTTAATACCCCTGCCCCCAACCACGCCACCCCTTCCCCGATCTCCCTGTTCCCTCTTCTTATATCCCCCACTCCCCTTCCCTTCCTCCAAGGGTCTATGTTACATGCCACCAGGGTGATGGGCCTGTGTTGCAGTCCAGGATGTGCGTCACTGTGGGTTTCCTAGGTTCTCATTGATGTCGTCTCTAGGGGGAGCCATGTAGATTGAAGTGACTCCAGATGGGAAGAGAGACCCTATTGTGAATATTAAAATGTCAGAGGTGTTACATGTCACAGGTGTGACATATTTTAATGGTGAACATTTAATGTGACTATTATCCATTCCCCCTAACTACGAATACTGACTTTACCAGTGCCCACTCAGTGCTCCAAAATGTTTTAAATTTCTACGTCTAGGGTGTTCCCAGGATGCACATTAGAGGTGGAGGCAGCCTGCTGCTTTCCACGCCCTGTGGCCTTTTATGTCCTTGGCAGACATTATCTGGTGGGCCTGGAGCCGGAGGGCCCCGGCCAACTTACCAGTAACACAGGTGTCACAGTGCCACCCTGTTCTGTCTGCTGCCCTTGAGATGTGCTAGTGTCAGGAGGGGGAGATTCAGAAGGACTGGAGACCAATGGAGTCTCCTTGGTGGGAAGCCCAGGATTGGCTCTAGTGCTTCCTTCTTCCTCAGGTTGCTCAATGGGACGTGGGTGACTCCATGTAAGCTCCAGAAGCCTGTGAGTCATCTGGCTCTATCAGTCCTGGAGACACCCCCCCCCCCCCCTCCCCCCCCGCATTGTCTGCAACATGGTGTCAATGCCCTCAGTGACTGGGCCATGTTCTGCAGTGCCTCGACAATGTCCCCTAACTTTTCCCCATACCCTTGTACATTGTTTCTATTGAAGTAATCTTCTAATGCCCTCTTGAATGCCTCGATTTAACCTGCCTCCACCACACTTTCAGGCAGTGCATTCCAGACCCCAGCCACTCGTTTTATGAAAAAGGTTTTCTTACATCTCCTTTGCTCTCATTCTTGATCCTTTTATGAGCGGGAACAGTTTCTCCCTATCTACTCTGTCCAGCCCCTGCATGATCTTGAACATCTCTATCAAATCTCCTCTCAGCCTTCTTCTCTGCAAGTAGAACGGTCCCAAGCTCTCCAATCTGTCCTCATAAGTGAAGTTTCTCATCCCAGGAACCATTCTTGTGAACCTCTTCTGCATTCTCTCCAATGTGTTCACATTGCTCCTATAGTGTGGTGCCCAGAATTGTACACAATATTCTAGCTGAAGTCTAACTCGTGCCCTGTATAAGTTCAGCACAATTTCCTTGCTCTTGTACTCTATGTCCCTATAATAAAGCTAGAATACTATATGCTTTACTAACACTTCTCTCCATCTGCCCTGCTACCTTCAATGATCTTAGCACATATACACCCGGTCCCTCTGCTCCTGCAGCCCCTTAAGAATTTTACCCCTTATTTCATATTGTCTCTCCATGTTCTTCCTACCAAAATGCATCAATATAAATAGGCTGCAAAATTGGGCAGAGAAATGGCAGATGGAATTTAACCCAGACAAATGCGAGGTGATGCATTTTGGTAGATCCAATTCAGGTGGGAGCTATAAAATAAATGGCAGAACCATCAGGAGCATAGAGACACTGAGAGATCTGGGCGTGCAGGTCCACGGGTCCTTAAAAATGGCAGCATAGGTGAGAATGGTGGTAAAGAAAGCATATGGCATGCTTGCCTTCATAGGACGGGTATCGAGTATAAAAGCTCAAAAATTATGCTACAATTATATAGAACGTTGGTTAGGCCACATAATAATAATAATTGCTTATTGTCACAAGTAGGCTTCAATGAAGTTACTGTGAAAAGCCTCTAGTCGCCACATTCCGGCGCCTGTTCGGGGAGGTCAGTATGGGATTGGTGGGCCCCGATCATGAACCAGACCACATCGGAGGCCCCCTCGGTGAAGGAGCCCCCCCCCCAACAGGCCGCCTCCCCAGCGTTCCCGCAGAGTTCCGCCCGGCAGCGACCAGAGGTGAACGGCGCCGGCGGGACTGTCATTTTTTTCACCGGCCACTTGGCCCATCCGGGCCGGAGAATCACCGCTCGCCATTTGTGGCAATTTTCCATGCGGCCCGGCGCGATTCTCGCGTCGCTTGTTTCGGGGGGGGGGGGGGGGTGGGAGAATCGCGTGCAGGTGTCGGGGCGGCATGGCGCCCCGGCAACTCTCCCACCCGGCGTGGGGGGGGAGGGGAAGAATACCGCCCAAGTTCTTGGGTTGTCCAAAGGCTGGGTCTCGGCCACACATGGTTGTTCATCCCCTCGTTGGCTCTTTTAGAACTTGTGTCCTCTCACAGTGCAGTGAGTCTGGTCGCTATAACCAGTTGGCCATTACCATTATGCCTCAGCGCTCTCGGCTGCATCATTCTCCAAGTCAGTGCCAGGGAAAAACTCCCTCAAAAGCAAAGGCTGAGGGTCGCGGGCCAGGCAACTTGCGCGATGACCAAGGGGGGCAGGGGCAGTGATGGACACAGCTCCAAGTGTCATGAGGACAAGGTGGTGTGGAGAGGGTTGGTGGATTTGAGAGTCCTGGGATGGAAGACCTAACTGATTGTCTGACTCTCTCCTTCTCCAAATCCTTTCAGATACAAGATGAATGTTGGGATTGATCCAGCTGAACGTACAAACTCCACACAGTCATCCAAGACCGGAATTGAAGCATTCCCTGGTGCTGCAAGGCAGCGCTGCTAACCACTATGCTTGTACTTTCTTCCCGTGTCTGCGTGGGTTTTCATCGGGTGCTCCGGTTTCCTCCTGCAGTCCAAAGATGTGCAGGTTAGGTGGGGTTACAGGGATTAGATGGGGGGGGGGGGCCTGGATGAGGTGCATACTTGATGGGCCAAATGTCCTCCTTTTGCACTGCAGGTAATGTACGATTCTAATACCCCAGATGTGGTTTATATTGTGTGGTGCTAGGTGTCATGATATTCAGGTAAACATCATAGCACATACATACTGATGGACAGATCAACGGACCAATCAACACCCACACAACACCACAGCCAATCACAGGCAAGAGCATACACAGTACAAAACAGGGAACACAACACTTCCTGAGCATTCCAGCAGGAGACAGCTCAGGGCACAGAGCTCATAGCAAGCCACTCAAACATCCACCATGTGCTGAGTGCCACTACAAGATAGTATTAGGAATAGGTCCACAGATTCTAGGGTTATAATCGAACCTCAGTAACCAGTTTACCACTGTAAATAAATGTTAGCAATAAAACTGAGTTGTACCATTCGCAACCGTGTTGGTTCGTCTGTGTAGCAGAGTACACAACACATCACTTGGTGGGGACGCACTAGTCCAGACATCAGTAAACAAGTAACCAGGTGCTCAGCCAGATAATACATAGGTGGCACAGTGGTTAGCACTACTTCCTCACAGTGCCAGGGACTGGGGTTTGATTCCCACCTCGGGTGACTGTCTGTGTAGAGTTTGTACATTCCCCCCGTGTCTTCGTGAGTTTGCTCCGGTTTCCTCCCACAGTCCGAAGATGTGCAGGTTAGGTGGACTGGCCATGCTAAATTGCGCCTTAGTGTCCAAAGGTGTGCAGGTTAGGTGGACTGGTCATGCCAAATTGCCCCTTAATGCAGGTTAGGTCATGGAGTTGTGGGGATTGGGCGGGAGAGTGGGCCTAGGCAGACTGCTCTTTCGGAGGGTCAGTGCAAACCCGAATGGCCTCCTTCTGCACTGTAGGGTTTCTATGAACAATGGCGGGGAAACCTGCACTGCTCTGACTTGGTCACGATTGCAGCCTTTTATGCCTATGGCACTGTCATTGGAGAGCAGAGTTTCTGGCTCGAACGAGCCTCCAATGTGTCACAGGGAGGCTGCCTCCAATGAGGCAGCGGGATGCTCTACCGGTGCCAAAATGCTGGTAAGACTGCCAAATCTCCCTGAATTCAAGCCTTAGTCACCAGACTCGATAACCACTTCACGGTGCACAAAATCTGGTTTGACTCCCAACCCTGGTAGCACTGCTAGCAGCAGCTTTGTACCATGCTGCCATCCGCACATACAGCCACCCCCCTATACCTCTCCGTGCCATTTTCCCCAGCCATCCCCTACTCCAACCCTACTTCGAGAAGGCCGCGAAAACTCAGTCCCATATATGCTCTCTCGTTTTCATTCAACAACTGAGGAAGTTGCTCACTTTTGAACTTTCTCTTACCCCAAACGCTCTGAGATCAAGATTGTCTGATGTCAGGAATTATGGAGTTAAAAGCTGCAACCAGCCACACTGTAATAGAGAGTAATGACTAACAGTAAACAGGATACTAGCACTCTGGGCCACGAGTGCTCCAATTTATTGTTACCAATTAAAATGTCATGCAAATTTTCAGTTTAATTTTACAACTTATCAAGATTTACTAGCACCATCTGCTAATGGTGAAAGCGTACTGGCCAAATGTCCGAGTTATCTTATTTACTGTTCAAACAATTTGATCAGCTAGCTTTATGGCTATCGATATTTTAAAACGCCACAAAGAATTTTAAGAAATAAATGTAAAAATAAACGTTATGAGCACTCATTGTGCCGTAGGAGTAAGTTCTGTTACAGCAACTGGGTTTGTGAGGAACTATCACATTACAAGCTGAATTCAGCTGATAAGATAAAACATTTTGATGTTATGCTAATGCTGCTAAATATATATTTAAGATATGCCAACAGATTTTAAAACTGTTTATGTTTTTGGAGTTGAGTACAGAGATATCTATTCAGCATCTGTATTGTTGGACTATATGCAAGAAATCATTTATTGGATAATTTGAGAAACTAGCACAATATAAATTTGTGTTAATGGTAGGTATCTGTCTGAAAATCAGCATACATATAAATCTGTAATCTTATACAAGGATTGCACATTGGGAGCCACAGTTCGAAACATCATTCCACATTTCTCATTTTGTAATATTTCACTTTGCCATATACGTGAAGATTCTGTAAGTAGCAACACAAGCTTTGCATTTTGATCTTTTAGTCCTTCTCCTTTGAAATGCTTCTTTGATAACAGTTCAAATATCTGTCCCAGGTTAAACAGGGCTGATTTATGTCAGTTAGCTGGACAGCTGGTTTGTGATGCAGTGCAACACCAACAGTGTGGGTTCAATTCCTGTACTGGCTGTGGTTATTCATGAAAGCCCCACCTTCTTAATCTTGTTCCTTGCCTGAGGTGTGGTGATCCTCAGGTTAAATCACCACCAGTCAGCTCCTCCCCTCAAAGGGAACAGCGGACTAAGGCAAATTAATTTTTTATACTGAGGGAGCAATAGGACAGGAAAAGACAGGCACTAAGAGAATGCAGAAGGATTAAGTCGATATCTGTTAGCAAAATGGCAGACTTTGGCAACTTTACTTTATCCCAGGTTGCAGAACAGAAAGAAGAAATGAGAGGGTCAGGGAGGAGAGTTCATCATCCTAATGTTGGCTCAGAGTCCTAAACCTTGGCGTCCCAAACAACCATCTGTCCATGTGTAAACAAAGACAGGACAGGAACTGGCACGAAACAGTGCAAACAGCAGTCAAAAATCCGAACCAGTTATTTTTATAGTGCATGATCCTTTCAGGAACCACAGCATTTTCCTAGCTACAATACTATTATCATTGTGTACAAATAAAATAGCTGTGAGTGTGTGTGGTTTTTTTGGGGGGCAGGGGGGTAACATTGTGGTTGTCAGCTGTCAGCCAGCCAGCCTAGACTGCTGCCGCACATGGCGAGCTGGTGCTCACAAGTCCCAAAGCTGCTCCCGGTCGTCCTGCAAGGCCATCTGCAGTTTGGTCCAATGAAGCCCACCAGCCTTTCAGCAGCTATGCTGTAACCACTGCGGGCTAGTTTAATTCAGTTGGCTGGACAGCTGGTTTGTTATGCAGAGCATGGCCAACAGCACGGGTTCAATTTCCAGCTGAGGTAATCCATGAGGGACCCACCTTCTCAACTTTGCTCCTCGCCTGGACAGCACGGGGCGCAGTGGTTCGCACTGCCGCCTCACGGCATCGAGGTCCCAGGTTTGATCCCGGCTCTGGGTCACTGTCTGTGTGGAGTTTGCACATTCTGCCCGTGGTTGCGTGGGTTTCACCCCCACAACCCAAAGATGTGCAGCGTCGGCAATTGGCCACACTAAATTGCCCCTTAATAGGAAAAAATGAATTGGGCGCTCTAAATTTTTTATTTTTAAACCTTGCCCCTCGCCTGAGGTGCGGTGATCCTCAGGGTAAATCACTCTTCCCCCTCAAAGGGGAAAGCAGGGACTAGGGGGATGCAGAAGGATTAAGTCGATAGCTGTATGGAAAATGGCAGGCTTTGACTTATACATTTGCTCCCCCCCACTTTGCAGGTATAGGCCTTGTGAGGTCAAATTAGAAAGATATTAGAATATTGTGCGGGATTCTCCGACCCCCCGCCAGGCCAGAGAATCACCGGGGGGCGGCATGAATCCCGCCCCCGCCAGCTGCCGAATTCTCCGGCGCCGGGGTTTAGGCGGGGGAGGGAATCGTGCTGCACCGGTCGGCAGTCGTTAACAGAGGCCCCGCCGGCGTAAATTAGACCTGATACTTACCGGCGGGACCTGGCTCTGCGGGCGGACTCTGGGGTCCTCGGGGGGCGGGGATTTGGCCCCGGGGGGTGCCCCCACGGTGGCCTGGCCCGTGATCGGGGCCCACCGATCCGCGGGCGTGCCTGTGCCGTGGGACACTCTTTCCCTCCGCACCGGCTGCTGTGGACATCCGCCATGGCCGGTGCGGAGACGAATCCCCCTGCATGAGCTGGGCTGGCGCTCCCGCGCATGTGCCAACTCGCGCCGGCCGGCGGAGGCCCTTCCGCGCTGGTTGGTGCGCGCCAACCCTGCCGCCGCCGGCCTAGCCCCTGAAGGTGCGGAGGCCCGATGCCGGAGTGGTTCACGCCACTCCTCGGCGCCGGGACTGCCCGCCCCGCCATGTAGGGGAGAATCCCGCCCAGAGTTTTTGTAATGGGATGTGGAATGTGAAGAAATATATATTTAAAATGGGGCAAAACTGCCCATCAGGGTGGGAAAAAGACTGGCAGGGCTATAGTCATAGGGGATTCAATCGTATGGGGAGTAGACAGGCATTTCTGTGGTCAAAAATTAGACTCCCGAATGGTATGTTGCCTCCCGGGTGCACGGGTCAGGGATGTCTCAGATCGGCTGCTGGACATACTGAAGGGGGAGGGTGAACAGCCAGTTGTCGTAGTGCATATAGGCACCAACGATATAGGTAAAAAATGGGATGAGGTCCTACAATCAGAATTTAGGGAGTTAGGAGATAAGTTAAAAAGTAGGACCTCAAAGGTAGTAATCTAAGGATTGCTACCAGTGCCATGAGACAGGCAAAGTAGAAATTCAAGAATAGTCAGAATGAATACGTGGCTTGAGAGATGGTGCAGGAGGGAGGGGTTCAGATTTTTGGCACATTGGAACCAGTTCTGGGGGAAGTGGGACCATTAGAAATCGGATGGTCTACACCTGGGCAGGACAGGAACCAGTGTCCTTTTGCTAAGACTGTTGGGGAGGTTTTAAACTAATGTGGCAGGGGGATGGGAACCACGGGCGAAATTCTCCGTTATCGGCGCAAAGTCCGCCGACCAGCGGCAAAAGCGGCGCAAATCCCACCTGCATCACGCCGCCCCAAACGTCGCAAAGCCTCTGGCCCGGAATGGGCTAGCAGCGACGTGACGCTATCCGCACTGGCTCACGTGGTTCACGCCGTGCGGCGTCATGCACGCCGCGCGGCGTGACGGCTCATTAAGGACGAGCTGCTCCCCCCACCCGACCAGAACACCCGACCGGGTGGCGGCCCGTCGCTCAGCCCCGAGGTTCCAGTCACGGGATGTGGAGGCGCTCCTGGACGCAGTGGAGCAGAGGAGGGAGGCCCTGTATGCCGGGCACGGCTGCAGAGTTGCCCCACGCCACAGCCGGCGCCTGTGGAGGGAGGTGGCAGAGGCTGTCACCGTGTGGCCCTGACACCACGGACAGGCACCCAGTGCCACAAGAAGGTGAACGACCTCGTCAGAGCAGCCAGGGAGAGCCTCCCCCTGCCCGATATCCATATCCCCCATATCCCCCCTCCCCCATATCCCCCCTCCCCCATATCCCCCATATCCCCCTCCCCCAAAGCCCCCCTCCCCCATATCCCCCCACCCCCACACCCCCCTCCCCATATCCCCCTTCCCATATCCCCCCTCCCCCATATCCCCCCTCCCCATGTCCCCCATATCCTCCCACCCCCATATCCCCCACATCCCCCCTCCCCCATATCCCCATTCCCCCATATCCCCCAAATCCCCCCTCCCTCATATCCCCCATATCCCCCTCCCCCATATCCCCCCTGCCCTATATCCCCCCTCCCCCATATCTGCCTTCCCCCATTTCCCCAAGTGAATCCAGCCCTAACCTTAGCCTCTGCAATACACGCGCAACCGATGGCGTGCATTCATATACCTGTCTAACACTGTTGCCCTTTACCCCTGCCACCACCACCACCCCCCACAGGAGAAACACGCACACAACACCAGGGAGCATGTGAGGACTGGAGGAGGGCCCGCTGATGAGAGGCCACTGACCGAACATGAGGGAAGGGCCCTGGAACTGGCTGGCGGACCTGAGGACCGGGAGGTTGCTAATGCAGAGGTCGGGGGCCCACCAGCAAGTGAGCCACCGACAGCCCGTCCCCATAGCCCCCCTCCCCCATATCCCCCTCCCCCATATCCCCCCTCCCCTATATCCCCCTCCCCCATATCACCTGATCACTGCCTGCGTGTCTAACCATGCATGCTTCATTGTGTATCACAGGAGCAAACGTCGAGGCACACATCCCCGCAGATGCAGACCGCCCGCATGATGGCCCTTGGAGACCACTGGAGATGGAGAGACCCGGACCCTCTGGCATGCGACGCCCGCACGATGCCCCTCGGAGACCACTGGAGATGGAGAGACCTGGAGCAACAGGGAGACGACGACACCACTACCCAGGACACCATTACCCAGGACACCCCTACCCAGGACACCACTACCCAGGACACCACTACCCAGGAAACTGAAATACAGGACAGTGACACAGATTGGATGGGTGGAGACGAACTGCCACCCCAAAGTGCCATGGACTCAGAGTGGGACGATGCGCATGACACAACGCCACTGCTGTCACCAACACCCTCCACCATCGCAGAAACACTCACCTCGGTTGGGCACTTTAGTGATGAGGCGTCTGGTACACTCACTGGTGCGCACAACACAGCCGTCCCGGTACAGCAGGTGGAGGTAGGAGCAGCAGAGGGGCCGGGCGGTCAGAGGGCAGCCCAGCCCAAGCGAACATTTGCCGCCCAGATGGATCCCGGGTTCCTGGAGCTACCACACCCACCCATAGATCCAATGCAACCACCGAACCGGAGACGAGCGAAGAGGGTGACGGCCGGCTTGCGGCGGCTGCAGTCGCATGTGGAGGAGTCCACCCACGTCGAGGAGCTGGGAGTGGTGCCGGTCATGCGTGCCACCCATGCCGACACCACACGGGTGGCGTCCGAGGTGGAGGCAATGGGTGCGACGGTGTCAGACATGGGGAACGGTTTGCGAGGCCTGGGGCTTTCCGTGCAGGTGGCGTCTGTGGCCCAGGACATGGCTGCCCTCTCACAGGAGGCCATGAGCCAGCGCCAGCGGCAGATGGCAGAGGCGCTCAACGCCACGGCCCAGTCTCTGCAGGCCATGGCCCAGTCTCTGCAGGCCATCGCTGAGGGCATCGGCGCCATTGCCCATGTGCGAGCCGGCGTCGCACTGTCACAGACAGGGTTTGCCAATCCCCTGAGCTCCATGGCTGCAAACCTGCAGGCCCCTGTCGATACCAGCACGGGCCGGCCTCCAGGACTGGCAGCGCCAGATGTCGGGGGGTGTCGGATGGCCAGTTCGTTCACATCCCCCACCCATGGAAAGGCCTGGGGGCCATCGGGCACCCCGAGGGAGGAGGAGGTGCTGGGGCCTGTTCCGGGTCCCATTGTAGGGGAGTTCCCAGAACACCTCAACACCTCGGACTCCCCCCCCTTCCGTCCCAGGTATATCGGGTGGGCAACGGGCAGGACAGGCTGGCAGCTCGCCATCCCAGTCGCCCGGGCCGCAGCCTGGCCCATCTAGGCCAGGACGCCCCAGGAAACGGCCGCCAAAGGGATCCCGTGTCAGAGGGCAGGAATCACAGGAGTCCACCTCCAGTTCTGCTGTACCGTCTGGGGAACCACGTAGGCGTAGTCATAGGGTCCGTAAGGCCAAACAATTAGACACTGAGTAAGTTGGCACGGGTGCAGGGCACAGATGAGTTTTAGGGGCTAGGGCACGTGCATGAACTCCTTTGGTTATTAAAGTCAATGTTACACCTACAGAAGCTGCCTTTGTGCTCTGTCCAAAGCGTGCGGGGGTGTCATGTACGTTGAGCGCAAGTGTGTGTGTGAGGGGTGGTCTTACCTCAGCCCCAGGTGAGTCTGCCCCCTTCCCCCTGGGCCGCCATCAATACCCCCCGGGCAGAGGACGGGACCGTGCGCTGCAGTGTCACAGCCGCATGCAGGGATGGTCCGGGTGGATGGTGGTACTGTGGCCATGGGTCAGACATAGTCCAACGATGTGGAGCCAAGAGCTCATCGCAGGGCGGGTTGTCATCATCCTCCATGGCCTGCAATAGACACGCGTCCACCGGCAACTGTGTGAGCCCGACCGTTGTGCTGCAGGTGGATCGGCAATGGGAGGGGGGGGGTGTGCATGCGGGTGGGGTGGGTGGGGTTGGGGAGGGGGTTGAGGGTGCTGGGTGGGTGGATGGGTGGGGGGTGTGGGTGGTCGGCTGTTGCCATGGTGTGCGGTCTGTGGCCATACTACCCGATTCCCACGCCCATCTAGTCAGTGAAGCGGGCGGCTATCAGCCTGTCCCGTGCCCGCTGGCCCAGCCGGTAACGGTGGACAGCCACCCGCCCGTGTCTAGCCGGTCTGCCCTGACCATTGCCCCCATCCCCCTCATCTGGGGAGGACTGCGCCTCTTCCTGCTGCTCCTCCACTCCGCCCTCCTCTGCCTGCGGCACATCGCCCCTCTGCTGGGCTATATTGTGCAGGACGCAGCACACCACAATGATGCGGCCGACCCTATCTGGCAGATACTGGAGGTCCAGGCACCTGAAACGCATCTTCAGCACGCCAAAGCACCTCTTTATTACTCCCCTTGTCGCTACATGGGCATTATTGTAGCGGTTCTCCGCCTCATTGCGTGGCCTCCGTATAGGCGTCATCAGCCACGATCGCAATGGGTAGCCCCAGTCGCCCAGCAACCAGCCCCTCAGCCGGGGATGGCGTCCCTCGTACATGCCGGTGATGTATGACCGCAACAACACGTATGAGTCGTGTACACTGCCTGGATAACGGGCGCAGACGTGCAGGATCATCATGCGGTGGTCGCAGACCACCTGTATGTTCATCGAATAGGTCCCCTTCCTATTGGTGAACACGGCCCTGTTATCTGCAGGTGGCCGCACGGCGACGTGCATCCCATCGATCGCGCCCTGGACCATGGGGAACCCGGCCACGGCAGAGAAGCCCACGGCCCGGGCATCTTGGCTGGCCCGGTTCACGGGGAAGCAGATGTAGCGGTGCGCCATGGCATATAGGGCATCTGTCACTGCCCAGATGCACATGACGGCCTGGTGGGGGGGAACGACGACATGTCATCATTTCCCATACCCCCTCCTCCCCCCCAGCCAGGTGGCATGGACCGCATGGGTCCGACTGTTGGAGGCTGGCACCTGGCCAGGTGGACCAACTCACTTGCCCCCCCCCCCCCACGTCCCTCCCCGGCACGGACACACCCCCCCATCCTCCTCCCCGGCACGGACCCCATCCCCCCCCCCCCCGGCACGGACCCCATCCCCCTCCCCGGCACAGACCCCATCCTCCTCCCCGGCACGGACCCCGTCCTCCTCCCCGACACGGACCCCATCCGCCTCCCCGGCACGGACCCCATCCTCCTCCCGGGCATGGACCCCATCCTCCTCCTCGGCACGGATCCCATCCTCCTCCCCGGCACGGACCCCATCCCCCTCCCCGGCACGGACCCCATCCTCCTCCCCGGCACGGACCCCGTCCTCCTCCCCGGCACGGACCCCATCCTCCTCCCCGACACGGACCCCATCCTCCTCCCCAACACGGACCCCATCCTCCTCCCCGACACGGACCCCATCCTCCTCCCCGACACGGACCCCATCCGCCTCCCCGGCACGGAGCCCATCCTCCTCCCGGGCACGGACCCCATCCTCCTCCTCGGCACGGACCCCATCCCCGGCAAGGACCCCATCCCCTTCCCCGGCACGCACCCCATCCTCCTCCCCGGCACGGACCCCATCCTCCTGCCCGGCACAGACCCCATCCTCCTCCCCGACACGGACCCCATCCTCCTCCCCGGCACGGACCCCATCCTCCTCCCGGGCACGGACCCCATCCTCCTCCCCGGCACGGACCCCATCCCCCTCCCCGGCACGGACCCCATCCTCCTCCCGGCACAGACCCCATTCTCCTCCCTGGCACGGACCCCATCCTCCTCCCCGGCACTCACCCCTCCTCCCCGGCACCCACCCCCCCCTCCCGGCACTCCCCCAGAGCCCAGCACACTCTAATCCCCCCCCCCCCCGCTGCACACACAAAACCCTACACACACCTCTCCCCCACACATACAGACTGCGGCCACGCCATCGCCTCTCCAGCGGCCAACCCCCCAGGCCGTCACCCACCTCCACGCTGGTCGGCGTCAACCTTGAGCACTGGTTGACGCCGATTGAAAGGTGGTTTGATTTACGCCGATGTGACCCGTCATCACGTCGGCGGAAATTCGGCCCATCCGGACGGGAGGATATCGGCAGCCCCCAAATCCATTGCCTTGCGCCCACCCGTGCCATTCTCCGAGGTGTGCGGCGCCATTGATGCCCCGCCGACTTTTCTCCCTTCGGAGACTTTGGCGGGCGGCGGGGGCGGAATTCACGGCGGCCAACGGCCATTCTCCGACCCGCTGGGGGGGTCGGAGAATCTCGCCCCACATTAGTAAATTAGAGGTCAGTAAAGAGGCAGCAACTAATGCCAGTAAGGTACGAGATAATAATCTCAATGTGACTAAGGGAAGAGTAGACAAGGAAGAGATGATGAACGCAAAGGGACAGGTGGTCTGAGGTGCATTTGTTTCAATGCGAGAAGTGTAGCAGGTAAGGCAGATGAACCTACGGCTTGGATTAGTATCTGGGAATATGATGCTATTGGTTTACTGAGACTTGGTTGAGGGAAGGGCAAGACTGGCAACTAAATATCCCAGGGTATAGATGCTTCAGGAGGGATAGAGGAGGAGGTAAAAGGAGTGGAGGAGTTGCATTACTGGTCAGAGATGATATCACAGCTGTGATTAAGGAGGGCACGATGGAGGATTCGAGCATTGAGACAATATGGGTAGAGCTAAGAAATAGGAAGGGTGCAGTAACATTGTTGGGACTTTACTACAGGCCTCCCAAAAGCGAGCGTGAAGTAGAGGTACAAATATGTAGACAGATTATCGAAAATGTAGGAGCAATAGGGTGGTCGTGATGGGAGATTTTAACTTCCCCAACATTCAATGGGACTCATGTAGTGTTGGAGGCGTAGATGGAGCAGAATTTGTAAGGAGCATGCAGGAGAGTTTTTTACAGCAGTATGTAAATAGTCCAACTCGGGAAGGGGCCATACTGGACCTGGTATTGGGGATTGATCCCGGCCAGGTGATTGAAGTTTCAGTCGGTGATTACTTTGGGAATAGCAATCACAATTCCTTAAGTTTTAGAATACTCATGGATAAAGACGAGAGTGGTCCTAAAGGAAGAGTGCTAAATTGGGGAAAGGCCAAGTATAACAAAATTCGGCAGGAGCTAGGGAATGTGGATTGGGAGCAGCTGTTTAAGGGTAAATCCACATTTGAAATGTGGAAGTCTTTTAAGGAAAGGTTGATTGGAGTGCAGGACAGACATGTCCCTGTGAAAATGAAGGATAGAAATGGCAAGATTAGGGAACCATGGATGACGGGTGGAATTGTGAGAGTAGCCTTTTCTTCGTTTATAAGGAGCACGAGGGTAACTAGAGAAAGGATTGGCACATTCAAAGACAAAAGAGGGAATTTATGCGTGGAGTCAGAGGAAATGGGTGAGATTCTTAATGAGTACTTTGCATCGGTATTCACCAAGGAGAGGGACATGACGGATATTGAGGCTAGGGATGGATGTTTAAATACTCTAGTTCAAGTTGGCATAAGGAAGGAGGAAGTTTTGGGTATTCTAAAAGGCATTAAGGTGGACAAGTCCCCAGATCCGGATGGGATTTATCCCAGGTTACTGAGGGAAGCGAGGGACGAAATAGCTGGGGCCTTAACAGATATCTTTGCAGCATCCTTGAGCACGGGTTAGGTCCCGGAGGACTGGAGAATTGCTAATGTTGTCCCTTTGTTTAAGAAGGGTGGCAGGGATAATCCAGGGAATTATAGACCTGTGAGCTTGACGTCAGTGGTAGGCAAACTGTTGGAGAAGATACTGAGGGATAGGATCGATTCACATTTGGAAGAAAATAGACTTATCAGTGATAGGCAGCATGGTTTTGTCCAGGGAAGGTCATGTCTTACAAACCTAATCGAATTCTTTGAGGAAGTGACAAAGTTAATTGATGAGGGAAGGGCTGTAGATGTCATATACATGGACTTCAGTAAAGCGTTTGATAAAGTTCCCCATGGCAGGTTGATGGAAAAAGTGAAGTCGTATGGGGTTCAGGGTGTACTAGCTAGATGGATAAAGAACTGGCTGGGCAACAGGAGACAGAGTAGTTGTGGAAGGGAGTGTCTCAAAATGGAGAAAGGTGACGAGTGGTGTTCCACAGGGATCCATGCTCGGACCACTGTTGTTTGTGATTTACATAAATGATCTGGACGAAGGTATAGGTGGTCTGATTAGCAAGTTTGCAGATGATACTAAGATTGGTGGAGTTGCAGATAGCGAGGAGGACTGTCAGAGAATACAGCAAAATGTAGACAGTTTGGAGAGTTGGGCAGAGAAATGGCAGATGGAGTTCAAGTCAGGCAAATGCAAGGTGATGCATTTTGGAAGATCTAATTCAAGAGCGGACTATACGGTCAATGGAAGAGTCCTGGGGAAAATTGATGTACAGAAAGATCTGGGAGTTCAGGTCCATTGTACCCTGAAGGTGGCAACGCAGGTCGATAGAGTTATCAAGAAGGCATACAGCATGCTTGCCTTCATCGGACGGGGTACTGAGTACAAGAGTCGGCAGGTCATGTTACAGTTGTATAGGACTTTGGTTAGGCCATATTTGGAATACTGCGTGCAGCTCTGGTCGCCACATTACCAGAAGGATGTGGATGCTTTAGAGAGGGTGCAAAGGAGGTTCAACAGGATGTTGCCTGGTATGGAGGGTGCTAGCTATGAAGAAAGGTTGAGTAGATTAGGATTGTTTTCGTTGGAAAGACGGAGGTTGAGGGGGGACCTGATTGAGGTCTACAAAATTATGAGAGGTATGGACAGGATGGATAGCAACAAGCTTTTTCCAAGAATGGGGGTGTCAATTACAAGGGGTCACGATTTTAAGGTGAGAGGGGGAAAGTTTAAGGGAGATGTGCGTGGAACGTTTTTTTTAATTTTTTTACACAGAACGTGGTGGGTGCCTGGAACACTTTGCCAGCGGAGGTGGTAGAGGCGGGCATGATAGCATCATTTAAGATGCATCTAGACAGATATATGAACGGGCAGGGACCAGAGGGAAGTAGATCCTTGGAAAATAGATGACAGGTTTAGATAAAGGATCTGGATCGGCGCAGGCTGGGAGGGCCGAAGGGCCTGTTCCTGTGCTGTAATTTTCTTTGTTCTTTGTTCTATCAGATGTGGATGCCAAATCACTGAGTGTCTTTCAGACAGAGATAGATAGGTTCTTGATTCATAAGAGGATCAGGGGTTATGGGGAAAGGGAGGAGAATGGGGATGAGAAAATATCAGCCATGATTGAATGGCGGAGCAGACTCGATGGGCTGAGTGGTCTAATTGTGCTCCTATGTCTTATGGTCCAATGATATAAAATTTATCTTGTCTTGCTACTGATTTAAATTTAGAATTACAATGATGCTGAGAGCACCGTTGTTCAAAACAATACAAAAAATATTTCTCACTTCAGATAATTTAACACTACAGATCAATAGATATCTTAATTGTAATTTATTTCATAGTTGATATTATTCATAGTTCTTTAATCCCCCATTATCAGTTTCAAAACATTGTTGTTTGGAGATGATATAATGAGATAATTCATTCATCAGTTGTTGGAGCTCCATCAGCTCCAAGCTCCTTGTAGCAGTTTTCGAGATAATTGTAAATGATATTGAACACCTTCACCCAAGATTCACGGATCTGTGGTGTAAAGGTTCCCCCCAGTGACTCTTCCAGGATCTTCACGATTATATTAAATAGAACCTGCAATAACAAAAAGCAAAAAACAATAATAAAAATACATACTTCAGCGGGACATATTTGGCTTCAGAACATAGCAACGGAAGTAGGCCATTTGGCCATTCCAGCATGCTCCATCATTCAATAAAATCATGGCTATTCTAGTTGTGGTCTTAACTCCACTTTCCTGTCTGCCCCCCATCACCGCTCCCCATAACCTTTGACTGTCTTAGAATCATACGGTACAGAAGAGGTCCTTTGGCCTATCAAGCCTTCACCAACAAAAAACTCTAATCTACACTAATCCCACTTCCCAGCCAATGGTCGTGAATGTTATGACATTTCAGGTGCTCATCCAAGTACATTTTAAAGGTTGTGAGATTTTCTGCCTCAACTACCCTCCCAGGCTGTGCATTCCAAACTCCCACCACCCTCCGGGTGAAAATACTTTTCCTCAAATCCCCTCTAAACCTCCTTCCTTTCAACTTAAAATTATCCCCCTTATTATTGACCCTTCAACTAAGGGGTACTGCCGTTTTTTATACACCCTTTACATGCCCTTCATAATCCTCTATCAGATCGCCTCCAAGCCTTCTCTGCTCCAAAGAAAACACCCCAAGCTTATCCAACCTCTCGTCATAGCTAAAAATGTTCCATTTCAGGCAACTTCCTGGTGAATCTCCTCTGCATCCTCTCTAGTGCAATCCCATCCTATCTATAGTGTGGTGACCTGAACTGAACATCGTACTCCAGCTGTGGCCCAACCGAAGGCCTGTACAGCTCCAACATAACCACCCTGCTCTTATAATCCATGCCTTCTTAACAATCCCATTCACCTGTCTTTAGGGGTCTGTGGACAAGCACCCCAAGGTCCCTCAGTTCCTCTGAACTTCCTAGTGTCCTGCCATTCATTGAGTACTTTGTTGTCACGTTACTCCTTCCAAAGTGCATCACCTCCCACTTTTCAGGGTTAAATTCCTTCTGCCCATCTGACCTACCAATCAATATTGCCCTGTAACCTAAGACCCACTTCTTCACTGTCAACGACCTGGCCAATCTTTGTGTCATCTGCAAACTTACTTATCACCCCACCGTCCCCCCTCCCCCCACATTCTCATCCATATCATTTTTATATACCACAAACAATAAGGAACCCAGCACTGATCCCTGTGGTACGTCACTGGACACCGGCCTTCAGTCACACAAAAGGCCTTCTACCACCACCCTCTGTCCCCTGTCACTCAGCCACATTACCCTGGATTCCATGTGCTTTTACCTTCTTTACCAGTCTCCCATGTGGGACCTTGGCAGAGATTTTGCTGGAACCCATATAAACTGCATCATCTTCACAACCCTAAGCTACACACCCGGTAACCTCCTCAAAAAATTCAATCAAATTTGTTCGGCATGACCTCCCTCTGACAAAGCCATACTGACTGTCCCGAATCAAACAATGCCTGTCCAGGTGGAGATTGATTCTGTCCTTCAGAATTTTCTCCCTACCATCGATGTGAGATTCACTGGTCTGTAATTCCATGGTTTATCTCTACAACCCTTCTTGAAAAGTGGAACCACATTACTTGTCCTCCAGTCCTCTTGTACCTCCCCTGTGGCCAGACAGGAATTAAAAAATATGGGCCTGAGCCCATGTAATTTCCTCTCTCGTTTCCAACAGCAGCCTGGGATACAACTCCTCTGGACCTGGGGATTTGACCACTTTTAAGCCCACAAAAACCTCCAGTATATCCTCAAACTGCTCAAGAAACTCACAGTCCCTCGGTCTGAATTCTACACCTATATCCTCCTTCTCTGTGAAGAGAAATGTTAAGCACTCGTTCAACACCCTACCAATGTCAACAGGCTCAACTCCCTTGGTGCCTATATATATGGACTATCTTGAGATTTTCTCTAATCTTAGCTGGCAGTGATTTTTCATGCCCCCTAATTGTTTTTTGAGTTCTGCTGCACTTTCTATTCTCCACAAGGGCCTCTGTAGATTTGCTCCCTTTGTACCTGTTAAAAGCCTCTCTTTTCCTTCTTATCCAGTCCTGCATATTCTTAGACATCCAGGGTTCTCTGGACTTGTTACTCCTGCATTTTGGTCGAAAGAGAACATGTTGGATCTGTACTCTCGTCAATTCAATTTTGAATGCCCCCCGCCACTGTTCTGCTGTAGATTTATCCTGAAGTAGTTGTTCCCATCCTACTTTGGCCAGATCCTGCCTTATTTTAATAAAATCTGACTTCCCCAATCCAAAACCCTATTTTGCAGACCATCTTTTCCCAAATTTAAAATGTACCGTGTTGTGGTCACTATCACTAAAATGCTCCCCCACTGCTACCTTAAACACCGTCCGGCTTCGGTCCCTAATATAATCTGTGGGATTCTCCATTGGCGGGGCCCTCTCTGCTTTGCCGGCAGCGCACCCACACCCGTGGGTTTCCCGGCGAAGGCGTGGTATGGCCTCAATGGGAAATCCTGTTGGCTGGCTGCCCGAATGGAGGATCCCGCTGCGGGTAGGGGTGCGCTGCACTGGAAAACAGGGCTGGCGGGACTGAAAATCCCACCCAATAGAATTGTCTACAATATCTGCTCCTCGATTACTCGCTGACTATTTGGTGGTCTATAATACACTCCCAGCAGTGTGACTGCCCCCTTTTTATTCCTAAACTCTATCCACAAAACCTCATTTGAAGACCCTGATAAGATATCGTTCCTCCTTACTGCAGTAACTGACTCCTTAATTAAGAATGCCACACCACCTCCACTTTTCCATCCTCACTTTTCCTGGCTGAAAATCCCATTCCCTGGAATGTTGAGCAGCCAGACCTGCTGCTCCCTCAACTACGTCTCTGTGATGGAAACAACATCAAAACTCCAGGTGCCAATACATGCTGTTAACTCATCTGTCTTCCTCTGATACGCCTAGCCTTAAAGTAGACGCCATCCAGCCTCGCCTTACTCCCTTTAAACACAACATGCTGTATTAACACGGTGTCCCCTCCCCCTCCCAACAGCATTAGCAAACCCACCCGCAAGGATGTTCATCTCATTCTGGTTCAGGTGCAGACTGTCCAGCTTGTACAGGTTCCACATTCCCCAGAAACGATCCCAGTGATCCAAGAATATGAACCCCTCCCTCCTGCACCAACTTTTGAGCCGTGCATTTATCTGCCCCATTCTCCTATATCTGTACTCACTAGCACGTGGCACCAGGAGTAATCCAGAGCTAACAACCTTGTCTGTCAAAGATCTGTCCATCTCAGCTTTAAATAAATTCGAATAACCAGCCTCTGCTACTTTCTGAGAAAGAGAATACCGCACACCAATGACCTTTTGGAAGAAACAAATTCTCCTCATCTGACTTAAACGGGAAGACCTCTTATGTTTAAACAATGCCCCCTCAGGAGGAAACATCCTCTGGGTGTCCACTCTGTCAAGTCCCTGTTACTTTAAAGACTTAAAAGGCAATTAAAGAACATTAACCTATTTTGCATCATTTTAACTGGTGTTTGAACTGCCTTCAATCACCAGAGCGTTTTTGTAGTTTGGACCGAGAGGCTGGACCTCGATCACTTTCTTGGCAATATCAGTTCGCAGGTCTTCAAGTTGAAAAACCTACTTTAATAGGTGACAATAAGCGATATTATTATTATAAAATCATTACATAGTCAACCGTAGTACAGACAATGATGTAGGTTGCATCGGAAATTATATGGAATTCAATATTTAAGGAAACCGAGTTTAACAGTATATTTTCAAATGTAGCATCGGTTGTGGTGATTTGGCCTAATTAGATCTTTCAGATCACAAAGTATTTGGACTTTGCATTCCCCATTTATGATGCCAAAGTCGACTAATTTATGCCTTGTGCAATCATTCCTTGGCATCCATTATACTCTATATAATTTCATAATGTTATTTTTCAGTTTATTAATTAGCTGAAACTATTATTTTTCTCAAGTTCTGTAAAACATGTTGTGAAGTTAGCATATTCATTGATATGTCAAAGAAGATTTGATAATATTTTTAGGCAGCTGTATACGATTCATCTGAGGTATGTAATTGAACATTGACACATTTTACCCTGCTCTGGCTAAAGCGTACTAGTAAGTGTTCACTTACATTGTAATTTCCACACATTATTGTAACTCAAGATTAGCATTATCCAATTAAAATCTACAATCAGACTTGTCGGATGGAATCTTACCATATTTTTTCAAAGCTCAGACTGAAAATCAGCATGTACCTCTCAAGCTGCACAGACCAGGGGAGAGATTCTCCGACCCCCGCCGGGTCGGAGAATCGCCGGGGGCTGGCGTGAATCCCGCCCCCGCCAGTTGCCGAATTCTCCGGCACCGGATATTCAGCGGGGGCGGGAATCACGCCGCGCCGGTTGGCGGGGGGCCCCTCCCCTGCGATTCTCCGGCCCGGATGGGCCGAAGTCCCGCCGCTAGAATGCCTGTCCCGCCGGCATAGATTAAACCACCTACCTTACCGGCGGGACAAGGCGGCGCGGGCGAGCTCCGGGGTCCTGGGGGGGCGCAGGGCGATCTGGCCCCGGGGGGTGCATGCGCCGCTCGGAGATGTCATTTCCGCGCCAGCTGGCGGGGCACCAAAGGCCTTTTCCGGAAATTCGTCCGGCGCGGGCCTAGCCCCTTAAGTTTGGGGATCGGCCCCCAAAGATGCGGAGCATTCCGCATCTTTGGGGCGGCGCGATGCCCGACTGATTTGCGCCATTTTGGGCGCCAGTCGGCGGACATCGCGCCGATACCGGAGAATTTCACCCCAGTTTTCTCTCCAGAAATTGAGCGTCTTGAAAGAAAATCAGTGAGTGGGTGGGGTTTACACCACCACGCTGGTGGACCAGTGCTTGATGGAGCCGGCACACGGCTCCACAGAGATCAGGCTGCTATCTTTAAAGGGCGCCCCGATCAGAACTTCAGGGGTTCCCTCCCCACCCGACTACCATCACTGGCATTTCCACAAGCTCTGCCCCCCAAATCAACGCCAGTGTTCCTCACGCCCCGCAAAGCCTTCCCCCCTCCCACCACAAATAAAAGAACCTCCCTCCCGCCCCCTGGGACTCCCACTAGAGCCCATCTCTAGCACTGCCCCCTGGCACAGATTGGCATGCCTGGGCATGTCCATCATGTGACATGAGCGTGGTTTACAACAAGTTTGGTCAAACGAGAAATTCTCCAGTGGCGCAGAGGTAAGTATCGTCCCCGGTGTTGAATATTTATTGAGGTGGAGACCATGTGGCAGAGGACTCGTTAATAAAATCTATTTAAATTATGCCACCGGTGAGGGGCGGGGAAAATCGGGAAACACGATTAATGGCGGCGCGGTAGCACAGTGGTTAGCACTGTTGCTTCACAGCTTCAGGGTCCCAGGTTCGATTCCCGGCTTGGTCACTGTCTGTGCGGAGTCTGCACGTTGTCCCCATGCCGGCGTGGATTTCCTCCGGGTGCTCTGGTTTCCTCCAAAAATGTGCAAGTTAGATGGGTTGGCCATGCTAAAATTGCTCTCAGTGTCCAAAAAGGTTAGGTGGGGTTACTGGATTATGGGGATGGGGTGAAGTGGGGTTTAAGTAGGGTGCTCTTTCCAAGGGCCGGTGCAAATGCGATAGACCGAATGGCCTCCTTTTGCGCTGTAAATTCTATGACCTCTCTGACCATCCGGTGAGACTCTCATTTCCCGGGTCTCTCCAGATTTCCCGCCCGCGTCACCGTTCCCTCTGACGGTGATTGTGGGCTGAAAATCACCCCCCACAGCTTTTTTCCTCAAATTATATAAATTACTTTTCACTGTGAATGCAGAGAAACAATATGTTCCATAAGTCAGGGACTTACCTGAAAGTTGTGCACATCTACTTTATGCACAGATACATGTCTTTTTGCCAGGGTATCCAGAATGGCACAGGCTTTATTCCAATCATCCAAGTTCTCAAATATGTCATTCAGCTTGGTCATCACCTGTCTGCCATGTCTTTTAATCTGAGCAGATTTTTGCATTCCTTCTGGAGTTGAAATGTTCTTAAAATTCTTGAAGTACCTCTTTGTTTCGGGATGATCTGTGAATAATCTGATTCATACAAGAAGATGATTTTTTTTAAAAATGTCATTGGCAATAGATATATGTTAATGATCTAGACTTGGAAATGAAGAGCGCACCTTCAAAATTTGTGGCTGACACAAAACCTGGAGGTATTGTGAACTGTGAAGTGGATTGTGACAAACCTCAAATCACATAGATATTAATGACTTGTCAATTATACTGTTAAGTTTAAGAAAGGTGATGGTATTAATTGTCTTTGAGCAAATAAAAACAGGTGGGGGTGGGGGGTGGTCAGGCACAGTGGTTATAACTGCTGCCTCATTCGTGTTTGCGTGGGTTTCACCCTCACAACCCAAAGATGTGCAGGCTAGGTGAATTGGCCATGCTAAATTGCTCCTTAATTGGAAAAAATGAATTGGGTACGCTAAATTTTTAAAAAATAATAATAAAATTAAAATAATTGCTGCCTCACAGCGCAAGGAAATAGGGCTCGATTCCAGCCTTGGTGGATTTTGTCTGTGTGGAGCTTGTATGTGCTCCCCGTGTCTGCATAGGATTCCTCCGGGTGCTCCAGTTTCCTCCCACAGATGTGCAGGTTATGTGGGGTTACAGGGATAGTGCGGGGAATGAGCCTTGGTAGGGTGCTCTTTTAGAGGGTCAGTGCAGACTCGATGGGGCGAATGGCCTTCTGCACTGTAGGGATTCTATGGGATTGCTTCTCCAAGGGCTGTCATCTCTTCCATTTTTTAATCTATTGATTATAGGCTTTATTAAAAGAATAAATGTGAGGGATCAATCACCCTTATTAATTTAATTTATTGATTATTTTACTTTAAAAGAGAATAATTAGGATATATACCCCATTATGGACTGTCACCCCCTTTAAATAGTTTATTTTATTGTTAATTAGTTATATTTAAAACAAACATCTAACTAGGGGATTGCCTCACCAAGGACTGTCACCCCTTCCCATTTTTGTTTAATTTACTGATTTTCCATTCTAATCAAAAGAGTATAAATAGGGGATAGCTGGGACAGTAGGAGAGCTGTCAATAAACTCTTAATAAAGAAAAACTATCTTTGTTTCTTCTTCACCAACCGGCTTGGATCCTGTTAAAATTACAATGGGTAGACACATGGCAGATGAAAATTTATTGCAGGGATTTAATGGGTAGACACATGGCAGATGAAAATTTATTGCAGGGAAGTGTGTAACTGAGTCATTCTAGCAGGAAGAAAAGAGATAATACAAAATAAAGTGTTTAATAAATGTGGCACAGCGGGGCGGAGAATCCAGCCCCAGTTACGTGGATAGGTCGGAAAAGCTGGGGTTATTCTCCTTGTAGAAGAGAACTACAAAGAGATTTGCCACAGTGTTCAAAATCATGTGGTGCCTGCCCCAGAGTAAGAGGTAAGGCAGACGCAGAGGTAGATAGATTCTTATCAGGCAAGGGAATCAAAGATTAACAGGGGTTAGATGGGAATGTGGAACTCGAAATGCAAACAGAACAGCCATGATCGTATCAAATGGCGGAGCAGGCTCAATGGGCCAAATGGCCTACTCCTGCTCCTATTTTATATCTTCATATAGTCGATGGGAAGAAACAGTTCCCATCGAGGATACGATCTAGAGCAGTGATTTATGGTGATTGACAAAAAAGCAATGGCAACATGAGGAAAACGTTGTTGCTCAGTGAGTGGTTAGAACAAAGAACAAAGAAATGTACAGCACAGGAACAGGCCCTTCGGCCCTCCAAGCCCGTGCCGACCATGCTGCCCGACTAAACTACAATCTTCTACACTTCCTGGGTCCGTATCCCTCTATTCCCATCCTATTCATGTATTTGTCAAGATGCCCCTTAAATGTCACTATCGTCCCTGCTTCCACCACCTCCTCCGGTAGTGAGTTCCAGGCACCCACTACCCTCTGCGTAAAAAACATGCCTCGTACATCTACTCTAAACCTTGCCCCTCTCACCTTAAACCTATGCCCCCTAGTAATTGACCCCTCTACCCCGGGGAAAAGCCTCTGACTATCCAAAAAGCCTCTGACTATCTGGACCTGGAGTGTACTGCCTGGACGTGTGGTCAAGGCTTTCAAAAGAGAACTGGATACTTACCTGATGAGGTGGAAATTGCTGAGCTATGGGGCAAGGTCAGAGGAGTGGGACTGGCTGAGTTGCTGTTGCAGAGAGCCTGCACGATTACAATGAGCTGGACGTCTTGTCTTTGTGCTGTAACTATTCTATGATTATAAGGACAAGGTTTTGAGGGTTTCCTCAAAAACAAAAATAGAATATATTTTCTTACTTTAAACCCATCATAAATAAATAAAAATCAGTCAAACGTTCAGAAACAGTTTTGATAATCTCAATCAAATAGAATTGCAAAGTAGAAATGTATCATTATCAGGGAAGAGTTGCTGAATACTCTCCTCACATCTCCAATAAAGGAAGAATGAAATTGTCAGATGAAGACAATTTGAAAATAGGATGAGAGGTGATGGAGGGGTCAACAGTGGATACTTTGGGTATCACAGTGATGAACATAAGTCGGATTTTCTGAGCTGTCTACAGCTTTCTCTCATAGAATAGAGTATTAAATTGGGGGCGTTTAAACTAATGCAGCAGGGGCATGGGAACCTGGGGCGTCATTCTCCGACCCCCCGCCGGGTCGGAGAATGGCCGTTGGCCGCCGTGAATCCCGCCCCCGCCGAAGTCTCCGCTCCCGGAGATTGGGCGGGGGCGGGAATCCGGCCGCGCCGGTTGGCGGGACCCCCCGCTGGATTCTCCGGCCCGGATGGGCCGAAGTCCCGCCCAGGAATTGCCTGTCCCGCCGGCGTAAATCTAACCTGGTATTTACCGGCGGGACCAGGCGGCGTGGGCGGGCTCCGGGGTCCTGGGGGGGGCGCGGGGCGATCTGACCCCGGGGGGTGCCCCCACGGTGGCCTGGCCCGCGATCGGGGCCCACCGATCCGCGGGCGGGCCTGTGCCGTGGGGGCACTCTTTCCCTTCCGCCTCCGCCACGGCCTCCACCATGGCGGAGGCGGAAGTGACTCTCCCCACTGCGCATGCGCGGGAAACTGACAGCAGCCGCTGACGCTCCCGCGCATGCGCTGGGAAACTGACAGCGGCCGCTGACGCTCCCGCGCATGCGCCGCATTTCCGCGCCAGCTGGCGGGGCAACAAACGCCATTTCCGCCAGCTGGCGGGGCGGAAATCCCTCCGGCGTCGGCCTAGCCCCTCAATGTTGGGGCTAGGCCGCCAAAGATGCGGAGACTTCCGCACCTTTTTGCCGGCGCGATGCCCGTCTGATTTGCGCCGGCTTTGGCGCCAGTCGGCGGGCTTCCCGCCGTTGGGGGAGAATTTCGCCCCTGGATTGTAGTTTTAGGGTAAGGGAGAATGAGAGTATAGAGGTCAGGAGCACAGATTTGACGTCGCAAGAGGGGGCCAGTGTTCAGGTAGGTGGTTTGAAGTGTGTCTACTTCAATGCTAGGAGTATACGAAATAAGGTAGGGGAACTGGCAGCATGGGTTGGTACCTGGGACTTCGATGTTGTGGCCATTTTGGAGACATGGATAGAGCAGGGACAGGAATGGATGTTGCAGGTTCTGGGGTTTAGGTGTTTTAGTAAGCTCAGAGAAGGAAGCAAAAGAGGGGGAGGTGTGGCGCTGCTAGTCAAGAGCAGTATTACGGTGGCGGAGAGGATGCTAGATGGGGACTCATCTTCCGAGGTAGTATGGGCTGAGGTTAGAAACAGGAAAGGAGAGGTCACACTGTTGGGAGTTTTCTATAGGCCTCCAAATAGTTCTAGGGATGTAGAGGAAAGGATGGCGAGGATGATCCTGGAGAAGAGCGAAAGTAACAGGGTAGTTATTATGGGAGACTTTAACTTTCCAAATATTGACTGGAAAATATATAGTTCGAGTACATTAGATGGGTCGTTTTTTGTACAGTGTTTGCAGGAGGGTTTCCTGACACAATATGTTGACAGGCCAACAAGAGGCGAGGCCACGTTGGATTTGGTTTTGGGTAATGAACCAGGCCAGGTGCTGGATTTGGAGGTAGGAGAGCACTTTGGGGACAGTGACCACAATTCGGTGACGTTTACGTTAATGATGGAAAGGGATAAGTATACACCGCAGGGCAAGAGTTATAGCTGGGGGAAGGGCAATTATGATGCCATTAGACGTCACTTGGGGGGGGGGTAGGGTGGAGAAGTAGGCTGCAAGTGTTGGGCACACTGGATAAGTGGAGCTTGTTCAAGGATCAGCTACTGCGTGTTCTTGATAAGTATGTACCGGTCAGGCAGGGAGGAAGGCGTAGAGCGAGGGAACCGTGGTTTACCAAAGAAGTGGAATCTCTTGTTAAGAGGAAGAAGGAGGCCGATGTGAAGATGAGGTGTGAAGTTTCAGTTGGGGCGATGGATAGTTACAAGGTAGCGAGGAAGGATCTAAAGAGAGAGCTAAGACGAGCAAGGAGGGGACATGAGAAGTATTTGGCAGGTAGGATCAAGGAAAACCCAAAAGCTTTCTATAGGTATGTCAGGAATAAGCGAATGACTAGGGAAAGAGTAGGACCAGTCAAGGACAGGGATGGGAAGTTGTGTGTGGAGTCTGAAGAGATAGGCGAGATACTAAATGAATATTTTTCGTCAGTATTCACTCAGGAAAAAGATAATGTTGTGGAGGAGAATGCTGAGACCCAGGCTATTAGAATAGATGGCATTGAGGTACGTAGGGAAGAGGTGTTGGCAATTCTGGACAGGCTGAAAATAGATAAGTCCCCGGGGCCTGATGGGATTTATCCTAGGATTCTCTGGGAGGCCAGGGAAGAGATTGCTGGACCTTTGGCTTTGATATTTATGTCATCATTGGCTACAGGAATAGTGCCAGAGGACTGGAGGATAGCAAATGTGGTCCCTTTGTTCAAAAAGGGGAGCAGAGACAACCCTGGCAACTATAGACCGGTGAGCCTCGCATCTGTAGTGGGTAAAGTCTTGGAGGGGATTATAAGAGACAAGATTTATAATCATCTAGATAGGAATAATATGATCAGGGATAGTCAGCATGGCTTTGTGAAGGGTAGGTCATGCCTCACAAACCTTATCGAGTTCTTTGAGAAGGTGACTGAACAGGTAGACGAGGGTAGAGCAGTTGATGTGGTGTATATGGATTTCAGTAAAGCGTTTGATAAGGTTCCCCACGGTAGGCTATTGCAGAAAATACGGAGGCTGGGGATTGAGGGTGATTTAGAGATGTGGATCAGAAATTGGCTAGCTGAAAGAAGACAGAGGGTGGTAGTTGATGGGAAATGTTCAGAATGGAGTTCAGTTACAAGTGGCCTACCACAAGGATCTGTTCTGGGGCCATTGCTGTTTGTCATTTTTATCAATGACCTAGAGGAAGGCGCAGAAGGGTGGGTGAGTAAATTTGCAGACGACACTAAAGTCGGTGGTGTTGTCGACAGTGTGGAAGGATGTAGCAGGTTACAGAGGGATATAGATAAGCTGCAGAGCTGGGCTGAGAGGTGGCAAATGGAGTTTAATGTAGAGAAGTGTGAGTTGATTCACTTTGGAAGGAATAACAGGAATGCGGAATATTTGGCTAATGGTAAAGTTCTTGGAAGTGTGGATGAGCAGAGGGATCTAGGTGTCCACGTACACAGATCCCTGAAAGTTGCCACCCAGGTTGATAGGGTTGTGAAGAAGGCCTATGGTCAGGAGGTCATGTTGCAGCTGTACAAAACTCTGGTACGGCCGCATTTGGAGTATTGCATACAGTTCTGGTCACCGCATTATAGGAAGGGTGTGGAGGCTTTGGAGCGGGTGCAGAGGAGATTTACCAGGATGCTGCCTGGTATGGAGGGAAAATCTTATGAGGAAAGGCTGATGGACTAGAGGTTGTTTTCGTTGGAGAGAAGGTTAAGAGGAGACTTAATTGGGGCATACAAAATGATCAGGGGGTTAGATAGGGTGGACAGTGACAGCCTTCTCCCACGGATGGAAATGGCTGGCACGAGGGGACATAGCTTTAAACTGAGGGGTAATAGATATAGGACAGAGGTCAGAGGTAGGTTCTTTACGCAAAGAGTAGTGAGGCCATGGAATGCCCTACCTGCTACAGTAGTGAACTCGCCAACATTGAGGGCATTTAAAAGTTTATTGGATAAACATATGGATGATAATGGCATAGTGTAGGTTAGATGGCTTTTGTTTTGGTGCAACATCGTGGGCCGAAGGGCCTGTACTGCGCTGTATCGTTCTATGTTCTAAATGGGACGTTCATAAGAAGCAATGGTCTCATGGACAGTGAAGACCTGTGAGGGACAGCATTACTTGGAAAGTTTCCCGAGTAAGCAGATAAAATCTGAAGTTACTGTAACAGCAAACAACACATTAGTAATTTGTGGATAACATTCGTGGGCCCAAAACCTTTGGTTAAGCAATTCATAATGTAACGTCTCATCCAGCCCTTCATTTTACACTAAGAAAAAACTCAACTCAAGTTACAAGTGAAAAAGTATCAGAAAATGTTGGTCAGAAATCTGAGAAGAAACATAGGCATTGGGCTGGATTCTTCTGCCCCAACCACCGCAAGAATGCCATGGGCGAGACGCGGACAACGGAGAAGTCCATTGACCTCGGGCGGGATTCTCCAGTCGCGGGTGGTGCGCTGGAGAATCCCGCCAATTGATTCATAGAACCTCTGCAGTGCAGATGGAGGCCATTCAGCCCACCGAGTCTGCACTGACTCTCTGAAAGAGCACGCTACCTAGGCCCACTCTCCCGCCCTATCCTCTTTACCTCATAACCCCAACTAACCTTGGGGCATTAAGGGGCAATTTATCAGGGCCAATCCACCTAAACTGCACATCTTTGGACAGTGGGAGGAAACCGAGCCACCTGGAGGAAACCTACGCAGACACGGGGGGGGGGTGGGGGGGGGGGGGGGGGGGGGGGGGGGGGGGGGGGGGGGGGGGGGGGGGGGGGGGGGGGAGAGAAACGTGCAAATGCCACACAGTCTCCCAAGGCCGGACTCAAACCCCGGTCCTTGGCTCGGTGAGGCAGCAGTGCTAACCACTGTAATTGGTCACCTTATATGAGTAAGGATGTTCTTGCTATGGAGGGAGTGCAACAAAGGTTTACAAGGCTGATTCCTGGGATGGCGGGACTGTCATATGAGAAGAGACTAAGTCGGTTAGAATTTATTCATTGGAGTTTAGAAGAGTGAGAGGGGATCTTACAGAAACTTACAAAATTCTAACAAGATTTGACAGGGTTGATTCAGAAAGAATGTTACCAAAGGTGGGGCAGTCCGGAGCTAGGGGTGACCTATCTAACCTAGTGAGGGGGGTCGGAGAATCCCGCCCCTGATGTCTCTTCTATGGTGACATCAGAGAATTCTACCTCAGAGCTGCTTGTGTCAGTGGTATCCAGGGGGTGTGAGGATGGTCCAAGCTGCTCATCTGATTGCCTTGTAGAGGAAGGGAGATGGCATTAGTACAACACGGGGAATGAATGATGCAAGATGCTTGCTCACGTGAGGCTTTGAGGAATGACTGTGTGTCCTCACACAGGGGGCGAAATTCTCCATTATCGGCGGAAGGTCCGCCGATCGGCGCTAAAAACGGCGCAAAACCCACTTGCGTCACGTCATAAAAATGGGCCGATAGTCTGCGGCCCGAAATGGGCTAGCAGCGACGTAACGGGATCCGCGCTTGCGCAGTGGTTCACGCCGTGCAGCGTCATACGCGCTGCACGGCATGACGGCTCATAAGGCCGCGCAGCTCCCCCCCACCCGACCGGAACAGCCGACCGCAACACCCGACTTGATGGCTGGCCGTCGCTCAGCCCCGAGGTTCGAGTCATGCGATGTGGAGGCGCTCCTGGACGCGGTGGAGCAGAGGGAGGGACGCCCTGTATCCCGGGCACGGCTGCAGAGTTGCCCCACGCCACAGCCGGCGTCTGTGGAGGGAGGTGGCAGAGGCCGTCACCGCTGTGGGCCCTAACACCACGGACAGGCACCCAGTGCCGCAAGAAGGTGAACGACCTCGTCAGAGCAGGCAGGGTGAGCCTCCCCCATATCCCCCCTCCCCCAAATCCCCCCTATCCCCCCTCCCCCATATCCACCCATCCCCCCTCCCCCATATCCCCCCCTCCCCCATATCCCCCATATCCCCCCCTCCCCCATATCCCCCCTCCCCCATATTCACCCCTCCCCCATATCCCCCATATTCCCCCCTCCCCCATATCCCCCCTCCCCCATATCCCCCCTCCCCCATATCCCCGCTCCCCCTATCCCCCCCTCCCCCATATCCCCCCCTCCCCCATATCCCCCATATCCCCCTCCCCCATATCCCCCCTCCCCCATATCCCCCTCCCCCATATCCCCCCCTCCCCCATATCCCCCCCTCCCCCATATCCCCCCTCCCCCATATCCCCCCTCCCCCATATCCCCCCTATCCCCCCTCCCCCATATCCCCCCTCCCCCATATCCCCCATATCCCCCCTCCCCCATATCCCCCCTATCCCCCCCTCCCCCATATCCCCCCTATCCCCCCCTCCCCCATATCCCCCCTCCCCCATATCCCCCATATCCCCCCCTCTCCATATCCCCCCTCCCCCATATTCCCCCCTCCCCCATATTCCCCCCTCCCCCATATTCCCCCCCTCCCCCATATCCCCCATATTCCCCCCTCCCCCCATATCCCCCATATTCCCCCCTCCCCCATATCCCCCATATTCCCCCCTCCCCCATATCCCCCATATTCCCCCCTCCCCTATCCCCCCCCTATCCCCCCTCTCCCCCCATCCCCCATATCCCCCCATCCCCCATATCCCCCCTCCCCCATATCCCCCCATCCCCCATATCCCCCCATCCCCCATATCCCCCCATCCCCCATATCCCCCCTCCCCCATATCCCCCCTCCCCCATATCCCCCCTCCCCCATATCCCCCCTCCCCCATATCCCCCCTCCCCCATATCCCCCCTCCCCCATATCCCCCCTCCCCCATATCCCCCCTCCCCCATATCCCCCCTCCCCCATATCCCCCCTATCCCCCCTCCCCCATATCCCCCCTATCCCCCTCCCCCATATCCCCCCTATCCCCCCTCCCCCATATCCCCCCTATCCCCCCTCCCCCATATCCCCCCCTCCCCCATATCCCCCCCTCCCCCATATCCCCAAGTGAATCCAGCCCTAACCTTAACCTCTGCAATGCACGCGCAACCGATGGCGTGCATTCATATACCTGCCTAACACTGTTGCCTTTTACCCCTGCCACCACCCCCCCCCCACAGGAGAAGCGCGCACACAACAATAGGGAGCATGTGAGGACTGGAGGAGGGCCCGCTGATGAGAGGCCACTGACCGTACACGAGGAAAGGGCCCTGGAACTGGCTGGCGGACCTGAGGACCGGGAGGTTGCTGATGCAGAGGTCGGGGCCCCACGAGCAAGTGAGCCACCAACAGCCCGTCCCCATATCCCCCCTCCCCTATATCCCCCTCCCCCGTATCACCTGATCACTGCCTGATGTCTAACCATGCATGCTTCATTGTGTATCGCAGGACCAAACGTCCAGGCACCCATCCCCGCAGATGCAGACCGCCCGCAGGATGCCCCTCGGAGACCACAGGAGACGGAGAGACCCGCACCCTCCAGCATGCGACGCCCGCAGGATGCCCCTCGGAGACCACGGGAGACGGAGAGACCCGAACCCTCCAGCATGCGACGCCCGCAGGATGCCCCTCGCACACCACGGGAGACGGAGAGACCTGGAGCAACAGGGAGGCGACACCCCCCGTCACGTGCGGGAGCGACCACCCAGCGATGAGGGGGGCAGCCACAGGCCCCCGTCACATCCGAGCCAGGACACCACTACCCAGGACACCACTATCCAGGACACCCCTACCCGGGACGCCACTACCCAGGACACCCCTACCCGGGACACCCCTACCCGGGACAGCACTACCCGGGACAGCACTACCCGGGACAGCACTACCCGGGACAGCACTACCCGGGACAGCACTACCCAGGACACCCCTACCCGGGAAGACGAAATACCGGACAGTGACTCAGAGTGGATGGGTGGAGACGAACCCCCACCCCAAATTGCCATGGACTCAGAGTGGGACGAAGAGCACGACACAACGCCACTGCTGTCACCAACACCCTCCACCATCGCAGAAACACTCACCACGGTTGGGCACTTTAGTGATGAGGCGTCTGGTACACTCACTGGTGCGCACAACACAGCCGTCCCGGTACAGCAGGTGGAGGTAGGAGCAGCAGAGGGACCGGGCGGTCGGAGGGCAGCCCAGGCCAAGCGAACATCTGCCGCCCAGATGGATCCCGGGTTCCTGCAGTTACCACACCCACACATAGATCCGATGCAACCACCGACACGGAGACGAGCGAATAGGGTGACGGGTGGCTTGCGGCGGCTGCGGTCGCAGGTGGAGGAGTCCACCCGCGACCAGGAGCTGGGAGTGGTCCCGGTCATGCGTGCCACCCAGGCTGACACCCACACGGGTGGCGTCCGCGGTGGAGGCAGTGGGTGCGACGGTGTCAGACATGGGGAACGGTTTGCGAGGCCTGGGGCCTTCCGTGCAGGCGGCGTCTGTGGCCCAGGAAATGGCTGCCCTCTCACAGGAGGCCATGAGCCAGTGCCAGCGCCAGATGGCAGAGGCGCTCAACGCCATAGCCCAGTCTCAGCAGGCCATGGCCCAGTCTCAGCAGGCCATGGCCCAGTCTCAGCAGGCCATAGCCCAGTCTCTGCAGGCCATGGCCCAGTCTCTGCAGGCCATGGCCCAGTCTCTGCAGGCCATGGCCCAGTCTCTGCAGGCCATGGCCCAGTCTCAGCAGGCCATCGCTGAGGGCATCGGCGCCAGTGGCCATGTGCGAGCTGGCATCGCACTGTCGCAGACAGGGTTCGACAACCCCCTGGGCTCCATGGCTGCAAACCTGCAGACCCCTGTCGATACCAGCACGGGCCTCCAGGACTGGCAGCGCCAGATGTCGGGGGCGCGTCGGATGGCCAGTCCGTTCGCATCCCCCACCCATGTAGAGGCCTGGGGGCCATCGGGCACCCCGAGGGAGGAGGAGGTGGTGTGGTCCGTCCCGGCTCCCTCTGTAGGGACAACCGCGACACCTCGGACTCCCCCCCTTCCGTCCCAGGTGCATCGGGTGGGCAACGGGCAGGACAGGCTGGCAGCTCGCCATCCCAGTCGCCCGGGCCGCAGCCTGGTCCATCTAGGCCAGGACGCCCCAGGAAACGGCCGCCAAAGGGATCCAGTGTCAGAGGGCAGGAATCACAGGAGTCCACCTCCAGTTCTGCTGTACCGTCTGGGGAACCACGTAGACATAGTCAAAGGGCCCGTAAGGCCAAACAATTAGACACTGAGTAAGTTGGCACGGGTGCAGGGCACAGATGAGTTTTAGGGGCTAGGGCACGTGCATGAACTCCTTTGGTTATTAAAGTCAATGTTACACCTACCGAAGCTGCCTTTGTGCTCTGTCCAAAGTGTGCGGGGGTGTCATGTACGTTGAGCGCAAGTGTGTGTGTGAGGGGTGGTCTTACCTCAGCCCCAGGTGAGTCTGCCCCCTTCCCCCTGGGCCGCCATCAACATCCCCCGGGCAGAGGACGGGACCGTGCGCTGCAGTGTCACAGCCGCATGCAGGGATGGTCCGGGTGGATGGTGGTACTGTGGCCATGGGTCAGACATAGTCCAACGATGTAGAGCCAGGAGCTCATCGGAGGCGGGTTGTCATCATTCTCCATGGCCTGCGATAGACACGCGTCCACCCGCAACTGGGTGAGCCCGGCCCGTTGTGCCGCCGGTGGATCGGCAATTGGGGGTGGGGGGGTGGTGTGCATGCGGGTGGGGTGTGTGGGGTTGGGGAGGGGGGTGAGGGTGCTGGGTGGGTGGTCGGCTGTTGTCATGGTGTGCGGTCTGTGGCCATACTACCCGATTCCCACGCCCAGCTAGTCAGTGAAGCGGGCGTCTATCAGTCTGTCCCGTGCCCGCTGGGCCAGCCGGTAACGGTGGACAGCCACCCGCCTGTGTCTACCCCGTCTGCCCTGACCATTGCCCCCATCCCCCTCATCTGGGGAGGACTGGGCCTCTTCCTGCTGCTCCTCCACTCCGCCCTCCTCTGCCTGCGGCACATCGCCCCTCTGCTGGGCTATGTTGTGCAGGACGCAGCACACCACAATGATGCGGCCGACCCTATCTGACCGATACTGGAGGGCGCCCCCAGAGAGGTCCAGGCACCTGAAACGCATCTTCAGCACGCCAAAGCACCTCTCGATCACTCCCCTTGTCGCTACATGGGCATCATTGTAGCGGTTCTCCGCCTCATTGCGTGGCCTCCGTATAGGCGTCATCAGCCACGATCGCAATGGGTAGCCCCTGTCGCCCAGCAACCACCCCCCTCAGCCGGGGATGGCGTCCCTCGTACATGCCGGGGATGGATGACCGCGACAACATGAATGAGTCGTGTACACTGCCTGGGTGACGGGCGCAGACGTGCAGGATCATCATGCGGTGGTCGCAGACCACCTGTACGTTCATTGAATAGGTCCCCTTCCTATTAGTGAACACGGCCCTGTTCTCTGCAGGTGGCCGCACGGCGACGTGCATCCCATCGATCGCGCCCTGGACCATGGGGAACCCGGCAACGGCAGAGAAGCCCACGGCCCGGGCATCTTGGCTGGCCCCGGTCCACGGGGAAGCGGATGTAGCGGTGCGCCATGGCATAAAGGGCATCTGTCACTGCCCGGATGCACCGATGCACCGATGTCTGCGATATGCCGGACAGGTCCCCACTCGGTGCCTGGAATGACCCCGTTGCATAAAAGTTCAGGGCCACCGTAAGCTTGACGGACACGGGGAGAGGCTGTCCCTCGCCAGTGCCACGCGGTGACAGGTGTGCCAGCAGGTGGCAGATGTGTGCCACGGTTTCCCGGCTCATCCGGAGTCTCCTCCTGCATTCCCGGTCCGTGAGGTCCTGGTATGACTGCCGGGGCCGGTACACACGGGGCGCCCTCGTGTGCCTCCGTTGCCGTGGGGCCGCGACGTCCTCCTCCCCCTCCTCGTCCTGTTGGTCAGGTGTCCCTCCAGCCTGGGCGGCTGCCGCCTGCCCCTCTGCGGCAGCCTGCGCCGCCTCTCTGGCATGCTCCTCCTCCTCCTCGTCCTCCTCATCCAGGGCAACATAGACATGAGCGGCTGCCACCACGGCGGCCATCATCGCTGGATGGTCTGAAAACATGACGGCCTGGTGGGGGGGGGAGGGGAACGACGACATGTCATCATTGCCCATATCCCCTCCTCCCCCCCAGCCAGGTGGCATGGACCGCATAGGTCCAACTGTTGGAGGCTGGCACCTGGCCAGGTGGGCCAACTCATTTGCCCTCCCATCACCCACCCCGGCACGGACCCCCCCCCCCCCCAACCTCCACCCCGGCACAGACCCCCTCCCCAACCCCCAACCTCCACCCCGGCACGGACCACCCCACCAACCTCCACCCCGGCACGGACCCCCTCCCCAACCTCCACCCCGGCACGGACCCCCTCCCGAACCTCCACCCCAGCACGGACCCCCCTCCCCAACCTCCACCCCAGCACGGACCCCCTCCTCAACCTCCACCCCAGCACGGACCCCCCCCCCCAACCCCCAACCTCCACCCCAGCATGGACCCCCCCCCCAAACCCCCAACCCCCAACCTCCACCCCGGCACGGACCCCCCCCAACCTCCACACCGGCACGGACCCCCTCCCCAACCTCCACCCCAGCACGGACCCCCTCCCCAACCTCCACCCCAGCATGGACCCCCTCCCCAACCTCCACCCCGGCACGGACCCCCTCCCCAACCTCCACCCCAGCACCGACCCCCTCCCCAACCTCCACCCCAGCACGGACCCCCTCCCCAACCCCCAACCTCCACCCCGGCACGGACACCCCCCCCAACCTCCACCCCGGCACGGACCCCCTCCCCAACCTCCACCCCGGCACGGACCCCCTCCCCAACCTCCACCCCGGCACGGACCCCCTCCCCAACCTCCACCCCAGCACGGACCCCCTCCCCAACCTCCACCCCGGCACGGACCCCCTCCCCAACCTCCACCCCGGCACGGACCCCCCCCCCAACCTCCACCCCGGCACGGACCCCCCCCCCCCAACCTCCACCCCGGCACAGACCCCCCCCCCCCAACCTCCACCCCGGCACGGACCCCCTCCCCAACCTCCACCCCGGCACGGACCCCCTCCCCAACCCCCAACCTCCACCCCGGCACGGACCCCCCCCCCAACCTCCACCCCGGCACGGACCCCCTCCCCAACCTCCACCCCGGCACGGACCCCCCCCCCCCAACCTCCACTCCGGCACGGACCCCCTCCCCAACCTCCACCCCGGCACGGACCCCCCCCCCCCAACCTCCACCCCGGCACGGACCCCCCCAACCCACAACCTCCACCCCGGCACGGACCCCCTCCCGGCACTCCCCCGGAGCCCAGCCTACTCTAACCACCCCCCCCCCCCGCCGCACACACACACACACACAAGCCGAGACACACCTCTCCTCACGCAATCAGTCTGCGGCCACGCCATTTCCTGCCCAGAGCCAACCCCCCAGGCCGTCACTCACCTCCTCGCTGGTCGGCGTGAGCCTGGAGCACCGGGTCACGCCGATGAAAAGGAGGTTTGATTGACGTCGACGTGAACGGTCATCACGTCGACGGGACTTCGGCCCATCCGGAAGGGAGAATATCGGCAGGCCGAAAATCGGCTGCCTTGCGCAGACCCGTGACATTCTCCGCGGCAGCGGCGCCATTAACGCCCCGCCGACTTTTCTCCCTTCGGAGACTTCGGCGGGGGCGGGATTCACGGCGGCCAACGGCCATTCTCCGACCCGGCGGGGGGTCGGAGAATGACGCCCAGGGTTCTCACTTTTGCTCACTGCCCCCACTTCACCCTCTGCACAGGCCTTGCTCTTCCCCAGCCAGCTCAAGGACTCTTTCCTCAAATGGGGTGCAGCATCGGAGCTCAAGCTTCACTCCAGGTGGCTGTGGCCTCTCACACCTGTTATCCTCAAGCTTGTCCTGCAACTGGACAGATGGGAAGAGCGTGGGCAGGATCCCTTTCCGTTCAGATGGTTGAGGAGTGCCAGGAGTGGGAGCGAGGATGGGAGGAGCAGAGTAGATACTGGGGAACACTATGGAGATGGGGGAGTGGGAAGAAGGCCTCGTGACAGGTAACCCGCACAGCGGCTGGGTGAGAGGTAACCTTGGAGCTGTGATGGGTGTGTGAAGGGTGAGAGACTGGAGGTGGCAGACTTACCCTGGCCACGCAAAGTAGGCCATTCATTTTTGTGCAGCGGTACTGCCCCATTGTTTACTGCTGGCACTGGCTAGAGCTGCCACTGCCTCCCAAGGCTGGGGTGGTCATGTTGCTGGAGAGGCACATTCTGTATTGGGTATCGGAAGTCCTGCCTCTGCTGCTCTCCATCCAGGACTTTGGTCTGTGCTCCATCTGAGAATCTTGGCGCAGGTTTCCTGGCTGCCACCCCCTTAGTTGGATCTGGAACAAGCACTGAGGAGGCGTTTAAAAAGAGCTCCCCACTGATTGCAGTGATTAAGTTAACCCGGGACGAGTGAATCAGCGAGAGGCCGACACGAGCGAGACGCGATTCACGTGGAGAAAAAAAACTTGTGTTTAAGAGGCTCAATATTCCGTGAGATTTCCCGCCGGCGGAATTCACACCATTTTTCTCACCGGGAGTGACACTTTGCCAGTTTTGGGTCAGGTTTCAACACTGTTCTAACACTGCAAACATTTAGCATACCGATTCTCATCACTCAGCCCGACATTAGGTCGCTTTGTTGCATTCAGTTTATTTATTTTGTGATTTAATCAGATACTGTTCCAGTATGAAGGATAAATATAGCAAAACAAATGCCTGAAAACAATCAGAAGCAGATTCAGGTCACCTCCACGTTCTCCGCTCCCATGGCCCATAGTTAACTATAACATCTGGGCGGTCTGACCAAACCACTCAAAGCTTGCTTGATGCCACAAAGAAAAAATAAAATTCAAGTTTAAGAACGTTCCCGCAAGGCAGCACATATTTTGTTGTCCTTTATTGTGGTAAATAATTAACATTGCTCTACAGCCAAGCACAGCTGTGCCACTGGTTTTCCCACTCCAGCAGCTTTCAACAAAAAGTCAATGTTATTCAATGTTTCACAGAAGCACTCTCGTAGCTCCAGGTATTTGTGGCCTAATGAGTATTTTCAACAAAGCAATTATTTGTGAGAGGCTTTACAGTCCGATGAATACTACAGTACATAGAATCATAGAATTTACAGTGCAGGAGACCATTCGGCCCATCGAGTCTGCACCAGCTCTCGGAAAGAGCACCCTACCTAAGCCCCCACCTCCACCCCATCCCTGTAAACCCAACTAACCTTTGGACACTAAGGGGCAATTTATCGTGGCCAATCCACCTAACCTGCACGTCTTTGGACTGTGGGACGAAACTGGAGCACCTGGAGGAAATCCACGCAGACACAGGGAGAAAGTGCAGACTCCGCTCAGACAGTCACCCGAGGTCGGAATTGAACCTGGGTCCCTGGAGCTGTGATGCAGTAGTGCTAACCACTGTGCCACCGTGCCGCCCCCTGCTGGCACTGGCTCGAGCTGTCACTGCCTCCCAAGGCTGGGGTGGTCACCTTGCTGGAGAGGCACATTCTGTATCGGGTATCGGAAGTCCTGCCTCTGCTGCTCTCCATCCAGGACTCTGGTCTGTGCTCCATCTGAGAATCTTGGCGCAGGTTAGTTTAGATGGTTTTAGACAGGTGTGGTTATTTTGTATGACAAAATAGAAATGCTAGACATACTCAACAGTCGGGCAGCATCTGTGGAGGGAAATCGAGTTCCTATTGGGAGGAGAAACCCGAATTAAAGGGCGACTCAGTTTTTAACCCGTTCACTTAATTTCACATTGGAAAATCGGATTTCTTTTTCTCTCTCCATAGATGCTGAATTAAGTATTTCCCCCCAAAAAAAATTTTCTAAAATAAAAGCAAATTACTAGGAAGGCTGGAATCTGAAACAAAACAGAAAAATACTGGACAATCTCAGCAGGTCTGACAGCATCTGTGGGGAGAGAAGGGGGCTAACGTTTTGAGTCTGGGTGGGTTTTTTTCCTGTTTGTTTCAGATTTCCAGCATCTGCAGCATTTTGTTTTTATAGTACTGTCGTTAGTTTGCATCTTCACTGAGGTTACAGCACACCATCGCCTTTCATACAACAGGTCTAAAAATAGACCCTTGCTGGGGAATGTGTACTTCGTCGAGTCAATCAGAGATGCTAAAGGAAAGCTATTAGTGCCCTGCCAGATTCATTGAGAGCAGCGCGGAAGAGCTCAAGGGTTTCTCTCTCACCTCAGTACCACCGCTCTGCCGTTTCCTTCGGGATCCGCAGCCAGTTTCTCCCAGATCCCGCGGATGTGGGCTTTGTCAGCTTCGGTCATGTCACTCATGGTGCCAGATATCAGTGGATCGAGCTGGAAGGGAAGCTGTGTGTGTGAACTGCGTCTGCTGCACGGACCAAGCCCAGACTCACTTTTAACTTGTTTCAGAGTGCCTGCATTATCACGTGGCGTGTGTAAGTGACGCCTCTTCGTCTGCAATCGCAACCGATTGAGGCAGCAATCATTCAAGATCATTTTCTCTCTCTCTCTCTCTCTCGGTGTACTTAACACAGCGGGATTTTGGAACGCTCCAGACTGTGTGCAGAATCCACAGAACAGCAGCCTTACTTTCAGAACCACCACACACCTCCCGCCCCAACCCCCCATGTGAGAGTGGCAGAGATTTCTAAACTCCAGTCAATTCTTGCATTGTTTAGAACAATAATCACTACACCGTTTATAAAGTTGCTAACACCTTTTACACTACTCCAGCGATAGTGAAAATATGGAATCTGGAAGTATTTGAATGGTTGACAATGAAAAACATCTGGAATCTTTTGCCCAGTTGCTATTTAACTGGAGGACAATGACTCAGGTGCAAGGTGAGTGAATTTCAGAGAAACATCGAATCCCTCCAGTGCAGAAGGAAGCCATTCGGCCCATCGAGTCTGCACCGACCCTCCGAAAGAGCAACCCTATCCAATCCCACCCTGCACTATCCCCATAACCTAACAAGCATATCCAGAGCCACTACGGGGCAAATTAGCATGGCCAATTTGGCTAATTTGAGTTGTGTATCGCATCATGGCTGTGGTAAACCACTGTGTTCTTATATTAGGGGTTCTACGGTAGAACCTGCACTACAGGTTCACCTGGGCCCCTGCATGCCAGCTCCGTCCAGGAGCCGGGTTATAAATATGCGTCAGCTGCTGTGGGAGGCCGTACATCTGATACTAATAAAGCCTCAGTTTGGATTCAACTTCGTCTCCAGTCAAATTGATCGTGCCTCAATTTATCAGTATCAGATTCAGAAGATGGACCTCCGGATTAAACCAGGTCGACTGCAGTTGGATCCACACGCAAGCGACGCCAGAAAGGACTTTCAACACTGGCTAGCTTGTTTTGAAGTGTATATCAACGCGGCGCCGACCCCTGTTCCAGGGGGCTCAGAAGATACAAATATTGTACGCCAAACTCAGCTCCAAAGTCTTCCCGCTGATCCAGGGTGCATCCAATTACGCTGATGCCATGACTCGACTCAAAGAAAATTATGAGCAGAAGACGAACACACTCTTCGCCAGACACGCGTTCGCAACGCGTACTCACCTACCTGGTGAGTCAATCGAGGACGTCTGGAGGGCCCTGATCCCACTAGTTCAGGACTGTGACTGTCAGGACTGTGAGCACTCAGATCTCCTTATGCGGGATGCTTTTGTAACTGGGATTGGGTCTGATGTTATCAGGCAGCAGCTCCTAGAAGGTGCCACACGCGACCTCGCAGAGACTAAAACACTAGCGCTTTCCATGACGGTCGCCCTGCGCAATGTCCATTCCTATGCCCCCAACCGCGCGGCCCATTCCTCCTATGCTTCATGAGCCCCACAGGCAGCCGCCCCAGCGGGGGCGCTACCCACCCAATACGCCTGCTCTATGCGCCAGCCAGTGAACTCCGGGGGGCCCCGATGCCACTTTTGCGGCCAGCAAAGACACCCCCGCCAACGCTGCCCGGCTCATGCTGCTCTTTATAAGGCCTGCGGGAAGAAGGGTCACTACGCAGCAGTGTGTCAGGCCTGCTCAGCGGCAGCGGTCGCTGCCACCCCCCCACCCCCGTCACGTACAATGGGCCTCCTCTCCTGCCCAGGCCATGTGGGAGCAATGGGCGCCGCCATCTTCTCCCCCCGCACAACACGTGCGTTTCATGGGCGCCGCCATCTTGCTCCACCCCCGCAACGTGCCTTCCATGGGCGTCGCCATTTTGTGATCCCAAGGACCTCCGGGCGCCGCCATCTTGTCCACCCCGCAGCACATGGATACCAACAGCGTTTCAGGACCCCAACTCAACGGCCGCCTCACTAACCGACGATCAACCACGGCTCGCATCCATGGGAATCGACCAGTCCCGACCACATACTCTGACCAACGCATCCACCAGCGTGAAAGTCAACGGCCATGTGACCTCCTGCCTACTGGACTCCGGTAGCACCGAGAGCTTTGTACACCTGAATAGGGTAAGGCGCTGCTCCCGTAAGGTACACCCTACCAATCAAAGTATCACCCTGGCCTCCGGATCCCATCGCATCATGATCCGGGGGCACTGCACGGTCACGCTCACAGTCCAAGGCGTAGAGTTCCACGGTTTTCGCCTCCACGTCCTCCCTAACCTCTGCGCTGCACTTATCCTCGGCCTAGATTTTCAGTGCAACCTCCAGAGCCTGACCCTTAAATTCGGCGGACCCTTACCACCCCACACTGTGTGCGGCCTCGCGACCCTAAAGGTCGATCCTCCTTCCCTCGTTGCCAATCTAACTCCAGATTGCAAACCCGTTGCCACCAGGAGCAGACGGTACAGCACCCAGGATAAGGCCTTCATCAGGTCCAAGGTCCAGCTGTTGCTTCAGGAGGGAGTCATCGAGGCCAGCAACAGCCTCTGGAGAGCTCAAGTGGTAGTGGTTAAGTCTGGGGAGAAAAACCGAATGGTTGAGGACTACAGACAGACCATCAACAGGTTCACGCAGCTCGACGCGTATCCCCTCCCACGCATATCTAACATGGTTAACCAGATTGCACAGTACTGGGTCTTCTCAACGGTGGACATGAAATCCACTTACCACCAGCTCCCCATCCGTAAATCGGACCGGCCATACACCGCCTTCGAGGCAGATGGCCAGCTATATCACTTTCTTAGGGTCCCCTTCAGCGTCACCAATGGAGTTTCGGCCTTCCAAAGGGAGATGGACCAAATGGTCGACTGGAACGGCTTGCGGGCCACGTTTCCGTCTCTAGACAATGTGACCATCTGCGGCCATGATCAGCAAGACCACGAAGCCAACCTCGCTAAATTTCTCCGCACCGCCACTCTCCTCAACCTCACGTATAACAAGGAGAAGTGTGTGTTCCGTACAAACCACTTAGCCATCCTCGGCTGCGTAGTCCAGAATGGAGTTCTGGGGCCCGTTCCCGACCGCATGCGCCCCCTCATGGAGCTCCCCCTCCCCCACTGCCCCAAGGCCCTCAAACGCTGCCATGGGTTCTTCTCGTATTACGCACAGTGGGTCCCAAACTATGCGGACGAGGCCCACCCACTCATACAGTCCACTCATTTCCCCCTGACGACCGAGGCCCAACAGGCTTTCGCCCGGATCAGAGCTGATATTGCCAAAGCTGGAATGCACGCTGTAGACGAAACACTTCCTTTCCAAGTAGAAAGCGACGCATCCGACGTCGCCCTTGCCGCCACCCTCAACCAGGCAGGCAGGCCCGTGGCATTCTTTTCCCGCACCCTCCATTCCTCCGAAATTCAGCACTCATCCGTCGAAAAGCAGGCCCAGGCTATCATTGAGGCTGTGCGACATTGGAGGCATTACCTGGCCGTCAGGAGATTCACTCTCCTCACTGACCAATGGTCGGTAGCCTTCATGTTCAACAACACAGAGCGAGGCAAGATCAAAAATGATAAAATCTTGCGGTGGAGAATCGAGCTCTCCACCTATAATTACGAGATTAAGTATCGCCCTGGCAAACTCAACGAGCCCCCAGACGCCCTATCCCGAGGTACATGTGCCAGCGCACAGGTAGACCAACTCCGGGACCTGCACGACAGCATTTGTCACCCAGGGGTCACTCGGTTGTACCACTTCATCAAGGCACAAAATTTGCCCTACTCCGTCGAGAAGTAAGGACGATCACCAAGGATTGCCAGGTCTGTGCGGCGTGCAAGCTGTACTTCTACCGGCCGGACCGCGCGCACCTGGTGAAGGCCTCCCGCCTCTTTGAACGCCTCAGCGTGGATTTCAAAGGCCCCCTCCCCTCCTCCGATCGGCACACATAATTCCTCAGTGTGATCGATGAACACTTCCGGTTTCCCTTTGCCATCCCATGCCCCGACATGACGTCTGCCACCGTCATTAAAGCCCTTAATTCTATCTTCACTCTGTTCGGCTTCCCCGCCTACATCCACAGTGACAGTGGATCCTCATTCATGAGTGATGAGCTACGTCAGTTCCTGCTCAGCAGGGGTATCGCCTCCAGCAGAACGACGAGCTACAACCCCCGGGAGAACGGACAGGTAGAAAGGGAGAATGGGACGGTATGGAGGGCTGTCCAGCTGGCCCTACGGTCCAGAAATCTCCCGGCCTCCCGCTGGCAAGAGGTCCTCCCTGATGCACTACATTCCATTCGCTCATTACTCTGCACTGCTACTAACAGTACATCGCATGAACGTCTTTTCGCCTTCCCCAAGAAGTCCACATCCGGGGTATCACTCCCAACTTGGCTCACAGCTCCGGTGTAGCTTTAAAAGACGGAATTGCGGTCCCACCTGGCATAAACGGGGACTGGGCTCACAATGATGATCATTTTAATGAAGGAAATGAGTCCCTTGAACACTGGTTAGCAAATAGAGGGAAAGAGGCTATCATGCAAGGGGCCAAGAAGCATAGTGACATAGGCGAGGTGGCACGGTGTTTGCAGAAGAAGGGTGAGAGGCTGCCTGAATTTGTGGCCAGATTTAAGAACTGTTGAGAGGAACATGCCGGTGTTGTATTAGAAGACAATGGCCCTTTCGCAGTTCAGACATTGTTGAAATGCATGCTACCAGAGCATGCACAAAGTTACAAATTGATCACTCTCATCTGGCAAACACAGCCATGGACGGTAGTGGTTACCTCCTTGGTAAACATGGACCGAGAGGGACTGTTCATAGCACCCAAAGATCAAAAGCCTAGAATCACAGGGCAATTCTGCCAAGGAAAGAGAGGGCAGGGTCAGGGTCAGCAGGCCAGCAGAGGGCAGAGAGGTAGGGGTAGAGGCAGAGAACAGTGGCAAAGGAGGGATAGATCCCAGGATCAATGCAGAAGATGCGGGGCAAAGGGACATTAGGCTCATGAATGTAACTTAAACCCACAGGAAGGGGGCGCTCCACTTGGAGACATGCCCCCTCCCCCGCCTCCCTTTACATACTCTGACCCGAACCCTGATCAAAACCAATAGGGGTGCCACGGAGAAAAGGTGGTGCAGGCGGCCATGATCAGACTGTCCAACTCAGTAAGAGACAAACCTAAGACAACGGTTAGAATAGGAGATCATTATGTGGACCTTGTGGTCGATACCGGCACTACTATGTCGTCTGTGCCCCCCTTCGTGGAACTAACCCCCAGCGAGTCCTCTATTGTCACTGTGGGAGTAGCCGGCATTCCCATGACGGAGCCCGACTAACCTGGAAATTGACGATATCCCCCTGGCCGATACTATGATTATTTCAAAAACTACGCCCCTCCCTCTGCTTGGCAGACAGACATTCTGAAAATTGGGGGCAATAATACATTGCACTAACAGTGGCATGTTTATGGAACTACCTCAGATACAAGCTCAGCAGTTGTTGAATTTAATAGCTTCTGACCAAGAGCTAGATCGCTCTGTGTCTGTGTTATATTGCTGGCAGCTGGGAATTAACCCTTACAGAACCATCGTTAAACAACTACAGGAAGCCTAACAAACGTTTACTGACCCTTGGGCGCAGCTACTAAAACACCTGATAGAGACCAGCCGAGAGAGCATAGTGACCCACTGCACGGTTTGGTATACTCGTGAGGATGGGCAGACATACAATTTACAAACGCAATGTCACCTAGGAAAGCAGACAACAATGCATGTCACCCCATTTTTATTTTTCTGTGTTGTTGGGATTAGGAATGTTCGTACAGTTGACCAATAGTCAGAGGGACTTTAGGATGGGTTTAACTTCAGAACCCCATTTAACATTGGCCGTAAGACATCCCGCTAAGGCAAAGCAAATGGGAGAACTGATGAAAGAGGCCAGAAAGAAAAAAGTCATACATCAGATTGCTGTTGAAATAGACGGACAAAATTGCCTGATAGAGTTTTATGGCAAACAAGAGGGCAGAGTAACTTGGAAAGAGGAGCAATGGCCCACTACATTTGAAAGACAACAGCCTTCCCGAGACAGCCATCATTTACTCCCTTCAATCCTGGCCCAGGTACTGGCACATCTATGGGCCCAGCATAAAAACCATGTTGGAAAGGTACATTCTGCCCCAGCGCATAGGGTACAGTTACAGACGAACGTTGCCCTGCCCTGCTTGAAACTATACCGGTTGGCACCGGAAGCAGAGAAAGAGATAGAGGGAGTGATCAATGCACTACTACAGCAAGGGGTGCTGAAGAGGACACAAAGCCCCTGTAACACCCCTATACTCCCCATTCCAAAGGTAGGAAGACCCTATTTGTGGTGATTTGTGCAAGATCTCAGAGCCGTCAATAAAATTGTTATCCATATTGCCCCATTGGTGCTGGACACAAATGTTATTTTGTCTTCTGTACCACCAACAGCAGACATCTGCTGTGTCATAGATTTATGCTCAGCCTTTTTCTCCATACCATTACACCCGGACTGTCAATATCTATTTGCCTTTACATATCGGAATCAGCAGTACACTTGGACGCGCCTCCCACAGGGCTACACAGAAAGCCCGGCAGTATATGCTGCGGTGGTTAAGAGAGACTTGGATGAGTGCCAGTTGTCGTCCGGCTCAACGCTGTTGCAATATGCGGATGATTTATTATTGGCCTCAGAGGGGGGTCTAACTTGCCAACAGGATACCCTTTTGTTATTGTCACATCTAGCGGAAAGAGGGCATAGGGCCTCAATGGACAAGCTGCAATTATGTCAGGAGACAGTTCAGTATTTGGGATTTCAGCTTCAGCAAGGCCAGCGGAGGCTTAGGTTTGAAAGAATACAGGCTGTAGCAAGGGTTCCAACTCCGAATACGAAAAAGGAAGTCCTCACCTTCCTCGGCATGGTGGGTTATTGCAGGCAGTGGATCCCGGACTATAGAGAGATGGATGCAGTACTGTGCAAGGCTACCCTACAGGACGCTCCTTCAGTTGTTACCTGGACCCCAGAGAGGGAGCAAGCATTTTGTAACTTGAAACAAGCCATGATTAGTGCCCCTGCTTTGGAACTTCCTAATTTGACCAAGCCCTTTACTCTTTATGTGAATGAAACAGGGGGATTTGCAAAAGGGGTCCTGGTGCAGGAGCATGGAGGAGGGAAACGACCACTTGCCTATTACTCGGTCGCCCTATGTGCAGTGGTAAAGGGTATGCCAAGTCGCCCAAGAGCAGTAGCATCCACGGCGGCTATAGTAGAAAAATCAGTGCCCCTTATACTTGACCACCCACGTACAGTATTGGTTCCTCGCTCTGTTTTGCTGCTGCTTAATTCATCCGCAACGCAGCGTTTTACTGCAGCTCGACGCACTGGGTACGAGGTAATCCTCTCTAAGACTAACTTTACCTACAAGCGAACACCAGCTATCAACCCTGCTGCACTCTTACCCGTGCCCTCGGAAGAAGCACATCTGTTTCAACATGACTGTGTACAATTGGTTGAAGCCACCACAACCCCTTGCCCTGATTTATTGAGTCACCCATTCGAAAATCCAGATATCATCTTTTTCACTGATGGGTAAGCGAGCCGACCAAATGATACGACCCTCCTCGCTGGCTATGCAATAGTAACTCCATTCGAGATAGTGGAAGCTTTTGCTCTGCCTTCGGGAACGTCTGCCCAAGCGGCTGAGTTATTTGTGCTTACTATGGCATGTATTCTAGCTAAAAGTAAGACAGTCAATATTTATACTGATTATCGATACGCTTTTGGGGTGGTACACGATTTTGGCCAATTATGGAAAAATAGGGGTTTCATAACTTCCTCCGGCCAACCTATTAAACGTGCTAAATTGGTTTTAAACTTACTAGATGCTGTTCAGCTGCCGAGCAAGATAGCCGTTTTAAAGTGCGAAGCGCATACTACTGCAGACAATGAAATCTCCAGTGGTAATAGATTTACGGATAAGTGGCTCTCAAACAGCAGCAACAACTGCAAGCTGCTGTCATAGAATTTCCGTCCACCATAATAGGACCAAAGTTAAAGCAGGCGCAGGAGCAAGCCTCCCACAGGAGAATCGCTCCTGGCTCAAAGCCGGTTGCTACCAAAACAGCCATCAGACCTGGGTCCACCCCGATGCCCCAGGAGTCTATTTTTGCCACTATGCCGCCTTGCCGATGGGCAGGCTCATGTAGGCAAAGGAGGGATGACGCATGCAATATGCCAACAATGGTATGCTCCAGGTATTATGGTAACAATTGAAAAAGTAGCCCGTACATGTATGATTTGTCAGAGGAATAATCGGGGCAAAACACCCGAACAGAAGCTCTGGGATTTGATTGGAAATTGCATATCCCATATCAGCCGCAATCCTCAGGAATGGTGGAATGGGTGAATGGAATAATTAAAACTGCAGTTACAAATGTGTGTCAACATAATGGGCTGCTATGGCCAGATGCCTAACCTATAGTAATGTATGTCCTGAGAAATCAGAAAAATTGCAACACAAGCTTAACCCCTATGAGGTATTAATGGAATGTCCCATGACAACTGGAACAAAACCCCCAATGACCCCAGCGGCAGTAGCCTTAATATGGGCAGATGAAGCATCACTAAAATATGCCCAGGCTATGTGCGAGACCGCTGGAAAAATACATGCAAAGGTGCGACAGGCTCAGATGCATCCAAAAGAGGGAAATACACACCCCTTTAAACTTGGAGATCAAGTATATGTGAAAGCATTAAACAAAGATTATTTTTCTCCTTGATGGAAAGGACCATACTAAGTGCTGCTAACAGCCTGAACAGCCGTTAAAGTCAAAGAAAAGCCAGATTGGATCCACGCAACTCGGTGTAAACTACATCATACAGAACATTGAGAGTACCAGCGAAACTGTTTGATCCTTCCCAATTACACTGGAGTCCCAAAGGGTAGCATATGCTTAAGGAAACATAAAACATATGGGACCTACCCAGTAGGGACGAGTCAGTGCGACCAGACCTTGAATTGGCAACCCTCTATGCCCCGTCTTATAGTTAAAGGGCTATTCATCTTTGACTGATCAGCGGTTGAAAATCGTAGTAGTGGAGGCCCATGGGGAGGAGATCCGATCAGACTAATGATGACTGATAGTAAATGAAACCTGACCGCATATAATGGCACGTATTTTATCTGTGGACGCACGGCGTACCCGTGGTTACCAGAGAATTGGGAGGGCTCCTGCTATTTGGGATATTTAGTCCCTCATGTACATCACGTCCAGCAACTGCAGGACCATCTCCACCACAGGACGACACAAAGTGTTATGACATGGGCACAAATGCTGGGAATCATGATACCACCATTAGGAATAGCCACTGATGCATACGAACTACGTGAATTACGCGACATCCTTGAGCAGTAAGCTAATGACACTGCAGAAGCTGTTTACCAAATAGAAAATGAGATCATTGCTATAAGAGCGGTTGCCCTACAGAATAGGATGGCCCTTGATTTCTTGTTAGCTGAGAAGGTAGGTACTTGTGCCCTGATTGGCAGTGACTGCTGCACATACATCCCTGATAACTCAGAGAAAATTGATAACCTGGTGGATCACATTCGTAGAGAGGTAGCACGATTGCATGAGGATGGGGATGGGATTTTGGCTTGGTGGTTGGGAACATTAGGACAGAGGATTGTGATTTGGATTATAATCATTATTGTAATCCTGATTGTCATATGGTTACTGTTTAAATGTTGCTCTGGATGTTGTCAGGGCATGGGGGTGAGTATGTCAGCGTTGCCTCCATGGTCCCAGCCACTTAACAATCAGGTACCTATCATACGTCCATTCCCCTTACATTATAACCCACCCTTTGCTGCTGAGGGCAATGCAATGCACTAACATGTGTTGATCAGGAGGGAATTGTCGAAGGGACTTTAGTTGGCGGATTAGCTGCCATAAATACCTTGTATTATTTTAATCAGCTGCTTGACTATATTTAATGGAAATAGGCACTTAGCGAAGCATGATGGATATATAGCCTTATTTTTAGTCAAAAAGTTTGAAGTTCGATATGAAACAGTCGGAAGGTCACACCATGTTAACAGGCGTACAACTGTACATTGTTTTGCTTAGGCGAGGAACTCAAGGCCTGTTAGTAAACTTTGCTCGCTTTCTGTCTCCTTGTTTAATCTTAAGAATGCCTCTCTGTCCTAGATGTTGCTTATATTATATAAATTACTCGCCTTACCTTTGTAAAGCAAGGACATTTGGAAAGACTGCAGTCATTCTAATTCCCTCCACGAACTTCGTGTTAACTAAAGGACCTTTTGCGAAAACACGAAGAGCTGACTATTTTTTCGTCAACATCCGGGAACCGTGCTTCTCCGTAAACATGTGTGGCTCCACAAGGCGGCTCCGTTGGTGGAAAGGGTGCACCTGTTCCACACAAACCCACAGTACGCCTACGTGGCGTTCCCCGACGGCCGCCAGGATACCGTCTCCCTCAGGGACCTGGCACCCCAACACCACCCCCGGTGCCACCCTCCCCTCCCCCGCCGCCCCCATCACCCCCCCTAGGACCGTCCACCTCCCCCTGCCCACCCCCGTTGATGAAGAGGATTTTGGCACGCTCCCGGAGTCAACTTCGACCACGACAGCACCAACATCGCCGGCTCCACTTCGTCGATCTCAGAGGACTATCAAGGCACCGGACCGGCTGAACCTCTGACTGGCCCGCCGGATGAACAGAGACATTTTTTTTACTGAATTGTAAATATTAAAGATTGCTAATTGTATATAATTAACCACCACCTCTGCCGGACTCAATTTTAACAGGGTGTGAATGTGGTAAACCACTGTGTCCTTATATTAAGGGTTGTACGGTAGAACCTGCACTACAGGTTCGCATGTGGCCCCTGCATGCTAGCTCTGCCCAGGAGCCGGGTTATAAATATGCGTGGCCTCCAGCTCGCAGCCATTTCGTCAGCTGCTGTGGGAGGCCACACATCTGATACTAATAAAGCCTCAGTTTGGATTCAACTTTGTCTCCAGTCAAATTGATCGTGCCTCAATGGCCCGCTCCTCAATCATTGGATTCATCTACCAGACGGTGTCCTTGTAATGTTCTCAGCATGAAGATAGAGCCCCCTGCGGCTCAATAGGTAGGGGGGTCTCGCCTCGGATCATAAGACCTGCCTCCCCCACTCCAGGACTTGAGCACTAGGCTGACAGCCCAATGCAAAATTGAGGGAGTTGCTGTCATTTTGAGTGGGAGGGTGGAAGGGTGAGCTGTGAGGAGGATGCAGAGATGCATCCGCAGGATTTGGACAGGCTGAGTGAGTGGGCACCTTGTATGATGAATGCAGTATAATGTGGATAAATGTGAGGTTATCTGCTTTGGTAGCAAAAATAGGAAAGCAGATTATTATTTGAATGGGTGTAAATTGAGAGAGGTGGATACTCAGCGAGACCTTTGTGTCCTCATGCATCAGTCACTGAAAGTAAGCCTGCAGGTACAGCAGGCAGTAAAGAGGGCAAATGGTATGTTGGCCTTCATAGTGAGAGGATTTAAGTATAGGAATAGAGATGTTTTACTGCAATTGGGCAGCACGGTGGCATGGTGGTTAGCACAATTGCTTCACAGCTCCAGGGTCCCAGGTTCGATTCCCGGCTTGGGTCACTGTCTGTGTGGAGTCTGCACGTTCTCCCCGTGTGTGCGTGGGTTTCCTCCGGGTGCTCCGGTTTCCTCCTACAGTCCAAAGATGTGCAGGTTAGGTGGATTGGCCATGCTAAATTGCCCTTAGTGTCCAAAATTGCCCTTAGTGTTGGGTGGGGTTACTGGGTTATGGGGATAGGGTGGAGGTGTGGATTTGGATAGGGTGCTCTTTCAAAGAGCCGGTGCAGACTCGATGGGCCGAATGGCCTCCTTCTGCACTGTAAATTCTATGAATTGTATAGGGCATTGGTGAGGCCACACCTGGAATATTATGTGCAGTTTTGGTGTCCTTATCTGAGGAAGGATATTCTTGCCATGGAGGGAGTGCAGCGAAGGTTTACCAGGCTGATTCCTGGGATGGCAGGACTGTCGTATGAGGAGAAACTAAATTGGTTAGGATTATATTTATTGGAGTTTAGAAGAGTGAGAGGGAATCTCATAAAAACTTTTAAAATTCTAACAGGATTAGACAGGGTAGATTTAGAAAGAATGTTCCTGATTGTGGGGGGGGTCCAGAAATAGGGATCATAGTTTGAGGATAAGGGATAAACCTTTTAGGACTGAGGTGAGGAGAAATTTCTTCACCCGGAGAGTGGTGAATCTGTGGAATTCGCTATTTGCAGAAAGTAATTGAGGCCAAAACGTATAATTTCAAGAAGGAATTAGATATAGCTCTTGGGGCTTAATGGATCAAGGGTTATGGGGGGGAGGCAGGTTCAGGGTATTGAACTTGATGATCATCATGAATGACGGAGCAGGCTCGAAGGGCCAAATGACCTCTTCCTGCTTCTATTTTCTATGCTTCCAATGTGAAACCCCCAGTTGCCTGCTTGGGTTGAACATAAAAGGTCACATGGTCACAAAGGGTTAATAACTACACCTAGCTAGACACTAGAAGGAACACCAGAGACATGACACACAGGCAGTCAACCAATAGGTCTGTAAGATAGGACACGACCAATGGGCAGTCACGATACACACAGAGGTGACACTACCACAGGAGGGCATTACACCAACCCATATAAAAGGACACATCACACATGCTCAGTCTCTTTCCATTGGAGACACTCAGTGAGTACAGACACAGGGTTGATTGATCATTACTCCCACCACGTGGATTGTAGCAGACTGGTTAGTCAGTCTGAGTAGCTATATCAGGATTAACAGTAGAGTCAACTTCAAGTAGGAGAATTGTTAATAGTTTAATAAACGTGTTAAAACTATCTCCAAGTCTGAACCTTCCTTTGTCAGGGTGCACATCAAGGAAGCAGCTTATATTATGTCAAGAGCATAACAAAACATGGTTCCAGGAGTGAACTGTTTCAATCCATATAGTTAAAGCTCAGCAAACAGTGACTACCAGCAGCAGCAGCCAGGCAAGATGATGTTCAAGATTCCGGTTCCACAGCAGCTCAGGTACTGAGGCAAACTCAGTGAAAACTGGCGTTGGTTCAGGCAGAGATTCGAGATCTACCTGGTAGCGTCCGACCTAGATGGCGTGGCGGATGCAGAGAAAATAAAGCTTCTACTTACCATCGTGGGTCAGAAGCAGCTGAAATCTTCCAGACCTTCTGGAGTGATTTCCAGGCAGTCCTGGACAAATTCCAAGAATTTTGCGAGGAACATACAAAAAGAAAAGGTAAAAGAGGCGCCACAACTCACCGCGAGGTAGGCTTGCAGCAACGAACGGCAGTTTTGAATTGCAGCCATCTTGGAAAAGGTGCTGCACATGCGCAATTGTGCGAAGAGCGCACAGAACGGGTAGGTCTGTGTGCGCATGCGCGAGAAGCCGCGCATGCGCAATTGAGAACAAGTAAAGAAACAGCGATCTGCGCATGCACAATCACTTCCTACGCACTATGTCACACGCTTCCAGGAAAATAACCCCAATCAATACAATCTCTCCTCTTAACTACTTCTACATTCTTCCAGGGAACCAGGCTTTGAGGGGTTTGGACTGGAACCAATCTTTGTTGTCAACCCGGAGTCCTGTTCGATGTTGACAGACTGGTTTAACAGCAGACTACCCTGACATTTAACAGCAGACCACCCTGAGTCTAGGAATGAAACTTTAAAAAATGCCACATAGCTTAGGTCATATGAGGTTTGCCATTGATCCATAGAATATCTACATTGCAGAAGGAGGCCATTCGGCTCATCAGGTCTGCACTGAACCTCTGAAAGAGCACCCTCCCACGGCCCATTCCCCAGCCCTATCCCCATAATCCCACCTAACCTCCACATCTTTGGATACGAAGGAACAATTTTGCATCGCCAATCCACCTAACCTGCACATCTTTGAACTGTGAGAGGAAAAAGGCGAAACCGGAGGAAACCTACGCAGACACGGGGTGAACGTGCAAACCCCAACAGGTCCCTGGTGCTGAGGGGCAGCAGTGTTAATGAGCCAGTTTCAGTGCAACAACAGTTTCTACGCCTCTGGTCAAAATTCATTGCACACCTTAAGAGATAGATGGTGACGGCGATTTTGATCCCACACTCGCCATCTGTGGGTTTAATGGCGCAGACTGAAAATCCCATGAGAATTGGGAAACTTGATTCTCGCCGGAGAGGTCTGGTTCCCAGAGATCATAAGACATAGGAGCACAATTAGACCATTCGGCCCATCGAGTCAGCTTCGCCATTCAATCATGGCTGATACGTTTCTTATCCCATTCTCCCACCTCCCCCCCATAACCCCTCATCCCCTTATTAATCAAGAACCTATCTATCTCTGTCTTAAAGACTCTCAGTGATTTGGACTCCACAGCCTTCTGTGGCAAAGGGTTCCACAGATTCACCACCCTCTGGCTGAAGAAATTCCTCCTCATCTCTGTTTTTATGGATCGTCCCTTCAGTCTGCGGCTGTGCCCTCTGATTCTAGTTTTTCCTACCAGTGGATGCATCCTCTCCAGGTTCACTCAGGGTAGCACAGTGGTTAGCACAGTTGCTTCATAGCACCAGGGTCCCAGGTTTGATTCCCAGCTTGGGTCACTGTCTGTGCAGAGTCTGCACGTTCTCCCCGTGTGTGCGTGGGTTTCCTCCGGGTGCTCCGGTTTCCTCCCACAGTCCAAAGAAGTGCAGGTTAAGTGGATTGGCCATGCTAAATTGCCCTTAGTGTCCAAAAAGGTTAGGTGGGGTTACTGGGTTACAGGGAAAGGGTGGAGGTGTGGACTTAAGTGGGGTGCTCTTTCCAAGGGCCGGTGCAGACGCGATGGGCCGAATTGCCTCCTTCGGCACTGTAAATTCTAAGCCTCTCAGTATTCTGCGAGTTTCAATGAGATCCTCCCACATTCTTCTAAACTCTATTGAGTACAAACCCAGACAAATCCTTCATTCTGGGATCATTCTTGTGAACTTCCTCTGGACCCTCTCCAAGGTCAGTACATCTTTCTTTAGATACAGGGCCCAAAACTGCTCACAATATTCCAAATGGTGTCCGACCAGAGCCTTATGCAGCCTCAGCAGTACATACCTGGTCTTGTATTCTAGCCCTCTCGACATGAATGCTGACATTGCATCACCACCAATGCCTCCGCGATCTCCTCAGCCATCGCCATCAGATCCCTGGGGTGCAGTCCACCTGGTCTGGGTGATTTATCCACCTTCAGACCTTTCAGTTTCTCCAGCATCTTTTCCTTAGTGATGGCCACTACACTCACCTCTGCCCTCTGGCTCTCTTGATGTGAAGACGAATGCAAAGTACCTATTCAGTTCCTCTGCCATTTCTTTGTTCCCTATTACTATTTCTCCAGCCTCATTGTCCAGTGGTCTAATGTCCATTCTTGCCTCTCTATCATCGTTTATATATTGAAAAAAATCTCTGGAAATTTTTGTTTATATTACTAGCTAGCTTACTCTCATATTTCATCTCCACCCCACTTATTGCTTTTTTAGTTCTCCAGTGCTTGCTTTTAAAGGCTTCCCAATCCTTTGACTTCCCACTAATCCTCGCCAATTTCCCATTTTTCTTCACTCCTCGCACGACTGCACAGGGTTATGGCCACAAAGAGTGTGAAAATAATTTTAATAGTTTTGGATTGATTTAAATATTATTAATGCCCCCTCTCACCACCCCCCCCCCCCCCCCATGCATCTCGCTAAACGATCCCCCTCATTAAATATTCATGTCGGTGGGGTTTACAACCGGTCTGGCCAGGCGCGAGGCAGCCGAGGGGATCCCTCTGAGGTGCAGAACAAGTATAGCCCCCGGGAGGTAGAGGGACATGCCCTGGAAATGCCAACCTTGCAGTTCCAACCTGGCAGTGCCAACCTGTACCAGGGGGCAGATCATAGATCATAGAATTTACAGTGCAGAAGGAGGCCATTCGGCCCATCGAGTCTGCACGGCCCTTACAAAGCGCACCCTACTCAAGCCCACTTCTCTACCCTATCCCCGTAACCCAGTAACCCTCACTTAACCTTTTTTTTGGACACTAAGGGCGATTTAGCATGGCCAATCCAACTAACCCGCGCATCTTTGGACTGTGGGAGGAAACCGGAGAACCTGGAGGAAACCTATGCAGACACGGGGAGAACGTACAGTCTCCGCACAGACAGTGACCCAAGCCGGGAAACGAACTGGGGACCCTGGCGCTATGAAGCAACTGTGCTAACCACTATGCTACCAGTGGTGCCAGGGCGGGCCCTAGTGGGAGCCCCATGGCTGGGGGGTTCATTGATGTTTGGTTGGTGGGGAGGGGGGTGCGGGGGGTGCCAGATATACATCCGCAGTTGTGGTGGGGTTGTTCAATGTCGGTGATGAGTGTGGGGGTGGGGGAGAGGGAGTGGAATGCCAAAGAGGTTTTTCAGGGGTGGGGGTAATCTCCAATATCTCCGTGATGGGAGCTGGCGGCTGTTAGGCAACAGCGCTGAGATGGGCGCCAGTTAAAGATGGCACCGTGATCTCTTTGGAGCCTGTTGCCACCTCTATGAAGCTCCGCCCTGCCAGGATCATGGCATAAACCACACCCACTCATTTTCTTTTGTAGAGAAAAATTGGGCAGGATTCTCCGTGTCAGAAACCAAGTATTGATGCCGGGACTGAATCGATGGGCTTCTACGATAACTAAATTGGCGCTGGTCCAGAGCAATTCATTATCCGTTAATGGGCTAGCACCAGCGCCACGTGGAACTCAATCGATTCCAATGAAAAACAGTGTCCGATTCGCCGGGGTCGGGATTTCCACTTGAGAGGCTGACAAGCTGCAGCCGCATAGTAGAACTCCACTCAACTCACACACTCATTCCAGCCAACAAGATGGCAGCATGGAGAGCCGAGCTTGAGACTCTGCTGGACACCATGGAGGAGAGGCGGTGAGCCTGATCTCCAGGGTGGGAAAGAGGCTGCCACCCATCGCCTTACACCAGGCCTGGGTGCAGGTGGCTGAGGCCATGTGCGTCGTGGGCCCCACTGCCAGGACCTGATATCAGTGCTGAAAAAATCCTACAACCTCATCAGGACGGCCAGGGTGAGTAGGCAGCACTGTACCCCTGGCACCAACACCCATCCCAAATGAGACCTGGGTGTTGTTGTACACCAGTCACTGAAGGTAAGCATGCAGATGCAGCAGGCAGTAAAGAAGGCAAATGAAATGCTGGCCTTTATAGCAAGAGGATTCGAGTACAGGAGTAGGGATGTCTTACTGCAATTAGTAAGAAGTCTTACAACACTAGGTTAAAGTCCAACAGGTTTGTTTCGAATCACTAGCTTTTGGAGCGCAGCTCCTTCCTCAGGTGAATGAAGAGGTGGGTTCCAGAAACATATATATAGACAAAGTCAAGGATGCAAGACGATACTTTGAATGTGAGTCTTGGCAGGTAATCAAGCCTTTACAGGTCCAGGCGGAGAAACTGGAGAGAGGGACAATCACATGTTAAAGAGGTGTGAAACATACATGTTTCTGGAACCTACCACTTCATTCACCTGAGGAAGGAGCTGTGCTCCAAAAGCTAGTGATTCAAAACAAACCTGTTGGACTTTAACCTGGTGTTGTAAGACTTCTTATGTGCTCACCCCAGTCCAACACCGGCATCTCCACATTATTGCAATTAGACAGGACCTTGGTGAGGCCACACGTGGAATATTGTGTGCAGTTTTGGTCTCTTTATCTAAGGAAGGATGTTCTAGCTTTAGAGGGAGTGCAGTAAAGGTTTACCAGCCTGATTCCTGAGATGATGGGATGATGGGACTGACGTGCGAGGAGGGATTGAATTGGTTAGGATTATATTCGCAGGTGTTCAGAAGAGTGACGGAGGATCTCATAGAAACCTATCAAATTCTAACAGGACTAGACAGGGTAAATGCAGGAAGGATGTTCCCGATGGTGGGTGTGTCCAGGACCAGGGGTCACAGTCTGAGGGCTGAGTAGACCATTAAGGACAGAGATGAGGAGACATTTTTTCACCCACAGAGTGATTGAACTGTGGAATTCATTACCACAGGAAGTAGTTGAGTTCAAAACATTGTACGGTTTCATAAAGCAGTTAGATATACCACTGAGGGTGAAGGGGATCTAAGGATGTTAGGGAAAGTGGGATTAGGCTATTGAGTTGATGATCAGCCATGATCATAATGAATGACAGAGTGGGCTTGATGGGCCGAATGGCCTCCTCCTGCTTCTATTTTTTCTATGTTTCTTTTCTATGTTTCTAAACACCTGTAACCAATTCCGCCCCCCCCCCCCTCACACACACACACACACACACCACCAACCACCTGTATACCCGTGTATCCCCCCGACGGTGACCCCAACCTCCACCCCGGCACGGATCCCCCATCCCCCTCCCCGGCACGGACCCCCCCATCCCCCTCCCCGGCACGGACCCCCCCCCAACCTCCACCCTGGCACGGACCCCCCCCCCAACCTCCACCCCTGCACGGACCCCCCCCCCAACCTCCACCCCGGCACGGACCCCCCATCCCCCTCCCCGGCACAGTCCCCCTCCCGGCACTCCCCCAGAGCCCAGCCTACTCTAACCACCCCCCCCCCCACCCCCCCGCCGCACACACACACACACAACCCGAGACACACCTCTCCTCACGCATTCAGACTGCGGCCACGCCATCGCCTGCCCAGAGCCAACCCCCCCAGGCCGTCACTCACCTCCACGCTGGTCAGAGCACAGGGTCACGCCGATGAAAAGGAGGTTTAATTTACGTCGACGTGAACGGTCATCACGTCGACGGGACTTCGGCCCATCCGGAAGGGAGAGTATTGGCATGCCGAAAATCGTCTGCCTTGCGCAGACCCGTGACATTCTCCGACGGCAGCGGCGACATTAACTCCCCACCGACTTTTCTCCCTTCGGAGACTTCGGCAACCGGCGGGGGCGGGATTCACGGCGGCCAACGGCCATTCTCCGACCCTCTGGGGGTCGGAGAATGACGCCCCCTGTCTTTGCTAACATTATTTAAAAGTGGGGTTTGACCTGTGATGCATTTTGCTTGATTGGAGATAAAGGAGGTATCAGTTAGGAATTAAAGTGTTTCATTTTATTGTGAAGCATTGTTGAACTGGTAATTATGAGTGTTTTTGCTGGACCAACTTGTGGTGATATGCCTGTGGGCTATATCATAGACCCATATCATAGATGGTGTGCAACCTCCAACCAGCAGGTAGTGGTGCAGCCACACCATGCGATCTGAAGACCAAGGTCATGTGACCAGTGACTCCCATATAAGAAGAGTCCGGCCTTAATCAGACGATTGCAGATGGTAGTAAAACATACAAGTGTATGGTCGGTGATAGGTGCAGTTCCAAAGGAGTAATAAGGAGACTCCATGATAATGTGCTCTGCATCTTACCACTCAAGACTCAGTAAAGATCCTGGTTTGGACAAGTCTAGGTGTTTGGTGGAATCCTTTGTAAGGTATAGAAGACCAAACACAACACATCTTTTGTTTCTTTATTTGTCCATCACCATCTCCTTTTAATTTACACCATCATCGCTTTTGTTATTTATTCCTGCCCTCTGTCAGAGAAACTTTCCCTTTAGTTCTTCCCCCACCCCTGCCACATGTTTAAAACATGTTACCTCTCCAGTTTTTCCAGTTCTGTAGATAGGGCATCAAACTGAAATGTAACTCTTTTTTTCTCTCTCTCTGCAGATGCTGCCTGATCTGTTGATTATTGCTTTTATTGAATGGAGCTTTTCCCATCATCTTGATCAATGGCCATCCATTAAGTTTACATCTGGAATTAGAATACTATAGTCCAGAAGGAGACTTGCACAGGTCAAAGAGACACAGCCTGAGTGAGTGAGACACATCCAGAGTGGGAATTTGGAACTTGGTAATTTGGTGCAGTGAGGTAATCAGGAAAGGTAAGTGGTAAGTCTAATTCTGCTGTTTTTCATTCAAAAATGCAGTGTAGATTAGTGTCTGGTTGGCTGAAGCTGCTCCCACCCTAATTGCTGAGAGGCAGTTATCTGTCAGTCATCTGAGGCCTGTTTAGGGGCACAAAGGTGCACATTGTATTCGTCTCTTTGAAATTTAAGTAGTGTGAGTCACGCTGGTCAGCTGAAGTCTGTATAAAAGACAGACAGAAAGCGCACTCAGTAAGCGTTGCGCAGGTCAAGGAGACACAGCCTGAGTGAGTGAGACATATCCAGAGTGGGAATTTGGAACTTGGTAATTTGCAGTGAGGTAATTTGATGCAGAGTGGGAGAAGGTGCTTTGTCCCTACTGTTTTGTTCTCTCTCTTTCTTCTGGTCTGTAATTCATTATCAGCAGGGTCTTAACCTGACAGTATCTGAGACCCTTGGAAGGTAAGTAAGTGATTTTTACTCATTTTTACTTTTATTACCTATTCAAATTGTGTGTGTGTGTGGGGGGGAAACTGAAGTGACATCACAGAAAAACTGTGACCTGATTGGCTGGTTGGGAATTTACACTAAATATTAAAAATTAAGCATTGGTAAACTAATTAAACATAATTACTTAATTATAACTTAGAGGGGTATCTAAGCCAGAGATCGGAGAGTACGGTATTTAGCTTTCACATTTATAGTAGAAATCTAATGCGAGGAAACATATAGTTAACAGTAACTTTTTTTAAACTTTTAAATTTAATTTAATTATTAATTGACGCAATGTCAGTTAGAGGGGTGCAGTGCTCTGACTGTGAGATGTGGCAGGTCCGGGAGGCTTCCAGCGTCTCGGATGGCTTCATCTGCAGAAAGTGCACCCAACTGGAGCTCCTCACAGATCGCATGGTTCGGTTGGAGCAGCAATTGGATGCACTTAGGAGCATGCAGGTGGCGGAAAGCATCATAGATAGCAGTTATATAAATGTGGTCACACCCAAGGTGCAGGCAGAGAAATGGATGACCACCAGAAAGGGCAGGCAGTCAGTGCAGGATTCCCCTGTGGTTTTCCACCTCTCGAACAGTATACCCCATTGGATACTGTCGGGGGGGATTGCCTATCAGGAGAAAACAGCAGCAGCCAGAGCAGTGGCACCATGGCTGGCTCTGATGTTCAGAAGGGAGGGTCAAAGCGCAGAAGGGTAATAGTAATAGGGGACTCTATAGTCAGGGGCACAGATAGGTGCTTCTGTGGATGTGAAAGAGACTCCAGGATGGTATGTTGCCTCCCTGGTGCCAGGGTCCAGGATGTCTCCGAACGGGTAGAGGGCATCCTGAAGGGGGAGGGCAAACAGGCAGAGGTCGTTGTTCATATTGGTACTAACGACATGGGCAGGAAGGGGCATGAGGTCCTGCAGCAGGAGTTCAGGGAGCTAGGCAGAAAGTTAAAAAAACAGGACCTCTAAGGTTGTAATCTCGGGATTACTCCCTGTGCCACGTGCCAAATGAGGCTAGAAATAGGAAGATAGAGCAGCTAAACACATGGCTAAACAGCTGGTGTAGGAGGGAGGGTTTCCTATTTCTGGACCACTGGGAGCTCTTCCGGGGCAGGTGTGACCTACATAAGAAGGACGGGTTGTATCTAAACTGGAGAGGCATAAATATCCTGGCCGCGAGGTTTGCTAGTGTCACACGGGAGGGTTTAAACTAGTATGGCAGGGGGGTGGGCACGGGAGCAATAGGTTAGAAGGTGAAAGCATTGAGGGAGAACTAGGGAATAGGGCCAGTATGGCTCTGAGGCAGAGCAGACAGGGTGAAGTTGCTGAACACAGCGGGTCTGGTGGCCTGAAGTGCATATGTTTTAATGCAAGAAATATTACGGGTAAGGCAGATGAACTTAGAGCTTGGATTAGTACTTGGAACTATGATGTTTTTGCCATTACAGAGATCGGGTTGAGGGAAGGGCAGGATTGGCAGCTAAATGTTCCTTGGTTTTAGGTGTTTCAGGCGGGATAGAGGGGGATGTAAAAGGGGTGGCGGAGTTGCGCTACTGGTTAGGGAGAATATCACAGCTCAGAAAGGACACCTCAGAGGGCAGTGAGGCTATATGGGGAGAGATCAGGAATAAGAGGGTACAGTCACAATGTTGGGGGTTTACTACAGGCCTCTCAACAGCCAACGGGAGATAGAGGAGCAGATAGGTCGACAGATTTTGGAAAAGAGTAAAAACAATAGGGTTGTTGTAATGTAATGTAAATTGCTTATTGTCACAAGTAGGCTTCAAATGAAGTTACTGTGAAAAGCCTCTAGTCGCCACATTCCAGCGCCTGTTCTGGGAGGCTGGTACGGGAATTGAACCGTGCTGCTGGCCTGCTTTCAAAGCCAGCGATTTAGCCCTGAGCTAAACCAACCCCAACCCCTAATGTGATGGGAGACTTCAACTTCCCCAATATTGACTGGGACTCACTTAGTGCCAGGGGCTTAGAGGGGGCAGAGTTTGTAAGGAGCATCCAGGAGGGCTTCTTAAAACAATATGTAGACAGTCCAACTAGGGAAGGGGCTGTACTGGACCTGGTATTGGGGAATGAGCCCGGCCAGGTGGTAGAAATTTCAGTAGGGGAGCATTTCGGGAACAGTGACCACAATTCAGTAAGTTTTAAAGTGCTGGTGGACAAGGATAAGAGTGGTCCTAGGGTGAATGTGCTAAATTGGGGGAAGGCTAATTATAACAATATTAGGCGGGAACTGAAGAACCTAGATTGGGGGTGGATGTTTGAGGATAAATCAACATCTGACATGTAGGAGGCTTTCAAGTGTCAGTTGAAAGGAATTCAGGATCGGCATGTTCCTGTGAGGAAGAAGGATAAATACGGCAATTTTCGGGAACCTTGGATAACAAGAGATATTGTAGGCCGCGTCAAAAAGAAAAAGGAGGCATTTGTCAGGGCTAAAAGGCTGGGAACCAGTGCATTCCCAATTCAAACCAGTCATTGTGTAAGAAAGATTTCCGGTATGCTGCCTTTTGTTCTTTTGCAAGTCACCTTAAAGTTATGTCCTCTGGTTGGTCAGAGAGTCATAGAATTCCTACAGTGCAGAAGGAGAACATTCGGCCCATCAGGGCTGCACCAACCCTCTGACAGAAGCCTGTGTGGAATATAAGGAAAGTAGGAAGGAACTTAAGCAAGGAGTCAAGAGGGCTGGAAGGGGTCACGAAAAGTCATTGGCAAATAGGGTTAAGGAAAATCCCAAGGCTTTTTACACGTACATAAAAAGCAAGAGGGTAGCCAGGGAAAGGGTTGACCCACTGAAGGATAGACAAGGGAATCTATGTGTGGAGCTAGAGGAAATGGACGAGGTACTAAATGAATACTTTGCATCAGTATTCACCAAAGAGAAGGAATTGGTGGATGTTGAGTCTGGAGAAGGGTGTGTAGATAGCCTGGGTCACATTGAGATCCAAAAAGACGAGGTGTTCGGCGTCTTGAAAAATATTAAGGTAGATTAGTCCCCAGGACCTGATGGGATCTACCCCAGAATACTGAAGGAGGCTAGAGAGGAATTTGCTGAGGCATTGATAGAAATCTTTGGATCCTCACTGTCTTCAGGTGATGTCCCGGAGGACTGGAGAATAGCCAATGTTGTTCCTCTGTTTAAGAAGGGTAGCAAGGATAATCCAGGGAACTACAGGCCGGTGAGCCTTACTTCAGTGGTAGGGAAATTACTGGAGAGAATTCTTCGAGACAGGATCTACTCCCATTTGGAAGCAAATGGACGTATTAGTGAGAGGCAGCATGGTTTTGTGAAGGGGAGGTCGTGTCTCACTAACTTGATAGAGTTTTTCGAGGAGGTCACAAAGATGATTGATACAGGTAGGGCAGTGGATGTTGTCTATATGGACTTCAGTAAGGCCTTTGACAAGGTCCCACATGGTAGACTAGTACAAAAGGTGAAGTCACACGGGATCAGGGGTGAGCAAGGTGGATACAGAACTGGCTAGGTCATAGACGGCAAAGAGTAGCAATGGAAGGATGCTTTTCTAATTGGAGGGCTGTGACCAGTGGTGTTCTGCAGGGATCAGTGATGGGACCTTTGCTGTTTGTAGTATATATAAATGATTTGGAGGAAAATGTAACTGGTCTGATTAGTAAGTTTGCAGACGACACAAAGGTTGGTGGAATTGCGGAAAGCGATGAGGACTGTCAGAGGATACAGCAGGATTTAGATTGTTTGGAGACTTGGGCAGAGAGATGGCAGATGGAGTTTAATCCGGACAAATGTGAGGTAATGCATTTTGGAAGGTCTAATGCAGGTAGGGAATATACAGTGAATGGTAGAACCCCCACGAGTGTTGAAAGTCAGAGAGATCTAGATGTACAGGGGCATCTGTATGAGGGGCATAGACAGAGTGGATAGTCAGAGGCTTTTCCCCAGGGTAGAGGGGTCAATTACTAGGGGGCATAGGTTTAAGGTGCGAGGTGCAAGGTTTAGAGTAGATGTACGAGGCAAGTTTTTACACACAGGGTAGTGGGTGCCTGAAATACCCTACCAGAGGGGGTGATGGAAGCAGGGACGATAGTGACATTTAAGGGGCATCTTGACAAATACATGAATAGAGGGATACAGGAATAGAGGGATACGGACCCAGGAAGTGTAGAAGATTGTAGTTTAGTCGGGCAGCATGGTTGGCACGGGCTTGGAGGGCCGAAGGGCCTGTTCCTGTGCTGTATTTTTCTTTGTTCTTTGTTCTTTTGAGACCATTCAGTCCATATAATTCCCTAAATCAATCTGTACCTATCAGTGTATCAGGTAGTGCATTCCCAATTCAAACCAGTCATTGTGTAAGAAAGATTTCCGGTATGCTGCCTTTTGTTCTTTTGCAAGTCACCTTAAAGTTATGTCCTCTGGTTGGTCAGAGAGTCATAGAATTCCTACAGTGCAGAAGGAGAACATTCGGCCCATCAGGGCTGCACCAACCCTCTGACAGAGCACCCTTCCCTGCCCTATGCCCGGAAAGTCACCTAATCTGCGCATCCCTGGACAGTAAGGGGCAATTTTTTGTTCGCATGGCCAATCCACCTAACCGACACATTTTTGGACTGTGGGAGGAAACAGGAGCACCCGGAGGAAACCCACGCGGACACTGGGAGAACGTGCAGACTCCATACAGACAGTTACCCAAGGCCAGTATTGAACTCTGGTCCTTGGTGCTGTCAGGTCCTTAGGAAACAGTTTTTCTTTATTTATTCTATTTAAACCCTTCATGATATTAAACACATCAATCAGATTGTCTCTTTGGCTTCTTTGTCGGGAAGAAAATAACAAGAGCATCTCCAGTCTCTCCACATAATTATGATTCCTCATCCCTGGCCACCATTGTTGTATATCTCTTCAGTCCCAATGCCGAAAGCCTTCACATCCCTGACGTCGTGCTCAAAATTTGATGCAATACTGCAGCTGGGTGAAACTAATGTTTTATATATGCCCCTATTCATAAAATCCAGTATCCCTTAGATGTTATTAACTGCTTTATTACCCTGTCACTGCAACTTTCAAAGATCGTAGACAAACACTCCTCACCTCCCTCTCGTAAAATCTGGTTAATCGTGTTTGGATTGTCTCTCTATTCCTACGAAAATGTAATTGTCTCACACTTCTCTGCATTGAATTTCATCTACCACTTCCTGTTTCACCAGTCTGGCCTAGTCCTTTGTATCCCTGCTGCTGTTGTTTGTCCCTTTTATCAACAAAGAACAAAGAACAGTACAGCACAGGGACAGGCCCTTCGACCCTCCAAGCCTGCGCTGTTCATGATGCCTGACTAAACTAAAACTTTCTGCAATTCCGATGTCCGTATCCCTCCTACCTTATTCACATATTTGTCAAGGTGCTTCTTAAACGTCACTATAGTATTTGCTTCCACCACTTCCCCCAGCAACGAATTCCAGACACTCACCACCCTCTGTGTAAAGCAACTTGCCTCGCACATCTCCTCTAAACTTTGTCCCTTGCATCTTAAACCGATGTCCCCCAGTAATTGACTTTTCCATCTTGATAAAAAGCATCTGACTATTCGCTCTGTCCATGCCCCTCATAATCTTGTAGACTTCTATCAGGTCGCCCCTCAACCTCCGTCGTTCCAGTGAAATAAATTTCAGTTTATCCAAATTCTCCTCATAGTTAATACCCTCCAGACTAGTGATATGCATCACTGTATATACGCAAGGGGTTAATGAAAATACACTACAACTAAGTAAGCACTAGAGGGAGCACCAGAGGTGCCATGACATGCAGACACGCAACCAATGGGTCATTAGAACAGGACACAACCAATGGGCAATCAGGACACCCAGAGGTGGCATTACCACAAGGGGGCACTACACGACCCACATAAAAAGGAGAAGGCACAAAGGCTCTGCTTCATCCACCGGCAGAAACCAAGAGAGCAGGACAGGTTAATTATCAGCAATATCACACCCTAGCATATGGTCGAGAGCAAGCTTGTATAGTTAGCAGAATAGACTGAGTTACTAGAGGGAGATTAGTAGAGTGTCAAACTCATTTAAGAGCATTGTTAATCGTTCAATAAATATGTTAAACTTATCTCCGAGTCTCGAACATCTTTCAGCCGAGCCTACATCAAGTGGCAGCTTATGTTACTAGCAATAACATAACACAACACAGACCAGGCAGCATCCTGAAAAACCTCTTCCATACCCTTTCCAAAGCATCCACATCCTTTTGGTATTGTGGCGATGGGAATTGTACATAATAGTCTAAATGTGGCCTGACTAGGTTTATGTACAGCTGCAGTACGACTTGCCCCAACTGATTAAGGCAAGCATGCTGTATGCCTCCTTGACTGCCTTATCCACCTGTGTTGCCACTTTCAGTGATCTGTGGCCTCGGCCTCTCTGTCTGTCAATACTCCGAAGGGTTCTGCCATTTACTGTATAATTCCTACCTGTTTTCGACCTTCCAAAATGCATTACCTCGTACATGGCAGGATTATACTCAGTCTTCCATTTCCCAGCCCAAGTTGCCAACCGATTTGCATCCTGCCATATCCTCTGACAGTCCGCTTCACTATCCGTAACTCCACTAACCTTTGTGTCGTCCGCAAACTTGCTAATCAGACCAGTTACGTTTTCCTCCAAATCATTTATATACACTCTGTGGTAGTCACCACTAGTGGCATATTATATGTATTACGGCACTGCCCATATATTAGAGGTACAAGGGTAAAGCCCTGCCTGCTGGCTCTGCCCAGTAGGCGGCGTATAAATGTGTGCGCTCTTCTGTGCTGCAGCCATTCTGCTTACAGCTACAGGAGGCACAACATCTTGCTCAATAAAGCCTCGATTGTTCCACTATTCTCGTCTTTGTGGTAATTGATAGTGCATCAATTTATTGAGCAAGATTTTTAAAATGATGGATCTGCGCATCAAGCCTGATCGCCTGCAGCTGAGCCCTCAAGCAGCCAACGCTATGTCCACCTTTGACCACTGGCTAGCCTGCTTCGTAAGCTACCTCAGAAAGCTGCTGAAGAACCCTCGGACTAGCCGCAGCTCCAAGTCTTCTATTCACGGGTGAGCCCTGACATTTTTCCTCTCATCCGGGATGCGCCCACCTACTCGGAAGCGCTGGAGCTCTTGAAGGGACATTACATTCGACCAGTCAATCAAGTATATGCCAGGTACATTCTGGCCACGAGACAGCAACTTCCCGGGGAGTCTCTGGACGATTTCTGGTGTGCCCTGCACATCCTCGATAGGAACTGTGACTGCCAGGCAGTTTCCGCAGTCCAGCACACAGAACGTTTAATTAGAGACGCTTACGTCACGGTCATGAAGTCTGCGTACGTCCGCCAGCGGCTACTGGAAGGGGGTACGCTCGATCTTGCGGGAACTAGGCAGCTCGCTAATTTGTTCGAAGTGGCCTCCCGTGACGTTCAGTCCTACACCCCTGACCGCGCGGCACCCTCATGGGCATCGTGGGCCCCACCAGCTGCCGACTCCAGTTCACAGCAAGCCTGCGCTGTGCGGCAGCCAGCCAACTCTGGGGGGCCCAAGTGTTATTTTTGCGGGCAGAACAAACACCCCAGGCAGCGCTGCCCAGCGCGGAGCGTGATCTGCAACATGTGTGGGAAGAAAGGACGCTTCGCTTCTGTTCGTCAGGCCCGGTCGGTCGCCGCTGTTTCCAGGCCCGGCCCCCCACGTGCGACCCAGGGGCACCGCCATTTTCCCCTTCACAAGCCACGTGCGGCCCGTGGGTGCCGCCACCTTTGATGCCGCCCACCCACCATGGGCACCGCCATATTCGGCGCCATTTTGGACAGCGCCTCAGGACCCCTGCTCGTCTGGTCGTTCATCACTTGCCACTACCTCCGCCACTGCTGACCAGCCCGGGACCTCCCAGCATCTGCCACAGCTCGACTCTATCACCCTGGATCAGTCCCCACCCTGCAACCTCGCGACCGCGACGACGACGGTGAAGATCGATGGGCACGAGACGACCTGCCTTGTTGACTCTGGGAGCACAGAGAGCTTCATCCACCCCACTACGGTAAGGCGCTGCTCCCTCCCGGTACACCCCGTCACCCAGAAAATCTCCCTGGCCTCCGGATCCCATTCTGTGAAAATCTGGGGGTACAGCATCGCGACCCTCACCGTTCAAGGCGTAGAGTTCAGAAACTTCCGGCTTTTCGTCCTCCCCCACCTCTGCGCTGCCCTGTTACTCGGCCTGGATTTTCAGTGTCATCTCCAAAACCTAACCTTAAAATTTGGCGGACCCCTACCCCCCCTCACCGTCTGCGGCCTCACGACCCTTAAGGTCGATCCACCTTCCCTGTTTGCGAACGTCACCACGGATTGCAAACCCGTCGACACCAGGAGCAGACGGTACAGTGCCCAGGACAGGACCTTCATCAGGTCGGAGGTCCAACGCCTTCTGCGGAAAGGGGTAATTGAGGCCAGCAACAGCCCCTGGAGAGCTCAAGTGGTGGTAGTGAAGACTGAGGAGAAGCACAGTCACACCATCAATCGGTATACGCAGCTCGACGCGTACCCCCTCCCACACATATCTGACGTGGTCAATCAGATTGCGCAGTATCGAGTCTTTTCCACGGTGGACTTGAAGTCCACCTACCACCAGCTCCCCATCCGCCCGGAGGACCGCCAATACACTGTATTCGAAGCAGATGGCCGCCTCTGTCACTTCCTTAGGGTTCCCTTCGGCGTCAATAATGAGGTCTCGGTCTTCCAGCGAGAGATGGACCGAATGGTTGACCAGTACGGACTGCGGGCCACCTTCCCATACCTAGATAACGTCACCATCTGCGGCCACGATCAGCAGGACCACGACACAAACCTCCAAAAATTCCTCCAGACTGCCAAACTCCTTAATCTCACATACAATAAGGACAGTACGAAGTCTTACAACACCAGGTTAAAGTCCAACAGGTTTGTTTCGATGTCACTAGCTTTCGGAGCGCTGCTCCTTCCTCAGGTGAATGAAGAGGTATGTTCCAGAAACACATATATAGACAAATTCAAAGATGCCCAACAATGCATGGAATGCGACCATTAGCAGGTGATTAAATCTTTACAAATCCAGAGATGGGGTAACCCCAGGTTAAAGAGGTGTGAATTGTGTCAAGCCAGGACAGTTGGTAGGATTGTTTGCAGCAAACTACCCAGTCTTCAGAACAATGACCACGACACCACACACCCCTGCCATGGCAATCTCTGCAAGACGTGCCAGATCATCGACATGGATACCACTATTACACGTACCCACCAGGTACGCGGTACATACTCTTGCGACTTGGCCAACGTTGTCTACCTCATACGCTGCAGGAAAGGATGTCCCGAAGCGTGGTACATTGGCGAGACCATGCAGACGCTGCAACAACGAATGAACGGACATTGCGCAACAATCACCAGGCAGGAATGTTCCCTTCCTGGCGGGGAACACTTCAGCAGTCAAGGGCATTCAGCGTCTGATCTCCGGGTAAGCGTTCTCCAAGGCGGCCTTCAGGACGCGCGACAACGCAGAATCACCGAGCAGAAACTTATAGCCAAGTTCCGCACACATGAGTGCGGCCTCAACCGGCACCTGGGATTCATGTCGCATTACATTCATCCCCCACCATCTGGCCTGCGAAATCCTATTACGCCCAGTGGGTCCCTAAGTATGCAGACAAGGCCCGCCCACTCATTCAGTCCACAGTTTTCCCCCTGATGACTAAGGCCTGCCAGGCCTTCAACCGCATCAAGGCAGACATCGCCAAGACCACGATGCATGCGGTCGACGATGCCCTCCCCTTTCAGGTGGAAAGCGATGCATCGGACGTAGCTCTGGCCGCCACCCTCAACCAGGCGGGCAGACCCGTGGCCTTCTTTTCCTGCACCCTCCATGCCTCCAAAATTCGGCAATCCCCTGTCGAAAAGGAGGCCCAAGCCATTGTGGAAGCTGTGCGACATTGGAGGCACTACCTGGCCGGCAGGAGATTCACTCTCCTCACTGACCAACGGTCGGTTGCCTTTATGTTTAATAATACACAGCGGGGCAAGATCAAAAATGACAAGATCTTGAGATGGAGGATGGAGCTCTCCATCTATAATTACGAGATTTTGTATCACCCGGGGAAACTCAACCAGACCTCTGATGCCCTATCCAGCGCACAAATGGACCGACTCCGGGCTCTCCACTATGACCTTTGCCACCTGGGGGTCACCCAGTTCTTCCATTTCATCAAGGCCCACAACCTGCCCTACTCCATTGAGGAGGTCAGGACCGTAACCAGAAACTGCCAAGTCTGCGCAGAGTGCAAGCTGCACTTCTACCGGCCAGACAGAGCGCATCTGGTGAAGGCCTCCCGCCCCTTTGAACGCCTCAGCGTGGACTTCAAAGGGCCCCTCCCCTCCACCGACCGCAACACCTATTTCCTGAATGTGATTGATGAGTACTCCCTGTTCCTCTTCGCCATCCCATGCCTCGACATGACTTCTGCCACAGCAATCAAAGCCCTGCACAGCATCTTCACTCTGTTCGGTTTCCCCACCTATATCCACAGTGATCGGGGATCCTCCTTCATGAGTGATGAGCTGCGTCAGTTCCTGCTCAACAGGGGCATCGCCTCGAGCAGGACGACCAGCTACAACCCCTGGGAAAACGGGCAGGTGGAGAGGGAGAACAGGACGGTCTGGAAGGCCGTCCTGCTGGCCCTGCGGTCTAAAAATCTCCTGGTTTCCCACTGGCAGGAGGTCCTGCCTGACACGCTCCACTCCATCCGTTCGCTCAACTGCACCGCGACTAACGAGACCCCTCACGAACGTGTGTTTGCCTTCCCCAGGAAGTCCACCTCCGGGGTCTCGCTCCCAACATGGCTGACAGTTCCTGGACCGTCCTCCTCCGGAAGCATGTGCGGACCCATAAGTCGGACCCCTTGGTCGAAAAACCCGCAATACGCCTACGTGGCACACCCCAACGGGCGCAAGACACAGTCTCCCTCCGGGACCTAGCACCCGCGGGATCCCCACCCACGACCCACGACCTGACAATGCACCCCCCCCCACCCCGGTTGCCTTATTTACCCCTGCTCCACTCACCATCCCTCCAGCTAACCTCACCGCAGCCCCCGCCCCAGCAGGATCCGTCCTCCCACTGGTTCCACTCAGGGATGACAAAGACGACAGCATGCGCCCGGAGTCGCAGGTGACCACATCGGCGCCCACATCACCACCAGGACTGAGGCGATCGCAGAGGATTGTCAAGGCCCCAGACAGACTTAACTTGTAATGTTTCCACCACCCCCGCCGGACTCTTTTTTAACAGGGGGTGAATGTGGTAGTCACCACTAGTGGCATATTATATGTATTACGGTACTGCCCATATTTTAGAGGTACGACGGTAAATCCCTGCCTGCTGGCTCTTCCCAGTAGGCGGCGTATAAAAGAGTATGCTCTTCTGTGCTACAGCCATTCTGGTTCCAGCTACAGGAGGCACAACATCTTGCTCAATAAAGCCTTGATTATTCCACTATTCTCATCTTTGTGGTAATTGATAGTGCATCACACTACGAACAACAAAGGCCCCAGAACTGATCCCTGCAGAACACCACTAGTCACAGCCCTCCATTCACATAAGCACCCTTCTTCTGCTATTCTTTGTCTTCTGTGAACGAGCTAGCTCTGTCTCTATCTTGCCAGCTCATCTCTGGTGCCGTGTGACTTCATCTTCTTTATCAGTTTGCCATGAGGAACCTTGTCAAAGGCCTTACTGAAGTCCATGTCGACAACATCCATTGTCCTACCTTCATCAATCATCTTTGTCACTTCCTCAAAAACCCCGATCAATTTTGTCAAACGCGGCCTCCCCTTTACAAAACCATGTATCCTATCGCTAATATGTCCATTTGTTTCCAAATGAGAGTAAATAATGTCCCTAAGAATCTTTTCCTATAGTTTCCCTACCACTGACGTAAGGCTCACCGGCCTGTAATTTCCTGGATTATTCTTGCTACTCTTCTTAAACAAAGGAACAATAATTGCTATTCTCCAGTCCTCTGGGACCTCACCTGTAGCCAATGAGGAAACAAAGATTTCTGTCATGGACCCAGCAATTTCCTCCCTTGCCTCTTGTATTCTGGGGTACATCCCAACAGGCCTTGGGGACGTATCCATCTTAATGCTTTTTAAGGTGTCCAACCTCTCCACCTTTTTGATATCTACAAAACTCAGAATATCTCCACACCCTTCCCTGGACTCATCATCTACCAAGTCCTTCTCTTTGGTGAATACTGATGCAAAGTACTCATTTAGTACCTCACCCATTTCCTCTGGCTCCACGCATAGATTTCCTCCTCCATCCTTGAATGGGCCAACACTTTCCCTGGCTACCCTCTTTCTCTTTATATATGTATAATTTGCCATGGGATTTTCCTTAATCCTGTTTGCCAATTACCTTTCATTACCCTTTTTAGCCCTTCTAACTCCTTGCTTAACTTCAAGGAACTTCAAATATTCTACCAGTGTTTTATGCGGCAATTGTGAGAAATGTTTGAATGTCTATGTTGTCAGCATGCTGGTCATGTCCCTCACCATCAGAGACTCACCTCCGAGCCCCCCGAGCCCGTTTTTGAAACCAGTATTGATTCCCATCTAGCTAAACGATATTGGCTGCGATTTTTTCGGCCCGTTTGCCACAGGTGCAAATTCCGCAATGGCCGCTGACTCTCATGAGAGACCTAAAACAAGATTTGCTTTGGCGAGAACTCGGAACGTAATGTTCCCGACCCCTCACTGCCTACATATTCACCCAGCTAGGACATTAATTTAAATATGTTTCAACGACTGAAAGCCATTTCTTCCAGCGATGTCAGGTGTTCAGGACCCCCCCCCCCCCCCCCCACTACTGGCCAGCGTGATGTCAAGCCTATGAGAATCATTGCTGGTTTCAAAAACGGGGGGGGGGGAGGCGGAGGTGAGTATAGTCTCTGGTGGTGAGGGATATAGCCAGCACCCTGACACTGCCACACTGCCAGGTTGGAACTGTCCGGGGTTGGGACCAGGGGCAGGAGCAAGGGCAGGGGCAGGGCCAGGGTGGGCCAGGAGTGGGGCCTCCAAGGGGGGGGGGGGGCGCTATAGAGGTACAAAGAATGAAGCCCCCATGCTGATGATGATGCTGACGGGTGGGAGAATGACGCACCGATGGTAAGGTGGGGTCCTTCATTTGCTGGTGTCTTTAGGCCCTATCCCTGAAGATTGACGGCGTAAAGCACGGTCCCTTGCTTTTTTTTTGGACCAAGTGCGAGAAGAAAGACCTGGAGAGAAAACCTGGCCAAAACACTGCTTTTCAATCAGAACCTGACACTTGGCCATTTTGGGGAAAATTGCACCCATGATTTGGTCATTTATTTCATTGTTGTTTGTGTGACTGACCTTTCAGTGTACAAATTGGCTGCCAAATAAATACTTTATTTATTTAACACACTATTGGATGTATTGAGGCTCTGAAGTCTGCTACAGAGGTAAAAGTCCCTATGAAAACTTCATTCCATTCATATTTTATATCCATTTGTTTTGTTTTTTAAATTGTTTTGTAGAAATTGCATAACATTTATCTGGGGCAATACTATAATGCCTCTTGTGCATCATTCATATAATTAAATAATTAAAAGATTAAGATAATGTACCACAACCTGCTTAACAGCATCAGTGAAACATGACACATGCAGGAATTCGAAATGGCTCTTTGAGCACTTAAATGTCCTCATAGTAAATAAGATAAGCAGTTAGGACTGGGCAACGGCATAAGCAGCAAAGCCCACATCAATTGAATGAATAATAAAAGTTATCAACCATTAATTAGCATTGATACAATAAATCCAGATCAAAGAATGATAGGAAAGTAGAGGGAAAAGACATAGGCTGCGATCCTGAACCCACACTCTCCGCCGATCGAAAAATCTCCCAGGAATCAGGAAATGCCATTCTCATCGGAGAGATCACATTTCCTGATTTTCCCCACTCCTCACGAAACCGGCATCAAGTCTGATTTCGGCGTCGGAACAAATTCTCCAGCCGATTGCGTTTCGCGATTTCGGCATGATGTCACGGAGAATCCAGCCCCCTATCTCTGAGAATCTTTTCCAACAATTTCCGCAAAGGGACCCCAAAAAGCCGGGAAGGTCAAACCCTCAGAGATCGGGAGCCCCCTTCTCACAATAACCCAACAGTACCCCCACAACAATTGCTGTCTCAGTGCCCACCCACAAGTGAGCAACCCATGGCTTTGGGTTCGGCAAAAGCCCCCCTTCAGTACCACCCCTTCAAGGCCTCCCTTCAATCCCTCTTCAGGCCCTGCTCCTTGGTAGTGCCAACCTGTCCCTGTCCTAGAACCCTGCTGCACAGTTAGCACTGCTAGGCGTCACAGTGGCGGTTCCAAATCAATGTTTCGCCATGTCCCTGACCATTCAGAGGTGTTCCTCGGCACGCGTCCTCAACGTCTGCGGGATTCTCCGGTCCGCCAGCCATGTGTTCCTCGGCGCGCGTCTTCACCATATGCGGAATTCTCCGGTCCGTCAGCCATGTGTTCCTCGGCGCGCGTCCTCACCGTCTGCGGGATTCTCCTGTCCGCCAGCCAAATGTTCCTCGGCACGCGTCCTCACCGTCTGCAGGATTCTCCGGTCCGTCAGCCATGTGTTCCTCGGCACGCGTCCTCACCGTCTGCGAGATTCTCCGGTCCGCCAGTCATGTGTTCCTCGGCACGCGTCCTCACCGTCTGCGGGATTCTCCGGTCCGTCAGCCATGTGTTCCTCGGCACGCGTCCTCACCGTCTGCGGGATTCTCCGGTCCGGCAACCATGTTTTCCTCGGCACGCGTCCTCACCGTCTGCGGGATTCTCTTGTCCGCCAGCCAAATGTTCCTCGGCGCGCGTCCTCTCCGTCTGCGGGATTCTCTTGTCCGCCAGCCAAATGTTCCTCGGCGCATGTCCTCACCGTCTGCGGGATTCTCTGGTCCGTCAGCCATGTTTTCCTCGGCACGCGTCCTCACCGTCTGCGGGATTCTCCGGTCCGGCAGGCAAGTGTTCCTCGGCACGCGTCCTCTCCGTCTGCGGGATTCTCCGGTCCGTCAGCCATGTGTTCCTCGGCACGCGTCCTCACCGTCTGCGGGATTCTCCGGTCCGCCAGCCAAGTGTTCCTCGGCGCGCGTCCTCACCGTCTGCGGGATCCTCCGGTCCGTCAGCCAAGTGTTCCTCGGCGCGCGTCCTCACCGTCTCGGGATTCTCTGGTCCGTCAGCCATGTTTTCCTCGGCACGCGTCCTCACAGTCTGCGGGATTCTCCGGTCCGGCAGCCAAGTGTTCCTCGGCACGCGTCCTCTCCGTCTGCGGGATTCTCCGGTCCGTCAGCCATGTGTTCCTCGGCACGCGTCCTCACCGTCTGCGGGATTCTCCGGTCCGCCAGCCAAGTGTTCCTCGGCGCGCGTCCTCACCGTCTGCGGGATCCTCCGGTCCGTCAGCCAAGTGTTCCTCGGCGCGCGTCCTCACCGTCTCGGGATTCTCCGGTCCGCCAGCCAAGTGTTCCTCGGCACGCGTCCTCACTGTCTGCGGGGTTCTCCGGTCCGTCCGCCAAGTGTTCCTCGGCGCGCATCCTCACCGTCTGCGGGACTCGCCGGTCCGTCAGCCGTGTGATCCTCAGCGCGCGTCCACACCGTCTGCGGGATTCTCCGGTCCGTCCGCCAAGTGTTCCTCGGCGCGCGTCCTCACCGTCTGCGGGATCCTCCGGTCCGTCAGCCAAGTGTTCCTCGGCGCGCGTCCTCTCAATCTCGGGATTCTCCGGTCCGCCAGCCAAGTGTTCCTCGGCGCGCGTCCTCACCGACTGCGGGATTCTCCGGTCCGTCCGCCAAGTGTTCCTCGGCGCTCGTCCTCACCGTCTGCGGGATCCTCCGGTCCGTCAGCCAAGTGTTCCTCGGCGCGCGTCCTCTCCATCTCGGGATTCTCCGGTCCGCCAGCCAAGTGTTCCTCGGCGCGCGTACTCACTGTCTGCGGGATTCTCCGGTCCGTCCGCCAAGTGTTCCTCGGCGCGCGTCCTCACTGTCTGCGGGATTCTCCGGTCCGTCCGCCAAGTGTTCCTCGGCACGCGTCCTCACCGTCTGCGGGATTCTCCGGTCCGCCAGCCAAGTGTTCCTCGGCGCGCGTCCTCACCGTCTGCGGGATTCTCCGGTCCGCCAGCCTACTGTTCCTCGGCGCGCGTCCTCACCGTCTGCGGGATTCTCCGGTCCGTCAGCCAAGTGTTCCCCGGCGCGCATCCTCACCATCTGCGGGATTCTCCGGTCCGCCAGCCAAGTGTTCCTCGGCACGCACCCTCACCGACTACGGGATTCTCCGGTCCGCCAGCCAAGTGCTCCTCGGCGCGCTTCCTCACCGTCTACGGGATTCTACAGTCCGCCAGCCAAGTGTTCCTCGGCGCGCGTCCTCACCGTCTGCGGGATTCTCCGGTCCGCCAGCCAATTGTTCCTCGGCGCGCGTCCTCACCGTCTACGGGATTCTCCGGTCCGCCAGCCATGTGTTCCATTGCGCGCGTCCTCACCGTCTGCGGGATTCTCCGGTCCGCCAGCCAAGTGTTCCTCGGCGCGCGTCCTCACCGTCTGCGGGATTCTCCGGTCCGTCCGCCAAGTGTTCCTCGGCACGCGTCCTCACCGTCTACGGGATTCTCCGGTCCGCCAGCCAAGTGTTCACCGGCGCGCATCCTCTCCATCTGCGGGATTCTCCGGTCCGTCCGCCAAGTGTTCCTCGGTGCGCGTCCTCACCGTCTGCAGGATTCTCCGGTCCGTCCGCCAAGTGTTCCTCGGCACGCGTCCTCAGCGTCTGCGGGATTCTCTGGTCCGCCAGCCAAGTGTTCCTCGGCGCGCGTCCTCACCGTCTGCGGGATTCTCCGGTCCGTCCGCCAAGTGTTCCTCAGCACGCGTCCTCACCGTCTGCGGGATTCTCCGGTCCATCCGCCAAGTGTTCCTCGGCACGCGTCCTCACCGTCTGCGGGATTCTCCGGTCCGCCAGCCAAGTGTTCCTCGGCGCGCGTCCTCAACGTCTACGGGATTCTCCGGTCCGTCCGCCAAGTGTTCCTCGGCACGCGTCCTCACCTTCTGCGGGATTCTCCGGTCCGGCAGCCATGTTTTCCTCAGCACGCGTCCTCACCGTCTGCGGGATTCTCCGGTCCGCCAGCCATGTGTTCCTCGGCACGCGTCCTCACCGTCTGCGGGATTCTCCGGTCCGCCAGCCAAGTGTTCCTCGGCACGCGTCCTCACCGTCGGCGGGATTCTCCGGTCCGCCAGCCATGTGTTCCTCGGCACGCGTCCTCACCGTCTGCGGGATTCTCCGGTCCGCCAGCCAAGTGTTCCCTGGCGCGCGTCCTCACCGTCTCGGGATTCTCCGGTCCGCCAGCCAAGTGTTCCTCGGCACGCGTCCTCACCGCCTGCGGGATTCTCCGGTCCGGCAGCCATGTGTTCCTCGGCACGCGTCCTCACCGTCTGCAGGATTTTCCTGTCCGTCAGCCATGTGTTCCTCGGCGCGCGTCCTCTCCGTCTGCGGGATTCTCTTGTCCGTCAGCCAAATGTTCCTCGGCGCATGTCCTCACCGTCTGCGGGATTCTCCGGTCCGTCAGCCATGTTTTCCTCGGCACGCGTCCTCACCGTCTGCGGGATTCTCCGGTCCGGCAGGCAAGTGTTCCTCGGCACGCCTCCTCACAGCCTGCGGGATTCTCCGGTCCGGCAGCCAAGTGTTCCTCGGCACGCGTCCTCACCGTCTGCGGGATTCTCCGGTCCGTCAGCCAAGTGTTCCTCGGCACGCGTCCTCACCGTCTGCGGGATTCTCCTGTCCGTCAGCCATGTGTTCCTCGGAGCGCGTCCTCACCGTCTGCGGGATTCTCCGGTCCGCCAGCCAAGTGTTCCTCGGCGCGCGTCCTCACCGTCTGCGGGATCCTCCGGTCCGTCAGCCAAGTGTTCCTCGGCGCGCGTCCTCACCGTCTCGGGATTCTCCGGTCCGCCAGCCAAGTGTTCCTCGGCACGCGTCCTCACTGTCTGCGGGGTTCTCCGGTCCGTCCGCCAAGTGTTCCTCGGCGCGCATCCTCACCGTCTGCGGGACTCGCCGGTCCGTCAGCCAAGAGTTCCTCGGCGCGCGTCCTCTCCATCTCGGGATTCTCCGGTCCGCCAGCCAAGTGTTCCTCGGCGCGCGTCCTCACCGTCTGCGGGATTCTCCGGTCCGTCCGCCAAGTGTTCCTCGGCACGCGTCCTCACCGTCTGCGGGATTCTCCGGTCCGCCAGCCAAGTGTTCCTCGGCGTGCGTCCTCACCGTCTGCGGGATTCTCCGGTCCGCCAGCCAACTGTTCCTCGGTGCGCATCCTCACTGTCTGCGGGATTCTCCGGTCCGTCCGCCAAGTGTTCCTCGGCGCGCGTCCTCACTGTCTGCGGGATTCTCCGGTCCGTCCGCCAAGTGTTCCTCGGCGCACGTCCTCACTGTCTGCGGGATTCTCCGGTCCGTCCGCCAAGTGTTCCTCGGCGCGCGTCCTCACCGTCTGCGGGATTCTCCGGTCCGCCAGCCAAGTGTTCCTCGGCGCGCGTCCTCACCGTCTGCGGGATTCTCCGGTCCGCCAGCCAACTGTTCCTCGGCACGCGTCCTCACCGTCTGCGGGATTCTCCGGTCCGTCAGCCAAGTGTTCCCCGGCGCGCATCCTCACCATCTGCGGGATTCTCCGGTCCGCCAGCCAAGTGTTCCTCTGCACGCATCCTCACCGTCTGCGGGATTCTCCGGTCCGCCAGCCAAGTGTTCCTCTGCACGCATCCTCACCGTCTGCGGGATTCTCCGGTCCGCCAGCCAAGTGTTCCTCGGCGCGCGTCCTCACCGTCTGCGGGATTCTCCGGTCCGCCAGCCAATTGTTCCTCGGCGCGCGTCCTCACCGTCTACGGGATTCTCCGGTCCGCCAGCCAAGTGTTCCTCGGCGCGCGTCCTCACCGTCTGCGGGATTCTCCGGTCCGTCCGCCAAGTGTTCCTCGGCACGCGTCCTCACCGTCTACGGGATTCTCCGGTCCGCCAGCCAAGTGTTCACCGACGCGCATCCTCTCCATCTGCGGGATTCTCCGGTCCGTCCGCCAAGTGTTCCTCGGTGCGCGTCCTCACCGTCTGCAGGATTCTCCGGTCCGTCCGCCAAGTGTTCCTCGGCACGCGTCCTCAGCGTCTGCGGGATTCTCTGGTCCACCAGCCAAGTGTTCCTCGGCGCGCGTCCTCACCGTCTGCGGGATTCTCCGGTCCGTCCGCCAAGTGTTCCTCGGCGCGCGTCCTCACCGTCTGCGGGATTCTCCGGTCCGTCCGCCAAGTGTTCCTCGGCACGCGTCCTCACCGTCTACGGGATTCTCCGGTCCGCCAGCCAAGTGTTCCTCGGCGCGCGTCCTCACCGTCTGCGGGATTCTCCGGTCCGCCAGCCAAGTGTTCCTCGGCGCGCGTCCTCACCGTCTGCGGGATTCTCCGGTCCGTCCGCCAAGTGTTCCTCGGCACGCGTCCTCACCGTCTACGGGATTCTCCGGTCCGCCAGCCAAGTGTTCACCGACGCGCATCCTCTCCATCTGCGGGATTCTCCGGTCCGTCCGCCAAGTGTTCCTCGGTGCGCGTCCTCACCGTCTGCAGGATTCTCCGGTCCGTCCGCCAAGTGTTCCTCGGCACGCGTCCTCAGCGTCTGCGGGATTCTCTGGTCCACCAGCCAAGTGTTCCTCGGCGCGCGTCCTCACCGTCTGCGGGATTCTCCGGTCCGTCCGCCAAGTGTTCCTCGGCACGCGTCCTCACCGTCTGCGGGATTCTCCGGTCCGCCAGCCAAGTGTTCCTCGGCGCGCGTCCTCACCGTCTACGGGATTCTCCGGTCCGTCCGCCAAGTGTTCCTCGGCACGCGTCCTCACCGTCTGCGGGATTCTCCGGTCCGGCAGCCATGTTTTCCTCAGCACGCGTCCTCACCGTCTGCGGGATTCTCCGGTCCGCCAGCCATGTGTTCCTCGGCACGCGTCCTCACCGTCTGCGGGATTCTCCGGTCCGCCAGCCAAGTGTTCCCTGGCGCGCGTCCTCACCGCCTGCGGGATTCTCCGGTCCGCCAGCCATGTGTTCCTCGGCGCGCGTCCTCACCGTCTGCGGGATTCTCCGGTCCGTCTGCCAAGTGTTCCTCGGCACGCGTCCTCACCGTCTGCGGGATTCTCCGGTCCGGCAGCCATGTTTTCCTCAGCACGCGTCCTCGCCGTCTGCGAGATTCTCCGGTCCGGCAGCCATGTGTTCCTCGGCGCTCGTCCTCACCGTCTGCGGGATTCTCCGGTCCGCCAGCCAAGTGTTCCCCGGCGCGCGTCCTCACCGTCTCGGGATTCTCCGGTCCGCCAGCCAAGTGTTCCTCGGCACGCTTCCTCACCGTCTGCGGGATTCTCCTGTCCGCCAGCCATGTGTTCCTCGGCGCGCGTCCTCACCGTCTGCGGGATTCTCCGGTCCGCCAGCCAAGTGTTCCTCGGCACTGGTCCTCACCGTCTGCGGGATCCTCCGGTCCGTCAGCCAAGTGTTCCTCGGCGCGCGTCCTCTCCATCTCGGGATTCTCCGGTCCGCCAGCCAAGTGTTCCTCGGCGCGCGTCCTCACCGTCTGCGGGATTCTCCGGTCCGTCCGCCAAATGTTCCTCGGCGCGCGTCCTCACCGTCTGCGGGATTCTCCGGTCCGCCAGCCAAGTGTTCCTCGGCACTGGTCCTCACCGTCTGCGGGATCCTCCGGTCCGTCAGCCAAGTGTTCCTCGGCGCGCGTCCTCTCCATCTCGGGATTCTCCGGTCCGCCAGCCAAGTGTTCCTCGGCGCGCGTCCTCACCGTCTGCGGGATTCTCCGGTCCGTCCGCCAAATGTTCCTCGGCGTGCGTCCTCACCGTCTGCGGGATTCTACGGTCCGCCAGCCAACTCTTCCTCGGCGCGCGTCGTCACCGTCTGCGGGATTCTCCGGTCCGGCAGCCATGTGTTCCTCGGCGCGCGTCCTCGCCGTCTGCGGAATTCTCCGGTCCGTCAGCCATGTGTTCCACGGCACGCGTCCTCACCGTCTGCGTGATTCTCCGTTCCGTCAGCCATGTGTTCCTCAGCGCGCGTCCTCGACGTCTGCGGGATTCTCCGGTCCGTCAGCCATGTGTTCCTCGGCGCGCGTCCTTGCCGTCTGCGGGATTCTCCGGTCCGTCAGCCATGTGTTCCTCGGCACGCGTCCACACCGTCTGCGGGATTCTCCGGTCCGTCCGCCAAGTGTTCCTCGGCGCGCGTCCTCACCGTCTGCGGGATTCTCCGGTCCGCCAGCAAATTGTTCCTCGGCGCGCGTCCTCACCGTCTACGGGATTCTCCGGTCCGCCAGCCATGTGTTCCATTGCGCGCGTCCTCACCGTCTGCGGGATTCTCCGGTCCGCCAGCCAAGTGTTCCTCGGCGCGCGTCCTCACCGTCTGCGGGATTCTCCGGTCCGTCCGCCAAGTGTTCCTCGGCACGCGTCCTCACCGTCTACGGGATTCTCCCGTCCGCCAGCCAAGTGTTCACCGACGCGCATCCTCTCCATCTGCGGGATTCTCCGGTCCGTCCGCCAAGTGTTCCTCGGTGCGCGTCCTCACCGTCTGCAGGATTCTCCGGTCCGTCCGCCAAGTGTTCCTCGGCAGGCGTCCTCAGCGTCTGCGGGATTCTCTGGTCCACCAGCCAAGTGTTCCTCGGCGCGCGTCCTCACCGTCTGCGGGATTCTCCGGTCCGTCCGCCAAGTGTACCTCGGCACGCGTCCTCACCGTCTGCGGGATTCTCCGGTCCATCCGCCAAGTGTTCCTCGGCACGTGTCCTCACCGTCTGCGGGATTCTCCGGTCCGCCAGCCAAGTGTTCCTCGGCGCGCGTCCTCACCGTCTACGGGATTCTCCGGTCCGTCCGCCAAGTGTTCCTCGGCACGCGTCCTCACCGTCTGCGGGATTCTCCGGTCCGGCAGCCATGTTTTCCTCAGCACGCGTCCTCACCGTCTGCGGGATTCTCCGGTCCGCCAGCCATGTGTTCCTCGGCACGCGTCCTCACCGTCTGCGGGATTCTCCGGTCCGCCAGCCAAGTGTTCCCTGGCGCGCGTCCTCACCGCCTGCGGGATTCTCCGGTCCGCCAGCCATGTGTTCCTCGGCGCGCGTCCTCACCGTCTGCGGGATTCTCCGGTCCGTCTGCCAAGTGTTCCTCGGCACGCGTCCTCACCGTCTGCGGGATTCTCCGGTCCGGCAGCCATGTTTTCCTCAGCACGCGTCCTCGCCGTCTGCGAGATTCTCCGGTCCGGCAGCCATGTGTTCCTCGGCGCTCGTCCTCACCGTCTGCGGGATTCTCCGGTCCGCCAGCCAAGTGTTCCCCGGCGCGCGTCCTCACCGTCTCGGGATTCTCCGGTCCGCCAGCCAAGTGTTCCTCGGCACGCGTCCTCACCGTCTGCGGGATTCTCCGGTCCGCCAGCCAAGTGTTCCTCGGCACGCGTCCTCACCGTCTGCGGGATTCTCCTGTCCGCCAGCCATGTGTTCCTCGGGACGAGTCCACACCGTCTGCGGGATTCTCCGGTCCGCCAGCCAAGTGTTCCTCGGCACGCGTCCTCACCGTCTGCGGGATTCTCCGGTCCGCCAGCCAAGTGTTCCTCGGCACGCGTCCTCACCGTCTGCGGGATTCTCCGGTCCGCCAGCCAAGTGTTCCTCGGCACTGGTCCTCACCGTCTGCGGGATCCTCCGGTCAGTCAGCCAAGTGTTCCTCGGCGCGCGTCCTCTCCATCTCGGGATTCTCCGGTCCGCCAGCCAAGTGTTCCTCGGCGCGCGTCCTCACCGTCTGCGGGATTCTCCGGTCCGTCCGCCAAATGTTCCTCGGCGTGCGTCCTCACCGTCTGCGGGATTCTACGGTCCGCCAGCCAACTCTTCCTCGGCGCGCGTCGTCACCGTCTGCGGGATTCTCCGGTCCGGCAGCCATGTGTTCCTCGGCGCGCGTCCTCGCCGTCTGCGGAATTCTCCGGTCCGTCAGCCATGTGTTCCACGGCGCGTGTCCTCACCGTCTGCGTGATTCTCCATTCCGTCAGCCATGTGTTCCTCAGCGCGCGTCCTCGACGTCTGCGGGATTCTCCGGTCCGTCAGCCATGTGTTCCTCGGCGCGCGTCCTTGCCGTCTGCGGGATTCTCCGGTCCGTCAGCCATGTGTTCCTCGGCACGCGTCCACACCGTCTGCGGGATTCTCCGGTCCGTCCGCCAAGTGTTCATCGGCGCGCGTCCTCACCGTCTGCGGGATTCTCCGGTCCGCCAGCCAAGTGTTCCTCGGCACGCGTCCTCACCGTCTACGGGATTCTCCGGTCCGCCAGCCAAGTGTTCCTCGGCACGCGTCCTCACCGTCTACGGGATTCTCCGGTCCGTCCGCCATGTGTTCCTCGGCACGTGTCCTCACCGTCTGCGGGATTCTCCGGTCCGCCTGCCAAGTGTTCCTCGGCGCGCGTCCTCACCGTCTACGGGATTCTCCGGTCCGCCAGCCAAGTGTTCCTCGGCGCGCGTCCTCTCCATCTCGGGATTCTCCGGTCCGCCAGCCAAGTGTTCCTCGGCGCGCGTCCTAACTGTCTGCGGGATTCTCCGGTCCGTCCGCCAAATGTTCCTTGGCGCGCGTCCTCACTGTCTGCGGGATTCTCTGGTCCGCCAGCCAAGTGTTCCTCGGCGTGCGTCCTCACCATCTGCGGGATTCTACGGTCCGCCAGCCAAGTGTTCCTCGGCGCGCGTCCTCACCGTCTGCGGAATTCTACGGTCCGCCAGCCAAGTGTTCCTCGGCGCGCGTCCTCGCCGTCTGCGGAATTCTCCGGTCCGTCAGCCATGTGTTCCTCGGCGCGTGTCCTCACCATCTGCGGGATTCTCCGGTCCGTCAGCCATTTGTTCCTCGGCGCGCGTCCTCGCCGTCTGCGGGATTCTCCGGTCCGTCAGCCATGTGTTCCTCGGCGCGCGTCCTCGCCATCTGCGGGATTCTCCGGTACGTCAGCCATGTGTTCCTCGGCGCGTGTCCTCACCGTCTGCGGGATTGTCCGGTCCGTCAGCCATGTGTTCCTCGGCGCGTGTCCTCGCCGTCTGCGGAATTCTCCGGTCCGTCAGCCATGTGTTCCTCGGCGCGTGTCCTCACCGTCTGCGGGATTCTCCGGTCCGTCAGCCATGTGTTCCTCGGCGCGCGTCCTCGCCGTCTGCGGGATTCTCCGTTCCGTCAGCCATGTGTTCCTCGGCGCGCGTCCTCGCCGTCTGCGGGATTCTCCGGTCCGTCAGCCATGTGTTCCTCGGCACGCGTCCACACCGTCTGCGGTATTCTCCGGTCCGTCCGCCAAGTGTTCATCGGCGCGCGTCCTCACCGTCTGCGAGATTCTCCGGTCCGCCAGCCAAGTGTTCCTTGGCACGCGTCCTCACCGTCTACGGGATTCTCCGGTCCGACAGCCAAGTGTTCCTCGGCACGCGTCCTCACCGTCTACGGGATTCTCCGGTCCGTCCGCCATGTCTTCCTCGGCACGTGTCCTCACCGTCTGCGGGATTCTCCGGTCCGCCTGCCAAGTGTTCCTCGGCGCGCCTCCTCACCGTCTACGGGATTCTCCGGTCCGCCAGCCAAGTGTTCCTCGGCGCGCGTCCTCTCCATCTCGGGATTCTCCGGTGCGCCAGCCAAGTGTTCCTCGGCGCGCGTCCTCACTGTCTGCGGGATTCTCCGGTCCGTCCGCCAAATGTTCCTTGGCGCGCGTCCTCACCGTCTGCGGGATTCTCTGGTCCGCCAGCCAAGTGTTCCTCGGCGTGCGTCCTCACCATCTGCGGGATTCTACGGTCCGCCAGCCAACTGTTCCTCGGCGCGCGTCGTCACCGTCTGCGGGATTCTCCGGTCCGGCAGCCATGTGTTCCTCGGCGCGCGTCCTCGCCGTCTGCGGAATTCTCCGGTCCGTCAGCCATGTGTTCCTCGGCGCGTGTCCTCACCGTCTGCGGGATTCTCCGGTCCGTCAGCCATGTGTTCCTCGGCGCGCGTCCTCGCCGTCTGCGGGATTCTCCGGTCCGTCAGCCATGTGTTCCTCGGCGCACGTCCTCGCGGTCTGCGGGATTCTCCGGTCCGTCAGCCATGTGTTCCTCGGCACGCGTCCACACCGTCTGCGGGATTCTCCGGTCCGTCCGCCAAGTGTTCATCGGCGCGCATCCTCACCGTCTGCGGGATTCTCCGGTCCGCCAGCCAAGTGTTCCTCGGCACGCGTCCTCACCGTCTACGGGATTCTCCGGTCCGCCAGCCAAGTGTTCCTCGGCACGCATCCTCACCGTCTACGTGATTCTCCGGTCCGTCCGCCATGTGTTCCTCGGCACGTGTCCTCACCGTCTGCGGGATTCTCCGGTCCGCCTGCCAAGTGTTCCTCGGCGCGCGTCCTCACCGTCTACGGGATTCTCCGGTCCGCCAGCCAAGTGTTCCTCGGCGCGCGTCCTCACCGTCTGCGGGATTCTCCGGTCCGTCCGCCAAGTGTTCCTCGGCGCGCGTCCTCACCGTCTGCAGGATTCTCCGGTCCGTCCGCCAAGTGTTCCTCGGCACGCGTCCTCACCGTCTGCGGGATTCTCCGGTCCGTCCGCCAAGTGTTCCTCGGCACGCGTCCTCACCGTCTGCGGGATTCTCCGGTCCGTCGGCCAAGTGTTCCTCGGAACGCGTCCTCACCGTCTGCGGGATTCTCCAATCCGACAGCCAAGTGTTCCCCGGCGCGCGTCCTCACCGTCTGCGGGATTCTCCTGTCCGCCAGCCAAGTGTTCCTCGGGGCGCGTCCTCACCGTCTGCGCGATTCTCCGGTCCGTCAGCCATGTGTTCCTCGGCGCGCGTCCTCACCGTCTGCGGGATTCTCCTGTCCGCCAGCCATGATTTCCTCGGCACGCGTCCTCACCATCTACGGGATTCTCCGGTCCGCCAGCCAAGTGTTCCTCGGCGCGCGTCCTCACCGTCTACGGGATTCTCCGCTCCGTCAGCCAAGTGTTCCTCGGCGCGCGTCCTCACCGTCTGCGGGATTCTCCGCTCCGTCAGCCAAGTGTTCCTCGGCGCGCGTCCTCACCGTCTGCGGGATTCTCCTGTCCGCCAGCCATGTTTTCCTCGGCACGCGTCCTCACCGTCTACGGGATTCTCCGGTCCGCCAGCCAAGTGTTCCTCGGCGCGCGTCCTCACCGTCTACGGGATTCTCCGGTCTGCCAGCCAAGTGTTACTCGGCGCGCGTCGTCACCGTCTGCGGGATTCTCCAGTCCGCCAGCCAAGTGTTCCTCGGCGCGCGTCCTCACCGCCTGCGGGATTCTCCGGTCCGCCAGCCAAGTGTTCCTCGGCGCGCATCCTCACCGTCTGCGGGATTCTCCGGTCCGCCAGCCAAGTGTTCCTCGGCACGCGTCCACACCGTCTGCGGGATTCTCCGGTCCGTCCGCCAAGTGTTCCTCGGCGCGCGTCCTCACCGTCTGCGGGATTCTCCTGTCCGCCAGCCAAGTGTTCCTCGGCGCGCGTCCTCACCGTCTGCGGGATTCTCCGGTCCGTCCGCCAAGTGTTCCTCGGCACGCGTCCTCACCGTCTGCGGGATTCTCCGGTCCGCCAGCCAAGTGTTCCTCGGCACGCGTCCTTGCCGTCTGGGGGATTCTCCGGTCCGCCAGCCAAGTGTTCCTCGGCACGCATCCTCACCGTCTGCGAGATTCTCTGGTCCGCCAGCCATGTTTTCCTCGGCACGCGTCCTCACCGTCTACGGGATTCTCCGGTCCGCCAGCCAAGTGTTCCTCGGTGTGAGTCCTCACCGTCTGCGGGATTCTCCGGTCCGCCAGCCAAGTGTTCCTCGGCGCGCATCCTCACCGTCTGCGAGATTCTCTGGTCCGCCAGCCAAGTGTTCCTCGGCGCGCGTCCTCACCGTCTGCGGGATTCTCCGGTCCGCCAGCCAAGTGTTCCTCGGCGCGTGTCCTCACCGTCTGCGGGATTCTCCTGTCCGCCAGCCATGTGTTCCTCGGCACGCGTCCTTGCCGTCTGCGGAATTCTCTGGCCCGTCTGCCGTGTGTTCCTCGGCACGCGTCCTCACCGTCTGCGGGATTCTCCGGTCCGCCAGCCAAGTGTTCCTCGGTGCGAGTCCTCACCGTCTGCGGGATTCTCCGGTCCGCCAACCAAGTGTTCCTCGGCACGCGTCCTCGCCGTCTGCGGAATTCTCTGGCCCGTCTGCCGTGTGTTCCTCGGCGCGTGTCCTCACCGTCTGCGGGATTCTCCGGTCCGTCAGCCATGTGTTCCTCGGCGCGCGTCCTCGCCGTCTGCGGGATTCTCCGTTCCGTCAGCCATGTGTTCCTCGGCGCGCGTCCTCGCCGTCTGCGGGATTCTCCGGTCCGTCAGCCATGTGTTCCTCGGCACGCGTCCACACCGTCTGCGGTATTCTCCGGTCCGTCCGCCAAGTGTTCATCGGCGCGCGTCCTCACCGTCTGCGAGATTCTCCGGTCCGCCAGCCAAGTGTTCCTTGGCACGCGTCCTCACCGTCTACGGGATTCTCCGGTCCGACAGCCAAGTGTTCCTCGGCACGCGTCCTCACCGTCTACGGGATTCTCCGGTCCGTCCGCCATGTCTTCCTCGGCACGTGTCCTCACCGTCTGCGGGATTCTCCGGTCCGCCGGCCAAGTGTTCCTCGGCGCGCCTCCTCACCGTCTACGGGATTCTCCGGTCCGCCAGCCAAGTGTTCCTCGGCGCGCGTCCTCTCCATCTCGGGATTCTCCGGTGCGCCAGCCAAGTGTTCCTCGGCGCGCGTCCTCACTGTCTGCGGGATTCTCCGGTCCGTCCGCCAAATGTTCCTTGGCGCGCGTCCTCACCGTCTGCGGGATTCTCTGGTCCGCCAGCCAAGTGTTCCTCGGCGTGCGTCCTCACCATCTGCGGGATTCTACGGTCCGCCAGCCAACTGTTCCTCGGCGCGCGTCGTCACCGTCTGCGGGATTCTCCGGTCCGGCAGCCATGTGTTCCTCGGCGCGCGTCCTCGCCGTCTGCGGAATTCTCCGGTCCGTCAGCCATGTGTTCCTCGGCGCGTGTCCTCACCGTCTGCGGGATTCTCCGGTCCGTCAGCCATGTGTTCCTCGGCGCGCGTCCTCGCCGTCTGCGGGATTCTCCGGTCCGTCAGCCATGTGTTCCTCGGCGCGCGTCCTCGCGGTCTGCGGGATTCTCCGGTCCGTCAGCCATGTGTTCCTCGGCACGCGTCCACACCGTCTGCGGGATTCTCCGGTCCGTCCGCCAAGTGTTCATCGGCGCGCATCCTCACCGTCTGCGGGATTCTCCGGTCCGCCAGCCAAGTGTTCCTCGGCACGCGTCCTCACCGTCTACGGGATTCTCCGGTCCGCCAGCCAAGTGTTCCTCGGCACGCATCCTCACCGTCTACGTGATTCTCCGGTCCGTCCGCCATGTGTTCCTCGGCACGTGTCCTCACCGTCTGCGGGATTCTCCGGTCCGCCTGCCAAGTGTTCCTCGGCGCGCGTCCTCACCGTCTACGGGATTCTCCGGTCCGCCAGCCAAGTGTTCCTCGGCGCGCGTCCTCACCGTCTGCGGGATTCTCCGGTCCGTCCGCCAAGTGTTCCTCGGCGCGCGTCCTCACCGTCTGCAGGATTCTCCGGTCCGTCCGCCAAGTGTTCCTCGGCACGCGTCCTCACCGTCTGCGGGATTCTCCGGTCCGTCCGCCAAGTGTTCCTCGGCACGCGTCCTCACCGTCTGCGGGATTCTCCGGTCCGTCGGCCAAGTGTTCCTCGGAACGCGTCCTCACCGTCTGCGGGATTCTCCGATCCGACAGCCAAGTGTTCCCCGGCGCGCGTCCTCACCGTCTGCGGGATTCTCCTGTCCGCCAGCCAAGTGTTCCTCGGGGCGCGTCCTCACCGTCTGCGCGATTCTCCGGTCCGTCAGCCATGTGTTCCTCGGCGCGCGTCCTCACCGTCTGCGGGATTCTCCTGTCCGCCAGCCATGATTTCCTCGGCACGCGTCCTCACCATCTACGGGATTCTCCGGTCCGCCAGCCAAGTGTTCCTCGGCGCGCGTCCTCACCGTCTACGGGATTCTCCGCTCCGTCAGCCAAGTGTTCCTCAGCGCGCGTCCTCACCGTCTGCGGGATTCTCCGCTCCGTCAGCCAAGTGTTCCTCGGCGCGCGTCCTCACCGTCTGCGGGATTCTCCTGTCCGCCAGCCATGTTTTCCTCGGCACGCGTCCTCACCGTCTACGGGATTCTCCGGTCCGCCAGCCAAGTGTTCCTCGGCGCGCGTCCTCACCGTCTACGGGATTCTCCGGTCTGCCAGCCAAGTGTTACTCAGCGCGCGTCGTCACCGTCTGCGGGATTCTCCAGTCCGCCAGCCAAGTGTTCCTCGGCGCGCATCCTCACCGTCTGCGGGATTCTCCGGTCCGCCAGCCAAGTGTTCCTCGGCACGCGTCCACACCGTCTGCGGGATTCTCCGGTCCGTCCGCCAAGTGTTCCTCGGCACGCGTCCTCACCGTCTGCGGGATTCTCCAGTCCGCCAGCCAAGTGTTCCTCGGCGCGCGTCCTCACCGCCTGCGGGATTCTCCGGTCCGCCAGCCAAGTGTTCCTCGGCGCGCATCCTCACCGTCTGCGGGATTCTCCGGTCCGCCAGCCAAGTGTTCCTCGGCACGCGTCCACACCGTCTGCGGGATTCTCCGGTCCGTCCGCCAAGTGTTCCTCGGCACGCGTCCTCACCGTCTGCGGGATTCTCCGGTCCGCCAGCCAAGTGTTCCTCGGCACGCGTCCTCACCGTCTGCGGGATTCTCCGGTCCGCCAGCCAAGTGTTCCTCGGCGCGCATCCTCACCGTCTGCGAGATTCTCTGGTCCGCCAGCCAAGTGTTCCTCGGCGCGCGTCCTCACCGTCTGCGGGATTCTCCGGTCCGCCAGCCAAGTGTTCCTCGGCGCGTGTCCTCACCGTCTGCGGGATTCTCCTGTCCGCCAGCCATGTGTTCCTCGGCACGCGTCCTTGCCGTCTGCGGAATTCTCTGGCCCGTCTGCCGTGTGTTCCTCGGCACGCGTCCTCACCGTCTGCGGGATTCTCCGGTCCGCCAGCCAAGTGTTCCTCGGCACGCGTCCTCGCCGTCTGCGGAATTCTCTGGCCCGTCTGCCGTGTGTTCCTCGGCACGCGTCCTCACCGTCTGCGGGATTCTCCTGTCCGCCAGCCAAGTGTTCCCCGGCGCGCGTCCTCTCCATCTACGGGATTCTCCGGTCCGTCAGCCAAGTGTTCCCCGGCGCGCGTCCTCTCCATCTACGGGATTCTCCGGTCCGTCAGCCAAGTGTTCCTCTGCACACGTCCTCACCGTCTGCGGGATTCTCCGGTCCGCCAGCCAAGTGTTCCTCGGCGCGTGTCCTCACCGTCTGCGGGATTCTCCGGTCCGCCAGCCATGTGTTCCTCGGCAAGCGTCCTCTCCGTCTGCGGGATTCTCCTGTCCGCCAGCCAAGTGTTCCTCGGCGCGCGTCCTCGCCGTCTGCGGGATTCTCCGGTCCGCCAGCCATGTTTTCCTCGGCACGCGTCCTCACCGTCTACGGGATTCTCCGGTCCGCCAGCCAAGTGTTCCTCGGCGCGCGTCCTCGCCGTCTGCGGGATTCTCCTGTCCGCCAGCCATGTTTTCCTCGGCACGCGTCCTCACCGTCTACGGGATTCTCCGGTCCGCCAGCCAAGTGTTCCTCGGCGCGCGTCCTCACCGTCTACGGGATTCTCCTGTCCGCCAGCCATGTTTTCCTCGGCACGCGTCCTCACCGTCTACGGGATTCTCCGGTCTGCCAGCCAAGTGTTCCTCGGCGCGCGTCGTCACCGTCTGCGGGATTCTCCAGTCCGCCAGCCAAGTGTTCCTCGGCGCGCGTCCTCACCGTCTGCGGGATTCTCCGGTCCGTCCGCCAAGTGTTCCTCGGCCCGCGTCCTCACCGTCTGCGGGATTCTCTGGTCCGCCAGCCATGTTTTCCTCGGCACGCGTCCTCACCGTCTACGGGATTCTCCGGTCCGCCAGCCAAGTGTTCCTCGGGACGCGTCCACACCGTCTGCGGGATTCTCCGGTCCGTCCGCCAAGTGTTCCTCGGCGCGCGTCCTCACCGTCTGCGGGATTCTCCTGTCCGTCCGCCAAGTGTTCCTCGGCGCGCATCCTCACCGTCTGCGAGATTCTCTGGTCCGCCAGCCATGTGTTCCTCGGCACGCGTCCTCACCGTCTGCGGGATTCTCCGGTCCGCCAGCCAAGTGTTCCTCGGCGCGTGTCCTCACCGTCTGCGGGATTCTCCGGTCCGCCAGCCATGTGTTCCTCGGCACGCGTCCTCACCGTCTGCGGGATTCTCCGGTCCGCCAGCCATGTGTTCCATTGCGCGCGTCCTCTCCGTCTGTGGGATTCTCCTGTCCGCCAGCCAAGTGTTCCTCGGCGCGCGTCCTCGCCGTCTGCGGGATTCTCCGGTCCGCCAGCCATGTGTTCTTCGGCACGCGTCCTCGCCGTCTGCGGAATTCTCTGGCCCGTCTGCCGTGTGTTCCTCGGCACGCGTCCTCACCGTCTGCGGGATTCTCCGGTCCGCCAGCCAAGTGTTCCTCGGCGCGCGTCCTCATCGTCTGCGGGATTCTCCTGTCCGCCAGCCAAGTGTTCCTCGGCGCGCGTCCTCACCGTCTGCGGGATTCTCCGGTCCGTCAGCCATGTGTTCCTCGGCGCGCGTCCTCACCGTCTGCGGGATTCTCCGGTCCGCCAGCCAAGTGTTCCTCGGCACGCGTCCTCACCGTCTGCGGGATTCTCCGGTCTGCCAGCCATGTGTTCCTCGGCGCGCGTCCTCACCGTCTGCGGGATTCTCCGGTCCGCCAGCCAAGTGTTCCTCGGCGTGCCCCTCACCGTCTGCGGGATTCTCTGGTCCGTCCGCCAAGTGTTCCTCGGCACGCGTCCTCACCGTCTGCGGGATTCTCCGGTCCGCCAGCCAAGAGTTCCTCGGCACGCGTCCTCTCCATCTGCGGGATTCTCCGGTCCGCCAGCCAAGTGTTCCTCGGCGCGCGTCCTCTCCATCTGCGGGATTCTCCGGTCCGTCCGCCAAGTGTTCCTCGGCACGCGTCCGCACCGTCTACGGGATTCTCCGGTCCGCCAGCCAAGTGTTCCTCGGGACGCGTCCACACCGTCTGCGGGATTCTCCGGTCCGTCCGCCAAGTGTTCCTCGGCGCGCATCCTCACCGTCTGCGAGATTCTCTGGTCCGCCAGCCATGTTTTCCTCGGCACGCGTCCTCACCGTCTACGGGATTCTCCGGTCCGCCAGCCAAGTGTTCCTCAGCGCGCGTCCTCACCGTCTGCGGGATTCTCCGGTCCGCCAGCCAAGTGTTCCTCGGCACGCGTCCTCACCGTCTGCGGGATTCTCTGGTCCGTCCGCCAAGTGTTCCTCGGCACGCGTCCTCACCGTCTACGGGATTCTCCTGTCCGCCAGCCAAGAGTTCCTCGGCGCGCGTCCTCTCCATCTGCGGGATTCTCCGGTCCGCCAGCCAAGTGTTCCTCGGCGCGCATCCTCACCGTCTGCGAGATTCTCTGGTCCGCCAGCCATGTTTTCCTCGGCACGCGTCCTCACCGTCTACGGGATTCTCCGGTCCGCCAGCCAAGTGTTCCCCGGCACGCGTCCTCACCGTCTGCGGGATTCTCCTGTCCGCCAGCCAAGTGTTCCTCGGCACGCGTCCTCACCGTCTGCGGTATTCTCCGGTCCGCCAGCCAAGTGTTCCTCGGCACGCGTCCTCACCGTCTGCGGGATTCTCCGGTCCGCCAGCCATGTGTTCCTCGGCACGCGTCCTCACCGTCTGCGGTATTCTCCGGTCCGCCAGCCAAGTGTTCCTCGGTGTGAGTCCTCACCGTCTGCGGGATTCTCCGGTCCGCCAGCCAAGTGTTCCTCGGCACGCGTCCTCACCGTCTGCGGGATTCTCCGGTCCGCCAGCCAAGTGTTCCTCGGCGCGTGTCCTCACCGTCTGTGGGATTCTCCTGTCCGCCAGCCATGTGTTCCTCGGCACGCGTCCTTGCCGTCTGCGGAATTCTCTGGCCCGTCTGCCGTGTGTTCCTCGGCACGCGTCCTCACCGTCTGCGGGATTCTCTGGTCCGCCAGCCATGTTTTCCTCGGCACGCGTCCTCACCGTCTACGGGATTCTCCGGTCCGTCCGCCAAGTGTTCCTCGGCACGCGTCCTCACCGTCTACGGGATTCTCCGGTCCGCCAGCCAAGTGTTCCTCGGCACGCGTCCTCACCGTCTACGGGATTCTCCGGTCCGTCCGCCAAGTGTTCCTCGGCGCGCGTCCTCACCGTCTGCGGGATTCTCCTGTCCGCCAGCCAAGTGTTCCTCGGCGCGCATCCTCACCGTCTGCGAGATTCTCTGGTCCGCCAGCCATGTTTTCCTCGGCACGCGTCCTCACCGTCTGCGGGATTCTCCGGTCCGCCAGCCAAGTGTTCCTCAGCGCGCGTCCTCACCGTCTGCGGGATTCTCCGGTCCGCCAGCCAAGTGTTCCTCGGCACGCGTCCTCACCGTCTGCGGGATTCTCCTGTCCGCCAGCCAAGTGTTCCTCGGCGCGCGTCCTCACCGTCTGCGGGATTCTCCGGTCCGCCAGCCATGTGTTCCTCGGCACGCGTCCTCACCGTCTGCGGGATTCTCCGGTCCGCCAGCCAAGTTTTCCTCGGCACGCGTCCTCACCGTCTGCGGGATTCTCCTGTCCGCCAGCCAAGTGTTCCTCGGCGCGCGTCCTCACCGTCTGCGGGATTCTCCGGTCCGCCAGCCAAGTGTTCCTCGGCGCGCATCCTCACCGTCTGCGAGATTCTCTGGTCCGCCAGCCATGTTTTCCTCGGCGCGCATCCTCACCGTCTGCGGGATTCTCCGGTCCGCCAGCCAAGTGTTCCTCAGCGCGCGTCCTCACCGTCTGCGGGATTCTCCGGTCCGCCAGCCAAGTGTTCCTCGGCACGCGTCCTCACCGTCTGCGGGATTCTCCTGTCCACCAGCCAAGTGTTCCTCGGCGCGCGTCCTCACCGTCTGCGGGATTCTCCGGTCCGCCAGCCATGTGTTCCTCGGCACGCGTCCTCACCGTCTGCGGGATTCTCCGGTCCGCCAGCCAAGTGTTCCTCGGCACGCGTCCTCACCGTCTGCGGGATTCTCCTGTCCGCCAGCCAAGTGTTCCCCGGCGCGCGTCCTCTCCATCTGCGGGATTCTTCGGTCCATCCGCAAAGTGTTCCTCGGCACGCGTCCTCACCGTCTGCGGGATTCTCCGGTCCGTCCGCCAAGTGTTCCTCGGCGCGTGTCCTCACCGTCTGCGGGATTCTCCGGTCCGCCAGCCATGTGTTCCTCGGCACGCGTCCTCACCGTCTGCGGGATTCTCCGGTCCGCCAGCCAAGTGTTCCTCGGCACGCGTCCGCACCGTCTACGGGATTCTCCGGTCCGCCAGCCAAGTGTTCCTCGGGACGAGTCCACACCGTCTGCGGGATTCTCCGGTCCGTCCGCCAAGTGTTCCTCGGCGCGCATCCTCACCGTCTGCGGGATTCTCCGGTCCGCCAGCCAAGTGTTCCTCGGTGTGAGTCCTCACCGTCTGCGAGATTCTCTGGTCCGCCAGCCATGTTTTCCTCGGCACGCGTCCTCACCGTCTACGGGATTCTCCTGTCCGCCAGCCAAGTGTTCCTCGGGACGAGTCCACACCGTCTGCGGGATTCTCCGGTCCGTCCGCCAAGTGTTCCTCGGCGCGCATCCTCACCATCTGCGGGATTCTCCGGTCCGCCAGCCAAGTGTTCCTCGGTGTGAGTCCTCACCGTCTGCGAGATTCTCTGGTCCGCCAGCCATGTTTTCCTCGGCACGCGTCCTCACCGTCTACGGGATTCTCCTGTCCGCCAGCCATGTTTTCCCCGGCGCGCGTCCTCTCCATCTGCGGGATTTTTCGGTCCATCCGCAAAGTGTTCCTCGGCACACGTCCTCACCGTCTGCGGGATTCTCCGGTCCGTCCGCCAAGTGTTCCTCGGCGCGTGTCCTCACCGTCTGCGGGATTCTCCGGTCCGCCAGCCATGTGTTCCTCGGCACGCGTCCTCACCGTCTGCGGGATTCTCCGGTCCGCCAGCCAAGTGTTCCTCGGCGCGTGTCCTCACCGTCTGCGGGATTCTCCGGTCCGCCAGCCATGTGTTCCTCGGCACGCGTCCTCTCCGTCTGTGGGATTCTCCTGTCCGCCAGCCAAGTGTTCCTCGGCACGCGTCCTCGCCGTCTGCGGGATTCTCCGGTCCGCCAGCCATGTGTTCTTCGGCACGCGTCCTCGCCGTCTGCGGAATTCTCTGGCCCGTCTGCCGTGTGTTCCTCGGCACGCGTCCTCACCGTCTGCGGGATTCTCCGGTCCGCCAGCCAAGTGTTCCTCGGCGCACGTCCTCACCGTCTGCGGGATTCTCCGGTCCGTCAGCCAAGTGTTCCTCGGCACGCGTCCTCACCGTCTGCGGGATTCTCCGGTCCGCCAGCCAAGTGTTCCTCGGCGCACGTCCTCATCGTCTGCGGGATTCTCCTGTCCGCCAGCCAAGTGTTCCTCGGCGCGCGTCCTCACCGTCTGCGGGATTCTCCGGTCCGTCAGCCATGTGTTCCTCGGCGCGCGTCCTCACCGTCTGCGGGATTCTCCGGTCCGCCAGCCAAGTGTTCCTCGGCACGCGTCCTCACCGTCTGCGGGATTCTCCGGTCCGCCAGCCAAGTGTTCCGCGCCGCGCGTCCTCACCGTCTGCGGGATTCTCCGGTCCGCCAGCCAAGTGTTCCTCGGCGTGCCCCTCACCGTCTGCGGGATTCTCTGGTCCGTCCGCCAAGTGTTCCTCGGCACGCGTCCTCACCGTCTACGGGATTCTCCTGTCCGCCAGCCAAGAGTTCCTCGGCGCGCGTCCTCTCCATCTGCGGGATTCTCCGGTCCGCCAGCCAAGTGTTCCTCGGCACGCGTCCGCACCGTCTGCGGGATTCTCTGGTCCGCCAGCCATGTTTTCCTCGGCGCGCGTCCTCACCATCTGCGGGATTCTCTGGTCCGCCAGCCAAGTGTTCCTCAGCACGCGTCCTCAACGTCTGCGGGATTCTCCGGTCCGCCAGCCAAGTGTTCCTCGGCACGCGTCCGCACCGTCTGCGGGATTCTCTGGTCCGCCAGCCATGTGTTCCTCGGCGCGCGTCCTCACCGTCTGCGGGATTCTCCGGTCCGCCAGCCAAGTGTTCCTCGGCACGCGTCCTCACCGTCTGCGGGATTCTCCGGTCCGCCAGCCAAGTGTTCCGCGCCGCGCGTCCTCACCGTCTGCGGGATTCTCCGGTCCGCCAGCCAAGTGTTCCTCGGCGTGCCCCTCACCGTCTGCGGGATTCTCTGGTCCGTCCGCCAAGTGTTCCTCGGCACGCGTCCTCACCGTCTACGGGATTCTCCTGTCCGCCAGCCAAGAGTTCCTCGGCGCGCGTCCTCTCCATCTGCGGGATTCTCCGGTCCGCCAGCCAAGTGTTCCTCGGCACGCGTCCGCACCGTCTGCGGGATTCTCTGGTCCGCCAGCCATGTTTTCCTCGGCGCGCGTCCTCACCATCTGCGGGATTCTCCGGTCCGCCAGCCAAGTGTTCCTCAGCGCGCGTCCTCACCGTCTGCGGGATCCTCCGGTCCGCCAGCCAAATGTTCCTCGGCACGCGTCCTCACCGACTACGGGATTCTCCGGTCCGCCAGCCAAGTGTTCCTCAGCACGCGTCCTCACCGTCTGCGGGATTCTCCTGTCCGCCAGCCATGTGTTCCTCGGCACGCGTCCTCACCGACTACGGGATTCTCCGGTCCGCCAGCCAAGTGTTCCTCAGCACGCGTCCTCACCGTCTGCGGGATCCTCCGGTCCGCCAGCCAAATGTTCCTCGGCACGCGTCCTCACCGACTACGGGATTCTCCGGTCCGCCAGCCAAGTGTTCCTCAGCACGCGTCCTCACCGTCTGTGGGATTCTCTGGTCCGCCAGCCATGTGTTCCTCGGCGCGCGTCCTCACCGTCTGCGGGACTCTCCGGTCCATCCGCCAAGTGTTCCTCGGCACGCGTCCTCTCCATCTGCGGTATTCTCCGGTCCGTCAGCCAAGTGTTCCTCGGCGCGCGTCCTCTCCATCTGCGGGATTCTCCGGTCCGTCAGCCAAGTGTTCCTCGGCGCGAGTCCTCACCGTCTGCGGGATTCTCCGGTCCGCCAGCCAAGTGTTCCTCGGCACGCGTCCACACCGTCTGCGGGATTCTCCGGTCCGTCCGCCAAGTGTTCCTCGGCGCGCGTCCTCACCGTCTGCGGGATTCTCCTGTCCGCCAGCCAAGTGTTCCTCGGCGCGCGTCCTCACCGTCTGCGGGATTCTCCGGTCCGTCCGCCAAGTGTTCCTCGGCACGCGTCCTCACCGTCTGCGGGATTCTCCGGTCCGCCAGCCAAGTGTTCCTCGGCACGCGTCCTCACCGTCTGCGGGATTCTCCGGTCCGCCAGTCAAGTGTTCCTCGGCGCGCGTCCTCACCGTCTCCGGGATTCTCCGGTCCGTCCGCCAATTGTTCCTCGGCACGCGTCCTCTCCATCTGCGGGATTCTCCTGTCCGCCAGCCAAATGTCCCGCGGTGCACGTCCTCACCGTCTGCGGGATTCTCCGGTCCGCCAGCCAAGTGTTCCTCGGCACGCGTCCTCACCGTCTGCGGGATTCTCCGGTCCGCCAGCCAAATGTTCCTCGGCACGTGTCCTCACCGTCTGCGGGATTCTCCGGTCCGCCAGCCAAGTGTTCCCCGGCGTGCGTCCTCGCCGTCTGCGGGATTCTCCGGTCTGCCAGCCAAGTGTTCCTCGGCGCGCGTCCTCGCCGTCGACGGGATTCTCCGGTCCGCCAGCCATGTGTTCCTCGGCGCGCGTCCTCACCATCTGCGGGATTCTCCGGTCCGCCAGCCATGTGTTCCCCGGCGCGCGTCCTCACGGTCTCGGGAATCTCCGGACCGTCAGCCATGTGTTCCTCGGCGCGCGTCCTCACCGTCTGTGGGATTCTCCGGTCCGGCAGCCAAGTGTTCCTCGGCACGCGTCGTCACCGTCTGCGGGATTCTCCGGTCCGCCAGCCAAGTGTTCCTCGGCACTCGTCCTCAACGTCTGCGGGATTCTCCGGTCCGTCCGCCAAGTGTTCCTCGGCACGCGTCCTCACCGTCTGCGGGATTCTCCGGTCCGTCAGCCATGTGTTCCTCGGCACGCGTCCTCACCGTCTGCGTGATTCTCCGGTCCGTCCGCCAAGTGTTCCTCGGCACGCGTCCTCTCCATCTGCGGGATTCTCCTGTCCGCCAGCGAAATGTCCCGCGGCGCACGTCCTCACCGTCTGCGGGATTCTCCGGTCCGCCAGCCAAGTGTTCCTCGGCACGCGTCCTCACCGTCTGCGGGATTCTCCGGTCCGCCAGCCAAATGTTCCTCGGCACGTGTCCTCACCGTCTGCGGGATTCTCCGGTCCGCCAGCCAAGTGTTCCCCGGCGCGTGTCCTCGCCGTCTGCGGGATTCTCCGGTCTGCCAGCCAAGTGTTCCTCGGCGCGCGTCCTCACCATCTGCGGGATTCTCCGGTCCGCCAGCCATGTGTTCCCCGGCGCGCGTCCTCACGGTCTCGGGATTCTCCGGTCTGTCAACCATGTGTTCCTCGGCGCGCGTCCTCACCGTCTGTGGGATTCTCCGGTCCGGCAGCCAAGTGTTCCTCGGCACGCGTCCTCACCGTCTGCGGGATTCTCCGGTCCGGCAGCCAAGTGTTCCTCGGCACGCGTCCTCACCGCCTGCGGGATTCTCCGGTCCGCCAGCCAAGTGTTCCTCGGCACGCGTCCTCACCGTTTGCGGGATTCTCCTGTCCGTCAGCCATGTGTTCCTCGGCGCGCGTCCTCACCGTCTCGGGATTCTCCGGTCCGTCCGCCAAGTGTTCCTCGGCACGCGTCCTCACCGTCTGCGGGAATCTCCAGTCCGCCAGCCAAGTGTTCCTCGCCGCGCGTCCTCACCGTCTGTGGGATTCTCCGGTCCGGCAGCCAAGTGTTCCTCGGCACGCGTCCTCACCGTCTGCGGGAATCTCCAGTCCGCCAGCCAAGTGTTCCTCGGCACGCGTCCTCACCGTCTGCGGGATTCTCCGGTCCGTCAACCAAGTGTTCCTCGGGGCGCGTCCTCGCCGTCTGCGGGATTCTCTTGTCCGCCAGCCAAGTGTTCCTCGGGGCGCGTCCTCACCGTCTGCGGGATTCTCCGGTCCGCCAGCCAAGTGTTCCTCGGCACGCGTCCTCACCGTCTGCGGGATTCTCCTGTCCGCCAGCCAAGTGTTCCCCGGCACGCGTCCTCACCGTCTCGGGATTCTCCGGTCCATCAGCCTTGTTTTCCTCGGCACGCGTCCTCACCGTCTGCGGGATTCTCCTGTCCGCCAGCCAAGTGTTCCCCGGCGCGCGTCCTCTCCATCTGCGGGATTCTTCGGTCCGCCAGCCAAGTGTTCCTCGGCGCGCATCCTCACCGTCTGCGGGATTCTCCTGTCCGCCAGCCAAGTGTTCCTCGGCGCGCGTCCTCACCGTCTGCGGGATTCTCCGGTCCGTCAGCCATGTGTTCCTCGGCGCGCGTCCTCACCGTCTGCGGGATTCTCCGGTCCGCCAGCCAAGTGTTCCTCGGCACGCGTCCTCACCGTCTGCGGGATTCTACGGTCGCCAGCCATGTGTTCCTCGGCACGTGTCCTCACCGTCTGCGGAATTCTCCGGTCCGTCAGCCATGTGTTCCTCGGCGCGCGTCCTCACCGTCTGCGGGATTCTCCGGTCCGCCAGCCAAGTGTTCCTCGGCGTTGGTCCTCACCGTCTGCGGGATTCTCCGGTCCGTCCGCCAAGTGTTCCTCGGCACGCGTCCTCACCATCTACGGGATTCTCCTGTCCGCCAGCCAAGTGTTCCTCGGCGCGCGTCCTCTCCATCTGCGGGATTCTCCGGTCCGCCAGCCATGTTTTCCTCGGCACGCGTCCTCACCGTCTACGGGATTCTCCGGTCCGTCCGCCAAGTGTTCCTCGGCACGCGTCCTCACCGTCTGCGGGATTCTCTGGTCCGCCAGCCATGTTTTCCTCGGCGCGCGTCCTCACCGTCTGCGGGATTCTCCAGTCCGCCAGCCAAGTGTTCCTCAGCACGCGTCCTCACCGTCTGCGGGATTCTCTGGTCCGCAGCCATGTTTTCCTCGGCGCGCGTCCTCACCGTCTGCGGGATTCTCCAGTCCGCCAGCCAAGTGTTCCTCGGCGCGCGTCCTCACCGTCTGCGGGATTCTCCGGTCCATCCGCCAAGTGTTCCTCGGCGCGCGTCCTCACCGTCAGCGGGATTCTCCGGTCCGTCCGCCAAGTGCTCCTCGGCGCGCGTCCTCTCCATCTGCGGGATTCTCCGGTCCGCCAGCCATGTTTTCCTCGGCTCGCGTCCTCACCGTCTACGGGATTCTCCGGTCCATCCGCCAAGTGTTCCTCGGCGCGCGTCCTCACCGTCAGCGGAATTCTCCGGTCCGTCCGCCAAGTGCTCCTCGGCGCGCGTCCTCTCCATCTGCGGTATTCTCCGGTCCGTCAGCCAAGTGTTCCTCGGCGCGCGTCCACTCCGTCTGCGGGATTCTCCGGTCCGTCAGCCAAGTGTTCCTCGGCGCGTGTCCTCACCGTCTGCGGGATTCTCCGGTCCGCCAGCCAAGTGTTCCTCGGCGCGCGTCCACTCCGTCTGCGGGATTCTCCGGTCCGCCAGCCAAGTGTTCCTCAGCGCGCGTCCTCTCCATCTGCGGTATTCTCCGGTCCGTCAGCCAAGTGTTCCTCAGCGCGCGTCCTCTCCGTCCGCGGGATTCTCCTGTCCGCCAGCCATGTGTTCCTCGGCGCGCGTCCTCACCGTCTGCGGGATTCTCCGGTCCGCCAGCCAAGTGTTCCTCGGCACGCGGCCTCACCGTCTGCGGGATTCTCCGGTCCGCCAGCCAAGTGTTCCGCGCCGCGCGTCCTCACCGTCTCCGGGATCCTCCGGTCCACCAGCCAAGTGTTCCTCGGCACGCGTCCTCACCGTCTGCGGGATTCTCCGGTCCGCCAGCCAAATGTTCCTCGGCACGTGTCCTCACCGTCTGCGGGATTCTCCGGTCCGCCAGCCAAGTGTTCCTCGGCACGCGTCCTCGCCGTCTACGGGATTCTCCGGTCCGCCAGCCAAGTGTTCCGCGCCGCGCGTCCTCACCGTCTGCGGGATTCTCCGGTCCGCCAGCCAAGTGTTCCTCGGCGTGCCCCTCACCGTCTGCGGGATTCTCTGGTCCGTCCGCCAAGTGTTCCTCGGCACGCGTCCTCACCGTCTACGGGATTCTCCTGTCCGCCAGCCAAGAGTTCCTCGGCGCGCGTCCTCTCCATCTGCGGGATTCTCCGGTCCGCCAGCCAAGTGTTCCTCGGCACGCGTCCGCACCGTCTGCGGGATTCTCTGGTCCGCCAGCCATGTTTTCCTCGGCGCGCGTCCTCACCATCTGCGGGATTCTCTGGTCCGCCAGCCATGTGTTCCTCGGCACGCGTCCTCTCCGTCTGTGGGATTCTCCTGTCCGCCAGCCAAGTGTTCCTCGGCACGCGTCCTCGCCGTCTGCGGGATTCTCCGGTCCGCCAGCCATGTGTTCTTCGGCACGCGTCCTCGCCGTCTGCGGAATTCTCTGGCCCGTCTGCCGTGTGTTCCTCGGCACGCGTCCTCACCGTCTGCGGGATTCTCCGGTCCGCCAGCCAAGTGTTCCTCGGCGCACGTCCTCACCGTCTGCGGGATTCTCCGGTCCGTCAGCCAAGTGTTCCTCGGCACGCGTCCTCACCGTCTGCGGGATTCTCCGGTCCGCCAGCCAAGTGTTCCTCGGCGCACGTCCTCATCGTCTGCGGGATTCTCCTGTCCGCCAGCCAAGTGTTCCTCGGCGCGCGTCCTCACCGTCTGCGGGATTCTCCGGTCCGTCAGCCATGTGTTCCTCGGCGCGCGTCCTCACCGTCTGCGGGATTCTCCGGTCCGCCAGCCAAGTGTTCCTCGGCACGCGTCCTCACCGTCTGCGGGATTCTCCGGTCCGCCAGCCAAGTGTTCCGCGCCGCGCGTCCTCACCGTCTGCGGGATTCTCCGGTCCGCCAGCCAAGTGTTCCTCGGCGTGCCCCTCACCGTCTGCGGGATTCTCTGGTCCGTCCGCCAAGTGTTCCTCGGCACGCGTCCTCACCGTCTACGGGATTCTCCTGTCCGCCAGCCAAGAGTTCCTCGGCGCGCGTCCTCTCCATCTGCGGGATTCTCCGGTCCGCCAGCCAAGTGTTCCTCGGCACGCGTCCGCACCGTCTGCGGGATTCTCTGGTCCGCCAGCCATGTTTTCCTCGGCGCGCGTCCTCACCATCTGCGGGATTCTCCGGTCCGCCAGCCAAGTGTTCCTCAGCGCGCGTCCTCACCGTCTGCGGGATCCTCCGGTCCGCCAGCCAAATGTTCCTCGGCACGCGTCCTCACCGACTACGGGATTCTCCGGTCCGCCAGCCAAGTGTTCCTCAGCACGCGTCCTCACCGTCTGCGGGATTCTCCTGTCCGCCAGCCATGTGTTCCTCGGCACGCGTCCTCACCGACTACGGGATTCTCCGGTCCGCCAGCCAAGTGTTCCTCAGCACGCGTCCTCACCGTCTGCGGGATCCTCCGGTCCGCCAGCCAAATGTTCCTCGGCACGCGTCCTCACCGACTACGGGATTCTCCGGTCCGCCAGCCAAGTGTTCCTCAGCACGCGTCCTCACCGTCTGTGGGATTCTCTGGTCCGCCAGCCATGTGTTCCTCGGCGCGCGTCCTCACCGTCTGCGGGACTCTCCGGTCCATCCGCCAAGTGTTCCTCGGCACGCGTCCTCTCCATCTGCGGTATTCTCCGGTCCGTCAGCCAAGTGTTCCTCGGCGCGCGTCCTCTCCATCTGCGGGATTCTCCGGTCCGTCAGCCAAGTGTTCCTCGGCGCGAGTCCTCACCGTCTGCGGGATTCTCCGGTCCGCCAGCCAAGTGTTCCTCGGCACGCGTCCACACCGTCTGCGGGATTCTCCGGTCCGTCCGCCAAGTGTTCCTCGGCGCGCGTCCTCACCGTCTGCGGGATTCTCCTGTCCGCCAGCCAAGTGTTCCTCGGCGCGCGTCCTCACCGTCTGCGGGATTCTCCGGTCCGTCCGCCAAGTGTTCCTCGGCACGCGTCCTCACCGTCTGCGGGATTCTCCGGTCCGCCAGCCAAGTGTTCCTCGGCACGCGTCCTCACCGTCTGCGGGATTCTCCGGTCCGCCAGTCAAGTGTTCCTCGGCGCGCGTCCTCACCGTCTCCGGGATTCTCCGGTCCGTCCGCCAATTGTTCCTCGGCACGCGTCCTCTCCATCTGCGGGATTCTCCTGTCCGCCAGCCAAATGTCCCGCGGTGCACGTCCTCACCGTCTGCGGGATTCTCCGGTCCGCCAGCCAAGTGTTCCTCGGCACGCGTCCTCACCGTCTGCGGGATTCTCCGGTCCGCCAGCCAAATGTTCCTCGGCACGTGTCCTCACCGTCTGCGGGATTCTCCGGTCCGCCAGCCAAGTGTTCCCCGGCGTGCGTCCTCGCCGTCTGCGGGATTCTCCGGTCTGCCAGCCAAGTGTTCCTCGGCGCGCGTCCTCGCCGTCGACGGGATTCTCCGGTCCGCCAGCCATGTGTTCCTCGGCGCGCGTCCTCACCATCTGCGGGATTCTCCGGTCCGCCAGCCATGTGTTCCCCGGCGCGCGTCCTCACGGTCTCGGGAATCTCCGGACCGTCAGCCATGTGTTCCTCGGCGCGCGTCCTCACCGTCTGTGGGATTCTCCGGTCCGGCAGCCAAGTGTTCCTCGGCACGCGTCGTCACCGTCTGCGGGATTCTCCGGTCCGCCAGCCAAGTGTTCCTCGGCACTCGTCCTCAACGTCTGCGGGATTCTCCGGTCCGTCCGCCAAGTGTTCCTCGGCACGCGTCCTCACCGTCTGCGGGATTCTCCGGTCCGTCAGCCATGTGTTCCTCGGCACGCGTCCTCACCGTCTGCGTGATTCTCCGGTCCGTCCGCCAAGTGTTCCTCGGCACGCGTCCTCTCCATCTGCGGGATTCTCCTGTCCGCCAGCGAAATGTCCCGCGGCGCACGTCCTCACCGTCTGCGGGATTCTCCGGTCCGCCAGCCAAGTGTTCCTCGGCACGCGTCCTCACCGTCTGCGGGATTCTCCGGTCCGCCAGCCAAATGTTCCTCGGCACGTGTCCTCACCGTCTGCGGGATTCTCCGGTCCGCCAGCCAAGTGTTCCCCGGCGCGTGTCCTCGCCGTCTGCGGGATTCTCCGGTCTGCCAGCCAAGTGTTCCTCGGCGCGCGTCCTCACCATCTGCGGGATTCTCCGGTCCGCCAGCCATGTGTTCCCCGGCGCGCGTCCTCACGGTCTCGGGATTCTCCGGTCTGTCAACCATGTGTTCCTCGGCGCGCGTCCTCACCGTCTGTGGGATTCTCCGGTCCGGCAGCCAAGTGTTCCTCGGCACGCGTCCTCACCGTCTGCGGGATTCTCCGGTCCGGCAGCCAAGTGTTCCTCGGCACGCGTCCTCACCGCCTGCGGGATTCTCCGGTCCGCCAGCCAAGTGTTCCTCGGCACGCGTCCTCACCGTTTGCGGGATTCTCCTGTCCGTCAGCCATGTGTTCCTCGGCGCGCGTCCTCACCGTCTCGGGATTCTCCGGTCCGTCCGCCAAGTGTTCCTCGGCACGCGTCCTCACCGTCTGCGGGAATCTCCAGTCCGCCAGCCAAGTGTTCCTCGCCGCGCGTCCTCACCGTCTGTGGGATTCTCCGGTCCGGCAGCCAAGTGTTCCTCGGCACGCGTCCTCACCGTCTGCGGGAATCTCCAGTCCGCCAGCCAAGTGTTCCTCGGCACGCGTCCTCACCGTCTGCGGGATTCTCCGGTCCGTCAACCAAGTGTTCCTCGGGGCGCGTCCTCGCCGTCTGCGGGATTCTCTTGTCCGCCAGCCAAGTGTTCCTCGGGGCGCGTCCTCACCGTCTACGGGATTCTCCGGTCCGTCCGCCAAGTGTTCCTCGGCACGCGTCCTCACCGTCTGCGGGATTCTCCTGTCCGCCAGCCAAGTGTTCCCCGGCACGCGTCCTCACCGTCTCGGGATTCTCCGGTCCATCAGCCTTGTTTTCCTCGGCACGCGTCCTCACCGTCTGCGGGATTCTCCTGTCCGCCAGCCAAGTGTTCCCCGGCGCGCGTCCTCTCCATCTGCGGGATTCTTCGGTCCGCCAGCCAAGTGTTCCTCGGCGCGCATCCTCACCGTCTGCGGGATTCTCCTGTCCGCCAGCCAAGTGTTCCTCGGCGCGCGTCCTCACCGTCTGCGGGATTCTCCGGTCCGTCAGCCATGTGTTCCTCGGCGCGCGTCCTCACCGTCTGCGGGATTCTCCGGTCCGCCAGCCAAGTGTTCCTCGGCACGCGTCCTCACCGTCTGCGGGATTCTACGGTCGCCAGCCATGTGTTCCTCGGCACGTGTCCTCACCGTCTGCGGAATTCTCCGGTCCGTCAGCCATGTGTTCCTCGGCGCGCGTCCTCACCGTCTGCGGGATTCTCCGGTCCGCCAGCCAAGTGTTCCTCGGCGTTGGTCCTCACCATCTGCGGGATTCTCCGGTCCGTCCGCCAAGTGTTCCTCGGCACGCGTCCTCACCGTCTGCGGGATTCTCTGGTCCGCCAGCCATGTTTTCCTCGGCGCGCGTCCTCACCGTCTGCGGGATTCTCCAGTCCGCCAGCCAAGTGTTCCTCAGCACGCGTCCTCACCGTCTGCGGGATTCTCTGGTCCGCAGCCATGTTTTCCTCGGCGCGCGTCCTCACCGTCTGCGGGATTCTCCAGTCCGCCAGCCAAGTGTTCCTCGGCGCGCGTCCTCACCGTCTGCGGGATTCTCCGGTCCATCCGCCAAGTGTTCCTCGGCGCGCGTCCTCACCGTCAGCGGGATTCTCCGGTCCGTCCGCCAAGTGCTCCTCGGCGCGCGTCCTCTCCATCTGCGGGATTCTCCGGTCCGCCAGCCATGTTTTCCTCGGCTCGCGTCCTCACCGTCTACGGGATTCTCCGGTCCATCCGCCAAGTGTTCCTCGGCGCGCGTCCTCACCGTCAGCGGAATTCTCCGGTCCGTCCGCCAAGTGCTCCTCGGCGCGCGTCCTCTCCATCTGCGGTATTCTCCGGTCCGTCAGCCAAGTGTTCCTCGGCGCGCGTCCACTCCGTCTGCGGGATTCTCCGGTCCGTCAGCCAAGTGTTCCTCGGCGCGTGTCCTCACCGTCTGCGGGATTCTCCGGTCCGCCAGCCAAGTGTTCCTCGGCGCGCGTCCACTCCGTCTGCGGGATTCTCCGGTCCGCCAGCCAAGTGTTCCTCGGCGCGCGTCCTCTCCATCTGCGGTATTCTCCGGTCCGTCAGCCAAGTGTTCCTCAGCGCGCGTCCTCTCCGTCCGCGGGATTCTCCTGTCCGCCAGCCATGTGTTCCTCGGCGCGCGTCCTCACCGTCTGCGGGATTCTCCGGTCCGCCAGCCAAGTGTTCCTCGGCACGCGGCCTCACCGTCTGCGGGATTCTCCGGTCCGCCAGCCAAGTGTTCCGCGCCGCGCGTCCTCACCGTCTCCGGGATCCTCCGGTCCACCAGCCAAGTGTTCCTCGGCACGCGTCCTCACCGTCTGCGGGATTCTCCGGTCCGCCAGCCAAATGTTCCTCGGCACGTGTCCTCACCGTCTGCGGGATTCTCCGGTCCGCCAGCCAAGTGTTCCTCGGCACGCGTCCTCGCCGTCTACGGGATTCTCCGGTCCGCCAGCCATGTGTTCCTCGGCGCGCGTCCTCACCATCTGCGGGATTCTCCGGTCCGCCAGCCATGTGTTCCCCGGCGCGCGTCCTCACCGTCTCGGGATTCTCCGGTCCGTCAGCCATGTGTTCCTCGGCGCGCGTCCTCACTGTCTGCGGGATTCTCCGGTCCGGCAGCCAAGTGTTCCTCGGCACGCGTCCTCACCGTCTGCGGGATTCTCCGGTCCGCCAGCCAAGTGTTCCTCGGCACGCGTCCTCACCGTCTGCGGGATTCTCCTGTCCGTCAGCCATGTGTTCCTCGGCGCGCGTCCTCACCGTCTGCGGGATTCTCCGGTCCGTCCGCCAAGTGTTCCTCGGCACGCATCATCACCGTCTGCGGGATTCTCCGGTCCGTCCGCCAAGTGTTCCTCGGCACGCGTCCTCACCGTCTGCGGGATTCTCCAGTCCGCCAGCCAAGTGTTCCTCGGCACGCGTCCTCACCGTCTGCGGGATTCTCCGGTCCGCCAGCCAAGTGTTCCTCGGCACGCGTCCTCAACGTCTGCGGGATTCTCCAGTCCGCCAGCCAAGTGTTCCTCGGGACGCGTCCTCACCGTCTACGGGATTCTCCGGTCCGTCCGCCAAGTGTTCCTCGGCACGCGTCCTCACCGTCTGCGTGATTCTCCGGTCCGTCAGCCAAGTGTTCCTCGGCACGCGTCCTCACCGTCTGCGGGATTCTCCTGTCCGCCAGCCAAGTGTTCCTCGGCACGCGTCCTCACCGTCTGCGGGATTCTCCTGTCCGCCAGCCAAGTGTTCCCCGGCGCGCGTCCTCACCGTCTGCGGGATTCTCCTGTCCGCCAGCCAAGTGTTCCTCGGCACGCGTCCTCTCCATCTGCGGGATTCTTCGGTCCATCCGCAAAGTGTTCCTCGGCACGCGTCCTCTCCATCTGCGGGATTCTCCTGTCCGCCAGCCAAATGTCCCGCGGCGCACGTCCTCACCGTCTGCGGGATTCTCCGGTCCGCCAGCCAAATGTTCCTCGGCACGTGTCCTCACCGTCTGCGGGATTCTCCGTCCGCCAGCCAAGTGTTCCCCGGCGCGCGTCCTCGCCGTCTACGGGATTCTCCGGTCCGCCAGCCATGTGTTCCTCGGCGCGCGTCCTCACCATCTGCGGGATTCTCCGGTCCGCCTGCCATGTGTTCCCCGGCGCGCGTCCTCACGGTCTCGGGATTCTCCGGTCCGTCAGCCATGTGTTCCTCGGCACGCGTCCTCACCGTCTGCGGGATTCTCCGGTCCGCCAGCCAAGTGTTCCTCGGCGCGCGTCCTCACCGTCTGCGGGATTCTCTTGTCCGTCAGCCATGTGTTCCTCGGCACGCGTCCTCACCGTCTACGGGATTCTCCGGTCCGCCAGCCATGTGTTCCTCGGCACGCGTCCACACCGTCTGCGGGATTCTCCGGTCCGCCAGCCAAGTGTTCCTCGGCACGCGTCCTCACCGTCTGCGGGAATCTCCAGTCCGCCAGCCAAGTGTTCCTCGGCACGCGTCCTCACCGTCTGCGGGATTCTCCGGTCCGCCAGCCAAGTGTTCCTCGGGACGCGTCCTCACCGTCTACGGGATTCTCCGGTCCGTCCGCCAAGTGTTCCTCGGCACGCGTCCTCACCATCAGCGGGATTCTCCTGTCCGCCAGCCAAGTGTTCCCCGGCACGAGTCCTCACCGTCTGCGGGATTCTCCGGTCCGTCAGCCTTGTTTTCCTCGGCACGCGTCCTCACCGTCTGCAGGATTCTCCTGTCCGCCAGCCAAGTGTTCCCCGGCGCGCGTCCTCTCCATCTGCGGGATTCTTCGGTCCATCCGCAAAGTGTTCCTCGGCACGCGTCCTCACCGTCTGCGGGATTCTCCGGTCCGCCAGCCAAGTGTTCCTCGGCGCGCATCCTCACCGTCTGCGGGATTCTCCGGTCTGCCAGCCATGTGTTCCTCGGCGCGCGTCCTCACCGTCTGCGGGATTCTCCGGTCGCCAGCCATGTGTTCCTCGGCACGTGTCCTCACCGTCTGCGGGATTCTCCGGTCCGTCAGCCATGTGTTCCTCGGCGCGCGCCCTCACCGTCTGCGGGAATCTCCGGTCCGCCAGCCAAGTGTTCCTCGGCGTGCGTCCTCACCGTCTGCGGGATTCTCCGGTCCGTCCACCAAGTGTTCCTCGGCACGCGTCCTCACCGTCTACGGGATTCTCCTGTCCGCCAGCCAAGTATTCCTCGGCGCGCGTCCTCTCCATCTGCGGGATTCTCCGGTCCGCCAGCCATGTTTTCCTCGGCACGCGTCCTCACCGTCTACGGGATTCTCCGGTCCGTCCGCCAAGTGTTCCTCGGCACACGTCCTCACCGTCTGCGGGATTCTCTGGTCCGCCAGCCATGTTTTCCTCGGCGCGCGTCCTCACCGTCTGCGGGATTCTCCAGTCCGCCAGCCAAGTGTTCCTCAGCACGCGTCCTCACCGTCTGCGGGATTCTCCGGTCCGTCCGCCAAGTGTTCCTCGGCACACGTCCTCACCGTCTGCGGGATTCTCTGGTCCGCCAGCCATGTTTTCCTCGGCGCGCGTCCTCACCGTCTGCGGGATTCTCCAGTCCGCCAGCCAAGTGTTCCTCAGCACGCGTCCTCACCGTCTACGGGATTCTCCGGTCCGTCCGCCAAGTGTTCCTCGGCACGCGTCCTCACCGTCTGCGGAATTCTCCGGTCCGTCCGCCAAGTGTTCCTCGGCGCGAGTCCTCACCGTCAGCGGGATTCTCCGGTCCGTCCGCCAAGTGTTCCTCGGCGCGAGTCCTCACCGTCAGCGGGATTCTCCGGTCCGTCCGCCAAGTGCTCCTCGGCGCGCGTCCTCTCCATCTGCGGTATTCTCCGGTCCGTCAGCCAAGTGTTCCTCGGCGCGCGTCCTCTCCATCTGCGGGATTCTCCGGTCCGCCAGCCATGTTTTGCTCGGCACGCGTCCTCACCGTCTACGGGATTCTCCGGTCCGTCCGCCAAGTGTTCCTCGGCACGCGTCCTCACCGTCTGCGGGATTCTCTGGTCCGCCAGCCATGTTTTCCTCGGCGCGCGTCCTCACCGTCTGCGGGATTCTCCAGTCCGCCAGCCAAGTGTTCCTCAGCACGCGTCCTCACCGTCTGCGGGATTCTCTGGTCCGCCAGCCATGTTTTCCTCGGCGCACGTCCTCACCGTCTGCGGGATTCTCCAGTCCGCCAGCAATGTGTTCCTCGGTGCGCGTCCTCACCGTCTGCGGGATTCTCCGGTCCATCCGCCAAGTGTTCCTCGGCGCGCGTCCTCACCGTCAGCGGGATTCTCCGGTCCGTCCGCCAAGTGCTCCTCGGCGCGCGTCATCTCCATCTGCGGTATTCTCCGGTCCGTCAGCCAAGTGTTCCTCGGCGCGCGTCCTCTCCGTCTGCGGGATTCTCCGGTCCGTCAGCCAAGTGTTCCTCGGCGCGTGTCCTCACCGTCTGCGGGATTCTCCGGTCCGTCCGCCAAGTGTTCCTCGGCACGCGTCCTCACCGTCTGCGGGATTCTCCGGTCCGCCAGCCAAGTGTTCCTCGGCGCGTGTCCTCACCGTCTGCGGGATTCTCCGGTCCGCCAGCCAAGTGTTCCTCGGCACGCGGCCTCACCGTCTGCGGGATTCTCCGGTCCGCCAGCCAAGTGTTCCTCGCCGCGCGTCCTCACCGTCTCCGGGATTCTCTGGTCCGTCCGCCAAGTGTTCCTCGGCACGCGTCCTCACCGTCTACGGGATTCTCCTGTCCGCCAGCCAAATGTCCCGCGGCGCACGTCCTCACCGTCTGCGGGATTCTCCGGTCCGCCAGCCAAGTGTTCCTCGGCACGCGTCCTCTCCATCTGCAGGATTCTCCTGTCCGCCAGCCAAATGTTCCTCGGCAGGCGTCCTCACCGTCTGCGGGATTCTCCGGTCCGCCAGCCAAGTGTTCCTCGGCACGCGTCCTCACCGTCTGCGGGATTCTCCGGTCCGCCAGCCAAATGTTCCTCGGCGCGCGTCCTCACCGTCTGCGGGATTCTCCGATCCGCCAGCCAAGTGTTCCTCGGCGCGCGTCCTCGCCGTCTACGGGATTCTCCGGTCCGCCAGCCATGTGTTCCTCGGCGCGCGTCCTCACCATCTGCGGGATTCTCCGGTCCGCCAGCCATGTGTTCCCCGGCGCGCGTCCTCACCGTCTGCGGGATTCTCCGGTCCGTCAGCCATGTGTTCCTCGGCACGCGTCCTCACCGTCTGCGGGATTCTCCGGCCGCCAGCCAAGTGTTCCTCGGCACGCATCCTCACCGTCTGCGGGATTCTCCCGTCCGTCCGCCAAGTGTCCCTCGGCGCGCGTCCTCACCGTCTGCGGGATTCTCCGGTCCGCCAGCCAAGTGTTCCTCGGCACGCGTCCTCACCGTCTGCGGGATTCTCCGGTCCGCCAGCCAAGTGTTCCTCGGCGTGCGTCCTCACCGTCTGCGGGATTCTCCGGTCCGGCAGCCAATTGTTCCTCGGCACGCGTCCTCACCGTCTGCGGGATTCTCCGGTCCGCCAGCCAAGTGTTCCTCGGCACGCGTCCTCACCGTCTGCGGGATTCTCCTGTCCGCCAGTCAAGTGTTCCCCGGCACGCGTCCTCACCGTCTGCGGGATTCTCCTGTCCGCCAGCCAAGTGTTCCCCGGCGCGTGTCCTCACCGTCTGCGGGATTCTCCTGTCCGCCAGCCAAGTGTTCCCCGGCGCGCGTCCTCACCGTCTGCGGGATTCTCCGGCCCGCCAGCCAAGTGTTCCTCGGCACGCGTCCTCTCCATCTGCGGGATTCTTCGGTCCATCCGCAAAGTGTTCCTCGGCACGCGTCCTCACCGTCTGCGGGATTCTCCGGTCCGTCAGCCATGTGTTCCTCGGCGCGCGTCCTCACCATCTGCGGGATTCTCCTGTCCGCCATCCAAGTGTTCTTCGGCACGCGTCCTCACCGTCTGCGGGATTCTCCGGTCCGTCGGCCAAGTGTTCCTCGGCACGCGTCCTCACCGTCTGCGGGATTCTCCTGTCCGCCAGCCAAATGTTCCTCGGCAGGCGTCCTCACCGTCTGCTGGATTCTCCGGTCCGCCAGCCAAGTGTTCCTCGGGACGCGTCCTCACCGTCTACGGGATTCTCCGGTCCATCCGCCAAGTGTTCCTCGGCATGCGTCCTCTCCATCTGCGGGATTCTCCTGTCCGCCAGCCAAATGTCCCGCGGCGCACGTCCTCACCGTCTGCGGGATTCTCCGTCCGCCAGCCAAGTGTTCCCCGGCACGCGTCCTAGCCGTCTACGGGATTCTCCGGTCCGCCAGCCATGTGTTCCTCGGCGCGCGTCCTCACCGTCTGCGGGATTCTCCGGTCCGCCTGCCATGTGTTCCTCGGCGCGCGTCCTCACGGTCTCGGGATTCTCCGGTCCGCCAGCCAAGTGTTCCTCGGGACGCGTCCTCACCGTCTACGGGATTCTCCTGTCCGTCAGCCATGTGTTCCTCGGCACGCGTCCTCACCGTCTGCGGTATTCTCCGGTTCGTCCGCAAAGTGTTCCTCGGCACGCGTCCTCACCGTCTGCGGGAATCTCCAGTCCGCCAGCCAAGTGTTCCTCGGGACGCGTCCTCACCGTCTACGGGATTCTCCGGTCCGTCCGCCAAGTGTTCCTCGGCACGCGTCCTCACCATCTGCGGGATTCTCCTGTCCGCCAGCCAAGTGTTCCCCGGCACGCGTCCTCACCGTCTGCGGGATTCTCCGGTCCGTCAGCCTTGTTTTCCTCGGCACGCGTCCTCACCGTCTGCGGGATTCTCCTGTCCGCCAGCCAAGTGTTCCCCGGCGCGCGTCCTCTCCATCTGCGGGATTCTTCGGTCCATCCGCAAAGTGTTCCTCGGCACGCATCCTCACCGTCTGCGGGATTCTCCTGTCCGCCAGCCAAGTGTTCCTCGGCGCGCGTCCTCACCGTCTACGGGATTCTCCGGTCGCCAGCCATGTGTTCCTCGGCACGTGTCCTCACCGTCTGCGGGATTCTCCGGTCCGTCAGCCATGTTTTCCTCGGCACGCGTCCTCACCGTCTGCGGGATTCTCCTGTCCGCCAGCCAAGTGTTCCTCGGCACGCGTCCTCTCCTTCTGCGGGATTCTTCGGTCCATCCGCAAAGTGTTCCTCGGCACGCGTCCTCACCGTCTCGGGATTCTCCGGTCCGTCAGCCAAGTGTTCCTCAGCACGCGTCCTCACCGTCTGCGGGATTCTCCGGTCCGCCAGCCAAGTGTTCTTCGGCGCGCATCCTCACCGTCTGCGGGATTCTCCTGTCCGCCAGCCAAGTGTTCCTCGGCGCGCGTCCTCACCGTCTGCGGGATTCTCCGGTCCGTCAGCCATGTGTTCCTCGGCAGGCGTCCTCACCATCTGCGGGATTCTCCGGTCCGCCAGCCAAGTGTTCCTCGGCACGCGTCCTCACCGTCTGCGGGATTCTCCGGTCGCCAGCCATGTGTTCCTCGGCACGTGTCCTCACCGTCTGCGGGATTCTCCGGTCCGTCAGCCATGTGTTCCTCGGCGCGCGTCCTCACCGTCTGCGGGATTCTCCGGTCCGCCCGCCAAGTGTTCCTCGGCGTGCGTCCTCACCGTCTGCGGGATTCTCCGGTCCGTCCGCCAAGTGTTCCTCGGCACGCGTCCTCACCGTCTACGGGATTCTCCTGTCCGCCAGCCAAGTGTTCCTCGGCGCGCGTCCTCTCCATCTGCGGGATTCTCCGGTCCGTCCGCCAAGTGTTCCTCGGCACACGTCCTCACCGTCTGCGGGATTCTCTGGTCCGCCAGCCATGTTTTCCTCGGCGCGCGTCCTCACCGTCTGCGGGATTCTCCAGTCCGCCAGCCAAGTGTTCCTCAGCACGCGTCCTCACCGTCTGCGGAATTCTCTGGTCCGCCAGCCATGTTTTCCTCGGCGCGCGTCCTCACCGTCTGCGGGATTCTCCAGTCCGCCAGCCATGTGTTCCTCGGCGCGCGTCCTCACCGTCTGCGGGATTCTCCGGTCCATCCGCCAAGTGTTCCTCGGCGCGAGTCCTCACCGTCAGCGGGATTCTCCGGTCCGTCCGCCAAGTGCTCCTCGGCGCGCGTCCTCTCCATCTGCGGTATTCTCCGGTCCGTCAGCCAAGTGTTCCTCGGCTCGCGTCCTCTCCATCTGCGGGATTCTCCGGTCCGCCAGCCATGTTTTCCTCGGCACGCGTCCTCACCGTCTACGGGATTCTCCGGTCCGTCCGCCAAGTGTTCCTCGGCACGCGTCCTCACCGTCTGCGGGATTCTCCGGTCCGCCAGCCATGTTTTCCTCGGCGCGCGTCCTCACCGTCTGCGGGATTCTCCGGTCCGCCAGCCATGTTTTCCTCGGCACGCGTCCTCACCGTCTGCGGGATTCTCTGGTCCGCCAGCCATGTTTTCCTCGGCACGCGTCCTCACCGTCTGCGGGATTCTCCAGTCCGCCAGCCAAGTGTTCCTCAGCACGCGTCCTCACCGTCTGCGGAATTCTCTGGTCCGCCAGCCATGTTTTCCTCGGCGCGCGTCCTCACCGTCTGCGGGATTCTCCGGTCCGCCAGCCATGTGTTCCCCGGCGCGCGTCCTCACCGTCTCGGGATTCTCCGGTCCGTCAGCCATGTGTTCCTCGGCGCGCGTCCTCACTGTCTGCGGGATTCTCCGGTCCGGCAGCCAAGTGTTCCTCGGCACGCGTCCTCACCGTCTGCGGGATTCTCCGGTCCGTCAGCCAAGTGCTCCTCGGCGCGCGTCCTCTCCATCTGCGGTATTCTCCGGTCCGTCAGCCAAGTGTTCCTCGGCGCGTGTCCTCACCGTCTGCGGGATTCTCCGGTCCGTCCGCCAAGTGTTCCTCGGCACGCGTCCTCACCGTCTGCGGGATTCTCCGGTCCGCCAGCCAAGTGTTCCTCGGCGCGTGTCCTCACCGTCTGCGGGATTCTCCGGTCCGTCCGCCAAGTGTTCCTCGGCACGCGTCCTCACCGTCTGCGGGATTCTCCGGTCCGCCAGCCAAGTGTTCCTCGGCGCGTGTCCTCACCGTCTGCGGGATTCTCCGGTCCGCCAGCCAAGTGTTCCTCGGCACGCGGCCTCACCGTCTGCGGGATTCTCCGGTCCGCCAGCCAAGTGTTCCTCGCCGCGCGTCCTCACCGTCTCCGGGATTCTCTGGTCCGTCCGCCAAGTGTTCCTCGGCACGCGTCCTCTACATCTGCGGGATTCTCCTGTCCGCCAGCCAAATGTCCCGCGGCGCACGTCCTCACCGTCTGCGGGATTCTCCGGTCCGCCAGCCAAGTGTTCCTCGGCACGCGTCCTCTCCATCTGCGGGATTCTCCTGTCCGCCAGCCAAATGTTCCTCGGCAGGCGTCCTCACCGTCTGCGGGATTCTCCGGTCCGCCAGCCAAGTGTTCCTCGGCACGCGTCCTCACCGTCTGCGGGATTCTCCGGTCCGCCAGCCAAATGTTCCTCGGCGCGCGTCCTCACCGTCTGCGGGATTCTCCGGTCCGCCAGCCAAGTGTTCCTCGGCGCGCGTCCTCGCCGTCTACGGGATTCTCCGGTCCGGCAGCCAAGTGTTCCTCGGCACGCGTCCTCACCGTCTGCGGGATTCTCCGGTCCGCCAGCCAAGTGTTCCTCGGCGCGCGTCCTCACCGTCTGCGGGATTCTCCTGTCCGTCAGCCATGTGTTCCTCGGCACGCATCCTCACCGTCTGCGGGATTCTCCCGTCCGTCCGCCAAGTGTTCCTCGGCACGCGTCCTCACCGTCTGCGGGATTCTCCTGTCGGCCAGCCAGGTGTTCCTCGGCACGCGTCCTCACCGTCTGCGGGATTCTCCGGTCCGCCAGCCAAGTGTTCCTCGGGACGCGTCCTCACCGTCTGCGGGATTCTCCGGTCCGCCAGCCAGGTGTTCCTCGGCACGCGTCCTCACCGTCTGCGGGATTCTCCTGTCGGCCAGCCAGGTGTTCCTCGGCACGCGTCCTCACCGTCTGCAGGATTCTCCGGTCCGGCAGCCAACTGTTCCTCGGCACGCGTCCTCACCGTCTGCGGGATTCTCCGGTCCGCCAGCCAAGTGTTCCCCGGCACGCGTCCTCACCGTCTGCGGGATTCTCCTGTCCGCCAGCCAAGTGTTCCTCGGCGCGCGTCCTCACCGTCTGCGGGATTCTCCGGTCCGCCAGCCAAGTGTTCCCCGGCACGCGTCCTCACCGTCTGCGGGATTCTCCTGTCCGCCAGCCAAGTGTTCCCCGGCGCGCGTCCTCACCGTCTGCGGGATTCTCCTGTCCGCCAGCCAAGTGTTCCCCGGCGCGCGTCCTCACCGTCTGCGGGATTCTCCGATCCGCCAGCCAAGTGTTCCTCGGCACGCGTCCTCTCCATCTGCGGGATTCTTCGGTCCATCCGCAAAGTGTTCCTCGGCACGCGTCCTCACCGTCTGCGGGATTCTCCGGTCCGTCAGCCATGTTTTCCTCGGCACGCGTCCTCACCATCTGCGGGATTCTCCTGTCCGCCATCCAAGTGTTCTTCGGCACGCGTCCTCACCGTCTGCGGGATTCTCCGGTCCGTCGGCCAAGTGTTCCTCGGCACGCGTCCTCGCCGTCTGCGGGATTCTCCTGTCCGCCAGCCAAATGTTCCTCGGCAGGCGTCCTCACCGTCTGCGGGATTCTCCGGTCCGCCAGCCAAGTGTTCCTCGGCACGCGTCCTCACCGTCTGCGGGATTCTCCGGTCCGCCAGCCAAATGTTCCTCGGCGCGCGTCCTCACTGTCTGCGGGATTCTCCGGTCCGCCAGCCAAGTGTTCCTCGGCGCGCGTCCTCGCCGTCTACGGGATTCTCCGGTCCGCTAGCGATATGTTGCTCGGCGCGCGTCCTCACCATCTGCGGGATTCTCCGGTCCGCCAGCCATGTGTTCCCTGGCGCGCGTCCTCACCGTCTCGGGATTCTCCGGTCCGTCAGCCATGTGTTCCTCGGCGCGCGTCCTCACTGTCTGCGGGATTCTCCGGTCCGGCAGCCAAGTGTTCCTCGGCACGCGTCCTCACCGTCTGCGGGATTCTCCGGTCCGTCAGCCAAGTGTTCCTCGGCGCGCGTCCTCACCGTCTGTGGGATTCTCCGGTCCGTCAGCCAAGTGTTCCTCGGCGCGCATCCTCTCCATCTGCGGGATTCTCCGGTCCGTCAGCCAAGTGTTCCTCGGCACGTGTCCTCTCCATCTGCGGGATTCTCCGGTCCGCCAGCCAAGTGTTCCTCGGCACGCGTCCTCACCGTCTGCGTGATTCTCCGGTCCGCCAGCCAAGTGTTCCTCGGCACGCGTCCTCACCGTCTGCGGGATTCTCCTGTCCGTCAGTCATGTGTTCCTCGGCACGCATCCTCACCGTCTGCGGGATTCTCCGGTCCGCCAGCCAAGTGTTCCCCGGCGCGCGTCCTCACCGTCTGCAGGATTCTCCGGTCCGCCAGCCAAGTGTTCCTCGGCACGCGTCCTCACCGTCTGCGGGATTCTCCGGTCCGGCAGCCAACTGTTCCTCGGCACGCGTCCTCACCGTCTGCGGGATTCTCCGGTCCGCCAGCCAAGTGTTCCTCGGGACGCGTCCTCACCGTCTAAGGGATTCTCCGGTCCGTCCGCCAAGTGTTCCTCGGCACGCGTCCTCACCGTCTGCGGGATTCTCCTGTCCGCCAGCCAAGTGTTCCCCGGCCCGCGTCCTCACCGTCTGCGGGATTCTCCGGTCCGCCAGCCAAGTGTTCCTCGGCACGCGTCCTCTCCATCTGCGGGATTCTTCGGTCCATCCGCAAAGTGTTCCTCGGCACGCGTCCTCACCGTCTGCGGGATTCTCCGTTCCGTCAGCCATGTTTTCCTCGGCACGCGTCCTCACCATCTGCGGGATTCTCCTGTCCGCCATCCAAGTGTTCTTCGGCACGCGTCCTCACCGTCTGCGGGATTCTCCGGTCCGTCGGCCAAGTGTTCCTCGGCACGCGTCCTCGCCGTCTGCGGGATTCTACGGTCCGTCCGCCAAGTGTTCCTCGGCACGCGTCCTCACCATCTGCGGGATTCTCCTGTCGGCAAGCCATGTGTTCCTCGGCACGCGTCCTCACTGTCTGCGGGATTCTCCGGTCCGTCAGCCATGTGTTCCTCGGCGCGCGTCCTCACCGTCTGCGGGATTCTCCTGTCCGCCAGCCAAGTGTTCCTCGGCACGCGTCCTCTCCATATGCGGGATTCTCCGGTCCGCCAGCCAAGTGTTCCTCGGCGCGCGTCCTCAACGTCTGCGGGATTCTCCGGTCCGCCAGCCAAGTGTTCCTCGGCACGCATCCTCACCGTCTGCGGGATTCTCCGGTCCGCCAGCCAAGTGTTCCTCGGCACGCGTCCTAACCGTCTGCGGGATTCTCCGGTCCGCCAGCCAAGTGTTCCTCGGCGCGCGTCCTCAACGTCTGCGGGATTCTCCGGTCCGCCAGCCAAGTGTTCCTCGGCACGCGTCCTCACCGTCTGCGGGATTCTCCGGTCCGCCAGCCAAGTGTTCCTCGGCACGCGTCCTAACCGTCTGCGGGATTCTCCGGTCCGCCAGCCAAGTGTTCCTCGGCACGCGTCCTCACCGTCTGCGGGATTCTCCGGTCCGCCAGCCAAATGTTCCTCGGCGCGCGTCCTCACCGTCTGCGGGATTCTCCGGTCCGCCAGCCATGTGTTCCTCGGCGCGCGTCCTCTCCATCTGCGGGATTCTCCGATCCGTCAGCCAAGTCTTCCTCGGCACGCGTCCTCGCCGTCTGCGGGGTTCTCCGATCCGTCAGCCAAGTCTTCCTCGGCACGCGTCCTCACCGTCTGCGGGATTCTTCTGTCCGCCAGCAGAGTGTTCCTCGGCGCGCGTCCTCTCCATCTGCGGGATTCTCCGATCCGTCAGCCAAGTGTTCCTCGGCACGCGTCAACACCGTCTACGCGATTCTCCGGTCCGTCCGCCAAGTGTTCCTCGGCACGCGTCCACACCGTCTACGGGATTCTCCGGTCCGCCAGCCAAGTGTTCCTCGGCATGCGTCCTCACCGTCTGCGAGATTCTCCGGTCCGGCAGCCATGTGTTCCTCGGCACGCGTCCTCAACGTCTGCGGGATTCTCCGGTCCGCCAGCCAAGTGTTCCTCGGCACGCGTCCTCACCGTCTGCGGGATTCTCCGGTCCGCCAGCCAAGTGTTCCTCGGCGCGCGTCCTCGCCGTCTACGGGATTCTCCGGTCCGCCAGCCAAGTGTTCCTCAGCACGCGTCCTCACCGTCTGCGGGATTCTCTGGTCCGCCAGCCATGTTTTCCTCGGCGCGCGTCCTCACCGTCTGCGGGATTCTCCAGTCCGCCAGCCATGTGTTCCTCGGCGCGCGTCCTCACCGTCTGCGGGATTCTCCGGTCCATCCGCCAAGTGTTCCTCGGCGCGCGTCCTCACCGTCAGCGGGATTCTCCGGTCCGTCCGCCAAGTGCTCCTCGGCGCGCGTCCTCTCCATCTGCGGTATTCTCCGTTCCGTCAGCCAAGTGTTCCTCAGCGCGCGTCCTCTCCGTCTGCGGGATTCTCCGGTCCGTCAGCCAAGTGTTCCTCGGCACGCGTCCTCACCGTCTGCGGGATTCTCCGGTCCGCCAGCCAAGTGTTCCTCGGCACGCGTCCTCTCCGTCCGCGGGATTCTCCTGTCCGCCAGCCATGTGTTCCTCGGCGCGCGGCCTCACCGTCTGCGGGATTCTCCGTTCCGCCAGCCAAGTGTTCCTCGCCGCGCGTCCTCACCGTCTCCGGGATTCTCTGGTCCGTCCGCCAAGTGTTCCTCGGCACGCGTCCTCTCCATCTGCGGGATTCTCCTGTCCGCCAGCCAAATGTCCCGCGGCGCACGTCCTCACCGTCTGCGGGATTCTCCGGTCCGCCAGCCAAGTGTTCCTCGGCACGCGTCCTCACCGTCTGCGGGATTCTCCCGTCCTTCCGCCAAGTGTTCCTCGGCACGCGTCCTCACCGTCTGCGGGATTCTCCGGTCCGCCAGCCAAGTGTTCCTCGACACGCGTCCTCACCGTCTGCGGGATTCTCCGGTCCGCCAGCCAACTGTTCCTCGGCACGCGTCCTCACCGTCTGCGGGATTCTCCGGTCCGCCAGCCATGTGTTCCTCGGCGCGCGTCCTCACCGTCTGCGGGATTCTCCGGTCCGCCAGCCAAGTGTTCCTCGGCACGCGTCCTCACCGTCTGCGGGATTCTCCGGTCCGCCAGCCAAGTGTTCCTCGGCACGCGTCCTCACCGTCTGCGGGATTCTCCGGTCCGGCAGCCAACTGTTCCTCGGCACGCGTCCTCACCGTCTGCGGGATTCTCCGGTCCGTCCGCCAAGTGTTCCTCGGCACGCGTCCTCACCGTCTGCGGGATTCTCCTGTCGGCAAGCCATGTGTTCCTCGGCACGCGTCCTCTCCATCTGCGGGATTCTCCGGTCCGTCAGCCATGTGTTCCTCGGCACGCGTCCTCACCGTCTGCGGGATTCTCTTGTCCGCCAGCCATGTGTTCCTCGGCGCGCGTCCTCACCGTCTGCGGGATTCTCCTGTCCACCAGCCATGTGTTCCTCGGTGCGCGTCCTCACCGTCTGCGGGATTCTCCGGTCCGCCAGCCAAGTGTTCCTCGGCACGCGTCCTCACCGTCTGCGGGATTCTCCGGTCCGCCAGCCAAATGTTCCTCGGCGCGCGTCCTCACCGTCTGCGGGATTCTCCGGTCCGCCAGCCAAGTGTTCCTCGGCGCGCATCCTCTCCATCTGCGGGATTCTCCGGTCCGTCAGCCAAGTGTTCCTCGGCACGTGTCCTCTCCATCTGCGGGATTCTCCGGTCCGCCAGCCAAGTGTTCCTCGGCACGCGTCCTCACCGTCTGCGGGATTCTCCTGTCCGTCAGTCATGTGTTCCTCGGCACGCATCCTCACCGTCTGCGGGATTCTCCCGTCCGTCCGCCAAGTGTTCCTCGGCACGCGTCCTCACCGTCTGCGGGATTCTCCGGTCCGCCAGCCAAGTGTTCCTCGGGACGCGTCCACACCGTCTGCAGGATTCTCCGGTCCGCCAGCCAAGTGTTCCTCGGCGCGCGTCCACACCGTCTGCGGGATTCTCCTGTCCGCCAGCCAAGTGTTCCTCGGGACGCGTCCTCACCGTCTGCGGGATTCTCCGGTCCGGCAGCCAACTGTTCCTCGGCACGCGTCCTCACCGTCTGCGGGATTCTCCGGTCCACCAGCCAAGTGTTCCTCGGGACGCGTCCTCACCGTCTAAGGGATTCTCCGGTCCGTCCGCCAAGTGTTCCTCGGCACGCGTCCTCACCGTCTGCGGGATTCTCCTGTCCGCCAGCCAAGTGTTCCCCGGCGCGCGTCCTCACCGTCTGCGGGATTCTCCGGTCCGCCAGCCAAGTGTTCCTCGGGACGCGTCCTCACCGTCTAAGGGATTCTCCGGTCCGTCCGCCAAGTGTTCCTCGGCACGCGTCCTCACCGTCTGCGGGATTCTCCTGTCCGCCAGCCAAGTGTTCCCCGGCGCGCGTCCTCACCGTCTGCGGGATTCTCCTGTCCGCCAGCCAAGTGTTCCCCGGCGCGCGTCCTCACCGTCTGCGGGATTCTCCGGTCCGCCAGCCAAGTGTTCCTCGGCACGCGTCCTCTCCATCTGCGGGATTCTTCGGTCCATCCGCAAAGTGTTCCTCGGCACGCGTCCTCACCGTCTGCGGGATTCTCCGGTCCGTCAGCCATGTTTTCCTCGGCACGCGTCCTCACCATCTGCGGGATTCTCCTGTCCGCCATCCAAGTGTTCTTCGGCACGCGTCCTCACCGTCTGCGGGATTCTCCGGTCCGTCGGCCAAGTGTTCCTCGGCACGCGTCCTCGCCGTCTGCGGGATTCTACGGTCCGTCCGCCAAGTGTTCCTCGGCACGCGTCCTCACCATCTGCGGGATTCTCCTGTCGGCAAGCCATGTGTTCCTCGGCACGCGTCCTCACTGTCTGCGGGATTCTCCGGTCCGTCAGCCATGTGTTCCTCGGCGCGCGTCCTCACCGTCTGCGGGATTCTCCTGTCCGCCAGCCAAGTGTTCCTCGGCACGCGTCCTCTCCATATGCGGGATTCTCCGGTCCGCCAGCCAAGTGTTCCTCGGCACGCGTCCTAACCGTCTGCGGGATTCTCCGGTCCGCCAGCCAAGTGTTCCTCGGCGCGCGTCCTCAACGTCTGCGGGATTCTCCGGTCCGCCAGCCAAGTGTTCCTCGGCACGCGTCCTCACCGTCTGCGGGATTCTCCGGTCCGCCAGCCAAGTGTTCCTCGGCACGCGTCCTAACCGTCTGCGGGATTCTCCGGTCCGCCAGCCAAGTGTTCCTCGGCACGCGTCCTCACCGTCTGCGGGATTCTCCGGTCCGCCAGCCAAATGTTCCTCGGCGCGCGTCCTCACCGTCTGCGGGATTCTCCGGTCCGCCAGCCATGTGTTCCTCGGCGCGCGTCCTCTCCATCTGCGGGATTCTCCGATCCGTCAGCCAAGTCTTCCTCGGCACGCGTCCTCGCCGTCTGCGGGGTTCTCCGATCCGTCAGCCAAGTCTTCCTCGGCACGCGTCCTCACCGTCTGCGGGATTCTTCTGTCCGCCAGCAGAGTGCTCCTCGGCGCGCGTCCTCTCCATCTGCGGGATTCTCCGATCCGTCAGCCAAGTGTTCCTCGGCACGCGTCCACACCGTCTACGCGATTCTCCGGTCCGTCCGCCAAGTGTTCCTCGGCACGCGTCCACACCGTCTACGGGATTCTCCGGTCCGCCAGCCAAGTGTTCCTCGGCACGCGTCCTCACCGTCTGCGAGATTCTCCGGTCCGGCAGCCATGTGTTCCTCGGCACGCGTCCTCAACGTCTGCGGGATTCTCCGGTCCGCCAGCCAAGTGTTCCTCGGCACGCGTCCTCACCGTCTGCGGGATTCTCCGGTCCGCCAGCCAAGTGTTCCTCGGCGCGCGTCCTCGCCGTCTACGGGATTCTCCGGTCCGCCAGCCATGTTTTCCTCGGCGCGCGTCCTCACCGTCTGCGGGATTCTCCAGTCCGCCAGCCAAGTGTTCCTCAGCACGCGTCCTCACCGTCTGCGGGATTCTCCTGTCCACCAGCCAAGTGTTCCTCGGCACGCGTCCTCACTGTCTGCGGGATTCTCCAGTCCGCCAGCCAAGTGTTCCTCAGCACGCGTCCTCACCGTCTGCGGGATTCTCCTGTCCACCAGCCAAATGTTCCTCGGCGCGCGTCCTCACCGTCTGCGGGATTCTCCGGTCCGCCAGCCATGTGTTCCTCGGCGCGCGTCCTCACCGTCTGCGGGATTCTCCGGTCCGCCAGCCATGTGTTCCTCGGCACGCGTCCTCAACGTCTGCGGGATTCTCCGGTCCGCCAGCCAAGTGTTCCTCGGCACGCGTCCTCACCGTCTGCGGGATTCTCCGGTCCGCCAGCCAAGTGTTCCTCGGCGCGCGTCCTCGCCGTCTACGGGATTCTCCGGTCCGCCAGCCATGTTTTCCTCGGCGCGCGTCCTCACCGTCTGCGGGATTCTCCAGTCCGCCAGCCAAGTGTTCCTCAGCACGCGTCCTCACCGTCTGCGGGATTCTCTGGTCCGCCAGCCATGTTTTCCTCGGCGCGCGTCCTCACCGTCTGCGGGATTCTCCAGTCCGCCAGCCATGTGTTCCTCGGCGCGCGTCCTCACCGTCTGCGGGATTCTCCGGTCCATCCGCCAAGTGTTCCTCGGCGCGCGTCCTCACCGTCAGCGGGATTCTCCGGTCCGTCCGCCAAGTGCTCCTCGGCGCGCGTCCTCTCCATCTGCGGTATTCTCCGTTCCGTCAGCCAAGTGTTCCTCGGCGCGCGTCCTCTCCGTCTGCGGGATTCTCCGGTCCGCCAGCCAAGTGTTCCTCGCCGCGCGTCCTCACCGTCTCCGGGATTCTCTGGTCCGTCCGCCAAGTGTTCCTCGGCACGCGTCCTCTCCATCTGCGGGATTCTCCTGTCCGCCAGCCAAATGTCCCGCGGCGCACGTCCTCACCGTCTGCGGGATTCTCCCGTCCTTCCGCCAAGTGTTCCTCGGCACGCGTCCTCACCGTCTGCGGGATTCTCCGGTCCGCCAGCCAAGTGTTCCTCGGCACGCGTCCTCACCGTCTGCGGGATTCTCCGGTCCGCCAGCCAAGTGTTCCTCGGGACGCGTCCACACCGTCTGCAGGATTCTCCGGTCCGCCAGCCAAGTGTTCCTCGGCACGCGTCCTCACCGTCTGCGGGATTCTCCGGTCCGGCAGCCAACTGTTCCTCGGCACGCGTCCTCACCGTCTGCGAGATTCTCCGGTCCGCCAGCCAAGTGTTCCTCGGCGCGCGTCCTCACCGTCTGCGGGATTCTCCGGTCCGCCAGCCAAGTGTTCCTCGGGACGCGTCCTCACCGTCTACGGGATTCTCCGGTCCGTCCGCCAAGTGTTCCTCGGCACGCGTCCCCGCCGTCTGCGGGATTCTCCTGTCCGCCAGCCAAGTGTTCCCCGGCACGCGTCCTCACCGTCTGCGGGATTCTCCTGTCCGCCAGCCAAGTGTTCCCCGGCGCGCGTCCTCACCGTCTGCGGGATTCTCCTGTCCGCCAGCCAAGTGTTCCCCGGCGCGCGTCCTCACCGTCTGCGGGATTCTCCGGTCCGCCAGCCAAGTGTTCCTCGGCACGCGTCCTCTCCATCTGCGGGATTCTTCGGTCCATCCGCAAAGTGTTCCTCGGCACGCGTCCTCACCGTCTGCGGGATTCTCCGGTCCGCCATCCAAGTGTTCTTCGGCACGCGTCCTCACCGTCTGCGGGATTCTCCGGTCCGTCGGCCAAGTGTTCCTCGGCACGCGTCCCCGCCGTCTGCGGGATTCCACGGTCCGTCCGCCAAGTGTTCCTCGGCACGCGTCCTCACCGTCTGCGGGATTCTCCTGTCGGCAAGCCATGTGTTCCTCGGCACGCGTCCTCTCCATCTGCGGGATTCTCCGGTCCGTCAGCCATGTGTTCCTCGGCACGCGTCCTCACCGTCTGCGGGATTCTCTTGTCCGCCAGCCATGTGTTCCTCGGCGCGCGTCCTCACCGTCTGCGGGATTCTCCTGTCCACCAGCCATGTGTTCCTCGGTGCGCGTCCTCACCGTCTGCGGGATTCTCCGGTCCGCCAGCCAAGTGTTCCTCGGCACGCGTCCTCACCGTCTGCGGGATTCTCCGGTCCGCCAGCCAAATGTTCCTCGGCGCGCGTCCTCACCGTCTGCGGGATTCTCCGGTCCGCCAGCCAAGTGTTCCTCGGCGCGCGTCCTCGCCGTCTACGGGATTCTCCGGTCCGCCAGCCATGTGTTCCTCGGCGCGCGTCCTCACCATCTGCGGCATTCTCCGGTCCGCCAGCCATGTGTTCCCCGGCGCGCGTCTTCACCGTCTCGGGATTCTCCGGTCCGTCAGCCATGTGTTCCTCGGCACGCGTCCTCACTGTCTGCGGGATTCTCCGGTCCGGCAGCCAAGTGTTCCTCGGCACGCGTCCTCACCGTCTGCGGGATTCTCCGGTCCGCCAGCCAATTGTTCCTCGGCACGCGTCCTCACCGTCTGCGGGATTCTCCTGTCCGTCAGCCATGTGTTCCCCGGCGCGCGTCCTCACCGTCTCGGGATTCTCCAGTCCGTCAGCCATGTGTTCCTCGGCGCGCGTCCTCACCGTCTGCGGGATTCTCCGGTCCGGCAGCCAAGTGTTCCTCGGCACGCGTCCTCACCGTCTGCGGGATTCTCCGGTCCGCCAGCCAAGTGTTCCTCGGCGCGCGTCCTCACCGTCTGCGGGATTCTCCGGTCCGCCAGCCAAGTGTTCCTCGGCACGCGTCCTCACCGTCTGCGGGATTCTCCTGTCCGTCAGCCATGTGTTCCTCGGCACGCATCCTCACCGTCTGCGGGATTCTCCCGTCCGTCCGCCAAGTGTTCCTCGGCACGCGTCCTCACCGTCTGCGGGATTCTCCAGTCCGCCAGCCAAGTGTTCCTCGGCACGCGTCCTCACCGTCTGCGGGATTCTCATGTCCGCCAGCCAAGTGTTCCCCGGCGCGCGTCCTCACCGTCTGCGGGATTCTCCTGTCCGCCAGCCAAGTGTTCCCCGGCGCGCGTCCTCACCGTCTGCGGGATTCTCCGGTCCGCCAGCCAAGTGTTCCTCGGCACGCGTCCTCTCCATCTGCGGGATTCTTCGGTCCATCCGCAAAGTGTTCCTCGGCGCGCGTCCTCACCGTCTGCGGGATTCTCCTGTCCACCAGCCATGTGTTCCTCGGTGCGCGTCCTCACCGTCTGCGGGATTCTCCGGTCCGCCAGCCAAGTGTTCCTCGGCACGCGTCCTCACCGTCTGCGGGATTCTCCGGTCCGCCAGCCAAATGTTCCTCGGCGCGCGTCCTCACCGTCTGCGGGATTCTCCGGTCCGCCAGCCAAGTGTTCCTCGGCGCGCGTCCTCGCCGTCTACGGGATTCTCCGGTCCGCCAGCCATGTGTTCCTCGGCGCGCGTCCTCACCATCTGCGGGATTCTCCGGTCCGCCAGCCATGTGTTCCCTGGCGCGCGACCTCACCGTCTCGGGATTCTCCGGTCCGTCAGCCATGTGTTCCTCGGCGCGCGTCCTCACTGTCTGCGGGATTCTCCGGTCCGGCAGCCAAGTGTTCCTCGGCACGCGTCCTCACCGTCTGCGGGATTCTCCGTTCCGCCAGCCAAGTGTTCCTCGGCACGCGTCCTCACCGTCTGCGGGATTCTCCTGTCCGTCAGCCATGTGTTCCCCGGCGCGCGTCCTCACCGTCTCGGGATTCTCCGGTCCGTCAGCCATGTGTTCCTCGGCGCGCGTCCTCACCGTCTGCGGGATTCTCCGGTCCGCCAGCCAAGTGTTCCTCGGCACGCGTCCTCACCGTCTGCGAGATTCTCCCGTCCGTCCGCCAAGTGTTCCTCGGCACGCGTCCTCACCGTCTGCGGGATTCTCCTGTCCGTCAGCCATGTGTTCATCGGCACGCATCCTCACCGTCTGCGGGATTCTCCCGTCCGTCCGCCAAGTGTTCCTCGGCACGCGTCCTCACCGTCTGCGGGATTCTCCAGTCCGCCAGCCAAGTGTTCCTCGGCACGCGTCCTCACCGTCTGCGGGATTCTCCGGTCCGCCAGCCAAGTGTTCCCCGGCGCGCGTCCTCACCGTCTGCGGGATTCTCCTGTCCGCCAGCCAAGTGTTCCCCGGCGCGCGTCCTCACCGTCTGCGGGATTCTCCGGTCCGCCAGCCAAGTGTTCCTCGGCACGCGTCCTCTCCATCTGCGGGATTCTTCGGTCCGTCCGCAAAGTGTTCCTCGGCACGCGTCCTCACCGTCTGCGGGATTCTCCGGTCCGTCAGCCATGTTTTCCTCGGCACGCGTCCTCACCATCTGCGGGATTCTCCTGTCCGCCATCCAAGTGTTCTTCGGCACGCGTCCTCACCGTCTGCGGGATTCTCCGGTCCGTCGGCCAAGTGTTCCTCGGCACGCGTCCTCGCCGTCTGCGGGATTCTCCTGTCCGTCAGCCATGTGTTCCTCGGCACGCGTCCTCACCGTCTGCGGGATTCTCTTGTCCGGCAGCCATGTGTTCCTCGGCACGCGTCCTCACCGTCTGCGGGATTCTCCTGTCCGCCAGCCAAGTGTTCCTCGGCACGCGTCCTCACCGTCTGCGAGATTCTCCGGTCCGGCAGCCATGTGTTCCTCGGCACGCGTCCTCACCGTCTGCGAGATTCTCCGGTCCGGCAGCCATGTGTTCCTCGGCACGCGTCCTCAACGTCTGCGGGATTCTCCGGTCCGCCAGCCAAGTGTTCCTCGGCGCGCGTCCTCACCGTCTGCGGGATTCTCCGGTCCGGCAGCCATGTGTTCCTCGGCACGCGTCCTCACCGTCTGCGGGATTCTCCGATCCGCCAGCCAAGTGTTCCTCGGCACGCGTCCTCACCGTCTGTGGGATTCTCCGGTCCGGCAGCCATGTGTTCCTCGGCGCGCGTCCTCACCGTCTGTGGGATTCTCCTGTCCACCAGCCAAGTGTTCCTCGGCACGCGTCCTCACCGTCTGCGGGATTCTCCTGTCCGCCAGCCAAGTGTTCCTCGGCACGCGTCCACATCGTCTGCGGGATTCTCCTGTCCGCCAGCCAAGTGTTCCTCGGCACGCGTCCTCACCGTCTGCGGGATTCTCCGGTCCGCCAGCCAAGTGTTCCTCGGCACGCGTCCTCACCGTCTGCGGGATTCTCCGGTCCGCCAGCCAAGTGTTCCTCGGCACGCGTCCTCACCGTCTGCGGGATTCTCCTGACCGCCAGCCAAGTGTTCCTCAGCACGCGTCATCACCGTCTGCGGGATTCTCCTGACCGCCAGCCAAGTGTTCCTCAGCACGCGTCATCACCGTCTGCGGGATTCTCCTGTCCGCCAGCCAAGTGTTCCTCGGCACGCGTCCTCACCGTCTGCGGGATTCTCCTGTCCGCCAGCCAAGTGTTCCTCGGCACGCGTCCTCACCGTCTGCGGGATTCTCCTGACCGCCAGCCAAGTGTTCCTCAGCACGCGTCCTCACCGTCTGCGGGATTCTCCTGTCCGCCAGCCAAGTGTTCCTCAGCACGCGTCATCACCGTCTGCAGGATTCTCCGGTTCGTCGGCCAAGTGTTCCTCGGCGCGCGTCCTCACCGTCTGCGGGATTCTCCGGTCCGTCCGCCAATTGTTCCTCGGCGCGCGTCCTCTCCATCTACGGGATTCTCCGGTCTGCCAGCCATGTGTTCCTCGGCACGCGTCCTCACCGTCTGCGGGATTCTCCGATCCGTCAGCCAAGTGTTCCTCGGCGCGCGTCCTCTCCATCTGCGGGATTCTCCGATCCGTCAGCCAAGTGTTCCTCGGCACGCGTCCTCTCCATCTGCGGGATTCTTCGGTCCATCCGCAAAGTGTTCCTCGGCACGCGTCCTCACCGTCTGCGGGATTCTCCGGTCCGTCAGCCATGTTTTCCTCGGCACGCGTCCTCACCATCTGCGGGATTCTCCTGTCCGCCATCCAAGTGTTCTTCGGCACGCGTCCTCACCGTCTGCGGGATTCTCCGGTCCGTCGGCCAAGTGTTCCTCGGCACGCGTCCTCGCCGTCTGCGGGATTCTCCTGTCCGTCAGCCATGTGTTCCTCGGCACGCGTCCTCACCGTCTGCGGGATTCTCTTGTCCGGCAGCCATGTGTTCCTCGGCACGCGTCCTCACCGTCTGCGGGATTCTCCGGTCCGCCAGCCAAGTGTTCCTCGGCACGCGTCCTCACCGTCTGCGAGATTCTCCGGTCCGGCAGCCATGTGTTCCTCGGCACGCGTCCTCAACGTCTGCGGGATTCTCCGGTCCGCCAGCCAAGTGTTCCTCGGCGCGCGTCCTCACCGTCTGCGGGATTCTCCGGTCCGGCAGCCATGTGTTCCTCGGCACGCGTCCTCAACGTCTGCGGGATTCTCCGGTCCGCCAGCCAAGTGTTCCTCGGCACGCGTCCTCACCGTCTGTGGGATTCTCCTGTCCGCCAGCCAAGTGTTCCTCGGCACGCGTCCACATCGTCTGCGGGATTCTCCTGTCCGCCAGCCAAGTGTTCCTCGGCACGCGTCATCACCGTCTGCGGGATTCTCCGGTTCGTCGGCCAAGTGTTCCTCGGCGCGCGTCCTCACCGTCTGCGGGATTCTCCGGTCCGTCCGCCAATTGTTCCTCGGCGCGCGTCCTCTCCATCTACGGGATTCTCCGGTCTGCCAGCCATGTGTTCCTCGGCACGCGTCCTCACCGTCTGCGGGATTCTCCGATCCGTCAGCCAAGTGTTCCTCGGCGCGCGTCCTCTCCATCTGCGGGATTCTCCGGTCCGCCAGCCAAGTGTTCCTCGGCGCGCGTCCTCACCGTCTGCGGGATTCTCAGGTCCGGCAGCCATGTGTTCCTCGGCACGCGTCCTCTCCATCTGCGGGATTCTCCGGTCCGTCAGCCAAGTGTTCCTCGGCACGCGTCCTCTCCATCTGCGGGATTCTCCGGTCCGGCAGCCATGTGTTCCTCGGTGCGCGTCCTCTCCATATGCGAGATTCTCCGGTCCGGCAGCCAAGTGTTCCTCGGCACGCGTCCTCACCGTCTACGGGATTCTCCGGTCCGCCAGCCATGTGTTCCTCGGCACGCGTCCTCACCGTCTGCGGGATTCTCCGGTCCGCCAGCCAAGTGTTCCTCGGCACGCGTCCTCACCGTCTGCGGGATTCTCCGGTCCGCCAGCCATGTGTTCCTCGGCGCGCGTCCTCTCCATCTGTGGGATTCTCCGGTCCGCCAGCCAAGTGTTCCTCGGCGCGCGTCCTCACCGTCTGCGGGATTCTCAGGTCCGGCAGCCAAGTGTTCCTCGGCACGCGTCCTCACCGTCTGCGGGATTCTCCGGTCCGTCAGCCAAGTGTTCCTCGGCACGCGTCCTCACCGTCTACGGGATTCTCCGGTCCGCCAGCCAAGTGTTCCTCGGCGCGCGTCCTCACCGTCTGCGGGATTCTCCGGTCCGCCAGCCAAGTGTTCCTCGGCACGCGTCCTCACCGTCTGCGGGATTCTCCTGTCCGTCAGCCATGTGTTCCTCGGCACGCATCCTCACCGTCTGCGGGATTCTCCCGTCCGTCCGCCAAGTGTTCCTCGGCGCGCGTCCTCACCGTCTGCGGGATTCTCCTGTCCGTCAGCCATGTGTTCCTCGGCACGCATCCTCACCGTCTGCGGGATTCTCCTGTCCGTCAGCCATGTGTTCCTCGGCACGCGTCCTCACCGTCTGCGGGATTCTCCAGTCCGCCAGCCAAGTGTTCCTCGGCACGCGTCCTCACCGTCTGCGGGATTCTCATGTCCGCCAGCCAAGTGTTCCCCGGCGCGCGTCCTCACCGTCTGCGGGATTCTCCTGTCCGCCAGCCAAGTGTTCCCCGGCGCGCGTCCTCACCGTCTGCGGGATTCTCCGGTCCGCCAGCCAAGTGTTCCTCGGCACGCGTCCTCTCCATCTGCGGGATTCTTCGGTCCATCCGCAAAGTGTTCCTCGGCGCGCGTCCTCACCGTCTGCGGGATTCTCCTGTCCACCAGCCATGTGTTCCTCGGTGCGCGTCCTCACCGTCTGCGGGATTCTCCGGTCCGCCAGCCAAGTGTTCCTCGGCACGCGTCCTCACCGTCTGCGGGATTCTCAGGTCCGGCAGCCAAGTGTTCCTCGGCACGCGTCCTCACCGTCTGCGGGATTCTCCGGTCCGTCAGCCAAGTGTTCCTCGGCACGCGTCCTCACCGTCTACGGGATTCTCCGGTCCGCCAGCCAAGTGTTCCTCGGCGCGCGTCCTCACCGTCTGCGGGATTCTCCGGTCCGCCAGCCAAGTGTTCCTCGGCACGCGTCCTCACCGTCTGCGGGATTCTCCTGTCCGTCAGCCATGTGTTCCTCGGCACGCATCCTCACCGTCTGCGGGATTCTCCCGTCCGTCCGCCAAGTGTTCCTCGGCACGCGTCCTCACCGTCTGCGGGATTCTCCAGTCCGCCAGCCAAGTGTTCCTCGGCACGCGTCCTCACCGTCTGCGGGATTCTCATGTCCGCCAGCCAAGTGTTCCCCGGCGCGCGTCCTCACCGTCTGCGGGATTCTCCTGTCCGCCAGCCAAGTGTTCCCCGGCGCGCGTCCTCACCGTCTGCGGGATTCTCCGGTCCGCCAGCCAAGTGTTCCTCGGCACGCGTCCTCTCCATCTGCGGGATTCTTCGGTCCATCCGCAAAGTGTTCCTCGGCGCGCGTCCTCACCGTCTGCGGGATTCTCCTGTCCACCAGCCATGTGTTCCTCGGTGCGCGTCCTCACCGTCTGCGGGATTCTCCGGTCCGCCAGCCAAGTGTTCCTCGGCACGCGTCCTCACCGTCTGCGGGATTCTCCGGTCCGCCAGCCAAATGTTCCTCGGCGCGCGTCCTCACCGTCTGCGGGATTCTCCGGTCCGCCAGCCAAGTGTTCCTCGGCGCGCGTCCTCGCCGTCTACGGGATTCTCCGGTCCGCCAGCCATGTGTTCCTCGGCGCGCGTCCTCACCATCTGCGGGATTCTCCGGTCCGCCAGCCATGTGTTCCCCGGCGCGCGACCTCACCGTCTCGGGATTCTCCGGTCCGTCAGCCATGTGTTCCTCGGCGCGCGTCCTCACTGTCTGCGGGATTCTCCGGTCCGGCAGCCAAGTGTTCCTCGGCACGCGTCCTCACCGTCTGCGGGATTCTCCGTTCCGCCAGCCAAGTGTTCCTCGGCACGCGTCCTCACCGTCTGCGGGATTCTCCTGTCCGTCAGCCATGTGTTCCCCGGCGCGCGTCCTCACCGTCTCGGGATTCTCCGGTCCGTCAGCCATGTGTTCCTCGGCGCGCGTCCTCACCGTCTGCGGGATTCTCCGGTCCGCCAGCCAAGTGTTCCTCGGCACGCGTCCTCACCGTCTGCGAGATTCTCCCGTCCGTCCGCCAAGTGTTCCTCGGCACGCGTCCTCACCGTCTGCGGGATTCTCCTGTCCGTCAGCCATGTGTTCATCGGCACGCATCCTCACCGTCTGCGGGATTCTCCCGTCCGTCCGCCAAGTGTTCCTCGGCACGCGTCCTCACCGTCTGCGGGATTCTCCAGTCCGCCAGCCAAGTGTTCCTCGGCACGCGTCCTCACCGTCTGCGGGATTCTCCGGTCCGCCAGCCAAGTGTTCCCCGGCGCGCGTCCTCACCGTCTGCGGGATTCTCCTGTCCGCCAGCCAAGTGTTCCCCGGCGCGCGTCCTCACCGTCTGCGGGATTCTCCGGTCCGCCAGCCAAGTGTTCCTCGGCACGCGTCCTCTCCATCTGCGGGATTCTTCGGTCCGTCCGCAAAGTGTTCCTCGGCACGCGTCCTCACCGTCTGCGGGATTCTCCGGTCCGTCAGCCATGTTTTCCTCGGCACGCGTCCTCACCATCTGCGGGATTCTCCTGTCCGCCATCCAAGTGTTCTTCGGCACGCGTCCTCACCGTCTGCGGGATTCTCCGGTCCGTCGGCCAAGTGTTCCTCGGCACGCGTCCTCGCCGTCTGCGGGATTCTCCTGTCCGTCAGCCATGTGTTCCTCGGCACGCGTCCTCACCGTCTGCGGGATTCTCTTGTCCGGCAGCCATGTGTTCCTCGGCACGCGTCCTCACCGTCTGCGGGATTCTCCGGTCCGCCAGCCAAGTGTTCCTCGGCACGCGTCCTCACCGTCTGCGAGATTCTCCGGTCCGGCAGCCATGTGTTCCTCGGCACGCGTCCTCAACGTCTGCGGGATTCTCCGGTCCGCCAGCCAAGTGTTCCTCGGCGCGCGTCCTCACCGTCTGCGGGATTCTCCGGTCCGGCAGCCATGTGTTCCTCGGCACGCGTCCTCACCGTCTGCGGGATTCTCCGATCCGCCAGCCAAGTGTTCCTCGGCACGCGTCCTCACCGTCTGTGGGATTCTCCGGTCCGGCAGCCATGTGTTCCTCGGCACGCATCCTCACCGTCTGCGGGATTCTCCTGTCCGCCAGCCAAGTGTTCCTCGGCACGCGTCATCACCGTCTGCGGGATTCTCCGGTCCGTCCGCCAAGTGTTCCTCGGCACGCGTCCTCACCGTCTGCGGGATTCTCCTGACCGCCAGCCAAGTGTTCCTCAGCACACGTCCTCACCGTCTGCGGGATTCTCCTGTCCGCCAGCCAAGTGTTCCTCAGCACGCGTCATCACCGTCTGCAGGATTCTCCGGTTCGTCGGCCAAGTGTTCCTCGGCGCGCGTCCTCACCGTCTGCGGGATTCTCCGGTCCGTCCGCCAATTGTTCCTCGGCACGCGTCCTCACCGTCTGCGGGATTCTCCGGTCCGGCAGCCATGTGTTCCTCGGCGCGCGTCCTCACCGTCTGCGGGATTCTCCGGTCCGCCAGCCAAGTGTTCCTCGGCGCGCGTCCTCACCGTCTGCGGGATTCTCCGGTCCGGCAGCCATGTGTTCCTCGGCACGCGTCCTCACCGTCTGCGGGATTCTCCGATCCGCCAGCCAAGTGTTCCTCGGCACGCGTCCTCACCGTCTGTGGGATTCTCCGGTCCGGCAGCCATGTGTTCCTCGGCACGCATCCTCAACGTCTGCGGGATTCTCCGGTCCGCCAGCCAAGTGTTCCTCGGCACGCGTCCTCACCGTCTGCGGGATTCTCCTGTCCGCCAGCCAAGTGTTCCTCGGCACGCGTCCTCACCGTCTGCGGGATTCTCCTGACCGCCAGCCAAGTGTTCCTCAGCACACGTCCTCACCGTCTGCGGGATTCTCCTGTCCGCCAGCCAAGTGTTCCTCAGCACGCGTCATCACCGTCTGCAGGATTCTCCGGTTCGTCGGCCAAGTGTTCCTCGGCGCGCGTCCTCACCGTCTGCGGGATTCTCCGGTCCGTCCGCCAATTGTTCCTCGGCGCGCGTCCTCTCCATCTACGGGATTCTCCGGTCTGCCAGCCATGTGTTCCTCGGCACGCGTCCTCACCGTCTGCGGGATTCTCCGATCCGTCAGCCAAGTGTTCCTCGGCGCGCGTCCTCTCCATCTGCGGGATTCTCCGATCCGTCAGCCAAGTGTTCCTCGGCACGCGTCCTCTCCATCTGCGGGATTCTTCGGTCCATCCGCAAAGTGTTCCTCGGCACGCGTCCTCACCGTCTGCGGGATTCTCCGGTCCGTCAGCCATGTTTTCCTCGGCACGCGTCCTCACCATCTGCGGGATTCTCCTGTCCGCCATCCAAATGTTCTTCGGCACGCGTCCTCACCGTCTGCGGGATTCTCCGGTCCGTCGGCCAAGTGTTCCTCGGCACGCGTCCTCGCCGTCTGCGGGATTCTCCTGTCCGTCAGCCATGTGTTCCTCGGCACGCGTCCTCACCGTCTGCGGGATTCTCTTGTCCGGCAGCCATGTGTTCCTCGGCACGCGTCCTCACCGTCTGCGGGATTCTCCGGTCCGCCAGCCAAGTGTTCCTCGGCACGCGTCCTCACCGTCTGCGAGATTCTCCGGTCCGGCAGCCATGTGTTCCTCGGCACGCGTCCTCAACGTCTGCGGGATTCTCCGGTCCGCCAGCCAAGTGTTCCTCGGCGCGCGTCCTCACCGTCTGCGGGATTCTCCGGTCCGGCAGCCATGTGTTCCTCGGCACGCGTCCTCAACGTCTGCGGGATTCTCCGGTCCGCCAGCCAAGTGTTCCTCGGCACGCGTCCTCACCGTCTGTGGGATTCTCCTGTCCGCCAGCCAAGTGTTCCTCGGCACGCGTCCACATCGTCTGCGGGATTCTCCTGTCCGCCAGCCAAGTGTTCCTCGGCACGCGTCATCACCGTCTGCGGGATTCTCCGGTTCGTCGGCCAAGTGTTCCTCGGCGCGCGTCCTCACCGTCTGCGGGATTCTCCGGTCCGTCCGCCAATTGTTCCTCGGCGCGCGTCCTCTCCATCTACGGGATTCTCCGGTCTGCCAGCCATGTGTTCCTCGGCACGCGTCCTCACCGTCTGCGGGATTCTCCGATCCGTCAGCCAAGTGTTCCTCGGCGCGCGTCCTCTCCATCTGCGGGATTCTCCGGTCCGCCAGCCAAGTGTTCCTCGGCGCGCGTCCTCACCGTCTGCGGGATTCTCAGGTCCGGCAGCCATGTGTTCCTCGGCACGCGTCCTCTCCATCTGCGGGATTCTCCGGTCCGTCAGCCAAGTGTTCCTCGGCACGCGTCCTCTCCATCTGCGGGATTCTCCGGTCCGGCAGCCATGTGTTCCTCGGTGCGCGTCCTCTCCATATGCGAGATTCTCCGGTCCGGCAGCCAAGTGTTCCTCGGCACGCGTCCTCACCGTCTACGGGATTCTCCGGTCCGCCAGCCATGTGTTCCTCGGCACGCGTCCTCACCGTCTGCGGGATTCTCCGGTCCGCCAGCCAAGTGTTCCTCGGCACGCGTCCTCACCGTCTGCGGGATTCTCCGGTCCGCCAGCCATGTGTTCCTCGGCGCGCGTCCTCTCCATCTGTGGGATTCTCCGGTCCGCCAGCCAAGTGTTCCTCGGCGCGCGTCCTCACCGTCTGCGGGATTCTCAGGTCCGGCAGCCAAGTGTTCCTCGGCACGCGTCCTCACCGTCTGCGGGATTCTCCGGTCCGTCAGCCAAGTGTTCCTCGGCACGCGTCCTCACCGTCTACGGGATTCTCTTGTCCGCCAGCCATGTGTTCCTCGGCACGCGTCCTCAACGTCTGCGGGATTCTCCGGTCCGCCAGCCAAGTGTTCCTCGGCACGCGTCCTCACCGTCTGCGGGATTCTCCTGTCCGCCAGCCATGTGTTCCTCGGCGCGCGTCCTCACCGTCTCGGGATTCTCCGGTCCGCCAGCCAAGTGTTCCTCGGCACGCGTCCTCACCGTCTGCGGGATTCTCCGGTCCGCCAGCCAAGTGTTCCTCGGCGCGCGTCCTCACCGTCTGCGGGATTCTCCGGTCCGCCAGCCAAGTGTTCCTCGGCACGCGTCCTCACCGTCTGCGGGATTCTCCGGTCCGCCAGCCAAATGTTCCTCGGCGCGCGTCCTCACCGTCTGCGGGATTCTCCGGTCCGCCAGCCATGTGTTCCTCGGCGCGCGTCCTCTCCATCTGCGGGATTCTCCGATCCGTCAGCCAAGTCTTCCTTGGCACGCGTCCTCGCCGTCTGCGGGATTCTCCGATCCGTCAGCCAAGTCTTCCTCTGCACACGTCCTCAACGTCTGCGGGATTCTCCGGTCCGCCAGCCAAATGTTCCTCGGCACGCGTCCTCACCGTCTGCGAGATTCTCCGGTCCGCCAGCCAAGTGTTCCTCGGCGCGCGTCCTCTCCATCTGCGGGATTCTCCGATCCGTCAGCCAAGTGTTCCTCGGGACGCGTCCTCACCGTCTGTGGGATTCTCCTGTCCGTCAACCAAGTGTTCCTCGGCGCGCGTCCTCTCCATCTGCGGGATTCTCCGATCCGTCAGCCAAGTCTTCCTTGGCACGCGTCCTCGCCGTCTGCGGGATTCTCCGATCCGTCAGCCAAGTCTTCCTCTGCACACGTCCTCAACGTCTGCGGGATTCTCCGGTCCGCCAGCCAAATGTTCCTCGGCACGCGTCCTCACCGTCTGCGAGATTCTCCGGTCCGCCAGCCAAGTGTTCCTCGGCACGCGTCCTCACCGTCTGCGGGATTCTCCGGTCCGCCAGCCAAATGTTCCTCGGCGCGCGTCCTCACCGTCTGCGGGATTCTCCGGTCCGTCAGCCAAATGTTCCTCGGCACGCGTCCTCACCGTCTGCTGGATTCTCCGGTCCGCCAGCCAAGTGTTCCTCGGCACGCGTCCTCACCGTCTGCGAGATTCTCCGGTCCGCCAGCCAAGTGTTCCTCGGCACGCGTCCGCACCGTCTGCGGGGTTCTCCGGTCCGTCCGCCAAGTGTTCCTCGGCGCGCGTCCTCAACGTCTGCTGGATTCTCCGGTCCGCCAGCCAAGTGTTCCTCGGCACGCGTCCTTGCCGTCTGGGGGATTCTCGGATCCGCCAGCCAAGTGTTCCTCGGCACGCGTCCTCACCGTCTGCGGGATTCTCCGGTCCGTCCGCCAAGTGTTCCCCGGCGCGCGTCCTCACTGTCTGCGAGATTCTCCGGTCCGGCAGCCATGTGTTCCTCGGCACGCGTCCTCAACGTCTGCGGGATTCTCCGGTCCGCCAGCCAAGTGTTCCTCGGCGCGCGTCCTCACCGTCTGTGGGATTCTCCGGTCCGCCAGCCAAGTGTTCCTCGGCAGGCGTCCTCACCGTCTGCGGGATTCTCCGGTCCGTCGGCCAAGTGTTCCTCGGCACGCGTCCTCACCGTCTGCGGGATTCTCCTGTCCGCCAGCCAAGTGTTCCTCAGCACGCGTCCTCACCGTCTGCGGGATTCTCCGGTTCGCCAGCCAAGTGTTCCTCGGCACGCGTCCTCACCGTCTGCAGGATTCTCCTGTCCGTCCGCCAAGTGTTCCTCGGCATGCGTCCTCACCGTCTGCGGGATTCTCCTGTCCGCCAGCCAAGTGTTCCTCGGCACGCGTCCTCACCGTCTGCAGGATTCTCCTGTCCGTCCGCCAAGTGTTCCTCGGCATGCGTCCTCACCGTCTGCGGGATTCTCCTGTCCGCCAGCCAAGTGTTCCCCGGCACGCATCCTCACCGTCTGCGGGATTCTCCGGTCCGTCCGCCAAGTGTTCCTCGGCATGCGTCCTCACCGTCTACGGGATTCTCCGGTCCGTCCGCCAAGTGTTCCTCGGCACGCGTCCTCACCGTCTGCGGGATTCTCCGGTCCGTCCGCCAAGTGTTCCTCGGCACGCGTCCTCACCGTCTGCGGGATTCTCCAGTCCGCCAGCCAAGTGTTCCCCGGCACGCATCCTCACCGTCTGCGGGATTCTCCGGTCCGTCCGCCAAGTGTTCCTCGGCGCGCGTCCTCACCGTCTGCAGGATTCTCCGGTCCGCCAGCCAAGTGTTCCCCGGCACGCATCCTCACCGTCTGCGGGATTCTCCGGTCCGTCCGCCAAGTGTTCCTCGGCACGCGTCCTCACCGTCTGCGGGATTCTCCTGTCCGCCAGCCAAGTGTTCCTCAGCACGCGTCCTCACCGTCTGCGGGATTCTCCGGTCCGTCCGCCAATTGTTCCTCGGCGCGCGACCTCACCGTCTGCGGGATTCTCCGATCCGTCAGCCAAGTGTTCCTCGGCACGCGTCCTCTCCATCTGCGGGATTCTCCGGTCCGCCAGCCAAGTGTTCCTCGGCGCGCGTCCTCACCGTCTGCGGGATTCTCCGGTCCGTCCGCCAAGTGTTCCTCGGCACGCGTCCTCACCGTCTGCGGGATTCTCCGGTCCGTCAGCCAAGTGTTCCTCGGCGCGCATCCTCTCCATCTGCGGGATTCTCCGGTCCGTCCGCCAAGTGTTCCTCAGCACGCGTCCTCACCGTCTGCGGGATTCTCCGGTCCGCCAGCCATGTGTTCCCCGGCGCGCGTCCTCACCGTCTCGGGATTCTCCGGTCCGCCAGCCAAGTGTTCCTCGGCGCGCGTCCTCACCGTCTGCGGGATTCTCCGGTCCGCCAGCCAAGTGTTCCTCAGCACGCGTCCTCACAATCTGCGGGATTCTCCGGTTCGTCGGCCAAGTGTTCCTCAGCACGCGTCATCACCGTCTGCGGGATTCTCCGGTCCGTCCGCCAATTGTTCCTCGGCGCGCGACCTCACCGTCTGCGGGATTCTCCGATCCGTCAGCCAAGTGTTCCTCGGCACGCGTCCTCTCCATCTGCGGGATTCTCCGGTCCGCCAGCCAAGTGTTCCTTGGCGCGCGTCCTCACCGTCTGCGGGATTCTCCGGTCCGTCCGCCAAGTGTTCCTCGGCACGCGTCCTCACCGTCTGCGGGATTCTCCGGTCCGTCAGCCAAGTGTTCCTCGGCGCGCATCCTCTCCATCTGCGGGATTCTCCGGTCCGTCCGCCAAGTGTTCCTCAGCACGCGTCCTCACCGTCTGCGGGATTCTCCGGTCCGCCAGCCACGTGTTCCCCGGCGCGCGTCCTCACCGTCTCGGGATTCTCCGGTCCGCCAGCCAAGTGTTCCTCGGCGCGCGTCCTCACCGTCTGCGGGATTCTCCGGTCCGCCAGCCAAGTGTTCCTCGGCGCGCGTCCTCACCGTCTGCGGGATTCTCCGGTCCGTCCGCCAAGTGTTCCTCGGCACGCGTCCTCACCGTCTGCGGGATTCTCCGGTCCGTCCGCCAAGTGTTCCTTGGCGCGCGTCCTCACCGTCTGCGGGATTCTCCGGTCCGTCCGCCAAGTGTTCCTCGGCACGCGTCCTCACCGTCTGCGGGATTCTCCGGTCCGTCCGCCAAGTGTTCCTCGGCGCGTGTCCTCACCGTCGGCGGGATTCTCCAGTCCGTCCGCCAAGTGTTCCTCAGCTCGCGTCCTCACCGTCTGCGGGATTCTCCGGTCCGCCAGCCATGTGTTCCTCGGCGCGCATCCTCTCCATCTGCGGGATTCTCCAGTCCGCCAGCCATGTGTTCCTCGGCGCGCGTCCTCACCGTCTGCGGGATTCTCCGGTCCGCCAGCCAAGTGTTCCTCGGCACGCGTCCTCACCGTCTGCGGGATTCTCCGGTCCGCCATCATAGATTATCATAGAATTTACAGTGCAGAAGGAGGCCATTCGGCCCATCGAGTCTGCACCGGCTCTTGGAAAGAGCACCCTACCCAAGGTCAACACCTCCACCCTATCCCCATAACCCAGTAACCCCACCCAACACTAAGGGCAATTTTGGACACGAAGGGCAATTTATCATGGCCAATCCACCTAACCTGCACATCTTTGGACTGTGGGAGGAAACCGGAGCACCCGGAGGAAACCCACGCTGACACGGGGAGGATGTGCAGACTCCGCACAGACAGTGACCCAAGCCGGAATCGAACCTGGGACCCTGGAGCTGTGAAGCAATTGTGCTATCCACAAGGCTACCGTGCTGCCCACTTAGATTAACATGGACGCCAGCCATGTGTTCCCCGGCGCGCGTCCTCACCGTCTGCGAGATTCTCCGGTCCGCCAGCCATGTGTTCTTCGGCGCGCGTCCTCAACGTCTCGGGATTCTCCGGTCCGCCAGCCAAGTGTTCCTCGGCACGCGTCCTCACCGTCTGCAGGATTCTCCGGTCCGCCAGCCAAGTGTTCCTCGGCGCGCGTCCTCAACGTCTCGGGATTCTCCGGCCCGCCAGCCAAGTGTTCCTCGGCACGCGTCCTCACCGTCTGCGGGATTCTCCGGCCCGCCAGCCATGTGTTCCCCGGCGCGCGTCCTCACCGTCTCGGGATTCTCCAGTCCGCCAGCCATGTGTTCCTCGGCACGCGTCCTCGCCGTCTGCGAGATTCTCCGGTCCGGCAGCCATGTGTTCCTCGGCACGCGTCCTCACCGTCTGTGGGATTCTCCGGTCCGCCAGCCAAGTGTTCCTCGGCGCGCGTCCTCAACGTCTGCGAGATTCTCCGGTCCGCCAGCCAAGTGTTCCTCGGCGCGCGTCCTCACCGTCTGCGGGATTCTCCGATCCGTCAGGCAAGTGTTCCTCGGCGCGCGTCCTCTCCATCTGCGGGATTCTCCGGCCGGCCAGCCATGTGTTCCTCGGCACGCGTCCTCGCCGTCTGCGGGATTCTCCGATCCGTCAGCCAAGTGTTCCTCGGCACGCGTCCTCACCGTCTGCGGGATTCTCCGATCCGTCAGCCAAGTGTTCCTCGGCACGCGTCCACACCGTCTACGTGATTCTGCGGTCCGTCCGCCAAGTGTTCCTCGGCACGCGTCCACACCGTCTACGCGATTCTGCGGTCCGTCCGCCAAGTGTTCCTCGGCGCGCGTCCTCACCGTCTACGGGATTCTCCGGTCCGCCAGCCAAGTGTTCCTCGGCACGCGTCCTCACCGTCTGCGGGATTCTCCGGTCCGTCCGCCAAGTGTTCCTCGGCACGCGTCCACACCGTCTGCGGGATTCTCCTGTCCGCCAGCCAAGTGTTCCTCAGCACGCGTCCTCACAATCTGCGGGATTCTCCGGTTCGTCGGCCAAGTGTTCCTCGGCATGCGTCCTCACCGTCTGCGGGATTCTCCGGTCCGCCAGCCAAGTGTTCCTCGGCACGCGTCCTCACCGTCTGCGGGATTCTCCTGTCCGCCAGCCAAGTGTTCCTCAGCACGCGTCCTCACAATCTGCGGGATTCTCCGGTTCGTCGGCCAAGTGTTCCTCAGCACGCGTCATCACCGTCTGCGGGATTCTCCGGTCCGTCCGCCAATTGTTCCTCGGCGCGCGACCTCACCGTCTGCGGGATTCTCCGATCCGTCAGCCAAGTGTTCCTCGGCACGCGTCCTCTCCATCTGCGGGATTCTCCGGTCCGCCAGCCAAGTGTTCCTCGGCGCGCGTCCTCACCGTCTGCGGGATTCTCCGGTCCGTCCGCCAAGTGTTCCTCGGCACGCGTCCTCACCGTCTGCGGGATTCTCCGGTCCGTCAGCCAAGTGTTCCTCGGCGCGCATCCTCTCCATCTGCGGGATTCTCCGGTCCGTCCGCCAAGTGTTCCTCAGCACGCGTCCTCACCGTCTGCGGGATTCTCCGGTCCGCCAGCCATGTGTTCCCCGGCGCGCGTCCTCACCGTCTCGGGATTCTCCGGTCCGCCAGCCAAGTGTTCCTCGGCGCGCGTCCTCACCGTCTGCGGGATTCTCCGGTCCGCCAGCCAAGTGTTCCTCGGCGCGCGTCCTCACCGTCTGCGGGATTCTCCGGTCCGTCCGCCAAGTGTTCCTCGGCACGCGTCCTCACCGTCTGCGGGATTCCCCGGTCCGTCCGCCAAGTGGTCCTTGGCGCGCGTCCTCACCGTCTGCGGGATTCTCCGGTCCGTCCGCCAAGTGTTCCTCGGCACGCGTCCTCACCGTCTGCGGGATTCTCCGGTCCGTCCGCCAAGTGTTCCTCGGCGCGTGTCCTCACCGTCTGCGGGATTCTCCAGTCCGTCCGCCAAGTGTTCCTCAGCTCGCGTCCTCACCGTCTGCGGGATTCTCTGGTCCGCCAGCCATGTGTTCCTCGGCGCGCATCCTCTCCATCTGCGGGATTCTCCAGTCCGCCAGCCATGTGTTCCTCGGCGCGCGTCCTCACCGTCTGCGGGATTCTCCGGTCCGCCAGCCAAGTGTTCCTCGGCACGCGTCCTCACCGTCTGCGGGATTCTCCGGTCCGCCATCATAGATTATCATAGAATTTACAGTGCAGAAGGAGGCCATTCGGCCCATCGAGTCTGCACCGGCTCTTGGAAAGAGCACCCTACCCAAGGTCAACACCTCCACCCTATCCCCATAACCCAGTAACCCCACCCAACACTAAGGGCAATTTTGGACACGAAGGGCAATTTATCATGGCCAATCCACCTAACCTGCACATCTTTGGACTGTGGGAGGAAACCGGAGCACCCGGAGGAAACCCACGCTGACACGGGGAGGATGTGCAGACTCCGCACAGACAGTGACCCAAGCCGGAATCGAACCTGGGACCCTGGAGCTGTGCAGCAATTGTGCTATCCACAAGGCTACCGTGCTGCCCACTTAGATTAACATGGACGCCAGCCATGTGTTCCCCGGCGCGCGTCCTCACCGTCTGCGGGATTCTCCGGTCCGCCAGCCATGTGTTCTTCGGCGCGCGTCCTCAACGTCTCGGGATTCTCCGGTCCGCCAGCCAAGTGTTCCTCGGCACGCGTCCTCACCGTCTGCAGGATTCTCCGGTCCGCCAGCCAAGTGTTCCTCGGCGCGCGTCCTCAACGTCTCGGGATTCTCCGGCCCGCCAGCCAAGTGTTCCTCGGCACGCGTCCTCACCGTCTGCGGGATTCTCCGGCCCGCCAGCCATGTGTTCCCCGGCGCGCGTCCTCACCGTCTCGGGATTCTCCAGTCCGCCAGCCATGTGTTCCTCGGCACGCGTCCTCGCCGTCTGCGAGATTCTCCGGTCCGGCAGCCATGTGTTCCTCGGCACGCGTCCTCACCGTCTGTGGGATTCTCCGGTCCGCCAGCCAAGTGTTCCTCGGCGCGCGTCCTCAACGTCTGCGAGATTCTCCGGTCCGCCAGCCAAGTGTTCCTCGGCGCGCGTCCTCACCGTCTGCGGGATTCTCCGATCCGTCAGGCAAGTGTTCCTCGGCGCGCGTCCTCTCCATCTGCGGGATTCTCCGGCCGGCCAGCCATGTGTTCCTCGGCACGCGTCCTCGCCGTCTGCGGGATTCTCCGATCCGTCAGCCAAGTGTTCCTCGGCACGCGTCCACACCGTCTACGTGATTCTGCGGTCCGTCCGCCAAGTGTTCCTCGGCACGCGTCCACACCGTCTACGCGATTCTGCGGTCCGTCCGCCAAGTGTTCCTCGGCGCGCGTCCTCACCGTCTACGGGATTCTCCGGTCCGCCAGCCAAGTGTTCCTCGGCACGCGTCCTCACCGTCTGCGGGATTCTCCGGTCCGTCCGCCAAGTGTTCCTCGGCACGCGTCCACACCGTCTACGGGATTCTCCGGTCCGTCCGCCAAGTGTTCCTCGGCACGCGTCCTCACCGTCTACGGGATTCTCCGGTCCGCCAGCCAAGTGCTCCTCAGCACGCGTCCTCACCGTCTGCGGGATTCACCGTTCCGCCAGCCATGTGTTCCTCGGCACGCGTCCTCACCGTCTGCGGGATTCTCCTGTCCGCCAGCCAAGTGTTCCTCGGCACGCGTCCTCACCGTCTGCGGGATTCTCCTGTCCGCCAGCCAAGTGTTCCTCGGCACGCGTCCTCACCGTCTGCGGGATTCTCCTGTCCGCCAGCCAAGTGTTCCTCGGCGCGCGTCCTCACCGTCTGCGGGATTCTCCGGTCCGCCAGCCAAGTGTTCCTCGGTGCGCCTCCTCACCGTCTACGGGATTCTCCGGTCCGCCAGCCAAGTGTTCCTCAGCACACGTCCTCACCGTCTGCGGGATTCACCGTTCCGCCAGCCATGTGTTCCTCGGCACGTGTCCTCACCGTCTGCGGGATTCTCCGGTTCGTCGGCCAAGTGTTCCTCAGCACGCGTCCTCACCGTCTGCGGGATTCTCCGGTCCGTCCGCCAATTGTTCCTCGGCGCGCGTCCTCTCCATCTGCGGGATTCTCCGGTCCGCCAGCCAAGTGTTCCTCGGCGCGCGTCCTCACCGTCTGTGGGATTCTCCGGTCCGCCAGCCAAGTGTTCCTCGGCACGCGTCCTCACCGTCTGCGGGATTCGCCGGTCCGCCAGCCAAGTGTTCCTCGGCGCGCGTCCTCACCGTCTGCGGGGTTCTCCGGTCCGCCAGCCAAGTGTTCCTCGGCACGCGTCCTCACCGTCTGCGGGATTCTCTGGTCCGTCCGCCATGTGTTCCTCGGCGCACGTCCTCACCGTCTGCGGGATTCTCCGGTCCGCCAGCCAAGTGTTCCTCGGCACGCGTCCTCACCGTCTGCGGGAACCTCCGGTCCGTCCGCCAAGTGTTCCTCGGCACGCGTCCTCACCGTCTGCGGGATTCTCCTGTCCGCCAGCCAAATGTTCCTCGGCACGCGTCCTCACCGTCTGCGGGATTCTCCGGTCCGCCAGCCAATTGTTCCTCGGCGCGCGTCCTCACCGTCTGCGGGATTCTCCGGTCCGCCAGCCAAGTGTTCCTCGGCACGCGTCCTCACCGTCTGCGGGATTCTCCGGTCCGCCAGCCATGTTTTCCTCGGCACGCGTCCTCACCGTCTGCGGGATTCTCCGGTCCGCCAGCCAAGTGTTCCTCGCCACACGTCCTCACCGTCTGCGGGATTCTCCGGTCCGCCAGCCAAGTGTTCCTCGGCGCGCGTCCTCACCGTCTGCGGGATTCTCCGGTCCGCCAGCCAAGTGTTCCTCGGCACGCGTCCTCACCGTCTACGGGATTCTCCGGTCCGCCAGCCAAGTGTTCCTCGGCACGCGTCCTCACCGTCTGCGGGATTCTCCGGTCCGCCAGCCAAGTGTTCCTCGGCGCGCATCCTCACCGTCTGCGTGATTCTCCGGTCCGCCAGCCAAGTGTTCCTCGGCACGCGTCCTCACCGTCTGCGGGATTCTCCGATCCGCCAGCCAAGTGTTCCTCGGCGCGCATCCTCACCATCTGCGTGATTCTCCGGTTCGCCAGCCAAGTGTTCCTCGGCACGCGTCCTCACCGTCTGCCGGATTCTCCGGTCCTCCAGCCAAGTGTTCCTCGGCACGCATCCTCACCGTCTGCGGGATTCTCCGGTTCGCCAGCCAAGTGGTCCTCGGCACGCGTCCTCACCGTCTGTGGGATTCTCCGGTCCGCCAGCCATGTTTTCCTCGGCACGCGTCCTCACCGTCTGCGGGATTCTCCGGTCCGCCAGCCATGTTTTCCTCGGCGCGCGTCCTCACCGTCTGCGGGATTCTCCTGTCCGCCAGCGAAGTGTTCCCCGGCGCGCGTCCTCTCCATCTGCGTGATTCTCCGGTCTGCCAGCCAAATGTTCCTCGGCACGTGTCCTCACCGTCTGCGGGATTCTCCGGTCCGCCAGCCAAGTGTTCCCCGGCACGCGTCCTCACCGTCTACAGGATTCTCCGGTCCGCCAGCCCAGTGTTCCTCGGCACGCGTCCTCACCGTCTGCGTGATTCTCCGGTCCGCCAGCCAAGTGTTCCTCGGCGCGCGTCCTCACCATCTACGGGATTCTCCGGTCCATCCGCCAAGTGTTCCTCGGCACGCGTCCTCACCGTCTGCGGGATTCTCCGGTCCGCCAGCCAAGTGTTCCTCGGCACGCGTCCTCACCGTCTGCGAGATTCTCCGGTCCGGCAGCCATGTGTTCCTCGGCGCGCGTCTTCACGGTCTGCGGGATTCTCCGGTCCGTCCGCCATGTGTTCCTCGGCGCGCATCTTCACGGTCTGCGGGATTCTCCGGTCCACCAGCCATGTGTTCCTTGGCACGCGTCCTCACCGTCTGCGGGATTCTCCGGTCCGCCAGCCATGTTTTCCTCGGCACGCGTCCTCACCGTCTGCGGGATTCTCCGGTCCGCCAGCCAAGTGTTCCTCGCCACACGTCCTCACCGTCTGCGGGATTCTCCGGTCCGCCAGCCAAGTGTTCCTCGGCGCGCGTCCTCACCGTCTGCGGGATTCTCCGGTCCGCCAGCCAAGTGTTCCTCGGCACGCGTCCTCACCGTCTACGGGATTCTCCGGTCCGCCAGCCAAGTGTTCCTCGGCACGCGTCCTCACCGTCTGCGGGATTCTCCGGTCCGCCAGCCAAGTGTTCCTCGGCGCGCGTCCTCACCGACTGCGGGATTCTCCGATCCGCCAGCCAAGTGTTCCTCGGCACGCGTCCTCACCGTCTGCGGGATTCTCCGATCCGCCAGCCAAGTGTTCCTCGGCGCGCATCCTCACCATCTGCGTGATTCTCCGGTTCGCCAGCCAAGTGTTCCTCGGCACGCGTCCTCACCGTCTGCCGGATTCTCCGGTCCGCCAGCCAAGTGTTCCTCGGCACGCGTCCTCACCGTCTGCGGGATTCTCCGGTTCGCCAGCCAAGTGGTCCTCGGCACGCGTCCTCACCGTCTGTGGGATTCTCCGGTCCGCCAGCCATGTTTTCCTCGGCACGCGTCCTCACCGTCTGCGGGATTCTCCGGTCCGCCAGCCATGTTTTCCTCGGCGCGCGTCCTCACCGTCTGCGGGATTCTCCTGTCCGCCAGCGAAGTGTTCCCCGGCGCGCGTCCTCTCCATCTGCGGGATTCTCCGGTCTGCCAGCCAAATGTTCCTCGGCACGTGTCCTCACCGTCTGCGGGATTCTCCGGTCCGCCAGCCAAGTGTTCCCCGGCACGCGTCCTCACCGTCTACAGGATTCTCCGGTCCGCCAGCCCAGTGTTCCTCGGCACGCGTCCTCCCCGTCTGCGTGATTCTCCGGTCCGCCAGCCAAGTGTTCCTCGGCGCGCGTCCTCACCATCTACGGGATTCTCCGGTCCATCCGCCAAGTGTTCCTCGGCACGCGTCCTCACCGTCTGCGGGATTCTCCGGTCCGCCAGCCAAGTGTTCCTCGGCACGCGTCCTCACCGTCTGCGAGATTCTCCGGTCCGGCAGCCATGTGTTCCTCGGCGCGCGTCTTCACGGTCTGCGGGATTCTCCGGTCCGTCCGCCATGTGTTCCTCGGCGCGCATCTTCACGGTCTGCGGGATTCTCCGGTCCGCCAGCCATGTGTTCCTTGGCACGCGTCCTCACCGTCTGCGGGATTCTCCGGTCCGGCAGCCATGTGTTCCTTGGCGCGCGTCCTCACCGTCTGCGGGATTCTCCGGTCCGGCAGCCATGTGTTCCTTGGCACGCGTCCTCACCGTCTGCGGGATTCTCCGGTCCGGCAGCCATGTGTTCCTCGGCACGCGTCCTCACCGTCTGCGAGATTCTCCGGTCCGGCAGCCATGTGTTCCTTGGCACGCGTCCTCACCGTCTGCGGGATTCTCCGGTCCGTCAGCCAAGTGTTCCTCGGCACGCGTCCTCACCGTCTGCGGGATTCTCCGGTCCGGCAGCCATGTTTTCCTCGGCACGCGTCCTCGCCGTCTGCGGGATTCTCTGGTCCGTCAGCCAAGTGTTCCTCGGCACGCGTCCTCACCGTCTGCGAGATTCTCCGGTCCGGCAGCCATGTGTTCCTCGGCGCGCGTCTTCACGGTCTGCGGGATTCTCCGGTCCGTCCGCCAAGTGTTCCTTGGCACGCGTCCTCACCGTCTGCGGGATTCTCCGGTCCGGCAGCCATGTGTTCCTCGGCATGCGTCCTCACCGTCTACGGGATTCTCCTGTCCGTCAGCCAAGTGTTCCTCGGCGCGCGTCCTCGCCGTCTGCAGGATTCTCCGGTCCGTCAACCAAGTGTTCCTCGGCACGCGTCCTCACTGTCTGCGGGATTCTCCGGTCCGTCAGCCATGTGTTCCTCGGCGCGCGTCCTCACCGTCTGCGGGATTCTCCGGTCCGCAAGCCATGTGTTCCTCGGCGCACGTCCTCACCGTCTGCGGGATTCTCCTGTCCGTCAGCCAAGTGTTCCTCGGCGCGCGTCCTCACCGTCTGCGGGATTCTCCGGTCCGTCAGCCAAGTGTTCCTCGGCGCGCGTCCTCACCGTCTGCGGGATTCTCCGGTCCGTCAACCAAGTGTTCCTCGGCGCGCGTCCTCAACGTCTGCAGGATTCTCCGGTCCGCCAGCCAAATGTTCCTCGGCACGCGTCATCGCCGTCTGCGGGATTCTCCGATCCGTCAGCCAAGTGTTCCTCGGCGCGCGTCCTCACCGTCTGCGGGATTCTCCGGTCCGCCAGCCAAGTGTTACTCGGCGCGCGTCGTCGCCATCTGCGGGATTCTCCGGTCCGTCGGCCAAGTGTTCCTCGGCGCTCGTCCTCACCGTCTGCGGGATTCTCCGATCCGTCAGCCAAGTGTTCCTCGGCGCGCATCCTCACCGCCAGCGGGATTTTCCGGTCCGCCAGCCAAGTGTTCCTCTGCGCGCGTCCTCACCGCCATCGGGATTCTCCGGTCCGCCAGCCATGTGTTCCTCGGCGCGCGTCCTCATCACCAGCGGGATTCTCCGGTCCGTCAGCCAAGTGTTCCTCGGCACGCGTCCGCACCGTCTGCGGGATTCTCCGGTCCGTCAGCCAAGTGTTCAACGGCGCGCATCCTCACCATCTGCTGGATTCTCCGGTCCGCCAGCCAAGTGTTCCTCGGCACGCGTCCTCACCGTCTGCGGGATTCTCCTGTCCGCCAGCCATGTGTTCCTCGGCGCGCGTCCTCACCGTCTGCAGGATTCTCCGGTCCGCCAGCCAAGTGTTCCTCGGCGCGCGTCCTCAACGTCTGCGGGATTCTCCGGTCCGCCAGCCAAGTGTTCCTCGGCGCGCGTCCTCACCGTCTGCGGGATTCTCCGGTCCGCCAGCCAAGTGTTCCTCGGCGCGCGTCCTCACCGTCTGCGGGATTCTCCGGTCCGCCAGCCAAGTGTTACTCGGCGCGCGTCCTCGCCATCTGCTGGATTCTCCGGTCCGTCGGCCAAGTGTTCCTCGGCGCTCGTCCTCACCGTCTGCGGGATTCTCCGATCCGTCAGCCAAGTGTTCCTCGGCGCGCATCCTCACCGCCAGCGGGATTTTCCGGTCCGCCAGCCATGTGTTCCTCTGCGCGCGTCCTCACCGCCATCGGGATTCTCCGGTCCGCCAGCCATGTGTTCCTCGGCGCGCGTCCTCATCGCCAGCGGGATTCTCCGGTCCGTCAGCCAAGTGTTCCTCGGCGCGCGTCCTCACCGTCTGCGGGATTCTCCGGTCCGTCAGCCAAGTGTTCAACGGCGCGCATCCTCACCATCTGCGGGATTCTCCGGTCCGCCAGCCAAGTGTTCCCCGGCGCGCATCCTCACCGTCTGCGGGATTCTCCGGTCCGCCAGCCAAGTGTTCCTCGGCACGCGTCCTCAACGTCTGCGGGATTCTCCGGTCCGCCAGCCAAGTGTTCCTCGGCGCGCGTCCTCACCGTCTGCGGGATTCTCCGGTCCGCCAGCCAAGTGTTCCTCGGCGCGCGTCCTCAACGTCTGCGGGATTCTCCGGTCCGCCAGCCAAGTGTTCCTCGGCACGCGTCCTCACCGTCTGCGGGATTCTCTGGTCCGCCAGCCAAGTGTTCCTCGGCGCGCGTCCTCAACGTCTGCGGGATTCTCCGGTCCGCCAGCCAAGTGTTCCTCGGCGCGCGTCCTCACCGTCTGCGGGATTCTCCGGTCCGCCAGCCAAGTGTTCCTCGGCGCGCGTCCTCAACGTCTGCGGGATTCTCCGGTCCGCCAGCCAAGTGTTCCTCGGCGCGCGTCCTCACCGTCTGCGGGATTCTCCGGTCCGCCAGCCAAGTGTTCCTCGGCGCGCGTCCTCAACGTCTGCGGGATTCTCCGGTCCGCCAGCCAAGTGTTCCTCGGCACGCGTCCTCACCGTCTGCGGGATTCTCTGGTCCGCCAGCCAAGTGTTCCTCGGCGCGCGTCCTCAACGTCTGCGGGATTCTCCGGTCCGCCAGCCAAGTGTTCCTCGGCGCGCGTCCTCACCGTCTGCGGGATTCTCCGGTCCGCCAGCCAAGTGTTCCTCGGCGCGCGTCCTCAACGTCTGCGGGATTCTCCGGTCCGCCAGCCAAGTGTTCCTCGGCGCGCGTCCTCACCGTCTGCGGGATTCTCCGGTCCGCCAGCCAAGTGTTCCTCGGCGCGCGTCCTCACCGTCTGCGGGATTCTCCGGTCCGCCAGCCAAGTGTTCCTCGGCGCGCGTCCTCGCCGTCTGCGGGATTCTCCGATCCGTCAGCCAAGTCTTCCTCGGCACGCGTCCTCACCGTCTGCGGGATTCTCCGGTCCGCCAGCCAAATGTTCCTCGGCACGCGTCCTCACCGTCTGCGAGATTCTCCGGTCCGGCAGCCAAGTGTTCCCCGGCGCGCGTCCTCACCGTCTGCGGGATTCTCCGGTCCGCCAGCCAAGTGTTCCTCGGCACGCGTCCTCACCGTCTGCGGGATTCTCCGGTCCGCCAGCCAAGTGTTCCTCGGCACGCGTCCTTGCCGTCTGGGGGATTCTCCGATCCGCCAGCCATGTGTTCCTCGGCACGCGTCCTCACCGTCTGCGGGATTCTCCGGTCCGTCAGCCATGTGTTCCTCGGCGCGCGTCCTCAACGTCTGCGGGATTCTCCGGTCCGCCAGCCAAGTGTTCCTCGGCACGCGTCCTCACCGTCTGCGGGATTCTCCGGTCCGCCAGCCAAGTGTTCCTCGGCGCGCGTCCTCACCGTCTGCGGGATTCTCCGGTCCGCCAGCCAAGTGTTCCTCAGCACGCGTCCATATCGTCTGCGGGATTCTCCGGTCCACCAGCCAAGTGTTCCTCGGCGCGCTTCCTCACCGTCTGCGGGATTCTCCTGTCCGCCAGCCAAGTGTTCCTCAGCACGCGTCCTCACCGTCTGCGGGATTCTCCGGTCCGCCAGCCAAATGTTCCTCGGCACGCGTCCTCACCGTCTGCGAGATTCTCCGGTCCGGCAGCCAAGTGTTCCCCGGCGCGCGTCCTCACCGTCTGCGGGATTCTCCGGTCCGCCAGCCAAGTGTTCCTCGGCACGCGTCCTCACCGTCTGCGGGATTCTCCGGTCCGCCAGCCAAGTGTTCCTCGGCACGCGTCCTCACCGTCTGCGGGATTCTCCGGTCCGCCAGCCAAATGTTCCTCGGCACGCGTCCTCACCGTCTGCGAGATTCTCCGGTCCGGCAGCCAAGTGTTCCCCGGCGCGCGTCCTCACCGTCTGCGGGATTCTCCGGTCCGCCAGCCAAGTGTTCCTCGGCACGCGTCCTCACCGTCTGCGGGATTCTCCGGTCCGCCAGCCAAGTGTTCCTCGGCACGCGTCCTTGCCGTCTGGGGGATTCTCCGATCCGCCAGCCATGTGTTCCTCGGCACGCGTCCTCACCGTCTGCGGGATTCTCCGGTCCGTCAGCCATGTGTTCCTCGGCGCGCGTCCTCAACGTCTGCGGGATTCTCCGGTCCGCCAGCCAAGTGTTCCTCGGCACGCGTCCTCACCGTCTGCGGGATTCTCCGGTCCGCCAGCCAAGTGTTCCTCGGCGCGCGTCCTCACCGTCTGCGGGATTCTCCGGTCCGCCAGCCAAGTGTTCCTCAGCACGCGTCCATATCGTCTGCGGGATTCTCCGGTCCACCAGCCAAGTGTTCCTCGGCGCGCGTCCTCACCGTCTGCGGGATTCTCCTGTCCGCCAGCCAAGTGTTCCTCAGCACGCGTCCATATCGTCTGCGGGATTCTCCGGTCCGCCAGCCAAGTGTTCCTCGGCGCGCGTCCTCACCGTCTGCGGGATTCTCCGGTCCGCCAGCCAAGTGTTCCTCAGCACGCGCCCACACCGTCTACGGGATTCTCCGGTCCGCCAGCCATGTGTTCCCCGGCGCGCGTCCTCTCCATCTGCGGGATTCTCCGGTCCGCCAGCCAAGTGTTCCTCAGCACGCGCCCACACCGTCTACGGGATTCTCCGGTCCGCCAGCCATGTGTTCCCCGGCGCGCGTCCTCACCATCTACGGGATTCTCCGGTCCGCCAGCCAAGTGTTCCTCGGCGCACGTCCTCACCGTCTGCGGGATTCTCCGGTCCGCCAGCCAAGTGTTCCTCGGCGCGCGTCCTCACCGTCTGCGGGATTCTCCGGTCCGTCGGCCAAGTGTTCCTCGGCACGCGTCCTCACCGTCTGCGGGATTCTCCGGTCCGTCCGCCAAGTGTTCCTTGGCGCGCGTCCTCACCGTCTGCGGGATTCTCCGGTCCGTCCGCCAAGTGTTCCTCGGCACGCATCCTCACCGTCTGCGGGATTCTCCGGTCCGTCCGCCAAGTGTTCCTCGGCGCGTGTCCTCACCGTCTGCGGGATTCTCCAGTCCGTCCGCCAAGTGTTCCTCAGCTCGCGTCCTCACCGTCTGCGGGATTCTCCGGTCCGCCAGCCATGTGTTCCTCGGCGCGCATCCTCTCCATCTGCGGGATTCTCCAGTCCGCCAGCCATGTGTTCCTCGGCGCGCGTCCTCACCGTCTGCGGGATTCTCCGGTCCGCCAGCCAAGTGTTCCTCGGCACGCGTCCTCACCGTCTGCGGGATTCTCCGGTCCGCCATCATAGATTATCATAGAATTTACAGTGCAGAAGGAGGCCATTCGGCCCATCGAGTCTGCACCGGCTCTTGGAAAGAGCACCCTACCCAAGGTCAACACCTCCACCCTATTCCCATAACCCAGTAACCCCACCCAACACTAAGGGCAATTTTGGACACGAAGGGCAATTTATCATGGCCAATCCACCTAACCTGCACATCTTTGGACTGTGGGAGGAAACCGGAGCACCCGGAGGAAACCCACGCACACACGGGGAGGATGTGCAGACTCCGCACAGACAGTGACCCAAGCCGGAATCGAACCTGGGTCCCTGGAGCTGTGAAGCAATTGTGCTATCCACAAGGGTACCGTGCTGCCCACTTAGATTAACATGGACGCCAGCCATGTGTTCCCGGCGCGCGTCCTCACCGTCTGCGGGATTCTCCGGTCCGCCAGCCAAGTGTTCCTCGGCGCGCGTCCTCACCGTCTGCAGGATTCTCCGGTCCGCCAGCCAAGTGTTCCTCGGCGCGCGTCCTCAACGTCTCGGGATTCTCCGGCCCGCCAGCCAAGTGTTCCCCGGCGCGCGTCCTCAACGTCTCGGGATTCTCCGGCCCGCCAGCCATGTGTTCCCCGGCGCGCGTCCTCACCGTCTCGGGATTCTCCAGTCCGCCAGCCATGTGTTCCTCGGCACGCGTCCTCGCCGTCTGCGAGATTCTCCGGTCCGGCAGCCATGTGTTCCTCGGCACGCGTCCTCACCGTCTGCGAGATTCTCCGGTCCGTCCGCCAAGTGTTCCTCGGCGCGCGTCCTCAACGTCTGCGGGATTCTCCGGTCCGCCAGCCAAGTGTTCCTCGGCGCGCATCCTCACCATCTGCGAGATTCTCCGGTCCGTCCGCCAAGTGTTCCTCGGGACGCGTCCTCACCGTCTGCGAGATTCTCCGGTCCGCCAGCCAAGTGTTCCTCAGCACGCGTCCTCTCCATCTGCGGGATTCTCCGGCCGGCCAGCCATGTGTTCCTCGGCACGCGTCCTCACCGTCTGCGGGATTCTCCTGTCCGCCAGCCAAGTGTTCCTCAGCACGCGTCCTCTCCATCTGCGGGATTCTCCGGCCGGCCAGCCATGTGTTCCTCGGCGCGCGTCCTCACCGTCTGTGGGATTCTCCTGTCCGCCAGCCAAGTGTTCCTCGGCACGCGTCCTCACCGTCTGCGGGATTCTCCGATCCGTCAGCCAAGTGTTCCTCGGCGCGCGTCCACACCGTCTACGGGATTCTCCGGTCCGTCCGCCAAGTGTTCCTCGGCACGCGTCCACACCGTCTACGGGATTCTCCGATCCGCCAGCCAAGTGTTCCTCAGCACGCGTCCTCACCGTCTGCGGGATTCTCCTGTCCGCCAGCCATGTGTTCCTCGGCACGCGTCCTCACCGTCTGCGGGATTCTCCTGTCCGCCAGCCAAGTGTTCCTCAGCACGCGTCCTCACCGTCTGCGGGATTCTCCTGTCCGCCAGCCATGTGTTCCTCAGCACGCGTCCTCACCGTCTGCGGGATTCTCCTGTCCGCCAGCCATGTGTTCCTCGGTGCGCGTCCTCACCGTCTGCGGGATTCTCCTGTCCGCCAGCCATGTGTTCCTCAGCACGCGTCCTCACCGTCTGCGGGATTCTCCTGTCCGCCAGCCATGTGTTCCTCAGCACGCGTCCTCACCGTCTGCGGGATTCTCCTGTCCGCCAGCCATGTGTTCCTCGGCACGCGTCCTCACCGTCTGCGGGATTCACCGTTCCGCCAGCCATGTGTTCCTCGGCACGCGTCCTCACCGTCTGCGGGATTCTCCGGTCCGTCCGCCAATTGTTCCTCGGCGCGCGTCCTCTCCATCTGCGGGATTCTCCGGTCCGCCAGCCAAGTGTTCCTCGGCGCGTGTCCTCACCGTCTGCGGGATTCTCCGGTCCCTCCGCCAATTGTTCCTCGGCATGCGTCCTCACCGTCTGCGGGATTCTCCGGTCCCTCCGCCAAGTGTTCCTCGGCGCGCGTCCTCACCGTCTGCGGGATTCTCCGGTCCGCCAGCCAAGTGTTCCTCGGCGCGCATCCTCACCGTCTGCGGGATTCTCCGGTCCGCCAGCCAAGTGTTCCTCGGCGCGCGTCCTCACCGTCTGCGGGATTCTCCGGTCCGTCCGCCAAGTGTTCCTCGGCGCGCGTCCTCACCGTCTGCGGGATTCTCCGGTCCGCCAGCCAAGTGTTCCTCGGCGCGCGTCCTCTCCATCTGCGGGAACCTCCGGTCCGTCCGCCAAGTGTTCCTCGGCGCGCGTCCTCACCGTTTGCGGGAACCTCCGGTCCGTCCGCCAAGTGTTCCTCGGCGCGCGTCCTCACCGTCTGCGGGATTCTCCTGTCCGCCAGCCAAATGTTCCTCAGCACGCGTCCTCTCCGTCTGCGGGATTCTCCGGTCCGCCAGCCAAGTGTTCCTCGGCACGCGTCCTCACCGTCTGCGGGATTCTCCGGTCCGCCAGCCAAGTGTTCCTCGGCACGCGTCCTCACCGTCTGCGGGATTCTCCGGTCCGCCAGCCAAGTGTTCCTCGGCGCGCGTCCTCACCGTCTACGGGATTCTCCGATCCGCCAGCCAAGTGTTCCTCGGCACGCGTCCTCACCGTCTGCGGGATTCTCCGGTCCGCCAGCCAAGTGTTCCTCGGCGCGCGTCCTCACCGTCTGCGGGATTCTCCGGTTCGCCAGCCAAGTGTTCCTCGGCACGCATCCTCACCGTCTGCGGGATTCTCCGGTTCGCCAGCCAAGTGTTCCTCGGCACGCGTCCTCACCGTCTGTGGGATTCTCCGGTCCGCCAGCCAAGTGTTCCTCGGCACGCATCCTCACCGTCTGCGGGATTCTCCGGTTCGCCAGCCAAGTGTTCCTCAGCACGCGTCCTCACCGTCTGTGGGATTCTCCGGTCCGCCAGCCATGTTTTCCTCGGCACGCGTCCTCACCGTCTGCGGGATTCTCCGGTTCGCCAGCCAAGTGTTCCTCGGCGCGCGTCCTCACCGTCTGTGGGATTCTCTGGTCCGCCAGCCATGTTTTCCTCGGCACGCATCCTCACCGTCTGCGGGATTCTCCGGTTCGCCAGCCAAGTGTTCCTCGGCACGCGTCCTCACCGTCTGTGGGATTCTCCGGTCCGCCAGCCATGTTTTCCTCGGCATGCATCATCACCGTCTGCGGGATTCTCCGGTCCGACCGCCAAGTGTTCCTCGGCGCGCGTCCTCACCGTCTGCGGGATTCTCCGGTCCGCCAGCCATGTTTTCCTCGGCGCGCGTCCTCACCGTCTGCGGGAGTCTCCTGTCCGCCAGCGAAGTGTTCCCCGGCGCGCGTCCTCTCCATCTGCGGGATTCTCCGGTCTGCCAGCCAAATGTTCCTCGGCATGTGTCCTCACCGTCTGCGGGATTCTCCGGTCCGCCAGCCAAGTGTTCCTCGGCACGCGTCCTCACCGTCTGCGAGATTCTCCGGTCCGGCAGCCATGTGTTCCTCGGCGCGCGTCTTCACGGTCTGCGGGATTCTCCGGTCCGTCCGCCATTTGTTCCTCGGCGCGCGTCTTCACGGTCTGCGGGATTCTCCGGTCCGCCAGCCATGTGTTCCTTGGCACGCGTCCTCACCGTCTGCGGGATTCTCCGGTCCGGCAGCCATGTGTTCCTTGGCGCGCGTCATCACCGTCTGCGGGATTCTCCGGTCCGGCAGCCATGTGTTCCTTGGCACGCGTCCTCACCGTCTGCGGGATTCTCCGGTCCGGCAGCCATGTGTTCCTCGGCATGCGTCCTCACCGTCTACGGGATTCTCCTGTCCGTCAGCCAAGTGTTCCTCGGCGCGCGTCCTCGCCGTCTGCGGGATTCTCTGGTCCGTCAGCCAAGTGTTCCTCGGCACGCGTCCTCACCGTCTGCGAGATTCTCCGGTCCGGCAGCCATGTGTTCCTCGGCGCACGTCTTCACGGTCTGCGGGATTCTCCGGTCCGTCCGCAAAGTGTTCCTTGGCACGCGTCCTCACCGTCTGCGGGATTCTCCGGTCCGGCAGCCATGTGTTCCTCGGCATGCGTCCTCACCGTCTACGGGATTCTCCTGTCCGTCAGCCAAGTGTTCCTCGGCGCGCGTCCTCGCCGTCTGCAGGATTCTCCGGTCCGTCAACCAAGAGTTCCTCGGCACGCGTCCTCACTGTCTGCGGGATTCTCCGGTCCGTCAGCCAAGTGTTCCTCGGCGCGCGTCCTCACCGTCTGCGGGATTCTCCGGTCCGTCCGCCAAGTGTTCCTCGGCGCGCGTCCTCAACGTCTGCGGGATTCTCCGGTCCGCCAGCCAAGTGTTCCTCGGCGCGCGTCCTCACCGTCTGCAGGATTCTCCGGTCCGCCAGCCAAGTGTTCCTCGGCGCGCGTCCTCAACGTCTCGGGATTCTCCGGCCCGCCAGCCAAGTGTTCCCCGGCGCGCGTCCTCAACGTCTCGGGATTCTCCGGCCCGCCAGCCATGTGTTCCCCGGCGCGCGTCCTCACCGTCTCGGGATTCTCCAGTCCGCCAGCCATGTGTTCCTCGGCACGCGTCCTCGCCGTCTGCGAGATTCTCCGGTCCGGCAGCCATGTGTTCCTCGGCACGCGTCCTCACCGTCTGCAAGATTCTCCGGTCCGTCCGCCAAGTGTTCCTCGGCGCGCGTCCTCAACGTCTGCGGGATTCTCCGGTCCGCCAGCCAAGTGTTCCTCGGCGCGCATCCTCACCATCTGCGAGATTCTCCGGTCCGTCCGCCAAGTGTTCCTCGGGACGCGTCCTCACCGTCTGCGAGATTCTCCGGTCCGCCAGCCAAGTGTTCCTCAGCACGCGTCCTCACCGTCTGCGGGATTCTCCGATCCGTCAGGCAAGTGTTCCTCGGCGCGCGTCCTCTCCATCTGCGGGATTCTCCGGCCGGCCAGCCATGTGTTCCTCGGCACGCGTCCTCACCATCTGCGAGATTCTCCGGTCCGTCCGCCAAGTGTTCCTCGGGACGCGTCCTCACCGTCTGCGAGATTCTCCGGTCCGCCAGCCAAGTGTTCCTCAGCGCGCGTCCTCACCGTCTGCGGGATTCTCCGATCCGTCAGCCAAGTGTTCCTCGGCACGCGTCCTCACCGTCTACGTGATTCTCCGGTCCGCCAGCCAAGTGTTCCTCGGCACGCGTCCTCACCGTCTGCGGGATTCTCCGATCCGTCAGCCAAGTGTTCCTCGGCGCGCGTCCACACCGTCTACGGGATTCTCCGGTCCGTCCGCCAAGTGTTCCTCGGCACGCGTCCACACCGTCTGCGGGATTCTCCGGTCCGTCCGCCAAGTGTTCCTCAGCACGCGTCCACACCGTCTGCGGGATTCTCCGGTCCGTCCGCCAAGTGTTCCTCGGCGCGCGTCCTCACCGTCTGCGGGATTCTCCTGTCCGCCAGCCAAGTGTTCCTCAGTGCGCGTCCTCACCGTCTGCGGGATTCTCCGGTCCGTCCGCCAATTGTTCCTCGGCGCGCGTCCTCTCCATCTGCGGGATTCTCCGGTCCGCCAGCCAAGTGTTCCTCGGCATGCGTCCTCACCGTCTGCGGGATTCGCCGGTCCGCCAGCCAAGTGTTCCTCGGCGCGCGTCCTCACCATCTACGGGATTCTCCGGTCCGCCAGCCAAGTGTTCCTCGGCGCGCGTCCTCACCGTCTGCGGGATTCTCCGGTCCGCCAGCCAAGTGTTCCTCGGCGCGCGTCCTCACCGTCTGCGGGATTCTCCGGTCCGTCCGCCAAGTGTTCCTCGGCGCGCGTCCTCACCGTCTGCGGGATTCTCCGGTCCGCCAGCCAAGTGTTCCTCGGCGCGCGTCCTCTCCATCTGCGGGAACCTCCGGTCCGTCCGCCAAGTGTTCCTCGGCGCGCGTCCTCACCGTCTGCGGGAACCTCCGGTCCGTCCGCCAAGTGTTCCTCGGCGCGCGTCCTCACCGTCTGCGGGATTCTCCTGTCCGCCAGCCAAATGTTCCTCAGCACGCGTCCTCGCCGTCTGCGGGATTCTCCGGTCCGCCAGCCAAGTGTTCCTCGGCACGCGTCCTCACCGTCTGCGGGATTCTCCAGTCCGCCAGCCAAGTGTTCCTCGGCACGCGTCCTCACCGTCTGCGGGATTCTCCGGTCCGCCAGCCAAGTGTTCCTCGGCGCGCGTCCTCACCGTCTGCGGGATTCTCCGGTCCGCCAGCCAAGTGTTCCTCGGCACGCGTCCTCACCGTCTACGGGATTCTCCGGTCCGCCAGCCAAGTGTTCCTCGGCGCGCGTCCTCACCGTCTGCGGGATTCTCCGGTTCGCCAGCCAAGTGTTCCTCGGCACGCATCCTCACCGCCTGCGGGATTCTCCGGTTCGCCAGCCAAGTGTTCCTCGGCACGCGTCCTCACCGTCTGTGGGATTCTCCGGTCCGCCAGCCAAGTGTTCCTCGGCACGCATCCTCACCGTCTGCGGGATTCTCCGGTTCGCCAGCCAAGTGTTCCTCAGCACGCGTCCTCACCGTCTGTGGGATTCTCCGGTCCGCCAGCCATGTTTTCCTCGGCACGCGTCCTCACCGTCTGCGGGATTCTCCGGTTCGCCAGCCAAGTGTTCCTCGGCGCGCGTCCTCACCGTCTGTGGGATTCTCTGGTCCGCCAGCCATGTTTTCCTCGGCACGCATCCTCACCGTCTGCGGGATTCTCCGGTTCGCCAGCCAAGGGTTCCTCGGCACGCGTCCTCACCGTCTGTGGGATTCTCCGGTCCGCCAGCCATGTTTTCCTCGGCATGCATCCTCACCGTCTGCGGGATTCTCCGGTCCGACCGCCAAGTGTTCCTCGGCGCGCGTCCTCACCGTCTGCGGGATTCTCCGGTCCGCCAGCCATGTTTTCCTCGGCGCGCGTCCTCACCGTCTGCGGGAGTCTCCTGTCCGCCAGCGAAGTGTTCCCCGGCGCGCGTCCTCTCCATCTGCGGGATTCTCCGGTCCGACCGCCAAATGTTCCTCGGCATGTGTCCTCACCGTCTGCGGGATTCTCCGGTCCGCCAGCCAAGTGTTCCTCGGCACGCGTCCTCACCGTCTGCGAGATTCTCCGGTCCGGCAGCCATGTGTTCCTCGGCGCGCGTCTTCACGGTCTGCGGGATTCTCCGGTCCGTCCGCCATTTGTTCCTCGGCGCGCGTCTTCACGGTCTGCGGGATTCTCCGGTCCGCCAGCCATGTGTTCCTTGGCACGCGTCCTCACCGTCTGCGGGATTCTCCGGTCCGGCAGCCATGTGTTCCTTGGCGCGCGTCATCACCGTCTGCGGGATTCTCCGGTCCGGCAGCCATGTGTTCCTTGGCACGCGTCCTCACCGTCTGCGGGATTCTCCGGTCCGGCAGCCATGTGTTCCTTGGCATGCGTCCTCACCGTCTACGGGATTCTCCTGTCCGTCAGCCAAGTGTTCCTCGGCGCGCGTCCTCGCCGTCTGCGGGATTCTCTGGTCCGTCAGCCAAGTGTTCCTCGGCACGCGTCCTCACCGTCTGCGAGATTCTCCGGTCCGGCAGCCATGTGTTCCTCGGCGCACGTCTTCACGGTCTGCGGGATTCTCCGGTCCGTCCGCCAAGTGTTCCTTGGCACGCGTCCTCACCGTCTGCGGGATTCTCCGGTCCGGCAGCCATGTGTTCCTCGGCATGCGTCCTCACCGTCTACGGGATTCTCCTGTCCGTCAGCCAAGTGTTCCTCGGCGCGCGTCCTCGCCGTCTGCAGGATTCTCCGGTCCGTCAACCAAGAGTTCCTCGGCACGCGTCCTCACTGTCTGCGGGATTCTCCGGTCCGTCAGCCAAGTGTTCCTCGGCGCGCGTCCTCACCGTCTGCGGGATTCTCCGGTCCGCAAGCCATGTGTTCCTCGGCGCACGTCCTCACCGTCTGCGGGATTCTCCTGTCCGTCAGCCAAGTGTTCCTCGGCGCGTGTCCTCACCGTCTGCGGGATTCTCCGGTCCGTCAGCCAAGTGTTCCTCGGCGCGCGTCCTCACCGTCTGCGGGATTCTCCGGTCCGTCAACCAAGTGTTCCTCGGCGCGCGTCCTCAACGTCTGCAGGATTCTCCGGTCCGCCAGCCAAATGTTCCTCGGCACGCATCATCGCCGTCTGCGGGATTCTCCGGTCCGTCAGCCAAGTGTTCCTCAGCGCGCGTCCTCACCGTCTGCGGGATTCTCCGGTCCGCCGGCCAAGTGTTACTCGGCGCGCGTCCTCGCCATCTGCGGGATTCTCCGGTCCGTCGGCCAAGTGTTCCTCGGCGCTCGTCCTCACCGTCTGCGGGATTCTCCGATCCGTCAGCCAAGTGTTCCTCGGCGCGCGTCCTCACCGCCAGCGGGATTTTCCGGTCCGCCAGCCATGTGTTCCTCTGCGCGCGTCCTCACCGCCATCGGGATTCTCCGGTCCGCCAGCCATGTGTTCCTCGGCGCGCGTCCTCATCGCCAGCGGGATTCTCCGGTCCGTCAGCCATGTGTTCCTCGGCGCGCGTCCTCACCGCCAGCGGGATTCTCCGGTCCGTCAGCCAAGTGTTCCTCGGCACGCGTCCGCACCGTCTGCGGGATTCTCCGGTCCGTCAGCCAAGTGTTCAACGGCGCGCATCCTCACCGTCTGCGGGATTCTCCGGTCCGCCAGCCAAATGTTCCTCGGCCGCGTCCTCACCGTCTGCGGGACTCGCCGGTCCGTCAGCCAAGTGTTCCTTGGCACACGTCCTCCCTGTCTGCGGGATTCTCCGGTCCGCCAGCCATGTGTTCCTCGGCACGCGTCCTCACCGTCTGCGGGATTCTCCGGTCTGCCAGCCAAATGTTCCTCGGCATGCATCCTCACCGTCTGCGGGACTCGCCGGTCCGTCAGCCAAGTGTTCCTTGGCACGCGTCCTCCCTGTCTGCGGGATTCTCCGGTCCGCCAGCCATGTGTTCCTCGGCACACGTCCTCACCGTCTGCGGGATTCTCCGCTCCGTCCGCCAAGTGTCCCTCGGCACGCGTGCTCACCATCTGCGGGCTTCTCCGGTCCATGTTTTCCTCGGCGCGCGTCCTCACCGTCTGCGGGATTCTCCTGTCCGCCAGCGAAGTGTTCCCCGGCGCGCGTCCTCACCGTCTACAGGATTCTCCGGTCCGCCAGCCAAGTGTTCCTCGGCACACGTCCTCACCGTCTACAGGATTCTCCGGTCCGCCAGCCAAGTGTTCCTCGGCACACGTCCTCACTGTCTGCGTGATTCTCCGGTCCGCCAGCCAAGTGTTCCTCGGCGCGCGTCCTCACCGTCTACAGGATTCTCCGGTCCGCCAGCCAAGTGTTCCTCGGCACGCGTCCTCACCGTCTGCGAGATTCTCCGGTCCGGCAGCCATGTGTTCCTCGGCGCGCGTCTTCACGCTCTGCGGGACTCTCCGGTTCGCCAGCCAAGTGTTCCTCGGCATGCGTCCTCACCGTCTGCGGGATTCTCCGGTCCGCCAGCCAAGTGTTCCCCGGCGCGCGTCCTCACCGTCTGCGGGATCTCCGGTCCGCCAGCCATGTGTTCCTCGGCGCGCGTCATCACGCTCTGCGGGACTCTCCGGTTCGCCAGCCAAGTGTTCCTCGGCATGCGTCCTCACCTTCTGCGGGATTCTCTGGTCCGTCAGCCAAGTGTTCCTCGGCACGCGTCCTCACCGTCTGCGAGATTCTCCGGTCCGGCAGCCATGTGTTCCTCGGCGCGCGTCTTCACGGTCTGCGGGTTTCTCCGGTCCGTCCGCCATGTGTTCCTCGGCGCGCGTCTTCACGGTCTGCGGGACTCTCCGGTTCGCCAGCCAAGTGTTCCTCGGCGCGCGTCTTCACGCTCTGCGGGACTCTCCGGTTCGCCAGCCATGTGTTCCTTGGCGCGCGTCCTCACCGTCTGCGGGATTCTCCGGTCCGGCAGCCATGTGTTCCTTGGCACGCGTCCTCACCGTCTGCGGGATTCTCTGGTCCGGCAGCCATCTGTTCCTCGGCATGCGTCCTCACCGTCTACGGGATTCTCCTGTCCGTCTGCCAAGTGTTCCTCGGCGCGCGTCCTCACCGTCTGCGGGATTCTCCGGTCCGTCAGCCAAGAGTTCTTCGGCGCGCGTCCTCACCGTCTGCGGGATTCTCCGGTCCGTCAACCAAGTGTTCCTCGGCGCGCGTCCTCAACGTCTGCAGGATTCTCCGGTCCGCCAGCCAAATGTTCCTCGGCACGCGTCCTCGCCATCTGCGGGATTCTCCGGTCCGTCAGCCAAGTGTTCCTCGGTGCGCGTCCTCACCGGCTGAGGGATTCTCCGGTCCGCCAGCCAAGTGTTCCTCGGCGCGTGTCCTCGCCATCTGCGGGATTCTCCGGTCCGTCGGCCAAGTGTTCCTCGGCGCTCGTCCTCACCGTCTGCGGGATTCTCCGATCCGTCAGCCAAGTGTTCCTCGGCGCGCGTCCTCACCGCCAGCGGGATTCTCCGGTCCGCCAGCCATGTGTTCCTCTGCGCGCGTCCTCACCGCCATCGGGATTCTCCGGTCCGCCAGCCATGTGTTCCTCGGCGCGCGTCCTCACCGCCAGCGGGATTCTCCGGTCCGTCAGCCATGTGTTCCTCGGCGCGCGTCCTCACCGCCAGCGGGATTCTCCGGTCCGTCAGCCAAGTGTTCCTCGGCACGCGTCCGCACCGTCTGCGGGATTCTCCGGTCCGTCAGCCAAGTGTTCAACGGCGCGCATCCTCACCATCTGCGGGATTCTCCGGTCCGCCAGCCAAGTGTTCCCCGGCGCGCATCCTCACCGTCTGCGGGATTCTCCGGTCCGCCAGCCAAATGTTCCTCGGCGCGCGTCCTCACCGTCTGCGGGATTCTCCGGTCTGCCAGCCAAATGTTCCTCGGCACGCGTCCTCACCGTCTGCGGGATTCTCCGGTCCGTCAGCCAAGTGTTCCTTGGCACGCGTCCTCCCTGTCTGCGGGATTCTCCGGTCCGCCAGCCAAATGTTCCTCGGCGCGCGTCCTCTCCGTCTGCGGGATTCTCCGGTCTGCCAGCCAAATGTTCCTCGGCACGCGTCCTCACCGTCTGCGGGATTCTCCGGTCTGCCAGCCAAGTGTTCCTTGGCACGCGTCCTCCCTGTCTGCGGGATTCTCCGGTCCGCCAGCCATGTGTTCCTCGGCACGCGTCCTCACCGTCTGCGGGGTTCTCCAGTCCGCCAGCCAAATGTTCCTCGGCGCGCGTCCTCACCGTCTGCGGGATTCTCTGGTCTGCCAGGCAAATGTTCCTCCGCACACGTCCTCACGTCTGCGGGATTCTCCGCTCCGTCCGCCAAGTGTCCCTCGGCACGCGTGCTCACCATCTGCGGGCTTCTCCGGTCCGTCCGCCAAGTGTTCCTCGGCAAGCGTGCTCACCGTCTGCGGGATTCTCCGGTCCGCCAGCCATGTGTTCCTCGGCACGCGTCCTCACCGTCTGCGGGATTCTCTGTTCCAGCCACCTAAAAATGGGATTTCCCATTGTGGCCACCTCACTCCGATGGGAAACCCGCGGGTGTGGGTGCACTTTGGAGAATCCCGCCCCAAATCTCCCCCATATTCATACCCGTCTGCCATCCCGTAGAGATCATTTATGAGGAATCGACAGATTCCATCGGCAGTTGGACGCTATTATTGAATTTCACCCTTTCCAGCATTTTGTTGGATCACCAGTTGAAGCAAATGTCATAAAATTTGAAAACCACCTCAAATGTGGTGGCCGACTCATTAATATCCTGCCATGCATTGATGTTACCTGAAATTGGCCCTAAAGAGTAAAGAAGTTTATTTCATTGCTCCTTTTCTGATGTTTTTTATTGAAATCTGAAGCAGGGCTGCATGTTTCTCCAATGTTACGACTGGTTTGGGCTTTGGGTGAGCTCCAGTGAAGTTGGGAGTGTTGAGGTTTGGGTAGAACGTTAAAGAGTTTTCAAGACCGCGTCGCTGTTCACTGTCGAACCATGGATTTCCTGCATTTGCCACCTCTGGTGGTCTTCGTGGAATGGTGGTGTGGCACTTCTGGGAGAACAATGTTGAACAATATTTCGACCAGGAAAGGGATGGTTTCGTCCACCGCGTGCATAGCGGCCTTGATGATGTCGGCCTTGATGCGGTTGAAGGCCAATTGAGCCTCAGCCGAGAGGGGAAAAATGGTGGTCTTTATGAGTGGGCGGGCTTTGTCCGCATACTTGGGGACCCACTGGGCGTAATAAGAGAAAATCCCCAAGCACCGTTTGAGGGCCTTGAGTCTGCGGGGGAGAGGGAGTTCCTTAAGGGGGCGCAGGCGGTCGGGGTCGGGACCTAGGACCCCGTCTTCCACGACATAGCCGAGGATAGCTAGCCGGGTGGTGTGGAAAACGCATTTGTCCTCGTTATAGGTCAGGTTAAGGGCTTGGGCGGTCTGGAGGAACTTTTCGAGGTTAGCGTCATGGTCCTGCTGGACATTGTCCAAGTACGGGTCTATAGCCCGCAAACCGTACTGGTCCACAATTTGGTCCATCGCCCTTTGAAAGATGGAGACGCCGGGCGAAATTCTCCGTTATCGGCGGAAAGTCCGCCGATCGGCGCAAAAAAACGGCCCAAATCCGACTTGCGTCACGTCGGAAAAATGGGTCTAAAGTCTCCGACCCGAAATGGGCTACCAGCGACGTAACGGGATCCGCGCTTGCGCAGTGGTTCACGCCGTGCAGCGTCATACGCGCCGCACGGCGTGACGGCTCATAAGGCCGCGCTGCTCCCCCCCACCCGACCGGAACACCCAACCGCAACACCCGACTGGATGGCTGGCTGCCGCTCAGCCCCGAGGTTCGAGTCACGGGATGTGGAGGCGCTCCTGGACGCGGTGGAGCAGAGGAGGGACGCCCTGTATCCCGGGCACGGCCGCAGAGTTGCCCCACGCCACAGCCGGCGTCTGTGGAGGGAAGTGGCAGAGGCCGTCACCGCTGCGGCCCTGACACCACGGACAGGCACCCAGTGCCACAAGAAGGTGAACAACCTCGTCAGAGCAGGCAGGGTGAGCCTCCCCCATATCCCCCCTCCCCCATATCCCCCCCTCCCGCATATCCTCCCCTCCCCCATATCCCCCCTCCCCCATATCCCCCATATCCCCCCTCCCCCATATCCCCCCTCCCCATATCCCCCCTCCCCCATATCCTCCTCCCCATATCCCCCCTCCCCCATATCCCCCCTCCCCCATATCCCCCATATCCCCCCTCCCCCATATCCCCCATACCCCATATCCCCCATATCCCCCATATCCCCCCTCCCCCATATCCCCCCTCCCCATATCCCCCCTCCCCCATATCCCCCATCCCCATATCCCCCATATCCCCCCTCCCCCATATCCCCCCTCCCCCATATCCCCCATATCCCCCCTCCCCATATCCCCCATATCCCCCTCCCCATATCCCCCTCCCCCATATCCCCCCTCCCCATATTCCCCCTCCCCATATCCCCCTCCCCCATATCCCCCCTCCCCCATATTCCCCCTCCCCCATATTCCCCCTCCCCCATATCCCCCATATCCCCCCTCCCCATATCCCCCGTCCCCCATATCCCCCATATCCCCCCTCCCCCATATCCCCCCTCCCCCATACCCCCATATCCCCCCTTCCCCCATATCCCCCATATCCCCCCCTCCCCCAGATCCCCCATATCCCCAAGTGAATCCAGCCCTAACCTTAACCTCTGCAATGCACGCGCAACCGATGGCGTGCATTCATATACCTGCCTAACAGTGTTGCCTTTTAATCCTGCCACCCCCCCCTCCCACAGGATAAGCGCGCACACAACAATAGGGAGCCTGTGAGGACTGGAGGAGGCCCCGCTGATGCGAGGCCACTGACCGAACACGAGGAAAGGGCCCTGGAACTGGCTGGCGGACCTGAGGACCGGGAGGTTGCTGATGCAGAGGTCGGGGCCCCACGAGCAAGTGAGCCACCAACAGCCCGTCCCCATATCCCCCCTCCCCTATATCCCCCTCCCCCATATCACCTGATCACTGCCTGATGTCTAACCATGCATGCTTCATTGTGTATCGCAGGACCAAACGTCCAGGCACCCATCCCTGCAGATGCAGACCGCCCGCAGGATGCCCCTCGGAGGCCACAGGAGACGGAGAGACCCGGACCCTCCAGCATGCGACGCCCACAGGATGCCCCTCTGAGGCCACGGGAGACGGAGAGACCCGCACCCTCCAGCATGCGATGCCCGCAGGATGCCCCTCGCACACCACGGGAGACGGAGAGACCCGCACCCTCCAGCATGCGACGCCCGCAGGATGCCCCTCGGAGGCCACGGGAGACGGAGAGACCTGGAGCAACAGGGAGACGACACCCCCGTCACGTGCGGGAGCGACCACCCAGCGACGAGGGGGGCAGCCACAGGCCCCCGTCACATCCGAGCCAGGACACCACTACCCAGGACACCACTACCCAGGACACCACTACCCAGGACACCACTACCCGGGACACCACTACCCGGGACAGCACTGCCCAGGACACCCCTACCCGGGACAGCACTGCCCAGGAAGACGAAATACCGGACAGTGACTCAGAGTGGATGGGTGGATACGAATCCCCACCCCAAAGTGCCATGGACTCAGAGTGGGATGAAGAGCACGACACAACGCCACTGCTGTCACCAACACCCTCCACCATCGCAGAAACACTCACCACGGTTGGGCACTTTCGTGATGAGGCGTCTGGTACACTCACAGCCGTCCCGGTACAGCAGGTGGAGGTTGGAGCAGCAGAGGGGCTGGGCGGTCAGAGGGCAGCCCAGCCCAAGCGAACATCTGCCGCCCAGATGGATCCCGGGTACCTGGAGTTACCACACCCACACATAGATCCGATGCAACCACCGTCCCGGAGACGAGCGAAGAGGGTGACGGGCGGCTTGCGGCGGCTGCAGTCGCAGGTGGAGGAGTCCACCCGCGTCCAGGAGCTGGGAGTGGTGCCGGTCATGCATGCCACCCAAGCTGACATTGCACGGGTGGCGTCCGCGGTGGAGGCAATGGGTGCGACGGTGTCAGACATGGGGAACGGTTTGCGAGGCCTGGGGCTTTCCATGCAGGCTGCCCTCTCACAGGAGGCCATGAGCCAGTGCCAGCGCCAGATGGCAGAGGCGCTCAACGCCATAGCCCAGTCTCTGAAGGCCATGGCCCAGTCTCAGCAAGCAATGGCCCAGTATCAGCAGGCCATGGCCCAGTCTCTGCAGGCCATCGCTGAGGGCCTCGGCGCCAGTGGCCATGTGCGAGCCGGCGTCGCACTGTCACAGACAGGGTTTGCCAACCCCCTGGGCTCCATGGCTGCAAACCTGCAGACCCCTGTCGATACCAGCACGGGCCTCCAGGACTGGCAGCGCCAGATGTCGGGGGGGCGTCGGATGGCCAGTCCCTTCGTATCCCCCACCCATGTAGAGGCCCTCCCCGGCACGGACCCCCCCCCCAACCTCCACCCCGGCACGGACCCCCCCCAAGCTCCACCCCGGCACGGACCCTCCCCCAACCTCCACCCCGGCACGGACCCCCCATCCCCCTCCCCGGCACGGACCCCCCCCCCAACCTCCACCCCGGCACGGACCCCCCATCCCCCTCCCCGGCACGGACCCCCCCCCAACCTCCACCCCGGCACGGACCCCCCCCCCAACCTCCACCCCGGCACGGATCCCCCCCCAACCTCCACCCCGGCACGGACCCCCCATCCCCCTCCCCGGCACGGACCCCCCCCCCCCCCAACCTCCACCCCGGCACGGACCCCTCCCGGCACTCCCCCGGAGCCCAGCCTACTCTAACCACCCCCCCCCCGCCGCACACACACAACCCGAGACACACCTCTCCTCACGCATTCAGACTGCGGCCACGCCATCGCCTGCCCAGAGCCAACCCCCCAGGCCGTCACTCACCTCCACGCTGGTCGGCGTGAACCTGGAGCACAGGGCCACGCCGATGAAAAGGAGGTTTAATTTACGTCGACGTGAACGGTCATCACGTCGACGGGACTTCGGCCCATCCGGAAGGGAGAATATCGGCAGGCCGAAAATCGGCTGCCTTGCGCAGACCCGTGACATTCTCCGACGGCAGCGGCGACATTAACGCCCCGCCGACTTTTCTCCCTTCGGCGACTTCGGCAACCGGCGGGGGCGGGATTCACGGCGGCCAACGGCCATTCTCCGACCCTCTGGGGGGTCGGAGAATGACGCCCCCTATTTGTGACACCGAAGGGGACCCTAAGGAAGTGGAAGAGCTGGCCGGCTGCTTCGAAGACAGTTTAGGGGCGGTCTTTTGGTCGGATGGGGAGCTGGTGGTAGGCGGATTTGAGGTCGACCGTGGAAAAGACTCGGTATTGGGCGATCCGATTTACCATTTCCGCGATGCGAGGAAGGGGGTACGCATCAAGCTGTGTGAATCGGTTAGTGGTCTGGCTATAATCCACGACCATCCGTTTCTTCTCCCCGGACCGGACTACCACCACTTGCGCTCTCCAAGGGCTGTTGCTAGCCTCGATGACCCCCTCTCCCAGAAAGCGCTGGACCTCTGATTTGATAAAAGCCATATCTTGGGCACTGTAGGGCCGGCTCCTGGTGGCGACGGGCTTACAGTCGGGAGTGAGGTTCGCGAATAGCGAGGGGGGTGCGACTTTCAGTGTCGCAAGGCAGCATACCGTGAGGGGGGGGCAAGGGTCTGTTGAACTTCAGTGTCAGGCTTCGGTGGCTGCACTGGAAATCCAGTCCGAGCAGCAGGGGGGCACAGAGGTGATGGAGGATATAAAATTTGAAACGGGTGTATTTGGCGCACTGGATCGAGAGATCCGCAATACAGTACCCCTTGATTTGTACCGCGTGGGACCCGGATGCGATGGCTATGGTTTGGGATGCGGGATGGGTGCGTAGGGAGCAGCGCCTTACCGTTTCAGGGTGGATAAAGCTCTCCGTGCTCCCGGAGTCGAAGAGGCATGCAGTGTCGTGCCCGTTGACCTGGACCTGCATCATAGAGTTCTGCCCGTGTTTTGGCCGAGTTTGGTCGAGGGTGATCGCATCCACTCGCGGGTAGTCAGAATCCTCAGCTGAGTCGGACTCGTAAAATGGCCGCCGCCGTCGGTCGCACGTGTCGGGTCGAGAAGATGGCCGCCGACAAGATGGCCGCTCCGATGATTCACACGAGGCTGATGACGCGTCAGAAGGGGGCGTGTCGGGTCGGTGCGAAGCAGCATTGCGTGGCCTGCGGGCCTGAGAGCCTAATTTCCGGGCCGGCTGTTCTTTGTTTTTCTGGCCCCTGGGTCTGGCCTGGCAGACCCTCGCAAAATGCCCTTTCTTCCCGCAGTCGCTGCAGATCGCGGAGCGGGCTGGGCAGCGTGGGCGTGGGTGCTGGCCCCTACCCGCAGAAGTAGCATGGTGTGCCCCCATGGTGAGCGGGTCGCCGTGTGGCGCAGGCCTGTAATACAGCTGAGTCTGAGGAAGTCCGGGGGGGTCTCGCAGAGTCCGCGGGGTACATACCCAAGTTATGTCGGGCCACCTCCAGCAAGGAGGCGAGCATTAGCATGTCCTGGAGGCCTTTTGCCCCGTTTTCGAGCAGCCGCTGCTGGATGTAGGTCGAGCGGATGCCGGACACGAAAGCTTCTCTGATGTGCAGGTTCATATGGACTTCCCCTGTCACATCCTGATGGTCACAGTCCCTGGCAAGCGCGGTGAGTTTCTCGACAAATTCGTCTAGCGATTGCCCCGAGCGCTGCCAGCAGGTAAAGAGCAGATGCCTGCCGTGTACCTCGTTGATGGGTTTGACAAACCGCTTGCGGAGTAACTCGGCCGCCTCTTCATAAGTCGTCGCCTTTTCGAGCGTGGCAGAGATTCTGTGACTCACCCGGGCGTGGAATAGACGCAGCTTGCGTGGCCCCAGGGTGGGAGTCTCTGCGGAGTCCAGGTAGGCCTCGAAGCACCGCAGCCAGTATTTAAAAATTTCCTTCGCCTCCGGTGTCCGTGCTTCCAGATTGAGCTTCTCTAGTTTTAGGCCTGCGTCCATCCTGAATCTAGTTTAGTCTAAAAAATTGAGATACCCTCAATAACGACGCTTAGAGTGTAAACGGTAAAGAAGGCTTTATTAGACTAAGAACTATGTTAGAGCTGAGACATGTGCTGACTGCTGCACAGCCCATGAGGCAGCCCTTTATATATGGCTCACAAATGGGCAGAGCCAGAGGCGGGGTCCACAGGGTTCCAAGCCCGGTCTTAAAGGGGACATCACCTTACATGATGATAAGGCAGTAACCGTTCATCACAGTCCTTAAACACCTTGTTCACCCCCGCTGGGTCCAGGACAGTATTACCGTCTCTACTCTTTACTTTATCTATCTCCCTGGCCGCCTCTCTTTTCCTGAGCTGGTGCACCAACATTCTGCTTGTCTTTTCCCTGTACTCATAGATCGTCTCCCCTTGCCTTCCTCAACTGTTCCACTGCTTTGCCTGTGGTCAAACACCACCTGTAACCTCCACCGCTCCCTCAGCAGCCCCGCGTCCGGGGCCTCCGAGTATCTCCTGTCCTCCTGGAGTATCTCCTCCACTAATCTATCCCTCTCAGCCCGTTCCACCTTTTCTCTGTGGGCCCATATCGAGATTAATTTCCCTCTGACTACTGCCTTCAAAGCTTCCCAGACCGTCGCTGCAGGGACCTCCCCCGTATCATTTGTTTCCAGGTAGTTCTGGATGGACTTGTTAACCCGCCCACAGACCGCTTCATCCGCTAGCAACCCCACATACGTGGCGAAATTCTCCCGAAACGGCGCGATGTCCGCCGACTGGCGCCCACAATATACAGTGAATGGTAGAACCCTCAAGCGTATTGGCAGTCAGAGAGATCTAGGTGTACAGGTCCACAGGTCACTGAAAAGGGCAACACAGGTGGAGAAGGTAGTCAAGAAGGCAAACGGCATGCTTGCCTTCATTGGCCGGGGCATTGAGCATAAGAATTGGCAAGTCATGTTACAGCTGTATAGAACCTTAGTTAGGCCACACTTGGAGTATAGTGTTCAATTCTGGTCGCCACACTACCAGAAGGATGTGGAGGCTTTAGAGAGGGTGCAGAAGAGATTTACCAGGATGCTGCCTGCTATGGAGGGCATTAGATATGAGGGGAGGTTGAATACACTCGGTTTGTTCTCACTGGATCGACAGAGGTTGAGGGGCGACCTGATAGAGGTCTACAAAATTATGAGGGGCATAGACAGAGTGGATAGTCAGAGGCTTTTCCCCAGGGTAGAGGTGTCAATTACTAGGGGGCATAGGTTTAAGGTGCGGGGGGTTTAGAGGAGATGTACGAGGTAAGTTTTTTACACAGTGGGTAGTGGGTGCCTGGAACTCGCTACCGGAGGAGGTGGTGGAAGCAGGAACGATAGTGACATTTAAGGGGCATCTTGACAAATACATGAATAGGATGGGAATAGAGGGATACGGACCCAAGAAGTGGAGAAGATTTTAGTTTAGATGGGCAGTAGGGTCGGCACAAGTTTGGAGAGACGAAGGGCCTGTTCCTGTGCTGTACCTTTCTTTGTTCTTTGTTCTTTGTTCTTTGGAACACTTGGCTAACCCACCCCTTCCTCAATCTCGTCTGGTCTGTAACCTTTAGGTGTGTCCCTTGTAGCATTGCCATGTCCACCTTCAGTTCCCTCAAATGCGCGAACACGCGAGCCCTCTTGACCGGCCCATTCAGTCCTCTCACGCTCCATGAGATCAGCCAGGACGGGGGGCTTCCAAACCCCCCCGGCCCCCCTGCCAACTAGCCATCACCCTTTTTAGGCCAGCCTCGAGCCGTTTCCTCGAATCCCCACTCAGGCGGTCGCCGTACCCGACCTCCCATTTGTCCCCGAGTAACAGTTCCTCCCATGTCAGCAAAGCAGCTCCCCCCGTCCCTCCCCCCCTCCCAACAACACTAAAAGCCCAAATCCCCAAGTCAATCTCCAGCTTATCCCCTCTCCACCTCCTACTGTCAAGAAGGCATACGGCATGCTTGCCTTCATTGGCCGCGGCATTGGGTATAAGAATTGGCAAGTCATGTTGCAGCTGTATAGAACCTTGGGCGTCGTGAATTCCGCCCCCGCCACCCGCCGAATTCTCCGAAGGGAGGAATGTCGGCGGGGCGTCAATCGCGCCGCACGCCTCGGAGAATAGCACGGGTGGGCGCGAGGCAATGGATTTCGGGGCTGCAGATATTTTCACATCCGGATGGGCTGAAGTCCCGCCGACGTGACCCGTAAATCAAACCACCTTTCAATCGGCGTCAACCAGTGCTCAAGGTTTACGCCGACCAGCGTGGAGGTGGATGACGGCCTGGGGAGTTGGCCGCTGGAGAGGCGATGGCGTGGCCGCAGTCTGGATGTGTGGGGGAGAGGTGTGTGTGTGTGTGCGGCGGGGAGGGGTGGTCAGAGTGGGCTGGGCTCCGGGGGAGTGCCGGGAGGGGGGGTGAGTGCCGGGGAGTGGGACGGGGGGGAGCCGTGCCAGGGAGGGGGACGGGGGACGGGGGGGACGGGGGGGCGGGGTCCGTGCGGGAGGGGGATGGGGGGACGGGGTCCGTGCCGGGGAGGGGGACGGGGACGGGGTCCGTGCCGGGGAGGGGGACGGGGACGGGGTCCGTGCCGGGGAGGGGGACGGGGACGGGGTCCGTGCCGGGGAGGGGGACGGGGGGGTCCGTGCCGAGGAGGGGGACGGGGGGGGTCCATGCCGGGGAGGGGGACGGGGGGACGGGGGGACGGGGTCCGTGCCAGGGAGGGGGACGAGGACGAGGTCCGGGCCGGGGAGGGGGACGGTGGGGGGGGGGGCCGTGCCGGGGAGGGGGACGGGGGGACGGGGTCCGTGCCAGGGAGGGGGACGAGGACGGGGTCCGTGCCGGGGAGGGGGACGGTGGTGGGGGGGGCCGTGCCGGGGAGGGGGACGGGGGACGGGTCCGTGCCGGGGAGGGGGACAGGGGGACGGGGGTCCGTGCCGGGGAGGGGGACGGGGGGGACGGGGTCCGTGCCAGGGAGGGTGATGGGGGGGGGGGGGCCGTGCCAGGGAGGGGGACGGGGGACGGGTCCGTGCCGGGGAGGGGGACGGGGGTCCGTGGCGGCGAGGGGGACGGGGGGACGGGGTCCGTGCCAGGGATAGTGATGGGGAGGGGGTCCGTTCCCGGGAGGGGGGGGTCCGTGCCGGGGAGGGGGGGTGCGAGGGCAAGTGAGTTGGCCCACCTGGCCAGGTGCCAGCCTCCAACAGTCGGACCCATCCAGTCCATGCTACCTGGCTGGGGGAAGGAGGGTGTATGGGCAATGATGACATGTCGTCGTTTTCTCCCCCCCCCCCCCGCCATGTTTTCCGGTCATCCAGCGATGTTGGCCGCCGTGGCGGCAGCCGCTAATGTCCATGTTGCCCTGGATGAGGAGGAGGAGGAGGAGCGTGCCAGAGAGGCGGCGCAGGCTGCCGCAGAGGGGCAGGCGGCAGCCGACCAGGCTGGAGGGACACCTGACCGACAGGACGAGGAGGGGGAGGAGGACGTCGCGGCCCCACGGCAACGGAGGCACCCGAGGACCTCACGGACTGGGAATGCAGGAGGAGACTCCGGAGGATGAGCCGGGAAACTGTGGCACACATCTGCCACCTGCTGACGCATCTGTCACCGCATGGCACTGGCGAGGGACCCCCTCTCCCTGTGTCCGTCAAGGTTACGGTGGCCCTGAACTTTTTCTTTTTCTTTAAAATATTTTTATTAAGGATTTTTAGCAACACAATTTTTTCCCCTTACAAACAATAACCCCCCCCCCGTAACAAAATAACGCAAATTCTCCCTGAGCAAGATATATACATGGCAAGATGGTATATTTACATAGCTTTATGCACTGGCTCTTGGCCGCGCGTGCCGTTTCCCCCCACCCTCCATGCTATCTCCCACTCGTCCATCCCCTCAAACAGTCTCTCGTTCCCCCCCCACCCCCAGGGTTGCTGCTGCTGCTGATCGACCTTCTTCTAATGCTCCGTGAGGTATTCTAGGAACGGTTGCCACCGCCTGTAGAACCCCTGTGCAGACCCTCTCAAAGCGAACTTAATTCTCTCCAATTTTATGAACCCCGCCATGTCGTTAATCCAGGAGCCCGGCGAACCATGTCCATATGTTTTGGTCATGCCCGGCATTGGAGGGGTTCTGGAGAGGAGTGGCGGGAGTAATATCCCAGGTGGTGAAAGTCCGGGTCAAGCCAAGCTGGGGGCTAGCAATATTTGGAGTAGTGGATGAGCTGGGAGTGCAGGAGGCGAAAGAGGCCGGAATTCTGGTAGCCCGGCGAAGGGTCTTGCTATTGTGGAAGGAGGCGAAGCCCCCTAGCCTGGAGGCCTTCCCGCCCACGTCTTGTGCAGCGCCTCGTGCCGCTCCACTCTCTCCGCCAGGCCCACGAGCTCATCGTCGTTCTCACTCACTTTTTCCTGGATCTCCTGAATCTTCACCCCTTGGGCTTTCTGGGTTGCTCCAAGTTTTTCCACCATTGCCAGGAGAGGCGCCACCATCTCCTTACGCAGCTCCTCGAAGCAGCACTTGATGAACTCTTTCATCTCCTATCTGTCCACGGGCGCCGCCATTTTGTTTTTTTCTTCTTTCTTCTCCCGCCGCTTTCCTCGCCGTTTCACTGCGGGTCCGGTCCATGCAGGTCTGTAGGGGACTTCCTCCGTTCTTCCCCACGGGTTGATTTTTTTTTAAAGGTCCGTTGGGGCTCCGTTAGCGGACCCAAAAGTCCGTTTCTGCGGGAGCTGTCGACTCGCGCGGCTTAGCTCCGCATCGCCGCAACCCGGAAACTGGCCCTGAACTTTTATGCAACAGGGTCATTCCAGGCACCGAGTGGGGATCTGTCCGGCATATCGCAGACATCGGTGCACCGGTGCATCCGGGCAGTGACAGGTGCCCTATATGCCATGGCGCACCGCTACATCCGCTTCCCTGTGGACCGGGCCAGCCAAGATGCCCGGGCCGTGGGCTTCTCTGCCGTGGCCGGGTTCCCCATGGTCCAGGGCGCGATTGATGAGATGCAGATAACAGGGCCGTGTTCACCAATAGGAAGGGGACCTATTCGATGAACATACAGGTGGTCTGCGACCACCGCATGATGATCCTGCACATCTGCGCCCGGTACCCGGGCTGTGTACACGACTCATACGTGTTGTCGCGGTCATCCATCCCCGGCATGTACGAGGGACGCCATCCCCGGCTGAGGGGCTGGTTGCTGGGCGACAGGGGCTATCCATTGTGATTGTGGCTGATGACGCCTATATGGAGGCCACGCAATGAGGTGGAGAACCGCTACAATGATGCCCATGTAGCGACAAGGGGAGTGATAGAGAGGTGCTTTGGCATGCTGAAGATGCGTTTCAGGTGCCTGGACCTCTCTGGGGGCGCCCTCCAATATCGGTCAGATAGGGTCGGCCGCATCATTGTGGTGTGCTGCGTCCTGCACAATATAGCCCAGCAGAGGGGCGATGTGCCGCAGGCAGAGGACGGCGGAGTGGAGGAGCAGCAGGAAGAGGCGCAGTCCTCTCAGATGAGGGGGATGGGGGCAATGGTCAGGGCAGGCGGGCTAGACACGGGCGGGTGGCTGTCCACCGTTACCGGCTGGGCCAGCGGGCACGGGACAGGCTGATAGCCGCCCGCTTCACTGACTAGATGGGCGTGGGAATCGGGTAGTATGGCCACAGACCGCACACCATGGCAACAGCCGACCACCCACACCCCCCACCCATCCACCCACCCAGCACCCTCACCCCCCTCCCCAACCCCACCCACCCCACCCGCATCAGATTAACTTCCTTACCTTGCAGGTCAGCTGTTGAGTTCGGGAGTGAGAGCTGGGACCTTAGAATCAGCGCGGGAATTTTGAAAAAGCGCAGATTAACAACTTGCTTACCTTGCAGGCCAAGTCGATTTCAGCAGGAGCGGAGCAGGCGAGTCCATTTCAGCGGGGGCAGTGCGGAAGTGATTTCTGGGAGGTAAGTTTCTCCTTTAAATAATTTTTTTTTTTTAATTCTAGTGTTTAAGGTGGGAACAGGAAGTCGACCCGCGGACGTCTGGGAAGACCCTCACCAATAAATTCTGGTGGAGAGGAAACCCGAGACACTACACGTGTAGTGTCTCCCACCCGCCCTCCTCCTCTAACCTAATAATAAAACCCTTTGGTGTGAGGTAAGTACCATATTTTATTATTGTTATTAATAATTTATTTTTATTTTTTTTTATATATAAAAAAATTTAATTTAGTTGTTAGCCAGATCTTGGTAGAAAGTTAGAGGAATGGCAGGGAAGGGAGTGCAATGTTCCTCCTGCAGGATGTTTGAGGTGAGGGATGCCGTTAGTGTCCCTGCTGATTTTACCTGCAGGAAGTGCTGCCATCTCCAGCTCCTCCAAGACCGAGTTAGGGAACTGGAGCTGGAGTTGGAAGAACTTCGGATCATTCGGGAGGCAGAGGGGGTCATAGATAGCAGCTTCAGGAAATTAGTTACACCAAAGATTGGAGATAGATGGGTAACTGTAAGAGGGACGGGGAAAAAACAGTCAGTGCAGGGATCCCCTGCGGTCGTTCCCCTGAGAAACAAGTATACCGCTTTGGATGCTTGTGGGGGGGGGGACTTACCAGGGGTAAGCAATGGGGTACAGACCTCTGGCACAGAGTCTGTCCCTGTTGCTCAGAAGGGAAGGGGGGAGAGGAGCAGAGCATTAGTAATTGGGGACTCTATAGTCAGGGGCACAGATAGGAGATTTTGTGGGAGCGTGAGAGACTCACGTTTGGTATGTTGCCTCCCAGGTGCAAGGGTACGTGATGTCTCGGATCGTGTTTTCCGGGTCCTTAAGGGGGAGGGGGAGCAGCCCCAAGTCGTGGTCCACATTGGCACTAACGACATAGGTAGGAAAGGGGATAAGGATGTCAGACAGGCTTTCAGGGAGCTAGGATGGAAGCTCAGAACTAGAACAAACAGAGTTGTTATCTCTGGGTTGTTGCCCGTGCCACGTGATAGTGAGATGAGGAATAGGGAGAGAGAGCAATTAAACACGTGGCTACAGGGATGGTGCAGGCGGGAGGGATTCAGATTTCTGGATAACTGGGGCACTTTCTGGGGAAGGTGGGACCTCTACAGACAGGATGGTCTACATCTGAACCTGCGGGGCACAAATATCCTGGGGGGGAGATTTGTTAGTGCTCTTTGGGGGGGGTTTAAACTAATGCAGCAGGGGCATGGGAACCTGGATTGTAGTTTTAGGGTAAGGGAGAATGAGAGTATAGAGGTCAGGAGCTCAGATTTGACGTCGCAGGAGGGGGCCAGTGTTCAGGTAGGTGGTTTGAAGTGTGTCTACTTCAATGCCAGGAGTATACGAAATAAGGTAGGGGAACTGGCAGCATGGGTTGGTACCTGGGATTTCGATGTTGTGGCCATTTCGGAGACGTGGATAGAGCAGGGACAGGAATGGATGTTGCAGGTTCCGGGGTTTAGGTGTTTTAGTAAGCTCAGAGAAGGAGGCAAAAGAGGGGGAGGTGTGGCGCTGCTAGTCAAGAGCAGTATTACGGTGGCGGAGAGGATGCTAGATGGGGACTCATCTTCCGAGGTAGTATGGGCTGAGGTTAGAAACAGGAAAGGAGAGGTCACCCTGTTGGGAGTTTTCTATAGGCCTCCAAATAGTTCTAGGGATGTAGAGGAAAGGATGGCGAGGATGAACCTGGATAAGAGCGAAAGTAATAGGGTAGTTATTATGGGAGACTTTAACTTTCCAAATATTGACTGGAAAAGATATAGTTCGAGTACATTAGATGGGTCGTTTTTTTGTTCAGTGTGTGCAGGAGGGTTTCCTGACACAGTTTGTTGACAGGCCAACAAGAGGCGAGGCCACATTGGATTTGGTTTTGGGTAATGAACCAGGCCAGGTGTTGGATTTGGAGGTAGGTGAGCACTTTGAGGACAGTGACCACAATTCGGTGTCGTTTACGTTAAGGATGGAAAGGGATAAGTATACACCGCAGGGCAAGAGTTATAGCTGGGGGAAGGGAAATTATGATGCCATTAGACGTGACTTGGGGGGGATAAGGTGGAGAAGTAGGCTGCAAGTTTTGGACACACTGGATAAGTGGAGCTTGTTCAAGGATCAGCTACTGCGTGTTCTTGATAAGTATGTACCGGTCAGGCAGGGAGGAAGGTGCCGAGCGAGGGAACCGTGGTTTACCAAAGAAGTGGAATCTCTTGTTAAGAGGAAGAAGGAGGCCTATGTGAAGATGAGGTGTGAAGTTTCAGTTGGGGTGATGGATAGTTACAAGGTAGTGAGGAAGGATCTAAAGAGAGAGCTAAGACGAGCAAGGAGGGGACATGAGAAGTATTTGGCAGGAAGGATCAAGGAAAACCCAAAAGCTTTCTATAGGAATGTCAGGAATAAGCGAATGACTAGGGACAGAGTAGGACCAGTCAAGGACAGGGATGGGAAGTTGTGTGTAGAGTCTGAAGAGATAGGCGAGATACTAAATGAATATTTTTCGTCAGTATTCACTCAGGAAAAAGATAATGTTGTGGAGGAGAATGCTGAGCTCCAGGTAAATAGATTAGATGGCATTGAGGTAAGTAGGGAAGAGGTGTTGGCAATTCTGGACAGGCTGAAAATAGATAAGTCCCCGGGACCTGATGGGATTTATCCTAGGATTCTCTGGGAGGCCAGGGAAGAGATTGCTGGACCATTGGCTTTGATTTTTATGTCATCATTGGATACAGGAATAGTGCCAGAGGACTGGAGGATAGCAAATGTGGTCCCTTTGTTCAAAAAGGGGAGCAGAGACAACCCCGGCAACTATAGACCGGTGAGCCTCACGTCTGTAGTGGGTAAAGTCTTGGAGGGGATTATAAGAGACAAGATTTATAATCATCTAGATAGGAATAATATGATCAGGGATAGTCAGCATGGCTTTGTGAAGGGTAGGTCATGCCTCACAAACCTTATCGAGTTCTTTGAGAAGGTGACTGAACAGGTAGACGAGGGTAGAGCAGTTGATGTGGTGTATATGGATTTCAGCAAAGCGTTTGATAAGGTTCCCCACGGTAGGCTATTGCAGAAAATACGGAGGCTGGGGATTGAGGGTGATTTAGAGATGTGGATCAGAAATTGGCTAGCTGAAAGAAGACAGAGGGTGGTGATTGATGGGAAATGTTCAGAATGGAGTTCTGTCACAAGTGGCGTACCACAAGGATCTGTTCTGGGGCCGTTGCTGTTTGTCATTTTTATCAATGACCTAGAGGAAGGCGCAGAAGGGTGGGTGAGTAAATTTGCAGACGATACTAAAGTCGGTGGTGTTGTCGATAGTGTGGAAGGATGTAGCAGGTTACAGAGGGATATAGATAAGCTGCAGAGCTGGGCTGAGAGGTGGCAAATGGAGTTTAATGTAGAGAAGTGTGAGGTGATTCACTTTGGAAGGAAAAACAGGAATGTGGAATATGTGGCTAATGGAAAAGTTCTTGAAAGTGTGGATGAGCAGAGGGATCTAGGTGTCCATGTACATAGATCCCTGAAAGTTGCCACCCAGGTTGATAGGGTGGTGAAGAAGGCCTATGGAGTGTTGGCCTTTATTGGTAGAGGGATTGAGTTCCGGAGTCAGGATGTCATGTTGCAGCTGTACAGAACTCTGGTACGGCCGCATTTGGAGTATTGCGTACAGTTCTGGTCACCGCATTATAGGAAGGACGTGGAGGCTTTGGAGCGGGTGCAGAGGAGATTTACCAGGATGTTGCCTGGTATGGAGGGAAAATCTTATGAGGAAAGGCTGATGGACTTGAGGTTGTTTTCGTTGGAGAGAAGAAGGTTAAGAGGAGACTTAATAGAGGCATACAAAATGATCAGGGGGTTGGATAGGGTGGACAGTGAGAGCCTTCTCCCGCGGATGGAAATGGCTGGCACGAGGGGACATAGCTTTAAACTGAGGGGTAATAGATATAGGACAGAGGTCAGGGGTAGGTTCTTTACGCAAAGAGTAGTGAGGCCGTGGCATGCCCTACCTGCTACAGTAGTGAACTCGCCAACATTAAGGGCATTTAAAAGTTTATTGGATAAACATATGGATGATAATGGTATAGTGTAGGTTAGATGGCTTTTGTTTCGGTGCAACATCGTGGGCCGAAGGGCCTGTACTGCGCTGTATTGTTCTATGTTCTATGTTCTATGCACACCACCCCCCCCATTGCCGATCCACCTGCGGCACAACGGCCGGGCTCACACAGTTGCCGGTGGACGCGTGTCTATTGCAGGCCATGGAGGATGATGACAGCCCGCCCTGCGATGAGCTCCTGGCTCCACATCGTTGGACTATGTCTGACCCATGGCCACAGTACCACCATCCACCCGGACCATCCCTGCATGCGGCTGTGACACTGCAGCGCACGGTCCCGTCCTCTGCCCGGGGGGATGTTGATGGCGGCCCAGGGGGAAGGGGGCAGACTCACCTGGGGCTGAGGTAAGACCACCCCTCACACACACACTTGCGCTCAATGTACATGACACCCCCGCACGCTTTGGACAGAGCACAAAGGCAGCTTCGGTAGGTGTAACATTGACTTTAATAACGAAAGGAGTTCATGCACGTGCCCTAGCCCCTAAAACTCATCTGTGCCCTGCAACCGTGCCAACTTACTCAGTGTCTAATTGTTTGGCCTCACGGGCCCTTTGACTACGTCTACGTGGTTCCCCAGACAGTACAGCAGAACTGGAGGTGGACTCCTGTGATTCCTGCCCTCTGACACGGGATCCCTTTGGCGGCCGTTTCCTGGGGCGTCCTGGCCTAGATGGGCCAGGCTGCGGCCCGGGCGACTGGAATGGCGAGCTGCCAGCCTGTCCTGCCCGTTGCCCACCCGATGCACCTGGGACGGAAGGGGGGGAGCCCGAGGTGTTGAGGTGCTCTGGGAACTCCCCTACAATGGGACCCGGAACAGGCCCCAGCACCTCCTCCTCCCTCGGGGTGCCCGATGGCCCCAGGCCTCTACATGGGTGGCCTCTACTGGCCATCCAACGCCCCCCCGACATCTGGCGCTGCCAGTCCTGGAGGCCCGTGCTGGTATCGACAAGGATCTGCAGGTTTGCAGCCATGGAGCTCAGGTAGTTGGCAATCCCTGTCTGTGACTGTGCGACGCCAGCTAGCACATGGGCAATGGCGCCGATGCCCTCAGCGATGGCCTGCTGAGACTGGGCCATGGCCTGCTGAGACTGGGACATGGCTTGCTGAGACTGGGCCATGGCGTTGGGCGCCTCTGCCATCTGGCACTGGCGCTGGCTCATGGCCTCCTGTGAGAGGGCAACCATGTCCTGGGCCACAGATGCCGCCTGCACGGAAAGCCCCAGGCCTCGCAACCCGTTCCCCATGTCTGACACCGTCGCACCCATTGCCTCCACCGCGGATGCCACCCGTGCGGTGTCGGCCTGGGTGGCACGCATGACCGGCACCACTGCCAGCTCCTGGACGCGGGTGGACTCCTCCACCTGCGACTGCAGCCGCCGCAAGCCGCCCGTCACCCTCTTCGCTCGTCTCAGGTTCGGTGGTTGCATCGGATCTATGGGTGGGTGTGGTAACTCCAGGAACCCAGGATCCATCTGGGTGGCAGATGTTCGCTTGCGCCGGGCTATCCTCCGACCGTCCGGACCCGGGACAGGCTGATAGCCGCCCGCTTCACTGACTAGATGGGCGTGGGAATCGGGTAGTATGGCCACAGACCGCACACCATGGCAACAGCCGACCACCCATACCCCCCACCCAACCACCCACCCAGCACCCTCACCCCCCTCCCCAACCCCACCCACCCCACCCGCATGCACACCACCCCCCCACATTGCCGATCCACCTGCGGCACAACGGCCGGGCTCACACAGTTGCCGGTGGACGCGTGTCTATTGCAGGCCATGGAGGATGATGACAACCCGCTCTGCGATGAGCTCCTGGCTCCACATCGTTGGACTATGTCTGACCCATGGCCACAGTACCACCATCCACCCGGATCCATCTGGGTGGCAGATGTTCGCTTGCGCCGGGCTATCCTCCGACCGTCCGGACCCTCTGCTGCTCCTACCTCCACCTGCTGTACCGGGACGGCTGTGTTGTGCGCACCAGTGAGTGTACCAGACACCTCATCACTACGTGCCCAACCGAGCTGAGTGTTTCTGCGATGGTGGAGGGTGTTGGTGACAGCAGTGGCGTGTGTCGTGCGCATCGTCCGACTCTGAGTCCATGGAACTTTGGGCTGGGGGTTCGTCTCCGCCCATCCAATCTGTGTCACTGTCCTGTATTTCAGTTTCCTGGGTAGGGGTGTCCTGGGTAGGGGTGTCCTGGGTAGGGGTGTCCTGGGTAGTGGTGTCCTGGCTCGGCTGTGACGGGGGCCTATGGCTGCCCGTCTCGTCGCTGGGTGGCACACGCCTGCGTCGCCGCACCCGCATGAGACGGGGGCGTCATCTCCCTGTTGCTCCAGGTCTCTCCATCTCCCGTGGTCTCCGAGGGGCATCGTGCGGGCGTCGCATGCCAGAGGGTCCGGGTCTCTCCGTCTCCAGTGGTCTCCGAGGGGCATCCTGCGGACGTCGCATGCCAGAGGGTCCGGGTCTCTCCGTCTCCAGTGGTCTCCGAGGGGCATCCTGCGGACGTCGCATGCCAGAGGGTCCGGGTCTCTCCGTCTCCCGTGGTCTCCGAGGGGCATCATGCGGGCGGTCTGCATCTGCGGGGATGGGTTTGACGTTTGCTCCTGCGATACACAATGAAGCATGCATGGTTAGACACGCAGGCAGTGATCAGGTGATATGGGGGAGGGGGATATAGGGGAGGGGGGATATGGGGGAGGGGGATATGGGGGAGGGGGGGTATGGGGACGGGCTGTCGGTGGCTCACTTGCTACTACGCCCCCGACCTCTGCATCAGCAACCTCCCGGTCCTCAGGTCCGCCAGCCAGTTCCAGGGCCCTTTCCTCGTGTACGGTCAGTGGCCTCTCATCAGCTGGGCCTCCTCCAGTCCTCACATGCTCCCTGGTGTTGTGTGCGCGTTTCTCCTGTGGGGGGTGGTGGCAGGGGTAAAAGGCAACAGTGTTAGACAGGTATATGAAAGCACGCCATCGGTTGCGCGTGTATTGCAGAGGTTAAGGTTAGGGCTGGATTCACTTGGGGGATTGGGGGAAGGCGGATATGGGGGAGGAGGGATATGGGTGACATGGGGGATGGGGGATATGGGGGAGGGGGGATATGGGGAGGGGGATATGGGGAGGGGGATATGGGGTGGGGGATATGGGGGATATGGGGAGGGGGGATATGGGGGCTATGGGGGAGGGGGGATATGGGGGAGGGGGGATATGGGGAGGGGGATATGGGGGAGGGGGGATATGGGGGATATGGGGAGGGGGATGTGGGGGAGGGGGATATGGGGGATATGGGGAGGGGGAGGGGGGATATGGGGAGGGGGGATATGGGGGAGGGGGGATATGGGGAGGGGGGATATGGGGATGGGGGATATGGGGGATATGGATATCGGGCAGGGGGGGGGGGGCGGCTCACCCTGGCTGCTCTGACGAGGTCGTTCACCTTCTTGTGGCACTGGATGCCTGTCCTTGGTGTCAGGGCCACAGCGCTGACGGCCTCTGACACCTCCCTCCACAGACGTGGCGTGGGGCGACTCTGCGGCCGTGTCCGGGATACAGGGCCTCCTTCCTCTGCTCCACTGCATCCAGGAGCGCCTCAATATCGCGGGACTGGAACCTCGGGGCTGAGCGGCGGGCGGCCATCCGGTCGGGTGTTCTGGTCGGGTGGGGGGAGCAGCTCGTCCTTAATGAGCCGTCACGCCGCACGGCATGAACCACGTCAGCCAGCGCGGATAGCGTTACGTCGCTGCTAGCCCATTCCGGGCCGGAGACTTTGCGACGTTTGGGGCGGCGTGATGCAGGTGGGATTTGCGCCGGTTTTGGCGACGGTCAGCAGACATCGCGCCGATAACGGAGAATTTCGCCCCTTATTTCGGCCACACTTGGAGTATAGTGTTCTATTCTGATCGCCACACTACTAGAAGGATGTGGAGGCTTTTGAGAGGCTGCAGAAGAGATTTACCAGGATGTTGCCTGCTATGGAGGGCATTAGCTATGAGGAGAGGTTGAGTAAACTTGGTTTATTCTCACTAGAACGACGGAGGTTGAGGGGCGACCTGATAGAGGTCTACAAAATTATGAGGGGCATAGACAGAGTGGATAGTCAGAGATTTCTTTCTAGGGTAGAGGGGTCAATTACCAGGGGGCATAGCTTTAAGGTGCGAGGGGCAAGGTTTAGAGGAAATGTACGAGGTAAATTTTTTACACAGAGGGTAGTGGGTGCCTGGAACTCGCTACCGGAGGAGGTGGTGGAAGCAGGGATGATAGTGACATTTAAGGGGCATCTTGACAAATACATGAATAGGATGGGAATAGAGGGATACGGACCCCGGAAGTGTAGAAGATTTTAGTTTAGACAGGCAGCATGGTCGGCGCAGGCTTGGAGGGCCGAAAAGCCTGTTCCTGTGCTGTGCCTTTCTTTTATATGCGGCTGCAGCTTGTTCGTGCATCTTGCAGAGTGTCAAACGCAAACCCGGTGAATCCGGTACCGTTTCTCGTTGGAATCGATCGTGTTCCACATGGCGCCGGTGCTAGTCCCTTAATTGGTCCAGGTGAGGCGCCGATATTGCTGTTGTGGAACTCCACTAATCCTGCCCAGAGTCAACTCTTTTGTCTCAGGAATGGAGAATCAAGCGCCCTGTGTCCCCTCCCCCTGCCACAAACTAGTTTAAATCTCTCCCAACGGCACTAACAAACCCACGTGCAAGGGTGTTGGTCTCGCTTTGGTTCAGCTGCACCATCCAGCTTGTACATGTCCCAGCTTCCCCAGAAATGGTCCCAGTGATCCCGGAACCTAAGCCCCGCCGTCCTGCACCAACTCCTGAGTCACGCATTCATCTTCCCTATTCCCCTATTTCTGCCTACATGGGCTTCAGCAAGGCTTTTGATAAGACCCCACGTGGGAAACTGATGGCGAGGGTAAGAGCCCATGGGATCAAAGGAAATTTGGCAAATTGGATCCAAAATTGGCTGAGTGGCAGGAAGCAGAGTTGATGGTTGTGGTGATATGCATCACCGTATATACACAAGGGGTTAATGCAAATACACTACAACTAAGTAAACACTAGAGGGAGCACCGGAGATGTCATGATATGCAAACATGCAGCTAATGAACACTTAGAATAGGACACAACCAATGAGCAGTCAAGACACCCAGAGGTGGCATAGCCACAAGGGGGCATTACACAACCCATCTAAAACGACAGGGCACACAAGCTCTGTCTCTTTCCACAGATCCATAACCAGAGAGTACATCAGGGTTGATCAGAAGCACCCAGCACGTGGCTTAGAGCAGACTGGTTTAGTTAGACTGAGTTACTACAGTTAGATTAGCAGGAGAATCAAACTCATTTAAGAACTGTGTTAATAGTTCAACAAACATATTGAACTCATTACAAAGTCTGGACCTTCCTTTGTCAAAGTATACATCAAGGAAGCAGCTTATGCTACACGAAGAAGCATAACACAACAATTGTCGAGGGTGTTTTTCTGACTGGAAGCCTGTGTCCAGTGGGGTCCCACAGGGATCAGTGTTGGGGTCCTTGCTGTTTGTGGTTTATAGCAAAACATTGCCAAGGTTTGATGAGAAGGAGGTAGAAGCCTTTTTCATTTCATTTGAGAAGGTAGCTAAACAAATGAAATGGCCACAGGACATGTGGGTGTTACTGATTCAAACAAAGGTGGTAGGTAGAGCTAGTGAAGTGTTTGCATCACTATCGGAGGAGGTATCTGGAACGTATGAGGAGGTGAAAAAAATCCATCTTAGGTGCATATGAGCTCGTGCCTGAAGCTTACAGACAAAGTTTAGAAATTTAAGGAAAGAATTTGGTCAAACACACATGGAGTTTGAAAAGCTCAGAGTAATTTTGATAGGTGGATAAAGGCTTTGAAAATAGACCAAACGTATGAAGCTCTCAGAGAAATTATACTTTTGGAGGAGTTTAAAAATTCAATTCCTGATGTACTGAGAACTCACGAGGAAGAGCAGAGGGTTAAAATTGTGAGATTAGCAGCAGAAATGGCAGATGATTATGAAGTAGTTCATAAATCAAGGCTTGGTTTCCGACATCAGTTTCAGCTGGTGAGGGATAGAAACTGGGGACATGAGAAATACACAAGTGGTAAAGGTAAAGGTGATCTGATGGGAGCCAATAAAGAGAGTGTGCCTCAGATTAAAAAAGAAATCCAGGAGGGTGGAAAAGAAATGAAAAGTTTCAAATGTTTTCACTGTAAAGTCACAGTGTTGGTGGTTGAAGAAAAGCACTGGGAAGGCTGATGTGGTAAAACAGGATAGGGCAGTGGGGTTTGTTAGAGTGGTAAAGGAAAGCCCAAGGGAAGCGAAGGAGGTGCAAACGATTTTACAGCCTGTTCAGGAAGTAATTGATAAGAAGGTGCCAGATGTCTTTAGTGAATTTACTTGTGTGGGTAAAGTTTACTCATGTGTATCAGGAGGAGCAGGTAAAGAAGTCACAACTTTAAGAGACACAGGAGCTAGTCAATCTTTAATGGTAAGAGATGAGGAATTATGTAGTTTGGGAAGAATAGTGTCAGAAAAGGAATTCAGGGAGTAGCGTTCCATTATATAAGGTAAGGTTGGAAAGTCCAGTGAAGAGTGGTGAAGTGGAAGTAGGAGGAATATAGAAACTATCTTGTCCAAGAATACAGGTTATCTTGGGTAATGATATAGCTGGATCGCAGGCGGGAGTGATGCCTACTGTAGTTGACAAGCCAATGGAAAATCAGACAACTGAAGTATTGAAGGACGAATATCCTGGGATTTTTCCTGATTGTGTTGTAACAAGGTCACAAACTCACAGGTTAAGACAAGAGGAGAAATCAAAGAGTGAAGGTGAAGTGGAAGTGCAATTATCAGAAACGATTTTTGATCAAATAGTTGAAAAAGATCAAGAACAGGTGGAGGATAAGGCGTATATTTTTAGTTCAGGAAAATTGGCGGAGTTACACCAGAAAGATGTAGAAATAAAATGGATATATCAGAAAGCATAAAGGGAAGAGGAATCTGAGAGTATACCAGAGTGTCATTACCGTAAAAGTGATGTCTTGATGCGAAAATAGAGACCTGTATATATGCAGGCGGATGAAAAGTGAGCAAAAGTTCATCAGGTAGTGTTGCCGGTAGGGTATAGAAAGGAGGTGTTGCGAGTGGCACATGAGGTACCAGTGGGAGGTCATTTGGGGATAAGGAAAACTCAAGCTAAAATCCAGAATCATTTTTATTGGCCTGGACTACATAAAGATGTAGTTAAATTTTGTCAATCATGTCACACATGTCAAGTGATAGGGAAACCTCAAGCAGTGATAAAACCAGCGTCCTTAATACCCATTCCAGCATTTGAGGAACCTTTTACAAGGGTCCTAATTCATTGCGTAGGACCGCTTCCTAAAACAAAAAGTGGGAATCAATATCTTTTGACTATAATGGATGTGTCTACTAGGTTTCCAGAGGCCATTCCAGTACGTAATATTACAGCTAAAAAGATTGTGGAGGAGTTACTTGAATTCTTTACTATATATGGACTACCCACAGAAATACAATCGGATCAAGAATCAAATTTTACCTCAAAGTTATTCAAAGAAGTTCTGGATAGCTTAGGAATAAAACAATTTAAATCAACTGCGTACCATCCAGAATCGCAGGGAGCGTTAGAAAGATGGCATCAGGCATTAAAGACAATATTGAGGGCTTATTGTCAAGATTATCCAGAGGATTGGGATAAAGGAATTCCATTGGTACTGTTTGCAATTAGGGATGCACCTAATGAGTCCTTTTGAACTAATTTTTGGTAATGAGGTAAGAGGACCACTTAAATTGATTAAAGAAAAATTGGTGGGTGAGAAATCAGAAATTACACTATTGGATTACATGTCAAATTTTAGGGAACAATTAAATAGAGCAGGTGAATTGGCTAGACAACATTTGAAAGTTGCACAAAATGTGATGAAACGGGTAGCGGACAAGAAATCCAACGTTCGTAAGTTTTACCAATGGAGATAAAGTTTTAGTGTTGTTACCAGTGGTAGGGAAGCCTATAAAAGCTAGGTTTTGTGGACCGTATCAGATTGAAAGGAAATTAAGTGAGGTGAATTATGTGCTAAAAACAGGAGATAGAAGGAAGACTCACCGAGTGCGTCATGTGAATATGCTTAAAAGGTACTTTGAAAGGGTAAGAGAGAAAAAGGAGATTTCAATGATTCTAACTCAAAGTGACAAAACAAATCCAGATGACTGTGAATTTGACATACCTCAAATTAAATTGGAAAATGAGCAAATTCTTAAAAATTGGGATGAATTGTTGAGTTAGCTTCCAGAGGAAAAACAAACTGACCTGAAAGAGTTATTGATATCACATGGGCAAGTTTGTAGAGATAAATTGGGAAGTACTAAAATGGCTATACATGATGTAGATGTGAGAAATGCTGTTCCTATCAAACAACATCCATATAGACTTAATCCTTTAAAATTGGCACAGGTTAACAAAGAGATTGAGAGTATGCTTAAAAATGGCATAATTGAAGTGGGTTGCAGCCAATGGAGCTCATCCATAGTGATGGTACCTAAACCAGACGGTACCCAATGGTTGTGTGTGGACTACAGAAAGGTGAATGCAGTTACAAGAATGGACTCTTATCCTATCCCATGTTTGGAGGATTGCAGGATTGCATTGAGAAAGTGGGACAATCTGCTTTTATTTCCAAATTGGATTTACTTAAAGGTTACTGGCAGGTACCTTTATCCGAAAGGGCGAAGGAGATTTCAGCTTTTGTGACTCCAGATGGTATGTACCAATTCAAAGTTATGCCATTTGGCATGAAAAACGCCCCAGCCACATTTCAATGGTTAACTAATACAGTTGTTTCAGGATTACCCAATTGTGCGGTATATATCAACGATCTGGTAGTTTTCAACCAGACATGGAAAGAACATTTAAAACATCTTATGGAGTTATTCGATCGACTTCAGGAGGCGGGTTTGGTGATAAAGCTAGCCAAAAGTGAATTTGTAAAAGCCCAAGTCACTTTCCTTGGCCATACAATCGGACAGGGTCGTTTGGTCCCACGGGATGTGAAAACAAAAGTTATTGGGGAGTTTCCGATACCTTCGACAAGATGAGAAATAATTCGATTTCTTGGCATGAGTGGATTTGATCGAACGTTTGTGCAAGTGTTTTGTAGCATGATCGCTCCACTGATGGACTTGCTGAAGAAACGTAAAAGAATTTCAATGCTCAGCGGAGTTTCAACATGCATTTGACTGCCTGAAAGCTGTGGTAACCGATGCTCCTCTTTTGGAGAATTGCAAGGGACTCTGTGATCAGATTGAACTGAAGTATCTAACTTTAAAGAGAAATGCCGAGGCGTAGAGAAATGGATGGATCGTGCAGAGACTTTCTTGTTCAAAGAGACTGTCAATCAAGAAGGATTTCGGTTAGAGGAAGAAGAACGGGGGGAAAAAATGGTCTATATTATTATACCTGTCTGCGTGTGTTGTTTTTTTTGAACCGGTAAAGTGTTTTTACTGTGTGCATTTCTTAATTGATGGTGCAAAGGTGAAAAATGAAACCATCTTGAAGTTGATGGGTTTTTTTTTCTTGGGGGGGAGGGGTCATGTGAGAGTTTCTTTACGAAATGGATGTTTAAGCAATGTACCTTTAAGAAATGGAGTGGATCATATCACTGAAGTGATGTCAGAGGGTGGGGGGAGCTGAGCTCGCTTCTGCTTTTTGAGTTTCAGTTTGAGAACGCAGCTCGGAGTGTCTGTGTATTTTGCCTTGAGCTGCATGAAGAAACACAGAGCTGGTCTGTTGATTTCTGCAATCCAAAGACTATAAATGTATTGAATGTAACCTAATGTGCTCCTTATTTTTTAAGGTTTGAAGTTTTTGGATGTTTAAAGGAACAGTTTGAAGAATTACTTAGTGTTGTAGTCTTTTGGGGTTGTTTTTGAAGTAATGGGTGTTAAGGTATTCAATGTTTGTTTTAAAAAGGTTAACTTGAGTTCATAGAATAAACATTGTTTTGTTTTAAAAACCACTTATCCATTTCTACTGTATCACACCTGGAGAGTACGCCGTGTGCTTCCCATACCACAATCTATTAAATGTTGTGGGTTGGTTGAACTCCATGAAACACTTTGGGGTTCTGTAAACCCGGACCCATAACAGCGGGGTCTTTGCAGGGTTCAGCATTGGCTGTTAGACTTTGCTGCAGGCTATCACTGACTACACCTCATTTTCTGTAAAGTGCTTTAGGATATTCTGAGGTTGTGAAAGGTGCTATAGAAATGTAAGAACTACTTTCTATCACAATTGCTCTTTTTGTTCCGTTTTTGAGAATCTTCCTTTAGTTGCAATGCCCCAACCTATGACCTTTAGCCTGTGTTATTTGATGTTTTATTTTTGAGGAAAGATCTGTGGTTTGTTGCTGTTACAGTGACTCTTTTTCTGTTTTCCATCTTTCTTATCAACAATCAAAAATCTGTTATTTGTGGTTAACTTATAGGCTGTGTTTTTCATGAGGTAAAGAGTCAAAAGTTCATAACATTTATATCACCCAAAACAATATTGAAACCTTGCAGGATCAATCCTCATAGTGGAAGGAGAAACATTCTTTACCAGTGTTCCCTGATGATCTTTACATCTCTTCCACAGAAACCCTGATCCTCTATTTATACCTTGTTTTCCCATATTTAAGCATGCACGTGATTGCTCAAAGCTTTCTCACCTCTTCCTGTTTAATCCACTCATACGGAGCTATCTTCTAACTTAGAAGTTATCTTAGAACGTATACCTCGCTTGCAGATGTATCTTCTTAAGGTCTCTTTTCAAGAATGGCTTTAGCTTCTGATTATCATGTTCATCCTCCTCCTGCAGTCTCAGCATATTCTCTGACCACCTGACAAAAGTCCCAACTAACACAATAATCAAATTCGCCCCACTGGGGGACCAGTTAACTTACATAATAAATCCTTATTACCTTATTTGCTGATAAAGATTTATAGTCCTGATTACTTCAGTAATTTGGCCAAATCAGAACTCGAGCATTGCATTCTATTCTTGAGTATTGCTGAAAAAGACACATGTTGTTGACGTTTTTCATCTTGCACTCATCAGGTCAATTCGCAAGAATACCAAATATAATGAAACACCAATTTGTGAGTTGAGTTGGTTGGCAAGTGGAGTCTGATTGGCAAAGGCATAACCAAGAGTCCAATTGCGAACCAATCATCTCTCTCTTCTCATGAAGTATAAATGATTGTTCCCTTTATATCTGGTATTCTTGTGAATTGACCTGATGAATGCATGATGAAAAACTTCAACAAAAGGTGTCTTTTTTCAGCAATACCCAATTTCTGTACTATCAAGCAACTAAATTTGATTCTGTAGGCGGCACGGTGGCGCAGTGGTTAGGGCTGCTGCCTCACGGTGCTGAGGACCTGGATTTGATCCTGGCCCCAAAAATATGTGCAGGCCAGGTGGATTGGCCACGCTAAATGGCCCCTTAATTGGAAAAAAATAATTGGGTACTCTAAATTTATTTATTTTTAATTAGATTCTGTTCAATCAAGACAATTAAGGTGAGCAGCACGGTATCACAGTGGTTAGCACTGTTGCTTCATAGCTCCAGGGTCCCAGGTTCGATTCCCGGCTTGGGTCACTGTCTGTGCGAAGTCTGCATGTTCTCCCCGTGTGTGCATGGGTTTCCTCCGGGTGCTCCGGTTTCCTCCCACAGTCCAAAGATGTGCAGGTTAGGTGGATTGGCTATACCCTTGGTGTCCAAAAAGGTTAGGTGTGGTTACTGGGTTATGGGGATAGGGTGGAGGTGTGGGCTTGGGTGGGGTGCTCTTTCCAAGGGCCGATGCAAACTTGATGGGCTGAATGACCTCCTTCGGCACTGTAAATTCTATGATTCTATGACATTCAAGAGGAATTAGATGATAACTTGAAATTAAATAATGTGCAGGACCATGCAGGAGAATTTTAACAGTTCCACATAAATCTTTGCCCTGTCTCCCTTTATTCTGCCAAGGCCTGCGTGGAATGCCTTGGGGTATTTGTCAATGGCCTCATACAGTCAACTGGTCCCTCGTTTAAATATTTGTAGCCAATCTAGACTCTGTCCAAGAGGCTGGGTCCTGGCTTTCGTATAACATGAGCGGCAGTCTGCTGTCCAGAGGTAACTGATGTCATAGCGGTCCCGATAATCTTCAACGGTTCCCCTGCATATGTGCCCTATCTGGGCCTTGTGTCTCTCAGGCCTAGGGGCAAGATGCCCATTCGGGGACGTTGAAAGGTCTGTTCCCCAATGATGGAGCACTAGCTCCCATATCCCCTCCAGGAATGCCTGTTGACCAATAGTGTAATCTTTATCAGAATAACCTTAGAGTCAACAGCCTCTTGCGCTCCACAACGGTGTGTGAGCATAGTGTGTGTCGTTTTGGGTGTTCTGGTTCACAAACAAGCCAACAATGCTGGAAGGGGTGTAACGCTATTTTATTAACTGTTCAACTATGCTAACATACTGTAAACGTGGGTATAAGCAATACCAGCTTAACTGTGGACCCTTTCCTATCACTAGCTATGGTGAGGCACTCAGCACATGGTGAATGTCTGGGATGCAGGCTGTGAGCTCTGTGCTCTGAGCTGGCTGCTGCTAGAATGAGTGGGAACTCTCCCGTCCCCTGTCTTTACAGTGCTTGTGCTCTCACTGGTGATTGGCTGCGGTGTTATGTATGCTGGTTGGTCCTACTGCATGTCCATCAGTGTGTGTATATGATTGCACCATAATGTACTGATGTATGTTATGACAGTGTGGTTTCCGTCCGCAACACCAGGTGAATCAAGCGGACTGAATGTGAGGGTGCCGATTCGTACTGTGAAAGTTGCAGATGAGTGCATTTCGGGAGGTGAAATTAGATGTCATAGGCCTGTAGGGCTTTGCTGTCCTGAGGTTATATCTATCCTTCTCTGTCTGAGAAACAACAGAGTGCGTAACATGGGTGGGCACGCAAAGACTGGCGGCAGTGTCCCTGATTCGCTGATACCTGCATATTGACCCCTGTGGAGGAGGAGGCATGCAACCTAGCTAGGGACCTTGGACAGGAAGTTCAGCTATTAAAAATCTCTTGTTACACCCTAACCCGAGTACTGCATCCTGTTCTAGGCATCATAGTTGAGGTTAGTGAGGGTCCATGAGAGGGTGAATGGGGAGATTTAGCAGAATGGTTTCAGGGAGATGAGGGGTTTAGTTACAAGGTTAGGGTTGGAGAAGCTGGAGTTGTTCTTCTTAGGCAAGGCAGATTGAGGGTAGATTTGATAGTGGTGTACAATATCATCACGGGTTTGGATAAACAGACAAAGAAAAATAGTTTAATTAACCGATGGTACAAGGACTAAGGTACACAGTTTCTGCATCTGCTTTGTTTTTGTCAACATCATAGATTAACATTCATATTCCACCAACATTTACAAATTTGATAATGACCAGATATTCTTTTGTGCGATATTTATTGGGGGATAGATATTGGTCAGTACACAGGGATACATCCCTTGCTGTTTCTCGAAATAGAGCCATGGGATCTTTTATATCCACCTCAGCAGGCAGATGGGACCTCAGTTTAGTATCTCCGCTGAAAGACAATACCTCCGACTGCGCAGCGCTACATGGAGTGCCAGCCTTGATTGCCTGGAGTGGAACTTGAACCCAGAACCTTGTGGTTCTTGCTCGGGCCATACAAATATATGCAATAGAGGCAGTAAGAGGCCATTCAGCCCCTCAAGCCTACTCTGGCATTTGATAAGATCCTGGCTGAACATGGTTTGTGTTTCAGGTTCCCCATTCCCATTTATCCCGGATAACCTTTGATTCCCTTCACTACGATCCCGGACCAGACCCCAACAGAGGCTAGGATACTGGACAGAAACCCCAATATTTTATTTTAATTTTCTGAGACTGTGAGGAAAGGATACCTTGCTCTAGGAGTGAGTTCACGCAAAATAAGAATATGGTGTACTAAAACAAACTTTATTAATAACACAATATTAAAATATCTTTAACATCACACACAAATATAGCTTACAATTACCCCTTAAACAATACAGTGACACAATGACGCTTAACTGCTACCTTTACTTCCACCCAAACAACAGAACCATCTCAGAGCCCAATCCACTTTTATATACAGTTGACAGATTTAAGAATATTTGCTGTCTAGAGATGTCTTGGACACTCCAATTTGAGAAAGAGCGATCTTTTGAAACTGTTTGGAAGAATGAGACCCGATACCCTGTCAGAATAATGCCAAATCTCTGGCATACTTCTTCAGAAACCTTCTCAGTTCACCTTCCAATCAGAAACTAAAACTGATCATCAACGCCTGACTGCTTCAAACCCTGGTTCCTCCCAATACTTATACTATCTCACTAAACTGAATACAATGTCTCTAATCATCTACTCCCCAGGGAAACCTCTTAAGAGAAATAAAAGTCCATTAGCCCAAACCTTTACGATGAATGCAATTGTACAGGCTGGTCGCTCCCGACTTGGTGATATGATGTGCCAAGGTCCGTGACGTCTCTGATCGTGGTTTCAGGATCCTTAAGGGGGAGGGGGAGCAGCCACAAGTTGTGGTACACATCGGTACCAATGACCTAGGTAGGAAAAGGGACCGGGATGTAAAACAGGGATTCAGGGAGCTAGGGTGGAAGCTGAGAGCCAGGACAGACCGTGTTGTCATCTCTGGTTTTCTGCCAGTGCCATGTGTTAGCGAGGTGAGGAACAGGGAGAGAGTGCAGTTTAACATGTGGATACAGGGATAGTGTAGGAGGGAGGGTTTCAGTTACTTGGATAATTGGAGCACATTCTGGGGAAGGGGGGACCTGAACTAACAGGATGGGTTACACCTGAACCAGAGGGACACAAATATCCTGGGAGGGAAATTTGCTACAGCTCTTCGGGGGGAGTTAAACTAATTTGGCAGGGGGATGGGAAACTGATTTGTAGTCCAGGAGATAGCGTTGCTGGAGTTCAGGAAGTTGAGGGTAGTGCAGTACTGAGTTAGGTACCAAGGTCGTAAGAGTGGCCCTGCAGGTATGAAGGTGGTTTGAAATGTGTCTACTTCAATGCGAGGAGCATCAGGAATAAGGTTGGTGAGTTTAAAGCATGGATTGGTACCTGGGACTACGATGTTGTGGCCATTACGGAGACGTGGATAGAACAAGGGCATGAATGGTTGTTGGAGGTTCCGGGGTTTAGATATTTCAGTAAGATTAGGGAAGGTGGTAAAAGAGGTGGAGGAGTAGCATTGTTAATCAAGGATAGTATAATGGCTGCAGAAAGGAGGATCTGTCTACTGAGATAGTGTGGGCTGAAGTTAGAAATAGGAAAGGAGTGGTCACTTTGTTAGGAGTTTTCTATAGGCCCCCAAACAGTAACAGGGATGTAGAACATAGATAGAACATAGAACATTACAGCGCAGTACAGGCCCTTCGGCCCTCGATGTTGTGCCGACCTGTGAAACCACTCTAAAGCCCATCTACACTATTCCCTTATTGTCCATATGTCTATCCAATGACCATTTGAATGTCCTTAGTGTTGGCGAGTCCACTACTGTTGCAGGCAGCGCATTCCACGCCCTTACTACTCTCTGAGTAAAGAACCTACCTCTGACATCTGTCTTATATCTATCTCCCCTCAATTTAAAGGTATGTCCCCTCGTGCTAGACATCACTATCCAAGGAAAAAGGCTCTCACTGTCCACCCTATCCAATCCTCTGATCATCTTGTATGCCTCAATTAAGTCACCTCTTAACCTTCTTCTCTCTAACGAAAACAGCCTCAAGTCCCTCAGCCTTTCCTCATAAGATCTTCCCTCCATACCTGGCAACATTCTGGTAAATCTCCTCTGCACCCTTTCCAATGCTTCCACATCCTTCCTATAATGCGGCGACCAGAATTGCACGCAATACTCCAAATGCAGCCGCACCAGAGTGTTGTACAGCTGCAACATGACCTCATGGCTCCGAAACGCAATCCCTCTACCAATAAAAGCTAACATACCATACGCCTTCTTAACAACCCTCTCAACCTGGGTGGCAACTTTCCGGGATCTATGTACATGGACACCGAGATCTCTCTGCTCATCCACACTGCCAAGAATCTTACCATTAGCCCAGTACTCTGTCTTCCTGTTATTCCTTCCAAAATGAATCACCTCACACTTTTCTGCATTAAACTCCATTTGCCACCTCTCAGCCCAGTGCTGCAGCTTATCTATGGCCCTTTGTAACTTGTAACATCCTTCCGCACTGTCCACAACTCCACCGACTTTAGTGTCATCTGCAAATTTACTCACCCATCCTTCTACGCCCTCCTCCAAGTCATTTATAAAAATGACAAACAGCAGTGGCCCCAAAACAGATCTTTGTGGTACACCACTAGTAACTGGAGGAAAAGGTTGCAATGCAGATTTTGGATAGGTGCGGTAGTCACAGGATAGTTGTCATGGGTGACTTTAACTTTCCAAATATTGATTGGAACCACTTTAATTCAAATAGTTTGGATGGGGCTGTTTTTATCCAGTGTGTGCAGGAGTGTTTCCTCACACAATATGTGGATAGACCGACAAGAGGCGGGGCAACATTGGACTGGGTAATGAACCGTGCCAAGTGTTAGATTTGGTTGTGGGAGAGCACGTTGGAGATAGTGACCACAATTCGGTGACTTTCACTATAGCAATGGAGAGGGATAAGAACATACGGCAGGGCAAGGTTTATAACTGGGGGAAGAGTAATTACGATGCGATTAGGCAAGAATTGGGGAGCATAAAATGGAAACAGGAACTGTCAGGGATGGGCACAATTGAGATGTGGAGCTTGTTCAAGGAGCAAATACTGCGTGTCCTTGATATGTATGTCCCTGTCAGGCAGGGAGGAAATGTTCGAGTGAGGGAACCATGGTTTACAAAAGAGGTTGAATGTCTTGTCAAGAGGAAGAAGGGGGCTTATGTAAGGCTGAGAAAACAAGGTTCAGTTAGGGCACTAGAGGGATACAAGATAGCTCGGAAGGAGCTCAAGAAAGGGCTTTGGAGAGCTAGGAGGGGATATGAGATGTCCTTGGTGGGTAGGATCAAGGAAAACCCCAAGGCTTTTTACACTTATGTGAGGAATAAAAGAATGACCAAGGTGAAGTTAGGGCCGGTCAAGGACAGTAGTGGGAACGTGTGCATGGAGCCTGAAGATATAGGAGAGGTCCTAAATGAATACTTTTCTTCAGTGTTCACAAAGGAGAGGGGCCATGTTGTTGTGGAGGATAGTGCGATACAGGCTGGTAGGCTGGAGGAGGTAGATGTTCGGAAGGAAGATGTGTTAGAAATTTTGAGAAGCCTGAGGATAGATAAGTCCCCTGGGCCTGATGGGATATATCCTAGCATTCTTTGGGAGGCGAGGGATGAGATTGCAGAGCCTTTGGCTTTGATCTTTATGTCCTTACTGTCTACAGGAATAGTGCCAGAAGACTGGGGAGAGGCGAATGTGGTCCCCTTGTTCAAGAAAGAAAATAGGTATAACCCTGGGAATTTTAGGCCGATTAGTCTCACTTCGGTCATCGGTACATTATTGGAAAGGGTCCTGAGGGATAGGACTTATGATCATTTGGAAAGACACAGCTTAATCCAGGATAGTCAGCATGGATTTGTGAGGGGTAAGTCTTGCCTCACAAGTTTGGTTGTATTCTTTGTGGAGGTAACTAACTACAAAGCTGAAGGTAGAACAGTTGATGTCGTATACATGGATTTTAGTAAGACGTTTGATAAGGTGCCCCATGGTCGGCTCATGCAGAAAGTAAGGAGGCATGGCATTAGGGAAATTTGGCCGATTGGATCAGTAACTGGCTATCACATAGAAGGCAGATGGTGGTGGTAGATGGTAGATTTTCATCCTGGAGCCCAGTCACCAGCGGTGTACCACAGGGATCAGTGCTGGGTCCTCTGCTATTTGTAATTTTTATCAATGATGGAGTTGAAGGTTGGGTTTGTAAATTTGCTGATGACACCAAGATTGTTGGAGCAGTGGATAATGTGGAGGACTGTTGTAGGCTGCAAAGAGACATTGATAGGATGCAGAGTTGGGCTGAAAAGTGGCAGATGGAGTTTAACCCTGATAAGTGTGAGGTGATTCATTTTGGTAGGACAAATTTGAATGCGGATTACAGGGTTAACGGCAGGGTTCTGAAGAATGTGGGCGAACAGAGAGATCTCGGAGTTCATGTCCATAGATCTCTGAAAGTTGCCACCCAAGTGGATAGTTTTGTGCAGGTCAAGGAGACACTGCCGGAGTGAGACACATCCAGAGTGGGAATTGAAATTTGGTGCAGTCATCAGGAAAGGTAAGTGGTAAGTCTAATTCTTAGACTTAGTCTAAGTCTAATTCTGCTGTTTTTCAGTTAAAAGTGCAGTGTGTAGTTTAGCGTCTGATTGGCTGAAGCTGCCCCCAACCTAATTGCTGAGTGGCAGTTATCTGTTAGTCACCTGAGGCCTGTTTAGTGGCACAAGGGTGTACATTATATTCTTCTCTTTGAAGCTTAAGTAGTGTGAGTCACCCTGGTTAGCTGAAGTCTGTATAAAAGCGCACTCAGTAAGCTTAGCCCAGGTCAAGGAGCCACAGCCTAAGTAGGAATCGGAACTTGGTAATTTGGTGCAGTGAGATAATTCAGTGCAGAGTGGGAGAAGGTGTCTTTCCCCTACCGTTTTGTTCTCTTTCTTTTGGCCTGTAACTTTTAATCTGCAGGGAGAGAACCAGGGAGCATCCTGGGAAGGTAAGTGATTTTTATTTTTTATTTTTATTTTTATTACCTTTTCAAATTGTGTGGGGGGGAAACTGAAGTGACATCACAGTAAAGCTGCAACCTGATTGGCTGGTTGGGAATCTACACTAAATTAAAAAATTAAACATTGTTAAACTAATTAAACATAATTACTTAATTATAATTTAGATGGGTATCTAAGCCAGAGATCAGAGAGTACTGTATTGAGCTTTCACATTTATAGTAGAAATCGAGTGCTAGGACTTTAAAATTTTATTTACTAATTAATTAACACAATGTCAATTAGAGGGGTGCAGTGCTCTGACTGTGAGATGTGGCAGGACCGAGAGGCTTCCAGCATCCCAGATGGCTTCATCTAGAGCACCCAACTGGAGCTCCTCACAGATCGCATGGTTCGGTTGGAGCAGCAATTGGATGCACTTAGGAGCATGCAGGTGGCGGAAAGCGCCATAGATAGCAGTTATATAAATGTGGTCACAACCAAGGTGCAGGCAGAGAAATGGGTGACCACCAGAGATGGCAGGCAGTCAGTGCAGGAATCCCCTGTGGTTGTCCCCCTCTCGAACAGGTATACCCCTTTGGATACTGTCGTGGGGGATAGCCTATCAGGGGAAAACAGCAGCAGCCAGAGCAGTGGCACCACGGCTAGCTCTGATATTCAGCAGGGAGGGTCAAAGTGCAGAAGAGCAATAGTCATAGGGGACTCTATAGTCAGGGGCACAGATAGGCTATTCTGTGGACGTGAAAGAGACTCGAGGGTGGCATGTTGCCTCCCTGGTGCCAGGGTCCAGGATATCTCAGAATGGGTAGCGGGCATCCTGAAGGGGGAGGGCAAACAGGCAGAGGTCGTTGGACATATTGGTACTAACAACATAGGCAGGAAGGGGCACGAGGTCCTGCAGCAGGAGTTCAGGGAGCTAGGCAGAAAGTTAAAAGACAGGACCTCTAGGGTTGTAATCTCGGGATTACTCCCTGTCCCGCATGCCAGTGAGGCTAGAAATTGGAAGATAGAGCAGCTAAACACGTGGCTAAACAGCTGATGTAGGAGGGAGGTCTTCCATTATCTGGACCACAGGGAGCTCTTCCGGGGTAGGTGTGACCTGTATAAGAAGGATGGGTTGCATCTAAACTGGAGGGGCATAAATATCCTGGCCGCGAGGTTTGCTAGTGTCACACGGGAGGGTTTAAACTAGTATGGCAGGGGGGTGAGTACCGGAGCAATAGGTCAGAAGGTGAAAGCATTGAGGGAGAACTAGGGAATAGGGCCAGTATTGCTCTGAGGAAGAGCAGACAGGGAGAAGTTGCTGAACACAGCGAGTCTGGTGGCCTGAAGTGCATATGTTTTAATGCAAGAAGTATTACGGGTAAGGCAGATTAACTTAGAGCTTGGATTAGTACTTGGAACTATGATGTTGTTGCCATTACAGAGACCTGGTTGAGGGAAGAACAGGATTGGCAGCTAAACGTTCCAGGATTTAGATGTTTCAGGCAGGATAGAGGGGGATGTAAAAGGGGTGGCAGAGTTGCGCTACTGGTTCGGGAGAATATCACAGCTGTACTACGTGAGGACACATCAGAGCGCAGCGAGGCTATATGGGTAGAGATCAGGAATAAGAAGGGTGCAGTCACAATGTTGGGGGTTTACTACAGGCCTGCCAACAGCCAGCGGGAGATAGAGGAGCAGATAGGTAGACAGATTTTGGAAACAAGTAAAAACAACAGGGTTTGTGTGATGGGAGACTTCAACATCCCCACTATTGACTGGGACTCACTTAGTTCTGGGGCTTAGACGGGGCAGAGTTTGTAAGGAGCATCCAGGAGGGCTTCTTAAAACAATATGTAGATAGTCCAACGAGGGAAGGGGCTGTACTGGACCTGGTATTGGGGAATGAGCCCGGCCAGGTGGTAGAAGTTTCAGTAGGGGAGCATTTCGGGAACAGTGACCACAACTCAGTAAGTTTTAAAGTGCTGGTGGACAAGGATAAGAGCGGTCCTAGGGTGAATGTGCTAAATTGGGGGAAGGCTAATTCTAACAATATTAGACAGGAACTGAAGATCCTAGATTGGGGGCAGATGTTTGAGGGTAAATCAACATCTGACATGTGGGAGGCTTTCAAATGTCAGTTGAAAGGAATTCAGGACCGGCATGTTCCTGTGAGGAAGGATAAATACGGCAATTTTCGGGAACCATGGCTAACGAGAGATATTGTAGGCCTCGTCAAAAAGAAAAAGGAGGCATTTGTCAGGGCTAGAAGGCTGGGAACAGACGAAGACTGTGTGGAATATAAGGAAAGTAGGAAGGAACTTAAGCAAGGAGTCAGGAGGGCTAGAAGGGATCACGAAAAGTCATTGGCAAATAGGGTTAAGGAAAATCCTAAGGCTTTTTACACGTACATAAAAAGCAAGAGGGTAGCCAGGGAAAGGGATGGCACACTGAAGGATAGGCAAGGGAATCCATGTGTGGAGCCAGAGGAAACGGGCGAGGTACTAAATGAATACTTTGCATCAGTATTCACCAAAGAGAAGGAATTGGTGGATGTTGAGTCTGGAGAAGGGTGTGTAGATAGCCTGGGTTATGTTGAGATTCAAAAAGACGAGGTGTTGGGCGTCTTGAAAAATATTAAGGTAGATAAGTCCCCAGGGCCTGATGGGATCTACCCCAGAATACTGAAGGAGGCTAGAGAGGAAATTGCTGAGGCTTGACAGAAATCTTTGGATCCTCACTGTCTTCAGGTGATGTCCCGGAGGACTGGAGAATAGTCAATGTTGTTCCTTTGTTTAAGAAGGGTAGCAAGGGTAATCCAGGGAACTTACGTCAGTGGTAGGGAAATTACTGGAGAGAATTCTTCGAGACAAGATCTACTCCCATTTGAAAGCAAATGGACGTATTAGCGAGAGGCAGCATGGTTTTGTGAAGGGGAGGTCGTGTCTCACTAATTTGATTGAGTTTTTCGAAGAGGTCACAAAGATGATTGATGCAGGTAGGGCAGTGGATGTTGTCTATATGGACTTCAGTAAGGCTTTTGCCAAAGTCCCTCATGGTAGACTTGTACAAAAGGTGAAGTCACACAGGGTCAGAGGTGAGCTGGCAAGATGGATACAGAACTGGCTAGGTCATAGAAAGCAGAGAGTAGCAATGGAAGGTTGCTTTTCTAATTGGAGGGCTGTGACTAGTGGTATTCCGCAGGGATCAGTGCTGGGACCTTTGCTGTTTGTAGTATGTATAAATGATTTTGAGGAAAATGTAACTGGTCTGATTAGTAAGTTTGCAGACGACACAAAGTTTGGTGGAATTGTGGATAGTGATGAGGACTGTCAGAGGATACAGCAGGATTTAGATTGTTTGGAGACTTGGGCGCAGAGATGGCAGATGGAGTTTAATCCGGACAAATGTGAGGTAATGCATTTTGGAAGGTCTAATGCAGGTAGGGAATATACAGTGAATGGTAGAACCCCGAAGAGTACTGAAAGTCAGAGAGATCTAGTGTACAGGTCCACAGGTCACTGAAAGGGGCAACACAGGTGGAGAAGGTACTCAAGAAGGGGAGGTATGGTAGTGTTGTGGTATCGTCACTGGACTAGTAAGTTAGAAGCCAGGCTAATGCTCTGGTGATACAGGTTCAACTCTCCCCAGGGCAGCTGGTGGAACTTAAATTCAATTCCTAAAAACCTGGAAAGAAAGCGAATATTTATTCATTTATGAAATTTCTTCAGCCAGAGAGTGGTGGGTCTGTGGAATTCATTGCCACAGAGGGCGGTGGAGGCCGGGACGTTGAGTGTCTTTAAGACAGAAGTTGATAAATTCTTGATTTCTCAAGGAATTTCGGGCTATGGAGAGAGAGCGGATAAATGGAGTTGAAATCAGTCATGATTGAATGGTGGAGTGGACTCGATGGGCCGAATGGCCTTACTTCCACTCCTATGTCATATGGTCTTATGGTCTTAAGGCAAACGGCATGCTTGCCTTCATTGGCCGGGGCACTGAGTATAAGATTTAGCAATTCATGTTGCAGCTGTATCGAACCTTAGTTAGGCCACACTTGGAGTATAGTGTTCAATTCTGGTCGCCACACTACCAGAAGGATGTGGAGGCTTTAGAGAGGGTGCAGAAGAGATTTACCAGGATGCTGCCTGCTATGGAGGGCATTAGCTCTGAGGGGTGGTTGAATAAACTCGGATTGTTCTCACTGGAACGACAGAGCTTGAGGGGTGACCTGATAGAGGTCTACAAAAATATGAGGGGCATAGACAGAGTAGATAGTCAGAGGCTTTTTCCCAGGTGGAGGGGTCAATTATTAGGGCGCATAGGTTTAAGGTGCGAGAGGCAAGGTTTAGAGGAGATGTACGAGGCAGGTTTTTTACACAGAGGGTAGTGGGTGCCTGGAACTCTCTGCCGGAGGAGGTGGTGGAAGCAGGGACGATAGTGACATTTAAGGGGCATCTTGACAAATACATGAATAGGATGGGAATAGAGGGATATGGACCCAGGAAGTGTAGAAGATTTTAGTTTAGACGGGCAACATGGTCGGCGCAGGCTGAGAGGGCCGAAGGGCCTGTTCCTTTGCTGTACTTTTCTTTGTTCTTTGTTCTTTGATAGAGTTTAAGAGCCGTGAGGTTATGCTGCAACTGTACAAGACCTTGGTTAGACCACATTTGGAGTATTGTGTGCAGTTCTAGTCACCTCATTATAGGAAGGATGTGGAAGCACTGGAAAGGGTGCAAAGGAGATTTACCAGGATGCTGCCTGGATTGGTGGGTGGGTTTTATGAGGAAAGGTTGAGGGAGCTAGGGGTTTTCTCATTAGAGCAAAGGAGGATGAGAGCCGACTTAAATGAGGTGCATAAGATGATGAGAGGGATAGATAGAGTGGACGTTCAGCAACTTTTTCCTCGGATGGATGTAGCTGTTACAAGGGGGCATAACTATAAGGTTCATGGTGGAAGATATAGGAGGGATATCAGAGATAGATTCTTTACTCAGAGAGTGGTTGGGGTGTGGAACGCACTCCCAGCTATGGTAGTGGAGTCGGACATTTTAGGAACTTTCAAGCAGTTATTGGATAGGCATATGGAGTGCACTAGAATGATTGGGAGTAGGTTGATTTGATCTTAGTTTCAGACTAGTTGGGCACAACATCATGGGCCGAAGGGCTTGTACTGTGCTGTACAGTTCTAGCAGACCAGCAGCACGGTTCAATTCCCGTAACAGCCTCCCCGAACAGGCGCCGGAATGTGGCGACTCGGGGCTTTTCACAGTAACTTCATTTGAAGCCTACTTGTGACAATAAACTATTTTAATTTCATTTCATTTCTTCTATGTTCTATGATCAACTCCACTTGTACACCGACAAAATTTACCACGATTGGGATGACTAGATTTGGGTCAAACAACATCCAACAACAACCACAAATAAATATAGTTTGTTTTTCATTCTAATAATATCATTGGCCATTTTTCTTGCCTGTCTTTTAACACATACAAAATTGTAATCTCAGACTGATTTACTGCACAATCCCTTTAATATACATGAGCTGAAAACTGCTAAATAGATCAGGGAGAAACACAAAGGAAGGATGTCCATATCTGGTTAAAATTGGTGACAGTGCTGTTGTGGATGGATCATCTTATGATCTTGTGGATGTTGCATGAAGTGTGGCTGTTATAACCTGCCTGCTTACCATTGGCTGGGGACTAATGACAATCCCACAATCCTGTGGGAGTATGAGCTTCCCCAATGTGGAGGACGGAGAAATCATTAGCAGACTCCCTGTATAAATAAAGCTAGCCAGTTTGGAACCAGCAGGAAGGTGTAAGCAGGAAGCGAGGTTGCTGCTGTTGTGTATATATATGTTATTGTAGATAAATGTTATTTCTTTGTATCCTTGAAAATCGTGCTGGATTCTTCGTGGTCCTCACAAAACTGCCGACGAGGGTTAAAGTGAATAGCTGTCTACACTGCTGAAGCCACCTCCCTGGATTTTTGTTGGATTCAGGTTGGAAGTTGTTTTCTATTACACCATGCCTCTGTACGGACGTTTGGATGTTTTTGATGCTGCGCTGGAAACCTGGAACCAGTATGCACAATGTATGCGTTACCATTTCCGGGCAAACAATATCACCGAAAACGAGCGCCAGGTGGTCATATTGCTCACCGCCTGCGACCCGCATACGTTTGGGGTGATTAGGAGCCTTACGTACCCAGCTGCGCCGGACACCAAAACGTTTGATGAATTTGTGAATTTAGTGGGGCAGCATTTTAACCCAACCCCGTCCACGATAGTCCAGCGTTACCGGTTTAATACCGCTGAGAGGACCCCAGGAGAATCCCTTGCCGACTTTCTATCCAGGCTACGCAGGATTGCGGAGTACGGTGACTATGGTGAGACCTTGTCAGAAATGTTATGCGACCGTTTGGTTTGCGGTATTAACAATGCGGCCACCTAGAGAAAGTTGTTAGCTCAGCCAACATTGACTTTTCAACAGGCCATTCAAATAGTATTGTCCCGAGAGAGTGCAGAACGAGGAGTGCAGGAGCTCCAGGGAATGGAGGTGCATGCCTTGGGGCGCAACCCCTTCCGCCCGAAAACATCCCCCTGCACTCCTGCGGTACCTCGGGCGAGACGACGTCCGGATCTACGCCAGTGGCCGTCGGACATTCCTCCCCGAAGAGAGCCTTCTCCAGAAGCAATGGATGAGGGGCTATGTCCGTGTCAGACTTGTAGGCGCCTAACCCGTCGCGGATGCCGGTCCTGGGGGCACCAGAGGCGCCATCTTTCCGACCAAAACTGGGATGAGCCCATGGGCCCTACCTACCATGTGGATGAACCTGCGGCGACTACTCCTGAGGACGTGGAGACGGAGGACGACTGCCTGCAGCTGCATTGTGTGGCAGCTCCCCGTGTGGCCCCCATTAAGGTGACAGTACGGGTCAATGGTCAGCCGCTTGAGATGGAGTTGGACACTGGCGCAGCGGTCTCCGTGATCGCCCAGAGGACATTCGACCGCATCAAACATTAACCGACACACAGGCCAGGTTGGCCACCTACATGGGGAACCATTGGACATTGCAGGAACTACGATGACCCCTGTTGTTTATGGACGCCAGGAGGGGCGTTTCCCACTTATCGTAGTGCGCGGCCATGGGCCCAGCCTGTTGGGTCGGGACTGGTTGCACCATTTGCGCTTGCAGTGGCAGCACATCCTCCAAACAGTTTCTAGAGGGTTGACTGAGGTGCTGGGACGATACCCAGAGGTATTCCAGCCCGGTTTGGGGAAAATAAAAGGGGCCGTAGCCCGTATCCAAATTGAACCAGGAGCAACGCCGCGCTATTTCCGGGCGCACCCGGTGCCTTACGCCTTGCTCGAGAAGGTAGAAGGGGAGCTCACTTGTTTGGAAACTTTGGGTATTATCAGGCCCGTCCGTTTCACTGACTGGGCAGCACCAATTGTACCTGTAATGAAGCCAGATGCCACAGTTCGCTTGTGTGGCGACTATAAACTTACAGTGAATACGGCTTCCCGACTCGACCAATATCCAATGCCTCGCATAGAGGATCTCTACGCGAAGCTTGCAGGTGGACTCTCGTTCACAAAATTAGATATGAATCACGCCTACCTACAGTTGGAGCTGGACCCTTCCTCCCGACCATATGTAACGATTAATACACACCGGGGCCTGTATGAATATACACGTTTGCCCTTTGGAGTTTGCGCTATTTTTCAACGCGTTATGGAGGGCATTTTGAGAGGTTTACCGCGTGTCGCTGTCTACTTAGATGACGTTTTGATCACAGGGACGTCGGAGCAGGAACATTTGGAAAATCTGGAGGCTGTCCTTAGACACTTTTTGGAGGCTGGAGTCCGTTTACGTCGCACAAAGTGTGTTTTTCAGGCGAAGGAAGTAGTCTACCTGGGTTATCGGGTGGACCGGGAAGGTTTGCACCCCGTCGCAGAGAAGGTGCGCGCAATTCAACAGGCCCCCGCCCCGACTGACACTTCGCATCTTCGTTCTTTTCCCGGCCTCGTAAACTATTACGGGAAGTTCCTCCCCAATCTAGCAACTACGTTGCATCTTCTGCTAAAGAAAAATCACACCTGGGTTTGGGGTCAGCCGAAAGAAACCGCTCTCCGGCGGGTAAAGCAACAATTGTCGTCGTCTGGGTTACTAACCCACTATGATCCTGGAAAGCCTTTGCTCGTCACATGTGATGCATCCCCGTATGGTATTGGGGCCGTCCTGACCCAGAAGATGGAGAACAGGGCCGAGTGGCCGATAGCTTTCGCCTCCCGCACATTGACTGCAGCGGAAAAAAAGTACGCGCAGATCGAGAAGGAGGGCCTGGTAGTGGTCTTTGCGGTGAAACGTTTCCACCAGTACATGTATGGCCGCCACTTCACTATCGTGACTGATCAAAAGCCTCTGCTGGGACTTTTCAGAGAGGATAAGCCAATACCGCCCATTGCTTCCGCACGGATCCAGCGCTGGGCTTTGTTGCTCGCTGCATACGAGTATTCTCGGAGCACAAACCAGGAATGCAGATAGCAAATGCCGACGCACTGAGCCGATTGCCTTTATCGACCGGCCCCATATCGACCCCCACGACCGGTGAGGTGGTTGCAACCCTAAATTTTATGGACACCTTGCCTGTCACAGCATCACAGATCTGTGAGTGGACCCAGACGGAGCCAGTCCTGTCAAAGGTTCGGCACATAGTCCTGTATGGTGGGCAGCATAGACAGCTCCTCGGCAAGTTGCGGGCATTTTCCTCCAAGCTGTCAAAATTCAGCGTGAATGACGGCATCCTCTTGTGGGGGATGCGTGTGATTGTCCCGGAAAAAGGACAGGAGCTGATACTAAGAGACTTGCACAATGGACATCCAGGTGTGACCAAAATGAAAATGTTGGCCCAGAGTTATGTCTGGTGGCCAGGCCTCGGCGCCGACATTGAGAAGGTGGCCCAAAACTGCTCCATTTGTCAGGAGCATCAGAAGCTTCCGCCAGCCGTGCCCCTACATCACTGGGAATAGCCAGGGCAGCCTTGACGCGCTTGCATATGGATTTCGCCGACCCTTTTCAAGGATCCATGTTCCTTCTATTAATTGACGCCCAGTCTAAATGGCTAGAGGTGCATAAGATGGTAGGCACAACGTCCTGCGCAACAATTGAGAAGATGCGTTTGTCTTTTAGTACACATGGCCTCCCCGAGGTGCTGGCCAACGATAACTGCACTCCATTCACCAGTGAGGAGTTTGCGAGGTTCATGAAGATGAACGGCATACGCCATATCCGCACTGCCCCTTACCACCCGGCTTCAAATGGGTTGGCGGAGCGCGCAGTGCATACATTCAAACGAGGCCTAAAGAAGTAGTCTTCTGGGTCAATGGACACGAGACTGGCTCACTGTTTGTTTTCGTATAGGACCACCCCCTATGCAGTGACTGGGGTAGCTCCCGCAGAACTCCTATTGGGCCGGAGACTTCGCACCCACCTTAGTATGGTTTTCCTGGACATTGGCGCAAAAGTACGCCGCACACAAGAACGGCAGGGACGGGGTTTTTCTCGGCATCAGACGATTCGGCAGTTTACGCCCGGTGACCCAGTGTTCGTTAGCAATTTTGCTGGTGGTGCCCAGTGGGTCCCTGGCGTAATCTTTCACCAAACGGGCCCTATATCTTACCAGGTACAAGCCCAGGGTCATCTCCAGCGCAAACATGTAGACCATGTTCGGTCCAGAAGACTATCCCTTCCAAAGATTCCCCGCCCCCGGAGCTCATTTCTACAGCCACAGATACCAGAGACAATGGAAAGTAGTCCTCACAATCTTCCTCTGGCGCCTCACTCAAAGCCTGCGCAGGTCGTTACAGAACCGAATGGAGATAGAGACGCTGACATGACGGAGGCAGCAGACTCTGACTCCGAGATGGAGACACAGGACGCATCAGAGGGGGAGTCCTCGGACCCAAGGGCCGTGGATGTACAACCGTTACGCCGTTCATCACGGAAGCGCCGGTCTCCATCTCGTTACACGCCGCCTGATCCAGCGCCTCGTGCAAATGGTGTCCGGCCTGTGGCAAAATGAGTCCGACGCCCTCCTTCGCCAGGGTCTTCGGTGGATTCCTTGGACTTTGGGGGGGAGGGATGTTATACCATTGGCTGGGGACTAATGACAATCCCACAATCCTGTGGGAGTGGGAGCTTCCCCAATGAGGGGGGGCGGAGAAATCATTAGCAGACTAAAGTTGGCTAGTTTGGAACCAGCAGGAAGGAGTAAGCAGCAAGCGAGGTTGCCTCTGTTGTGTATATATATTATTGTAAATAAATGTTATTTCTTTGTATCCTTGAAACTCATGCTGGATTCTTCATGGCCCTCACAAAAGTGGCTATGTAAAGAACTGCCTCAAGGTAGAGGACATGACAGAGCATGAACAGAGAAAAAAGGATCAAACCACTGGAACAGATGCAGTCTGTTCTCCAATAAATTGGGGTCAAATCCAGCTTTTGCACTTAATGTTTTCTTATAGTCTGTAACTAACTGGAACAGATATGACGGTCTATACCTCGCTCTTAAACTCACAAACTCCTTTGTCACATGTAGTCATGTAGTAACATTACCTTCTGACTTTGTGTTGACACATTGGTATTTGGACTCAGAAGCAGAATCTGAAAAATTCATCAATATTGTCAACTCAATAAAAAGCATTAATTTCCTCAACACACTGCTGTATTTGAATTGGCACAAGACAACGAGCATAAGATAAGGCGGCACGGTAGCAGATTGGTTAGCACACTTGCATCACAGCGCCAGAGTCCCAGGTACGCTTCCCGGCTTGGGTCACAGTCTGTGCGGTGTCTGCACGGTCTCCCTGTGTCTGCGTGGGTTTCCTCCGGGTGCTCCGGTTTCCTCCCACCAGTCCGGAAAGACATGCTGTAGGTAATGTGCTGTAGACGATGGCTGTGTTGACGAGATCACAGCTTGTATTTAACGGCACTTAGTGTCCAAAATGAACCCCACGAGCGTCTCGCCATTACTGGCTGTCTTGCCGTCTGACTCACCAGACACGTGCCTCAGGCTCCTCACCGCAAATAAGGGGGAGTTGCTTTTAATGCTCCGTCAGCACTCACTCCAGTCAACACACAAGCATGGCAGCGGGGAAACCTGCTCATCGCTTTTGGGATACCCACCTGGACAGGCATCTGGACATTGCTGGTGCAAGATGGGACATCCTGTTCCCCCGAGGGAGTTGGATAGTCAGCATAGTCAACAATGGCGCGTGGAAGGCAGTGGCAGTAGCTATCAGTTCAGGCAGCATGACCAGGAGAACCACTGTCCAATGTCGGAAGAAGCCAAATGACCCCCACCGAGCTGCAAGAGTACGTTTATCACCACTTTCCTGGCATCAGTTCCACCTGCAACTCCTCAAATACCCAACAATTCACTGGCTGCCACCTCGCACCCTCCCCACACCCGATCTTCGAGCTTGTTCCTCAGAATGCACTGGCACACACCAGCACAACCCCTTCATGCCCAGGTTTTGTCCCCGGAGAAAAAGATAGCCCACAATAAGTGAGAAAGGGCCAAAATGGGGGGCAGGGTACCAGAGATCCGAGTACTCACCCGTTGTGAGGAACCGGCTCTGGAAATCACGGGGTTGACCAAGGATAATGCAGCCACTGACAGCGAGATTGGCCTGCGCCGCAGAGGTGAGAATCCACTCCCCCTTCACACAGATGACCTGTCTAAAGTGTGTACTTCATGTCAGACAAAATGATCCTTCCCTCTCACTGATCACATGTCCATTTTCATGCAGGATCTCCATCTGATGAGGCCAGGCCTTCCGGAGTGGTGCCCCTCCACCGCCAGCCAAAATGTCACATCAGAAGAGAGCTCTGAGGTGACAACCATGAAGGCGTCACAGCTATCAGCCCCACCTTTCGCCAACGCAGAGACACACACCGGGCCCCTTCAATTCTTCCATCTGCTGATGCACATTGAAGCTGCAGGAATCACTACTGGTCTCCAAAAATGGAGACCAGACATGATGGCCATGCCAGGGGACTTTGAAGCCCAAACTGGTCAGGGTCATAGCTGAAAGGTGCCTTGACACTGCCCCCTGGCACCCTGGTAGTCCCAGGTTGGAAGTGCCAGGAGCAGAGTCTGAGGGGGTTTCTGAAGGAAGGGCTTCTGCGGAGGGAGTGGGGGCTGATGACAGCAATTGTGGGTGGTGGGGGGGGGCCCTTTGCCAACGATTGTGGTGGGTTGTCGTAAGACTGTGGCGCCCATTAAAAAGGGCGTCCCGATCTATGATGAACCGGCCTCCCTGGCACCTTTAGGTCCCGCGCACCTCATCATGGCACAACTCACCCCAACCTCCAGAAGTGTGGGTGGATTGCGATCTGGGTCACACCGATCCACCTGCCGGGAATCGCACCACGTTTCCCGCCAAGGACCTCACCTTGAAATCTTTTGGGAGAATTGCTTCCATTGTGTGCTCATCTAAGAGTTAGCTCCAGGTCACTGTCCATGTGGAGTTTGCACATTCTCCCCGTGTCTGCGTGGGTTTCACCCCCACAACCCAAAGATGTGCAGATTAGGTGGATTGGCCACACTAAATTGCCCCTTAATTAGAAAAAAGAAAATTGCGTACCTTAAATTTATTTTTAAAGAAGAGTTAGCTATAAACATCGCTGGAACAAATAGTGTGAATACTCATGCTCACAAATTATGTCATGCATTTCACAACAATAGCAAAGGTAACTATTGCCTCATCTTTTATATGACAGAAATACTCAAGCAAAATAATCTCCACAGGAAGAGAAATCTGGCACCATGGCGATGTCAGAGCCAATAATGTAGATCAACAAACTCACCTCCTCACTCAGTGCAGCTTCCCTTTAAGAGAGGCAGACTGCCTTTATCTGCTGGAGATGTATGCTAGGTACTGTCATGACCCCCCCACCCCCGGGCCCCCCAACACTTTCCCTCTTCCATTGAGAATTCAGCCCACCCAGTCTCATGCGATGCACTTAGCTGAATACTGCAATCATGGAAATGAGGAGGCAGCCTAAATCTTCAATCATTTGGAATACAATGGGCGAAATTCTCCCCCAACGGCGCGATGTCCGCCGACTGGCGCCCAAATCGGCGCCAATCAGACGGGCATCGCGCCGCCCCAAAGGTGCGGAATGCTCCGCATCTTTGGGTCCCGAGCCCCAACATTGAGGGGCTAGGCCGACGCCGGAGGGATTTCCGCCCCGCCAGCTGGCGGAAATGGCGTTTGTTGCCCCGCCAGCTGGCGCGGAAATGCGGCGCATGCGCGGAAGCGTCAGCGGCCGCTGACAGTTTCCCGCGCATGCGCGGTGGGGAGAGTCACTTCCGCCTCCGCCATGGTGGAGGCCGTGGCGGAGGCGGAAGGGAAAGAGTGCCCCCACGGCACAGGCCCGCCCGCGGATCGGTGGGCCCCGATCGCGGGCCAGGCCACCGTGGGGGCACCCCCCGGGGTCAGATTGCCCCGCGCCCCCCCCAGGACCCCGGAGCCCGCCCACGCCGCCTGGTCCCGCCGGTAAACACCAGGTTTAATTTACGCCGGCGGGACAGGCAATTTCTGGGTGGGACTTCAGCCCGTCCGGGCCAGAGAATTGAGCGGGGGGTCCCGCCAACCGGCACGGCCCGATTCCCGCCCCCGCCCAATCTCCGGTACCGGAGACTTCGGCGGGGGCGGGGGCGGGATTCACGGCGGCCAACGGCCATTCTCCGACCCGGCGGGGGGTCGGAGAATGATGCCCATCATGTGTGACAAAAATATTTTCCTGTCTCTGGGTGACAAAAAATTGTCAAATGCACAGCAATGAACTGGAAATGTAGATCATTGCAACATGATACTTCAGGTAAATTTGATTGCTGAATTTTTGGATATCGACCTTATGAAATTCATTTTTCACAATCTTACTGGCAGATGGCCACTGGCTGCAAATTTTATTCACAAATTTTAAACGATTAAAATAATCATGCAAAGAAACTTGTCTTTATCAAATTGGAAAATTCCTGCATTTCTTTTTAATGCTCTTTGTCCTCAATTACTTCTGAATGCAACGTCAATCTTAGTAAGGAAAGTCTGAAAGTGTGTAACATATAATAAACAACGTTAACCTAATAATTCTAAAGGTCCTTTGTCAGATTATGAAAGGTAGGTAAACCCATGCTTGGACACGCCCCCTGTAATTAGGTCCTCATTACATCTAGCATGCTTCACAACTGAACTGAGCTGCAAAATTATCTTATTTATTTTATCTACTTTTTTCATGAAACCTATTACGACAACCTGAACTTTGATGCACCAATAAACACTTAGATGTAATGATATATTATCTGTTCCTGAAACATGGCTCAAAGAAAAACAGAAATGGTAGATCAATATTCCTGGTTATAGGGTTTACATACGGGAGCGGGAGGGCAAATTTAAAGAGAAGCACCTTGACCAGTATGTTCTCAATCCAACTAGGAAGCAGGTGTTCCTGGATCTGCTGCTGAAGAATGAGGCAGGCCAAGTGGACCAGATATTTGGGGAAAAGCACTTGGTAAGAGTGATCATTGTATCATAAGGTTGAGACCAGAAATGGAAAAGAATGAGAAACAATCTAAACTAAAACTTCTAAATTGAAAGAAAGTTGATTTCAATGTGAATGGAGGTTAACTGGTCAGGAACAAGGGAAACCAAAAATTGGCATCCGGAGAACTATGGGCAACCTTTAATTTCACTTACATTCCAAAAAGAGTGAAAGGGAAGGGAGACAGAAAAAGGATTCCTCGGCGGATGTGAGAGATAGACGGTGTGATGAAATTTAAAAAAGAGTGCATGATGAACATCCGGGCTTTCTCCGGCTGTCAGGATTTCCTTTTACCCCTGGCAGCACACACTTGTCCGCAGGTTTTCCGATGGCGTGGGGTGGCTTCCACGAGAAATTGACAAGCGGCAGGAAGATAGAATCTGGTCGCCAGTGCACCGCCGAGAAACATATGGCTGGGGGCCCGGAGAATCCAGACCCGGGTGGATTTTTCAACTGAGAATCTGGCCAAGTACAGTGAGTGGAATTTTCTGGTCATTCACATTGGTGGGATCTGCTGATGGCACACTCCCAACAGGGGTTTGGCGAGGGGTGCATTCAACAGGGAACACCCGTTGTCAAGGGCGGGACCGGAAGATCCCGCCGCTGGCCTCTGGCGAGCCAGTTTCTACTGCTGCAGAACACACAGTGAGGGGGAGGCAAATCTCACCCAATAGGTTGACCATAAGACATAGGAGCAGAATTAGGCCATTCGGCCCATCGAGTCTGTCATAGTATGCACCCACACACATCATGAGGTAAAAGTAGGCAGTGACAGACACCCAGGTGAGCCAATCAATATACAGAACAAAACACGACCAAACACAAGACAGGAGACCAGAGGCAGGCTTCCAACTATAAAACACATGAGGCATCAGCACTCTGCCTCTTTCCACTGGTGATAGCTATAGTAATAGTCAGGGTGTACAAATCATTCAACACCTTATACACGTGGATCAGAGCTAGCCTGGTCTAGATAGTTAATGTTAGTTTACTGAGAGTAGTAGAGAGTCAACCCACAGGCAGCTGTGTGCTTCGTTACTGAAGTTCAATAAATCTTATATTGAACCAACGCCCACGTTTGGTGTATACTTAATCAGTTAACTGCATCGTGTGCAGTCCGTGTTACCCCAGGGTGAACAATATGACATGATACCAGAAGTGGCTACTGCTTCTAAGTAATTTACCTTCGAAAATTCACTGACGACCAGCAACTGCCTTCCAGTGGCATGGAAAAGATCCAGGCACCTCAACATCTCCGGATCTCCAGGAACCTTGGCGCCAACAGGCAGGTCTTCAAGCAGAAATTCAGTCTCTACATTGAGGCCTCAGGCCTCGAAGGTGCCTCCGATGCCCGAAAAATCGCACTGCTGCTGTCTACCGCGGGGGACCAGGCCATCCAAATCTTCAATTCGCTCACTTTTGCGGACAATGAGGACAAGACCAAGTTCCAGACTGTCTTAGCCAAATTCAACAGTCACTGTGAGGTTGAGACAAATGAAAGCTTTGAGGGTTATGTCTTCCAGCAGCGCCTTCAGGGTAAGGACAAGCCTTTCCAGTCTTTTCTCACTCACCTTCGCATTCTAGCGGAGTCCTGCAACTATGGAGACATGGCTGACTCCCTCATCAGGGATCAGATTGTGTTTGGCGTCCACTCCGACGCCCTGCGAGAGCAGCTCCTAGAAACAAAGAATATGACCCTGCCAGTGGCCATCGAGACGTGCAAAGTCCACGAACAGGCGAAAAGTTGCTATTCCCGCCTTAAGTCGCCAGAACAGGACCAACTTGCCTCCCACGAGGCTGAGAGTGTACAGGCCATCGGCCGAATGCGGGGCCTGAGCATCGATGAAGGCGGCCACTTTGCGCTCTTTACCAGGGGTCCCACGCATGCGCACCACAGTCAGAAAAACGAAGCAGCTGAAGACTATACTGCGCAGGTGCAAGTGGCGGCTAACCGCACTGCGCATGTGCGACGGCGTGCCGAGCATCACGACATCGACATGATGGTGTGCCCCAACTGCGGTACCGCCCATTTAAAGCGGCAATGCCCTGCAAGAGGCAGGCGATGTCTCAACTGCAAGAAGCTTGGCCATTATGCGGCTTTGTGCAGGTCTGCACCTCCAACAGGGGGCCAGTGATCCCAGATCCAACATAGATGCGTTTGAAGTGTGCAGCAAGGGCTGCTTGACTTGGAACCGTGACCCGTCACCGATCCAGAGGACGACTGCCCGGAGTTCCCTTATCGAGTGGGCATCATCTCCATGCATGACAAGGCATCCTCGCATTCACCAACACACACCCATCCTGAACGTGGATTATGCGGACGAGTGGCGTGCCACAGTACAAGTCAACAATTGTAGCATCCGGTTCAAGCTGGACACCGGTACTTCGGCCAATCTAATATCCCAAGCAGATCTTGCTCGTATCCAAAGGCAGTCTACCATTCTTCCGCCGGCCTGCCAGTTGCTCGACTACAATGGGAAAGCCATCACTGCATTAGGGTCCTGTCACCTGCAGGTATCCAACAGGGCCATCATCAGGGCCACTTTGCGGTTTGAGATCGTCAAGCCCGGCAAGGCTTCTCTGCTTGGTGCCCATGCATGCAAGCTCCTCCATCTCGTCCAGCGTGTACATGCCGTGTCCTCTGCCAACAGCACTCTTCAGGCCGACATTGAGCAGCTACTATTGCTCCAACACACTTGAAGTATAGTGACACACTTGGAGTATAGTGTTCAATTCTGGTCGCCACACTTGGAGTATAGTGTTCAATTCTGGTCGCCACACTACCAGAAGGATGTGGAGGCTTTAAAGAGGGTGTGGAAGAGATTTACCAGGATGTTGCCTGGTATGGAGGGCATTAGCTATGAGGAGCGGTTGAATAAACTTGGTTTGTTCTCACTGGGACGACGGAGGTTAAGGGGCGACCTGATAGAGGTCTACAAAATTATGAGGGCCATAGACAGAGTGGATAGTCAGAGGCTTTTCCCTAGGGGAAAGGGGTCAATTTCTAGGGGGCATAGGTTTAAGCTGAGAGGGGTCAAGATTTAGAGTAGATGTACAAGGCAAGTTTTTTAGTGGGTGCCTGGAACTTGCTACCGGAGGAGGTGGTGGAAGCAGGGACGATAGTGACATTTAAGGTGCATCTTGACAAATACATGAATAGGATGGGAATAGGGGGAAAACGGACCCAGGAAGTGTAGAAGATTGTAGTTTAGTCGGGCAGCATGGTCGGCACGGGCTTGGAGGGCCGAAGGGCCTGTTCCTGTGCTGTACATTTCTTTGTTCTTTTGTTGTTTGTATTGCAATACCCGGATGTGTTCAGTGGGATGGGTACGCTGCCCTACCGCTAGGAAATTCTGCTCAGGACTGATGCCACGCCTGTCATCCATGTGTCACGCCGGGTGCTGCCGCCCCTCAAGGACCATCTAAAGGTGCAGCTGCAGGAGCTCCAGGATCCAGGAATAATATCCAAGGTGACGGAACCAACTGACCGGGTCAGCTCTATGTTTTGTGTCAAGAAGCCCTCTGAGGAACTGCGCTTTTGCATCAATCCCAAGGATCTGAACCGCAACATCATGAAGGAACACTACCAGATCCCGAAGCGGGAGGAGCTGACGAGTGAGATATCGCATGCCAAATTCTTTACAAAGCTGGATGCATCGCGTGGCTTCTGGCAGATACAACTGGACGAGTCCAGCAGGAAGCTCTGCACATTTAACACACACTTCGGAAGATATTGCTACAACCGTATGCCATTTGGCATTGTTTCGGCCTCCAAAATCTTTCATCGAATAATGGAGCAAATGCTCGAGGGCATTGACGGTGTGCGGGTTTATGTTGACGACGGCATCATCTCGTCCACGACCCCGGAGGAACATATTTCTCGTCTGCAACAAGTCTTCAGGCGCATACATGCCAACGGCCTGAAGTTAAATAAAACCAAATGCTCCTTTGGCAGGTCGGCAATTAAGTTTCTGGGTGATCAGATCCCCCAGCAGGGCGTGCAGCCCGACTCGGATAAAGTCCAGGCAATCAACACGATGAAGACCCCAGAGGACAAGAAGGTAGTCCTCCGCTTCCTGGGGATGGTAAATTTCCTGGGGAAGTTCATTCCCAACCTCGCGTCACACACCACAGCCCTCAGACACCTGGTGAAAAAGTCCACCACTTTCCAGTGGCTGCCCGCACATCAAGCAGAGTGGCTTGAGTTGAAAGCGAAGCTAACCGCCGCTCCTGTTTTAGCTTTCTTTGACCCAGCAAAGGAGACTAAAATCTCCACAGACGCCAGCCAGGACGGCATTGGGGCGGTGCTCCTCCAGAAGGATGACATCTCGTCCTGGGCTCCAGTGGCCTACGCGTCAAGGACATGACCCCCACTGAGCAACGGTATGCTCAAATAGAGAAATAATGCCTGGGCCTTCTCACTGGCATCGTGAAATTCCACGATTATATCTAATGTCTCCCGACCTTTACAGTAGAGATGGACCACAGACCCCTAGTGCACATTATACACAAGGACTTAAATGACATGACATCCAGGCTCCAGTGCATTCTCCTTCGACGCCACAGGTATGATTTTGAACTGGTTTACATGCCTGGAAAGGAGCTAATCACCGCGGATGCCCTGTCGCGTGCCATCGCCTCACCATGTGAGCAGGTCGACTTCATACACGACATCGAGGCGCAGGTGAAACTGTGTGCCAGCACCCTTCCCGACACTCGACGAACAACTCGGCATCATTCAAGTAGAGACCGCCAAGAACCCTCTGCTGCAGCGGGTCATACATCACCTCACGAATGGCTGACAGAAAGGGCAATGCCCCCAATACTATAATGTAAAGGATGACCTAACTGTTGTCGAGGGGATCCTCCTGAAATTGGATCGCATCATTATTCCGCGCAGCCTCCAGAGCTTGGTGCTCACGCAGATACACGAGGGACACCTCGGCATTGAGAAGTGCAGGCGCAGGGCCCGGCAGGCTGTCTACTGGTCCGGCATCAATGAGGATATCTCAAACATGGTCCTCAAATGCGCGACCTGCCAGCGCCTCCAGCCTGCTCAGCCCAAAGAGACGCTCCACCAGCATGAGATCGTGACCTCTCCATGGTCTAAGGTTGGAGTGGACCTTTTTCACGCCAACGGGCGTGACTACGTCCTGATAATTGATTACTTCTCCAGTTACCCCGAGGTAGTGAAACTGTCGGAGCTAACATCCAGGACCATCATAAAGACTTGCAAAGAGGCATTTGCCAGGCATGGAATCCCACTCATGGTCATGAGTGACAATAGTCCCTGTTTCTATAGTCAAGAATGGTCTAACTTCGCAAAGCAATACCACTTCCAGCACATCACCTCGAGCCCGCATTACCCACAGTCTAATGGGAAGGTCGAAAAAGGGGTCCACGTCATGAAGCAGATGCTCTGCAAGGCTGCAGACTCAGTTTCGGACTTCAATCTTGCTCTTCTGGTGTACAGGGCAACCCCTCTGTCCAACGGTATGTCTCCGGAACAGCTTCTTATGAATCGTAACCTGCGGACGACTGTTCCGGCCATTCATTTACCTGACCTGGATCACCTTCCGGTGCTGCAAAAGGTGCAGCAGATCAGAACCCGGCAGAAGCTGACATCTGATGCTCATGCTTCGGATCTGCCGCTGCTCTCTCCGAAGGACGCTGTTCGCATCAAGTTGCCTGGTGGAGGCTGGTCAGCTCCAGCTGTTGTTTTCGACAGGCGTTCGTGGTTCGCATGGCTGATGGATCTATTGTGAGGCGCAACAGAAGGGCACGACACAAACTTGCCTGCCCACCACCGGATCTCACGTTCCCAGATGTCGTTCTGCCCTATCCGGACACCTCGCTCCACGAGGCCACCAACCTGGCTGCATGCCAACCGGTCAAGACACCATCATCTCCGCCTCCACCTCTCAGGCGGTCCACGAGAATCCGACGACAGCCTCAACGACTGGACTTATAAATAGTTCCTTTGTATATATACTGTTATGTTTCTGCACACGCGACACCTTACTTGTACATATCCATCCATTAATTGCTGTATATAGTTACTCTTGTAAATATGTCGTTTCTGCTCTAAGCAGACAACAATTTTTTTTTAAATGGGGGATGTCATAATATGCACCCATGCACATCATGAGGTAAAAGCAGACAGCGACAGACACCCAGGTGAGCCAATCAACATACAGAACAGAACACGACCAATCACCAGACAGAACACCAGAGGGGGGCTTGCAACTATAAAACACTTGAGGCATCAGCACTCTGCCTCTTTCCACTGGTGACAACTGTAGTGACAGTCAGGGTGTACAAATCATTCAACACCTTCTACATGTGGATCAGAGCTAGCCTGATCTAGATAGTTAATGTTAGTTTACTGAGAGTAGTAGAGAGTCAACCCACAGGCAGCTGTGTGCTTCGTTACTGAAGTTCAATAATTCTTATATTGAGCCAACGCCCACGTTTGGTGTATACTTGATCATTTAACTGCATCGTGTGCAGTCCGTGTTACCCCAGGGTGAACAACACGACAGAGTCTGCTCCGCCATTCAATCATGAATGAAAAAAGAGGAGGAAGTGAAGAGTAAATAAGAAAATAAAATGGCAGTCAACATGAAAGGGAAACCATAAACCTTCTATTGGTGTGTAAATAATAAATGGCTATTAAGAGGTGGAGTGGGCCTTATTAGGGACAAAGAGGGTGACATATGCTTAGAGGTACATGGCATGTCTAGAATACTAGGGTGTCAACTGACCAAAAATACAGTCTGTTCTGGGCAAGATAAGAGGGTTGTTCCTGGTGGGAATGAGCCTGCCATCTAACGGCACTCTGTTTTGTTTTCAGGCCATAACAAGGAATGCCCCACCGAGGCTGCACTTAGTCACATTTGCTGCACTGAGGAGCTCTGTCGAGCGGAGCTCCTCAGTGCAGGAAGAGATTGGGGCGGCATTTTTAAATGATGCCCCGATCTCGCGACCCCTCCCCAATACAAACCCCTCAACGCTCCAACTCACCTGATTATAATTTTGATGGGGGAACAATGAGTGTAACGGGCTTGATGTAGTAAACTAACAAGGCTTTTGACAAGGTCCAGCAGGGCAAACTGATCAACAAATTGAAAGTTCTTTGATCAATCAAAAGAAAATTAGCAAGTTGGATTTGAATGAACTCTATGTCAGGAAGCAAAGGGTTATGGACAATGGATGGTGTTGTCATTGGATGAAAGTTTTGAATGGGGTTCTGCAGCGCTCAGTACTGAGTCCCGTGTTTTCCATGGTATACATCAATGATTTGGGGTGCGATCTAGCCAAAATAAAACAGGGGTACGATTTTCCGGCCATGGTGCGTCGGAAAAGCATCTCACTGTGGCGCAGCGTGGCCAGTGAAAGCTGGGAGACCGCTCCCGGGTTCTACCTGGCTTACAACATCGCGCGGGACTCAATGCAATCTCACGAGATGTTGCAAGGGAATCCTGCCCATAATGGCAGGATCAGTTTTGGGCAAATCTGCATATTAGAACGAGGCAGTAAGCTTTACTCTAATGTATAGGTTCCCATGGTACCTGAGGCTTTGCGATTCAATCCCTTTGCCTCAGGGACCTCGGGCGAGTACCGTTTGTACTGGCCCCTGCAAATGGGGACCAGACGGAACGGCACTCATGGGGGTCTCCAAGGGGATGGATGGCCCCCAGATACTGTTCTTCCTGGTCCCCGTTTGTGGGGACCTGTACTGAATGGCACCCAGCTGGAGTCTCCTCAGTGAGGCTGATAGATGCCAGGTGGTCGATTCATCTGGCATCAGCGCGGCCAAGTGGATTCTTAAACTCACTTAGCCGTGCAAGACTAGATCCTGCCCATTTAACCAGATCTCATGAGGTGTAGAGGCCATCAGGAATGGGGAAGGCCTCTCCCAGGATCTATTGGCCGTGTCCCGCTCCGATTCTGGCGGGTCACGGGCAGCAGATCACACCCTTGTGCTTGAATGTGGATTGCATGATTTAAGAAATTTGCAGATGATTTTTATGACCCCCTGGGCTAGTGCACGGTCAATTCCAGCCCCACTTGACCCAGAGTCGCAACACAGTTGAAGTTAACAATTCAGTCTTAGAAGTCTCTGGCTTTTGGCTGCCAAATAACTAGTCACCAGGTAAGTAAATTTAAACACAATTAATTTTTAATAACAATAACTATAATTAAATATGCAGCAAATACAACTGGTTATCAATGAACAATTCCTACCCCCCCCCCCCTTTAACTCACCTCTACCCTCTACACGCAAACACAAGATAGATAGACAAACACAGAGAGAAAAGAGAGGTGTAAAATATTGATGGAAGTAAAAGAATAAATAAAAGCATATGTCATGCTTGCCTTCATAGGACGTAGAATCGAGTGTAAAAGCTCAAAAGTTATGTTACAATTATATAGAACGTTGGTTAGGACACATTTGGAATACAGTGTCCAATTCTGCTCACCGCACTACCAGAAGGATGTGGAGGCTTTGGAGATAGTACAGAAAAGGTTTGCCAGGTATGTTGAGTATGAGCAATGAGGAGAGTTTGGCCCCCCCAGAGCAGTCCAGGCACCTGAAATGCATCTTCGGAACACAGATTGGGCCAACACGAACGCGTCATGCACGCTGCCCGGGTAACGGGCACAGACGTGCAGGATCCTCATCTGGTGGTTCCTGTTCATGAACATCGGCCTGTTATCTGCCAGTGGTCGTAGGGTGACATGCATCCCATCAATTACCCCTAGACCCAGGGCATCCTGGCGATGGCAGCGAACTCCGCTGCCCAGGCATCCTGGTGGGCGCGGTCAAGAAGGAACTGGATGTAGCAGTCCGCAAGGGCATACAGGGTATCGGTGATGGCGCGGATGCATCTGTGCACCGATGCCTGGGAGATGCCAGACAGGCCCCACTCGGCAACTGGAACGACCCCGTGGTGTAGAAGTTTAGAGCAACCGTCACCTTGATGGACACCTGGGGCGGGGGTTGTTGGATCCTGCCTGAGTGGAATGATTTCCAGAGACCTAAGAAAAGCAGAGTTGAGACCTGGGCACACAGGTTGTTATGAATAAAATGTAATTGTGTTTAAATTTACACACCTAGTGACTGTAATTATCAGGCAGCCAAAGGCCAAAGACTTCAGTTATTTTTCTAAGAATTATTGGTTCATTCAATTGTGTTGCAACTCCAGGACTTGAGGGGTTGGAATTGACTGTGCCCTAGCCCAGGGTGCTGTAACACAATATAACGGAGCAATAACTCCAATATTTTTATCCCCACTCAAACCACACCCATCTCAGGTCAAAATGCACTTTTAACTACAGTTAGCAGACCTAGGAATGCTTAATAGAGATATCTTGGATGCCCTGCTTTGAGAAAAAGATATCCTTCAGGAACCAACTTGCAGATTCTTGCCTGTCCCAAACTACTGTTTAACCTGCCAGCCTTTGGGTCATTGCTCCTGCCCTGCTCACAGGTAAATCTTTAACTCACTGTTTTGAGAGAAACTGCTCCTGTTCACAGACAGATCATAACCCACCATTTTCAGAGAAGCTGTTTGCTGTAGACATCCCAGTCTAAAACTGAATTCCTAAACTGAAAACACAACAACTAACTGCTTCAGCCCTGGCTCCGCCCATTAACTACATCACCTGCTGAAGTGAAACACAAATGGCACGATCTATCAGCAACATCATGCTCGACCGGGATCACAACGTGGCTGGTAGATGCTGGGTGAAGACCTCGTGGGATTCCTGGCAGCCAGTACTTAAAGTGAGATCTACCCAACCTACTTAGGTGAGCTCACTTGGGATCTACCAGCCTCCAGGGATCTATCGGCCACCCCAGAGGGACCCAGACATGCGCTGTTCAGTACTGGTCTATACAAACATGGACCAGGTGGAACGGCACCATGGGGGTCTCCCCAGGCCATCGGAGGCTGCTGGGTGGTCAGCCCCAGGGTGGCTCCCTGGCCCGCCACCTGGAATGTGGGCACCTTGGCACTGCCAGGCCTGCAGCTTGGCACTGCCACCCTGACACTGCTGAGGTGCACAGATGGCACTCCAAAGCCAGAAGGAGCACTGCCAGTATGGCCATGCAAGGGTGCCTGGGTGCCAGGATGTCACTGACAATGAAGAGGGCCAAGCCCCTGAAAGGAGGTAGAGGGGGGTATGAAGAATGGGGCAAGTGCAGGGCAGGTAAGAAGGGGACTCTGGGAGTTTGGGGGTGTTGGAGGGTGGGGGTCCTGGAAGGGGGTACCTTTAAGGGGTGTGGAGGGCCTGAAGAGGGGGGGGCCCTGGGACCTCATATGAGGTGTCATCACTTGGTGGGGGGTTGTGAGGTAATGCCAATATGTGTGAGGGCTAACATTGTCCATATGTGGAGGGAGGAGGACCCACAAGCTCACTTGGAGATCAGGGTGCCCTTTCAAAATGGCGGCCCAATCTCTGAGGAGCCGGTCTTGCCAGCAATTTGAGCTCTCAGTGATGAAAATAAGTGTGGGCTAAAGCAGTGAGAAACGCCCCAGAGTCCAAAGAAATGATTAAGTGTGGTTAGACAGCAGTGGGAAAGTAACTGGCAGAGCTGGTGGGAAACTCCCAGCAAAACCCACCACAAATGATATGTAGAAACATTTCCTTTAGATCGCACCCATAGTATAATTGGCTATAATTATCTACTCACCAGGTAACCCACTTTATAAGAACAAATTCCATTAGTCCAACTTTTATGATTCTTTAATTGCTTTAATTGATTCAAGCACTTGGCCCATTGCCATGAATGTTATGACATGCTGAGTGCTCATCCAGGAGCTTTTTAAAGGATGTGAGGCATCCCGCCTCTACCACCCTCCCAGGCAGTGCATTCCAGACCATCACCACCCTCTGGGTAAAAAAGCTTTTCCTCAAATCCTCCCTAAACCTCCTCTCCTTAATCTTGAATTTGTGCCCCCCTCGTGACTGACCCTTTAACTAAGGGAACAGCTGCTCCCTATCTACACAGTCCATGCCCCTCATTATCTTGTCCAAAGCCTATCCAACCTCTCTTCATAACTTAAATGTTCCATCCCAGGCAACACCCTGGTGAATCGACTCTACACCCGTTCCAGTGTAATCACATCCTTCCTATAATGTGGTGACCAGAATTGAACACAGAGAGCAGCATGGTGGCGCAGTGGTAGCACTGCAGTCTCACGGCACCGAGGGCCCAGTTTCGATCCTGGCTCTGGGTCACTGTCCATGTGGAGTTTGCACATTCTGCCCATGTTTGCGTGGGTTTCGCCCCCACAACCCAAAGATGTGCAAGGCAGGTGGATTGAACATGCTAAATTGCCCCTTAATTGGAGAAAATGAATTGGGTACTGTAAATTTATTTTAAAAAACAAAAGAATTGCACACAGTACTTCAGCTGTGGCCTCACCAAAGTTCTATACAGCTCCAACATGACTTCCTTGCTTTTGTAATCTATGATGTGGAGATGCCGGCGTTGGACTGGGGTGAGCATAGTACGAAGTCTTACAACACCAGGTTAAAGTCCAACAGGTTTGTTTCGATGTCACTAGCTTTCGGAGCGCTGCTCCTTCCTCAGGTGAATGAAGCGGTCTGTTCCAGAAACACATATATAGACAAATTCAAAGATGCCAAACAATGCTAGGAATGCGAGCATTAGCAGGTGATTAAATCTTTACAGATCCAGAGATGGGGTAACCCCAGATTAAAGAGGTGTGAATTGTCTCAAGCCAGGACAGTTGGTAGGATTTCGCAGGCCAGATGGTGGGGGATGAATGTAATGTGACATGAATCCCAGGTCCCGGTTGAGGCCGCACTCATGTGTGCGGAACTTGGCTATAAGTTTCTGCTCGGCGATTCTGCGTTGTCGCGGGTCCTGAAGGCCGCCTTGGAGAACGATTACCCGGAGATCAGAGGCTGAATGCCCTTGACTGCTGAAGTGTTCCCCGACTGGAAGGGAACATTCCTGCCTGGTGATTGTTGCGCGATGTCCGTTCATTCGTTGTCGCAGCGTCTGCATGGTCTCGCCAATGTACCACGCTTCGGGACATCCTTTCCTGCAGCGTATGAGGTAGACAACGTTGGCCGAGTCGCACGAGTATGTACCGCGTACCTGGTGGGTGGTGTTCTCACGTGTAATAGTGGTATCCATGTCGATGATCTGGCACGTCTTGCAGAGATTGCCATGACAGAGTTGTGTGGTGTCGTGGTCACTGTTCTGAAGACTGGGTAATTTGCTGCACACAATGGTTCGTTTGAGGTTGCGCGGTTGTTTGAAGGCAAGTAGTGGGGGTGTGGGGATGACCTTGGCAAGATGTTCATCGTCATCAATGACGTGTTGAAGGCTGTGAAGAAGATGACGTAGTTTCTCCGCTCCGGGGAAGTACTGGACGACGAAGGGTATTCTGTCGGTTGTGTCCCATGTTTGTCTTCTGAGGAGGTCGGTCCGGTTTTTCGCTGTGGCGCGTTGGCATCACCACCGGCATCACCACCGGCAGCAACCAAGCCACCCCCGGTACCACAGTAGAAAACAATGCAGGGAAATCTATTGCCAACTTGTCAGACTACACCCTTCAACCAGATGAAATCGAAGTCCTCAGCAGAGGGCTTAATTTCTGCACCACCACCAAAATGGACCCCATCAGTCTCGCGGCAGACACGGAGGAATTCATCAGGCGAATGAGGCTCCGGGAATTCTTCCACAGACCCCAAGAGGCCAACAGCGAACCCAAGCAGACTACCAATGAACCGGAACAGCAGACCGAGTCGGTGCGGCAACCGAAGAGGAAAGAGTCGAATTGGACCCCTCCGGAACGCCGCTGCCTTAGACTCGACATGTATGCTCAAGCCGTCAGGAGTCGCGTCAATGCCAGATTCATCAGTCGCATTCACAAGACAACCCCGAACGTCACCCAAGCACAACGCAATGCCATCCGCGCTCTCAAGACCAACCACAGCATCGTCATCAAACCAGCAGACAAAGACTGTCGTACTGAACAGAACGGACTACTGCAAAGAAGTATACCGACAACTGAACAACCAAGAACACTACAGACAGTTACCCGCAGATCCGACCGAGGAACACATCCGCCAACTTAACAGACTGATCAAGACCTTGGATCCAGATCTTCAGAGCACCCTACGTGCTCTCATCCCACGTACTCCCCGCATTGGAGATCTCTACTGCCTCCCAAAAATACATAAGGCCAACACACCAGGCCGCCCTATCGTTTCAGGCAATGGGACCCTGTGTGAGAACCTTTCTGGCTACATCGAGGGCATTTGAAACCCATCGTACAAGGTACACCCAGCTTCTGTCGCGACACGACGGACTTCCTACAGAAACTCAGCACCCATGGACCAGTTGAACCAGGAACATTCCTCGTCACAATGGACGTCTCGGCACTCTACACCAGCATCCCCCATGACGACGGCATTGCTGCAACAGCCTCAGTACTCAACACCGACAACTGCCAATCTCCAGACGCAATTCTGCAACTCATCCGCTTCATTCTGGATCAAAACGTCTTCACCTTCGACAACACGTTCATCATCCAGACGCACGGAACAGCCATGGGGACCAAATTCGCACCCCAATATGCCAACATCTTCATGCACAAGTTTGAACAGGACCTACTCACCGCACAGGACCTTCAACCGATGTTATACACCAGATACATCGATGACATTTTTTTCCTTTGGACCCACGGCGAAGAATCACTGAAACGACTACACGATGACATTAATAAGTTCCATCCAACCATCAGACTCACCATGGACTACTCTCCAAAATCAGTTGCATTCTTGGACACACTCGTCTCCATCAAGGACGGTCACCTCAGCATTTCGCTTTACCGCAAACCCACGGATAACCTCATGATGCTCCACTTCTCCAGCTTCCACCCTAAACACATTAAAGAAGCCATCCCCTATGGACAAGCGCTCCGTATACACAGGATCTGCTCAGACGAGGAGGAGCGTAACAGACATCTACAGACGTTGAAAGATGCCCTCGTACGAACGGGATATGGCACTCGACTCATCGATCGACAGTTCCAACGCGCCACAGCGAAAAACCGGACCGACCTCCTCAGAAGACAAACATGGGACACAACCGACAGAATACCCTTCGTCGTCCAGTACTTCCCCGGAGCGGAGAAACTACGTCATCTTCTTCACAGCCTTCAACACGTCATTGATGACGATGAACACCTTGCCAAGGTCATCCCCACACCCCCACTACTTGCCTTCAAACAACCACGCAACCTCAAACGAACCATTGTGTGCAGCAAATTACCCAGTCTTCAGAACAGTGACCACGACACCACACAACCCTGTCATGGCAATCTCTGCAAGACGTGCCAGATCATCGACATGGATACCACTATTACACGTGAGAACACCACCCACCAGGTACGCGGTACATACTCGTGCGACTCGGCCAACGTTATCTACCTCATACGCTGCAGGAAAGGATGTCCCGAAGCGTGGTACATTGGCGAGACCATGCAGACGCTGCGACAACGAATGAACGGACATCGCGCAACAATCACCAGGCAGGAATGTTCCCTTCCAGTCGGGGAACACTTCAGCAGTCAAGGGCATTCAGCCTCTGATCTCCGGGTAAGCGTTCTCCAAGGCGGCCTTCAGGACCCGCGACAACGCAGAATCGCCGAGCAGAAACTTATAGCCAAGTTCTGCACACATGAGTGCGGCCTCAACCGGGACCTGGGATTCATGTCACATTACATTCATCCCCACCATCTGGCCTGCGAAATCCTACCAACTGTCCTGGCTTGAGACAATTCACACCTCTTTAACCTGGGGTTACCCCATCTCTGGATCTGTAAAGATTTAATCACCTGCTAATGCTCGTATTCCTAGCATTGTTTGGCATCTTTGAATTTGTCTATATATGTGTTTCTGGAACAGACCGCTTCATTCACCTGAGGAAGGAGCAGCACTCCGAAAGCTAGTGACATCGAAACAAACCTGTTGGACTTTAACCTGGTGTTGTAAGACTTCGTACTTTGTAATCTATGCCTCAATTGATAAAATATGCCTTTTTCATCACCCTATTAACCTGTCCTTTTGCTGTCAGAGATCTATGGACAAACACGCCAAGGTCCCTTTGTTCCTCGGAACTTCTCAGTGCAATTCCAATCATTGAATACTTCCTTGTCACATTACTCTTTCCAAACGGTATCACCTCACACTTTTCGGGGTTAAAATCCATCTGCCATTTCTCCGCCCATTTGACCAACCCATCTATATCTTCCTGTAACCCAAGACACTCAACCTCACTGTTAACCACCCGGCTAATCTTTGTGTCATCCGCAAACTTAATAATCCTACCCCCCCCACATAGTCATCCAAGTCATTTATATAAATGGTGAATAATAAGAGACCCAGTACAGACCCTGTGGTTCGCCACTGACACTGGCTTCCAGTCACTAAAGCAGCCGTCTGTCATCACCCTCTGACTATTACAGCGAAGCCAAAACCAGGATTTTTAAAATCATGACGGGAGCTGTCACATACTTACTCAGACTTTTAGCCCTTACTTCACCAAATTCAGATAATACAATATATATCAGAAATTCCTACATTCCTCACAGTTTGAACAAAATGGTGATTGGCAGATACAATTCAACCAGTAAAAGGCTACCTGCTTCTACCATTGTTCATCAGGCTTACAATGCCTCCTCTATGGTTAATCCACAGAGAATTTCCTTTGAGATTTATTAAGGGAAATGCCTTATAAAGTTCCTCAGGGTGTTCATACTCCAGAGTTTACTCCTGAGCTGAGTGTCTGTTATTACAGGCTCTTAAACAATGAAGTGTAAATCTATGGCTCAGGTCCATGGGCAAAGCACTTTGATCCAGATAATTTTAGCTTCTGCGAATAGAGATCCATTTACATACTCCATTTACAATATTGTGAGGCTTATTTCTCCAAAAATATATATTATTCATAAAATGTGTAAAATTGCATTGCAAAATATTTCAGGGGTCAATTTCCACTTACGTTTTGACGGCAGAATCAATGGCGGGAGTGGAAAATCCCACGAGAGGACCAAAACACGATTTCCCGTTGTGATTGATTCCACCCCCAAAGCCCGCACCCCCCGCCCCGAGCACCAATGATGTAACGGAATTCCTGACATTTGAAATCCTGACATTGAACGTCAGGTAGTCCATTGCAATAAATCTACATCTCATTACCAGGCCTCCATGTCGTATAATCCCCACCTCACATAATTCATTGACGCGGACATGAGGGCATGCCAACGTGCATTAAAAACGGGTCCCCATACAGAATGTGCTAGGCGTGCCAGTAAGTGCATCACTCAGAGGGGAGAGGGTCATGCTTGGGCACTGCTCCCTAGCAGTGGCAGGAGCAGTTCTAGGGCACAGTGCCAGGAGGCAGGACCAGAGGGATGTGCTTGTGGAGGGGGAAAGTACTCCATGAAGGGGGTTGGGGGGGATGTGTTGTATGGGGGAACGTTCAGAGGTGGGGGAGGGGGTGTTGGTGTTCTGGGAGGTGGGTTCTATTAAAATTTTTGTAAAACGGCACCCCAATGTTTTAAAAACTGGCAAGGTCATCATGACGTCAAGTGACCGGCCCCCTCAGCCTTTTTTAAATTATTTCCCTAAGAATACAGCAGTAAATTGAAGGGGTGTAGGTTAGGTTGATCTTAGATTAGGATAAATGGTCGGTATAACATCGTGGGCCGAAGGGCCAGTACTGTGCTGTACTGTTCTATGTTCTATGTTCTAATACGATGAAGAAATCTGCATTGGGGCTGATGGCTTTAATGCTGTTTTTCCCGTTCACTGTTATACTTTGCCAAAAAAGTGGGGAAATTCCACTCTTCAATTTGAAAATTACAAAAAGTGCAATAAAATTTAACTTGTCTCCATACAATATGTTCTACCCCTCTAGACAATTGTAACATTCTTGCTATTTAAGATAAACCTTCTATATCAGGCACACAGCCTGAGGGAATAAACATATAAAATTGAAAACTTACAGGAAGTGCAAAAGATTTCAACGTTCCTTTTTTCTGTATTGAAATTGCACAATACCCCTGATTTCTGCAAAATACATTCAATGCACAAAGGGCTTTTTTCCCAAACTCCTGGTATTCTACAGCTAATAGGCCTTAGACAGCAGCCTCAATTCTCCGGCCGCTGGGGTTCTCTGTCCCAGCTGTGGCACACCCCCGCCCATGGGTTTCCTGTCCTCATGGGGTGGCTTCAATGGGAAATCTCATTGACAAGCAGTGGAAGTAGCGAATCCTGCCGCCAGAGAGTGGCAAACCCGCGGCTGGGGGACCAGAGAATCCAGCCCAGAGTCCTGAACCTTGGAATATGTCTGTGGGCAACAGTTTGCAATGGAAGACGAGCAAGTTCCTGGCAGTCCACAGAGCGTCTTTCACTGAAATGATGATCCTCCAGCCACAGCTGCAGTATTGTGAAAGTTAATAGTCAAATGTTCAAAGTAATTGGCAAAAGGAGTAGAAGTGATCGGAACAAAAATGCTTTCGGCCACAGAGTGGGTGGAGTCTGGAATGAACTACCTGAGAGGGTGGTGGAGGCAAGTTTGATCGAGGTATTCAAAAGGGAATTGGATTGCTACCTGAAAAGAAAATGTGCAAGGTTATAAAACTAATAATCTTTATTGTCACCAGTAGGCTTACATTAACACTGCAATGAATTTACTGTGAAAAGCCCCTAGTCGCCATATTCCGGCACCTGTTCGGGCACATGGAGGGAGAATTTATAATGTCCATATTATCTATCAGCACATCTTTCGGGACTTGTGGGAGGAAACCGGAGCACCCGGAGGAAACCCACGCAGACACAGGGAGAACGTGCAGACTCCACACAGACAGTGACCAAGCTGGGAATCGAACCTGGGACCCTGGCACTGTGAAGCAACAGTGCTACACACTGTGCCACCATGCCGCCCCGGTTACAGGGATAAGGCAGGGGAGAGGAACTAAGTAGAATGCTCTTTCAGAGAGCCAGTGCAAACTCGATGGGTTGAATGGCCTCATTGAAAAGGATAAGTGCAAAATGCCACTAAATTGGTAAAATATTGGCCGGAATTCTCCAGCCATTGAGATTCTCTTTTCCCGCCGGCAGTGCAGCCCCGCCTGCGGGTTTCCGAATGGCGTGGGGTGACTTCAATGAGAAATCCCATTGACAAGCCGCGGGTAGAGAAGGTCTCACCACAGTGAATGGCGCGTCACCAAGAAACATTTGTCTGGGGGACCGGAGACTCCAACTCATTATCTTCTCATTCTGATCCATACGGGTTGGCTCCTGAGTGATATCAGATTTCCTTTCAGAATGTCATAAATATACTTTACCATTCCAGATAAGACAGACATTCAAAATGAAAATCCTTTCAGGATGCCTGATGCCCTAGTTTGTCAAAACCATTCTTTCCTCAGGAGCAGTAAATGTTTTATATTCTTTCATGGGCTGTGTGTGTCGTGGACAAGGTCAGTATTTTTGCCCATCCCTAATTAACTAAGTGGCTTGCTAAGCCATTAGTGTCTTAAAAGAAGTGGCTAGTGAGATAGTTGATACGTTGGTGTTAACTTTACAAACGCCCTAGATTCAGAGAAGGTTCCATTTGACTGGAAAATAGGAATGTTACTCCTTTATTCAAAAAGGGAGGGAGACAAAACTACAGGCCAGTTAGCTTAACACCTTTCATAGAGAAAACGTTCAAAGCTAAAGAGGTTATAGCAGTGCACTTAGGAGAATGCAAGATAATCGGGCAGAGTCAACATGGTTTTGTGAAAGGGAAATCATGGACTGAATTCTCCATTCTGGAGACCAAGTGTTGTCACCGGTGTAGAATAGTGGCAATTGCATGTTACCGCTAGGAGCAAGGCCAGGAGAAATTCAGGTCATACAAATGGGCCAGCATGCAGCCCATGTACAGCCGGACCGATTCTCGGACCCGCTGGTGACGGATTCGCTGGGGTCGGGAATCACGTTCAGAGCCTGACAAGCTGGAGCAGCTTTGAAGTGCTCCACTCAGCACAGACTATCATTCCAGCTAGGAACATGGCTGTACAAAGACCAGCACCAAGGTTCCTGGACTCGGAAATTGAGGAGTGGAGGGACACCCTCTTCCCCAGGGTGGGGCGGGGACTGAACTCCGCTCTACCGAACAAGGCCTGGGATGAAGTGGCAGGGGCTGTGAGTGCTGCCAGTGACACCAAGAGGACCGGCGCTCAATGCAATAAGAAGGTGAACGGCCTCCTTAGAGCAACTCAGGTGAGTAACCACCTCTGTATCCCTGTCATCACTCCCGTTCTTCACTCCTCACATCTTCACCCAATCCCCTAAAGGCCAACAACACCCCACTTGCCTGCATTCATTTACAACCCACACTCCACGAAACCCGTCATATTTCTTCTTCGGCCAGGGGCCTTGCACACACATGGCACCAGCTACAGACACCTTATAAAACTCACATCCAAACCTCTCACTCTGTCGTTTCAGTGTCCTTTAGGATAAGGCTGCTCATATTCACCAGGAACATCAGAGGACAGGAGGGGGCATCCCAGATAATTGGGTCCACACCCTCTCAGAGGAGAGGGTCATGCAACATTACGGGCGAGGCTCAGGTGAGAGCAGCAGCAGCAATGGAGGTTGGCATGTGGCGAACAAGTGAGAGTCCAATGCAACGCAAATGTTCCTATAGCAGGTGAGTCACCCCTCGCCCACAGACCACCCCTTCCCAAGATCTCACCCCGTCTTTTGTCTTGCAGGATCACCCTCAGATGAGGACGGGCTGTCAGGGGTAGCTGCCCCCCAGCCACACCCAAAGCACACCCCAGAACACCAGTGCGGGGAAGACACCGATGTATCGGCACTGATTTCACCTGCCTCTCCACCATCACAGACTCTATCACCTCGGTGAGAAATGTGAGTGATCATGCTTTTGGGTAATCTTCTGGTGCATACCACACACATGCTGCAGCACATCAGGTGGAGTCAGGAACTCCCAGGAGAGTGGACAGTCACCTTAACAGCCACTGGGAGCAGGTATCCTCCATATCCCCGTAGTGCCAGGTGCATCACCATCTGGCTCAGGTAACGCACCGTCTCCCTGGTGAGCCGGGGGGGACGGATGACAGAGAATATTTGCAAGATGATAATTTCCTTGACCATCCAATGCCATCAGGTTACATGGTCGCCCTGGGTTGTAGTGCTGTGCCACCCTCAACATATCCCCTCCCTCACATCCCTCCCCCGGATCCTTCAAGGTGATGTCCACCGCACTTCATCCCTGTCCCCATCAGTGATGGGCACTCGGCCTGATGTGGGGAGTCTCTATCCTCACCACCCATCCCTGCCAACAGGGGCACCGGTGGCTGCCGCAAATGGTGTTAGCGATAGACTCTGTAGCCCCTGTTTCTCCCCGTGTGGTCTACTGTGGCTCTCCTCACTGGTGAGCCTTGTGCTATCCCGCCAGGAGAGTGGCAACTGGTTGTATAGTGGAGACATTCATTTTGTGCAACCACTCATCTCCATGCTAACAGGCTAGTGTGCAGGCAGGTCCAACAGATGGGGGTAAGCGAGGGATGTGTGCGTTTGCTGGAACCTTTGCTGCAGTGTAATGTGGAGCCTAGGTTTAACACACAGTTTGTGACAGGGAGCTGGTCAGGTTTCCTGGTCGGGGCAGGATGGATGGGATCAGGGATGCAGAGGACAGGCTGGGCTGGGAGACATCTCGTGATCCTGAGGGGTGGGCTGGCTGATAGAATATTCTGAGAGGGGCTGTGTGCCAGGGAGGGTTCCAGAGGCAAGGGTGCATGTGTCCATTGTTTGGGGTGAGCTCTGTTAATCTCCTGCTTCCTCTGCTGTGGGACTGCGCTTCTGATAAGTGCCAGCATCTGGTGGGCCAGCGATTGAGCATGGCCACGCCCATCCCAGTGATGATACTGCTGGGATATGAGAGTTTCCAGGTGACCAGCAGCCTTCAGAGCATTTGCAGGATACTGTCAGCAGTCTCAACATAGAGTCATAGAGATTTACAGCCAAGAGCCTGTAAGTTGCAGCTAGATGTGGGTTTGAATGAATATATGGAGCAATGGGGGTCTCAGCCAGGACAACCCAGCTCCGAGGAGGACACCCCAAGTCCTCAAACTTGTCTCCAAGTCATTCCCCACTACTCTATGAGGTCCAGGTATACATCCCTCCACAAGCCCAAAAAGTTTGAAAAGTTTGCTTCCCTCTTTGCCCCCTCAACGGCCATGGCACCCAGGCCCCACTTGCACCAATGCTTGCACCAAATCACGCCCGCACAGCTCCCATCTGAGAGGGCTGAAGCATCATGGCGGCAGGGGGGGGGGAAATTCGGACTTCCAGCCCGTTAATCATATTAAAATGCATGAAAATCATGGGGCGGGATTCTCTGATCCTGAGGCTAAGTGTTGTCGCCATCGCAAACGACTTCGCGTTCCCTGACAGCGTCAACCCGACCCCAGGATCAGCAATTCTGGCCCCTACAGGGGGCCAGCAGGACGCTGGAATGGGCGCCGGGGAATGCGCGGATGCGCACTGGGTCCGGCACGAACACACGCATGCGCAGTCCCACCGGCGCGATTTCCGCGCATGCGCGGTGTCTCCCTTGTCCGCACCGACCCCGATGCAACATGGCGCAGTAGTACAGGGGCCGGCGCGGAATAAAGGAGGCCGGGACACAGAGAGGCCGGCCCGCCGATCGGTGGGTCCCGATCGCGGGCCAGGCCACATGGGAGGCCCTCCCCCCCCCCCCCCGGGGTCAGACCCCCCCCTCCCGGGCCTCCACCCCACCCTTCAACGCCGAGTTCCCAGTGGCTCAGAGCAGGTTAGGTTAGAACGGCGCCGGCAGGACTCGTTATTTTTTTACAGCCGCTCGGCCAATCTGGGCCGGAGAATCGTGGGGGGGGGCGCGTAGAGCAGCCCCGACCGGCGCCGCGCCGACCACGCCGTCCCCAATGGCGCTGGTTCACCACTGAGAACCGTGTCCGGGCATCGGGGCAGCGTGGCGCGATTCACGCGGCCCCCCCGGCGATTCTCCGACCCGGCGCGGGTTTGGAGAATCCCGCCCATGGTTTTGCATGGTGCCGCTGACAAGGGGCGTGTAGCTCATTGTCTCCAGCAGCAGTGAATTGGAGCACGGGAATGGTTTTGGCGGCCGGCGCCGATCCTGTTTTTCGGCCAGCACACCATTCTCCACCCGTTGGGGAAACCCGCTACTAGCATCGTGCAATGGAGACTAGAGCCCCGTGTTTAATCCAATTTATTGGGGGTATGTGCTGTAGATAAAGGGGCCACATCAAAACTTAGAAAATGGAAGCTCACAACCTCGGAGCAGCATATTGGCACAGGTTGAAGATTGGCGAACTAACAAGAAACATTTTCTGGTTGGTAGGATGTGACGAGCGTTGTGCCCCAGGAATCGATGCTGGGCCTCAACTTTTTACAATTTAAATTGTATGAAGAGGCTGGTTGCTAAATTTGCTGATGACACAAAGATAGGTAGAAAATTATGTTCTGAAGAGAACCTAAGGAGCGACAAAGCGATGTAGATAGGTTAAGTGAGTGAGCAAAGATCTAGCAAATGGAGTATAATGTTGACATGAGTATAGTGTGGGCGGCACAGTGGTTAACACTGCAGACTCACACCGTCAGGGACTGGGTTCTGGGTACTGTGTGGAGTTTACACGTTCTCCCCGTGTCTGCATGGGTTTCCACTGGGTGCTCCAGTTTCCTCCCACAGTCCAAAGATGTGCAGGTTAGGACAGGGGAGTGGGCTCGGTGGGGTGCTCTTTCGGAGGGCTGGTACATACTCGATGGGCCAAATGGCCTCCTTCTGCACTGTAGGGATTCCATGAAAATCATCTATTTTGGCACGAAGAGTTATAGAAAAACATGTTATCTAAATGTGAGAGATTGCAGAGAGAGTGTCCTGGTACATTGATCGCAAAAGATTAGAATGCAGATACAGCAAGTAATTAGGAAAGTTAATAGAATGTTATAATTTATTCTGAAGAGAATTGAATGCAAAATGTTATGCTACACTTAGACAGGGCATTAATGAGACCACTGGTGAGACCACATCTGGAGTACTGTGTACAGTATTGGCAACCTTGTTTAAGGAAAGATGCAAATGTGTTGGCAGCAGTTCAGAGAAGGATTACCAGACTAATACCAAGAATGGGCAGTTGCCTTATGAGGCAAGGCTGGACAAGCAGGTCTTGTATCTGCTGGAGTTTAGAAGAGTAAGAGACAACTTGATTGACAACTTTAAGATCCTGAGGGGTATTGACAAGGTGGATGTGGAGAGGATGTTTCCTCTTGTGGGAGAATCTAGAACTAAGGGCTCACTGTTTAAAAATAAGGGGTCATAGAATCATAGAATCTACAGTGCAGAAGGAGACCATTCGGCCCATCGAGTCGGCACTGGCCCTTGGAAAGAGCACCCCACTTAAGTCCACACCTCCATCCTATCCCTGTAACCCAACCTAACGTTTTTGGACACAAAGTGGCAATTTATCATGGCCAATCCACCTAACCTGCACATCTTTGGACTTGTAGGAGGAAACCGGAGCACCCGGAGGCAACCCACGTAGACAGGGGGAAAACGTGCAGACATCGCACAGACAGTGACCCAAGCCAGGAATCGAACCTGGGACCCTGGAGCTGTGAAGCAACTGTGCTAACCACTGTGCTACCGTACTGCCCACTTTTTAAAGCATTTGAGTCATTTTTATTTTGGTATAAATTTGCCTCTTTGAAACTAGGGGCGGGAGTCTCTCAGCCCGGGGCCGGGCCGGAGAATCCCCGCGACCGGCGCGAATCGCAGAGCGGAAAATCGGTGCCATTGATGCCGGCGTGGTTGGCACGGCGCCGTCGGGAGCCGCTCTACGCGGCCAGGCCGCCGAGTCCCGCCGGTGCCGTCCACACCTGCTCTCAGCCAGCGGGAACTTGACGTGGAAGTGTTGGGGTCGGTGTCTGACCCCGGGGGGGGCCTCCGATGTGGCCGGGCCCGCGATCGGAGCCCACCGATCGGCGGGCCGGCTTCTCTGGCAGGGGGCCTGCTTACTTCCGCGCCAGCCGCTGTAGTCCTGCGCCATGTTGCGTCTGGGCCAGCGCGTTGAAGGAAGCCACTGCACATGTGCATGTTGGCGCTGTTGCCACTGCGCATGCGCGGATCCCGCGGCACCCAGTTGACGCCGGGATCAGCAGCTGGAGCGGCGTGGATCGCTCCAGTGCCATGCTGGCCCCCTGTAGGGGCCAGAATTGCTGATGCTGAGGCCGTGCTGACGCCGTTGAGAAACGCGACGGCATTTCCGACGGCATCAACACTTAGCCTCAGGATCACAGAATCCCGCCCCGGGCCTAATTTAACTCCCACAGCCAGACGGGGCAACTTTTGAGAGCTGCCCAAAGAAGCCAAAGGTGTGGACACTGATCCTACCTGTGCTGGTTGTGAGATGGAGAACGTCCAGTTATGTCTCAATCACTGTCCCACTCAATTTCCACCCCACCCCTCACTCTATCCCTCCCCTCACCCCCGCCCACCCACCCATTGTCTTACCCACCACCAGTTTTATCCCCCCTTACACCTCCGCCCATATACCCACCCATTGTCTTACCCACCACCAGTCCAGGAAACATTTTCCCCTTTCAAAAAAATCTCAATGGAGCTTGAAGATCGAACATGTAACTCAATAACCACTGTGTCATGTGAGAGTACCTTTAAGAAATGGGTGTTTAAAAAATGTACCTTTAAGAAATGAAGCTGCTCATATTACTGGAGTGATGTCAGAGTGTGGGTGGAGCTGAGCTCTACTTCTGCTTTTTAGTTTCAATTTGAGAAAAGCTTGGGTGTGTCTGTGTTTTTCAGTGAGCTGCATCTGGAGTTAAAACAAAGGGCTGTACTGTTGATCTCTGCCATCCAAAGATTATCTTTGAATCATTTGGTGAATTCAGAAGAATTATAAATGTTTTCAGTAGTGACTGTAAACTCTGATGTGCTTATGTTTAAAGGTTTATTAAGTCTTTTGGGTGAAAAAGGACAGCATACAGGTTACTTAATGTTGTATTCTTTGGGGGGTGCATTTGATTTACTGGTTGCTAAGATGTTCACTGCTTGTTTTAGAAAGATTAACTTGAGTTCATAGAATAAACATTGTTTTGCTTTAAAAAATACTTGTCCTTTTCTGCTGTACACACCTGTAGAGTGGGCCGTGTGCTCCCCATACCACAATCTATTAAACGTTGTGGGTCAGGTGAACTCCATGATACACTTTGGGGTTCTCTAAACCCTGGCCCATAACAACTGTGAATTTGACCTGTTCCCCACACCCCAAACCTCTCCAACATTTGAGACCGCCCCCCCCCCCCCACCACCCCCTCCCCCCACCCCCACACCACCAACCCCACCCACACACAGTTGCAGCATTTTTGACAACCCATCTTTGAACACAGCTCAAACGTTCAGAAGCTGCATCCTGTTTAGGAAGGTGTCACTCTTAGAAATCTGGCTCCAACACGGGACGGCGATAGGCTGAAGGTTCTTGACATGCAAACAGGGAAATGTCAGTCACCTTACTGGCAGACAGCTTCTTTGTGTTGAGGATCTTTGCCGCATATTCCTGTCCGTAGAGAATCTTAACGCACAGCTTCACAATGGAGAAAGCTCCCCTGAAATCATCAACACATTATTTTCTTCATTCATTCACCCAGAAGCAGGCACACATCAGAATATTTTTTCAAAAAAAGTAAAATTAGGAAGATTTTGCTAATGGAAGCTGCATTGCAGATGAATTCCTTACTTCCCCAGCTCTTCATACATCTGGTATTCCTCGCTGAATTGAGCGCATGTTATTGTGGCCATTTTGTCGTTGTGACTTCTTCCCTGTCATAATATACACCAGTATTGCGGGTGATTTAGAGATGTGGATCAGAAATTGGCTAGCTGAAAGAAGACAGAGGGTGGTGGTTGAGGGCAAATGTTCAGAATGGAGTTCAGTTACAAGTGGAGTACCACAAGGATCTGTTCTGGGGCCGTTGCTGTTTGTCATTTTTATCAATGACCTAGAGGAAGGCGCAGAAGGGTGGGTGAGTAAATTTGCAGATGATACTAAAGTCGGTGGTGTTGTCGATAGTGTGGAAGGATGTAGCAGGTTACAGAGGGATATAGATAAGCTGCAGAGCTGGGCTGAGAGGTGGCAAATGGAGTTTAATGTGGAGAAGTGTGAGGTGATTCACTTTGGAAGGAATAACAGGATTGCGGAATATTTGGCTAATGGTAAAGTTCTTGGAAGTGTGGATGAGCAGAGGGATCTAGGTGTCCATATACATAGATCCCTGAAAGTTGCCACCCAGGTTGATAGGGTTGTGAAGAAGGCCTATGGAGTGTTGGCCTTTATTGGTAGAGGGATTGAGTTCCGGAGTCAGGAGGTCATGTTGCAGCTGTACAGAACTCTGGTACGGCCGCATTTGGAGTATTGCGTACAGTTCTGGTCACCGCATTATAGGAAGGACGTGGAGGCTTTGGAGCGGGTGCAGAGGAGATTTACCAGGATGTTGCCTGGTATGGAGGGAAAATCTTATGAGGAAAGGCTGATGGACTTGAGGTTGTTTTCGTTGGAGAGAAGAAGGTTAAGAGGAGACTTAATAGAGGCATACAAAATGATCAGGGGGTTAGATAGGGTGGACAGTGAGAGCCTTCTCCCGCGGATGGAAATGGCTGGCACGAGGGGACATAGCTTTAAACTGAGGGGTAATAGATATAGGACAGAGGTCAGAGGTAGGTTCTTTACGCAAAGAGTAGTGAGGCCATGGAATGCCCTACCTGCTACAGTAGTGAACTCGCCAACATTGAGGGCATTTAAAAGTTTATTGGATAAACATATGGATGATAATGGCATAGTGTAGGTTAGATGGCTTTTGTTTCGGTGCAACATCGAGGGCCGAAGGGCCTGTACTGCGCTGTATCGTTCTATGTTCTATGTTCTATGTTCTAGTATATTATGGTGCAGCCACACACACACACACACTGATGGACATGCAGTGGGACCAATCAGCATACACAACACCGCAGCCAATCACCAGTGAGAGCACACGCACTATAAAGACAGGGGACAGGAGAGTTCCCGCTCATTCTAGTAGCAGGCAGCTCGGAGCACAGAGCTCACAGCCTGCAACACAGACATTCACCATGTGCTGAGTGCATCACCTGGTTAGGACTCGGCAAGAGTCAACAGTTAAAGCTGGTATTACATTTACCCACAGTTCACGTATGTTAATATAGTTAACCTTATAATAAAATAGAGTTGCACCACTTCCAGTGTTGGTGACCTGTTTGTGATCCAGAACACCCAACACATCATGGTACAAGGAGTGGTTGCATACTCGCACTTCTGAGACCCACCTGCAACTAATCAGCATTCCGGCATCCTGAAGTATGGAGAACATCAACCCACCGCCGCCGCTCCGCATCACCGGCAATCTCGGGGTCAATTGGAAGATTTTTAAACAGCGCTTCCAGCTCTTCCTCGAAGCCACGGTCAGGGAGAACGCCTCAGACACCAGGAACATTGCTCTGCTCCTCTCCACAGCCGGGCAACACGCCATCCACATCTTCAACTCCCTCACATTCACAGACGACGAAGACAAGGCAAAGTACAAGACGGTTCTCCTCAAATTCGATACCCACTTCAGCATAGAGGTCAATGAAAGCTTTGAAAGATACCTGTTCCAGCAGCGCTTGCAGGGTAAGGACGAGCCTTTCCAATCCTTTTTAACACACCTCCGCATCCTTGCGCATTCCTGCGGCTACGGGCCCACCTCCGACTCCATGATACGTGACCAGATCGTATTTGGTGTTCTGCCAGACCCCCTGCGTCAGCAGCTCCTCAAAGTTAAGCAACTCACCCTGGCGACTGCCATCGAGATCTGTGTCCTGTATGAAAATGCCACAAGCCGCTACTCACACATACAGGTGACTGAAACGGCGCGGCAAGGTCCCCATGAGGCGGAACGGGTTCAACCAATGAACACATCCAAGGCTGCAGCCTGGATGAGGGCGACCATTTTGCGCGCTTTTCGCGGCCTCCTGCGCTTGTATGCGCCAAACGAGGGGACGGTGATGTGGAGGAACATGATGCGCAGGCGCGCACCATGCAGGACCGCACTGTGAATGCGCGGTGGTGCAACGAGCGTACTGACATCATGACGTGCGGCAACTGTGGCTCCGCCCATTTAGAGCGGCAATGTCCTGCAAAATCGCGACAATGCCTACGATGTGGCAGACTTGGCCACTATGCTGCTCGACAGCTCAGCCTGCCAATTCGCATCGCATCAGTCAGCCTCGCAGGAATGTTCGGGCAATTCAACCCACGTTCACCGAGTCCGATTCCGACTTCCCGCAGACCAGTGACACCGAGGACCCGAGGGAGCCTTTTCGAGTCGCTGTTATAACAAAGAACAGGCTGTCCCCGAATCAAAACCACCAGCCGCTGTCGGTGCACAGCATTGATCCAGACGACGAGTGGTGTGCCACCCTGACGGTCAACCAGAATTCCTCGCCCACCTCAGAGACTTGACTTATGAGTTTTACGATGTTGGACTCTTTGATCTGTTCTGTTATCCTGTTTCATCGTTCCAGTAGTTTGTATATAATGTTCATTTCGTTGGTGTGACACCCTGGGCGTCATTCTCCGACCCCCCAGCGGGTCGGAGAATGGCCGTTGGCCGCCGTGAATCCCGCCCCCGCCGGTTGCCGAAGTCTCCGAAGGGAGAAAAGTCGGCGGGGCGTTAATGGCGCCGCTGACGTCGAAGAATGGCACGGGTCTGTGCAAGGCAGCCGATTTTGGGCCTGCCGATATTCTCCCTTCCGGATGGGCCGAAGTCCCGTCGACGTGATGACCGTTCACGTCAACGTAAATCAAACCTCCTTTTCATCGGCGTGAACCTGTGCTCCAGGTTCACGCCGACCAGCGTGGAGGTGAGTGACGGCCTGGGGGGTTGGCCGCTGGGCAGGCGATGGCGTGGCCGCAGTCTGAATGTGTGGGGAGAGGTGTGTCTCGGGTTGTGTGTGTATGTGTGCGGCGGGGGGGGGGGGGTGGTTAGAGTGGGCTGGGCTCCGGGGGAGTGCCGGGAGGGGGGTCCATGCCGGGGAGGAGGATGGGGGGTCCGTGCCGGGGAGGAGGTATGGGTCCGTGACGGGGAGGAGGATGTGGGGGTCCGTGCCGGGGAGGAGGATGGGGGGTCCGTGCCGGGGAGGGGGATGGGGGGTCCGTGCCGGGGAGGAGGTTGGGGGGGTCCGTGCCGGGGAGGAGGATGGGGGGGTCCGTGCCGGGGAGGAGATTGGGGTGGTCCGTGCCGGGAGGAGGTTGGGGGAGTCTGTACCGGGGAGGGGGATGGGGGGGTCCGTGCCGGGGAGGGGGATGGGGGGGGGTCCGTGCCGGGGAGGGGGATGGGGGGGGTCCGTGCCGGGGAGGGGGATGGGGGGGTCCGTGCCGGGGAGGGGGATGGGGGGGGGTCCGTGCCGGGGAGGGGGATTGGGGGGGGTCCGTGCCGGGGAGGGGGATGGCGGGTCCGTGCCGGGGAGGGGGATGGGGGGGTCCGTGCCGGGAGGGGGGTCCATGCCGGGGAGGAGGATGGGGGGTCCATGCCGGGGAGGAGGATGGGGGGTCCGTGCCGGGGAGGAGGTATGGGTCCGTGACGGGGAGGAGGATGTGGGGGTCTGTGCCGGGGAGGAGGATGGGGGGTCCGTGCCGGGGAGGGGTATAGGGGGTCCGTGCCGGGGAGGGGGATGGGGGGTCCGTGCTGGGGAGTGGGATGGGGGGGGGCCGTGCCGGGGAGGGGGATGGGGGGGTCCATGCCTGGGAGGGGGATGGGGCGGGGGGGTCCGAGCCGGGGAGGAGGATGGGGGGGTCCGTGCCGGGGAGGGGGATGGGGCGGGGTCCGTGCCGGGGAGGAGGATGGTGGGGTCCGTGCCGGGGAGGAGGTTGGGGTCCGTGCCGGGGAGGGGGATGGGGGGTCCGTGCCGGGGAGGAGGTTGGGGGGGTCCGTGCCGGGGAGGAGGATGGGGGGGTCCGTGCCGGGGAGGAGATTGGGGTGGTCCGTGCCGGGAGGAGGTTGGGGGAGTCTGTACCGGGGAGGGGGATGGGGGGGTCCGTGCCGGGGAGGGGGATGGGGGGGGGTCCGTGCCGGGGAGGGGGATGGGGGGGGTCCGTGCCGGGGAGGGGGATGGCGGGTCCGTGCCGGGGAGGGGGATGGGGGGGTCCGTGCCGGGGAGGGGGGGGTGCGAGGGCAAGTGAGTTGGTCCACCTGGCCAGGTGCCAGCCTCCAACAGATGGACCCATGCGGTCCATGCCACCTGGCTGGGGGGAAGGAGGGGATATGGGCAATGATGACATGTCGTCGTTCCCCCCCCCCAACCAGGCCGTCGTGTTTTCCGATCATCCAGCGATGTTGGCCGCCGTGGCGGCAGCCACTAATGTCCTGGATGAGGAGGAGGAGGAGGAGGAGGAGCGTGCCAGAAAGGCGGCGCAGGCTGCCGCAGAGGGGCAGGCGGCAGCCGCCCAGGCTGGAGGGACACCTGACCGACAGGACGAGGAGGGGGAGGAGGACGTCGCGGCCCCACGGCAACGGAGGCACCCGAGGGCGCCCCGTGTGTACCGGACCCCGGCAGTCATACCAGGACCTCACCGACCGGGAATGCAGGAGGAGACTCCGGATGAGGAAGGAAACCGTGGTACACATCTGCCACCTGCTGGCACACCTGTCACCGCGTGGCACTGGCGGGGGACACCCTCTCCCCGTGTCTGTCAAGGTTACGGTGGCCCTGAACTTTTATGCAATGGGGTCATTCCAGGCACCGAGTGGGGACCTGTCCGGCATATCGCAGACATCGGTGCATCGGTGCATCCGGGCAGTGACAGATGCCCTATATGCCATGGCGCACCGCTACATCCGCTTCCCTGTGGACCGTGCCAGCCAAGATGCCCGGGCCGTGGGCTTCTCTGCCGTTGCCGGGTTCCCCATGGTCCAGGGCGCGATTGATGGGATGCACGTCGCCGTGCAGCCACCTGCAGATAACAGGGCCGTGTTCACCAATAGGAAGGGGACCTATTCGATGAACGTACAGGTGGTCTGCGACCACCGCATGATGATCCTGCAGGTCTGCGCCCGTTACCCAGGCAGTGTACACGACTCGTATGTGTTGTCGCGGTCATCCATCCCCAGCATGTACGAGGGACGCCATCCCCGGCTGAGGGGCTGGTTGCTGGGCGACAGGGGCTACCCATTGCGATCATGGCTGATGACGCCTATACGGAGGCCACGCAATGAGGCGGAGAACCGCTACAATGATGCCCATGTAGCGACAAGGGGAGTGATAGAGAGGTGCTTTGGCGTTCTGAAGATGCGTTTCAGGTGCCTGGACCTCTCTGGGGGCGCCCTCCAGTATCGGTCAGATAGGGTCGGCCGCATCATTGTGGTGTGCTGCGTCCTGCACAACATAGCCCAGCAGAGGGGCGATGTGCCGCAGGCAGAGGAGGGCGGAGTGGAGGAGCAGCAGGAAGAGGCGCAGTCCTCCCCAGGTGAGGGGGATCGGGGTAATGGTCAGGGCAGACGGGGTAGACGCAGGCGGGTGGCTGTCCACCGTTACCGGCTGGCCTAGCGGGCACGGGACAGACTGATAGCCGCCCGCTTCACTGACTAGATGGGCGTGGGAATCAGGTAGTATGGCCACAGACCGCACACCATGGCAACAGCCGACCACCCACACCCCCCACCCATCCACCCACCCAGCACCCTCCCCCCCTCCCCAACCCCACCCACCCCACCCGCATGCACACCACCCCCCCCATTGCCGATCCACCTGCGGCACAACGGGCCGGGCTCACACAGTTGCGGGTGGACGCGTGTCTATTGCAGGCCATGGAGGATGATGACAACCCGCCCTGCGGTGAGCTCCTGGCTCTACATCGTTGGACTATGTCTGACCCATGGCCACAGTACCACCATCCACCCGGACCATCCCTGCATGCGGCTGTGACACTGCAGCGCACGGTCCCGACCTCTGCCCGGGGGGATGTTGATGGCGGCCCAGGGGGAAGGGGGCAGACTCATCTGGGGCTGAGGTAAGACCACCCCTCACACACACACTTGCGCTCAACGTACATGACACGCCCGCACACTTTGGACAGAGCACAAAGGCAGCTTCGGTCGGTGTAACATTGACTTTAATAACCAAAGGAGTTCATGCACGTGCCCTAGCCCCTAAAACTCATCTGTGCCCTGCACCCGTGCCAACTTACTCAGTGTCTAATTGTTTGGCCTTACGGGCCCTTTGACTACGTCTACGTGGTTCCACAGACGGTACAGCAGAACTGGAGGTGGACTCCTGTGATTCCTGCCCTCTGACACTGGATCCCTTTGGCAGCCGTTTCCTGGGGCGTCCTGGCCTCGATGGGCCAGGCTGCGGCCCGGGCGACTGGGATGGCGAGCTGCCAGCCTGTCCTGCCCATTGCCCACACGATGAATCTGGGACGGAAGGGGGGGGGGGGGAGTCCGAGGTGTCGCGGTGTTCCGTGACGTCCCTTACAGGGGGAGCCGGGATGGACCACACCACCTCCTCCTCCCTCGGGGTGCCCGATGGCCCCCAGGCCTCTATATGGGTGGGGGATGCGAACGGACTGGCCATCCGACGTCCCCCCGACATCTGGCGCTGTCAGTCCTGGAGGCCCGTGCTGGTATCGACAGGGGTCTGCAGGTTTGCAGCCATGGAGCCCAGGGGGTTGGCAAACCCTGTCTGTGACAGTGCGACGCCGGCTCGCACATGGCCACTGGCGCCGATGCCCTAAGCGATGGCCTGCAGTGACTGGGCCATGGCCTGCTGAGACTGGGCCATGGCCTGCAGAGACTGGGCCATGGCCTGCTGAGACTGGGCTATGGCGTTGAGCGCCTCTGCCATCTGGCGCTGGCACTGGTTCATTTACTCCTGTGAGAGGGCAGCCATGTCCTGGGCCCCATGTCTGACACCGTCGCACCCATTGCCTCCACCGCGGACGCCACCCGTGCGGTGTCGGCCTGGGTGGCACGCATGACCGGCACCACTTCCAGCTCCTGGACGCGGGTGGACTCCTCCACCTGCGACTGCAGCCGCCGCAAGCCGGCCGTCCCCCTCTTCGCTCGTCTCAGGGTCGGTGGTTGCATCGGATCTTTGTGTGGGTGTGGAAACTGCAGGAACCCGGGATCCATCTGGGCGGCAGATGTTCGCTTGGCCTGGGCTGCCTTCCGACCGCCCGGCCCCTCTGCTGCTCCTACCTCCACCTGCTGTTCCGGGACGGCTGTGTTGTGCGCACCAGTGAGTGTACCAGACGCCTCATCACTAAAGTGCCCAACCGAGGTGAGTGTTTCTGCGATGGTGGAGGTTGTTGGTGACAGCAGTGGCGTTGTGTCGTGCTCTTCGTCCCACTCTGAGTCCATGGCACTTTGGGGTGGGGGTTCGTCTCCACCCATCCACTCTGAGTCACTGTCCGGTATTTCGTCTTCCTGGGTAGTGCTGTCCCGGGTAGGGGTGTCCTGGGCAGTGCTGTCCCGGGTAGTGGTGTCCTGGGTAGTGGTGTCCTGGGTAGTGGTGTCCTGGGTAGTGGTGTCCTGGGTAGTGGTGTCCTGGCTCGGATGTGACGGGGGCCTGTGGCTGCCCTCCTCGTCGCTGGGTGGTCGCTCCCGCACGCGACGGGGGTGTCGTCTCCCTGTTGCTCCAGGTCTCTCTGTCTCCCGTGGTGTGCGAGGGGCATCCTGCGGGCGTCGCATGCTGGAGGGTCCGGGTCTCTCTGTCTCCCGTGGCCTCCGAGGGGCATCCTGCGGGCGTCGCATGCTGGAGGGTCCGGGTCTCTCTGTCTCCCGTGGTCTCCAAGGGGCATCCTGCGGGCGTCGCATGCTGGAGGGTCCGGGTCTCTCTGTCTCCAGTGGCCTCCGAGGGGCATCCTGCGGGCGGTCTGCATCTGCGGGGATGGGTGCCTCGACGTTTGGTCCTGCGATACACAATGAAGCATGCATGGTTAGACACGCAGGCAGTGATCAGGTGATATGGGGGAGGGGGATATAGGGGAGGGAGGATATGGGGACGGGCTGTTGAGGGTTCACTTGCTAGTACGCCCCCGACCTCTTCATCAGCAACCTCCCGGTCCTCAGGTCCGCCAGCCAGTTCCAGGGCCCTTTCCTCGTGTTCGGTCAGTGGCCTCTCATCAGCGGGGCCTCCTCCAGTCCTCACATGCTCCCTATTGTTGTGTGCGCACTTCTCCTGTGGGGGTGGGTGGGTGGCAGGGGTAAAAGGCAACACTGTTAGGCAGGTATATGAATGCACGCCATCGGTTGCGCGTGCATTGCAGAGGTTAAGGTTAGGGCTGGATTCACTTGGGGATATGGGGAATATGGGGGATATGGGGGAGGGTAGGATATGGGGGAGGGGGGATATGGGGGAGGGGGGATATGGGGGAGGGGGATATGGGGGGATATGGGGAGGGGGATATGGGGGAGCGGGGGATATGGTGGAGGGGGATATGGGGAGGGGGGATATGGGGGAGGGGGGATATGGGGGAGGGGGATATGGGGATATGGGGAGGGGGGATATGGGGAGGGGGGATATGGGGAGGGGGGATATGGGGAGGGGGGATATGGGGAGGGGGGATATGGGGAGGGGGGATATGGGGAGGGGGGATATGGGGGAGGGGGGATATGGGGGAGGGGTATATGGGGGAGGGGGTATATGGGGAGGGGGGATATGGGTAGGGGGATATGTGGGAGGGGGGATATGGGGGATATGGGGGAGGGGGGATATGGGGAGGGGGATATGGGGGAGGGGGGATATGGGGGAGGGGGGATATGGGGAGGCTCACCCTGCCTGCTCTGACGAGGTCGTTCACCTTCTTGTGGCACTGGGTGCCTGTCCGTGGTGTCAGGGCCACAGCGGTGACGGCCTCTGCCACTTCCCTCCACAGACGCCGGCTGTGGCGTGGGGCAACTCTGCGGTCGTGCCTGGGATACAGGGCGTCCCTCCTCTGCTCCACTGCGTCCAGGAGCGCCTCCAGATCCCGTGACTCGAACCTCGGGGCTGAGCAGCGGCCAGCCATCCAGTCGGGTGTTCCGGTCCGGTGTTCCGGTCGGGTGGGGGGGAGCAGCACGACCTTATGAGCCGTCACGCCGTGCGGCGCGTATGACGCTGCACGGCGTCAACCACGTGCGCAAGCGCGGATCCCGTTACGTCGCTGCTAGCCCATTTCGGGCCGGAGACTTTCGACCCATTTTTCCGACGTGACGCAAGTCGGATTTGCGCTGTTTTCTGCGCCGATCAGCGGACTTTGCGCCGATAACGGAGAATTTTGCCCCCTATTTCTCTGCACCAGGCACCTTCCCGTGTAAATAGATTAGTGTCATGTAAATAACACGCATACACATAGTCAGGTACATTCACTACACAATATTTATTGTCACGCAGGCACATGCTCTTTATATAAAAGGGGGGATGTCATAGTATACACCAGTATATTATGGTGCAGACACACACACTGATGGACATGCAGTGGGACCAATCAGCATACACAACACCGCAGCCAATCACCAGTGAGAGCACACGCACGATAAAGACAGGGGACAGGAGAGTTCCCGCTCACTCTAGTAGCAGCCAGCTCGGAGCACAGAGCTCACAGCCTGCAACACAGACATTCACCATGTGCTGAATGCATCACCTGGTTAGGACTAGGCAAGGGTCAACAGTAAAAGCTGGTATTGCATTTACCCACAGTTCAAGTATGTTAATATAGTTAACCTTATAATAAAATAGAGTTGCACCACTTCCAGTGTGGGTGACCTGTTTGTGATCCAGAACACCCAATACATCATTCCCCAGGCTGCTTCTGATGGGCTCTGTGTCTCTGCCTCTCTCGCGCATTTCAGACAGAGATGAGGTGAATTTGGAACTCTCTTCCTGAAAAAGCAGAGGAAGCAGAATCTTTGAATATTTTTAAGGCAGAGGGGTATAGCTTCTTGAGTAAAAAGGGGTGTGATAGGTCACCGGGGAGGCAGGAATGTGGTGCTGAAGTTACAATGATATCAGCCCTGATCTTATTGAATGGGATAGCAGGCTCGAAGGGCCGAGAGGCCTTCTCCTGCTCCTAATTTCAGAGGCAATCAAGAGTCAACCACATTGCAAGTGTTCTGGAGTCACTTGTAGACCAGGTAAGGACGTCAGATTTCCTTCCCTAAAGGACATTAGTGAACCAGACGGGGTTTTGTTTTTACGACAATCAATGAAAACTTAATGGCACTATTACTGAGAGCAGCTTTCAATTCCTGACTTTTTAAAAATTAGTTCAATTTAAAATTATCAGGTGCTGTGATGGGATTTGGGTTTGTGGATTGCTAATCTCATGGCATACAACATCCCCTCCCCCACAGCCACTCGTGCTACAAGTAATATTTGGATGCTTCACAATGTTTTATAATTTATAGAAAGAAAAACTAAAGTTTACATACGACATGGCTATTTGCTTGAACCTTTAGCAACCACATCTTAACCTCAGTAAACAATGTAAACATTTCACATACCTTTTCTGAATGCCTACGTTGTACTCATATGGAGGGAGGACCATGGGCGCTGTGCCACAGTGTAGGTTTATCATACCAGTACAAGCACTTGATGTACTCGTAATATGATAGTTTAAAAGAAGAAAACAGATCTATTGAAATTCTGTTGACACATCAAAGTATTTTACAATTAATTCTCTAGGAGATACACAAGAGAGGACCATTCATCTCTAATTTCTACTTCCTGAGAAACTGGGACAGATTGATAGAATTTCTACACAGCAATCTGACAGGTGGCTTTGTGTTAATAGAGCAAGGTTGGTGCATGCTTGAATCTAATATGTGTTACAGAATTTCAGTGAATCCCCTTATTGAATTTTAGTTACAAACCTTTCTACGAAATGTGATGTTGGTCAAGAGTGTTGCATAGAGAGAGTCATAAATGATCAGTAAAAGGCTTCTTCTTGTCTTCTCTGCATTAAAAGAATGTCCATATCACAGCACCCCCCTCTCCCTCCCCCCTCAAAGACAGGGCAAGGAGGCAAGTCCCAAATCCATCCCAGCCAGAAGGTCAAATCGAATCCCAGGCTTTTGGCACCATTTCGAGCCAACCAGCACCCTCCCTCCCCTCAAGGACTCAGGAATGGGGGCAAACTACACTTTTCATTCATATTGGAGGGGGAAGGGGGCAGCTGGTGGTGGAATCATGGCATTGTCACTGGACTAACAATCCAGGATACTGCTCTGAGGACTCGGGTTCAAATCCCACCACGGCAGATCGTGAAACCTGACTTCAATAAAATCTGGAATTAAAAGTCGAACGTTGACCATGAAACCATTGTTGATTGTTGTAAAAACCTATCTGGTTCACTAATGTCCTTTAGGGAAGGAAATCTGCCATCCTTATGCTTCGGCCTACATGTGACTCCAGACCCACAGCAATGTGGTTGACTCTTATCTGCCCTCTGACGTGGATAAGTAATAGTAGAGATTCCGATTTGCTCCCATTACGTGGCTGACCAGAATTCTCTCCCACTCTTACCACCTGTCACAGGTGTATGTTGAAAGAATTTGCAAGGTCATACTTCTTTGACCACGTCACAAACACTCCTTCCTTCCCCACCAAGTCCTGGGGTGGGTCTTCAAAGGCAGGGACCCTACTCACTGCACCAAATGTCTGCCTTGAATCCTCACAGAATGCTGAAGCGGTTCTTATTGCATTACTCTAAATTGTCCCATTTTAAGATTGTTTTGAGGATCTCCTGCTGTGCCAGTTTATGTGAGGATATATAGAGCAAAAGGCATTTCAAGAAGGAAAAATTGATAGCACCAAGTAATTGTTCAGGCGAACATTATGTCTCTGTATAAATATTATTTTAAATAAGTCATAATTGTGGAAAGCAATGATGGGGCTTCTTTTTGTCAGAAATGCTGTACCTGTTTCCTGTGTAAATTTGGATTAAGCATTGTCTAAAGGGCTCGGACCTTTTACATAGCTGTTAGCTCCCAGGTTGTTGGTAGCAGCCAAGCTGCTCTGGGTGACCTGTGCAGATAGGGGAATTCGGTAACCCCACCCCATTGTCTCTACCTTCTGGCAGCTTAGCACAGTGGCTCTCACTGTGAAATCTCAAATTTCCTGATGGCTAGCCTGGGCTGCTCTGATTGGTTTGAACCCCTTGTCGTCCAACTCTATAACCTGTGAATGTATCAGCTCAAATCCAGGCACTTCTACAAATCTGGAGGTCAGTGGGTTGTCATTTGATTTTGACCTCCTGAAAGAATTCTGGACTGTCGCCCAGCACTTCACTTTCAGTTAATTTTCCATCATCACGGTTAGGCTGGTTGACCTGTTTGTTTTGCTTACTAGAGTTTAATCCTGGGCAGGTTTCACTGAGCTACCCCTTGAAGTCTCCACAAGTGTTGTTTGCTTTGGCTTCTGCTCTCTCCATTTCCTCCTTTCTTGGAGAATGGGCTTCCCCCTATCATGTTCCAGGAATGATACTGCCCCCAAGTGGATGTTCATCTCATGCTAAACCCCCTGTGGCTCTTCGACTAGGTGGACCATCACTATCCCGCTCTCTTGGTCTATTTTGGAACTTCTTGGCTCACATTCTATTCTGTCATGAAGTGTATGCTAACGAAACCATCTTCCTACATCCTTTTAAATTTTACTGCCACTTGATGGTCACATTTTAATCCTATTGGCCTGTAATCAACCTTTTTAAATTCAAGTGGCTTCTTCCTGACCACATCAACTCTCACAGGTTCTTTTTCCCCTGTAGGGTTTCTAAACCTCACTTGTTCCCAGCACCTCAGCAGATTCAGACTGACTTTCTCCTGTCTTTCAACTTCTCTTTTCAGGGGTACTACCCTCTAGCCTGCCTCAGCTGCCTCTACGTAGTTCATGCAAATTGGATCCAAAATTTGCTTAGTGGCAGGAGGCAGAGAGTGATGGTTGAAGGTTTTTTTGTGACTGAAAGCTTATGTCCAGTGGTGTATCACAGGGATCGGTGCTGGGTTCCTTGTTGTTTGTAGTGTACATTAATGATCCAGATATGAATGTGGGAGGTATGCTCAGTAAGTTCACAAATGACACACAAATTGCCATGATGTGGTAAATAACGAAGAGGAAAGCTTTAGATTATAAGACAATATAGACGTGACTGGTCAGATGGTCAGTGGCAAATGGAATTTAACCCTGAAAAGTTTGTGGTGATGAATTTTGGGAGGACTAACAAGGCAAGAGAATATACCATGAACGGTAGGACACTAAGAAGCACAGAAGACCAGAGGGAAGACCAAAGGCAGCAGGACAGGTAGACAAGGTGGTTAAGAAGACATATGGGATACTGACCTTTATTAGCCGAGGAATAGAATATAAGAGCAGGGAGGTTATGACGGAGCTGTATAAAACGCTCCTTCGGCCACAACTAGAATACTGTAGTTCTGGTCGCCACACTACAGGAAGGATGTGATTACACTAGAAAGAGTGCAGAGGAGATTCACCAGGATGTTGCCTGGGCTGGAGCATTTCATCTATGAAGAGAGACTGTATAGGCTGGGCTTGTTCTCCTAAGAGCAGAGAAGGCTCTTGATTGAGGGAATTATGAGGGACATAGATAGAGTAGACAGAAAGGAACTTTTCCCCTTAGTTGAGGGGTCCATAACCAAGGGGCATCGATTTAAGGTAAGGGGCAAGAGATTTAGAGGGTATTTGTGGAAAATCCTCTTCAGCCAGAGTGTGGTGGGAATCTGGGACTCACTGCCTGAAAGAGTGGTAGAGGCAGAAACCCTCACAACATTTAAGAAGCATTTAGATGAGCATTTAAAATGATATAGGACCAAGTGCTGGAAAATGGAATTAGAATAGATAAGTGCTTGATGGTGCAGACACAATGGGCCGAAGGGCCTCTTTTTGTGCTGTAAAACTCTATGACTCAATTCCTATCTCCCCTTCTTGCTGTCCTCGCCGGAAAGCTCTTTCCCTCGCCCTTTCCTCGTACTCTTTCAAGTTTAGTATTCTAATTCCCATTGTTTCTGTGGCAGCCGTATTTTCGCTGAAGTTATTTTTTTTTTTCAGGGTTTTATCTTTAAAAGGATGAAAGTATTAGCTTAATATCTGTACTTAATCATTTACCTGCTGCTTGCAAAAGAAACCAGTCCCACAGGCGTCCTTGAATTTAAAACACAAAAGGGTTATTTTTAAAAATCTTATTGTTTCAACCCGCCCATGTAAAGAAATAAAGATATTTAAAAAGATAAACCCATGTCCCGGCCTGCACAACACGCACACGTGCACACACATGCAAAGTTACAAGTTCTACAGTAGGAAATTACTCTTTAGCCAAATTAAAATTCACTGATGTTACGCCACTCTGGGCAAGTGCACGGTCAATTCCAACCCCACGTGCCCCGGAGTCACAATATAAGTGAATTAACCAATAATTCTTATAAAAATTCCCAAAATCTTTGACCTTTGGCTGCCCAATAATTACAACCACCAGGTTTGGAAGTTGAAACACTCTTACTGTTTATTTATAACAGGAATAATGATGAAATGTGCAGTAAATACAACTGTATAACAACAAGCAAACTGTCTCACCCCCTAACCACACACACAAGACAAACAAACACAGAGGAGAGGGGCGAAAAAATAAAGATGAAGGTCAAAACATAAAAGTCTTTGTTTCTAATGGCGGTTCTTGGCACACTTTCCTCACAGCACGCTGGTTGATCCAAGTCCGTGGTTTTCAGTCTGTAATGATCTTCTCCATACTTTAGCTTTTCCTGGAGAGGATCCTTTGCTTCACATCATACTCTGCTTTCAGTTCATGTTTTATTTCCAGGCATCAGCCTGTTCTGCATAGAATTGGCTGCTTCTGGACTCTGCTGGCACAGCCTGTAATGGTTCTCCTGTACATAGATTTATCCAGGCTCCCTGCCAGTTCAGAAACACAGCCTTCCTGGAGAAACACGTAGAGTGGAGAGGACACTTTCCTCTGAGCTGCCAGGAGTCAATGTGAAACCAAAGACTCTATCCTTGAAGCTCTGAAATATTCCAGTGGGATCAGATCCAATCACTCCCTATTACCAGGCAGAGCACAGGCTTTTGGGCCAATTCATTAACCACCAGCCAAATCAAACGAGTTCATCATTGAAGCCGGCTATTCTGTCATTGGTGTCGGTCCATCTGCAATCACCAATTTAAATCAGGACAGCCTTCTGGATCATTATTTTTGAATTAAAGGCACAGTCCATCTGAAAGACACATGTCTATCAATTTTTTTTACAGTGCAAAAGAAAGTAATTTGGCCCATCAAATCTGCACTGACCCTTGGAAAGAGTGCCCTACATAGGCACACTCCGTGACCCTATCCCCATAACCCCACCTAACCTTTTGCGCACTAAGTTTAAAAATTGAGCCCTCACATTTCTAATCATGTCAATTTAAATAGTCGGTCAGGTGAAGGTAAAGGTCTTCCATTTGATGTGTTGAAAATCTTTGAAGTCCTTTTTTCACATTCAATTTCATTCCCCATAAACTTTCTAAAGTGTCTATACTTTCTGAGAAGCCTAAAAGTTTGAACTGCATTGATTACATTTGACTTCACAAGCCTCTTGATCGACAGGTCCAGGATATTTCAAAGAAAGGTTTAGCTTTGCTTGTTTTTATAACTCTTCACAGTCCATTAACTCTGAAGTACTTCCACCAGGTATGGTTTCTAACTACAGATATTTTTTAAAGAGGCTGTTTCTTTCTTTTGAGGTGCTTCCTCTTTTCAGCAGGTGTTATGTCTCGCATGTTTTTAAAACCTGTTTTTTTTTCCATGTCTCTGAATTTTCCTAGAAAGCAGATATGCTTCCAAACTGCTTTTTGTTAGCATAGAGTTTCTTTTCTTGCTTGCAAAGGCTATTACAAATCTAGTGAGCTTTATATCCCCACATCTCTCTCTCTATGTTTTTTTAAACTCTGCCAAGCTGTTTAAAATGCCAAATATCATTATATGACATCAATCGTTTGGCAGTGGCGCCACTGCAACATCTTATGAAACAGCTGCATGGCTGGACAAATGTGACATCTCCACCATTCAAGCATCAGCCACCATTCAGACAAGAAGCCTCAAGGGTCCCTCAATGAGGATCCCCAATCAGAGTCACTAAATCTCTGCAGGAGCACCACAGAGCCGAGATCATCCCCTTTGATGCAGCTACCACTGGCCTGGAGAATCTGCGCTCCTGATATGGGCAGGAGGGAGTGTGAAGATTGAAGCTTTCCAGCCCAAGGGACTGGTTACACGTCATTCATGGAGACAGGACTAGACAGTCAAGGTAGTGGCCGGTGCGGGGAGGGCAGGGGGTGGGGGCATTGTGCACTCCCTTTCGTTCCTGTAGTTGAAGCTCCTATAGTGGCTGCCCTCTTTATGGAATGTGGCTACTTGACAGGGATAAGGTGGCGTAATGTTCAAGCCTGAGCATCCACGGTGCATCCATCCTCACCTCTGAAAGCACCTGTGCCCTCTCACATTCCTGCTAGTTACGTATCTCCTTTCTAAAGCCCAACACCATTGATCGTTCAACTATCTTTCTCATCTATCTCAGCGGCCTGAATCTCCAAGTAAAGGTCAAGGGAAGAACCAGACATAGGCAGGGCCTGAGGAACATGGGCCAGGTGTAGTGATGAGTGGGCTGGTGCCTCGGACAATCGATCCATCGGCCATGAAGTCTTAGACGGGCATCCATTCTCAGCAGGAAATGAGGGAGACCATTACTGATGGTGAAGGGAGGTATCAGGTGTTTGGGAAGGCCATGGACGACTATAAAGGGGGCACAGGGCAGTTTCAGTGACCATGTGAGTGAGGTGTTAATGTTAGAAGGGGATGGTGATGGTTGGTCAGCCTTCAGGCTCAGGAGGAGTAGGGGCCTTGCTAACCATCGCTTTCTCCCTCCCACTTCCTCACCAAATCACGACAAATTTTCAAATAGAGCCAGTTGTGCTGACTATAATAAGTGACTAGGGTCTGACAGGGCTGGAGGACCAGGGAGGCCCTCATATCCTCCAGATTTATACAGCAGGAGACTTTGTGTCCAGCAGCCCAAAACGTCCCAACCACCCTTACCCTCAAACCCAACCTTGCCCGATCCCTTCTTCCCCCCCCCACTTCCCACTACCCTTGTTCCTCCCTTCCCAGAGCCCACGGCTCTGCCCCTCCTCCAAACCTTGCCACCCCTTTCCTTCAACCTATTCCCCCTTCCCATGACCAGTGCTCCCCCCACCCCTGCTTCAAGGGTCAACCTATCATCATGCCAGAGTGATGGGCCTTAGTTGGCAGTGTCAGCATGTCTCTTCTCAAGGCAGGAAGGTGATAATGACTCTCTGTGAGGAAAGCTGTAGTGCTCCTCAGATTCTGCTTCAGTGTGACTCCTGTCTTTGTGATGGCAACGTGCTAATTCTCCAGCTCATGCCCGAGTGCCAGATCAAGGCACATTCTTTTGGGCCACAGTGAAGGGGGGGTGGGGGAAAGGCTGAGAGGTTTGAACATAGAACATAGAACATACAGTGCAGAAGGAAGCTATTCGGCCCATCGAGTCTGCATCGACCCATTTAAACCCACACTTCTACCCTATCCCCATAACCCAATAACCCTTCCTAATCTTTTTGGACACTAAGGGCAATTTAGCATGTCCAATCCACCTAACCTGCACGTCTTTGGGCTGTGGGAGGAAAGCAGAGCACCCGGAGGAAACCCACGCAGACACTTGGAGAACGTGCAGACTCCGCACAGACAGTGACCCAAGCCGGGAATCGAACCTGGGACCCTGGCGATGTGAAGCCACAGTGCTAGCCACGTGTGCTACCGTGCTGCCAATGGGGGTAGGGACAAGAGTGATACCAGGGCCAGACAGGTGGATACTCACCCTTAAAGCTCAAAGGAAGTCATTTATCTGCTTCCAGCATTGAAGGCCTGTCGTCCTGGTGATCCCGCTGGCACTCACAGCCTCTGCCACTGCTCTCCAGGCTCGATTCATTACGTTGGCGGGTAGTCTTCTGCCAACCCTGAGCAATAGGGTGGCCCAGCTCCTCTCCCCTGTGTCTAATGTGCAGTCAAGGCCAGAGGCCAAAGACCTTGGGGCAGTTCTTCTTGTGTCCATCGTTTTGGCTGGACTGACAGTCAGTGCTGTGGGAAACATTTCAATGGTGCTCCCACTTGTTAGCTGAAGACAGTGGATTCCCGATTCCAGTGAGTCACGCGCCTGGGGAGTCTGGCCCAGCAAGATTCTCGTGGGGGGAGATTTGGCTGTTTAAAATATGTTGAATGGGATCTGGGCATTCAGGAGAATCTCTATTACAATTTGAATTCCAGGACAGTGACAGGGAATTTTCTTTTAAGAATACAGAAATTTCAGTTTACATCATCTTCAACTCCACTGAGATTTTAAGACCGCTGTGGAAATATTCTGTCTGAGCCAAAGCATAAAAAGACAGTCAGCTCAGAACTTGAGTATTGCTGAAAAAAGACATATTTTGTTGAACATTTTTGTTTTGCACTCATCAAGACAGAATACCGAGTGTAAAGGCAAAACCAACTTACAATGCGTGACAAGATATTGCTGATTGGTTGGCAAATGTTGCCATGGAGAATGCACTATGAAAAGTCAACTGCCAAGCTTTTGCTTAAATTCAAACCAGGCAAGTTGACTCTGATTGGTCAAGGCATTGTCATAGGGACATAGAGGTCAACAGCACAGAAAAGACCCTTCAACCCACCTAATATGCTAATCTAATTTTCCATAGCCATGTCTGCCTTGGCATCGCAGGTGCACATCTAAATAATTCTTAAATGTTATGAGAGCCTCTGTCTCCACCACCCTTTCAGGCAGTGAATAGTTGCAGACTCTCACCACCCTCCTGCTGAAAATGTTTTTCCTCACATCCCCTCTAAATCTCCTGTCCCTTACCTTAAATCTATGCCCACTGGTCAGTGACCCCTCCACCAAAGGGAATGGTTTACTCGATGTGCACCAGTCATAATTTTATACATCTCAATCATGTCCCCCCTCAGACTCCTCTGCTCCAAGGAAAACTCTCCAGCCCAAGCAACATTCTGGCAAATCTCCTCTGCATCTTTTCCAGTGCTATCATATCCCTCCTATAATGTGGATTCCAGGGGCGAAATTCTCCGGAAACGGCGCGATGTCCGCCGACTGGCGCCCAAAACGGCGCCAATCAGACGGGCATCACGCCGCCCCAAAGGTGTGGAATGCTCCGCATCTTTGGGGGCCGAGCCCCAACATTGAGGGGCTAGGCCAACGGCGGAGGAATTTCCGCCCCGCCAGCTGGCGGAAAAGGCCTTTGTTGCCCCGCCAGCTGGCGCGGAAATGACATCCCCGGGCGGCGCATGCGCGGGAGCGTCAGCGGCCACTGACAGTTTCCCACGCATGCGCAGTGGAGGGAGTCTCTTCCGCCTCCGCCATGGTGGAGACCGTGGCGAAGGCGGAAAGGAAAGAGTGCCCACACGGCACAGGCCCGCCCGCGAATCGGTGGGCCCCGATCGCGGGCCAGGCCACCGTGGGGGCCCCAGGACCCCGGAGCCCGCCCACGCCGCCTTGTCCCGCCGGTAAGGTAGGTGGTTCAATTTACGCCGGCGGGACAGGCAATTTCTGGGCGGGACTTCGGCCCATCCGGGCCGGAGAATCGAGCGGGGGGGCCCACCAACCGGCGCGGCGCGATTCCCGCCCCCGCCAAATCTCCGGTGCCGGAGGCTTTATTAGTATCAGATGTGTGGCCTCCCACAGCAGCTGACGAAATGGCTGCGATCTGGAGGCCACGCATATTTATAACCCAGCTCCTGGGCGGAGCTAGCATGCAGGGGCCACAGGCGAACCTGTAGTGCAGGTTCTACCGTACAACATCTAACATCAGAACACAGTGGTTTACCACATTCACCCCATGTTAAAATTGAGTCCTGGCAGGGGTGATGGATAACTATATACAGTTAGCAATTTTTAATATTTACAGAGCAGTAAAAAAATGTCTCTGGTCATCCGGCGGGCTGGTCAGACGTTCAGCCGGTCCGGCGTCTTGATGGTCCTTTGAGATCAACGAAGTGGAGCCGGCGATATTGGTGCTGTCATGGTCGAAGTTGACTCCGGGAGCGTGCCGAAATCCTCTTCATCAATGGGGGTGGGCAGGCGGAGGACGGACGGTCGGGGGGGGGTGGGGGCGGCGGGGGAGGGGAGAGTGGCGCGGGGGGCGACGGGCGTGGTGTGGGGGTGAAACGTGCTGGTGCCAGGTCCCTGAGGGAGACAGTATCCTGGCGGCCGTCGGGGAACGCCACGTAGGCGTACTGTGGGTTTGGGAGAAGCAGGTGCACCCTTTCCACCAACGGATCTGCCTTGTGGAGCCGCACATGTTTACGGAGAAGCACGGTTCCCGGACCTGTGAGCCAAGTTGGGAGCGATACCCCGGATGTGGACTTCCTGGGGAAGGCAAAAAGGCGTTCATGCGGTGGACTGTTAGTAGCAGTGCAGAGTAATGAGCGAATGGAATGTAGTGCATCAGGGAGGACCTCTTCCAGTGGGAGGCCGGGAAATTTCTGGACCACAGGGCCAGCTGGACGGCCCTCCATACCGTCCCATTCTCCCTTTCTACCTGTCCGTTTCCCCTGGGTAGTAGCTCGTCGTTCTGCTGGAGGCGATACCCCTGCTGAGCAGGAACTGACGTAGCTCATCACTCATGAATGAGGATCCCCTGTCACTGTGGATGTAGGCGGGGAAGCCGAACAGAGTGAAGATAGAATTAAGGGCTTTAATGACAGTGGCAGACGTAATGTCGGGGCATGGGATGGCGAAGGGAAACCGGGAGTATTTATCGAGCACACTGAGGGAATATGTGTGTCGATCAGAGGAGGGGAGGAGGCCTTTGAAATCCACGCTGAGGCATTCAAAGGGGCGGGAGGCCTTCACCAGGTGCACGCGGTCTGGCCGGTAGAAGTGCGGCTTGCATTCCGCACAGACCTGGCAGTCCTTGGTGATCGTCCTTACTTCCTCCACGGAGTAGGGCAAATTTTGTGCCCTAATGAAATGGTACAAACGAGTGACCCCTGGGTAACAAAGGCTGTCTTGCAGGGCCCGGAGTCGGTCTACTTGAGCGCTGGCACATGTACCTCGGGATAGGGCATCTGGGGGCTCGTTGAGTTTGCCAGGGCGATACTTAATCTCGTAATTATAGGTGGAGAGCTCGATTCTCCACCGCAAGATTTTATCATTTTTGATCTTGCCCCGCTGTGTGTTGTTGAACATGAAGGCTACCGACCGTTGGTCAGTGAGGAGAGTGAATCTCCTGCCGGCCAGGTAATGCCTGCAATGTCGCACAGCCTCAACAATAGCCTGGGCCTCTTTTTCGACGGATGAGTGCCGAATTTCAGAGGCATGGAGGGTGCGGGAAAAGAATGCCATGGGCCTGCCTGCCTGGTTGAGGGTGGCGGCAAGGGCGACGTCGGATGCGTCGCTTTCTACTTGGAAAGGAAGTGTTTGTCTACGGCGTGCATTCCAGCTTTGGCAATATCAGCTCTGATCCGAGGTTGGTGTCGTGGTCCTGCTGATCATGGCCGCAGATGGTCACATTGTCTAGATACGGAAACGTGGCCCGCAAGCCGTACCGGTCAACCATTCGGTCCATCTTACTTTGGAAGACCGAAACACCATTGGTTTTGCTGAAGGGGACCCTAAGGAAGTGATATAGGGGAAGGGGCTGTTTAGCACAGGGGATATAAGGAAGGGGCAGTTTAGCACAGGGCTAATTCGCTGGCTTTGAAAGCAGACCAAGGCAGGCCAGCAGCACGGTTCAATTCCCGTACCAGCCTACCCAAACAGGCGCCGGAATGTGGCGAGTAGGGGCTTTTCACAGTAACTTCATTTGAAGCCTACTTGTGACAATAAGTGATTTTATCCTCTTTATATAGCCGGCCGTCTGCCTCGAAGGCGGTGTATGACCGGTCCGATTTACGGATGGGGAGCTGGTGGTAAGCGGATTTCAGGTCCACCGTTGAGAAGACCCGGTACTGTGCAATCTGGTTAACCATGTCAGATATGCGTGGGAGGGGGTACGCATCGAGCTGCGTGTATCTGTTGATGGTCTGGCTGTAGTCCGCGAACATTTGATTTTTCTCCCCAGACTTAACCACTACCACTTGAGCTCTCCAGGGGCTGTTGCTGGCCTCGATGACTCCCTCCTGAATCAACCGCTGGACCTCGGACCTGACGAAGGCCTTATCTTGGGTGCTGTACCGTCTGCTCCTGGTGGCGATGAGTTTGCAATCTGGAGTTAGATTGGCAAAGAGGGAAGGAGGATTGACCTTTAGGGTCGCGAGGCCGCACACAGTGAGGGGTGGTAAGGATCAAATTTAAGGGTCAGGCTCTGGAGGTTGCACTGGAAGTCCAGGCCGCGGATAAGTGTAGCGCAGAGGTTAGGGAGGACGTAGAGGCGAAAACCGTGGAACTCTACGCCTTGTACTGTGAGCGTGATCGTGCAGTACCCCCGGATCGCTACGCGATGGGATCCGGAGTCCAGGGAGATACTTTGATTGGTAGGGTGTACCTTAAGGGAGCAGCGCCTTACCATATTCCGGTGTACAAAGCTCTCGGTGCTCCCGGAGTCCAGTAGGCAGGAGGTTACATGGCCGTTGACTTTCACGCTGGTGGATGCGTTGGTCAGATTATGTGGTCAGGACTGGTCGATTGCCATGGAGGCGAGCCGTGGTTTATCGTCGGGTAGTGAGGCGGCCGTTCAGTTGAGGTCCTGCTATGCCGTTGGTATCCATGTGCTGCGGGGTCGACAACATGGCGGTGCCCGGAGATCCTGGGGATTACAAAATGGCGGCGCCCATGGAACGCACATTGCGGGGGTGGAACAAGATGGCGGCGCTCATGAAACGCATGTGTTGTGCGGGGGAGAAGATGGCGACGCCCATTGGTCGCACATGGCCTGGGGAGGAGAGGAGGATGGCGGCGCCCATTGTCCGTGACGGGGGGGGGGGGGCGGTGGGAGCGACCATGGCCTCTGAGCGGGCCTGGCACACCGCAGTGAATTAGCCCTTCTTTCCGCAGACCTTACAAAGGGCAGCGCGGGCTGGGCAGCGTTTGCGGGGGTGTTTTTGCTGGCCACAAGAATAGCATCGGGCCCCCCCCGGAGATCACTGGCTGGTGCGTAGCGCAGGCATATTGGGTGGGTAGTGCCCCCGCGAGGGCAGCTACATGTGGGGCCCATGAAGCGTAGGAGGGGTGGGCCGCGCGGTTGGGCGCGTAGGACGACATTGCGCAGGGCGACTGTCATGGAGAGCGCTAGTGTTTTAGTCTCTGCGAGGTCGCGCGTGGCCCTTCTAGGAGCCGCTGCCTGATAACATCAGAACCAATCTCAGTTACAAAAGCGTCCTGCATAAGGAGATCTGAGTGCTCCTTAGCTGTAACGTCCTGACAGTCACAGTCCGTAACTAGTGGGATCAGGGCCCTCCAGAAGTCCGCGATTGATTCACCAGGTAGTTGAGTACGCATTGCAAGCGCGTGTCTGGCGAAGAGCGTGTTCGTCTTCTGTTCATAATTTTCTTTGAGTCGAGTCATGGCATCAGCGTAATTGGACGCACCCTGGATCAGCGGGAAGGCTTTGGAGCTGAGTTTGGAGTACAATATTTGAATCTTCTGAGCCTCTGGAACAGGGGTCGGCGCCGCGTTGATATACGCTTCAAAACAAGCTAACCAGTGCTGGAAGTCCTTTCTGGCATCGCTTGCGTGTGGATCCAGCTGCAGGCGATCCGGTTTAATCCGGAGGTCCATCTTCTGAATCAGATACTAATAAATTGAGGCACGATCAATTTGACTGGAGACGAAGTTGAATCCAAACTGAGGCTTTATTAGTATCTGATGTGTGGCCTCCCACAGCAGCTGACAAAATGGCTGCGAGCTGGAGGCCACGCATATTTATAACCCGGCTCCTGGGCGGAGCTGGCATGCAGGGGCCCAGGTGAACCTGTAGTGCAGGTTCTACCGTACAACCTCTAATATCAGAACACAGTGGTTTACCACAGCCCGCCCCCTCATGTATTTTCATAAAGAGGCTCAAGATCTGGAGAGAAAGCTGGCCTGTGCAATGGGCGAGTTAGACGGCAGTATTCAGTCTGAGCCGGACAATTTGCCAAATTCTGGGAAGTAGGCGAGATTCTCTGGCTTCCCCACGGCGGGAGACATTATTGACCAGTGGCAGGATCTTCTGGTTCCACTGCTGTCAATGGGACTTTCCATTGAATCCATCCACGTCACTGAGAAACCCGCAGCTGGGGTGTGCCGGCGACGGGACCGAAAGATTCTCAAAATAATGGGGCTGGATTCTCAAAATAATGGGGCTATGGCCCTACACCAGCGAAAAAACGGTGTAGTCTTACTCTGGCGATTCCTTAAAAATATTAGCAGCTATTCACCTACCTGCCATATTTTATGATATTATTATTATTTTTTATAAAAATTTAATTTAGTTGTTAGCCAGATCTTGGTAGAAAGTGAGAGGAATGGCAGGGAAGGGAGTGCAATGTTCCTCCTGCAGGATGTTTGAGGTGAGGGATGCAGTTAGTGTCCCTGCTGATTTTACCTGCAGGAAGTGCTGCCAACTCCAGCTCCTCCAAGACCGAGTTAGGGAACTGGAGCTGGAGTTGGAAGAACTTTGGATCATTCGGGAGGCAGAAGGGGTCATAGATAGCAGCTTCAGGGAATTAGTTACACCAAAGATTGGAGATAGGTGGGTAACTGTAAGAGGGACTGGGAAAAAGCAGTCAGTGCAGGGATCCCCTGCGGTCGTTCCCCTGAGAAACAAGTATACCGCTTTGGATACTTGTGGGGGGGGGGACTTACCAGGGGTAAGCCATGGGGTACGGGCCTCTGGCACGGAGTCTGTCCCTGTTGCTCAGAAGGGAAGGGGGGAGAGGAGCACAGCATTAGTAATTGGGGACTCTATAGTCAGGGGCACAGATAGGAGATTTTGTGGGAGCGTGAGAGACTCACGTTTGGTATGTTGCCTCCCAGGTGCAAGGGTACGTGATGTCTCGGATCGTGTTTTCCGGGTCCTTAGGGGGGAGGGGGAGCAGCCCCAAGTCGTGGTCCACATTGGCACTAATGACATAGGTAGGAAAGGGGACAAGGATGTCAGGCAGGCTTTCAGGGAGCTAGGATGGAAGCTCAGAACTAGAACAAACAGAGTTGTTACCTCTGGGTTGTTGCCCGTGCCACGTGATAGTGAGATGAGGAATAGGGAGAGAGAGCATTTAAACACGTGGCTACAGGGATGGTGCAGGTGGGAGGGATTCAGATTTCTGGATAACTGGGGCTCTTTCTGGGGAAGGTGGGACCTCTACAGACAGGATGGTCTACATCTGAACCTGAGGGGCACAAATATCCTGGGGGGGAGATTTGTTAGTGCTCTTTGGGGGGGTTTAAACTAATGCAGCAGGGGCATGGGAACCTGGATTGTAGTTTTAGGGTAAGGGAGAATGAGAGTATAGAGGTCAGGAGCACAGATTTGACGTCGCAGGAGGGGGCCAGTGTTCAGGTAGGTGGTTTGAAGTGTGTCTACTTCAATGCCAGGAGTATACGAAACAAGGTAGGGGAACTGGCAGCATGGGTTGGTACCTGGGACTTTGATGTTGTGGCCATTTCGGAGACATGGATAGAGCAGGGACAGGAATGGATGTTGCAGTTTCCGGGGTTTAGGTGTTTTAGTAAGCTCAGAGAAGGAGGCAAAAGAGGGGGAGGTGTGGCGCTGCTAGTTAAGAGCAGTATTACGTTGGTGGAGAGGATGCTAGATGGGGACTCTTCTTCCGAGGTAGTATGGGCTGAAGTTAGAAACAGGAAAGGAGAGGTCACCCTGTTGGGAGTTTTCTATAGGCCTCCAAATAGTTCTAGGGATGTAGAGGAAAGGATAGCGAGGATGATCCTGGATAAGAGCGAATGTAACAGGGTAGTTATTATGGGAGACTTTAACTTTCCAAATATTGACTGGAAAAGATATAGTTCGAGTACATTAGATGGGTCGTTTTTTGTACAGTGTGTGCAGGAGGGTTTCCTGACACAATATGTTGACAGGCCAACAAGAGGTGAGGCTACGTTGGATTTGGTTTTGGGTAATGAACCAGGCCAGGTGTTGGATTTGGAGGTAGGAGAGCACTTTGGGGACAGTGACCACAATTCGGTGACGTTTACGTTAATGATGGAAAGGGATAAGTATACACCGCAGGGCAAGAGTTATAGCTGGGGGAAGGGCAATTATGATGCCATTAGACGTGACTTGGGGGGGATAAGGTGGAGAAGTAGGCTGCAAGTGTTGGGCACACTGGATAAGTGGGGCTTGTTCAAGGATCAGCTACTGCGTGTTCTTGTATGTACCGGTCAGACAGGGAGGAAGGCGTCGAGCGAGGGAACCGTGGTTTACCAAGGAAGTGGAATCTCTTGTTAAGAGGAAGAAGGAGGCCTATGTGAAGATGAAGTGTGAAGTTTCGGTTGGGGCGATGGATAGTTACAAGGTAGCGAGGAAGGATCTAAAGAGAGAGCTCAGACGAGCAAGGAGGGGACATGAGAAGTATTTGGCAGGAAGGATCAAGGAAAACCCAAAAGCTTTCTATAGGTATGTCAGGAATAAGCGAATGACTAGGGAAAGAGTAGGACCAGTCAAGGACAGGGATGGGAAATTGTGTGTGGAGTCTGAAGAGATAGGCGAGATACTAAATGAATATTTTTCGTCAGTATTCACTCAGGAAAAAGATAATGTTGTGGAGGAGAATGCTGAGCCCCAGGCTAATAGAATAGATGGCATTGAGGTACGTAGGGAAGAGGTGTTGGCAATTCTGGACAGGCTGAAAATAGATAAGTCCCCGGGACCTGATGGGATTTATCCTAGGATTCTCTGGGAGGCCAGGGAAGAGATTGCTGGACCTTTGGCTTTGATTTTTATGTCATCATTGGCTACAGGAATAGTGCCAGAGGACTGGAGGACAGCAAATGTGGTCCCTTTGTTCAAAAAGGGGAGCAGAGACAACCCCGGCAACTATAGACCGGTGAGCCTCACGTCTGTAGTGGGTAAAGTCTTGGAGGGGATTATAAGAGACAAGATTCATAATCATCTAGATAGGAATAATATGATCAGGGATAGTCAGCATGGCTTTGTGAAGGGTAGGTCATGCCTCACAAACCTTATTGAGTTCTTTGAGAACGTGACTGAACAGGTAGACGAGGGTAGAGCAGTTGATGTGGTGTATATGGATTTCAGCAAAGCGTTTGATAAGGTTCCCCACAGTAGGCTATTGCAAAAAATACGGAGGCTGGGGATTGAGGGTGATTTAGAGATGTGGATCAGAAATTGGCTAGCTGAAAGAAGACAGAGGGTGGTGGTTGATGGGAAATGTTCAGAATGGAGTACAGTCACAAGTGGAGTACCACAAGGATCTGTTCTGGGGCCGTTGCTGTTTGTCATTTTTATCAATGACCTAGAGGAAGGCGCAGAAGGGTGGGTGAGTAAATTTGCAGACGATACTAAAGTCGGTGGTGTTGTCGATAGTGTGGAAGGATGTAGCAGGTTACAGAGGTATATAGATAAGCTGCAGAGCTGGGCTGAGAGGTGGCAAATGGAGTTTAATGTAGAGAAGTGTGAGGTGATTCACTTTGGAAGGAATAACAGGAATGCGGAATATTTGGCTAATGGTAAAGTTCTTGAAAGTGTGGATGAGCAGAGGGATCTAGGTGTCCATGTACATAGATCCCTGAAAGTTGCCACCCAGGTTGATAGGGTTGTGAAGAAGGTCTATGGAGTGTTGGCCTTTATTGGTAGAGGGATTGAGTTCCGGAGTCGGGAGGTCATGTTGCAGCTGTACAGAACTCTGGTACGGCCGCATTTGGAGTATTGCGTACAGTTCTGGTCACCGCATTATAGGAAGGACGTGGAGGCTTTGGAGCGGGTGCAGAGGAGATTTACCAGGATGTTGCCTGGTATGGAGGGAAAATCTTATGAGGAAAGGCTGATGGACTTGAGGTTGTTTTCGTTGGAGAGAAGAAGGTTAAGAGGAGACTTAATAGAGGCATACAAAATGATCAGGGGGTTGGATAGGGTGGACAGTGAGAGCCTTCTCCCGCGGATGGATATGGCTGGCACGAGGGGACATAGCTTTAAACTGAGGGGTAATAGATATAGGACAGAGGTCAGAGGTAGGTTCTTTACGCAAAGAGTAGTGAGGCCGTGGAATGCCCTACCTGCAACAGTAGTGAACTCGCCAACATTGAGGGCATTTAAAAGTTTATTGGATAAACATATGGATGATAATGGCATAGTGTAGGTTAGATGGCTTTTGTTTCGGTGCAACATCGTGGGCCGAAGGGCCTGTACTGCACTGTATCGTTCTATGTTCTATGTTCTATGTTCTATGCTGGGGGCTGGCAGGGCCCCAGCTTCAGCTGCAGATACGGGCCTCCGCACTTACGGTTCCGAGTCCACGCCTGCGCACGGCGGCAGCCTCAAGCGGCCGCCCCAAAAGCGATGGCGGACTCAGCCGGCAGAACTGGATGAGGGAAGAAGCTCCCAACGATTGGCTCCGCGCTGCTATGTATAACACGCCCGATCGCCGCCCCGGCTGCCCATAAGGCCCCCCCCCCGGCCCGGTACTGGGTCCGTAGCCACCACCCAAGATTCCCGACCAGCCAGGTGTGGTTAGAACCACACCGTCGGGAACTCGACCTGTTTTGCCCGGCAAATCGCGGGGCGGGGGGTGCCATTGTCAATGGCCCCCCAGCCACGCCGCGCAATCCACGGCTGATCGATTCCCCGCCCCCGTGCCAAACATGATTTTGGGGTGGGGCTGCGCAGAATCCCACCCACTGTCTCTAATTCAATCGATCCTCTGCACTTTGCCCTCATTGCTTTATCTTATCTTTAGATTATTTTCAGTTTTATTTTCACTTCTGTCTGAACCATCTATCAATTTATTAGTTTCAAGTATTTTGTATAACCTTATTTCTCCTTTCAGTTATGACCTTGATCCCAAATCAGTTCGGGTGTAGCACACCACACTGCTTTCCTCATTTATTCAGGGGATATGAGTGTTGTGGGCTCGGCCAGCATTTACCACTCAGCCCTCATTGCCCATTTGTGGTGAGTTGCCTTCTTGAACTGCTGCAGTCCATGTGGTGTTAAGGGGGGATTCCGGATTTTGGCCCAGCGACAGTGAAGGAACATCAATATTATTCCAAGTCAGGATGGTGTATGACTTGGATGGGAACACTCTGCGGCGTTCCGCTGCGGCTGATGTCTTGTTCTGCTTGGTGGTGTGGGCTGCAGGTTTGGGAGGTACTGTCAAAGGAGTCTTGCTGAGTTGCTGCAGTCCATCTTGTAGGTGGTACACACTGCTGCTGCTGTGCGTCAGTGGAGGAAGAGAGTCATATATAATCATAGAATTTACAGTGCAGAAGGAGGTCATTCGGCCCATTGAGTCTGCACCGGTCCTTTGGAAAGAGCACCCCACTTAAGCCCACGCCTCCACCCTATCCTCGTAACCCCACCTAACCTTTTTGGACACTAAGGGGCAATTTAGCATAGCCAATCCGCCTAACCTGCACTTCTTTGGACAGTGGGAGGAAACCGAAGCACCCGGAGGAGACCCACATAGACACGGGGAGAACATGCAGACTCTGCACAGTCACCTGAGGCCGGAATTGAACCTGGGACCCTGGAACGTTGAGGCAGCAGTGCTAAGCGTTGTGCCACCAAACCGCCTACTGTGCCAACATGCCGCCCACGAAGGATGGTCTTCTCCCACCAATGTTCCTTGTGAAAGAGTAATTGCTTCATCTGCTGAGAAAGGACAAGCAGTGGGGTCATGAAAACAGAATGTTCTCCATTTCTGTGTTTGGCTTGATGCCATGTTACTTGGTGGGGTGCAGAGTCAGTGTTGAGGACTCCTTCTACTCTCCTGTATCTCACTCTGCCACCAGATGTGGCATATTCAGGGATGATGATGGTGGTGGCTGGGACATTGTTTATGCGATAGGATTTGGAGAATATAACTGTGTCAGGCTGTTTCTTGACTAGTCTGGGGGACAGCTCTCCCACAAGACTCCACATGTTAGTGAAGAAAGCTTTGCAGGGTCGACAAGGCTAGGTGTGCTGTTGTTTCCGGTGCTTAGGGTCAATGGCGGGTGGTCCATCTGATTTTCTTCTTGCCTGACTTCTTTGATACAACTGAGAGACTTGCTAGGCTATCTCAGAGGGCAGTTAAGAGTCAACCACAAGGGTTTGGTTGTTTTCATAGAATTTACAGTGCAAAAGGAGGCCATTCGGCCCATCGAGTCTGCACCAGTTCTTGGAAAGAGCACCCTACCAAACCGCACACCTCCACCCTATCCCCATTACCCAGTAACCCCGCCCAACACTAAGGGCAATTTTGAACACTAAGGACAATTTATCATGGCCAATCCACATAACCTGCACATCTTTGGACCGTGGGAGGAAACCGGAGCACCCGGAGGAAACACACGCAGACACGGGGAGAACGTGCAGACTCCACACAGACAGTGACCCAGCAGGGAATCGAACCTGGCACCCTGGCGCTATGAAGCCACAGTGCTAATCACTTGTGCTACCGTGCTGCCCACCCATATTCTCATCTGACTTTCGAGGTGAGGATGACGATGTTTATTATAGAACAGAATAGAATCCCTACAGTGCAGAAGGAGGCAATTCAGCCCATCGAGTCTGCACCGACCCTCTGAAAGAACTCCCACCTAAGCCCAATCTCCCGCACCACCCCCAAAAACCCATCTAAACCTTTGGACACGAAGGGGCAATTTAACGCGGCCAGTACTCTTAACCTGCACATCTTTGAACTGTGGGCGGAAAGCGGAGCACCCAGAGGAAATCCACACAGTCACCCGAGGCCAAAATTGAACTGGGGTCCCTGGCGCTGTGAGGCACTGGTGGTAATCACTGTGCCACCCAAATTTCCTGTCAGTGATTGCCAGCTCCTCCCATTTGCAATGTTTGGTGAGGTTCGAGTGGATATGTAGCTGACTACAGATCTGTGCCTGGAATGCTCTGCTGCAAAGGGACAGGATATAGCAGACAATTCAGTTTTGGACAGGTTGGTTAGTTAAGAGGCTCCTGGCAGGATGGAGAAACCCGCCCTGTGCCTTTTTCAACAATGCAGCAAATTGGGGGTCAGTCATTCATCATGAGTATTCATCATGAGTGCACTCCTGGAATCTACATTATAGGAGGGATGTGATAGCACTGGAAAGGGTGAAGAGGAGATTTACCAGGATGTTGCTGTGCTGGAGAGATTTAGTTATGAAGAGAGATTGGATAGACTGAGATTGTTTTCCTTGGAGCAGAGGAGACTGAGGGGGGACAAGGTTGAGATGTATAAAATTATGAGGTGTGTTGATAGAGTAGACAGGAAGAACCTTTCCCCCTTGTTGGAGAGATCAATGACCAGGGGGCATAGATTTAAGGTAAGGGGCAGGAGGTTTAGAGGGGATGTGAAGAAAATCCTTTTTACCCAGAGCATGCAGGGAGTCTGGAACTCACTGCCTGAAAGGGTGGTAGAGGCAGAGTCCCTCATAACATTTAAGTATATAGATGTGCACTTGTTATGAGCCAAATAACATTATCTGTGCTATCGGACTCTGATGTACCTTCAATCCACAGAAAGGCAGCGAGAGCGAGTGAACATGAGGCTTTATTAGTCATGAACTTGCCTAGCCAGTGTCAGTAGTACAGATGAATGCCGCCCACAAGAGGCCGGTCTATATATGCCCCAGTGTGGGTGGTGCCAGAGGCGGAGCCATACCGGGGTTACAGCACAGTACCTGGAAGCAGTTCATATCACCACTTCCAGGTCATAGGTCACAGGTTATGGTATCGTGCATGCATTATGGTGAATATATTCACCACATTCACCCCCTGTTAAAAAAAAATCAAGTCTAGCGGGGGTGATGTGAGGTAATTACATATTCAGTCTATCTGGAGGCCAGATCGTTCCCTTCGACCTCCGCAGCTCTGGCAGTGCGGCGGGCGCAGTTGTCACAGGTGGTAACTCCAGGGGCATTGTGTCTGGAGCTTGAGCCTCAGTCCAGGGTGTGGGAGACGGTTGGGGTGCGGGGGTAGGGTGGGTGGTGATGGGTGGCGGCAGTGTCGGCGTGGGACAATACAGGAGACCCAGGGGGGCGTATGGGGCGCTGTGTGTGGTGTCGGGCAGCGGGGTGGGGGGGGGGATGTAGGTGGGGGGGCACGTTGGTGGGGGAACCAGCTGGCGCCAGGTCCCGTAGGGAGACCGTATCCTGCCGTCCGTCCTGGTGAGCAATGTAAGCGTACTGGGGGTTAGCGTGGAGCAGCTGGACCCTCTCGACCAGGGGGTCGGTCTTATGGCTCCTCATGTGCCTCCGGAGAAGGACTGGTCCCGCAGTTTTCAGCCAAGATGGAAGCGAGACCCCGGAGATGGACTTCCTGGAAAAGACAAACAAACGATCGTGAGGAGTCTCGTTTGTGGCCATGCAGAGGAGCGATCTCAGAGGGCATCAGGGAGGACCTCCTGCCAGCGGGGAATTGGGACACTTCTAGACCTAAGGGCCAGGAGAACGGCTTTGCAAACCGTCACGTTCTCCCTCTCCACCTGCCCGTTTCCTTGCAGGCTATAGCTCGTAGTCCTGCTCGAGGCGGTGCCTTTGTTGAGCAGGTACTGACGCAGCTCATCGCTCATGGCTGGAGGGCCACCTGACCGACAGGACGAGGAGGGGGAGGAGGACATCTAGGCCCCACGGCAACGGAGGCACCCGAGGGCGCCCCGTGTGTACCGGCCCTGGCAGTCATACCAGAACCTCACGGACCGGGAATGCAGGAGGAGACTCCGGGTGAGGCGGGAAACCGTGGCACACATCAGCCACCTGCTGGCACACCTGTCACCGCGTGGTATTGGCGGGGGACACCCTCTCCCCGTGTCCGTCAAGGTTACGGTGGCCCTGAACTTTTATGCAACGGGGTCATTCCAGGCACCGAGTGGGGACCTGTCCGGCATATCGCAGACATCGGTGCATCGGTGCATCCGGGCAGTGACAGATGCCCTATATGCCATGGCACACCGCTACATCCGCTTCCCTGTGGACCGGGCCAGCCAAGATGCCCGGGCCGTGGGCTTCTCTGCCGTGGCCGGGTTCCCCATGGTCCAGGGCGCGATTGATGGGATGCACGTCGCCGTGCGGCCACCTGCAGATAACAGGGCCGTGTTCACCAATAGGAAGGGGACCTATTCGATGAACATACAGGTGGTCTGCGACCACCGCATGATGATCCTGCACGTCTGCGCCCGTCACCCAGGCAGGGTTCACGACTCATACGTGTTGTCGTGGTCATCCATCCCCGGCATGTACGAGGGACGCCATCCCCGGCTGAGGGGCTGGTTGCTGGGCGACAGGGTCTGATGACGCCTATACGGAGGCCACACAATGAGGCGGAGAACCGCTACAATGATGCCCATGTAGCGACAAGGGGAGTGATAGAGAGGTGCTTTGGCGTGCTGAAGAAGCGTTTCAGGTGCCTGGAACACTCTGGGGGCGCCCTCCAGTATCGGTCAGATAGGGTCGGCCGCATCATTGTGGTGTGCTGCGTCCTGCACAACATAGCCCAACAGAGGGGCGATGTGCTGCAGGCAGAGGAGGGCGGAGTGGAGGAGCAGCAGGAAGAGGCGCAGTCCTCCCAGATGAGGGGGATGGGGCAATGGTCAGGGCAGGCGGGATAGTCACAGGCGGGTGGCTGTCCACCGTTACCGGCTGGCCCAGCGGGCACGGGACAGACTGATAGCCGCCCGCTTCACTGACTAGATGGGCGTGGGCATCGGGTAGTGTGGCCACAGACCGCACACCATGGCAACAGCCGACCACCCACACCCCCCACCCATCCACCCACCCAGCACCCTCACCCCCCTCCCCAGCCCCACCCACCCACCCCACCCGCATGCACACCACCCCCCCCATTGCCGATCCACCTGCGGCACAACGGGCCGGGCTCACACAGTTGCGGGTGGACGCGTGTCTATTGCAGGCCATGGAGGATGATGACAACCCGCCCTGCGATTAGCTCCTGGCTCCACATCGTTGGACTATGTCTGACCCATGGCCACCGTACCACCATCCACCCGGACCATCCCTGCATGCGACTGTGACACTGCAGCGCACGGTCCCGTCCTCTGCCCGGGGGGATGTTGATGGCGGCCCAGGGGGAAGGGGGCAGACTCACCTGGGGCTGAGGTAAGACCACCCCTCACACACACACTTGCGCTCAACGTACATGACACCCCCGCACGCTTTGGACAGAGCACAAAGGCAGCTTCTGTAGGTGTAACATTGACTTTAACAACCAAAGGAGTTCATGCACGTGCCATAGCCCCTAAAACTCATCTGTGCCCTGCACCCGTGCCAACTTACTCAGTGTCTAATTGTTTGGCCTTACGGGCCCTTTGACTACGTCTACGTGGTTCCCCAGACGGTACAGCAGAACTGGAGGTGGACTCCTGTGATTCCTGCCCTCTGACACAGGATCCCTTTGGCGGCCGTTTCCTGGGGCGTCCTGGCCTAGATGGGCCAGGCTGCGGCCCGGGCGACTGGGATGGTGAGCTGCCAGCCTGTCCTGCCCATTGCCCACCCGATGCACCTGGGACGGAAGGGGGGGGGGGGGAAGTCCGAGGTGTCGCGGTGTTCCGGGACCTCCCCTACAGGGGGAGCCGGGACGGACCACACCACCTCCTCCTCCCTCGGGGTGCCCGATGGCCCCCAGGCCTCTACATCGGTGGGGGATGCGAACGGACTGGCCATCCGACGCCCCCCCGACATCTGGCGCTGCCAGTCCTGGAGGCCCGTGCTGGTATCGACAGGGGTCTGCAGGTTTGAATAAACTCGGTTTGTTCTCACTGGAACGAAGGAGGTTGAGGGGCGACCTGATAGAGGTATACAAAATTATGAGGGGCATAGACAGAGTGGATAGTCAGAGGCTTTTCCCCAGGGTAGAGGGGTCAATTACTAGGGGGCATAGGTTTAAGGTGAGAGGGGCAAAGTTTAGAGTAGATGTACGAGGCAAGTTTTTTACGCAGAGGGTAGTGGGTGCCTGGAACTCACTACCGGAGGAGGTAGTGGAGGCAGGGACGATAGGGACATTTAAGGGGCATCTTGACAAATATATGAATAGGATGGGAATAGAAGGATACGGACCCAGGAAGTGTAGAAGATTGTAGTTTAGTCGGGCAGTATGGTCGGCACGGGCTTGGAGGGCCGAAGGGCCTGTTCCTGTGCTGTACATTTCTTTGTTCTTTGTTTGTTCTTTTGTTTGCAGCCATGGAGCCCAGGGGGTTGGCAAACCCTGTCTGTGACTGTGCGACGCCGGCTCGCACATGGCCACTGGCGCCGATGCCCTCAGCGATGGCCTGCTGAGACTGGGCCATGGCCTGCAGAGACTGGGCCATGGCCTGCAGAGACTGGGCCATGGCCTGCAGAGACTGGGCTATGGCCTGCTGAGACTGGGCTATGGCCTGCTGAGACTGGGCCATGGCGTTGAGCGCCTCTGCCATCTGGCGCTGGCACTGGCTCATGGCCTCCTGTGAGAGGGCAGCCATGACCTGGGCCACAGATGCTGCCTGCACGGAAAGCCCCAGGCCTCGCAAACCGCTCCCCATGTCTGACACCGTCGCACCCATTGCCTCCACCGCGGACGTCACCCGTGCGGTGTCGGCCTGGGTGGCACGCATGACCGGCACCACTCCCAGCTCCTGGAGTGTGGATATGGGGGATATGGGGGAGGGGGATATGGGGGAGGGGTGGATATGGGGGAGGGGGGATATGGAGGAGGGGGGATATGGGGGAGAGGGGGATATGGGGGAGGGGGGATATGGGGGAGTGGGGGATATGGGGGAGGGGGGATATGTGGGAGGGGGGATATGGGGGGGATATAGGGGAGGGGGGATATGGGGGAGGGGGGATATGGGTGAGTGGGGGATATGGGGATCAGGCGGGAGGCTCACCCTGCCTGCTCTGACGAGGTCGTTCACCTTCTTGTGGCACTGGGTGCCTGTCCGTGGTGTCACGGCCGCAGTAGTGACAGCCTCTGCCACCTCCCTCCACAGACGCCGGCTGTGGCGTGGGGCAACTCTGCGGCCATGCCCGGGATACAGGGCCTCCCTCCTCTGCTCCACTGCGTCCAGGAGCGCCTCCACATCCCGTGACTGGAACCTCGGGGCTGAGCGGCGGACAGCCATCCAGTCGGGTGTTCCGGTCGGGTGTTCCGGTCGGGTGGGGGGGAGCAGTGCGTCCTTATGAGCCGTCACGCCGTGCGGTGTGTATGACGCTGCACGGCGTGAACCACGTGCGCAAGCGCGGATCCCGTCACGTCGCTGCTAGCCCATTTCGGGCCGGAGACTTTGCAACGATTTTTCCAGCGTGACGCATGTCAGATTTGCGCCGTTTTTTGCGCCGATAACGGAGAATTTCGCCCAAGATTTATAATCATCTAGATAGGAATAATATGATCAGAGATAGTCAGCATGGCTTTGTAAAGGGTAGGTCATGCCTCACAAACCTTATCGAGTTCTTTGAGAAGGTGTCTGAACAGGTAGACGAGGGTAGAGCAGTTGATGTGGTGTATATGGATTTCAGTAAAGCGTTTGATAAGGTTCCCCACGGTAGGCTATTGCAGAAAATACGGAGGCTGGGGATTGAGGGTGATTTAGAGATATGGATCAGAAATTGGCTAGCTGAAAGAAGACAGAGGGTGGTGGTTGATGGGAAATGTTCAGAATGGAGTTCAGTTACAAGTGGCGTACCACAAGGATCTGTTCTGGGGCCGTTGCTGTTTGTCATTTTTATCAATGACCTAGAGGAAGGTGCAGAAGGGTGGGTGAGTAAATTTGCAGACGACACTAAAGTCGGTGCTGTTGTCGACAGTGAGGAAGGATGTAGCAGGATACAGAGGGACATAGATAAGCTGCAGAGCTGGGCTGAGAGGTGGCAAATGGAGTTTAATGAGGTGATTCACTTTGGAAGGAATAACAGGAATGCGAAATATTTGGCTAATGGTAAAGTTCTTGAAAGTGTGGATGAGCAGAGGGACCTAGGTGTCCATGTACATAGATCCCTGAAAGTTGCCACCCAGGTTGATAGGGTTGTGAAGAAGGCCTATGGAGTGTTGGCCTTTATTGGTAGAGGGATTGAGTTCCGGAGTCATGAGGTCATGTTGCAGCTGTACAAAACTCTGGTACGGCCGCATTTGGAGTATTGCGTACAGTTCTGGTCACCGCATTATAGGAAGGACGTGGAGGCTTTGGAGCGGGTGCAGAGGAGATTTACCAGGATGTTGCCTGGTATGGAGGGAAAATCTTATGAGGAAAGGCTGTTGGACTTGAGGTTGTTTTCGTTGGAGAGAAGAAGGTTAAGAGGAGACTTAATAGAGGCATACAAAATGATCAGGGGGTTGGATAGGGTGGACAGTGAGAGCCTTCTCCCGCGGATGGAAATGGCTGGCACGAGGGGACATAGCTTTAAACTGAGGGGTAATAGATATAGGACAGAGGTCAGAGGTAGGTTCTTTACGCAAAGAGTGGTGAGGCTGTGGAATGCCCTACCGGCAACAGTAATGAACTCGCCAACATTGAGGGCATTTAAAAGTTTATTGGATAAGCATATGGATGATAATGGCATAGTGTAGGTTCGATGGCTTTTGTTTCGGTGCAACATCGAGGGCCGAAGGGCCTGTACTGCGCTGTATCGTTCTATGTTCTATGTTCACGCACTCCATGCTTCCAAAATCAGCCACTCTCAGTCAAAAAGGAGGCCCAGGCCATAGTAGAAGCTGTGCGACATTGGAGGCATTACCTGGCCGGCAGGAGATTCACTCTCCTCACTGACCAATGGCCGGCTGCTTTCATGTTCGATAATGCACAGCGGGGCAAGATAAAAAATTATACGATCTTGTCGTGGAGGATCGAACTCACCTCCTACAACTACAAGATCTTGTATCGTCCCGGGAAGCTAAACGAGTCTCCTGATGCCCTGTCCCGCGGCACATGTGCCAACGCACAAGTGGACCACCTCCGAGCCCTCCACGAGGACCTCTGCTACCCGGGGGTCACTCGCTTTTTCCACTTTATTGAGGAGGTCAGGACAGCCAAATCCGCGCGGAGTGCAAGCCGCACTTCTACCGGCTGGAGAAAGCACTTCCTGTCCCTTTGAACGCCTCAGCATGGACTTCAAAGGCCCCCTCCCCTCCACCGACCGCAACACGTACTTCCTGAACGTGATTGATGAGTATTCCCAGTTCACATTCGCCATCCCCTGCCCCGACATGACCTCAACCACCGTCATCAAGGCCCTCCATAGCATCTTTGCACTATTCGGGTTCCCCGTTGACAGACATAGTGATAGGGGGTCCTCCTTTATGAGCGACGAACTGTGCCAATTCCTGCTCAGCAAGGGCATCGTCTCGAGCAGGATGACCAGTTACAACCCCTGGGGTAACGGACAGGTGGAGAGGGAGAACGTAACGGTCTGGAAGACCATCCTACTGGCCCTACGGTCCAGGAATCTCCCAGTCTCCCGCTGGCAGGAAGTCCTCTCGGATGCCCTCCACTCCACCCGGTCACTGCTTTGTACCACGACCAACCAAACACCTCACAAACGTCTCCTTGTCTTCCCCAGGAAATCCTGCTCTGGGACCTCGCTCCCGACCTGGCTGGCAGCTCCCGGACCCATCCTGCTCCGAAAACACGTGCGGACGCACAAGTCGGACCCGTTGGTCGAGAGGGTCCACCTTCTCCACGCTAACCCCCAGTACGCCTACGTAGCATACCCCGACGGCCGACAAGATACGGTCTCCCTACGGATCCCCACGCGCACTCCAGCCACCAGTCCCACCCTCCCTCCCACCAGTGCACCTTGCAGGAGGATTGGTCCTTCCGCCGGCCCCGTCTAGCCACCCACCCACCGACACACCCCGCGGACGCTCCCTTCCCAGGTCAACCGTTTTCCCCACCAGCGCAGTCTAGGGGTGTTGAAGCTGCCACAGAGATCGAGGCCACGCTCCCAGAGTCACAGACGCCCGAGCCACCACCGAAGCTTCGACGATCACAGAGGACGACCAGGGCCCCCGATCGACTGATTGCTTCATTTTAAAGTGTATCGTTAATTAGGAATCTGTAAATAGTTACAAAACGATGTACGGAGGTATTAAAGTACCTCCATAACTATAATTTCTACCACGTTACCATGTTGTAATATCAAGCCACCACACCCGCCGGACTCTTTTTTAACAGGGGGTGAATGTGGTAGTCTGTGTAGAGGTATTACGGTACCTGGTAATGCTGGAACACCAGTGGTAGATATTGTGGTAGATATTGTATGTTTCCTATTGGTCAAGCTGTATGGTAGTTTCCCCTGCAAGGCGGGGTATAAGAGCCCGTGCCGCCCTAGCAGGCTTCTTTCTGTACCTGAGCTGCTGGGGGAAACATCTAGCTTATTAAAGCCTTCAGTTGGACTACAACCTCGCTTTAGTGAATGATCATGCATCAACCACTGTGACAGGGAAGTTGGAAAAGGAGAAGTAGTAACATTAATGAAAGAATTAGATTCTGTACATAGCAGGCCAATAAAAAAAGAAAATGCTGGAAATGCAGAGCAGATCAGGCCGTATCTGGGGAGAAGAGAAATCGCGTTAATGGGCAGAATTTCAGGGCGAGGGGTTTTGCTCCTGTCCCCCCCCCCACCCCTCCCCTCCCAGCCCCCGCACCATCCCTCCACCGATTGGTGAACTTGTGGGAACTCTGCGTTGCTGTTTCCTGGGAAACCAATGCTGTTTAAGTAAATCCGGCATTTACCTGGACAGCGTTGGACCTCCCTCTCGTTCAATGCCCCTATCGAGTGGGAATCCAGCTCCTGAGAGCTTCCAGCTAATCAGAGACTGGTGGTTCTCCGTTACCAATTGTGCCACTGGGAGCAATGGTTGCTACCAGTAATACAATGCGGCCTACATCAGGGATCATTGCTGAATCCCTGGAGGAAGGTAGGATGGGGATCACTGGAAGGGATTTGCCAGTAAGGGGTAGGGAGCCGGACAGGTGCAAGGGCAAGGGGGTAACTTTCAGAGACCACTCCCCCCCTTCCACCATCACGTCCTTCATGTGGGATCCCTGTGATCAGGCACTGAGAGCTTGTGAACAAGGTGATCTCCCACCATGAGGCCACAGACAAATCCAGCAGGATTTGCTGGCTGGATTTTGAGGGATGTTCAGGAGCCCTGCTAAATCACTCGGCCCCCATTGAATCATAAAAACTTAGGTGTGGTGCCACAAGAATTTTAATGATCTCAAACAAGGCGCCAAGGTCAATGAATGTGCCTTCACATCCTTCCAGCTGAACTGGTAACCGCGCAAGCTGCTAAATTCACCACACCAACTGTATTCACTAATCAACAATCGCTATCAAGCCATTACTCCGACTTGATACTCATTGCTTCACCTCACCTTCATACTTAGAACTGCTGCAAGTCTGGAAAACACATCCTACAGCTTACACACTGCCAGATATTCAAATAAGACAAGCAAGTGCTTCAGCCTTGTCTTTTGTACTGACATACTAGTCTCCACTATCATTCAGAATGGGGATATTCATGAAGCCTCCTCCTCCAGATGGTTAATTGTACGCCACCATTCACCCTGAATGTGACAGGAATGCAGAGCTTAGTTTTGATCTGTTGGTTTTGGAATCATTTAGCTCTGCCTATTGCATGCAGAGTCGACTGCTTAAACATGTATGTCGTCCTGTATTGGAGATTCACTAGGCTTACATCTGATTTCCAGCTACGCCTGGTGTTGTTCCTGGTATGCTCTTCTGTCCTCCTTGTTGAACCGGGATTGGTCACCTGGCTTGGTGGTAATGGTAGAGTGGGGGATAAGCTGAGTCATGAGGTTACATATTGTGGTAGAATACAATTCCGTTGCTGATGGCCCACAACGACTCTTGGATACCAGTTTTGAATTATGAATCTATCCCAATTAGCACTGTGGTCGTGCCAGACAACACAACGGAGGGTGTTCTCAGTGATAAGGCATGACCTTCTTTCCTCAAGCAGTGGACACTCCTACTGTTGTTTGCAAAAGAATCTGCCACAGATAGACCAGTGAGAGTGAGTTCAAGTAAATATTTACCCTGCGTTCCCTTTAGGACTTGGCCAACACTGTCAGTAGTGGTGGTACCAAGCCATTTTTGGTGATAACATTGAAGTGCAGCTGAGGGAGGATACCGGGTTCGAGTCCAGCTTTGGATGACTGTCTGTGAGGAGTTTGCACATTCTCCCTTGCATGGGCTTCCTCCGGATGCTCCGGTTTCTTCCCACAGTCCAAAAATGGGCATGCTAGGTGGGGTTACCAAGACACTGTTGGGCAGTGAGCCTAGGTAGGGTGTTCTTTCAGAGGGTCGGTGAAGAATCAATGGGCCAAATAGCCTCCTTCTGCACTGTAGGGATTCTATGTTTATTAACCCAGATGTCGGGGGCTGGTTTAGCTCAATGGGCTAGGCAGCTGGTTCGTGCTGCAGAGCAAGGCCAGCAGAGCGAGTTCAATTCCTGTAACGGTTGAGATTATTTTTGAAGCCTTTTCAACCTTGCCCTTGTCCGAGGTGAGGGGATTCAGATTAATCACCACCCCTCAAAGGGGAAAGCAGCTATGGTCATATGCTGACTTTACTTACTTACTCAGTAACGACATAACTCTACATAACCACATATCCATTGGTCCTTCAATAAAAAGACCTGTCAACATAACAGGATCTGGCCCTTATGCTGGTATACTAGAAGAAAAATTGTCCTGGAATGATGGCAGTTGTAGAAGTACAATCACAGTGCCACGTAGGCACACAACATGGCTCCATATCAGGCATGTACGTTCCTGAGAAGTTCCTTTACTTGCACATTGCATGTGTGGTCTACTAGTTATGAAAGACTATTTGTGTTGCAGCTTTAAGCACAGTCAACCCTTAAATTAAAATTGTGTTTCAAAACGGTTTATCAGTGAAGAGATGTTAAAGCAGGTTTGAAGATTTTCTCTGTTCATGTTAACATCAGAAGATATAACATAACAAGGTTCCATCAAAGCAGGAGATGCATTTGGTAGTAATAGTCATTCATGCAAAAGTGCTCAAACCACTTAAAGTAAATAGTTGCTCACAGATAAACAACACGCCGATCAAAATGGTGGACAATTATTTGATAAAAAGAACAAAGAACAATACAGCGCAGGGGCAGGCCCTTTGGCCCTCCAAGTCTGTACCGGTCCCGATACCAACATTGGCCCAAACCCTCAGCATTTGCTTGTGCCGTATCCCTCTATACCCATCCTATCCATGTGTTTGTCACAATCCCTTTTGAACACAGTTAATGTATCTGCTTCCACAACCACCCCTGGCAATGCGTTCCAGGCACTCACCACGCTCTGCATAAAAAACCTGCCTCACACATCTCCTCTAAACTTTGCCCCACGGACCTTAAACCTATGCCCCCTGGTGATTAACCCCTCCACCCTTGGAGAGAGTGCCTGCCCATCCACTATATTCATGCCCATCATGATCTTGTAGACCTCTATCAGGTAACCCCTCAACTTTCTGTGGTGTTGCTGATTTTCTCCTTGGTTCAATTGCTCTGTTTTATTACCTTTGCTCTCGAGTCGCCAGGTATCTTTATGATACCGCCACGAGGTTCAAGTCCGAGTAATGATTAATAATCCAATACACCGATTAGTAGGATTTAAATCAAAGCACATTTATTATGCACCGTAATCGCTACTCATGCACAAATTCTACGTCTAAGCTACTTCTACAACTAACAGGCCTATACTTAACTTTGAACTGGCCCACCAGGTCAGGGTAACAAATGGCCTTTTGTTCGGGTTCTGAGTCTGCGGGATTCGAAGTTGGTACGGATTGGTAGCTAGGAGCGCCTATCTCGTAGCGAGCGTTGAATTAAGACTTACTGGCTTCGATGATCACTGGAGTCACTGTGCCGGTCACGGTCAATGTTGGTTCCTTTTGTTGGGTGACCCGGGCAGGAAGAAGAGAGCGGTGAAGAGAGGTGATGAATGAAGAAGAGAGCGATTTGAACTTGGGGCTCAATTCTTATAGTCCCCAGGGGCTTCCCGCCTTTCGGGGCGGAACCTGTACCTGGTGCCAAGTGATTGGACTTTGTCCCAATCGTTTGGTTCGATTTTCTCCAATGCTGGAGCGGTTCCCTGATCGATGGGCGGTCTTGAGGTGCTCGTTCACCTCCTTTTGTGTAGGTTCCTGCTGGCGCCGAAGAGTCTGGTTTTGCTTTGTGCGTCTAAATGTTGCTTATTGTTCCCGGGGATTACTCATTAGTATGCAGATGGCTGTTGTTTTGTTATGCTGATGGTTGCTGGTATCAATATTGTCTGGCCTTTCCAGAGGTAAGTACACAGCCAACCTGCAGCTGCTGGTTTTTTGTCTTGTTGGCTGACTTTCCCATCAGCCTTTGCCGTTCGCCATTTTAAATCGGGAGTTGGCCACTTTAGGTGGCTAATACCCTCCTTGTGATCCTAACGCGAAGCGTGAAGGATCACATAACTATGTTGCTTTCCATTCCCTGACCTGGAGGGGCACTTCCTTCATGGCCTCTGTACTGGCCATAACGATGCAAAAAATGTTTTAACTGACAATTCTAAGGGCGCTATGTCAAACAGGGACTTGCATTACAAACCAATAAACTGGGAACCTCTAACTATTTTTAACACACTACACTCACTTAAACATTTAATTATGCTAACTTCCTCAACCATACAACAAAATCATAGCAGTTTATACACATTTTTCCTGGCTTGGCAGTCAAGCTCAGGATCGTACAATTTGCTCATGAACAGTTCTTTACATTTCTTTATTTAAAATAAAACGCAAGTGAATGCTCTTTATTATAGATCACGGGGGTCGGGGTCTGGTCGTATCCGAAAATAGGGGATCTGATCCTATATACCGGGGTTCGAGCGCGGTAGGCTCTCCTTCTCCATTTCCTCAGACACATAGTCTGCACGATGCAGCAGAGTATCACTAATACTAGTAAAGTTTCTATTACATATGACAGAGAGTACCAGGTTATAAACCTGGCACATCAAGATGATGTGGTGTCGCTGTTGACTGGGCTCTGGGTACTGTGGGGAAGTGAAACATTAACAGCTGGGGGGGCTTGAAGACATGGGGTTCTCGTTCACTCGCAACCAAATGTCCATTAGTATGATGCTGATCCATGTGGAGGAAGTCTTCATTGCTCTTCTCTTTCCCTTTCTGGTCCTGGAGATTCTGGAGTTCTGTGGAAACAAGCATAGTGTCTGTAACTATCTTTGTTTAACATCTCGTACGATAGTGTGTCTGACCTGTAGTTCCAATTACTCACTTTATAATTGGCACTGTGTGACTCCCTCATTTTTTTTTTCAAAAACCGAATTTTAGGACAAGACACTTCCCAATAATGAACCAGTGCGAGCCGTCTCGCAGACTGCGCAATTTACCATCCAAATTTTTCAGGATGTAAATAGCATGTGGTTGGCAACGTAAGGGTTACCTGAAACGAAACAAAACTTTTTGAACAAAAATTTCCAAAATGAGGTGCGTATGGGTGGCGACGGGTAAGAGTTGGATGGAGTCCCCGGGTAGGACGGCTACCAATGCCGTGTCTCTCCTACCCCAGCGTAGTTGACCAGAGGGGGGGGGGGGGGGGGGGGTTCCCAGGCGGGGCGGGTCCCAAGCCGTTTCTCCACTGCCTGAGCAACCGACAAGAACGGGCAAGAAATGTAGTCAGCATGGTGGGACTGCCGTAGTGGTTCTTTCCCTCGAACCAGAAGAGCAGTTATGAACGGGCGTCTGGTACCTTAACCAGTCTCTGCAGACAAGCTAGTTCCGCTGAACTAGAGTCTGGCAATAGTGAGTCTCTGTAGGCAAGTCCTCAGAGGTTTCGGCCGAAAGGGCGTGGGGCCGTGAAAATTTTTTTCCTGTCGGACATACAACATTTAACAAACTTACAAACAACATAAAACATGCTGCAGGTTCCATCAGAAAGGACACCACTTCTCCCAAGCAGTTCCTTTTAAAACACCATCTGGACACCTCAATTCTCGGTTGCGAACAGGGTCACAAAGGGGTTCTCGATATGGGAGTCAGACCCAAGGTCGTCATCTTCTCACAGGTGCCAAACTCTTGTGTATCAGGGCTGAAAGGGCCGCATGGTGTGAGGTGGGGTCGCTCTCGTCGTTGCGGACGAGTCATCTCGGTGCCAATAGTTGGTGTCTAGTTGTGTGGGGACAGAATCTGGGTCGTCAGTGTGGTTCGGTGGTGGGGTTTGTTCAGGAAAGTGATCATGAAGGGATCACTTGGATCGTAGTCGGAATCACTGGGTGTGGGTCCTGTTGCATGGGGATAGTAGGGAGAGGTGCTGTGGCTATCGTCCGAGTCACAGTCATCGTCTCTGCTGCTGGAGTCTGTGGGCGTTTCGGGGCAGAGTGTATATTTTGGGGGTGGAGTCGAGGTCGAGTCCGTGGCTGGGCGTGTTGGGGGATGGTAGGGTTACATTGGTTGTGGGCGGGGCGTGGTGTGCGTGGTTAGACTGTGTTCCATATGCCTTCAGCTGGTTTATATGGAACCACGCAGTCTTATCGTTGGGATACTTTATTTTATATATGGAAGGGCTTACTTTGTCCCCAATGGAGTACGGACCCGAGTATTTTGGTGACAGGAATGTGCTGGGGTTATACATGGAGAGCATAACTTGCTGTCCTATACTGTACTCAGTCACATGCACTGTCTTGTCGAAACAAGCCTTGCTCTGTTTCTTTCTGGTGCCCAATTTTACTGCGGCTGCTAGCTGAGCCGTTTTAACATTTTCAACTAATTGCTCCACAGCTTTCTCATGTGTGAGGGCCGTTACCTCGGGGCTGGTCAAGTTTAAACCTAATAAATATTCTGTGCCTTTCAAGGGGCGTCCGGTCATGAGGGTGTGTGGGGTGTAACCTGTGGAAGTAGAAATTGTATTACTCAAAAACATCAGCGCAAAAGGGAGGACTGAGTCCCAAGTGGTGCTGTTCTGCTGGACCATTTTTCTGAGGGTGGATTTTAGGGTCCGATTCATGCGCTCCACGATACCACTCGACTGTGGGTGGTATGCTATGTGGAATTTTTGGGTGATGCCAAATATCGTGAGGATGTTCTGCATGACACGTCCCATAAAATGTGAACCTTGGTCTGATTCAATGCTGCGGGGGAGTCCCCATCTTGTAAAGATGTGATGGGTCAAAATCTTGGCTGTGGTTTTTGCCGTGTTTGTGCGGGCTGGGAATGCTTCCACCCATTTTGTAAATGTGTCAATTACCACAAGTACATATTTATAGCCATTCCTGCAAGGGGGCAATGGTCCTATAAAATCAATCTGGAGGTTAGTCCAGGGGCCATTAACGGGTCAGGTGTGGCTAAATTGAGCCTTTTTGGCATATCTGTCCGGATTATTCTGGGCACAGATAAGACAATTCTCGATGTAGTGATTTACATCATCCTTTAAATTCGGCCACCAACAAAGCTGCTTGAGATGGGCTGTAGTGGGATTGATTCCCTGATGTCCATGACCGTCATGGAACAAGCAAATCAATTGTATCCTGTCTTGTTCAGGGACCACATAAAGGGTGTCTTTTAACACCACATCATATTGTGTGGTCAGCGCATTTCTAAATCTCTCATAGGGAGCTGGATATTGTCCTTTTACAATCTCCTTGAGATTGCTGTCCTGCTTCTGGGCCTCCACTAGATCCTCGATCTTTGTCTGTGAGACCTGAACTGCACTCACTGGTGCGCTTTCGGGGGGTGTCCAAAGGTATCCATGTCTGGAACTTGCTTTAGCCAGTGCGTCGGCTTTTACATTTCCAGGGGGGGGGGGGGGGGGGGAACAATGGTGACTGCGGACTTTGATTATCCCAAAAGTCCTGTTCTGGGCAGGAATTCCGTGAGGCTGTTGCAGACATAGAGGCTGTCCGAGTATATGTCTGCTTGGCTGGGGAAGGAATCTGGGTGTTCCACTATATACGCGCTGGCCGCGAGTTCTGCTGCCTGCGCGCCTAAGTGGCCTGGAAGTTTTACCGACATTTCCTCAAGGGCGCGTCCTCGACATAAATACCGCAACCTGTTATACGCTTCCCATCCAAGACTGTGGAAGATCCATCCACATAGATCTTTATGGGCTCACACGTGTCGGTGTGCTGGGGGCTCTGGGTTGAACTACCTATCTTTCTGGGGGGTGTCTTAGCAATAAAGGGGCCTGTGTTGTGGTGTGGAGATATAATTTCACATTCATGGGGGGTTCCAGGGTACTGTAAGTTGTCGGCTAAAAAGGTGTGCGTCTTTGTCCGTTTAACAGTGATGTCCCGTCCCTGCAAGAGAAGGATCCATCTAGCTGCTCTAATCTGGCTTACTGTACCGTCCTTGAGTCGTCCGTACAGTAAAAGCTGGGTGGGGGTGTGTTCGGTGAGAATTGTAATGGGGTTCAGTCCGGTAATATACTGCACTGCCCAAAATACTGCGAGCAGGTGCCTCTCACAGGCTGAAAATCCCTGCTCCACAGCATCTAAAATTCTGGAGGTGTAAGCTACGGGCCTTAACTGGTCGTGCCGTTCCTGGAGGAGCACGGCCGAAAGGGTGCGGTCTGTGGTCACGACCTCTATGGCGTAAGGGGAAAGTGGGTCTGGAACTTGTAGTGCGGGGGCTGCTATGAGTGCCTGGTTTAAAGAGTCCACAGCATCCGTATGCTGCGGAAGCCATTCCCAGGGGGCTAGTTTCTTTGGAGGTCTGAGAGGGGCGCAGCCTTGCTGGCGAAACCGTCAATGTGGTTTCGGCAGTAGCCAACCAGTCCTAAAAACGACCGGAGGGCTGAAACGTTCTGGGGAAGGGGCAATTTAGCAATCGAGTCAATCCTTTTATGCTCGATCTCGCGTTTAACATGTGTGATAATTGTTCCCAAATATATCACCTTTTCTTCCAAAATCTGGGCCTTTTTGGGGTTGACTTTACAACTGATTGAGTGTAAGAGTTCCAGGAGTTCGGACAGAAGCTCAATGTGCTCTGCCTAGGTGTCTGTCTGCAGTAGTAGGTCGTCTACGTACTGAACCAGACATTCGGGGCGAGAGAATTTGGCTAAACCATTTGCCAGCTGTCGGTGGAAAATGGAGGGGGAGTTGCAGAAGCCTTGTGGCAGGCATGTCCACGTGAACTGCTGAGTTTTAAAGGTGAAGGCAAATTTGTACTGGCACGCCTTTGCCAATGGAATGGACCAGAATCCATTACTGACATCCAAAACCGGAAAGAATCGGGAATTGAGTCCCTGCTTGAGCATGGTCTCGGGACTTGTTGCTACTGTGGGGGCTGCTGCGGGGGTGATTTTGTTGAGTTCCCGGTAATCGATGGTCAGTCGCCATGATCCATCGGGCTTTCTCACTGGCCAAATCGGGACATTATTAGTGGAGGCTACTGATCTAAGTACGCCCTGCTCTAATAAGCTTTCTATTACCTTGGAGATTTCTCCCTCTGCCTCTTGGGGAAATCCATACTGTTTTTGGGGTCTAGGGTCAGGTCCTGTTATTTGTACGGAGCCAGTCACCCGTCCACAGTCGTGCGTGTGGGTCGCGAATGCTGCCCTGTTCTTTTGCAGAACTGCCCTAACCTGCTTGTCCGTACTAAGCGTGGTCAGGTTGAACCAAAATTTGCCTACTGCGCTAATTTTGTTCGCGTACTCTCCTATGTTGAGCGTTGCGGGGGCTCTTGCAGATTTTGCTATCTTCCAGACACACTGGTTGACTGGACCAAATGAAAGATTATGGGAATTCATGAAATCGATTCCCAGAATGTGTTCTGCTGTGTGGGGCAGGTCAACTAAAACCACAGGGTGCTTGGTGGTGATGGTGCCGATTTGAATGGGTACAGGGGCTGTGATGTGGGTGTGAGTGGTCTGTAAAGTGCTCACTGCTGTGAGTGGCCTGTAAAGCTGCTGAGGGTGATGGTGGCTGTAGTGGGCCACGTGTCTTTTTGAAACATGGTGGAGGAATATATTGTGGTGGGGGACCCTCCTGTGTCCCATAGAAATTCGATGGGCTGTCCCCGAATTTTCGCTGCAACTACCGGTCGTCCGGACCTATCCCAAAAGGTGTCGCAGACCCAACTGGGGGAGCCTGTACACTGTCAGTCCGTTCCGGTCAAGTCCGTCTGATCTGAACGGGCGCTAACGCTATGAATGGGCTCTGTCTTTTTCTTACTCAGAGTGCCCATCTGCTGGGCTCTCTGTGGCTTTTTAGGGGCATTGCACTCTCTTGCGAAGTGTCCCAACTGTCCGCAGTTGTAACACTCCTGTGACTTGGGTGGGGGGGGCTGTTCTTTCCCTCATTCACCCTTGCGGGGTTCTGGTTTGTTTTTACTGCCTGTATATCTGCTCCGGCCTGCTTTTCCTCGGGATTCTTGACTGCGGGTTTACTTTGTATAGATTGCTCCCAAGCGCGGGACAATCTTTTCACTACCCACTTCTCGTTATGGGCCCCATCTATGGGGTCACCCCAGTTATACCCGATCACATCCAGGATCGCGGTATGCATTTCTGCAAGGGTGCCTCCTCCTACATTCTGTGGGTCGGGAAGGGCTACTGAAGGGTCTAAACTTAAAACGGTGAGCTTTACATGCTCTCGCTCATCCAGGCCGTACGTAGTCGCCTGATGCTTAACTGTGGCAAAGAAATGGTGGGGGCTTGAGGTGGGGAGGAACAGTGTGATCTTATCACTGGGTCACTGTTAAGGGGGTGGAGTATAGAAATTCCGCATCGTCCGATGTGGCTGTGCGGTGGGTGGTTACTGGGTTCATTGGAGCTTGAACTATCTGCTGTGTGGGGGGTTGGGGCGCTTTCCTTTTTTGTGGCTTTCCCTACGCACATGTTCCCTGAACATATCTCTGCGCTGTTTAGTTCAATTCTTCCTAATCAGGGCCGTCTTCCTGATCTAATTTTTCTCCAAAGGTTTCCTGGAAACCTTTCTGAACTGAAAGCAGCGATTGCAGCTCTGGAATCTGCTTCCAGCACTTTGCGTGATCTAGCGTGCTGTGTCTTTGTTCTGTGGTGGCAGCATGGAGTGCTCTTAATGCTGCCTTTAGGTCGCTGCACTGTCTCTGCAATGCTTCTACCTGCTTTTCTGTTTCTTCACATACCAGGACTGCACGTTGCGTGTCCTGATAGGCCTTTTCGTATTGAGACTGGAAGATGCTTAAGTGTGCCAGACAAGATTGGTGTGCCCTTTTGGCATCCTCCACCTCTCCATCCTTTGCTGCCAACTTTCTTCTCAATTCCAAATTCTCCTTTTCTACCTCGCTTACATCGACCTTACTCATTCGATGTATGCCCTCAACTTCTTTCCGGAGTGTCCTAACGACCTCCTCTGTGCCTTGCAATTGTGCCAAGCAGGACATGATTGCCATCGGCTTGCAAGCTTTCCCTGAGCTCCTTTTGTGGATCTCGCTCAGGTTCTCCCACCAAGTATGTCCTATACTCCTGGGACCTGATTCCTCGTTGTCACAGAATTCATTCCAAAGGGGCCATCCTTTCCCTTTGAGATATTTCCTGATCTCTTCCTCCCAGGTGGGACATTGTCCCACTCTATTTCTGCTGATTGCTGCGCCCACAAATTCCTCTGGGTTAATTAGGCGCTGCATTGCCATCTTTCCTATCCGAATGCAGCTCTTCAAATTTGGGACAGGGGTTTAAATCTGAATGCTGCTCTTCAAATTTGGGACAGGGGTATTAAGGCGGTGCTGTAAATACAGGTACGGCTTTCGCTACTTTCCGATATACAAACTTCCGACAATTTTGTCGCAACAAAAAAAAATCTATCAGTTTTACATTATCGCCCTGTTAGTTACGCATGCACACACACACTTCCAAATTATGAGTATTGATCAGAACTGCTTGAACACTTGTGGTTTTCCGTTTCCAATTGGATCTCTAATTCAAATTCTGGGTTCTCCCGGAGTGGTTTTCCACTTCTAGACCAGGTCCCGCCAGAGTTGCCAAATAATGTTGCTGATTTTCTCCTTGATTCAATTGCTCTGTTTTATTACCTTTGCTCTCGAGTCACCAGGTATCTTTATGATACCGCCACGAGGTTCAAGTCCGAGTAATGATCAATAATCCAATACACCGATTAGTAAGATTTAAATCAAAGCACATTTATTATACACAGTAATCGCTACTCATGCACAAATTCTACGTCTAAGCTACTTCTACAACTAACAGGCCTATACTTAACTTTGAACTGGCCCACCAGGTCAGGGTAACAAATGGCCTTTTGTTCGGGTTCTGAGTCTGCGGGATTCGAAGTTGGTACGGATTGGTAGCTAGGAGCGCCTATCTCGTAGCGAGCGTTGAATTAAGACTTACTGGCTTCGATGATTACTGGAGTCACTGTGCCGGTCACGTTCAATGTTGGTTCCTTTTTCTGGGTGATCCGGGCAGGAAGAAGAGAGCGGTGAAGAGAGGTGACGAGTGAAGAAGAGAGCGATTTGAACTTGGGGCTCAATTCTTATAGTCCTCAGGGGCTTCCCGCCTTTCAGGGCGGACCCTGTACCTGGTCCCAAGTGATTGGACTTTGTCCCAATCACTTGGTTCAATTTTCTCCAATGCTGGAGCGGTTCCCTGATCGATGGGCAGTCTGGAGGTGCTCGTTCACCTCCTTTTGTGTAGGCTCCTGCTGGCGCCGAAGAGTCTGGTTTTGCTTTGTGTGTCTAAATGTTGCTTATTGTTCCCAGGGATTGCTCATTAGTATGCAGATGGCTGGTGTTTTGTTATGCTGATGGTTGCTGGTATCGATATTGTCTGGCCTTTCCAGAGGTAAATACACTGCCAACCTGCAGCTGCTGGTTTTTTGTCTTGTTGGCTGACTTTCCCATCAGCCTTTGCAGTTTTGAATCGGGAGTTGGCCATTTTAAGTGGCTACAGTGGTTCTAATGAAAACAGTCAAAGTCTATTCAGCCTTTCCGCATAGCCAACACCCTCCAGACCAGGCAACATCCTCTGCACCCTCTCCAAAGTCTCCACATCCTTCTGGGAGTGTGGCGAACAGAATTGTGCACAATATTCCAAGTGCGGCCTTACCAAGGTTCTGTACAACTGTAGCATGACTTGTCAGTTTTTATACTCAATGTCCCGTCCAATGCAGGCAAGCATTCCGTATGATTTCTTGACTACCTTGCCCACTTGTGTTGCCACTTTCAAAGACCTGTGGACCTGCACGCCCAGATCTCTCTGACTTTCTATGTTCCGAAGAGTTTTGCCATTTACTATATTTTTCCCTCGGCCAAAATGCATTACCTCACAAAATACAAATCATTGAGTTCTTGGAAAGCATTTTCCACACCATGGGTGGTTCAAAAATTTGTTTTCTATCAAAAAGGGCTTTGGATTACTCTTTTCACCAAGTGCAAAGGCATTTGAGTCCATAGAGCAGACTCAATATGGAGAGAACATTGTAAAAGTCTCGCTCACCCTGATTCCTTTCTCTGTGATTCACAATGGGTGTTCCAAGATCAGAGTTGATGAACTGGTTGGTACCCAATGTCTTGCTTCCAGTAATAATTTGGCAGTCAAAGCTGTTACAGACCGAGGAATGTGAGCATTCAGGTCCCTCACCACAGAAGATCAAGAGTTTCCCAAAATAATCTCCAGAAAATTCAAACTTGCTGGAACTCATCTGGTCTCATTTTAAAGTGATTAACTGGAAAAATATTGAGATAAGAGTCCCTACTATAACAAAGAAAGATTTGTACACTTTTCATGACCACAAATGTTTTCTAAAATTTTACAGCCAATGGAGTACTTTTTGAAATGTACTCACAGCTGTAATGGAGGAAACCTGGCAAACAATTTGTACACAGTAAGATCCCACAAACAAGAAGTGTGTAAAGCATGACCAGAGAAAGCAGGGCAGAGAGCAAGGAAAGTCTACATTAAACTGCATTTATTTCAATGCAAGGGGCCTGACGGGCAAAGCGGATGAACTCAGGGCATGGACGGGCACATGGGACTGGGATATTATAGCTATGACTGAAACATGGCTAAGGGAGGGGCAGGACTGGCAGCTCAATGTTCCGGGGTACAGATGCTGCAGAAAGGATAGAACAGGAGGTAAGAGAGGAGGGGGAGTGGCGTTTTTGATTAGGGAGAACATTACGGCAGTACTTAGAGGGGATATATCCGAGGGTTCGCCCACTGAGTCTATATGGGTGGAACTGAAAAATAAGAAGGGAGAGATCACCTTGGTAGGACTGTACTACAGGCCCCCCAAATAGTCAGCAGGAAATTGAGGAGCAAATATGTAAGGAGATTACAGATAGCTGCAAGAAAAATAGGGTGGTAATAGTAGGGGACTTTAACTTTCCCAACATTGACTGGGACAGCCATAGCATTAGGGGCTTGGATGGAGGGAAATTTGTTGAGTGTATTCAGGAGGAATTTCTCATTCAGTATGTGGATGGACCGACTAGAGAGGGGGCAAAACTTGACCTCGTCTTGGGAAATAAGGAAGGGCAAGTGACAGAAGTGTTAGTGAGGGATCACTTTGGGACAAGTGACCATAACTCCATTAGTTTTAAGATAGCTATGGAGAATAATAGGTCTGGCCCAAGAGTTAAAATTCTTAATTGGGGCAAGGCAAATTTTGATGGTATCAGACAGGAACTTTCAGAGGTAGATTGGGGGAGACTGTTGGCAGGCAAAGGGACGGCTGGTAAATGGGAGGCTTTTAAAAATGTGTTAACCAGGGTGCAGGGTAAGCACATTCCCTTTAGAGTGAAGGGCAAGGCTGGTAGAAGTAGGGAACCCTGGATGACTCGAGATATTGAGACTCTGGTCAAAAAGAAGAAGGAGGCATATGACGTACATAAACAACTGGGATCAAGTGGATCCCTTGAAGAGTATAGAGATTGTCGAAATAGAGTTAAGAGGGAAATCAGGAGGGCAAAAAGGGGACATGAAATTGCTTCGGCAAATAATGCAAAGGAGAATCCAAAGAGATTCTACAGATACATAAAGGGGAAAAGAGTAACTAGGGACAGAGTAGGACCTCTTAAGGATCAACAAGGACATCTATGTGCAGAGCCACAAGAGTTGGGTAAGATCCTGAATGAATATTTCTCATCGGTATTCACGGTGGAGAAAGGCATGGATGTTAGGAAACTAAGGGAAATAAATAGTGATGTCTTGAGAAGTGTGCATATTACAGAGGAGGAGGTGCTAGAAGTCTTAAAGCGCATCAAGGTAGATAAATCCCCGGGACCTGATGAAATGTATCCCAGGATGTTGTGGGAGGCTAGGGAGGAAATTGCGGGTCCCCTAACAGAGATATTTGAATCATCGGCAGCCACAGGTGAGGTGCCTGAAGATTGGAGAGTGGCGAATGTTGTGCCCTTGTTTAAGAAGGGCAGCAGGGAAAAGCCTGGGAACGACAGACCGGTGAGCCTAACGTCTGTAGTAGGTAAGTTGCTAGAAGGTATTCTGAGAGACAGGATCTACAAGCATTTAGAGAGGCAAGGACTGATTCGGGGCAGTCAGCATGGCTTTGTGCGTGGAAAATCATGTCTCGCAAATTTGATTGAGTTTTTTAAGGGGATGACCAAGAAGGTAGATGAGGGCAGTGCAGTAGCCGTTGTCTACATGGACTTTAGCAAAGCCTTTGACAAGGTACCGCATGGTAGGTTGGTGCAGAAGGTTAAAGCTCACGGGATCCAGGGTGAGGTTGCCAATTGGATTCAAAATTGGCTGGACGACAGAAGACAGAGGGTGGTTGTAGAGGGTTGTTTTTCAAACTGGAGGCCTGTGACCAGTGGTGTGCCTCAGGGATCGGTGCTGGGTCCACTGTTATTTGTGATTTATAGTAATGATTTGGATGAGAATTTAGGAGGCATGGTTAGTAAGTTTGCAGATGACACCAAGATTGGTGGCACAGTGGATAGTGAAGAAGGTTATCTAGGATTGCAACGGGATCTTGATCAATTAGGCCAGTGGGCCGACGAATGGCAGATGGAGTTTAATTTAGATAAATGTGAGGTGATGCATTTTGGCAGACCGAATCAGGCCAGGACCTACTCAGTTAATGGTATGGCGTTGGGGAGAGTTATAGAACAAAGAGATCTAGGAGTACTGGTTTTTAGCTCCTTGAAGGTGGAGTCGCAGGTGGACAGGGTGGTGAAGAAGGCATTTCGCATGCTTGGTTTCATTGGTCAGAACATTGAATACAGGAGTTGGGACGTCTTGTTGAAGTTGTACAAGACATTGGTACGGCCACACTTGGAATACTGTGTGCAGTTCTGGTCACCCTATTATAGAAAGGATATTATTAAACTAGAAAGAGTGCAGAAAAAATTTACTAGGATCTTGCCGGGACTTGATGGTTTGAGTTATAAGGAGAGGCTGGATAGACTGGGACTTTTTTCCCTGGAGCGTAGGAGGCTTAGGGGTGATCTTATAGAGGTCTATAAAATAATGAGGGGCATAGATAAGGTAGATAGTCAACATCTTTTCCCAAAGGTAGGGGAGTCTAAAACTAGAGGGCATAGGATTAAGGGGAGAGTTTCAGAAGGGCCCAGAGGGGCAATTTCTTCACTCAGAGGGTAGTGAGTGTCTGGAATGGGCTGCCAGAGGTAGTAGTAGAGGCAGGTACAATTGTGTCTTTTAAAAAGCATTTAGATAGTTACATGGGTAAGATGGGTATAGAGGGTTATGGGCCAAGTGCGGGCAACTGGGACTAGCTTAATGGTAAAAACTGGGCGGCATGGACTGGTTGGGCCGAAGGGCCTGTTTCCATGCTGTAAACTTCTATGATTCTATGATTCTAATGCGATAATCAGCAGATAAACTGTTACTGCGGTGTTGATTGGCCAGGACAGCAGCGATAACTCCCCTGCTCTTTATCAGTCTTTTACTCTTATCTGAAAGGGCAGGAGGGACCAGAATTTAATGTCTCATGCAATAAAGTGGCATCACTGAAAGTGCAGCACCTCTTGTGCACTTAATATTTGTATTATTATTATTAATGACAATTAATGACCTTAACTGACAGTCAGATTCATTTTGAGCTTCCAGCGTGACAACAGCACATTCACAGAAATGTAATTCAAAGTTAATAAGAGTGTACATATCAGTATTATTAAAAACAACAGCAGATATAGTGGTGATTTTGAGGGGTTTCTCATGATGTGTATGGACATTGAGATTTCTGGGCTTGGACCTTTAATCCGGGGAACAATGCATGTAAAATTGGGAATCATTGTGCGCTGGATTCAACACCATCTCGAAGCTGATCAGTGGGCCCATTACTCCTCCAGACACTTCCAGTCTGGCCCTGTGCAGTATTAATTGCTGGGAAGAAAACTCATACTGGACAATGGAGGTAGCAGCACCAAATTTTCATTTACCTTCACCTCAGCAGGTCAAGATTCACACAACTCATGCTCAAAAAGTCTTGCACAAAAAAATCAAATCCAATCGCCCCACTGGGAGTTGAGCACCCTTAATCAGCTCACCCAACTGTGCAAATAACTGCAAATTGAGATTAGGGTCAGAGAGTGTGAACAAGGCCAAGTGGCTGTCCTGCTCATGCGTACACACACACTACATAAATGGACAGTAAGCAGTCTTACAACACCAGGTTAAAGTCCAACAGGTTTGTTTCAAATCACTCGCTTTCGGAGCACTGCTCCTTCCTTAGGTGAATGAAATGAAAAGAAAATCGCTTATTGTCACAAGTAGGCTTCACGCACGCGCGCGCACGCACGCACGCACGCGCGCACGCACACCTATGGTGGTTAAAGAGTTTTCCATCCAGAGGGCAGTTAATCTTTGATGAGCAGCATGGTAGCATAGTGGTTAGCACTGTGGCTTCACAGCGCCAGGGCCCCAGGTTCGATTCCCTGCTGGGTCACTGCCTGTGCTGAGTCTGCACGTTCTCCCAGTGTCTGTGTGGGTTTCCTCCGGGTGCTCCGATTTCCTCCCACAGTCCAAAGACGTGCATGTTAGGTGGATTGGCCATGATAAATTGTCCTTCGTGACCAAAAAAGGTTAGGAGGGGTTATTGGGTTCGGGGAATGGAGTGGAAGTGAGGGCTTAAGTGGGTCGGTGCAGACTTGATGGGCTGAATGGCCTCCTTCTGCACTGTATGTGCTGTGTTCTATGAGGTGAATAGCACTGTCAGGTAGATTTTAAATAGTTGGGGACTCTCATTCTGCCTTACAGACCCGGACATGGATTTTGAAGGGGACTTTATCAGATCCCCACATCACAGTCATATCACCGTGAAGCAGTTGCAGGATTGTGATGCGGTTTCAAATCTCTGAAGCACAATCCACAGACTTGCGATTTACTGAGTTAAATATTTTGGTCAGGTTGACGCAATGACAAGTTCCTGTTGCTGTTCTCAACATTTATCCTGGATTTCTCTGGAAACAAAGACCATGGGCGCGATTCTCCGACCCCCCACCGGGTCGGAAAATCGCCAGGGGCCGGCGTGAATCCCGCCCCCGCAGTGTCCCGAATTCTCCGCCACCGGAGATTCGGTGGGGGCGGGAATTGCGCCGCGCCGGTAATCCCCCAGCGATTCTCCGGTCCGCGATGGGCCGAAGTCCCGCCACTGTCAACCCACGCCAGCCGTCGTGGATTGAACCACCTTTCGAACGGCAGGACAAGGTGGCGCGGGCGGGCTCCAAGGTCTTGGGAGGGGGGGGGGGGCGCAGGGCGATCTGGCCCCGGGGGGTGCCCCCACGGTGGCCTGGCCCGCGATCAGAGCCCACCGATCCGCGGGCGGGCCTGTGCCGTAGGGGCACTCTTTTCCTTTCGCCTTCGCCATGGTCTCCACTATGGCGGAGGCGGAAGACACCCCCTCCACTGCGCATGCATGACGTGAGCGGCCGCTGACGCTCCCGCGCATGCGCCGCACAGCAAAGTCATTTCCACGCCAGCTGGCGGGGCACCAATGGCCTTTCCCGCCAGCTGGCGGGGTGGAAATCAGTCCGGCGCGGGCCTAGCCCCTCAAGGTGAGGGCTCGGCCCCTCAAGATGCAGAGAATTCCGCACCTTTGGGGCAGCGCGATGCCGGACTGATTCATGCCGTTTTTGGCGCCGGTCGGCGGACATCGCGCCGATTGCGGAGAATCCCGCCCCATGTCAGATTCCTCTGGAAAGCCTAAAGCCACACTGTCCCTGGAGAATTTCCTCAGCGGCAGGAAGTCGGTCATTCCAGGGAATGTGTGTCAGCCAAATACCTCAATAGAAAAGAAATGAAATGAAAATCGCTTATTGTCACAAGTAGGCTTCAAATGAAGTTACTGTGAAAAGCCCCTAGTCGCCACATTCCGGCGCCTGCTCGGGGAGGCTGGTACAGGAATTGAACCGTGCTGCTGGCCTTGTTCTGCTTTACAAGCCAGCTGTTTAGCCCGATAGTTTCCACACCCTGATTTATCTCCCTTCTTGAAGATAGTTACAATTGTCACATTACTTAAAGGGAAAGTTCTTTTTCCTCCCAAACCCATGGGGTGAGTGCACGGAATTCCAGATGTGAGCAAGACCCACCAGCTTTGAAGACCACAGCTGGGTCACCACCAGGTTCACTCGTGATCACTGTCCCATTGATGGTAGTTCACCCCTGGATTCTACCACAGGATACTTGGAGGTATCCTGGAGCGTGTCAGCTGTCATTGTAGCATTACAGTTGAGGAATTGTTGGGAATGTTCTTTCCAGCATTAATGGATGGCATTTTCATCGATACGGAGAGAAACACCATCCTGTGAACGAACTGAATTTTGTCCATTTAACCTTTGTCTGTAGATGTCTCTGGTGACTTCATAAAAGCTTCACATGCTGGTCAGCATATTGTTGGATGTTTCAGACTTTAACTTCCTACCACATGTCTTGTATCTTGAGGATTTTGTGGGGGTTTCGGCCTAGAGCTGTTTAATGCTGCCTTCGTGACTTGTGATCTTGGGTTCTTCTGCCAGAGACCACTTGTTTTTGTTACAGGAGGTTGCATGTTTCAACATAGTGTTCACTGAACCAGCCCTGGTGCTTGAACCCAATGGTCTGGACACAGGAATGTAGCACAGCTAACTTTATTTGATTGGGCAGCTGGGTAGCACAGTGAATAGCATTGTGGCTTCACAGCGCCAGGGTCCCAGGTTCAATTCCCTGCTGGGTCACTGTCTGTGGGGAGTCTGCACGTTCTCCCAGTGTCTGCATGGGTTTCCTCTGGGTACACCGGTTTCCTCCCAGTCCAAAAACGTGCAGATTAGGTGGTTTGGCCATCCTAAATTGCCATTAGTGTCGAAAAAGTGTAGGAGGGGTTATTGGGTTACGGGGATAGGGTGGAATTGAGGGTTTAAGTGGGTCGGTGCAGACTCGATGGGCCAAATGCCCTCCTTCTGCACTGTATGTTCTATGTTCTATTCAATTGTTTTAGAATTGACTTGAAGATTTTCCAGTTTGGCTGTGAGTGGTGCTTGGAATTACTCTCTTCAGTTGGGCAGCTTTAGGGCTGAGACATTGATCTTTGGATCTTCGATGTCTTGGGACTGGGCAGATGTTCATCACTGATCAAACTAGTCGCTGATCTGTCCACAGGCATGGACCGAATGATACAAACAGCACTTAAATCTCGGACTTCAACGATGACATAATCCAGAAGGTGTCAACGCTTTATCTCAAATGCCTCCATGTGGTTTTCTATTTGTCCTTCTGGTGGAAGAGAGTGTTGTCATAATGAGGCCATGTTGCGCATACTTTGGCAGCAGTAAACGGTGGTAGAGTGGTTCCGACTGTGTGGAGTTTGCACCTTCTCCCTATGTCTGCGTGGGTTTCCTTTGGGTGCTCTGGTTTCTTCCAACAGTCCAAAGATGTGCAGGTTAGGAGGATTGGTCATGCTAAATTGGTTAGGTATGGTTACATGGTTACGGGGATAGGGTGGGAGAATGGGCCTAGGTAGGGTGCTCTTTCAGAGAGTCAGTGCAGACATGATTGCAGATAGAGGCCATTCTGCCTCTGTAGGAATTTGATGGAGGAGGATTCCATTTGCATTGGATTTTCCCAACCCATTTTTCCCAATGGTTCCTTCTCCGGATACCAGTGCCTGAGCAAACCCTGGCATTTAAGGCCCCTAGAAGGATGATCATTTCTCTTGGGGAGAGGGGGGGGGTGGCATGAGGACATCCTCAATGTCAGAATATTGAGCACTTCCCATACTTGGCAGACATCACTCTCAAAAGGCTGCCATTGCCCTGGAGATTCAATACCGGACTAGCTATACCAGCTCTACAAACTACTTCAGCGAGGCTTTGACAACAAAACCCCTTCGCAATAGGACCTCAGTTGGCAGCAGAGTGGGATGGCTATCCATGGGCCTTCCCAACACAAACTGAATCTTGGTGGAGATGGGAAGGAGCTAGGGTCTCTATCTATCACTCTCTCCCCATCACCAAACTCAGCACAAGGGAGGGCACTAAATTCCACCCATGGTAACTGCTTTGTTAATCTAACCCAAAGCTGTAATTAGGATAGCTGAAGATAGATTTTTGTTGCATTTAAAAATACTGTCAACATCCATATGTACAAATTATTTTATTCCTCCTCCATTTTCCTTGCATAGCCTTCTTGTCTTGAAGACAATGACATGGACTGCAATAGAGAACCACAGATGAGTGAAGTAATTGAGAAAGTTGATTTTGCATGTGTGAATTTAGGCATTAAGCATCTGAAGATTGGTCAACCATGCCCAACTGCACCTTGTCTGACCCACCCAACAGAATCAGTGGTGTACAAGGAAGAGTGAAAACCCAGCCCAGGATTTCCTTAGCATGGGAATACTATAATCAAATATACATATACATGAGGGCCTGACAATATAGTATAGGTTGATTCAGTACAGAATATGGATCAAATGTAGCACCATCTGTTGCAATTATGAGGGTTAAAAGATTATTATATTTTAAGAACTGTAGCTTTAAATTTAGGGTAAACGAGGGTGGTCCTGTGATGTGTTCTGCAGTTTGTCCGACCGTAAGACTGGATGGTGTGATTGTTGAGATCAAAAGAAGGTTTAGATTGTTAAGTGAAAAGAATGTGCGAGGTATTTATTCTTGGAGACAATAGGAGCAGGCTCTGAGCTGCAATAAGTAGACGCTGAGTCTCCAAAGTCCCAGAAAGGTGGTGAAGGTACTGGGTTATAAACAGTTTCCATACACTCCAAAGATGAGTTTGGATAAAAAAAAATAGCAAATTAACATTTTTACCTGAATGTAGGGTTAATGTACTTCACATTACCATGGGGACAAGAGTAAATGAAACCATTTTTGAGATCAGGTTACAGGCTTCCCTACAAATCAATGAATATCACATACAGGCAGCAGGTCTGCATGGTCAGCAGAGAGCAGAGGCTGTTTGACTTTGTGAGGTACCACAGTTGATACAGTTCAGAGATGGCTTCTAGTCAATGAAATGCGGCTGGCGGATCCTGGCCCCAGAAGTTCAAATGTCTTTTTAAAAGTTATTAACCTGACAGGATTGTAACAATTTCAGCCTGTAATTCTCTGCATCATTTAATTTAGCTACTGAGACACCATCAACTAATAATTAATTTTTTTTTTTTTTAAAAACACTGGTAACACTTTTGATACCCCTTATAACTAACAATAGTACATTCAGATTGTTAACTTCATGTAATGCAGCTGAAATATATCAGGTACTATGTAACCTAAAAAGGGAATGTAACTGTCCTAACAGTAAAAGTTTAATGTGAAATCTATTTTCTCTTTTATAGATTTAAACACCCAAATCAGATTTTTACTGATCTTCTGGACTGATAAGTGAGTGAAAATAAACTTTATTGTAACCTGCCAGGTCCTTATTTAGAATATATATGATATATAATTACTGCATTCTATATATATATGTCTTGTTAAACGTAGGCAACATATAAAGAACATACTTTAGCTTATATGGCAATTACATTTCTGTTAGTTTAATTCTTGGTTTAACCATTGTCAATTGAACATTTCTTTGTTAATTTTTGACAAAGTGCGCTCAGGAGAAAAATTAGAATTTCTTTACGCGTGCGACTTCTGAATATTAGCTCAAGGTGAAGGTACAGCAAGAAAGAGCTTTGATGCTTTGAAACTGAATCTCTCTGCTCATTGCCTTCCTGTCAGCAGCTGTTGTGTAAGATGTTCTAAGAATCCAGAGGCCACCCACAAACAGGAAAAGGATACCACTGGGGTGGGGGGGATAACTCAGTGCCAAAAGCAAAATAGAGGTGCTCTCATTCCACCAGTAACTCATAGAAACTCACTGACATTCGACCGATAACTAATAAAAATACAGATAACTCTCTGATACCCCTCATAACTAACATAGTACAATAACTCATAAAAGGTGCAATCTCCGGAAAGATTTCCAAGTGTGGTAGCGAGCTGGAACTGCCGCAAGCTCCCCGGCGCCGCACACGGCAAGGCCGGGAACACTATTCAACTTTAATTCATCCACTTAACAAGGCCCGACAAGCTTGACATCGCAAATGAAGGCTCGCCAGCCGATTCGCCGGGACCGCCCTCGCCAGACCCCCACTAACAAGGTTGAGCAGCACTTAAACAGCTCTTGCACAGCCAACCCCACTCAGCTCGCAGCCATGGTGCCGAGACGATCGGCTCCAAGATTTGGAGACACGGACCTGGGGAGGCTCCTAGATGAAGTGGAGGCCAGGAGGGATCCTGTGACCCCACCCCCCAGAGGGAGAGCCACAGGACAGCCAGTGCCGCCTGGGGCGAAGTGGCAGCAGCTGTCAGCTCGGGAAGCATGATCAGGAGGGCTGGGCTCCAGTGTGGCAAGAAGGTCAACGACCTACACTGGGCAGCACGGGTGAGTTGATACCACCGCTCGAGACCATTCCACCCCGCCCCCATGGGAGCATCCACACCCCCAACACTCCATACGGTGCCCAACCCTCCCTTCACCCCCACCCTTCAACCACCCCAACCCTTCCTTCACCATCACCCCCCCACACCACCACTGTGAACAACATATGCGGCTAACGATGCCCTCTCCATGTCTCCGCAGGAGAAGTTCTCACATTTGCCGGGAGAGGGCCCGGACCGGCAGACAGGTGCCGGACATAAGAATCCTCATGATCTTCGAGGAATCGGTCCTGGGGAAAGCGGGCAGCGGAATCAAAGACCCCTCCCACCCGGCTTACTCACTCTTCCAACTTCTTCCATTGGACAGGAGATACAGAAGTCTGAGAACACGCACGACAGACTCAAAACAGCTTCTTCCCCACTCTTACCAGACTCCTATATGACCCTCTTATGGACTGACCTCATTAACACTACACCCTGTATGGTTCACCTGATACCGCTGTTTATGTAGTTACATTGTGTACCTTGTGTTGCCCTATTATGTATTTTCTTTTATTTCCTTTTCTTTTCATGTACTTCATGATCTGTTGAGCAGCTCGCAGAAAAATTATTTTCACTGTACCTCGGTACACGTGACAATAAACAAATCCAATCCAATCCAGTGAAGGTGACGGGGGTTGGCAGAGGACAGAGCGTTCACCAATGGGGAGGTTGGCGGAAGCCACAGAGATGAGGATCCACCAAGTCCCACCCGGAGGTCCTGTCAAACGCGAGTTGCTATTGCCATACAAACTGACCTATTCCTCCCACTGACCACATGTCCATTGTCCTGTAGGTGCTCGCCCGAGTCCACCTCAAGAGGGGAGCTCTGAGGATGTCACGATCGACACGTCACAGCTGTCATCCCCACCCTCCACCAGCACAAATACACGCACCTCGGTGGGAAACATTAGTGGTCAGGTTACTGGGCACAATATGGTGAGAACCACACAGCTTCTGATGTACATCAGGTCGAGGCAGGAACCCCCAGGCAAAACAGCAGTTGGAGGTCTGCTGAACCCAAGGACCCAGCTGATGCGGAGTCTCTGGAACATGCTATCCCGGAGCTGATGGTGAAATTAGGGAGTGGCCGGACATTCAGAGGGAGATGTCAGCGGCACTCCAGCAGGTCCATAGCCGATTGGAGGAATCCCAGAGGCTATGGGCACAGGAGATGTCGGCGGAAATACGTGGCACCACGGCCAACACTGCTAGGGTGGAGAGCCTGGGGCACAACGTCAGCAGTACGAGTGAAGTTCACCAAAGCGTGACGCAGTTGGTGACAACCATGCTTGAGGGCTTTGCTAGACTGTCTAACTCGCTGGGGCATGTGACCCAGTACCAGGCGCTGTGGGAAATGTCCCAGTCTCATATGGGAATCGGCAAGGCACTGCGGAGCTTATCCCAGTCACAGGTGGACATTGCCTAGGCGCTGCAGAGCATGTCCCGGCCACTGAGGAGCAGCGACGAGGGCAGATGCAGACATGGGGTTGGGGGGGGTGGGGGCAGGGCTGTCAGAGCCAGATGAGGCAAGGGCAGCCGAGGCTCGAGCCAGTTGTCCCTCGGTCCCAAGGTGAACCCCAGGGCGCTATGGGCACCACGCTGAGTGCCAACCCTGATCCGTCCTATGGCGTGGGGATGGTGGCCACCAGCTCCCCAGAGTTCCACCTCTCTGATGAGGCCGCATCTCGAAGTCAGCACACGGGACAGGGCCAAGTGTGCCGGAGCCCTCCGGTCTCAGAGCCCCCAGAGGATGGCCCGCCATAGGCATCGAAGGCCACGGTACGAGGCAAGTAATTGGCTGCCTCCACCTCTGATGTGCATCTTGGGGATACACCTAAACATAGCCATAGAGCAAGGAAGGCGAAGCACGTTGAGGATCATGGAGGACACTGGGGGAGGAGAATGAGGGCCACAACCAGTATGACGCCTCTGTCACTTTCTTCCGCAACGCGGGCCAACCTCCGAATCCTTAGTCCATCACTCCTTAGCCCCCCCCTTCCCGGGCACACCGTGTGTAGGTGATGGTTGTGAGCGAGCACCTAGCAGGGGTCAGACTATGGCATAGATTGAGGAGCACCAGCGCTCAGCAGGTTAGCATCACCTTCCTGCCCTCAACATTGACCCGCTGTCGGTGCCCGCTGTCGGTGCCGACACAGTCCCAGCACCCTGGAGTGATTTTACACATACGCTGGGAGGGTGGGAAATGGGGAGGGGTGTGTGGAAGGTACCGTTGATGGACCAGGCCATGTCCTTTGTGAAGCAGGCAAATGTGACGACCTCCCTGGCCCTCCAAGAATGCCGAACCCTCGCCGCTGCCACATGTCCTGCAGTCTCCAGCAGGCCCACCAGTTAATCCCCAGGCTTGTCCTCCAGCCCCTGCTGGTCCTGTGCCTCCTCATCGTCCTCGGAGGTGGGCACATGTTCCTCATTCCTGACCTGAAGCACATCGCCCCCTGCTGTGTCAGGTTGTGGTGGACACAGCAGACCAACACAAAGTGAGCGACCCTCCAGGGTGTGTACTGCAGGGCACCTGTGGGCTGCAGCCTGTGAAATGCCACACAGGTCCCTGCTCGAGCCCTGGAATGATCCCGATGCGGGTGTCCTCCTCCTCCACGTGGTGCAAAGTCCAAGAGGACGTGGCACAGGTGTGGCACCGCCCCCTTGTTGAGGAGGAGCCTCCTGCATTTGTTCAAAGGGCCAGCGATGCCTGTACACCCTGGGTCGTCGTGGGCCTCCCCCTCTGGGTCTCACCCTGCGCTGATGGGCGGCCGGGTCCTCAGGTGGGGCTGGTCCCTGCACATGGGCCATTGCCTCGAGCATCTGCAGATGCTGCTGCCGCCGCCATCGGCTCTAGCGTCTGGCTGCTCGGCCTACCAGCAGCACCACTAGGGCCTATTCTGCAGGGTCCAAAATATATTTCAATATCTCTAAGGAATTGGGAGAGGGTGTTGACCGACAAACAATGGTGCCTCCCACCCCAGGACTCTCCATTCCCCCATTGATACCCAATCCAACCCACCCCCCCCCCCCCCCTCCACCACTCCCATCTCCTTCCCCACCCCCACCTTCCCCATGCTCATGGAATCCCTACAGTGCAGAAGGAGGCCATTCGGCTCATTAAGTCTGTACCGACCCCTCTAATGAGCAACCCATTTACACTCCACCTTCCACCCCACCCTATCCCTGTAACCCCATAACCTAACCTGTACATCCCTGGAAACTAAGGGGCATTTAACATGGCAAATCCACCTAACCTGCACATCTTTGGACTTTGGGAGGAAACCGGAGCACCCGGAGGATACCCACACAGACAAGGGGAGAAGTACAGCACAGGGACAGGGCGTTTAGCCCTCCAAACATGCGCCGATCATGCTGCTCACCTAACCTAAAACAATTTAAACTGCTATGGTCCGTATCCCTCTATTCGGATCTGAAATGACAATCCTCAACTCCACTTTCCCACATTATCCCCGTAAGCCTTGCTGCCTTATATCAACCTTGAACATACTAACGGCCCAGCCTCTAAAGCTCTCTGCGGTAAAGAATTCCACGGGTTCACTGTTATGTATTATAGTTGGTGTATGTTATGTATTACGAACACAGACCAGACCCCAACAGTGGCTATGATACTGGACAGAAACCCCAATATTTTATTTTTGTCAGACTGCGTGTAAAGGATACCTCGCTCTAGGACTAATTGCACAAGAAAATCTGGATATGGTATATGAAAACAAAACGTTATTACTAACACTGTATTCAAATCTTTAACATTGCCCCTGAAAATAGCTTACAATTACCTCTTAAACAATATTACTCAACACAGTGAATAAAATACCCTTACTTGCTATCTTTATTCCTACTTAAACAACAAGAAAACAACTACCTCAGCTCTCAATCCACCTTAAATACCAATGGCACAGAAGAATACATGCTTTACAGAGTTATACTTTGAGAAAGAGTGATTTCCTGTCACTGCTTTACAGAACAGATCTGACTCCGGTCAAACCAATGCAGAAGCACTGGCCAAAGCCAGGCAAACGCTGGTGTCATGGTTTGTCTTCAAGTATAGAACATAGAACATAGAACAATACAGCGCAGTACAGGCCCTTCGGCCCACGATGTTGCACCGAAACAAAAGCCATCTAACCTACACTATGCCATCATCCATATGTTTATCCAATAAACTTTTAAATGCCCTCCATGTTGGCGAGTTCACTACTGTAGCAGGTAGGGCATTCCATGGCCTCACCACTCTTTGCCTAAAGAACCTACCTCTGACCTCTGTCCTATATCTATTACCCCTCAGTTTAAAGCTATGTCCCCTCGTGCCAGCCATTTCCATCCGTGGGAGAAGGCTCTCACTGTCCACCCTATCCAACCCCCTAATCATTTTGTATGCCTCTATTAAGTCTCCTCTTAACCTTCTTCTCTCCAACGAAAACAACCTCAAGTCCATCAGCCTTTCCTCATAAGATTTTCCCTCCATACCAGGCAACATCCTGGTAAATCTCCTCTGCACCCGCTCCAAAGCCTCCACGTCCTTCCTATAATGCGGTGACCAGAACTGTACGCAATACTCCAAATGCGGCCGTACCAGAGTTCTGTACAGCTGCAACATGACCTCCTGACTCCGGAACTCAATCCCTCTACCAATAAAGGCCAACACTCCATAGGCCTTCTTCACCACCCTATCAACCTGGGTGGCAACTTTCAGGGATCTATGTACATGGACACCTAGATCCCTCTGCTCATCCACACTCAAGAACTTTTCCATTAGCCAAATATTCCACATTCCTGTTATTCCTTCCAAAGTGAATCACCTCACACTTCTCTACATTAAACTCCATTTGCCACCTCTCAGCCCAGCTCTGGAGCTTATCTATATCCCTCTGTAACCTGCTACTTCCTTCCACACTATCGACAACACCACCGACTTTAGTATCGTCGGCAAATTTACTCACCCACCCTTCTGCGCCTTCCTCTAGGTCATTGATAAAAATGACAAACAGCAACGGCCCCAGAACAGATCCTTGTGGTACTCCACTTGTGACTGAACTCCATTCTGAACATTTCCCATCAACCACCACCCTCTGTCTTCTTTCAGCTAGCCAATTTCTGATCCACATCTCTAAATCACCCTCAATCCCCAGCCTCCGTATTTTCTGCAGTAGCCTACCGTGGGGAACCTTATCAAACGCTTTGCTGAAATCCATATACACCACATCAACTGCTCTACCCTCGTCTACCTGTTCAGTCACCTTCTCAAAGAACTCGATAAGGTTTGTGAGGCATGACCTACCCTTCACAAAGCCATGCTGACTATCCCTGATCATATTATTCCTATCTAGATGATTATAAATCTTGTCTCTTATAATCCCCTCCAAGACTTTACCCACTACAGAGGTGAGGCTCACCGGTCTATAGTTGCCGGGGTTGTCTCTGCTCCCCTTTTTGAACAAAGGGACCACATTTGCTATCCTCCAGTCCTCTGGCACTATTCCTGCAGCCAATGATGACATAAAAATCAAAGCCAATGGTCCAGCAATCTCTTCCCTGGCCTCCCAGAGAATCCTAGGATAAATCCCATCAGGTCCCGGGGACTTATCTATTTTCAGCCTGTCCAGAATTGCCAACACCTCTTCCCTACGTACCTCAATGCGATCTATTCTATTAGCCTGGGGCTCAGCATTCTCCTCCACAACATTATCTTTTTCCTGAGTGAATACGGACAAAAAATATTCATTTAGTATCTCGCCTATCTCTTCAGACTCCACACACAATTTCCCATCCCTGTCCTTGACTGGTCCTACTCTTTCCCTAGTCATTCGCTTATTCCTGACATACCTATAGAAAGCTTTTGGGTTTTCCTTGATCCTTCCTGCCAAATACTTCTCATGTCCCCTCCTTGCTCGTCTTAGCTCTCTCTTTAGATCATTCCTCGCTACCTTGTAACTATCCATCGCCCCAACTGAAACTTCACACCTCATCTTCACATAGGCCTCCTTCTTCCTCTTAACAAGAGATTCCACTTCTTTGGTAAACCACAGTTCCCTCGCTCGGCACCTTCCTCCCTGCCTGACCGGTACATACTTATCAAGAACACGCAGTAGCTGATCCTTGAACAAGCTCCACTTATCCAGTGTGTCCAACACTTGCAGCCTACTTCTCCACCTTATCCCCCCCAAGTCACGTCTAATGGCATCATAATTTCCCTTCCCCCAGCTATAACTCTTGCCGCGGTGTATACTTATCCCTTTCCATCCTTAACGTAAACGTCACCGAATTGTGGTCACTGTCCCCAAAGTGCTCACCTACCTCCAAATCCAACACCTGGCCTGGTTCATTACCCAAAACCAAATCCAATGTGGCCTCGCCTCTTGTTGGCCTGTCAACAAACTGTCAGGAAACCCTCCTGCACACACTGTACAAAAAACGACCCATCGAATGTACTCGAACTATATCTTTTCCAGTCAATATTTGGAAAGTTAAAGTCTCCCATAATAACTACCCTGTTACTTTCGCTCTTATCCAGGTTCATCCTCGCCATCCTTTCCTCTACATCCCTAGAACTATTTGGAGGCCTATAGAAGACTCCCAACAGGGTGACCTATCCTTTCCTGTTTCTAACCTCAGCCCATACTACCTCGGAAGAAGAGTCCCCATCTAGCATCCTCTCCGCCACCGTAATACTGCTCTTGACTAGCAGCGCCACACCTCCCCCTCTTTTGCCTCCTTCTGAGCTTACTAAAACACCTAAACCCCGGAACCTGCAACATCCATTCCTGTCCCTGCTCTATCCATGTCTCCGAAATGGCCACAACATCGAAGTCCCAGGTACCAACCCATGCTGCCAGTTCCCCTACCTTATTTCGTATACTATGTATGTCAGAAGTATGTCTTCAAAAGCTGTTTCAGCTGGCTTGTTCATATATTTTTAACTTAACTGCAGAAAGCAAAGTCTGACTTGTGGTCCCAGCTCCATCCAGAACAGAACTTAACTGAAAATGTTCCAAAAGCCTGATGTCTTAAATCCACACAGCAAGACATCATTTAATTCAGCTGAAAACTAATTAACTCTCCAGGGAATCCGATTAATCAAAACAAAACTGCATTAGCCCAAGCTCTGTACGATGGCTAATTGCACCCCTGGTTCCTAAAATATACTTGCTTTTCAAACAAGGATTTATTTTAAAACATGACTGCAGCAGTCAAACACACTCTAACTCAGGCTTTTAACCCTTACTGCACCAAATAACTATAACATCTGAAATTCCTACATTCATCACATATGTTGGGGCAATAGCCCTTTAAGAGGTGCAGAGGTGGACTTACACTTTTGGGGGCTCCACGCTCTCCCTCTTTGTGGGCTCTGCTGGCTATCTGGCCTGACCTCTGATCTAACTCTGATTGCCGCCCATCCCTGGACCCTGGTCGAGTCATCCTGCTGTTCTCCAAATACCTTGACGCCAGTGCCTGTCTGGCTGTCACACCTCCCGACTGCTCACAACCCTCACTCAGGTGGTCGAGCCTCGAGGACCGTGTGCGCTCCTGGCTGTCTGCCTGGCTGCTGCTGGCTATCTGGCCTGGCCTTTACTTTCACCGGTGAGTTCCACCCAGCTCTCACTCTCAGCTGTGACCTCTGGCTCTCATCGAGTCACCCCGTTGCTCCCTGAAAACCATGACGCCAGTGCTTGCCTGACCTTCGCACCTCACGATTGTTCAACTCTCGCTTAGGTGGCTAAGCCTTGAGGACTGTGTACTCCTGGCTGGCTGGCTCTGGCCTCTGCTCTCTCACTGGTCTGGTTTTCACCCAGCCCGCCCACTCTCAGCCCTGACCTCAGGCTCTGGTCAAGTCACCCAATTGGCCACTGCCCTTCGAAAACCATGACACCAGCATTTGCCTGGCTTTGGCACTTCCAGACTGCTCACCTTTCAGCTCTCGATCAGGTGGTTGGGCCTCGAGCCTGGCCGATTGCAGGTGTGCTCCTGGCTATCTGCTGCTGGTTGCTGGCTTTCTGTCTAGCATCTGTTCTTTCTTTGGTTGGTCAGTTGTCCATTTTCCTCAGCCCTGACCTGGGGTCGCCCTACTGCTACCCTTGATGTCTGCTGGCCAGTACCTCCTTCTCACCTCGCTGAAGGCTTCGCAGATCGCACCCTAATGTTAGGTCGGTGACCTCACTTGCTTCAGGCTGCCCCCTGAACTGGACATCAGAAACCTGGCTGTTGCTTCACTCAATGAAAGTTCAGAAACTTCACTCCAATTCAGCATATCCATCTGAACCGCTCTAAGCTTCCACCACCTTTCAACGTTTGGCAAACTGTTTTCTCCGCTCTAAAAGGGAATCCACTAATGAGAGCCCAAGCCTGTCAGCAAATTCAGAGTTACCAGGCTCTGATTGGTGCTCCTATACCACAGTCATCTCTCAGTATGGAACCATTGGCTGGAGCCCCACAGTGCAGTGCTGTGCATTTCATTGTAAGTCATATGAGCACTGGCGGCATCATCAGTCAGGTGCACAAGCTTTTGGCCCAGTATATCCCTAGGCTGCTTATTTAGCCCCCTAATATACCTCCTATACACACACGACTATGTGGAAAAATTTGGCTCCAACTCCATCTACAAGTTTGCTGATGACACGAACGTAGTGGGTCGGATCTCGAACAACGATGAGTCAGAGTACAGGAGAGAGATAGAGAACCTAGTGGCATGGTGTAACGGCAACAATCTCTCCCTGAACGTCAACAAAACTAAGGAGCTAGTCATTGACTTCAGGAAGCGAAGTATTGTGTATACCGTCTGTCAATGGTGCTGAGGTGGAGATGGTCGACAGCTTCAAATTCCTCGATGTGCACATCACCAACAATCTGTGCTCATCCACCCACATCGACGCTACAACCAAGAAAGCACAACAGCGCCTATACTTCCTCAGGAAACTAAGGAAATTCGGCATGTCCATATTGACTCTTACCAATTTTTACAGATGCAGCATAGAAAGCATCCTATCTGGCTGCAGATAAATACCCAGTGCCCTTGCTCGAAGATCTGTTCAGTGGCCTGACAGCTGGCAAAAAGTTGGTTTACAGGTGCAACAGGTGATTAAGAAGGCAAATGGAATTTTGTCCTTCATTGCTAGAGGGATGTAGTGCTGCAATTGTATAAGGTGTTAGTGAGGCCACACCTGGAGTATTGTGTTCAGTTTTGGTCTCCTTACTGGAGAAAGGACGTACTGGCACTGGAGGGTGTGCAGAGGAGATTCACTAGGTTAATCCCAGAGTTGAAGGGGTTGGATTACGAGGAGAGGTTGAGTAGACTGGGACTGTACTCGTTGGAATTTAGAAGGATGACGGGGGATCTTATAGAAACATATAAGATTATGAAGGGAATAGATAGGATAGATGCGGGCAGGTTGTTTCCACTGGCGGGTGAAAGCAGAACTAGGGGGCATAGCCTCAAAATAAGGGGAAGTAGATTTAGGACTGAGTTTAGGAGGAACCTCTTCACCCAAAGGGTTGTGAATCTATGGAATTCCTCGCCCAGTGAAGCAGTAGAGGCTCATTCATTAAATGTTTTTAAGATAAAGATAGATAGTTTTTTGAAGAATAAAGGGATAAAGGGTTATGGTGTTCGGGCCGGAAAGTGGAGCTGAGTCCACAAAAGATCAGCCATGATCTCATTGAATGGCAGAGCCTCCTCATGCCACCTTCCCGCCTCTCCATGGGTAACAGGCCCCTTTTTCCTCTCACTTTCCTGTGGCCCAAACACATAAGGGGTTAATTCAGCAGATTCAGCTATGGCTGCCATCGGTGTCTGAATGACCCACCTCAATTCCAGCCTGAATTGGCTTTGAATGGGAAGGAAACCTGTCTCCAAGTCAATTATGAGCTCAGCCCCATGAAAATCTAAACTTCAGTCAGTTTCCCACTGGACGCTGGTTTCTGACACAGAACCTCATGTTCCCTTCCCTGGTAAACAGTAGAAGTATATTTAATGGGTGCAGCTTGTACTTAGGACATTGGAGATGGAGCTCAGGGCAGCCAAGGTTCAATCCAGTAGTCCAACCCTTGTAATTAGTTCAGATGTGATAGTGGGTCTGTATCGGCCCTTGGAAAGAGCATTCTATCCAAGCCCACATCTCCACTGTGTTGTGTTACGTACTCTAGGATAACACAGGCTGCAACTCGATGCAGCTTTGACCAAAAGATACTCCAGACTGAAGTAAGTAATGTTATTGAACCATTGGCACAGTTCTCTATGAGTTTGACTCTCCTGCTAATCTTGCTATAGTAACTCAGTCTAACTAACCAGTCTGCTCTAAGCCACGTGGTGGGTGTGATGCTTCTGATCTGCCCCTGTCCTACTCTCCAAGTGTCGCATGTGGAAAGAGACAGAGCATGTGTGTCCTGTCCTTATATATGGGTTGTGTAATGCCCCCTTGTGGTAGTGTCACCTCTGGGTGTCTTGACTGCCCATTGGTCGTGTCCTATTCTATGTGTTCTTTAACTGTATGTCTTCATGTCATGATGTCTCTGGTGCTCCCTCTAGTGTTTACTTAGTCGTAGTGTATTTCCATTAACCCCTTGTGTATTTACAGTGATGCATATCACCACACACCCTATCCCCGTAACCCAATAACGTCACTCCACCTTTTTGGACACCAAGGGCAATTCAGCATGGCCAATCCACCTAACCTGCACACCTAACTTGGCGAGTGGACTCGCCAACACTAAGGGCATTCAAATGGTCATTGGATAGACATATGGACGATACGGGAATTGTGTAGATGAGCTTTAGAGTGGTTTCACAGGTCGGCGCAACATCGAGGGCTGAAGGGCCTGTACTGCGCTGTAATGTTCTATGTTCTATCTTTGGACTGTGGGAGGAAACCGGAGCAAACCCACGCAGACACGGGGAGAATGTGCAGACTCCGCACAGTGACCCAAGCCGGGAATCGAACCTGGAACCCTGGAGCTGTGAAACAACTGTGCTAACCACCGTGCTACCCGTAATAAAAGTCTAAACTGGATAGTGATCTGGGGTGCAGGTACACAAATCTCAAAATTTCAAAGCTGGGTTAGTCAAGCTATTAAAAAAACAAGGTACTAGGTTCATTTTTCGAGAGATATAATTGAATCTGTACAGCACTTCTCACAGCACTGTGGGTGTACCTATGTCACGTGGACTGCAACGGTTCAAGGAAGGCAGCCACTATCACCTTCTCAAGAGCAATTACGAATGGGCAAGATGTGCGGGCCTAGTGAGCAATGCCCACATCCTGTGAAAAGAAAACCCTTGATGAGAGAACACATCCTCCTTACTATAAAATGGATACAAAGGCACTGGAAAAGGGGCAAAAAGGACTTTCAGGGATCAGGCTAAAACTGAGAGGTTATACCTATTTGGGACAAGTAAATAGGCTGGTGTCTATCCTCTGGCAAACAGAAGGCTGAGGGATCACCTTCCAGAGGATGGCTTTAAGATCCTGGCCTAGATATTCATAGAATTGAAATGACTCATAAGCACTTTAAATGGTGGGTGGCTTCCAATTCTGGGAATTCGATTCATTATATGCTCTCGGATTTTCGGAGAGCACACAAGGGTGTGAACCGGTTCCTGCCAAAAGCTTGCATCTGGCATTCCCGATCTGCTCAGCTCCACTGCAGGAATAGACATGCCTGACTCCTCCACACTTTTCATAGAGTCGAGCCAGATTTTTAAAGAGCCGTGGTTCACAGTCCCTCAGGGGAGTCATGAACCCTTGTCTGGATGAGGAGAAAAGTAACCCTCAGGACTGCCAATGACTGGATGTGCTGAGTGGATGCAGCAAAGGGGGCTCTCCTCCTGGAAGTTGGAATTTGGCACTTCTGCCCCAAAAGTAGGCTACTAAACTTTCGGAGAACTCTCCCGTCCTCCTTCAAAATCACCACAGCTACCGGAAAATGCCCGCAAACAATTCTAGGAGCTGAAAAGACGGCAGGATAAGTAAGTACCGAGAAAGGAATGATGAGGGGACAATGCGATGTGGAGTGGGACGGAGCCGGTTGCACCCGAAAAGGCTAGCTCACCAAGGCACATACTGGAGCACCCACCGATAAGGGAGAGATGGACTTTCTAACATGGGAGCTCCTAAAGCACAGAGACAGCATCAATGTTGCCAACGGTGAAGGCGACAGTAACAAATGCCCTAGCCCCCTTCAAGATGGCACAGGAAAAGACGGGGCATGGCTGGAGGTGCAGGAGGCAACCATCAGGGAGCGGAAGAAAGCAGCGACTGACCAGAGTGACCGGACTGCCTCATTGGAGTCAGATATAGTAAGGTTGGTGGGCCACCTAGGGAACACTGACAGGGAAGGTCGAGGACCAGGAGAACCGGTCACATCGCCAAAACCTCCACAATTGGGCCTACCAGAGGGCATCGAGGGCAGGAACCCCATGGAGTAAGCAGCCCAGATGTTGAGGAAACCGGTCGGGGGTGGGGATAACTTCACCAAACCCCCAGGGTAGACAAAGCCCATACGTCAGTCCTGTCGAGGCCCGAAACGGGGGAGCAGCCCTGAGCCATCGTCGCTAAGCTGCACCAGTACCAAGACAGGGAGAAGATCGTGAAATGGGCAAGGCACGCATGGTCCTGTAAGTGTGAGGGACACTCAATCCGTGTGTACCAAGACATTGGGGCAAAGCTGGCCAAGCACTGTGCCAAATTCAACACAGCCCTATACAAGAACAATGTGCGGTTTGGGATGCTGTACCCGACCAAGTACTGGCAAAGCGGATACATTGATGTGCAGCGACGGGCTGGTAAGGCAGCAGCAACAACAGTGAACAACAAACTAGTTTAAACAAAAGCGCAACTGTGCAGGATTGAACTGCCTCATTTTCCATCTGCTATGAGTCCCAGGAAGGAGGGGGTGAGGTGCAGAAACGGATGGGGAGCATTATGGGCCAGGGTTTAGAGAACCCCAAAGTGTATCATGGAGTTCACCTGACCCACAACTTTTAATAGATTGTGGTATGGGGAGCACACAGCCCACTCTACAGGTGTGGTACAGCAGAAATGGAAAAGTATTTTTTAAAGCAAAACCATGTTTATTCTATGAACTCAAGTTAACCTTTTTAAAACATAGTGAACATCTTAGCAACCATGAATTCAAATACAACCCCCAAAGAATCCAACACTAAGTAATCCTTAATAACTTCCCAAACAACTTCCAGAAGACAAAAGAAACACCTTTTAACAGAAACACATCAGGTTTACATTCACTACTGAAAACATTTAGAATTCTGAATTCACCAAATGATCAAGAGATAGTCTTTTCATGTCAGAGAGCACAGTAATACACCTGCTTTGTCTGGCTTAAGCTCCAACATTGAAAACAAAACCAAAAAAAACACCGACACACCCAAGCTTTTCTCAAAAGTGAAACTAAAAAGCAGAGCCAGAGCTCAGCTCCACTCCCACTCTGACATCACTGCAATAACATGAGCATTCAAACATTTCTTAAAGTGACATTCTCATGACACCTCCCCGCAAGAAAAAAAATAAACCATCAACTTCAATATGGTTTAATTTTTCACCTTCCCACTATCCTTTAAGAAATGCACACAGTAAATATACTTTTTCGTTTCAAAAAACAACACACGCAAACAGGTATAATAATATAGTCCATTTGGTTTGTTGTTCTTTGCGCTCAATGACTGTTTTGTGTGGATAATTTGAGCCATTCTCAAAGTTATTGGTGTCAGTGGTCTTTGTGGTATCTGATGTTTCATTGAGCATTTCTTCTTGAGGATTGTGAGAATGATCTGATGTTGCATTGATCTTGGTGACATCAGTCGTTTGTGGTGGATTTGATTCCTCTTCTTTGCTTCCTTGGTGCTCCTCTTCTGGAGCTATTTCTGATTCATTTGAATCACCTTTGGTTTCTTGGTGCTCCTCTTCTGGAGTCAAAATCTTCAAGATTTCATTATCTTGTGAGTAGTTTAGAGAGGATGAGGTTTCAATTGACGCGGTCTCACTGGACTCAGGAGTAGTTTTTCTTCGATTGTTGAGTGCTTCTGTCCAGATGAGCTGAGATCTGTCAGTCACGCTGTGATCTTGCACATCTTTTATGTCAATTGTGATCACATTGTCACTTGTCTCATATACAGTGGGTGGACTAACATTGTCTTCTTGTTGATTATGTGAGCTGAGTAGACTTTCATAGTCTTCTTTTTCTTGTTCATGTGAGGTGGATAGACCTTCATGATCTTGATCTTGCATGGCGTTTGCAATGGAGTCTTTACCTGCTTCCATTTTGGAATATCTCAATGAGCTCTCTGTGGAGGCTTGCATGGATCTCTGTGGAGTCGATCTGTGCTCTCTCAACGGAGTCGCTCAGTACTATGTGTGGCGTTGTGTTCTTCTTGGATATTTGACAGGTTCTGTGATCCAATGTATCGCCGATCTGCCATTGCATCATGATATTGGATTAATCTACCATGAGTAGAGTCGCTTTGAGCTTTTCAACCACATCGCTAATGCTTTTACGATTGTATCCAAACCACTCAGCCATGTCTGAGTAGTATTCTTTGATAAACAAATCATCTCCTGGTGTTTCGGATTTATTATTGTTCTCGTCATTGTTAAATTAATACATCATCTGCTTTAGCTTTGGATTTGTTTATTTGCTCTCTACTTTGGTGGTGCAAACTGCTTGTCCCAGGGTGCTGCAAAAGTTATTTTCAGCTGCTGGTAGAAGTTCAGGCAATGTTGTGCCTTTTGACGTTGAATTTTGTGCCTTTAAGAATCCTTTGTGATTTCCAGGCATTTCCCTTTTAAGTGGGTGAGGTCTGAGTCTTCTGACGTCATGAGGCTCTTGACGTAAAGCATAGGAATCGTTCACGCATGCAAAAATCGATTTTCCTTTCCTGTGCACTTTTTTGTAAACTGCGCATGAGCGACTTGTGCATGCACAGACCCATCTTCAAACTGTGCGCTGTTTTTGTTCAACTGCGCATTCGCAGACCCAGATTTGCGTCTTTTGTTCCCCGGGCAGTTTAAAATGTGCTCAGATGCCATTTTAATGTGGATTTTGGCGTTTTCTCTTGGTAAAAAGTTAATGTTATTTTTTCCTTTCGATCTGCACTTTTCAATTGCCATTTCCAGAGTTGAACCTTTCTGTTCTGATAATGATTGTTTGAGTTTCGCATCACTCATTCCCTGTGCAATTTGGTCTCCGAGCATGGAATGTCTTAAAGCAGCATTGTTACTGGTGTTACAGTGAACTTCAATTTTTTTTTAGTATTTCTTCTAATTTGGTGTTGTCTTCACCTTTCAAGTAATTAAAGCAGTTATAGATTTCTCTAGCTTCATGTCCTGCTACGAGCAGTGCTATTTTCATTTCTTCGGAGGCTGTTCTCAAATCATTAGCGAATATATATTTCAAACATTTGTTTAAAACTTTTCCATCTATGACTTAAATTACCGGTTGTTTTCAGCTGCGGTGGAATTCCAACGAGTTTCATTGAATCAGCAAAGTCTCCCCACCTCAAATGTCAGGTACGAGTTTTCTTGTCATTTTGATCTTTCTTTGTCTGCATCTTGTGTAACCTTCCAATAAGCGTTCTGAAGTCTCCTGGTACCATGTATTATTCCTTGTGTCTGAATAAAGTTTGTAGTCTTACAGTTGAAGTAGATGCATTATTTGAATGAGTTTGTTCTCTCTACAGAGCTTATACTATGTTACATCTGAGCTGCCTGTCTCTGTCCTGCTCACCAGCTGCCGTTCCTGTGAAGAGTGCCCCTGACTTCCTGTCTGTCTGTATTTATACATCTCCCGTGCACCCTAGTGATTGCTTAGTTGTAGTGCATTTACATTGACCTCTTGTATATATACACACAGATATGCAGATCACTACACCTTGCTGATGCAGTGCTCCTCAGCACCGTGCTGATACAGTGCCCCTCACTCATCCCCAGAGCATCTCGAAAACAAGGACTCCTACATCAGACTCCTATTTATTGACTACAGCGCCACCTTCAACACCATAATCCCAGCCAAGCTCATATCAAAGCTCCAAAACCTAGGACTTGGCTCTCCACTCTGCAACTGGATCCTCGATTATCTGACCAACAGACCACAATCAGTAAGAATGAACAACAACACCTCCTCCACAATAGTCCTAAACACCGGCGCCCCGCAAGGCTGTGTACTTAGCCCCCTACTCTACTCCCTATACACACACAACTGCGTGGCAAAACTTGGTTCCAACTCCATCTGACAATACGACCATAGTGGGACGGATCTCGAATAACGACGAGTCAGAATACAGGCAGGAGATAAAGAACCTAGTGGAGTGGTGTAACGACAACAATCTCTCCCTCAATGCCAGCAAAACTAAAGAGCTGGTAATTGACTTCAGGAAGCAAAGTACTGTACATACCCCTGTCAGCATCAACGGGGCCGAGGTGGAGATGGTTAGCAGTTTCAAATTCCTAGGGGTGCACATCTCCAAAAATCTGTCCTGGTCCACCCACGTCGACGCTACCACCAAGAAAGCACAACAGCGCCTATATTTCCTCAGGTAACTAAGGAAATTTGGCATGTCCACATTAACCCTTACCAACTTTTACAGATGCACCATAGAAAGCATCCTATCAGGCTGCATCACAGCCTGGTATGGCAACTGCTCGGCCCAGGACCGCAAGAAACCTCAGAGAGTCGTGAACGCCACCCAGTCCATCACACGGACCTGCCTCCCATGCATTGACTCCATCTACACCTCCCACTGCCTGGGGAAAGCGGGCAGCATAATCAAAGATCCCTCCCACCCGGCTTACTCACTCTTCCAACTTCTTCCATCGGGGCAGGAGATACAGAAGTCTGAGAACACGCACGAACAGACTCAAAAAACAGCATCTTCCCCATTGTCACCAGACTCCTAAATTACCCTCTTATGGACTGACCTCATTAACACTACACCCTGTATGCTTCATCCGATGCCAGTGCTTATGTTGTTACATTGTATATGTTGTGTTGCCCCATTTTGTATTTTCTTTTCTTCCCTTTTCTTCCCATGTATTTAATGATCTGTTGAGCGGCTCGCAGAAAAATACTTTTCACTGTACCTCGGTACGCGTGACAATAAACAAATCCAATCCTGCACCGCCCTGACGCAGCGCCCCCCTGCACCGCCCTGACGCAGCGCCCCCCTGCACCGCCCTGACGCAGCGCCCCCCTGCACCGCCCTGACGCGGCGCCCCCCTGCACCGCCCTGACGCGGCGCCCCCCTGCACCGCCCTGACGCGGCGCCCCCCTGCACCGCCCTGACGCGGCGCCCCCCTGCACCGCCCTGACGCGGCGCCCCCCTGCACCGCCCTGACGCGGCGCCCCCCTGCACCGCCCTGACGCGGCGCCCCCCTGCACCGCCCTGACGCGGCGCCCCCCTGCACCGCCCTGACGCGGCGCCCCCCTGCACCGCCCTGACGCGGCGCCCCCCTGCACCGCCCTGACGCGGCGCCCCCCTGCACCGCGCTGACGCGGCGCCCCCCTGCACCGCGCTGACGCGGCGCCCCCCTGCACCGCGCTGACGCGGCGCCCCCCCTGCACCGCGCTGACGCGGCGCCCCCCTGCACCGCGCTGACGCGGCGCCCCCCTGCACCGCGCTGACGCGGCGCCCCCCCTGCACCGCGCTGACGCGGCGCCCCCCTGCACCGCGCTGACGCGGCGCCCCCCTGCACCGCGCTGACGCGGCGCCCCCCTGCACCGCGCTGACGCGGCGCCCCCCTGCACCGCGCTGACGCGGCGCCCCCCTGCACCGCGCTGACGCGGCGCCCCCCTGCACCGCGCTGACGCGGCGCCCCCCTGCACCGCGCTGACGCGGCGCCCCCCTGCACCGCGCTGACGCGGCGCCCCCCTGCACCGCGCTGACGCGGCGCCCCCCTGCACCGCGCTGACGCGGCGCCCCCCTGCACCGCGCTGACGCGGCGCCCCCCTGCACCGCGCTGACGCGGCGCCCCCCTGCACCGCGCTGACGCAGCGCCCCCCTGCACCGCGCTGACGCAGCGCCCCCCTGCACCGCGCTGACGCAGCGCCCCCCTGCACCGCGCTGACGCAGCGCCCCCCTGCACCGCGCTGACGCAGCGCCCCCCTGCACCGCGCTGACGCAGCGCCCCCCTGCACCGCGCTGACGCAGCGCCCCCCTGCACCGCGCTGACGCAGCGCCCCCCTGCACCGCGCTGACGCAGCGCCCCCCTGCACCGCGCTGACGCAGCGCCCCCCTGCACCGCGCTGACGCAGCGCCCCCCTGCACCGCGCTGACGCAGCGCCCCCCTGCACCGCGCTGACGCAGCGCCCCTCAATACTCTGGTATTCTCCAGAGTCTGTTGTATCCCGGAAGATGACCACCAATGCATCCACTAGCCCCAGAGCCACCTCCTTAAGCACTCTGAGATGCAGATTATCCAGCCCTGGGGATTTATCCACCTTCAATCCCATCAATTTTCACAGCACCATTTCTCTACTAATATTTATTTCCCTCAGTTCATCCCTCATTAAACCTTTCATTCTCCAACATTTCTGGTATCTGATTTATGTCCTCTTTTGTGAAGACAGAACCAAAGTATGTATTCAATTGCTCAGCCATTTCATTGTCCCTTATTATACTTTCCCCTCTTTTTGTCTGTTGGGCGCCTACATTAATCTTTACCAATCTCTTTCTCTTCACATATCTATAGAAAATCTTAGTGTCAGTCTTTATGTTCCCTCCAAACTTACTTTCGTACTGTATTTCCCCATTCTTAATCAATCCCTTCGTCCTTCTTTGCTGAATTCTAAACTGCTCTCAATCCTCAGACCTATTATTTTTCTTGGCCAATCTGTATGTTTCTTCCTTGGATCGGACACTATTTCTAATTTCCTTTGTAAACCATGGATTGTCCATCTTGCGCCCTTTGATTTTGTGCAAGACAGGAATGAACAGTTGCTGTAGTTCCCCCATGCGTTACTTGAATGTTTGCCATTGCCTATCCACTGTTGTCCCTTTAAGTAACTCTCCCCAATCTATCAAGGCCAACTCACGCCTCATATCCATATAGTTTCCTTTATCAGGATTCAACACCCTAGTCTCCGAATCAACTACTTCATTCTCCATCTGGATAAAAAATTCTATCATGTGATGGTCGCTCATCTCCAAGGGGTCTTGTACAGCCAGATTGGCAATAATTCCCTTCTCATTACACAGTACCCAGTCTAAGGTGGCCTGCTCTCTTGTTGATTCCTCCACATATTGGTCAGGAAAACCATCCCATATAAACTCCAGGAATTCCTCCTCTACGGCATTGTGGCTAATTTGATTTGCCCAATCTATGTGTAGATTAAAATTACCCATGATCCTGACACTATTCCCCTGTTACATGCATCTCTAATTTCGTGTTTAATGCCATTCCCAACATCACCACTGCAGTTTGGGGGTCTATATATGACACCCACTAATATTTTTTCCCCTTGGTATTTCTCAACTCTATCCATACAGACAATTCTCACTATTGTGTTAATTTCCTCTTTAACCGGCAGTGCCACGCCACCACCTTTTCTTTTATGCCTGTTCTTGCTCAATATTGAATACCCTGGGACATCCAGTTCCCATCCCTGGTCACGCTGCAGCCATGTCTCCATAATCCCAATTATATCGTACCCATTTATATCTATCTGCACGATTAGTTCATCCACTTTATTGCAAATGCTCCGTGCATTAAGGCACAGAGCCTTTAAGTTTGTCTTTTTCACATGTTTGTCTTGCTTCCAACATTTTTCTCTTGTGCCCTGTTTGAATTTTGCCCTTGATTTCTCCGCCGATCACTTTTCTTATTCCCTTTTCTATCTTTTGTTTTTGTCCATGCTTCCTCTTTCTCTGACTCCATACATAGGTTCCCCTCCCCCTGACATATCAGTTTAAACCCTCTCCAACAGCGCTAGCAAACAACCCCCCTGGGACATTGGTTCCAGTCCATGCCAGGTGTAGATCGTCCGATTTGTAATAGTTCCACCTCTCCTAGAACCGGTTCCAATGTCCCAAAAACCCAAATCCCTCCCCCCTTGCACCATCTCTCAAGCCATGCATTCATCCTGGCATTCCGACTCTGACTAGCACGTGGTACTGGTAATAATCTGGAGATTACTACCTTTAAGGTCCTACATTTTATTTTAACTCCAACTCCCTAAATTCAGCTTGTAGGACCTCATCCCATTTTGTACCTATATAGTTGGTGCCTATATGCACCATGACAGCTGGCTGTTCACCCTCCCCCTTTAGAATGTCCTGCAGGCCTTCTGAGACATCCAGGACCCTTGCACCCAGGAGGCAACATACCTCCCTGGAGTCTCGTTTGCATCCGCAAAAACATTTGTCTATTCCCCTTACAATCAAATCCCCTATAACTATATCTCCACCACTCTTTTTTCCTGCCCTCCTGCGCAGCAGAGCCAGCCACGGTGGCATGAACTCGACTACTGCTGCCTTCTCCTGGTTAGCCATCTCCCCCAACAGTATCCAAAATGATATACCTGTTTTGGAGAGGGATGACCACAGGAGACCCCTGCACTGCCTTCCTACTCCTCCTCTGTCTGGTGGCCATTCCTATCTCTCTCAGTACTCTTTATCTCTGGTGTGACCAACCCATTAAACATGCTATCCACCACTCCCTCAGCATCGAGGATATTCCAAAGTGAGTCCATCCACAGCTCAAGAGCCATCAAACGGTCTGCAGCTGGACACACTTTGCACATGAAGGAGCCAGGGACAGTGGCCGTGTTCCTGAGCTCCCACATCGCACAAGAGGAGCACGACACAGGTCTGTGATCTCCTGCCATGTCTTAACCCGGAGCTTAACTTATACAACTACAATGCCAAAAAAAAACGATAAATGAAAAGAAAAGAAAAAGTCACCACTACTTACCAGACAGATTCAAATGTAGCAGGCCTCCGCCTCCGCCGACTTACAAGTCACTTCTCTCCCTTGTAGTCTCAGCTACCAATTTCTCCTAACCCCCAGTTTTCACCCAACTCCCAGAAACACTCTCACTCAGCCAATGCAGCACCTACCGTGCAGACAAGGCAGCCCCCAGCAGCTGCTGCTTTTATAGGTTTCAAATCACAGTGCCCTGGGACTGGTTTGAACCAGTTAACCAATTTACCAACCAAAAGTTACAGTTGAAATGAAACTCTGCTGACCCCTGTTTTAGGAATGAAACTTTTAATCACCCAACTAAATAGCTAAATTACCCAATTAAAGACCTAGTCTAAAGACCTAACTACTGTGCTGATGCAGTGCTCCTCAATACTGTGCTGATTGGATGATTTAACTCATAAAGTTGATTTGTCATGTTTGTTTTGTGGTGGTGTTTATTTCAGAATTGTGGCCACAAAGTCACTAGACCATGAGAGAATGATGCCATGCTGACAGATCCTGGGTAGAGGGTGCCATTCTGCAACAGGTGCCCACCTTTAGGAAGGTTCCAATCTAAAATCTCAGTGGGTAGCTGTCAGTGATGTAAACAGTGAGCACCGTTCATTCATCACTTGACCAGATTACCCCTGTTGGATAGAGAATTCCACAGATCCACCACTTTCTGAATGAAGAAATTCCTCCTCATCTCAGCCCTTAATGCCCTGCCCCTTATTCGGAGGCCATGTCACATGGTTCTAGACACCCTAACCAAGGGAAGCATCCTTCCTGTATCTACCCTGTCGGGCCCTGTAAGAATTCTGTATGTTTGAATGCAATTATCTCTTTGTTGTAATCCCAATGGAAGTCCCGGACTCAGGACCTCCCATGACCTCCCCGGAATATGAACTTCCCCTTTAAGGGGGCGGGACTTCCTCTTCAAGGGGGCGGGACATCCCCCTAACAAGGAGAGCCCAGCTGCATAAAAACCCCGGCCTGGTTAAAAGTTGGGGGAAGTAAACCCTTAGAGGATTGGAGGAGTATTGGAATTGTACTGAAATAAACCGTGTTCATAAATTTCTACTTAATGTGGATTTAACACTGGTGACGAGGATTCAGTGGAGCTGCCATCGACACCGATTGCTAAATGATTGGTCCATTGGTCCATAAGCTTCAGGAGGCTCTATTACTAACTGGTAAAATGCTGCACATTGGAAAGCTGAAAACCTCTAACACTGGTACAGGTGAGTGGAAGCAATATGTGGAATACATGATTTATTGTGGACAGCACGGTAGCATGGTGGTTAGCACATTTGCTTTACAGCGCCAGTGTCCCAGGTTCGATTCCCGGCTTGGGTCACTGTCTGTGTGGAGTCTGCACATTCTCCCTGTGTCTGTGTGGGTTTCCTCCGGGTGCTCCGGTTTCCTCTCACAGTCAAAGACGTGCAGTTTAGGTGGATTGGCCATTCTAAAATTGCCCTTAGTGTCAAAAAAAAAAAGGTTAGGTTGGGTTACGGGAATAAAGGAGATAGGGTGGCGGTGTGGGGCTTGGGTGGGGTGCTCTTTCCAAGGGCCGGTGCAGACTTGATGGGCTGAATGGCCAACTTCTGCACTGTAACTTCTATGATATTTTTTCTGGACAAATGCGATTACCAGTGATATTGCTGACGGCTTACAGGTGGCCTACCTACAGTGGGATCAAGAACCTGACTCACTCGGACCCCCCCCCCCCCCAACCAGTTACCCAGTTGTTCGCCCCCCCCCCCCCCCCGGTGGCCCTAGTGGGGGAGCATTTTGACCCGAAAGCACCACTCTTCGTACGCTGTTTACAGTTCCACATGACTGCTCAGGCCCTGGCCGAGTCGGTGACTGACTTCCTGACCCGTTTCTGAAGACTGGCTGAGACTTGCGAATTTGGAGTGACATTGAATGAGATACTTGCGGGACTGCTCAGTGCCTGGGATCTGTGATGTGGCCACTTAATGGAAATTACGAGCTGAATCTCACCTGGATCTGTAATGTGCGGTAGAAACATAGAAAATAGAAGCAGGAGGAGGCAATTCTGCCCTTCGAGCCTGCTCCGCCATTCACTGTGATCATGGCTGATCATCAAGTTCAATGCCTTAATCCCTTTAGCCCCAAGAGCTATATCTAATTCATTCTTGAAATTACACGTCATTTGGCCTCAACGACTTTCTGTGTCAGCGAATTCCACAGATTTAGCAATCTCTGTGTGGAGAAATTTCCCCTCACCTCAGTCCCAAAAGGTTTAACCCTTATCCTCAAACTATGAGTCTAGTTCTGGGCTCCCCCTCCATCAGGACATTCTGTCTGAATCTACCCTGTCTAATCCTGTTAGAATTTTGTAAATTTCTGAGATCTGCTCTCACTGTTCTAAACTCAATGAATATAATCCAAACCGACTTAGTCTTTCCTCTTATGACAGTCCCGCCATCCCAGGAATCAGCCTGGAAAACCTTTGCTGCACTCCCTCCATAGCAAGAATATCCTTCCTCAGATAAGGACACCAAAACTGCACAAATGTGGCCTCACAATTGCAGTAAAACATCTCTATTCCTATACTCAAATCCCTTCGCTATTAAGGTTAACATAACAATCATTTTTATTAGCGTCACAAGTAGGCTTACATGAACGCTGCAGTGCAGTTACTGTGAAAAGCCCCTAGTCGCCACACTGAGGGAGAATTCAAAATGTCCAAATCACCTCAGTGTGGCCGGGATTCTCCAACCCCGCGCCGGTCGGGGGCCGTTGAAAGCGCCTCTCCCCAGTGATTCTCCGGGCCTCGACGGGCTGAGTGCTGCCGGCGTGGGTTACGTATGGTCCCACCCGGCGGGACCTCTGAGTTTTGTCTGCGGGGGCCGTCCTGGTAGGGTGCGCATGGATCCGACCTGGGGGGGGGTTCCTCCACGGTGGCCTGGCCTGCGATTGGGGCCTACCGATCGGCAGGCAGGCTAGTTCCGTGGGAACCTACGTTCCTCCGGGCCCCTGTAGGGCTCCGCTATATTGCCCGGGGTCCAGTGCGGAGACGGGAACCCATGTGCATGCGCGAACTCACGCTGCCCGTGGCGCGCGTGCATCAGGCATTGAAAGTAAGCGTACAAGTACAGCAAGCAGTAAAGAAGGCAAATTATTGGTGGCACGCCGGCTTTCGGGCGCCGGAGCTGCGGACACCACTCCGGCGCCGTACTAGCCCCTAGGAAGGGGTGAATACCTGCCCATTGATGCCGGAGTGGCTCAAGCTGCTTTTCACGCCGGCGTCAGAACTTGGCCGCAGGATTGGGGAATCCTGGCCCATGTCTTTCGGGACTTGTGAGAGGAAACCGGAACACCCGGAGGAAACCCACGCAGACACTGGGAGAACGTGCAGACTCCACACAGACAGTGACCCAAGCCGGAAATCGAATCCGAGTCCCTGGTACTGTGAAGCAACTGTGCTGACCGTTGTGCTACCGTGCCACCAATAATTTGCCTTCTTTACTGCTTGCTGTACTTGCGCGCTTACTTTCAATGCCTGATGCATGAGGACACAAAGTTCTCACTGAGTATCCGCCTCTCTCAATTTACACCCATTCAAATAATAATATGCCTTACTTTTTTTTGCTACCAAAGTGGATAACCTCTCATTTATCCACATTATACTGCATAGAATCCTGATAGTGCAGAAGGAGGCCATTCGGCTCATCAAGTCTGCACCGCCACTTGGAAAGAGCGCCCTACCTAGGTCCAACCTCCACCCTATCCCCATAACCCAGCCCCACCTAACCTTTGGGACACTAAGTGCAACTTAGCATGGCCAATCCACCTAACCTGCCGATATTTTGACTGTGGAAGGAAACCAGTGCACCCGGAGGAAACCCACACAGACATGGGGAGAAAGTGCAAACTCCACACAGTCACCTGGGTCACTGACACTGAGGAAGCAGTACTAACTACTGTGCCACCATGCCACCTGCATCTGCCATGCATGGGCCCACTCACTCAGCCTGTCCAAAGCCCGCTAAAGCATCTCTACATCCTTCTCACAGCTCACCCTCTCACTCAACTTTGTATCATCTGCAAATTTGGAGACAAAACATTAGTTCCCTTGTCTAAATCATTAATATATAATGTGAACAGTTGGGATCCTAGCACAGATCCCTGCGCACCCCACTATTCAATGCCTGCCAATCAGAAAAAGACCCATTTATTCCATCTTTCACTTCCTGTCTGCCACCAGCTTTCTATCCATCTCAAGACATGACCTGTGCTTTAATTTTTTATATTAATCTGCTATGTGAGACTTTGTCGAAAGCCTAAATAAACCACATTCACTGGTTCCCCCGGTCAACTCTACTAGTTACATCTTCAAAGAATTCTAGTAGATTTGTCAAGCATGATTTTCCTTTCTTAAATCCATGCCGACTGTCTGATTCACCCATTGCTTTCCAACTGTTGTGCTATGAAATCCTTGATAATTCACTCCATCAACTTCCCTACTGCCAGCATTGGGCTCACTGATCTGTAGTTGCCTGTTTTCTCTACTTCCCTTTTTGAATAGTGCGTTACATTCACTAACCTCCAATCTGTAGGAACCATTCCAGAATTATAAGAGAGAGACATCTCCAGAGAAAGCTCTGAACAAGGGGTGCAGGAGTTCCAGGGACTGGCAGTGCTCCGTCTATGATGCCATAGCAAGCGCCAATCCCAATCTAGAACTGAGGAGGCCGCCCCCCAACAATGGGACACTTACCGAGGAACACGGGCCGCCGCCATAGAGGCTAGGAACACCGCCGGATGTTCTCCACCGACCAGAATGAACTGGAATACGATCACCATCCAGGGGGGGGCAGCAACAGGCCTCAGAAACCAGGGAAATAGGAGGCCCCGTGAGGATCTACCCACCCTCTGACCTGCTGGGTGTGACCACCCACCACGTGACTACATGGGAGACGGCGACAGCACCTACCAGCAGTTATACTGATTAGCCATGCCAAGAGTGACACCCATCCAGATCTCCCTGCAAATTGATGGACACCCAATCTGCATGGAATTCTAAACTGGAGCAGCAGTGTCGGTAGTCAGTCGCCTTTCTTTCAACCGCATTCAGACCGGCCTTCTATCACTGACCCTGCGGACACCATCACCAGGCTGGCTACATGGGGGAACCTCTAGCAATAGTGGGCACTTCAACTATTCCGGTCGAGTATGGTCAACAATCTGTAAACCTTCCACTCTTGGTGGTCCACGGGAGAGGTATGAGCTTGTTGGGGTGTGACTGGTTATGCCACCTATGGTTAGACTGGCAGGTGTGCCACATGGCCCTGAAGGCGTTCTAACCAGGTTTCCATCGGTAATCCAGGATGGCGTTCTAACCAGGTTTCAATCAGTATTCCAGGATAGCGTTCTAACCAGGTTTCCATCGGTATTCCAGGATGGCTTGGGCACCATAAAAGGGGCTGTGGCCCAGATTGGGTTGGATTTGATTTATTGTCACGTGTACCGGGATACAATGAAAAGTATTGTTCTGTGTACAGTCCGGACAGATCATTCCATACATGAAAACCATAGGACATACATAAATACACAATGTAAATACATAGACATAAACATTGGATGAGCATATGAAATGTAGTACTACTCAGTAGCGAAGATGTGTGAAGGGATCAGTTCAGCTCAAAAGCAGGTCATGCAGGAGTCTGGCGACAGCGGGCAAGAAGTTGTTTTTGAATCTGTTAGTGCATGTTCTCAGACTTTTGTATCACCTGCCCGATGGAAGAAGTTGAAAGAGTGAATAAGTCGGGTGGGAGGGGTCTTTAATTATGCTGCCCACTTTCCCCAGGCAGCGGGAAATGTGGACCAAGTCAATGGATGGGAGACGGGTTCGTGTGATGGACTGCTGGGTCAGGTCGGGTAATCTGGGCCAGTCCACGGGCCTCTGAGGATCTTCAGACCTGCAAGAGAACATAAAAGAGAAAGGTTAGAGATAGTATTAGTGTTAGAATTAAGTTGTAAGAGGTCAGTGCAGTTTTCAGAGATGTTGGAAGAGGATCTGCGTGAGAGAGCTTGCAGAGAGTCACCATGCTGCGGTACCATCTTGCTTTAGTGTGAATGCTGTGGGAATTCAGGTACAGGGCGTTTAATTCATTTTTTAAAAAACTGTTTTTGTAAACCCTGACCCGATCAGCGGTGTACTCTTAAGCTTGTGATCACTGTCCATTCCTGACATGTTCTTCTTTTAAATAAATTTAGAGTACCCAATTAATTTTTTTCCAATTAAGGGGCAATTTAGCGTGGCCAATCCACCTACCCTGCACATCTTTGGGTTGTGGGGACGAAACCTGTTTTGTTATGCTCTTGACGTAGCATAAGCTGCACTCTGACAAAGGAAGGTTCAGACTTGGAGATAGCTTTAACACATTTATTAAACTGTTAACGATTTTCCTACTTCGATTCGACTCACCTGTTAATCCTGCTACAGCTACTCAGGCTAACTAACCGGTCTGCTACAATCCATATGGTGGGTGTGATGTGTTTCAATCAACCCTATCTGTACTCACTAAGTGTCTCCACTGGAAAGAGACTGAGCATGTGTGCTGTATCCTTTTATATGGGTAGCCCCCTTGTGGTAGTGTCACCTCTGTGTGTCTTGACTGCCCATTGGCCATGTTCTATCTTACTGACCGATTGGTTGAATGTCTGTGTGTCATGATGTCTCTGGCGCTCCCTCTAGTGTTATCTAGTCTTAGTGTATTTGCATTAACCCCTTGTGTATTTACAGTAATGCATATCACCACAAAGCCCACACAAACATGGGGAGAATGTGCAAACTCCACACGGACTGTGACCCAGAGCCGGGATCGAACCTGGGACCTCAGTCCCGTGAGGCTGCAGTGCTAACCACTGCACCACCGTGCTGCCCTCTTTCATGACATATTCTGATCATCATGACCTTTAATGCCACCGTGATCTCATTTGCCTTCTCATTTCCCTTTAGTCTACCCAATCTTCCCTTACATGGTCCCTCTCTATTTAGTTTAAAATCCTCTCGAGTTCCCTCGTAGAGCACTGGTCCCTACAAGGTTTCAGTAAAGTCTATTCCAAAAGTACAGCCCCCACTTTCCTCAATACTGGTGGCAGTGCCCCACGAGCCGGAACCCACTTCTCCCAACCAGCCCCTAAGCTTCTCATTTATCTCTCCAATCTTATTTACCGTGCATCAATTTGCATGTGACTCGGGTAATAATCCAAAGATTATTATCTTTTGAGGTACTGCTTTTTGACTTACTGCCTCGCTCCTGACACTCTCTGTGCAGAACCTCTTTCCTGGTCTTACTTCTTTCATTGGTACCTACATGGGCCACGGCAATTCGATTCTCCCCTTCACTGAAAGATCCTCTCCATCCCGGAGTATATGTCTCAAAGTGTGGTGCAAGACTGACAACAGAGCCATCTAGATTCTCGCCATCAGCTGCAGGTAACAGTGTATATCACCCTAACTATTCTGTCCCCGCATATCACTACATTCCTTTCAACTCCCCCACTTTAAAGGCTTCCTATGCCATGGTCAATCAGCTCATCCATGTTGCAACCCTTTCTCCTGTCCATGGAAGCCACAAGATTCTAGCACTTGTTGCTCAGTTGCAAGGACTGAGTCTCCTCCACTGCCACCTTCTCGATCCACTGACCAGCCTGGCTCGCAGTCACGCCCTTCTGTCCCTGATCACATACCAATTCAGTTGGCACTACCAGAGGGGCGAGACCATATTTTGGAACAAAGGGTCCAGGTGGCTATCCCCTTCCCTGATGTGTTGCACTGTCTGCGGCTCAGTCTCCAGGTCATTAGCGCTGAGCTGAAACTCCGAAAGCAGCAGACACTTACTACAGATGTGGTTGCCATGGGTCACTGACTTCCAAGAGCTCCCAGATGTAACTGTGACACACGACCCATCCTGCCATCTTTATTCTGTTTATTAAATTTATTTCACTTAATTAATTTATAGTCCCCTTCACTGAAGTCCTTACTTGCCAAACTCCGAGCTTCACATTCTGTGCAGGCAAACAGTACTCAGAGCTCTATATTCTCCAAAGTCGTACATAGAAACATACATAGAAAATAGAAGCAGGAGGAGGCCATTCTGCCCTTTGAGCCAGCTCTGCCAGCTTGGCTGACATCAAGTTCGATACCTTGATCCTGCCTTCCCCCTATATTCCTTGATCACTTTAACACCCCATGAGCAATATCTAATTCCTTCTTGAACAGCGTTTTGGCCTCAACTACTTTCTGTGGTTGTGAATTCCACAGATTCACCACTGAGTGAAGAAATTTCTCCTCACCTCAGTCCTAAAAGATTTACCCCTTATCCTCAAACTATGTTCTGCTACACACTCAGTTCTGCTAAAGATAGGAGCGGCACTGTGGTGCAGTGGTTAGCACTGCTGCCTCACGGCACCGAGGACCCGGCGGATGTTTGCACATTTTCCCCGTGGCTGCGTGGGTCTCACCCCTACAATCCTAAGATGTGCAGTGTAGGTGGATAGGCCATGCTAAATTGCCCCTTAATTAGAAAAATAATAATAAATTTAAATTAAAAAAAATTTCTGCTAAAGCCCAGAAACCGTGCTTTGCGCACAGTGAAGTCGACACAGCTAGAGTGGGAATTGGAACTTGGTAATTTGGAGCAGTGTGGTAATCAAGAGAGGTAAGAGTTCAATTTAATTATCCTGTTTTTCAGTTAAAAGTTCAGTGTCTAGCTTAGTGTCTGATTGGCTGAAGCTGCCCCCACCCTAATTGCTGAGTCTCAGTTATCTGTCAGTCACCTGAAGCCTGATTAGTGGCAAAAAGTGTAAATTGCATTCTTCTGTTTGAAGCTTAAGTAGTGTGAGTTATCTTAGTTTAGCTGGGTTCTATATAAGAAAGGCAAAAAAGCGCACACTCAGTAAGCTTTGCGCACGGTGAAGTCGGGACATCCTGAGTGAGTGAGACAGCCAGAGTGGGAATTGGAATTTGATAATTTGGAGCAGTGTGGTAATTCGGTGCAGAGTGGGAGGAGGTGCTTCTTTCCTTTTTGTTTTGTTTTCTTCTACTGTCTTGGTAACTGTTAATCTGCAGGGAGAGACCCAGAGTGCATCCTGGGAAGGTAAGTGATATAAATACCTTTTCAATTGTGGGGGGGGAACTGAAGTGAAATCACAGTAAAGCTGTGACCTGATTGGCTGGTAGGAAATCTGTTAAATTTGGGGGGAAAATAACATTGAAAAAAATAATTAAAACTTATCAATTAACTAGGTAGAGGAGTAACTAAACCTGAGGGCAGAGATTGGTATTTAGCATTTAATTTTTCAGTTTAAAATCTGGCACAGGGCCATAGAGTTAACTGTAACACAATTTGACAATAATTCAAGTATTTGTTTTAAATTAATTAAATAGTGCTTAAATATCACTCAGCGGGGTGCACTGCTCCAACTGTGAGATGTGGCAGATCTGTGAGGCTTCCAATGTTCCGGTCAATTACATCTGCAGCAAGTGTAACCAATGGCAGTTCCTCACAGACCGTGGGGTTCGGTTGGAGCAGCAATTGGATGCACTTAGGAGCATGTTGGTGGCAGAAAGTTGGTGGCAGAAAGTATCATAGATAGGAGTTATAGAGACGTGGTCACACCAAGGTGCAGGCAGACAGATGGGTGACTGCTAGAAAGGGCAGGCAGTCAGTGCAGGAATCCCCTGTGGCTGTCCCTCTCTAACAGGTATACCGTTTTGGATACTGTTGGATAGACTATAAGGGGAAAACAACAGCAGCCAGAACAGTGGCACCACAACTGGCTCTGTTGCTCAGCAGGGGAGGGCAAAGTGCAGGAGAGCGATAGTTATAGGGGACTCTATAGTAAAGGGCATAGATAGGTGTTTCTGTGGACGTGACAGAGACTCCAGGATGGTATGTTGCCTCCCTGGTGTCAGGGTCAAGGATATCTCTGAACGAACACATGACATCCAGAGGTCGTAGTACACATAGGTACTAACGACATAGGCAGGAAGAGTGATGAGGTCCTGCAGAAGGAGTTCAGGGAGTTAGGCAGTAAGCTAAAAAGCAGGACCTCTATGGTTGTAATCTCCGGATTACTCCCTGTGCCACGTGCCAGTGAGGCTAGAAATAGGAAGATAGAGCAGCTAAACATGTGGCTAAACCAGTGGTGTAGGAGGGAGGGTTTCAGATTTTTGGACCATTGGGATCTTTTCCGGGGCAGGTGGGACCTGTACAAGAAGGACTGGTTGCATCTAAACTGGAGGGGCACCGATATCCTGGCCGGGCGGTTTGCTAGATTCACTCTGGAAGATTTAAACCAGTCTGGCAAGGGGGTGGGAATCAAAATGTGAGCTTAGAAGGTGTAATGACTGAAGAGGAAATAGAGAACCAAAATAAAAGAACAACATTACCCTCAGGCAGAGCAAAAAAGGTGACAAGTGTGAAAAGGGAGGTGGTCAACGCAGGGTTGAGGGTGTTGTACCTAAATGCGCGCAGTAAACGGAACAAGGTAAATGAGCTTGTTGCGCACATTGAAATTCGCTGGTACGATGTTGTGGGCATCACAGAGACGTGGCTGCAAGGGGATCAGGGCTGGGATCAAAATATCCAAGGATATGTGTCCTATCGAAAAGACAAGCAGATGGGCAAAGGGGGCGGGGTTGCACTGTTAGCAAGGAATTAAGTTAAATCGATAACCAGGAGCGAGAGAGGATCAGAAGGCATAGAATCTCTGTGGGTAGAGTTGAGGAATCGCAAAGGTAAAAAGACCCTGATGGGAGTTATGGACAGGCCCCCTAGCAGTAGTCAGGATGTGGGGCAGAAAATAAATCAGGAGATAGAAAAGTCATGTAAAAAAGGCAATAATACAATAATCATGGGGGACTTCAATATGCAGGTGGACAGGGGAAATCAGATTGGTAGTGATCCCAAGAAAAGGAATTTGTGGAATGTCTAAGAGATGTTTTTTTGGAGAAGCTTGTGACAGAGCCTACTAGGGACCAAGCAATTCTGGATTTAGTGATGTGTAATGAGGCAGACTTGATTAGGGAACTTAAGGTGAAGGAACCCTTGGGGGAGCAGTGACCACAATATGATAGAATTTACCCTGCAGTTTGAGAGAGAGAAGCTGCAATCAGATGTAACTGTATTACAATTACATAAGGGTAATTACAAAGACATGAGGGAGGAGCTGGCCAGAATTGATTGGAAATGGAGCCTAGCAGGTAAGACAGTGGTAGCAGGGAAGACAGTGGAACAGCAATGGCAGGAGTTACATAGAACATAGAACATACAGTGCAGAAGGAGGCCATTCGGCCCATTGAGTCTGCACCGACCCACTTAAGCCCTCTGGGGTTATTCGGGAGGCACCAATTCATCCCAAGGAGGAGGAAATATGCTAAGGGGAGGACAAGGCATCCATGGCTGACGAGGGAAGTCAAGAACAGCATAAAAGCTAAAGAAAAAGCATACAAAGTGGCGAGAATTAGTGGGAAGCCAGAGGATTGGGAAGCCTTTAAAAGTGTGCAGAGGACAACTAAAAAAGCAATAAAGGGGGAGAAGATGAAGTATGAGTGCAAGTTAGCAAGTAAGATTAAGGAAGATCGGAAGAGTTTTTTAAGAGAGGCAAAAATAGGCATTGGACCACTGTAAAATGTGGCTGGAGAAGTAATAACAGGAAACAAAGAAATGGCAGATGAACTGAATAGTTACTTTGCATCAGTCTTCACGGTGGAAGACACCAGTGGGATGCCAGAGCTCCAGGAGAACCAGGGGGCAGAAGTGAGTGCAGTGGCCATCACTAAGGAGAAGGTTCTGGGGAAACTGAAAGGTCTGAAGGTGGATAAATCACCTGGACCAGATGGACTACACCCCAGGGTTCTAAAAGAGATAATTCAGGAGATTGTTTTTTGTTCAATAAATTTAGAGTACCCAATTATTTATTTTTTCCCAATTAAGGGGCAACTTAGCATGGCCAACCCACCTAATCTGGACATCTTTGGGTTGTGGGGGTGAAATCCACGCAGACATGGGGAGAATGTGCAAACTCCACACGGACAGTGACCCAGGGCCGGGATTCGAACCCAGGTCCTCAGCGCCAAAGTCCCAGTGTTAACCACTGTGCCACATGCCACCCAGCTCAGGAGATTGCTGAGGCATTGGTGATTATCTTTCAGGAATCACTGGAGGCAGGAAGGGTCCAAGAGGACTGGAAAGTGGCTAATGGAATACCCCTGTTTAAAAAGGGAGGGAAGCAGAAGACTGGAAATTATAGGCCAACTTTAGTCATTGGTAAGATTTTAGACTCCATTATTAAAGGTGAGATTGCGGAGTACGTGGAAGTGCATGATAAAATAAGACTGAGTCAGCACGGCTTCATCAAGGGGAGGTCATGTCTGACAAATCTGTTAGAGTTCTTTGAGGAAGTAACAAGGAAGTTAGACAAAGGAGAACTAGTGGACGTGATTTATTTAGATTTCCAGAAGACCTTTGACAAGGTGCCGCATAGGAGACTGTTAAATAAGTTAAGAGCCCATGGTGTTAAGGGTAAGATCCTGGCATGGATAGAGGATTAGCTGACTGGCAGAAGGCAGAGAGTGGGGATCAAGGGGTCTTTTTCAGGATGGCAGCCGGTGACTAGTGGTGTACCTCGGGTCGGTGCTGGGACCACAACTTTTCACCATATACATTAATGATTTGGAGGAAGGAACTGAAGGCACTGTTGCTACGTTTGCAGATGATACAAAGATCTGTATTATTGAGGAAGCAGGCGGGCTGCAGAAGGACTTGGACAGGCTAGGAGAGTGGGCAAAAAAGTGGCAGATGGAATACAATGTGGAAAAATGTGAGGTTATGCACTTTGGGAGGAGAAATGGAGGGATAGACTATTTTCTAAATGGGAAGATGCTCAGGAAATCAGAAGCACAAAGGGATTTGTAAGTCCTTGTTCACGATTCTCTTAAGGTTAACGTGCAGGTTCAGTCGGCAGTTAGGAAGGCAAATGCAATGTTAGGATTCATGTCAAGAGGGCTAGAATACAAGACCAGGGATGTACTTCTGAGGCTGTATAAGGCTCTGGTCAGACCCCATTTGGAGAATTGTGAGCAGTTTTGGACCCTGTATCTAAGGAAGGATGTGCTGACCTTTGAAAGGGTCCAGAGGAGGTTCACAAGAATGATCCCTGGAATGAAGAGCTTGTCGTATGAGGAACGGTTGAGGACTCTGGGTCTGTCCTCGTTGGATTTTAGAAGGATGAGGGGGGATCTTATTGAAACTTGCAGGATACTGCGCGGCCTGGATAGTGGGCGTGGAGAGGATGTTTCCACTTGTAGGAAAAACTAGAAGCTGAGGACACAATCTCCGACTAAAGGGACGATCCTTTAAAACAAGAAATGAGGAGGAATTTCTTCAGCCAGAGGGTGGTGAATCTGTGGAACTCTGCCGCAGAAGGCTGTGGAGGTCAAATCATTGAGTGTCTTTAAGACAGAGATAGATACGTTTTTGATCAATAAGGGGATCAGGGGTTATGGGGAGAAGGCAGGAGAATGAGGATGAGAAAAATATCAGCCATGATTGAATGGCAGAGCAGACTCGATGGGCCGAATGGCCTAATTCTGCTCCTGTGTCTTCGGGTAATCAAGTCCTGATTCCAATAAAGAATGCAGGGGAAAGTTATGTAGAAATCTATCTGAAGCTGAGGAGAAACAGCAATGGAATGTTCAAGGAGCACAGATCCTGGTAGCACGGCTAAAATAAAATGACTGCGATGGACTAAGTTAGTGGTTTCAAATTAAGCGCCTCTTCCCTTTGGCCTATAGAGAAATATGGGGGAGCTGGAGGAAAGTCTCTTTCAGTAGCTAATCGCCTAGTCATTGTGTATTGGCTCTATATCCAGAATTGAGAGTTGTTGAAGGGACATGTCTGCCATGAAAGAGAATATTAAGCTTAGAGTCATTAATGCCATTATGACATTCAAGGAGATCAATTGTGCAATTAATATCATAATTCGGAGAGAAAAGATCTTACAGATGCCAAAAATACTTCTTCAATATTAATGCCAAACATGCATCTCTATATAATTTTTATAACTTTGATTCAGTTTTCCTGCAGGAACATGTTTGGTTCTGCTTAGAATCTTTTAATTACATCAGTGATTATTTTCTGGAAGCTTCATGAAACATATAGGTTTCCCAATGATATTGAAAAAATGCCATGTCATGCTGAGTAACAATTTTTTCCTCAAATACGTGCCAAAATATGCATGTGTCATGTGTGAAGTTCAAGAGTTTACCGTTAATAATGTGCATGTGAATAATGGAAAAGACTATTGACAAAGAATATGTCCAGCCAGCTTGCCAGATGTTGATACAGTATACATTGGGTGGATGGATTAGTTCATACAATGTGTTCTGCCCTGGGACAGATTCAAAGCAAATCTCAAGGTCAATCTTGAGCTCACTGGAGCAAGAAAAGGTATTTTCCTCATGTTTTTTTGTCTTTGTAGTAGATTCACCTAGGTGGGTGACAAAAAAGCGAAAATGATCCAACTACCTTTCTTTTGAAGAGAGGCAGCATCAGCACCCATTATATTCAAATACCCTGATTCGACATTTACACAGGCACTCTGAACTCCTCCTGCCTGTGGCTCAAACACAACCCTTATGTGGTATCCACGCCCAGAGAATACGCATGAAATAGCAAGTAGGGTGTAAACAGTACTCTTTTTTTATTAGCTATAGACAAGTACTCCTCTCCCCGATGGGTCATACCTGGCAACCAGGTCAGGATTGTCATAATATACACCAGTATATCATGGTGCAGACACACACACTGATGGACACACAGTGAGACCAATCAACACACACAACACCACAGCCAATCACCAGTTAGAGCACACGCACTATAAAGACAGGGGGCATAAGAGTTCCCGCTCATTCGAGTTGCAGCTTCCGAGTAGGACAGAGCTCACAGCCTGCAGCACAGGTATTCACCATGTGCTGAGTGCAACGACTGGTTAGGACAAGGCATAGGTCTTTAGTTCAATCTAATATCGTGTGAACCTACAGTGAAAGTATGTTAAACAGTTTTTGACTTAATAAAATAGTGTTGCACTATTTCAAGTGTTGGTGACCTGTTTGTGTTCCACGGATCCAGAGCGCCCAACACAACATGGTACCAGGAGTTCAGGGATATTAGCACTTCTTAGACTTACCTGCAAGTGATCTGCCTTCTGCCAGCATTCCGTCATCCTGCAACATGGACAACATCTGCCCGCCGCCGCCGCTCCGCATCGCCGGTAACCTACGGGCCAACTGGAAGATATTCAAACAGCGCCTCCAGCTCTTCCTTGAGGCCACAGACAGGGAGGACGCCTCGGATACCAGGAAGATTGCTCTCCTCCTATCCACGGCCGGGGACCATGCCATCCACATTTTCAATTCTCTCACCTTTGCGGATGATGAAGATAAAACAAAGTTCAAGACGGTCCTCCTCAAGTTTGACACTCACTGCAGCGCAGAGGTGAATGAACATTTTGAGCGCTACGTGTTCCAACAGCGTTTGCAGGGTAAGGATAAACCTTTCCAATCCTTGCGATGTCTTGCAGCTACGGGCCCACCTCCGACTCCATGATACGCAACCAGATCGTTTTCGGTGTTCAGTCGGACCCCTACGACAGCAGCTCCTCAAGGTAAAGCAGCTCACCCTAGCGACCGCCAGCGACCTGTGTCCTACACGAAAACGCCACGAGTCGGTATTCCCACATCCAAGCGGCTGAAACGGTGCGGCAAGGTCCCCGCGAGGCGGAACGGGTCCAAGCAATCGACCAACTCCAGGGCCTCAGCCTGGATGAGGGCGGCCATTTTGCGGGCTTTCCGCGGACTCCCGCGCTTGTGCGCACCAAATAAGGGGACGGCGACGTCGATGAACGTAATGCGCAGGTGCGCATCACGTATGACCGCACCGCACATGCGCGGTGGCGCAGCGAACATGCTGATGCTATGATGTGTGGCAACTGTGGCTCCGACCATTTAAAACGGCAATGCCCTGCCAAATCTCGACTGCCTGAGATGTGGCAAACTTGGCCACTATGCTGCCTTATGCCGAGCAGCTCAGCCTGCCAATTAATTTCGCTTCAGCCAGCCTCACAGGAATGTCCGGGCCATTCAACCCACAGTCGCCGAGTCTGATGCGGACCTCCCACACAACAGTGACACCGAGGACCCGAAGGCACCTTTTCGAGTCGGTATCGTGACCAAAAAACAGGGTGTCCCCGAGGCAAAGACACCAGCTGCTGTCGGTATACAGCATCGATCCAGATGATGAGTGGTGTGCCACCCTGACGGTCAATCGGTCCCAAATACGATTCCGCCTGGACACTGGTGCCTCCACCAATCTCATTGCGTGATCTGACCTACAAAGCCTTTGTGTCAAACCAGCCATCCTGCCATCAGCCTGCCAGCTATTGGATTACAATGGCAATGCCATTGATGCCAGCGGCTCCTGCCAACTTGAAGTAATGCACAGGTTATGCAAAGCCGATCTTCCTTCCTTTTGAAGTCGTGGGCTCCTCGAAAGCCTCCCTGCTTGGCGCACAGGCATGCAAGCTGTTGAACCTAGTTCAGAGAGTTCACTCTCTCTCTCTCTCCTAATGACACGTCTGCCTTTCAGGACACTGACTTCAGGGTGCAATTCGATGCCATCTTCAACCAGCACCACGACGTCTTCGAAGGCATGGGCACGCTACAATACACCTACAAGATCTTATTGAAACAGAATGCCACGCTTGTGGTGTACACACCTCGCAGGGTCCCAGCACCCCTTAAGGACCGCCTCAAGCAGCAGCTGCAGGACCTCCAGGACCAAGGAGTGATTTCCAGAGTCACGGAACCAACCGACTGCGTCAGTTCCATGGTGTGTGTATAAAAAATAAAAAAAAAAAGCCTTCCGGCGAATTGAGAATTTGCATTGATCCCAAGGATCTAAATCGCAATATCATGAGGGAGCATTATCCAATTCCCAAGCACGAAGAGATCACATGCGAGATGGCTCGCGCCAAGCTCTTCACCAAACTCGACGCCTCAAAAGGATTCTGGTAAATCCAGCTCGACACATCCAGCAGGAAACTGTGCACATTTAATACCCCCTTTGGCAGATATTGTTACAACAGGATGCCGTTTGGGATCATATCTGTTTCAGAAGTCTTCCATAGGATTATGGAACAAATAATGGAATGCATTGAAGGTGTCCGCGTCTATATCGACGACATAATCATTTGGTCCACCACCCCGCAGGAGCATGTCAGTCGCCTCCAGCACGTATTCAAACGTATACGTGAGCATGGCCTCTGCCTCAACAGTGCCAAATGCTGTTTTGGTCAGATGGAACTCAAGTTCCTCGGTGACCACATCTAGTTGGGTGTGCGGCCGGATGCGGACAAGGTAGCTGCTTTCACAGCTATGAAAACGCCAGAGGGCAAGAAGGTGGTTCTCCGATTTCTGGGCATGGTCAATTTTTTTAGGGAAGTTCATCCCTAACCTCGCCTCTCATACCACGGCTCTCAGGAACCTGGTCAGGAAGACGACAGGCTGTATGTCGTATGCCTTCTTGACGACCTTCTCCACCTCTGTTACCCCTTTCAGTGAACTGTGGACCTGTACACCTAGATATCTCTGACTGTCAATACTCTTGAGGGTACTACCATTCACTGTATATTCTCTACCTGCATTGGACCTTCCAAAATGCATTACCTCACATTTGTCCGGATTAAACTCCATCTGCCATCTCTCCGCCCAAGTCTCCAGACAATCTAAATCCTGCTGTATCCTCTGACATTCCTTATCGCTATCCGCAATTCCACCAACCTTTGTGTCGTCTGCAAACTTACTAATCAGACCAGTTACATTTTCCTCCAAATCATTTATATATGACTGGGCTAAATCGCTGGCTTTTAAAGAGACCAAGGCAGGCCAGCAGCACGGTTCAATTCCCGTACCAGCCTCCCCGAACAGGTGCTGAAATGTGGCGACTAGGGGCTTTTCACAGTAACTTCATTGAAGCCTACTCGTGACAATAAGCGATTTTCATTTCATATACTACAAACAGCAAAGGTCCCGGCACTGATCCCTGCAGAACACCACTAGTCACAACCCTCCAATCAGAAAAGCACCCTTCCATTGCTACTCTCTGCCTTCTGTGACCTAGCCACTTCTGTATCCATCTTGCCAGCTCACCCCTGATCCCGTGTGACTTCACCTTTTGTACCAGTCTACCATGAGGGACCTTGTCAAAGGCCTTACTGAAGTCCATATAGACAACATCCTCTGCCCTACCTGCATCAATCATCTTTGTGACCTCTTCGAAAAACTCTATCAAGTTTGTGAGACATGACCTCCCCTTCACAAAACCGTGCTGGCTCTCACTAATACGTCCATTTGCTTCCAAATGCGAGTAGATCCTGTCTCAAAGAATTCTCTCCAGTAATTTCCCTACCACTGACATAAGGCTCACCAGCCTGTAGTTCCCTGGATTATCCTTGCTACCCTTCTTAAACAGAGGAACAACATTGGCTATTCTCCAGTCCTCCGGGACATCACCTGAAGACAGTGAGGATCCAAAGATTTCTGTGAAGGCCTCAGCAATTTATTCTCTAGCCTCCTTCAATATTCTGGGGTAGATCCCATTAGGCCCTGGGGACTTATCTACCTTAATATTTTTCAAGACCCCCCAACACCTCGTCTTTTTGGATCTCAATGTGACCCAGGCTATCTACACACCCTTCTCCAGACTCAACATCCACCAATTCCTTCTCTGTGGTGAATACTGATGCAAAGTATTCATTTAGTACCTTGCCCATTTCGTCTGGCTGCACACATAGATTCCCTTGCCTATCCTTCAGTGGGCCAACCCTTTCCCTGGCTACCCTCTTGCTTTTTATGTACGTGTAAAAAGCCTTGGGATTTTACTTAACCCGATTTACCAATGACTTTTTGTGACCCCTTCTAGCCCTCCTGACTCCTTGCTTAAGTTCCTTCCTACTTTCCTTATATTCCACGCAGGTTTCATCTGTTCCCAGCCTTCTAGTCCTGACAAATGACTTATTTTTCTTTTTGACGAGGCCTACAATATCTCTCATTATCCAAGGTTCCCGAAATTTGCCATATTTATCCTCCTTCCGCACAGGAACATGCCGGTCCTGAATTCCTTTCAACTGACATTTGAAAGCCTCCCACATGTCAGATGTTGATTTGCCCTCAAACATCTGCCCCCAATCGAGGGGGGCGATTCTCCAAAATGGAGACCAAGTGTTCGCGCCGTCGTGAATGCCGTCGCGTTTCACGACGGCGCGAAACAAGCACGGGGGCGACCAATTCTGGCCCCCACAGGTGGCCAGCATGGCACTGATGCAGTTCACGCCGCTCCAGCGCAGATGTGCCGCGCCAACCTGCGCATGCGTGGGGGACCTCTTTAGCGCGCCGTACATAATTCAACATGGCGTCAGTGTTCAGGGGCCGGCCGCGCAAGGAAGTAGGCCCGGGGGGGAGAGGCCGGCCTGCCGATCGGTGGGCCCTGATCACGGGCCAGACCCCATTGGAGGCCGCCCCCGGGGACGGAGCCCCCCGCCCCCCCCCCCCCCCCCCCCCACACACCACCCCCCGACTGTTCGCGCAGTGTTCCCGCCGGCAGCGACCAGGACAAACGGCGCCGGCGGGACTCTGTCATATCCGCTCGGCCCATCCGGGCCGGAGAATCAGTGGCCCCGCCGATGCCAGCGCCGCGCCAAATGCGCTGGTGCAAATGGTGGCGATTCTCCGCACCTCAGCAAATCACGTGCCGGCGTCGTGGTACGGTTGCGCCGATTCTCCGGCCCGGTGCGGGGCTCAGAGAATCGCCACCCCCGGTTCTTTAGCTCCCGCCTAATATTGTTATAATTAGCCTTCCCCCAATTTAGCACATTCACCCTAGGACCACTCTTATCCTTGTCCACCAGTACTTTAAAACTTACTGAATTGTTCCCGAATAGCTCCCTACTGAAACTTCCACCACCTGACCAGGCTCATTCCCCAATACCAGGTCCAGTACAGCCCCTTCCCTAATTGGACTATCTACATATTGTTTTAAGAAGCCCTCCTGGATGCTCCTTACTAACTCTACACCGTCTAAGCCCCTGGCACTAAGTGAGTCCAGTCAATATTGGGGAAGTTGAAGTCTCCCATCACCACAACCCTGTTGTTTTTACTCTTTTCCAAAATCTGTCTACCTATCTGCTCCTCTATCTCCCGCTGGCTGTTGGGAGGCCTGTAGTAAACCCCTAACATTGTGACTGCACCCTTCTTATTCCTGATCTCTACCCATATAGCCTCACTGCCCTCTGAGGTGTCCTCCCGCAGTACAGCTGTGATATTCTCCCGAACCAGTAGCGCAACTCCGCCACCCCTTTTACATCCCTTCTCTATCCCGCCTGAAACATCTAAATCCTGGGACGTTTAGCTGCCAATCCTGTCCTTCCCTCAAGCAAGTCTCTGTAATGACAACAACATCATAGTTCCAAGTACTAATCCAAGCTCTAAGTTCATCTGCCTTACCCGTTATACATCTTGCATTAAAACATATGCACTTCAGGCCACCAGACCTGCCGTTTTCAGCAACATCTCCCTATCTGCTCTTCCTCAGAGCCATACTGGCCCTATTCCCTCGTTCTCCCTCAATGTTTTCACCTTCTGACCTATTGCTCCGGTACCCACTCCCTGCCATACTAGTTTAAACCCTCCCGTGTGCTGGTTGGATTCCCAACCGTGTGTTCACACTGTTGACGAAACTGGCCTGGACTGGGACAATACCACTGCAGAACCCACCAACTTCGCCAAAATTCCGGACATACACCGAATCGCCCTAGGCGAAACTGTGCAATGATGTGCAGGGGACTGCATCTGCTTCTGTCCTATCCTGCCGCGGTGGATCTTTCCAGCAAGGTCTGGGATGACCAGGCTCAGCCGAGTACGGAGACAACGCCCCATCAACAATTTGGCCGTCACGACCCTCGTCATGGCGTGTGGTGTAGTCCAGTAATGAAACAGAAAATGTGCCAACAGAGTCTTCCAGGATCAAGAGGTCTGCTTCCTCATTTCCTGCTTGAACATCTGGACCGCCCACTTGGCCAACTCGTTAGAGACCGGGTGGTATGGGGCAGTGCGACTGTGGCAGATCCCGTTGGTGGTCGTGAAGGAACCCAAATTCAGTGCTGTAAAAGCTGTTCCGTTCTCAGAGACGAGCACCTCTGGAATGACATGCATGCTAAATGTTTGGTGCAACCACTTGACAGTGGCCCTCGTGGTGGTTGCCTGCATCCGATGAATCACCAGCCATTTGGAGTGGGCTTCCACGATGATGAGAAACATGGCCCCATGGAAGGAGCCGACAAGGTCAATGTGGAAGCAGAACCAAGGGTGACTCGGCCATAACGACAGGTGAAGCAGTACCACGGGGAGGCAATGACTGGTGCTCCTGGCAAGATACACAATGTTTGGACAACCGCTTGACGTCGGCATTGATCCCGGTCTACCAGACTTGGCTACGGGCCAGCATTTTCATTTTAAATACCCCAGGGTGTCTGCTGAGAAGGTCCTACTGGAGCGGGCCATGCCCATGTACCGGGACAACCATCCGAATTCCCCATGACGCCGTCCTCAATGCTCAGCTCCTGGATTTTATCCGTGAAAGCCCTCATATCTCACGACAAAGCCTGGTGCTAGGCCACATACTGGATAATATGGCAGACGCAGGACAGCTGTAAGGACCACCGATGTGCCGTCAATCGTTCAAGGCTCCCCTGTACACATGCCCAACTGCGTGCTGGCATCCCACGCCGCCAATATCTGGAGGCCCGACCAAATCTTGTCAAAAGTGTGGGGGCTGACCGCGGAGACTACTGCTCTGGTATCCTCCACCTGGATGGAGTGCCAATTCACTTGTAAGGTCATGTGGGTGGGAGCAACTGTGGGGCCGCCATGCTGTGCATCTGCTGGTCGGGGGCGTCCCCCTCTTTGTAGTAGGCCCGGTCACGTAGGCGGCAAACACACTCAGTCGAGCGGCAGGGGGCGGGTCTTTGCAGAGCCATCGATCAGTCTGGTCTCAGCGGGGGTGGGGGTGGGTGGGTGGGAACGGCACACGTTGCCATTCAGAGTCTCTGCGGCGGCTGGCTTCTCTGCGGAATTTCAGGGGTGCCATCTCCTCAGGTCGCAGAAATTCAGGACAGCCATGCCCCGAGATCCTGGATGACCTGCTCAAAACTCTCGTGGGAGAGGCTATCACGACCACTCATTGCAGGTCCAGGTGGGTCTCAGCCAAATATTTCCATTGCGTTGCCAAGTCGCAAAAGCAGGAGACAAAATGGTCTCTGGGTTCATTTTACACAGTGCCAAACTCATAGGTTTCAGCCAGTTTCCTTAATTGGGCCAAAAAGATGCTGGCCTTTTCACCCTGGGTCTGTGTGGGGTTATGGAAACGGAACTGGCAAATGAATAGTGGGGTTTTTAGATGGAAATAGTTTCCGACAAGGTCTACCAAAGAGGCATCTGCCGTATCTGGGTGGGTCAAGCGTTTGATTGTGCTGTAGGTCGATCCACCACAAGCAGTGAGTAAAACCACCGTCTGCCTTTCGTCCCCTATAATTGGGTTCGTCCGGACAAAGTATCACATGCGCTCGGTGTACTGTTCAGTCATCTGTACCTGCCTCCAGTGATCTGGAAGACGCTGTTACTAAATTTGCAGATGATACAAAGATATGTAGAGGGACAAGTAGTATTGAGGAACCAGGCAGGCTGCAGAAGGACTTGGGCAGGCTAGGCGGGGGGGGGGGGATCCAGAGGAGGTTCACAAGAATGATCCATGGAATGAAGAGCTTGTCGTGTGAGGAACGGTTTGGGACTCTGGGTCTGCACTCGTTGGAGTTTAGAAGGATGAGGGGGGATCTTATTGAAACTTACAGGATACTTGTTTCCACTTGTCGGAAAAACTAGAACCAGAGGACACAAGCTCTGACTAAAGCGATGATCCTTTAAAACAGAGATGAGGAGGAATTTCGTCAGCCAGAGGGTGGTGAATCTGTGGAACTCTTTGCCGCAGAAGGCTGTGGAGACCAAATTGCTGAGTGTCTTTAATACAGAGATAGGTAGGTTTCTGATTAATAAGGGGATCGGGGGTTATGGGGAGAAGGCAGGAGAATGGGGATGAGAAAAGTATCAGCCATGATTAAATGGCAGAGCAGACTCGATGGGCCGAGTGGCCTAATTCTGCTTGTATGTCTTATGGTCTTATGATCCCAGCTTACCAAGGTTCCAGCTTCCCAATGTAGAGAATCTGTGCAGACAGATTGGACGGCATTAGAGGTCTAAACGGGATGATCCAGGTACGCAGCACTAGGTGCTGACGGCAGCTCCACTTTACCCTCGTCGCCAGTGTAGTATCCACACCGTGAGAAAACGGCAAGTTGGATGCAAACAATACTCTTTTATATTCAGTATACACAAATATTCCCCTCCCCAAGGAGTCAGCCTTTATGACCTGCATGCAGGTCAGGGTTCTTACATGTGAGGGCTCCCCTCATTAAACTGGAAGCCCCAGCCTGTCACTGGGGAAGTTCATATTCAGTGGAGGTCACACAGAACATATTGGTCCACATCCCATGGCCTCTATGGGGGTTATATCAACTCGGATATAAATACAACCACTGAGCCTGTGGTCAATCCTTCTACATAGGTGTTTAGAGATTATAACCTCCTTTCTAGTTGCTGAGTGTGTCTAAAGCACTTTACTTTCAAATTTAGAAGAACAAATCTTCCCAATAAGCCTCCAGTTATGGAGATGTGCATTAACATCTTGAAAGGGTTAAAAATCATACAGTTTAAATTGAAAACCTAACAGGCTCACAGGGGCTGCTGCTTGCTTACTAGCAAATTCCTAAAGACAGAAACTAGTGATGAGACACAGTCTGCACCGGCTCTTGGAAAGAGCACCCTACCCAAGGTCAACACCGCCACCCTATCCCCATAACCCAGTAACCCCACCCAACACTAAGGGCAATTTTGGACACTAAGGGCAATTTATCATGGCCAATCCACCTAACCTGCACATCTTTGGACTGTGGGAGGAAACCGGAGCACCCGGAGGAAACCCACGCACACACGGGGAGAATGTGCAGACTCCGCACAGACAGTGACCCAAGCAGGAATCGAACCTGGGACCCTGGAGCTGTGAAGCAATTGTGCTATCCACAAGGCTACCGTGCTGCCCGTCGGTGCAGACTTGATGGGCCAAATGGCCTCCTTCTGCACTATATATTCTATGTTCTACAACAGCACAGACCATCTACAGAGAAGCATTCAAGGACCCTTGCTACATTAATTATAATGTGGAGATGCCGGTGTTGCGCTGGGGTGAGCACAGTAAGAAGTCTTACAACACCAGGTTAAAGTCCAACAGGTTTGTTTCAAACCACTAGCTTTCGGAGCACTGCTCCTTCCTCAGGTGAATGAAGAGGTATGTTCCAGAAATATTTATACAGACAAAGTCAAAGATGCACAGTGGTTGCTGAGTGAGGGCTTACTGAGAAGGGGGGAAAATTTTGAAAAAAACGTACTGTTGGGGGTCTCCAGCTGAATCCGGTCGGAGTGAGGACAGAGTGACTGCTGGGTAAGAAGTAAAGATTTAAATTGTTTGTGCGGGCCCATAATAGCTGATTGCTGTTCTCGTGCGGGGCGCAGTGGTTGCTGAGTGAGTGCTTGCTGAGAAGGGGAGTACATTTTTTTTTAAACTTACTGTTGGGAGTTTCTAGCTGAATCCGGTCGGAGTGAGGACAGAGTGACTGCTGGGTAAATAGTAAAGATTAAAATTGTTTGCGCGGGTCCATAACACCTGATTGCTGTTATCGTGCAGGGCGCAGTGGTTGCTGAGTGAGGGCTTGCTGAGAAGGGGAGAAAATGTTTTAAAAACTTACTGTTGGGGGTTTCCAGCAGAATCAGGTCGGAGTGAGGACAGAGTGACTGCTGGGTAAGTAGTAAAGATTTAAATTGTTTGCGCGGGCCCAGAACAGCTGATTGCTGTTATCGTGCGGGGCGCAGTGGTTGCTGGTTAAGTGTGTTATTTTTACCTGTATTTAAGTTGGGCGGTTCCTTAACCCGAGACACTACACTTGTAGTGTCCCCCACCATTCCACCTCTTCTAACCTAAGGGGTTGAGTGAATATCAGGTAAGCTCTTTCTTTCTTTTTATTGTTTTATCTAGAGGGGATGGCAGGGAAGGCAGTACAATGTTCGTCCTGCAGGATGTTGTCCCTGCTGATTTCACCTGTGGGAAGTGCCCCCATCTCCAGCTCCTCAGAAACCGCGTTAGGGAGCTGGAGCTGGATGAACTTCAGATCATTCGGGAGGCAGAGATGGTCATAGATAGTAGCTTCAGGGATGTAGTTACTCTGAAGAATCAAGGTAGATGGGTGACGGTGAGAGGGGCTGGGAGAAAGCAGTCAGTGCAGGGATCCTCTGTGGTCGTTCCCCTCAGTAACAAGTATACCGCTTTGGATACTGTTCATGGGACTGACCTACCAGGGGTAAGCCATGGTGAACGGATCTCCAGAACTGAGTCCATCCCTGTGGCTCAGAAGGGAAGGAGGGAGACTCATGGATGGTGTGTTGCCTCCCGGGTGCCAGGGTCCGTGACGACTCGGACCGTGTTTTCAGAATCCTTAAGGGGGAGGGGGAACAGTCACAAGTCATGGTACACATCGGTACCAACAGCATGGGTAAGAGAAGGGAAGGGGATTTAAAACAGCTAGGGTGGAAGCCGAGAGCCAGGACAAACCATGTTGTCATCTCTGGTTTGTTGCTGGTGCCACGTGCTGGCGAGTTGAGGAACAGGGAGAGAGTGCAGATAAACACGTGGCTGCAGGGATGGTGTAGGAGGGAGGGTTTCAGTTACGTGGATAATTGGAGCACATTCTGGGGAAGGTGGGACCTGTACAGACAGGACGGTTTGCACCTGAACCAGAGGGGCACCAATATCCTGGGAGGGAAATTTGCTACGGCTCTTCGGCGGGTTAAACTAATTTGTCAGGGGGATGAGAAAACGAGCTGGAGTCCAGAAGCCAGTGTTGAGAGTAGTGAGGTACTGAGGAGGGTATCAAGGTCGCAGGAGTGTACCGGCAGACAGGAAGGTGGGTTGAAGTGTGTCTACTTCAATGCAAGGAGCATCCAGAATAAGGTAGGTGAACATGGAGCGTGGATTGGTACCTGGGACTACGATGTTGTGGGCATTACGGAGACATGGTTAGAACAGGGACAGGAATGGTTGTTGGAAGTTCCGGGGTATAGATGTTTCAGTAAGAGTAGGGAAGGCGGTAAAAGGGGTGGAGGAGTAGCAATGTTAATCAAGGATAGTTTAATGGCTGCAGAAAGGCAGTTCGAGGGGGATCTGCCTACTGAGGTAATATGGGCTGAAGTTAGAAATAGGAAAGGAGCAGTCACATTGTTAGGAGTTTTCTATAGGCCTCCAAATAGTAATAGAGATGTGGAGGAAGAAATTGCAAAACAGATTATGGATAAGTGTGGAGGTCTCAGGGTAGTTGTCATGGGTGACTTTAACTTTCCAAATATTGATTGGAACCTCTATAGGTCGAACAGTTCAGGCAGTTTTTGTACAGTGTGTGCAGGAGGGTTTCCTGACACAATATGTGGATAGGTCGGCAAGATTTGGTACTGGGTAATGAACCGGGCCAAGTGTTAGATTTGTTTGTGGGAGAGCACTTTGGAGATAGTGACCACAATTTGGTGGCTTTCACTATTGCAATGGAGAGGGATAGGGCCATACGGCAGGGCAAGGTTTATAATTAGGGGAGGGGTAATTATGATGCGATTAGGCAAGAATTAGGGAGCATAAGATGGGAACAGAAACTGTCAGGGAAAGGCACAAATGAAAAGTGGAGCTTGTTCAAGGAACAAATACCGCGTGCCCTTGATAGGTATGCCCCTGTCAGGCAGGGAGGAAATGGCCGTGTGTGGGAACCATGGTTCACAAAAGAGGTTGAATGTCTTGTCAAGAGGAAAAAGGAAGCATATGTAAGGATGAGAAAACCATGTTCAATTGAGTCGCTTGAGGGTTACAAGGTAGCAAGGAATGAGCTTAAAAAAAAGGGCTTAGGAGAGCTAGGAGGGGGCATGAGAAGTCCTTGGCGCGTCGGATCAAGGAAAACCCCAAAACCTTTTACTCTTATGTGAGAAATAAAAGAATGACCAGGGTGAGGTTAGGGCCGGTCAAGGACAGTAGTGGGAACTTGTGCATGGAGTCAGAAGAGATCGGAGAGGCGTTGAATGTATACTTTTCTTCAGTGCTCACCAAGGAGAGGGGCCATGTTTTTGAGGATGAGAGTGTGATACAGGCGGGTAGGCTGGAGGAGGTAGATGTTCTGAGGAAGGATGTATTAGCAATTTTGAAAAACCTTAGGGTCGACAAGTCCCCTGGGCCAGATGGGATATATCCTAGGATTCTTTGGGAGGCAAGGGATGAGATTGCAGAGCCTTTGGCTTTGATCTTTGGGTCCTCGCTGTCCACGGGGATGGTGCCATGAGGGCTGGAGAGGGGCGAATGTTGTTCCTCTGTTCAAGAAAGGGAATAGGAATGACCCTGGTAATTATAGGCCGGTTAGTCTTACTTCGGTGGTCGGTAAGTTAATGGAAAAGGTCCTGAAGGATAGGATTTATGACCATTTGGAAAGATGCAGCTTAATCCGGGATAGTTAACACGGATTTGTGAAGGGTAAGTCTTGCTTCACAAATTTGATTGAATTCTTTGAGGAGGTAACTAAGTGTGTAGATGAAGGTAGAGCAGTTGATGTTGTATACATGGATCTTAGTAAGGCGTTTGATAAGATTCCCCATGGTCGGCTCATGAAAAATGTAAAGAGGTGTGGGATAGAGGGAAATTTGGCCAATTGGATAAGTAACTGGCTATCACATAGAAGACAGAGGGTGGTGGTGGATGGAAAATTTTCAGACTGGAGACCAGTTACCAGGGATCTGTGCTGGGTCCTCTGCTATTTGTGATTTTTATCAATGACTTGGAGGAGGGGGCTGAAGGGTGGGTCAGTAAATTTGCTGATGACACCAAGATTGGTGGAGTAGTGGATGAGGTGGAGGACTGTTGTAGGCCGCAAAGAGACATTGATAGGATGCAGAGCTGGTCCGAAAAATGGCAGATGGAATTTAACGCTGATAAGTGCAAGGTGATTCATTTTGGTGGGAAAAATTTGAGTGTGGATTACAGGGTCAATGGCAAGGTTCTGAGGAATGTGGAGGAACATAGAGATCTTGGGGTTCATGTCCACAAATCTCTGAAGGTTGCCACTCAAGTGGATGGAGCCGTGAAGAAGGCCTATAGTGTGTTAGCATTTATTAACAGGGGGCTTGAGTTTAGGAATCGTGGGGTTATGCTGCAACTGTACATAACCCTGGTGAGACCACATTTGGAGTATTGTGTGCAGTTCTGGTCACCTCACTATAGGAAGGATGTGGAAGCATTGGAAGGGTGCAGAGGAGATTTACCAGGATGCTGCCTGGATTGGAGGGTAGGTCTTATGAGGAAAGGTTGAGGGAGCTAGGGCTTTTCTCTTTGGAGCGGAGGAGGATGAGAGGTGACTTAATAGAGGTTTATAAGATAATGAGGGGGATAGATAGAGCGGACGTTCAGAGACTATTTCCTCGGGTGGATGTAGCTGTTACAAGGGGGCATAACTATAAGGTTCAGGGTGGGAGATATAGGAGGGATGTCCGAGGTACGTTTCATAGATTTCATAGGATTTAGAGTGCAGAACGAGGCCATTCGGCCCATCGAGTCTGCACCGGCTCTTGGAAAGAGCACCCCACCCAAGGGCAACACTTTCACCCTATCCCCATAACCCAGTAACCCCACCCAACACTAAGGGCAATTTTGGACACTAAGGGCAATTTATCATGGCCAATCCACCTAACCTGCATATCTTTGGGCTGTGGGAGGAAACCGGAGCACCCGGAGGAAACCCACGCACACACAGGGAGGATGTGCAGACTCCGCACAGACAGTGACCCAAGCCGGAATCGAACCTGGGACCCTGGAGTTGTGAAGCAATTGTGCTATCCACAATGCTACCTTGCTGCCCTGTAATCGTATCAGGGTTACTTGTTTCAGGGCCCGTGCTAGAGACATGTCCTTGGCAGAGGGAACAGGTCTGTCCTGTGTTTGTCACCCAGCAAGCTGCTAGGGAAGCTTTCTTTATGAGAGTGAGCTATTTCTGTAATATTCCATAAATTGCAAAAGATATTATGCATTTATTAAATGGCCATTTCTTATTGTTGTTACTTGGATTCAACTTGTCTCTATTCCCATGCCGAAGGATTTCTGAATCAGATTGGAGGATAACATTTGGGAAAGCTCGATTCTCCACCAATTCCCAGTTCCAGTCTCGCTGGCCGATAACAGAGGTGTCTGTGTGTGTAATGTACAGGTCAGTAAGAATTGTCAGCAAGGATTAATCAGCAATTTCTAATTGGAGATGTTAATCAGCGGAATGTTCAGACATTCAATTGTAGAGTTTCACACAAAATCTCAATTTAAGATTGAAGTAAAAGTCCAGAATCTTGTTGCGAACTAATTTCTGATGAGAGTTCCTGGATTATGGGGAAAGATCACAGACAGCAGTTCCAGAAGGGACACTGCAGCCCCGAGAACACAATCAGCTATAGATCCAGAATAATAAACTCCAGCGCAGTTAAACAGTGGATTAACATGAGCAGACACCCCAACTGTCAGACCGAATGTGATTCGGGCCTGCTTGTCATTAACAGCAGCAATAACAGCAGAATCCAACCCCTGAGTCACTTGTGACGTCTCTGGTGTTTCAGTAGCTGGGATGAATCAATGAATCCCTTCCCACACATGGAGCAGGTGAATGGCCTCTCCCCAGTGTGAGCGCGCTGGTGTGCCACTAGGCTAGATGAATTAATGAATACCTTCGCACAGACAGAGCAGGTGTACGGCCTCTCTCATGTGTGAACTCGCTGGTGTAACGCTAGGTTTGATGACTGAATGAAATCTTTCCAACATAAAGAGCAGCTGAAGGGCCTCTCCCCTGTGTGGACGCGTCGATGAGTTTCCAACTTGGATGGGCAAGTGAATGCCTTGGGGAGCGTTTAGGGTGTGGAATGGACTGTCTGCTGTGATAGTGAAACTTTCAAACGGTTATTGGAAAGGCACATGGAGCACACCAGAATGACAGGGAGCTTGATCTTCTTTTCGGACAAGGCTCGGCATAACATCGAGGACCGAAGGGCCTGTTCTGTGCTGTACTGTTCTATGTTCTATCTTCATAATTCCTTTTCTTAAGATTCAGCACCCTAGTCTCCAAATCAACTACTTCACTCTCCACCTTGATAAAAAATTCTACCATGTTATGGTCGCTCATTCGCAACTGGTCTCGTACAGCCAGATTGGCAATGATTCTCTTCTCATTACACAGTACCCAGTCTAAGATGGCCTGCTCTCTATTTGATTTGATTTGATTTATTATTGTCACATGTATTAGTATACAGTGAAAAGTGTTGTTTCTTACATGCTATACAGACAACGCATACCGTACATAGGGAAGGAAGGAGAGACAACAGAATGTATTGTTTCAGCCATAACTGGGATGTAGAGAAAATATCAACTTAATACGAGGTAGGTCCATTCAAAAGTCTGATGGCAGTAGGGAAGAATCTGTTCCTGAGTCGGCTGGTCCGTGACCTCAAACGTTTGTATCTTTTTCCTGATGGAAGAAGGTGGAAGAGAGTATGTCCAGGGTGCATGGGGTCCTTAATTATGCTGGTTGCCTTTCCGAGGCAGCGGGAATTATAGGTAGAGTCAATGGATGGGAGGCTGGTTTGTGTGATGGACTGGGCCACATTCACGACCTTTTGTAGTTTCCTACGGTCTTGGGCAGAGCAGGAACCGTACCAAAATGTGATACAACCAGAAAGAATGTTTTCAATGGTGCATCTGTAAAAGTTGGTGAGAGTCGTTGGTGAGAGTCGTAGCTAACATGCCAAATTTTCTTAGTCTTCTGAGAAAGTAGAGTCGTTGGTGGGTTTTCTTAATTATAGTGTCAGCATGGGGGACCAGGATAGGTTGTTGGTAATCTGGACACCTAAAAACTTGATGCCCTCGACCCTTTCTACTTCGTTCCCATTGATGTAGACAGGGGCATGTTCTCCTCTACGCTTCCTGTAGTCAATGACAATCTTGTTCATTTTGTTGACATTGAGGGAGACATTATTGTCGTCGCACCAGTTCACCAGATTCTCTATCTCATTCCTGTACTCTCTCATCATTGTTTTAAATCCGACCCACTACGGTGGTGTCATCAGCAAATTTTAGAATCGAGTTGGAGGGGAATTTGGCCACACAGTCATAGATGTATAAGGAATATAGTAGGGGCTAAGGACACAGCCTTGTGGGGCACCGGTGTTGAGTATGATCATGGAGGAAGTGTTGTTGCCTATCCTTACTGATTGTGCCTGTGGGTTAGGAAGTTCAGGATCCAGTCACAGAGGGAGGAGCCGAGGCCCAGGCCACGGAGTTTGGAGATGAGTTTCGTTGGAATAATAGTGTAGAAGGATGAGCTGTCAATAAATAGGAATCTGACATAAGTGTCTTTGTTATCTAGGTGTTCCAGTGTTGAGTTCAGGGAGATGGCGTCTGCTGTGGACCTGTTGCAGCGGTAAGCGAACTGGAGTGGATCAAGGCAATCTGAGAGGATGGAGTTGATTCGTGCCATGACTAACCTTTCGAAGCACTTCATAATGATGGATGTCAGAGCCACTGGACGATAGTCATTAAGGCACACTGCTTGGCTTCTCTTTGTTACAGGGATGATGGTCATCTTCTTGAAGCAGATAGGGACCTCAGATTGTTGTAAAGAGATGTTGAAGATGTTGATTCCTCCACATGTTGATCCTCCACATGTTGATTTGGGCAGTACAGTAGCATAGTGGTTAGCACAGTTGCTTCACAGCTCCAGGGTCCCAGGTTTGATTCCCGGCTGGGTTACTGTCTGTGCGGAGTCTGCACTTTCTCCCCGTGTCTGCATGGGTTTGCTCCGGGTGCTCTGGTTTCCTCCCACAGTCCAAAGATGTGCGGGTTAGGTGGATTGGCCAGGCTAAATTGCCCTTAGTGTCCAAAACATGTTAAGTGGGGGTTACTGTATTACGGGGATAGGAGAGATACGTGGGCTTCAGTAGGGTTCAGTAAGGGCCGGTGCAGATTTGATGGGCTGAATGGCCTCCTTCTGCACTGTAAATTCTATGGATTCTATGCAAGACAATGCTTTGAATGCGAGCATTTGCAGGTAATTAAGTCTTTACAGATCCAGAGATAGGAGTAACCCTAGGTTAAAGAGGTGTGAATTGTCTCAAGCCAGGACAGTTGGTAAGATTTTGCAAGCCCAGGCCAGATGGTGGTAATGTGACATGAATCCAAGGTCCCGGTTGAGGCCATACTCATGTGTGCGGAACTTGGCTATAAGTTTCTGCTCGGCGATTTTGCGTTGTCGCGCGTCCTGAAGGTTGCCTTGGAGAATGCTTACCCGGAGATCAGAGGCTGAATGCCCTTGACTGCTGAAGTGTTCCCCGACTGGAAGGGAACATTCCTGCCTGGTGATTGTCACGAGATGTCCGTTCATCCGTTGTTGCAGGGTCTGCATGGTCTCGCCAGTGTACCACGCTTGGGGACATCCTTTCCTGCAGCGTATGAGGTAGACAACGTTGGCTGAGTCGCATGAGTATGTACCGCGTACCTGGTGGGTGGTGTTCTCACGTGTAATAGTGGTATCGATGTCGATGATCTGGCACGTCTTACAGAGATTGCCATGGCAGGGGTGTGTGGTGTCGTGGTCGCTGTTCTGAAGGCTGCGTAGTTTGCTGCAAACAATGGTTAGTTTGAGGTTGCGCGGTTGTTTGAAGGCAAGTAGTGGGGGGGGGGGGGGGGGGGGGGATGACCTTGGCAAGATGTTCACCTTCATCGATGACGTATTGTCGGATGAAAAGAAGATGTTGTAGTTTCTCCACTCCGGGGAAGTACTGGACGACGAAGGGTACTCTGTCGATTGTGTCCCGCGTTTGTCTTCTGAGGAGGTCGGTGCGGTTTTTTGCTGTGGCGCGTTGGAACTGTCGATCGATGAGTTGAGCGCCATATCCCGTTCGTACGAGGGCATTTTTCAGCGTCTGTAGATGTCTGTTACACTCCTCCTCGTCTGCGTGGGTTTCCTCCGGGTGCTCCAGTTCAAAGATGTGCAGGTTAGGTGGATTAGCCATGTTAAATTGCCCCTTAGTGTCCAAGAGTGTGCAGTTAGGTTATGGGGTTAAAGGCATAGGGTGGGGTGGAAGGGGGAGTGTAAATGGGTAGCTCATTCGAGGGGTCGGTGCAACCTCAACGGGCTGAATGGCCTCCTTCTGCACTGCAGCGATTCTATGATTCTATTCTATGACATGCAATGGACCAACGAACAAAGAACAAAGAGAAGGACAGCACAGGAACAGGCCCTTCAGCCCTCCAAGCCTGCGTCGAACATGATGCCCATCTAACCTAAAACTTTTTTAACTTTCGGGGTCGCATCCCTCTATTCCCATCCTAATCATGTATTTGTCAAGGCTCCCTTAAAAGTCACTATCATCCCTGCTTCCACCACCTCCTCCGGCAGCAGGTTTCAGGCACCCACAACCCGCTGTGTAAAGAAACTTGCCTCATACATCGGCTCTAAACCTTGCCCCTCGCACCTTAAACCTATGTCCCCTCGTAGTTGACTCTTCCACCCTGGGAAAAAGTCTCTGACTATCCACTCTGTCTATGCCCCTCATAATTTTGTAAGCCTCTATCAGGTCACCCCTCAATCTCCGTTTTCCAGTGAGAACAAACCAAATTTAACCAACCTCTCATCATCGCTAATGCCCTCCATACCAGGCATCATCGTGGTAAACATCTTTGGTACCCTCTCCAAACCCTTCAACCTTTGATAGTATGACAATCAGAATTGAACACTATATTCCAAGTGTGGCCTAACTAAGGTTCTATACAGCTGCAACATGACTTGCCAATTTTTATACTCAGTGCCCCGGCCGATGAAAGCAAGCATGCCGTATGCCTTCTTGACTACCTTCTCCACCTATGTTGCCCCTTTCAGTGACCTGTGGACCAGTACACCCAGATCCCTCTGTTTGTCAATATTCTTAAGGGTTCTCCCATTTCCTGTATATTTCCACCTGCATTAGACCTTCCAAAATGCATGACCACACATTTGTCCGGATTAAATTCCATCTGCCATCTCTCCGCCCAAGTCTCCAAACAATCTAAATCCTGCTGTTTCCTCTGACAGTCCTCATCGCTATCCGCAATTCAACCAACTTTGTGTCTTCCGCAAACTTACTAATCAGACCAGTGACATTTTCCTCCAAATCATTTATATATACTACGAACAGCAAAAGTCCCAGCACTGATCCCTGAGGAACATCACTAAAGTCACAAAGAATTGTGGCCCTTCAATTAGGAGGTTCCTCCAAGTCGATCTTTTCTGGGCAAAGGTTTCTACGTTTCATTACTTGAGGTAACCCTACAAGGTGTCTTTGAAAAGATTACTTTGTCCTCCTCTTGTTTGGGATCCTTCTTTGAGCTGGCTGAAGAAGATTTGCTTTGGCAGTCAGAACTCTGACATCCTCAGCATATGGGCAGCCCAGCGGAGTTGGTTTTGGATGATACTGATGCTATTGACTCCTTCAAGGCCACTAATGTTAACATGCCTGTTCTCCCAGCCAATTCAGAGTTGAAGTAGATTTGCATTTTGCAATGTATTTTGAGCTGAGCTGTTTACGAGTCTCCCTGATGTAATGTTCATCCTTAGAAACCTCAGTGATTACTTCAAATGCTTTAACAAAGCTTAATGGTTTTGTTTATATATGCAAGCCTCCTGTAAGCTAACGTGTGTCATAATATACACCAATATATCATGGTGCAGACACACACACTGATGGACACACAGTGGGACCAATCAACACGCACAACACCGCAGCCAATCACCAGTTAGAGCACCCGCACTATAAAGACAGGGGGCATAAGAGTTCCCGCTCATTCGAGCTGCAGCTTCCTAGTAGGACAGAGCTCACAGCCTCCAGCACAGACATTCACCATGTGCTGAGTGCATCGACTGGTTAGGACAAGGCAAAGGTCTTTAGTTAAAGCTAATATCGTGTTAACCCACAGTGAGAGTATGTTAAACAGTTAATGACTCAATAAAATAATGTTGCACTATTTCAAGTGTTGGTGACCTGTATGTGTTCCACGGATCCAGAGCGCCCAACACGACATGATACCAGGAGTTGAGGGATATTAGCACTTCTTAGACCTACCTGCAAGTGATCTGCCTTCCGCCAGCATTCCGTCATCCAACAACATGGACAACATCTGCCCACCGCCGCCGCTCCGCATCACCGGCAACCTAGGGGCCAACTGGAAGATATTCAAACAGCGCTTCCAGCTCTTCCTTGAGGCCACAGACAGGGAGGACGCCTCGGATACCAGGAAGATTGCTCTCCTCCTATCCACGGCCGGGGACCATGCCAGTCACATTTTCAATTCTCTCACCTTTGCGGATGATGAAGATAAAACAAAGATCAAGACGGTCCTCCTCAAGTTTGACACTCACTGCAGCATAGAGGTGAATGAAAGTTTCAAGCACTACGTGTTCCAATAGCGTTTGCAGGTTAAGGATGAACCTTTCCAATCCTTTCTCACTCACCTCCACATCCTTGCGCAGTCTTGCAGCTACGGGCCCACCTCCGACTCCATGATACGCGACCAGATCGTTTTCGGTGTTCAGTCAAGCCCCTTACGACAGCAGCTCCTCAAAGTAAAGCAGCTCACCCTAGCGACCGCCATTGAGACCTGTGTCCTACACGAAAACGCCACGAGTCGGTATTCCCACATCCAAGCGCCTGAAACGGCGCGGCAAGGTCCCCACGAGGCGGAACGGGTCCGAGCAATTGAGCAACTCCAGGGCCTCAGCATGGATGAGGGCGGCCATTTCGCGCGCTTTTCGCGGACTCCCGCGCTTCTGCGCACCAAACGAGGGGACGGCGACGACGAAGAACGTAATGCGCAGGCGCGCACCATGCACAATGCACCGCACATGCGCGGTGACGCAGCGAACATGTTGACGCTACGACGTGCGGCAACTGTGGCTCCGCCCATTTAAAACGACAATGCCCTGCCAAATCTCGACAATGCCTACTATGTGGCAGACTTGGTCACTATGCTGCCTTATGCCGAGCAGCTCAGCCTGCCAATTCATATCGCTTCAGCCAGCCTCGCAGGAATGTCCAGGCAATTCAACCCACGGTCTCCGAGTCCGATGCGGACCTCCCACACAACAGTGACACCGAGGACCCGAAGGCGCCTTTTCAAGTCGGCATCGTGACAAAAAACAGGGTGTCCCCGAAGCAAAGACACCAGCCGCTGTCGGTATACAGCATCAATCCAGATGATGAGTGGTGTGCCACCCTGACGGTCAACCGGTCCCAAATACAATTCCGCCTGGACACTGGTGCCTCCGCCAATCTCATTGCGTGGTCTGACTTCCAAAGCCTTCGTGTCAAACCAGTCATCCTTCGATCAGCCTGCCAGCTATTGGATTACAATGGCAACGCCATTAATGCCAGCGGCTCGTGCCAACTTGAAGTGATGCACAGGTCACGCAAAGCCATCCTTCCTTTTGACATTTTGGGCTCCTCGAAAGCCTCCCTGCTTGGCGCGCAGGCATGCAAGCTGTTGAACCTAGTTCAGAGAGTTCACTCTCTCTCTCCTGATGACACGTCTGCCTTTCAGGACACTGACTTCAGGGCGCAACCCGACGCCATCATCAACCAGCACCACGACCTCTTCGAAGGCATGGGCACGCTACAATACACCTACAAGATCTTATTGAAACAGAATGCCACGCCTGTGGTGCACGCACCTCACAGGGTCCCAGCACCCCTTAAGGACCGCCTCAAGCAGCAGCTGCAGGACCTCCAGTGATTTCCAGAGTCACGGAACCAACCGACTGGGTCAGTTCCATGGAATGTGTAAAAAAGCTTTCCGGCGAATTGAGAATTTGCATTGATCCCAAGGATCTAAATCGCAATATCATGAGGGAGCATTATCCAATTCCCAAGCGGGAAGAGGTCACATGTGAGATGGCTCGCGCCAAGCTCTTCACCAAACTCGACGCCTCAAAAGGATTCTGACAAATCCAGCAGGAAACTGTGCACATTTAATACCCCCTTTGGCAGATATTGTTACAACAGGATGCCGTTTGGGATCATATCTGTTTCAGAAGTCTTCCATAGGATTATGGAACAAATGATGGAATGCATTGAAGGTGTCCGCGTCTATGTCGACGACATAATCATTTGGTCCACCACCCAGCAGGAGCATGCCAGTTGCCTCCAGCGTGTATTCAAACATATACGTTGAAGTGTTGGGTACTCTGATACACAGACGAACCAACACGGTTGCGAATGGTACAACGCAGTTTTATTTCAATGAACTATTAACATATTAAACTCTGGTATTCAGCACGTGGTGAACCTCTGAGTGGCTGGCAATGAGGTCTGTGCCCTGAGCTGTCTCCTGCTCGAGTGCCCAGGAAGTGTTGTATTCCCTGCTTTGTACTGTGTATGCTCTTGTCCGTGATTGGCTGTCGTGTTTTGTGTGTTGATTGGTCCGTTGATCTGTCCATCATTATGTGTGTATGTATGTACTGTGATGTTCATCTGAATATCATGACATACGTAAGCATGGCCTCCGCCTCAACAGGGCCAAATGCTCTTTTGGTCAGACGGAACTCAAGTTCCTCAGGGACCAAATCTCCCAATTGGGTGTGCGGCCGGATGCGGACAAGGTGGCTGCTATCACAGCCATGAAAACGCCAGAGGACAAGAAGGCGGTTCTCCTATTTCTGGGCATGGTCAACTTTTTAGGGAAGTTCATCCCTAACCTCGCCTCTCATACCACGGCTCTCAGGAACCTGGTCAGGAAGGCGACAGACTTCCAATGGCTCCCTGCCCACGAGCGCGAATGGAGGGAACTCAAAACCAAACTCACCACGGCCCCGGTCTTAGCTTTCTTTGATCCAGCAAAAGAGAACAAAATTTCGACCGATGCCAGCCAATCCGGCATTGGGGCAGTGCTCCTGCAACGTGATGAGGCCTCATCATGGGCCCCCATTGCATATGCGACACGCGCCATAACCCCCACGGAGCAGCTCTACGCGCAGATAGAAAAGGAGTGCCTGGGCCTTCTGACTGGTGTGGTTAAGTTTCACGATTATGTATACAGACTTCCTCAATTCACCGTCGAGACCGACCATTGCCCGTTGGTCAAGATAACACAGAAAGACTTGAACGACATGACCCCTCACCTCCAGCGTATTCTTCTCAAGCTCCGGCGATATGACTTCCAGCTGGTATACACCCCAGGCAAAGACCTCATCATTGCTGACGCTCTCTCCAGGGCAGTCAACACTCCATGTGACCCAGCGGGATTCGTCTGCCAGGTTGACGCCCATGTGGCCTTCGTGGCCTCCAATCTATCTGCCACGGATGAAGGCCTTGTCCAAATGCGAGACGGCGGCTGACCCCTTGCTACAGCGTGTCATGCGCCACCTAACAGACGGGTGGCTCAAGGGCCAATGCCCTCGGTTCTATAATGTCAGAGATGATCTGGCGGTAGTAGTCGGGGTTCTTCTAAAACTGGACCGCATTGTCATCCCGCATAGCATGCGCCAGCTCGTCCTGGAACAGCTACACGAGGGCCACCTTGGCGTGGAATAGTGCCGCCGACGGGCCCGAGAGGCAGTGTACTGGCCGGGCATTAATGACGACATCGCCAACACAGTGCTCCACTGCCCCACTTGTCAGCGCTTCCAGCCGGCCCAACCACGTGAGACCCTGCAGCCCCATGAGTTGGTCACGTCACCTTGGACCAAGGTGGGCATCGACCTGTTCCACGCGCTGGGTGGAGACTATGTCCTGATTGTGGATTACTTTTCAAATTACCCGGAGGTGATACGGTTGCACGATATCACATCGTCTGCAGTCATCCGTGTCTGTAAGGACACCTTTGCTCGACACGGCATCCCACTCACGGTTATGTCGGACAATGGCCCCTGCTTCGCAAGCCAGGAATGGTCCAATTTTGCCAGGCGGTACAATTGTGTCCATGTGACATCCAGTCCCCTGTACCCCCAATCCAATGGCAAAGCGGAAAGGGGAGTACATATAGTCAAACAGCTCCTCTGCAAGGCTGCCGATGCTGGGTCCGATTTCTACATCGCCTTGCTGGCCTATCGCTCCGCCCCACTGTCCATTGGCCTGTCGCCAGCCCAATTGCTCATGGGTCGTATTCTGAGGACGACGGTGCCGTCCATTCATGTCCCAGACCTCGACCACGTTCCAGTCCTTCGACGAATGCAGCTGTCTCGTGCACAGCACAAGGCGGCTCATGACGCCCGTGCAGCTGATCTCCCGGCTCTGGCTCCAGATGACAACGTCCGCATCCATCTTCCAGATGGTGGCTGGTCTGCAACCGCTGTGGTTCTTCGGCAGGTGGCCCCCCGCTCGTTCCTGGTTCGTCTACCGGATGGCTCCATTCGGCCCCGCAATCGACGCGCCCTTCGTCTCGTTCCACGCTCGCTATGTGATCCTCCACTGTCGCCTCGCTCTCCTGCTGACCCTGCCATGGACTATGCAGAGATCCCTGTCACTCTGCATCCTCCTCACTCTGACGGAGTCCAGCCCGCTCCTCAGCCGGCGACCCCCGACCCACCCTTGAGGCGGTCAACCAGAAATCGTCGCCCACCTCAAAGACTTAATTTGTGAACTTTGTGGACTTATAGACTTTCTGAATTGTTTTGTTCTTCCTTTGATCGTTTACATGGTTTGTATATAGTGTTGATCTCGTTACTCGTGTTGCATACTGTTTTTCTGCACCAGGCACCTTCCCATGTAAATAGCTTAGTTCTCATGTCCATAGTCCTGTAAATATGTCTTTCGCACACACTTAGTTAGGGACATTCTCACCAGACACTATTTATTGCCACACATGTACATTCTTTTATAATAGGGGGATGTCATAATATACACCTGTATATCATGGTGCAGACATACACACTGATGGACACACAGTGGGACCAATCAACACACACAACACAGCAGCCAATCACCAGTTAGAGCACATGCACTATAAAGACAGGGGGCATAAGAGTTCCCGCTCATTCGAGCTGCAGCTTCCTAGTAGGACAGAGCTCACAGCCTCCAGCACAGACATTCACCATGTGCTGAGTGCATCGACTGGTTAGGACAAGGCAAAGGTCTTTAGTTAAAGATAGTACCGTATTCACCCACAGTCTGAGTATGTTTAAACAGTTAATGACTCAATAAAATACTGTTGCACTATTTCAAGTGTTAGTGACCTGTATGTGTTCCACGGATCCAGAGCGCCCAACACAACAACGTGAACTCTGTTTGTCAGGTATTGCAGCAAATCAATCATCTACGCCTAAGAGTGTACAGGCAAAGGACATCCCATAATGATGTCAGAGAAGATGTGTCAGGACACTGTGCTTCAGTAGCTGCTGCTTTTAGATGCTGAGCTTGTCAATTAACAATTGATATGTCAAAACCTTCCCCTTCTTCCCTCTTCCCTACCTCCCCTTTACAAATTGTGTTTAAGTGAGAAAATATATGTTTTAAAAGTACACATTACGGTCAGTGGAAGGGAGGGGCCCTTTGAAATATATGAAAATGCAAGACATTTATAAAAGTTGAGGCAGTTTTATATAATTGTTCAGCTGATAAAGTTTAATGTAAATTAAATGTTAACTAGTTTCAAAGTTTTGTATTTATAAAATAATTTTTGTGAATAAATGTTTTACATTAAGCTTCTACAAATGTATTACTGAAGCACAACAATTAATTATGAGATAATTATAAATGAGTTAAGATAATTGAAGTAAACAAGGCAGAAACTTATTTAACAACGTGGCACACTAGTTAGCACAACTGCCACACAACAACAGAGACCTGTGTTCAATTCAGATCTTGAGAAACTGCGTAGTCTTTGTACATCCTCCCTGCGTCTATGGTTTCCTAGAACCATGGAATAGAACCACAGAACTCCTAGAGTGCAGAAGGAGGCGGTTCGGCCCATCAAGTCTGTGCCGACCCTCTGAAAGAAGGGTCAACTCCTGTGCCCTATCCCCGGAACCTACCCTGTACATCTCTGGGCACTAAGGGACAACTTAGCTTGGCCAATCCACCTAACCTACACATCTTTAGACTGTGGGAGGAAACCAGAGTACCCGGTTTTAGTTTCGACAGGTGATGTACCATCAATGAGGACAGACGAGAGTCGGAAGAGTAAACTGTGGCTTTAATCAGCTAAAAGATACCTGCTGGCAGCCAGTCCCAGAATGAGGGCAGGGCTGGAGGTTAGCCACCTTTATACTTGAGCCTGAGGGGCGGAGCCAGCAGGGACAAACCCAGACATGTAACAAACAGTAAGTACCATAAGTAAGAACAGTATGTACAATATAATACAGTGGTTCACCACATTCACCCCCTGTTTAAAAAAAAAGAGTCCGGCGGGGGTGAAGTGGACGGGTTGAATTAGAGATCAAGTCTGTCAGGGGCTTTGACCTTCCGCTGTAATTGCTTCAGTCCCGGCTATGGTGAGGACACTGGTGTTGGATGAAGTGTTGAGGCCTGCGTATCCAGGAGCGTGTCGTTTTCCGGATAAGTAGCAATGGAGGGAGACAGTGTAGAGTCGGGGGTGGTGGTGATGGTCGCTGGGGAACCTGCGGGTGCCAAGTCCCGAAGGGAGACTGTGTCCTCCCGCCCGTCATGGTGTGCCATGTAGGCATATTGGGGATTAGCATGGAGGAGAAGGACCTGTTCGACCAGGGGATCCGACTTGTGACTCCTCGCATGCTTCCAGAGCAGGACCGTCCCTGGAACCGTCAGCCAGGACGGGAGCGAGACGCTTGAGGTGGACTTCCTGGGGAAGACAAACATTCTCTCGTGAGGTGTCACATTGGTGGCGGTACACAGGAGCGACCGGATGGAGTGGAGCTCATCGGGAAGGACCTCCTGCCAGCGGGAGACGGGGAGACTTCTAGACTGTAGGGCAAGAAGGACGGCCTTCCAGACCGTCGCGTTCTCCCCCTCCACCTGTCCATTTCCCCGGGGGTTGTAGCTGGTAGTCCTGCTTGAGGCGATGCCCTTGCTAAGCAGGAACTGACGCAGCTCATCACTCATGAAGGAGGAACCCCGATCGCTATGGATGTAAGTGGGGAAACCGAACAAGGTGAAGAGGCCGAGCAGGGCCTTGATGACTGTGGCAGAGGTCATGTCAGGGCACGGGATGGCGAAAGGGAAACGTGAGTACTCATCAATGATGTTGAGAAAGTACACATTACGGTCAGTGGAGGGGAGGGGCCCTTTGAAATCAATGCTGAGGCACTCAAAGGGGCGGGAGGCCTTTACCAGGTATGCTCTGTCCGGCCGATAGAAGTGCGGTTTGCATTTGCAGACCTGGCAGTCCCTGGTCATGGTCCTGACCTCCTCGATGGAGTAAGGCAGGACCTTGATAAAATGAAAAAAACAGGTGACCCCCGGGTGATAGAGGTCATTGTGGAGGACCCGAAGTCGGTCTACTTGTGCGCTGGTACATCTGGGAGCTCATTGAGCTTCCCAGGTCGATACAAGATATCATAATTATAGGTGGAGAGTTCGATCCTCCACCTTAGGATCTTGTCATTCTTGATCTTGCCCCGCTGCGTATTGTTAAACATGAAGGCAACCGACCATTGGTCAGTGAGGAGAGTGAATAGCCTGCTGGCCAGGTAATGCCTCCAATGTCGCACAGCTTCCACAATGGCTTGGGCTTCCTTTTCAATGGAGGAGAGTCGAATTTCGGAGTCCTGGAGGGTACGGGAGAAGAAAGCCACGGGCCTGCCCGCCTGGTTGAGGGTAGCGGCCAGAGCAAAGTCAGATGCATCGCTCTCCACCTGGAATACGATGGACTCGTCTACTGCGTGCATCGTGGCTTTGACAATACCTGTTTTGATGCGGTTGAAGGCCTGGCAGGCCTCAGCCGTCAGGGGAAAAATGGTGGGTTTAATGAGTGGGCGTGTCTTGTCCGCATAATTAGGGACCCACTGGGCATAATAGGAAAAGAACCCCAGGCATCTCTTCAGGGCCTTGGGGCAGTGGGGGAGTGGAAGTTCCAGGAGGGGGCGCGTGCGGTCGGGATCGGACCCTAGGACTCCTTTTTCCACAACGTAGCCGAGGATGGCTAGGCGGGTTGTGCGGAAAACGCATTTCCCCTTATTGTATGTCAGGTTAAGGAGCTTGGCGGTGTGGAGAAAATGTTGGAGGTTACCGTCATGGTCCTGCTGGTCATGGCCGCAGATGGTGACATTATCCAGATACGGGAACGTGGCCTGCAGCCTGTACTGGTCAACCATTCGGTCCATCTCCCGTTGGAAGACCGAGACCCCATTGGTGACGCCGTAGGGGACCCTGAGGAAGTGGTAGAGGCGGCCATCTGCCTTGAAGGAAGTGTATTGGCGGTCCTCCGGGCAGATAGGGAGCTGGTGATACGCGGACTTCAAGTCAATAGTGGAGAAGACTCGGTACTGCGCAATCTGATAGACCATGTCAGATATGCGGGGGAGAGGGTACGCATTGAGCTGCGTGTACCGGTTGGTGGTCTGACTGTAGTCGATGACCATCCGGTGCTTCTCCCCCGTTTTGACGACCACCACTTGGGCTCTCCAGGGGCTGGTACTAGCCTCTATGATCCCTTCCTGCAGGAGTCGCTGGACTTCCGACCTGATAAAGGCCTTGTCCCGAGCACTGTATCGTCTGCTCCTAGTGGCGACGGGCTTACAGTCTGGGGTGAGGTTAGCAAAGAGCAGGGGGTGGGGCGACCTTAAGGGTCGAGAGACTACAGACGGTGAGAGGGGGCGGGGGTCCATCGAACTCCAAGGTAAGACTTTTGAGGTGGCATTGGAAATCTAGACCTAGTAGTAGGGCAGCGCAGAGTTGGGGGAGGACGTAGAACTTGACATTTTTGTACTCGATGCCCCGTAAGGGTTGCGATACAGTACCCACGGACTTCCACGGAATGTGATTCGGAAGCCAGGGAGATTTTCTGGGTCACGGGTAAAATTGGGCGGGAGCAGCGCCGTACCATATCTGGGTGAATGAAACTCTCCGTGCTCCCGGAGTCGAAGAGGCAGGTCGTCTCGTGGCCGTTTATCTGGACGGCCATCATGGATTTAGTGAGGTGATGAGGTCGAGAATGGTCGAGGGTGATGGAGGTGAGCTTCGGAAGGTGGGTGGACTGATCGAGGGTAGCAGAGGCCAGCGTACGATCTGGTGAGCAGGGGTTCCGGGAGGCGGAGCGGTGATTCCAAGATGGTGGCCCCCATGGGTCGCACGTGGCGGGTGGTGTCGAAGATGGCGGCCCCCACGGGTCGCACGTGGCGGGTGGCGTCGAAGATGGCGGCCCCCACGGGTCGCACGTGGCGGATGACGTGGAAGATGGGGGCGGTCCCCGTGGGCTACACACAGCGCTGCTGGGTTTAGACACAGGTCGGGCCTGGCAGACTTTAGAGAAGTGGCCCTTCTTTCCGCACCCATTGCAGATCGCGCTCCTCGCTGGGCACTGTTGTCTGGGGTGCTTACCCTGGCCACAGAAGTAACATTTTGGGCCTCCGGAGTTGGCAGGTCGCTGCGTGGCACAGGCTTGCGGCGCACCTGGGTCGGGTGATGGCGGCGCCCACGACGTCCACGAGGGTGCCGCGTGGTTGGAGGTGTAGGCATCCATGTTATGGAAGGCCACTTCCAACGAGTCCGAGAGTTGTACTGTGTCTTGGAGGTCGAGTGTATCCCCTTCTAGTAGGCGTGGCAGATGCAATTAGATTTTATGCCTGCGACATAAGCGTCCCGGATCAGCAATTCAGAGTGCTTGACAGCGAATACCGCCTTACAACTGTAGTTCCGACCGAGTACCCGCAAGGCGCGCAGAAATTCAGCTTGCGATTCACCGGGGTGCATCTCTGATAAGGAAAACTTGCAGGGTCACCCGGGAGTTGAGGACTCGCAGCTTGTAGGTCTCAGCGACGGTGGCGACGGAGGAATCAATGTAAGATTCGAAACAGCTTAGCCAGTGTTAAAACGTGGCAGTGGTGTCGGCTGCTTGGGGGTCCAGCTCCAGGTGATCAGGCTTGAGTGGTGGATCCATCTTAAAATTTTAGCTGATTAAATTGATGTACCATCAATGACGACAGACGAGAGTCGGAAGTATAAACTGTGGCTTTAATCAGCTAAAAGATACCTGCTGGCAGCCGGTCCCAGAATGAGGGCAGGGAGGGGAGGTTAGCCACCTTTATACTTGAGCCCGAGGGGCGGAGCCAGCAGGGACAAACCCAGACATGTAACGAACAGTAAGTATAATAAGTAAGAACAGTATGTACAATATAAAACAGTGGTTCACCACAACAGGTATCATGATCGGTGAAGACTTGGGAAGGCCGAAGAGCCTGTTCCTGTGTTGTACTGTTCGTTGTTCTTTAAATCTATTGTTTAAATGCCTGCCCTCGATGGGCGTTCCCAAGCGCCATTAGGGGATGGGGCTGCACTCCTCCTGCGCCACGCAGGAGCATGCGCAGACCGGGGTACTGGAGGCTCCGGGCTGACGAAGAGAAAGGAAGGTACATTGCATCATTAAAGTGCAGGTAAGTGCGCACATTTCTCTTTTAAAATCGGCATTGTTCAGTGAGAGGACAAGTTCAAAAAGACGAAGGAGAGTGTTGGTAGATGGGAATTGTTCGGGCCTCTGTTTGAGGAAGAAGCCGAGAGATTGGACATCTATGATAAAGAGTTGGGGCCGGGGAAGTGGAAGTTGTTGATATGGTGTAGGGCATCAGAGGAATCGCGGGTATAGGTGTGAAGGGATTGGTCAAGAAGGGTGTGGAGTCAAGATAGGAAGAAATGAGTTTGGTGGGTCAGGAACAGGCTGACACGATGGGCCTACTGGGGCAGTCCTGTTTATGGATTTTCGGCAGGAGGTAGAAGCGGGCTGTATGGGGTTGGGAGATTATGCAGTTAGAAACTATGGAGAGAAGATCGCCAGAGGAGATGAAGTCGGTGACAGTCCTGGAAACAATGGCTTGATGCTCGGTTGCGGGGTTATGGTCTGGGGGGGTGGGGTGGGGGGTTTCGGAGAAAATGTCTAAGAGTTTGCGTTCAGCCTCTGCAAGGTAAAGGTCAGTATGACAAACAGCAACAGACCCAACCTTGTCGGCGTGTTTGATGACAAAGTCAGGGTTGGACCTGAGAGAGCGGAGTGCAGCAAGTTCAGAAGGCGACAGATTAAAGTGGGTGAGAGGAGCAGAGAAATTGAGATGGTCAATGTCACACCGACAGATCTGAATGAAAAGATCAAGAGCAGGTAAGCGGCCGGAGAGAGGGTTCCAAGTGGAGAGAGAATACTGGAGGTGGGTAAATGGACCCGATAAATGGGGGAGGACTCCGAAGAAGCGAGCACGGAGACCAAGGGGGCGGAAGAAGAACATAGAACATAGAACATAGAACAATACAGCGCAGTACAGGCCCTTCGGCCCACGATGTTGCACCGAAACAAAAGCCATCCAACCTCCACTATGCCATTATCATCCATATGTTTATCCAATAAACTTTTAAATGCCCTCAATGTTGGCGAGTTCACCACTGTAGCAGGTAGGGCATTCCACGGCCTCACTACTCTTTGCGTAAAGAACCTACCTCTGACCTCTGTCCTATATCTATTACCCCTCAGTTTAAAGCTATGTCCCCTCGTGCCAGCCACATCCATCCGCGGGAGAAGGCTCTCACTGTCCACCCTATCCAACCCCCTGATCATTTTGTATGCCTCTATTAAGTCTCCTCTTAACCTTCTTCTCTCCAACGAAAACAACCTCAAGTCCATCAGCCTTTCCTCATAAGATTTTCCCTCCATACCAGGCAACATCCTGGTAAATCTCCTCTGCACCCGCTCCAAAGCCTCCACGTCCTTCCTATAATGCGGTGACCAGAACTGTACGCAATACTCCAAATGCGGCCGTACCAGAGTTCTGTACAGCTGCAACATGACCTCCCGACTCCGGAACTCAATCCCTCTACCAATAAAGGCCAACACTCCATAGGCCTTCTTCACAACCCTATCAACCTGGGTGGCAACTTTCAGGGATCTATGTACATGGACACCTAGATCCCTCTGCTCATCCACACTTTCAAGAACTTTACCATTAGCCAAATATTCCGCATTCCTGTTATTCCTTCCAAAGTGAATCACCTCACACTTCTCTACATTAAACTCCATTTGCCACCTCTCGGCCCAGCTCTGCAGCTTATCTATATCCCTCTGTAATCTGCTACATCCTTCCACACTATCGACAACACCACCGACTTTAGTATCGTCTGCAAATTTACTCACCCACCCTTCTGCGCCTTCCTCTAGGTCATTGATAAAAATGACAAACAGCAACGGCCCCAGAACAGATCCTTGTGGTACTCCACTTGTGACTGTACTCCATTCTGAACATTTCCCATCAACCACCACCCTCTGTCTTCTTTCAGCTAGCCAATTTCTGATCCACATCTCTAAATCACCCTCAATCCCCAGCCTCCGTATTTTTTGCAATAGCCTACCGTGTGGAACCTTATCAAACGCTTTGCTGAAATCCATATACACCACATCAACTGCTCTACCCTTGTCTACCTGTTCAGTCACCTTCTCAAAGAACTCAAAGGTTTGTGAGGCATGACCTACCCTTCACAAAGCCATGCTGACTATCCCTGATCATATTATTCCTATCTAGATGATTATAAATCTTGTCTCTTATAATCCCCTCCAAGACTTTACCCACTACAGACGAGAGGCTCACCGGCCTATAGTTGCCGGGGTTGTCTCTGCTCCCCTTTTTGAACAAAGGGACCACATTTGCTGTCCTCCAGTCCTCTGGCACTATTCCTGTAGCCAATGATGACATAAAAATCAAAGCCAAAGGTCCAGCAATCTCTTCCCTGGCCTCCCATAGAATCCTAGGATAAATCCCATCAGGTCCCGGGGACTTATCTATTTTCAGCCTGTCCAGAATTGCCAACACCTCTTCCCTACGTACCTCAATGCCATCTATTCTATTAGCCTGGGGCTCAGCATTCTCCTCCACAACATTATCTTTTTCCTGAGTGAATACTGACGAAAAATATTCATTTAGTATCTCGCCTATCTCTTCAGACTCCACACACAATTTCCCATCCCTGTCCTTGACTGGTCCTACTCTTTCCCTAGTCATTCGCTTATTCCTGACATACCTATAGAGTTCAGCATTGTGTCGAATCCGAAATTCATAGAGGTGGGGGTGTAAGAGTATGATGCTGAGTCCTTTGCTGAGTACAGGACAATCAGTCTCAGAGAGGGGAAGATCAGAGAGTTTGGCGAATACACGGCAAGAGCTGGGGTTAGAAATGATGGGATCCAAGGGATGGGAGGGGTTGGAGGGTCCTAGATGGCCATTGGTACCGGTGAATTGTTGGAGATTGCGTACTTTAACACCTGACAGAAAGAGAACTATTTTCTTGTTAAGGCGTCGGATGAGACAAAGAATGAAATTAAACTGGGGACAAGGACAGCTTTGAGATTGGGTGATTTGGCTCAGTTGGAGAGAGTTGGCGCAGTTGGAGAGAGTTATCGAGTGTGTGTATGTGGCGGCATATGGCGCTGAGCGTGGATCTCAGGGTGCGGCGGGAACAGCTGTCTGAGGAACCTTTATTGTCTTGGAGATGCATAGAAACATACATTGAAAATAGAAGCAGGAGGAGGCCCTTCGGCCCTTCAAGCCTGCTCCGCCATTCATTATGATCATGGCTTGTCATCAAGTTCAATACTCTAATCCCGCCTCCCCCCCATATCCTTTGATCCCTTTAGCCCCAAGAGCTATATCTAATCGCTTCTTGAAATTAGAGTGTTTTGGCCTCAACTACTTGCTGTGGTGGCGAATTCCACAGATTCAGGCCTCTCTGGGTGTAGACATTTCTCCTTACCTCAGTCCTAAAAGGTTTATCCCTTATCCTCAAACTATGACCCCTAGTTCCGGACTCCCCCATCATCGGGAACATTCTTGCTGAATCTACCCTGTCTGATCCCGTTGGAATTTTGTAAGTGTCTATGAGATCCCCTAACTCTGATGAATATAATTTGAACCGACTTAGTCGCTCCTCATATGACAATCCCGCCATCCCAGGAATCAACCTGGTAAACCTTCGCTGCACTCCCTCTGTCATGATATCCATATTAACATAGCATGGTGACGTCCAGCCCTTTGCATCCCCAGTCGAATGGCAAGGCGGAAAAGGGCGTCCATATCGTGAAGCGGCTCCTCTGCAAGGCTGCTGATGCCGGATCTGACTATCGCTCGGCCCCACTGTCCACGGGCCTCTCGCCAGCCCAGCTGTTGATGGGTCGCACCCTCAGGACCACTGTGCCGTCCATTCATGTTCCTAAACCCGACCATGCTCCAGTACTGCAAAGGATGCGACAGCAGCGTGCTCAGCAGAAGGTGGCACATGACACTCGGGCAACTGATCTTCCTGCCCTGGCGCCTGGAGACAACGTCCACATATATCTACCAGAGGGTGGCTGGTCGACAACTGCCCAGGTTCTCCGCCGCGTGGCTCCCCGCTCGTTCCTGGTTCGCATGCCTGATGGCTCCATTCGCCGGCGTAATCGGCGGGCCCTTCAGCTGCTTCCGCGCTCGCTACGTGATCATGCACCTGTGCCACGCCCTCCTGTTGTCCCTAATGTCGACTTTGTGGCGCTTCCTGTCACTCTGCCTATTCCTCTATCGCCCGTGGCCAGGCCCATTCCTCAGCCAGTGGATCCTGACCCACCCTTGAGGCGGTCACCCCGATTCGTCGCCCACCTACTAGACTGGACTTATGAGCCTGTTTGCACATTGGACTCACTGAATTGTTGTGCAACAATGTTAACGTGTTTCTCTTTTTTTGTCGTTCCAGGAGTTCTCTCTCGATATTTGATGAGTGCACTTGTTTTGTTTGTGGTACAACCTCGTTGCTCTGTTGCACCTGACACCTTCCTATGTATATAGTTTAGCCTCATGTACATGTTGTAAATATTGCACACACATACTCAACCGCACTCAGTACACACCAATATTTATTACCATGTAGGCACATATTCTTGTGAAAAAGGGGATGTCATGATATCCACATTAACATATCATGGTGCAATCACACATACACACCGATGGACAGGTAATTGGACCAATCAACACACACACAACATCGCAGCCAATCACCAGTGAGAGCACACGCACTATAAAACAGGGAACACCACAGTTCCCGCTCATTCTACCAGGAGATAGCTCAGAGCACAGAGCTCACAGCGCGCCACTCAGACATACACCATGTGCTGAGTGCCTCTCTAAGATAGTGCTAGGGCTGGGACCACAGGTTAACTGGTGAAGTACGAACCACAGCCAGAAATTAATAGTTATTATTGTACAGAACAATAAAACATAAGAACATAAGAACCAGGAGTAGGCCATCTGGCCCCTCGAGCCTGCTCCACCATTCAATGAGATCATGGCTGATCTTTTGTGGACTCAGCTCCACTTTCCGGCCCGAACACCATAACCCTTTCTCCCTTTATTCTTCAAAAAACTATCTATCTTTATCTTAAAAACATTTAATGAATGAGCCTCTACTGCTTCACTGGGCGAGGAATTCCATAGATTCACAACCCTTTGGGTGAAGAAGTTCCTCCTAAACTCAGTCCTAAATCTACTTCCCCTTATTTTGAGGCTATGCCCCCTAGTTCTGCTTTCACCCGCCAGTGGAAACAACCTGCCCGCATCTATCCTATCTATTCCCTTCATAATCTTATATGCTTCTATAAGATCCACCCTCATCCTTCTAAATTCCAACGAGTACAGTCCCAGTCTACTCAACCTCTCCTCATAATTCAACCCCTTCAACTCTGGGATTAACCTAGTTAATCTCCTCTGCACACCCTCCAGTGCCAGTACGTCCTTTCTCAAGTAAGGAGACCAAAACTGAACACAATACTCCAGGTGTGGCCTCACTAACACCTTATACAATTGCAGCAGAACCTCCCTAGTCTTAAACTCCATCCCTCTAGCAATGAAGGACAAAATTGCATTTGCCTTCTTAATCACCTGTTGCACCTGAAAACCAACTTTTTGCAACTCATGCACTAGCACACCCAGGTCTCTCTGCACAGCAGCATGTTTTAATATTTTATCATTTAAATAATAATCCCTTTTGCTGTTATTCCTACCAAAATGGATAACCTCACATTTGTCAACATTGTATTCCATCTGCCAGACCCTAGCCCATTCACTTAAACTATCCAAATCCCTCTGCAGACTTCCAGTATCCTCTGCACTTTTTGCTTTACCACTTATCTTAGTGTCGTCTGCAAACTTGGACACATTGCCCTTGGTCCCCAACTCCAAATCATCTATGTAAATTGTGAACAGTTGTGGGCCCAACACTGATCCCTGAGGGACACCACTAGCTACCGATTGCCAACCAGAGAAACACCCATTAATCCCCACTCTTTGCTTTCTATTAATTAACCAATCCTCTATCCATGCTACTACTTTCCCCTTAATGCCATGCATCTTTATCTTATGCAACAACCTTTTGTGTGGCACCTTGTCAAAGGCTTTCTGGAAATCCAGATATACCACATCCATTGGCTCCCCGTTATCTACCGCACTGTTAATGTCCTCAAAAAATTCCACTAAATTAGTTAGGCACGACCTGCCCTTTATGAACCCATGCTGCGCCTGTCCAATGGGACAATTTCCATCCAGATGCCTCGCTATTTCTTCCTTGATGATAGATTCCAGCATCTTCTAGCAAACAGAGTTGTACCATCTACAACCCTGTTGGTTTGTTTGTGTATCGGAACACCCAACACGACACCCTCCATAGTAAGAACATCCTTCCTCAGAAAGGGCTCCAAAACTCTGCACAATACTCCAGATGTGACCTCACCAATGCCCTATACAATTGTAGTAAAACATTCCTATTCCCCCACTCAAATCCTTTTCGCTATGAAGGCCAACATACCATTTGGCTTCTTTACTGCCTGCTGTACCTGCACGCTTACTTTCAGCGACTGATGTATGAGGACACCAAGGTCTCGCTGAGTGTCCCTCTCTCTCTCAATTTAAACCCATTCAAATAATAATCTGCCTTCCTATTTTTGCTACCGAAGCGGATAACCTCACATTTATCCACATTATACTGCATCTGCCATGCATATGCCCATTCACTCAGCCTGTCCAAATCCCGCTGAAGCATCTCTGCATCCTCCTCACAGCTCACCCTCCCACCCAACTTTGTATCATCTGCAAATTTGGAGATACTACATTTGGTTCCCTCGTCCAAATCATTAATATATAATCTGAACAGTTGGGGTCTCAGCACTGATCCCTGCAGTACCCCACTAGTCACTGCCTGCCAATCGGAAAAGGACACATTTATTCCAACGTTTTGCTCCCTGTCTGCTAACCATCTCAATAGAATCATAAAATCCTTACAGTGCAGAAGGAGGCCTTTTGGCCCATCGAGTCTGCACTGGCCTTTGGAAAGAGCACCCTACTTAAGCCTACACCTCCACCCTGTCTCCGTAATCCCGTACCAGCCACAGGCACCGGAATGTGGCGACTAGGGGCTTTTCACAGTAACTTCATTTGAAGCCTACTTGTGACAATAAGTGATTTTCATTTTCATTTACAGTAATGCCACCTAATCTTTTTTGGACACTAAGAAGCAATTTAGCATGGCCAGTTCACCTTACCTGTACGTCTTTGGACTGTGGGAGGAAACCGGAGCACCCTGAGGAAAGCCACGCAGAGACGGAAAGAAAGTGCAAACTCCACACAGTCACCCAAGGCCGGTATTGAACCTAGGTCGCTAGAGCTGTGAGGCAGCAGTGCTAACTACTATGCCACTGTGCCACCCATAATCTCATGCGCTTTAAATTTAAATAGTATTATTCTATGTGAGACCTTGTCGAAAGCTTTCTGAATGTTGCAATAAACCACATCTACCGGGTTTCCCTGGTCAACATTACTAATTACATTTTCAAAGAATTCCAGTAGAATTGTCAAGCCTCCATAATTGTCAAGTATTTCGTAAATCCATGCCTGTAATCATTTATAATAATAGTAATAATCTTTATTGTCACAAGCAGGCTTACATTAACACTGCAATGAAGTTTCTGTGAAAATCCCCAAGTCGCCACACTCCAGCTCCTGTTCGGGTACACTGAGGGTGAATTCAGAATGTTCAAGCTAACAGCACGTCTTTCGGGACTTGTGGGAAGAAACCGGAGTACCCGGAGGAAACCCACGCAGATACAGGGAGAACGTGCAAACTCCCACAGTCAGTGACCCATGCCGGAAATCGAACCTGAGACCCTAGCGCTGTGAAGCCACAGTGGATTCAAAACATGAGGGGTGGAAGTTGTGGGGTAAATTGGAAAGCAATGGAAAACACCAGGAAAGCAAAGAAAGTGGACATGGTAAAACAGATAAACAGAAACCTTCATAGAATCATCATAGAATCACTACAGTGCAGAAGGAGGCCATTCGGCCCACCGAGTTTGCACCGACCCTCTGAAAGAGCACCCTACCTAGGCACACACCCCCACCCTATCCCCGTACTCATGTCTAGCAGTTAACCGATAAGTAGAGGTAAATATGTGATTAGTGATATTATAATAATACACATGTGCCTTGATTATGATTGGTAATTATACTCATATGCAATATATTAGCTAATCCTAATTGTTAGTTGTGAGTGGACAGATAATATTTAAATAAATGTATTCTTTAGTTTGGTATGTGTAATTACTTGGGAGATACACGGAAGTTTAATTGCCCTGTATTTTCTATAATCTAGGAGCTGGTAAGCCACCTAGTGGATGCTTAGCTCCCCTGCTATAGCTGGAATAAAGTTCTTGAACTGAAACCCTCAGTGTTGTCTAATCAGTTGGGGAGTGAGGAACACTATAGTCGAATAGTGTGAAACTCCCGCAGCAACATTGAATCAATTATAAGCAGAGCAGTATGATTATAGTAAAGTATCAATGGTCATGCTGTTCAGACTTTCAACATCTGCACGTTATGTATCTACCTGCAAAATATGGCTGTCCATTGTAAGACAACAGTGAAGGAACGGCGATATATTTTCACGTCAGGACGGTGTGTGGCTTACAGGGGAACCTGCAGGTGGTGGTGTTCCCATCTACCTTCTGCCCTTGTCTTTCTAGGTGGTGGTCGCAGGTTTGGAAGGTGCTGTTGAAGGAGTTTTGGTGAGTTGCTGGAGTGCATATTGTAGAGGTACACATGGACGTTACAGTGCTTTGATGGTGGAGGAGTGGGTGTTTTCGTTGTTGTATGGGGACCAATCAAATGGGTTCCTTTGTCCTAGATGGACTCAACCAGCCAAGTGGAGATTGTCCCATCACACTCCTGACCCATGCCTTGTAGGTGGTGGACAGGCTTTTGGGGAGGCAGGAAGTGATTTACTCACCACAGATTTTCCAACCTCACAGACTGAATGGTTGATTGGATTTGTTTTACTTTTCATGGACAGATTTGGTGGATTGGCCAGGCTAAATTGCCCCTTATTGCCCAGGGATGTACAGGTTAGGTGGGGTTACGGGAGATAGGGGGAATGGGCCTCTTTCTTGCAGAAATTGATATAAACTCCAGAGCCTTCAACCATTTCTTGATATGGGGAATAAATCAAATTAACATCTATAATGCTGGGGACCTCTAGAGGAGGCCGAGATGTGTCATTTGCTTGACCTCTGTGCTGCCTACCGCCAACAGTATACCACTGTGCTGCCTGCCGGCAACAGTATACAACTGTGCTGCCTGCCGCCAACAGTATACCACTGTGCTGCCTGCTGCCAACAGTATACCACTGTGCTGCCTGCAACCAACAGTATACCACTGTGCTGCCTTCAGCCAACAGTATACCATTGTGCTGCCTGCCACCAACAGTATACCACTGTGCTGCCTGCTGCAACAGTATACCACTGTGCTGCCTGCCTCCAACAGTATACCACTGTGCTGCCTGCCTCCAACAGTATACCACTGTGCTGCCTGCCGCCAACAGCATACCACTGTGCTGCCTGCCTCCAACAGTATACCACTGTGCTGCCTGCCTCCAACAGCATACCACTGTGCTGCTTGCTGCCAACAGTATATCACTGTGCTGCCTGCCGCCAACAGTATACCACTGTGCTGCCTGCCTCCAACAGTATACCACTGTGCTGCCTGCTGCCAACAGTATACCACTGTGCTGCCTGCTGCCAACAGTATACCACTGTGTTGCCTGCCTCCAACAGTATACCACTGTGCTGCCTGCTGCCAACAGTATACTACTGTGCTGCCTGCTGCCAACAGTATACCACTGTGCTGCCTGCTGCCAACAGTATACCACTGTGCTGCCTGCCGCCAACAGTATACCACTGTGCTGCCTGCTACCAACAGTATACCACTGTGCTGCCTGCCGCCAACAGTATACCACTGTGCTGCCTGCCTCCAACAGTATACCACTGTGCTGCCTGCCTCCAACAGTATACCACTGTGCTGCCTGCCTCCAACAGTATACCACTGTGCTGCCTGCAGCCAACAGTATACCACTGTCCTGCCTGCAGCCAACAGTATACCACTGTGCTGCCTGCTGCCAACAGTATACCACTGTGCTGCCTGCCTCCAACAGTATACCACTGTGCTGCCTGCAGCCAACAGTATACCACTGTGCTGCCTGCCTCCAACAGTATACCACTGTGCTGCCTGCCTCCAACAGTATACCACTGTGCTGCCTGCAGCCAACAGTATACCACTGTGCTGCCTGCAGCCAACAGTATACCACTGTGCTGCCTGCCTCCAACAGTATACCACTCTGCTGCCTGCCTCCAACAGTATACCACTGTGCTGCCTGCAGCCAACAGTATACCACTGTGCTGCCTGCTACCAACAGTATACCACTGTGCTGCCTGCCTCCAACAGTTTACCACTGTGCTGCCTGCAGCCAACAGTATACCACTGTGCTGCCTGCCTCCAACAGTATACAACTGTGCTGCCTGCCTCCAACAGTATACAACTGTGCTGCCTGCAGCCAACAGTATACCACTGTGCTGCCTGCAGCCAACAGTATACCACTGTGCTGCCTGCAGCCAACAGTATACCACTGTGCTGCCTGCAGCCAACAGTATACCACTGTGCTGCCTGCAGCCAACAGTATACCACTGTGCTGCCTGCCTCCAACAGTATACCACTGTGCTGCCTGCCTCCAACAGTATACCACTGTGCTGCCTGCCTCCAACAGTATACCACTGTGCTGCCTGCCTCCAACAGTATACCACTGTGCTGCCTGCCTCCAACAGTATACCACTGCTGCCTGCAGCCAACAGTATACCACTGTGCTGCCTGCAGCCAACAGTATACCACTGTGCTGCCTGCAGCCAACAGTATACCACTGTGCTGCCTGCAGCCAACAGTATACCACTGTGTTGCCTGCAGCCAACAGTATACCACTGTGCTGCCTGCCGCCAACAGTATACGACTGTGCTGCCTGCCTCCAACAGTATACCACTGTGCTGCCTGCTGCCAACAGTATACCACTGTGCTGCCTGCCTCCAACAGTATACCACTGTGCTGCCTGCAGCCAACAGTATACCACTGTGCTGCCTGCAGCCAACAGTATACCACTGTGCTGCCTGCAGCCAACAGTATACCACTGTGCTGCCTGCAGCCAACAGTATACCACTGTGCTGCCTGCAGCCAACAGTATACCACTGTGTTGCCTGCAGCCAACAGTATACCACTGTGCTGCCTGCCTCCAACAGTATACCACTGTGCTGCCTGCTGCCAACAGTATACCACTGTGCTGCCTGCAGCCAACAGTATACCACTGTGTTGCCTGCAGCCAACAGTATACCACTGTGCTGCCTGCCTCCAACAGTATACCACTGTGTTGCCTGCAGCCAACAGTATACCACTATGCTGCCTGCCACCAACAGTATACCACTGTGCTGCCTGCAGCCAACAGTATACCACTGTGTTGCCTGCAGCCAACAGTATACCACTGTGCTGCCTGCCTCCAACAGTATACCACTGTGCTGCCTGCTGCCAACAGTATACCACTGTGCTGCCTGCCTCCAACAGTATACCACTGTGCTGCCTGCAGCCAACAGTATACCACTGTGCTGCCTGCTGCCAACAGTATACCTCTGTGCTGCCTGCCTCCAACAGTATACCACTGTGCTGCCTGCAGCCAACAGTATACCACTGTGCTGCCTGCTGCCAACAGTATACCACTGTGCTGCCTGCCGCCAACAGTATACCACTGTGCTGCCTGCAGCCAACAGTATACCACTGTGCTGCCTGCAGCCAACAGTATACCACTGTGCTGCCTGCCTCCAACAGTATACCACTGTGCTGCCTGCAGCCAACAATATACCACTGTGCTGCCTGCAGCCAACAGTATACCACTGTGCTGCCTGCAGCCAACAGTATACCACTGTGCTGCCTGCTGCCAACAGTATACCACTGTGCTGCCTGCCTCCAACAGCATACCACTGTGCTGCCTGCCTCCAACAGTATACCGCTGTGCTGCCTGCCTCCAACAGTATACCGCTGTGCTGCCTGCCTCCAACAGTATACCGCTGTGCTGCCTGCAGCCAACAGTATACCACTGTGCTGGCTGCCTCCAACAGTATACCACTGTGCTGGCTGCCTCCAACAGTATACCACTGTGCTGCCTGCAGCCAACAGTATACCACTGTGCTGCCTGCCTCCAACAGTATACCACTGTGCTGCCTGCTGCCAACAGTATACCATTGTGCTGCCTGCTGCCAACAGTATACCACTGTGCTGCCTGCTGCCAACAGTATACCACTGTGCTGCCTGCTGCCAACAGTATACCACTGTGCTGCCTGCTGCCAACAGTATACCACTGTGCTGCCTGCTGCCAACAGTATACCACTGTGCTGCCTGCAGCCAACAGTGTACCACTGTGCTGTCTGCCTCCAACAGTATACCACTGTGCTGCCTGCAGCCAACAGTATACCACTGTGCTGCCTGCCTCCAACAGTATACCACTGTGCTGCCTGCCTCCAACAGTATACCACTGTGCACCCTGCCTCCAACAGTATACCACTGTGCTGCCTGCCTCCAACAGTATACCACTGTGCTGCCTGCTGCCAACAGAATACCACTGTGCTGCCTGCCTCCAACAGTATACCACTGTGCTGCCTGCAGCCAACAGTATACCACTGTGCTCCCTGCCTCCAACAGTATACCACAGTGCAGCCTGCCTCCAACAGTATACCACTGTGCTGCCTGCTGCCAACAGAATACCACTGTGCTGCCTGCCTCGAACAGTATACCACTGTGCTGCCTGCCTCCAACAGTATACCACTGTGCTGCCTGCCACCAACAGTAGACCACTGTGCTGCCTGCCACCAACAGTATACCGCTGTGCTGCCAACAGTATACCACTGTGCTGCCTGCAGCCAACAGTATACCACTGTGCTGCCTGCCACCAACAGTATACCACTGTGCTGCCTGCCACCAACAGTATACCGCTGTGCTGCCAACAGTATACCACTGTGCTGCCTGCAGCCAACAGTATACCACTGTGCTGCCTGCTTCCAACAGTATACCACTGTGCTGCCTGCCACCAACAGTATACCACTGTGCTGCCTGCCGCCAACAGTATACCATTGTGCTGCCTGCCTCCAACAGTATACCACTGTGCTGCCTGCAGCCAACAGTATACCACTGTGCTGCCTGCTTCCAACAGTATACCACTGTGCTGCCTGCCACCAACAGTATACCACTGTGCTGCCTGCCACCAACAGTATACCACTGTGCTGCCTGATGCCAACAGTATACCACTGTGCTGCCTGCCTCCAACAGTATACGACTGTGCTGCCTGCCTCCAACAGTATACCACTGTGCTGCCTGCCACCAACAGTATACCACTGTTCTGCCTGATGCCAACAGTATACCACTGTGCTGCCTGCCACCAACAGTATACCACTGTGCTGCCTGATGCCAACAGTATACCACTGTGCTGCCTGCCTCCAACAGTATACCACTGTGCTACCTGCCACCAACAGTATACCACTGTGCTGCCTGCCACCAACAGTATACCACTGTGCTGCCTGCCTCCAACAGTATACAACTGTGCTGCCTGCAGCCAACAGTATACCACTGTGCTGCCTGCTTCCAACAGTATACCACTGTGCTGCCTGCCACCAACAGTATACCACTGTGCTGCCTGCCACCAACAGTATACCACTGTGCACCCTGCCTCCAACAGTATACCACTGTGCACCCTGCCTCCAACAGTATACCACTGTGCTGCCTGCCTCCAACAGTATACCACTGTGCTGCCTGCCTCCAACAGTATACCACTGTGCTGCCTGCCACCAACAGTATACCACTGTGCTGCCTGCCGCCAACAGTATACCACTGTTCTGCCTGCCTCCAACAGTATACCACTGTGCTGTCTGCCTCCAACAGTATACCACTGTGCTGCCTGCCTCCAACAGTATACCACTGTGCTGCCTGCTGCCAACAGTATACCACTGTGCTGCCTGCTGCCAACAGTATACCACTGTGCTGCCTGCAGTCAACAGTATACCACTGTGCTGCGTGCCTCCAACAGTATACCACTGTGCTGCCTGCCACCAACAGTATACCACTGTGCTGCCTGCCTCCAACAGTATACCACTGTGCTGGTTGCAGCCAACAGTATACCACTGTGCTGGTTGCAGCCAACAGTATACCACTGTGCTGCCTGCAGCCAACAGTATACCACTGTGCTGCCTGCAGCCAACAGTATACCACTGTGCTGCCTGCAGCCAACAGTATACCACTGTGCTGCCTGCTGCCAACAGTATACCACTGTGCTGCCTGCTGCCAACAGTATACCACTGTGCTGCCTGCTGCCAACAGTATACCACTGTGCTGCCTGCTTCCAACAGTATACCACTGTGCTGCCTGCCGCCAACAGTATACCACTGTGCTGCCTGCCGCCAACAGTATACCACTGTGCTGCCTGCCTCCAACAGTATACCACTGTGCTGCCTGCCTCCAACAGTATACCACTGTGCTGCCTGCCTCCAACAGTATACCACTGTGCTGCCTGCCGCCAACAGTATACCACTGTGCTGCCTGATGCCAACAGTATCCCACTGTGCTGCCTGCCTCCAACAGTATACCACTGTGCTGCCTGCTGCCAACAGTATACCACTGTGCTGCCTGATGCCAACAGTATACCACTGTGCTGCCTGCCTCCAACAGTATACCACTGTGCTGCCTGCCGCCAACAATATACCACTGTGCTGCCTGCCGCCAACAGTATACCACTGTGCTGCCTGCCTCCAACAGTATACCACTGTGCTGCCTGCCTCCAACAGTATACCACTGTGCTGCCTGCCGCCAACAGTATACCACTGTGCTGCCTGCCTCCAACAGTATACCACTGTGCTGCCTGCTGCCAACAGTATACCACTGTGCTGCCTGCTGCCAACAGTATACCACTGTGCTGCCTGCCTCCAACAGTATACCACTGTGCTGCCTGCCTCCAACAGTATACCACTGTGCTGCCTGCCGCCAACAGTATACCACTGTGCTGCCTGCCTCCAACAGTATACCACTGTGCTGCCTGCTGCCAACAGTATACCACTGTTCTGCCTGCAGCCAACAGTATACCACTGTTCTGCCTGCTGCCAACAGTATACCACTGTGCTGCCTGCTGCCAACAGTATACCACTGTGCTGCCTGCTGCCAACAGTATACCACTGTGCTGCCTGCCTCCAACCGTATACCACTGTGCTGCCTGCCTCCAACAGTATACCACTGTGCTGCCTTCAGCCAACAGTATACCACTGTGCTGCCTTCAGCCAACAGTATACCACTGTTCTGCCTGCCGCCAACAGTATACCACTGTGCTGCCTGCCTCCAACAGTATACCACTGTGCTGCCTTCAGCCAATAGTATACCACTGTGCACCCTGCCTCCAACAGTATACCACTGTGCTGCCTTCAGCCAATAGTATACCACTGTGCACCCTGCCTCCAACATTATACCACTGTGCTGCCTGCTGCCAACAGTATACCACTGTGCACCCTGCCTCCAACAGTATACCACTGTGCTGCCTGCCGCCAACAGTATACCACTGTGCTTCCTGCCTCCAACAGTATACCACTGTGCTGCCTACTTCCAACAGTATACCACTGTGCTGCCTGCCTCCAACAGTATACCACTGTGCTACCTGCCACCAACAGTATACCACTGTGCTGTCTGCCACCAACAGTATACCACTGTGCTGTCTGCCACCAACAGTATACCACTGTGCTGCCTGCCTCCAACAGTATACCACTGTGCTGCCTGCCTCCAACAGTATACCACTGTGCTGTCTGCCACCAACAGTATACCACTGTGCTGCCTGCCGCCAACAGTATACCACTGTGCTACCTGCCTCCAACAGTATACCACTGTGCTGCCTCTGCTGATCTGTCCTGCTGGTGAGACAGGACATACCCAGGGACGGGGATGGTGCTGTCTGGGACATTATCTCTAAGATTTGATTCTGTGCGTGTAACCATGCCAGGTTGTTGCTGGATTCGACTGTGAGACAGCTCTTCCAATTGTGGCACATACTCCCAGATGTCAGTACGAAATTATGGGTCAACTGGGCTGGATATGCCGTTGTCCGTGAGGTGTCTGATTGGTGGTCATACAAAGCAGTGTCCGGATGGCGTGGAGGGCCTCCGGGAGGACTTTCTGCCAGCGGGAGACTGGGAGGTTCCTGGACCGTAGGGCCAGTAGAACGGTCTTCCAGACCGTTCCGTTCTACCTCTCTACCTGTCCGTTTCCCCGGAGGTTGTAACTGGTCGTCCTGCTCGAGGCGGTGCCCTTGCTGAGCAGGAATTGACGCAGTTCGTCGCTCATAAAGGAAGACCCCCTATCACTGTGTTTGAACGTGGGGAAACCGACCAGTGCAAAAATGCTATGTAGGGCCTTGATGACGGTGGTTGCGGTCATGTCGGGGCAGGGGAAGGCGAATGGGAACCGGGAGTACTCCTCAATCACGTTCAGGAAGTATATGTTGCGGTCGGTGGAGGGGAGGGGGCCTTTGAAGTCCATGCTGAGGCGTTCAAAGGGACGGGAAGCCTTAATCAGGTGCGCCCTCTCTGGTCGGTAGAAGTGCGGTTTGCACTCCGTGCAGATTTGGCAGTCCCTGGTGGCTGTCCTGACCTCCTCGATGGAGTAGGGCAGGTTGCGGATTTTAACAAAATGGAAAAAGCGAGTGACCCCCGGGTGGCAGAGGTCCTCGTGGAGGGCTCGGAGGCGGTCCACTTGGATAGGGTGTCATGAGGCTCGTTTAGCTTCCAGGGACGCACAAGATCTCGTAGTTGTAGGTGGAGAGTTCGATCCTCTACTGCAAGATCTTATCATTTTTTATCTTGCCCCGCTGTGCATTATCGAACATGAAAGCAACCGACCGTTGGTCAGTGAGGAGAGTGAACCTCCTGCCGGCCAAGTAATGCCTCCAATGTCGCACAGCTTCTACATGGCCTGGGCCTCCTTTTTGACTGAGGAGTGGCGGATTTCGGATGCATGGAGGTTACGGGAGAAGAAGGCCACGGGTCTGCCCGCTTGGTTGAGGGTGGCCGCCAGAGCTACGTCGGACGCATCGCTCTCGACCTGGAAGGGGAGGGACTCGTCGATGGCGTGCATCGTGGCCTTTGCAATGTCTGCTTTGATGCGGCTTAAGGCCTGGCGGGCCTCTATCGACAGGGGGAAAGTTGTGGATTGGATCGGGGACGGGCTTTGTCTGAGTAGTTGGGGACCCACTGGGCGTTGTAACTGAAAAACCCTAGGCAGCACTTCAGGGCCTTGGGGTAGTGGGGGAGGGGGAACTCCATAATGGGGAGCAAGCGTTCATGGTCGGGGCCTATAACTCCATTTCGCACTACGTAGCCGAGAATGGCTAGACGGTCGGTGCTAAACACGCATTTATCCTTACTGTATGTTAGGTTAAGGATTTTAGCGGTCTGGAGAAATTTTCGGAGGTTAATTTCGTGGTCCTGCTGGTCGTGGCCGCAGATGGTTACATTATCGAGATACGGGAACGTTGCCCGTAAACTGTACCGGTCAACCATTCGGTCCATCTCGCGCTGGAAGACCGAGACCCCGTTCGTGACACCGAAGGGAACCCTTAAGAAGTGATAGAGCCGCCCGTCTGCCTCGAAGGCAGTGTATTTGCGGTCACTAGTCCGGACGGGTAGCTGGTGGTAGGCAGACTTGGAGAAGACCTTATAATGCACGATCCTGTTTACGAGGTCGGAGATGCGGGGGAGAGGGTACGCGTCCAGCTGCGTAAACCTGTTGATGGTCTGACTGTAGTCGATGACCATCCTATGCTTCTTCCCGGTCTTTACCACCACTACTTGAGCTCTCCAGGGATTGTTGCTGGCTTCAATGACCCCTTCCCTCAGTAACCTTTGGACCTCTGACCTAATAAAGATCCGATCCAGGGCACTGTACCATCTGCTCCTGGTGGCGACGGGTTTGCAATCCGGGGTGAGGTTCGCAAACAGGGAAGGCGGGTCGACCTTAAGGGTCGCGAGGCCGCAGACAGTAGGGGGGGGTATAGGGCCGCCGAATTGGAAGGTCAGACTTTGCAGGTTACACTGGAAATCTAAACCCAGGAGTGTAGCCACGCAGAGGTGGGAAAGAACATAAAGGCGGAAATTTTTGAATTCCCTTCCCTGGACTGTCAGGTTTGCTAAACAGAACCCCTTTATCTCTACAGAGTGAGAACCGGAGGCTAGGGAGATTCTTTGATTAACAGGGTGGATAAAGAGGAAACAGCGCCTTATCGTGTCTGGACGTATAAAGCTCTCCGTACTCCCAGAGTCGATCAGGCAGGACATCTCGTGGCCGTTGATGAAGACGGTCGTTGTTGCTGTTGAGAGTGTTCGAGGTCGAGTTTGGTCCAGGGTCACCGAGGCCAGATGCAGTAGTTGTGGATTTCGTTCAGGCAGTGCATGGTCGGCCAAGCTGGGATCCTGGGGCATCCAAGATGGCGTCTCCCATTGATTGCACATGGTGGTCGGGGGTGGAGAAAATGGCGGCGCCCATCTGTCCAGCGTGGTGTCCGAGGGACAAGATGGCGGCACCCGGGGTCCGCGCGTGGGCCTGGGATACTGGAGTGGCAGCGACCGCTGGCCGCCTGGGGCCCCTGGAGAAGTTCACTGTGGCGGTCCGGAGTCACCGCTGAAGACCGCGGCCACCGCTCGTGCCTGGCAGACACCCACGAAATGGCCCTTTTTGCCGCACCCACTGCAGATGGATGTGCGGGCCGGGCAGCGCTGGCGGGGGTGTTTTTCCTGCCCACAAAAGAAGCAGCGGGGTCCATCGGGGATGGTGGGCCGCCTTACAGCGCAGGCCTGCGGGGAAGGTCTCTGGGGCGGCCGCTGCGGGATTCCACGCTGCCCAGGGTGCCGTCGCGTGGTCGGGCACGTAGGATCGGGCGTTCTTGGAGGCAACGTCCATGGACCCTGCAAGGGCCCGTGCCTCCCTAAGTCCCAGGGTGTCTTTCCCTAAAAGACGCTGCCGGATTTCTGAAGAGCTCATACCTGCTACAAAGGCGTTCCGGACTAGGAGTTCCGTGTGCTCGCTCGCCGAAACTTGCGGGCTTCTGCCCAGCACCAATAGCGCGTGGTAGAATTCGTCCAACGATTCCCTGGGGTTTTGTCGTCTTCTTGCGGGCCTCCGTCGACAGGGGGAAGGTTGTGGACTAGATTAGGGGTCGGGCTTTGTCTGCGTAGTTGGGGACCCACTGTGCGTAATAACTTGGGGCATTTTATACTACTAGTGGGCATTTTATAGGGGCAGTGAGGGAGGGGGAACTCCATAAGGGACGCATGCGTTCAGGGTTGGGGCCTATAACTCCATTTCGCACTATGTAGCCGAGACTGGCTAGGCGATCGGTGCTAAATGCGCATTTATCCTTAATATACGTTCAGGATTTTCGCGGTTTGGAAAAATTTCCGGAGGTTGGTGTCGAGGTCCTGCTGGTTGTGGCCGCAGATGGTGACGTTATCCAGATACGGGAATGTTGCGCGTAAGCCGTATCGGTCACCCATTCGGACCATCTCGTGTTGGAAGACCGAGACCCCATTAGCGACACCAAAGGGAACCCTTAAAAATTGGTAGAGCCGCCCATCTGCTTCGAAGGCAGTGTATTTGCGGTCACTAGTACGGAGGGGTAGCTGATGGTAAGCGTACTTGAGATCCACCGTGGAGAAGACCTTGTATTGCGCGATCCTGTTCACCAGGTCGGATATGCGGGGCAGAGGGTACGCATCCAGCTGCGTAAACCTGTTGATGGTCTGACTGTAGTCAATGACCATCCTATGTTTCTCCCCGGTCTTCACCACCACTACTTGAGCTCTCCAGGGACTGTTGCTAGCTTCAATGACCCCTTCCCTCAGTAGCCTTTGGACCTCTGACCTGATGAAGGTCCGGTCCTGGGCACTGTACCGTCTGCTCCTGGTGGCGACGGGTTTGCAATCCGGGGTGAGGTTCGCAAACAGGGAAGGCGGGTCGACCTTAAGGGTCGCGCGGCCGCAGACAGTAAGGGGGGGGTATAGGGCCACCGAATTTAAAGGTCAGGCTTTGCAAGTTACATTGGAAGTCCAGCCCCAGGAGTGTAGCCGCGCAGAGGTGCGGCAGGACATAAAGGCGGAAATTGTTGAATTTCCTGCCTTGGACAGTGAGGTCTGCTCGGCAGAACCCCTTTATCTCCACTGAGTGTGACCCGGAGGCCAGGGAGATTATTTGGTTTACAGGGTGCGTAACAAGTGAACAGCGCCTTACCATGTCAGGATGTATAGAGCTCTCCGTGCTCCCAGAGTCGATCAGGCAAAACGTCTCGTGGCCGTTGATGAACACCGTCGTCGTTGCAGTCGCGAGTGTCCAAGGTCAATTTTGGTCCAGCGTCACCGAGGCCAGATGGAGCAGTTGCAGGTTGTGATCAGGCAGCGTGTAGTCGGCCGTGCTGGGGGCCTGGGGCCCCATCCAAGATGGCGTCTTCCATGGTTCGCACATGGTGGTCGGGGATGGACAAAATGGCGGCGGGGATGGACAAAATGGCGGCGCCCATCCGTCCAGCGTGGTGGCCGAGTGGCAAGATGGCCGCGCCCGTGGGTCGGACGTGGCACTAGGATAGGGGGGTGGCGGTGAGTGCTGGTCGCCTGGGGCCCGAGGGGAAGATTGCCGCGGTGGTCCAGAGTCGCTGGAGACCGCGGCCACGGCTCGTGCTTGGCAGACCCCCACAAAATGGCTCTTCTTGCCGCACCCTTTGCAGGTGGAGGTGCGGACCGGGCAGCGCTTGCGGGGATGCTTCGCCTGCCCGCAGAAGAAACAGCGGGGCCCGACGGAGTTAGCAGGCCGTCTTACAGTGCAGGCCTGCGGGGCACGGGGAAGGTCAGTGGGGCTGCTGCTGCGGGATGGCACACAGCCCAGGGGGCCGCCGCGCGGTCAGGTGCATAGGACTGCGCGTTTCTGGAGGCAACATCCGTGGACCCTGCCAGGGCCCGTGCCTCTCTAAGTCCCAGGGTGTCCTTTTCTAAGAGTCTTTGGGGGATCTCTGAGGAGCTCATACCTGCTACGAAGGCACCCCGGATTAGAAGTTCCGAAACATGCGGGCAGCCACAGTTTCTTCCCAGCACCAGTAACGCACGGTAGAAGTCCTCCAGCGATTCCCTGGGGCTTTGCCGTCTAGTTGCAAGCAGGTGACGTGTGTAGACCTGGTTTACAGGGCGTATATAATGTTCCTTTAACAGTTCGATTGCAGCATCATAGTCCTCCGCCTCCTCGATGAGGGTGTAGATCCCAGGGCTTACCCTAAAGTGCAGGAGATGCAGTTTCTGTTCTCCTGAGGGGGTGCCTCTGGCCGTCTCGAGGTAGCCTTTAAAACACGCCAGCCAGTGCTTAAATATCGCCACCGAGTTCTCCGCGTGGGGGCTGAGTTGTAGACACTCCGGCTTGATTCGGAGATCCATTCTTTCAGCTTAAGAGTAGTCTATTAAATTGATGCACGATCAATTAAACTCAAAGACGAGGTTGTAACATAACTGAAGGCTTTAATAGACTAGATCTGTTCCCCAGCAGCTTCGGTACAGAATGACGACTGCTGGGACAGCACCGGTTCTTATACCCCGCCTGTCAGGGCGGAGCTACATACCAAACAGCCAATGGTAAACTCCTAGGTTTACCCAATGGTCTACAGCCTCTCGGGTACTGCAATACCTGATAATACCACAAGGGGCAATTTAATGTGGCCAATCCACCTACCCTGCACGTTTTTGTGTTTTGGGGGTGAGACCCACACAGACAGTGACCTGGCGCCCAGATTGAACTTAGTGCCGTGAGGCAGCAGTGATAACCACTGCGCCACCATGCTGCCTTCACTGTGCAAATTTAATGGTGAAATAGGGTTGCATTAAAGCCATCCTGAGTGATAATGACTACCCCAATCTGATCATTGGTCATAGTGGATGGTGCATATGCATGAATGGGCATAAGGCCAGCACTTTGATCCTGAAAAGTGCCCAGTTGACCTCAAATTACCCTGGAAGGGTAAAGTACTCAAAGGTTTGAGCAACAGGCGAAGGTAACCATTTCATGCTGTTACAGTGGAGCAGTAACACCAGTGGCATTCGCCACTAACAGGCTGCTGTTATCAAGCCAAAAAAGATCACACAACTTAGAGATGAAGTTCAGTGCCAGGGTGATGTCAGGTATGTAGGCTGTTTGTCCCAATAATTGGTGATCATAGCTGACACACACCCCTTTAGTTGTCCACACTAGGTGGAGAACTGACCATACTTAGCAAACCCGAGCTTGCAAGACTCAGAACACAGAGTCCAACATTAGATGTGATTCTGCAATGGAACAGCATTTTCTCAACAACTCTGCATGAGCTAAGAACTAAACCAACAACCAATTTAGGATTTTCAGGCCAGCTCGCAATGGGGCTCACATAGGCATGATAGAGAACAAACAAAGACCAAAGAACAAAGAAATGTACAGCACAGGAACAGGCCCTTCGGCCCTCCAAGCCCGTGCCGACCATGCTGCCCGACTAAACTACAATCTTCTACACTTTCTGGGTCCGTATCCCTCTATTCCCATCCTATTCATGTATTTGTCAAGATGCCCTTTAAATGTCACTATCATTCCTGGTTCCACCATCTCCGCCGGCAGCGAGTTCCAGGCACCCACTACCCTCTGTGTAAAAGACTTGCCTCGTACATCACTTCTAAACCTTGCCCCTCGCACCTTAAACCTATGCCCCCTAGTAATTGACACCTCTACCCTGGGAAAAAGCCTCTGACTATCCACTCTATCTATGCCCCTCATAATTTTGTAGAACTCCATCGGGTCACCCCTCAACCTCCGTCGTTCCAGTGAGAACAAACCGAGTTTATTCAACCGCTCCTCATAGCTAATGCCCTCCATACCAGGCAACATTCTGGTAAATCTCTTCTGCACCCTCTCTAAAGCCTCCACATTCTGGTAGTGTGGCGACCAGAATTGAACACTATACTCCAAGTGTGGCCTAACTAAGGTTCTATCCAGCTGCAACATGACTTGCCAATTCTTTTACTCAATGCCCCGGCCAATGAAGGCAAGCATGCCGTATGCCTTCTTGACTACCTTCTCCACCTGTGTTGTCGCTTTCAGTGACCCGTGGACCTGTACACCTAGATCTCTCTGACTGTCAATACTCTTGAGGGTTCTACCATTCACTGTATATTCCCTACCTGCATTAGACCTTCCAAAAAGCATTACCTCACATTTGTCCGGATTAAACTCCATCTGCCATCACTCCGCCCAAGTCTCCAAACGATCTAAATCCTGCTGTATCCTCTGACAGTCCTCATCGCTATCCACAATTCCACCAACCTTTGTGTCGTCTGCAAACTTACTAATCAGACCAGTTACATTTTCCTCCAAATCATTTATATATACTACAAACAGCAAAGGTCCCAGCACTGATCCCTGCGGAACACCACTAGTCACAGCCCTCCAATTAGAAAGCACCTTTCCATTGCTACTCTGTGCCTTCTATGACCTAGCCAGTTCTGTATCCATCTTGCCTGCTCACCCCTGATCCCGTGTGACTTCACCTTTTGTACCAGTCTACCATGAGGGACCTTGTCAAAGGCCTTACTGAAGTCCATATAGACAACATCCACTGCCCTACCTGTATCAATCATCTTTGTGATCTCTTCGAAAAACTCTATCAAGTTAGTGAGACATGACCTTCCCTTCACAAAACCATGCTGCCTCTCGCTAATACGTCCATTTGCTTCCAAATGGGAGTAGATCCTGTCTCGAAGAATTCTCTCCCGTAATTTCCCTACCACTGACGTAAGGCTCACCGCCCTGTAGTTCCCTGGATTATCCTTGCTACTCTTCTTAAACAAAGGAACAACATTGGCTATTCTCCAGACCTCCGGGACATCACCTGTAGACAGTGAGGATCCAAAGATTTCTGTCAAGGCCTCAGCAATTTCTTCTCTAGCCTCCTTCAGTATTCTGGGGTAGATCCCATCAGGCCCTGGGGACGTATCTACCTTAATATTTTTCAAGACGCCCAACACCTCGTCTTTTTGGATCTCAATGTGACCCAGGCTATCTACACACGCTTCTCCAGACTCAACATCCACCATTTCCTTCTCTTTGGTGAATACTGATGCAAAGTATTCATTTAGTACCTCGCCCATTTCCTCTGGCTCCACACATAGATTCCCTTGCCTATCCTTCAGTGGGCCAACCCTTTCCCTGGCTACCCTCTTGCTTTTTATGTATATGTAGAAAGATTTTCCTTAACCCTATTTGCCAATGACTTTTCGTGACGCCTTCCAGCACTCCTGACTCCTTGCTTAAGTTCCTTCCTACTTTCCTTATATTCCACACAGGCTTCGTCTGTTCCCAGCCTTTTAGCCCTGACAAATGCCTCCTTTTTCTTTTTGACGAGGCCTACAATATCTCTCTTTATCCAAGGTTCCCGAAATTTGCCGTATTTATCTTTCTTCCGCACAGGAACATGCCGGTCCTGAATTCCTTTCAACTGACATTTGAAAGCCTCCCACAGGTCAGATGTTGATTTACCCTCATCGCTATCCGCAATTCCACCAACCTTTGTGTCGCCTGCAATCTTACTAATCAGACCAGTTACATTTTCCTCCAAATCATTTATATATACTACGAACAGCAAAGGACCCAGCACTGATCCCTGCGGAACACCTCTAGTCACAGCCCTCCAATTAGAGAGCACCTTTCCATTGCTACTCTGTGCCTTCAAACATCCGCCCCCAATTTAGGTTCTTCAGTTCCCGCCTAATATTGTTATAATTAGCCTTCCCGCAATTTAGCACACTCACCCTAAGACCACTCTTATCCTTGTCCACCAGCACTTTAGAACTTATTGAATTGTGGTCACTGTTCCCGAAATGCTCCCGTACTGAAACTTCTACCACCTGGCCAGGCTCATTCCCCAATACCAGGTCCAGTACAGCCCCTTCCCTAGTTGGACTATCTACATATTGTTTTAAGAAGCCCTCCTGGATGCTACTTACAAACTCTGCCCCATCTAAGCCCTTCGCACTAAGTTAGTCCCAGTCAATATTGGGGAAGTTGAAGTCTCCCATCACAACAACCCTGTTGTTTTTACTCGTTTCCAAAATCTGTCTACCTATCTGCTCCTCTATGTCCCGCTGGCTTTTGGGAGGCCTGTAGTAAACCCCCAACATTGTGACAGCACCCTTCTTATTCCCTGATCTTTACCCTTATAGCCTCGCTGCCCTCTGAGGTGTCCTCCTGTAGTACAACTGTGATATTTTCCCTAACCAGTAGCGCAACTCCGCCACCCCTTTTACATCCCCCTCTATTCAGCCTGAAACATCTAAATCCTGGAACGTTTAGCTGCCAATCCTGTCCTTCCCTCAACCAGGTCTCTGTAATGGCAACAACATCATAGTTCCAAGTACTAATCCAAGCTTTAAGTTCATCTGCCCTACCCGTAATACTTCTTGCATTAAAACATATGCACTTCAGGCCACCAGACCCGCTGTTTTCAGCAACATCTCCCTGTCTGCTCTTCCTCAGAGCCATACTGGCCCTATTCCCTAGTTCTCCCTCAATGCTTTCATCTTCTGACATATTGCCCCGGTACCCACCCCCCTGCCATACTAGTTTAAACCCTCCTGTGTGACACTAGCAAACCTAGCGGCCAGGATATTTATGCCTCTCCAGTTTAGATGCAACCCTTCCTTCTTATATAGGTCACATCTGCCCCGGAAGAGCTCCCAGTGGTCCAGATAACGGAAACCCTCCCTCCTACACCAGCTGTTTAGCCACGTGTTTAGCTGCTCGATCTTCCTATTTCTGCCTCACTGGCACGTGGCACAGCGAGTAATCCCGAGATTACAACCCTAGAGGTCCTCCTGTCTTTTAACTTTCTGCCTAGCTCCCTGAACTCCTGCTGCAGGACCTCATCCCCCTTCCTACCTCTGTCGTTAGTACCAATATTTACAACGACCTCTGCCTGTTTGCCCTCCCCCTTCAGGGTGCCCAACACCTGTTCTGAGACATCCTGGACCCTGGCACCAGGGAGGCAACATACCACCGTGGAGTCTCTTTCATGTCCATAGAAGCGCCTATCTGTGCCCCTGACCATAGAGTCCCCTATGACTATTGCTCTTCTGCACTTTGACCCTCCCTGCTGAACATCAGAGCCAGCCGTGGTGCCACTGCTCTGGCTGCTGCTGTTTTGCCTTGATAGGCTATCCCCTCCGACTGTATCCAAAGGGGTATACCTGTTCGAGAGGGGGACAACCACAGGGGATTCCTGCACTGACTGCCTGCCCCTTCTGGTGGTCTCTACCTGCACCTTGGGTGTGACCACATTTATATAACTGCGATCTACGATGCTTTCCGCCACCTACATGCTCCTAAGTGCATCCAATTGTTGCTCCAACCGAACCATGCGGTCTGTGAGGAGCTCCAGTTGGGTACACTTTCTGCAGATGAAGCCATCCGGGACGCTGGAAGCCTCCCGGACCTGCCACATCTCACAGTCAGTGGCTACATACATTCATACCCTGGGCCCTGCCCTCTGTGTGTCCATGCATTGTGTCATTATCAATTAAACAAAAAGCATGGGAGTCAACAATTCTCTGGTGCATCCTGCATGGCAACGACTCACCCAGAATCTACATGTCAACCAATAAGCAGACATTTCCCATGCAATGTAAATTTTCGTTCCCTTTGAAATTTGGTATCCTTGTGTCTATGGTGTCTAAATCGTCCTACCAACTGTCCTGGTTTGAGACAATTCACACTTGTTAACCTGTGATTATCCCTCTCTCCAGTTGTTCCATCTGGACCTGTAAAGACTTAATTATCTGCACAGACTCGCATTCTAAGTATCGTCTTGCATCTTTGACTTTGTCTACATATGTTTCTGGAACCCACCTCTTCATTCACCTGAGGAAGGAGCTGTGATCCGAAAGCTAGTGATTCGAAACAAACCTGTTGGACTTTGACTGGCTCACCCCAGTCCAACGCTGGCATCGCCACATCAAACATAATGCCATCTACCTCAATTCAGGCAGCCCCTGACTTGACAGGTGCTGACCCACCACAGACTTTGGGTGATTGGAGCTTAGAGTTGCTGCTCACCATGTGGACGGAATCCATCACACGAAGCAAACAAACTAAACCAACAAAAAGAAAGATGATACCACCTCTTCAATTAGCAAACTGGAACATCGAGATCATGTGCTCGGGATTGACAGAAGCTGGTCGATAATGCATTGCAAGACAGTTCTGATTGACATGGAACGTGATTAACATTCCCGACATGAAACCAGGCTCACTGAGAATGGATCACTGGAATGAAGAGTTACAAATTCATTTGGCAGAGGCTACTGGAGCTTTGCTGCTACCACAAACTATGCCACAAGCTGCCTTGGAGGCATCCAGGATCAGGGCATTGGTACCAGCGGGGTCTGATCATCACCAGAGGTGAATCTGAACAGTATTCTCAACACGCACGGTTATCACAGCACTGACCGTGAATGAGATCACTCTTTGCTGTGCACAAGGGGGAGGATGTAACCCGTGAAGTTTTTCATTCAAAACAGAAATGCCATCTTCATATCAACTTCAGCCATGCTGCCGACTCAATTAAAACCAACAGTTCTGTGACTCGATTGAACAGGCGCTCTCCGGCTTTCCCACACGCAGCTCCGAACTGAAATGAAATGTACTCCGAGACACCGAGTCAATCCTGCACTCTCAACATCTGGGGGAGCAAGAGCAGAAAAATGTTGATTGTTTCGAGGCCAACATCACCATGATGAAATCTGTCAGTGAAGTGAAGCCAAGTGATTGGCTCTCATTAATGGCAAGACAGATCCGAGTGAGAAATCTCTGAATGCACCAAGAAACGCTCAAAGTAAAGACCAACACACCTCTAGGTGGTGGTGCTAATGATTACTGGTTACAACTTGGCCACCCCCTCTTACCCCCTACCCACACTTACCCCCTACCCCCACAGTGATCCTTGACCTGCTTATCCTTCCCTGCTCCCGCTGTGTATAGCTGTGTCCTCAAGGTGCACATCAGAGGTGGAAGCAGCCCACTGCTTATCGCATGCCGTAGTGTTCAATGCCCCTGGCGGGCGTCCTCTGGAGCTGGAGGATGCCAGCCCACTTTCCAGCAGCACATGCCTCACCATGCCACCCTGTACCGGATGCGCTGTTGCCAGGGGATGGAACGCGGGGGAGCTGGTGGTCACTGTCTTGTTATGCTCTAGGCATAGCATAAGCGGCTTCCTTGTGATGCACTTGACAAAGGAAGGTTCAGACGTGGAGATAACTTCAACACGTTTATTAAACTATTTACACTTCTCCTACTCGGGTTCGCCACGACTGTTAATCCTTCTGTAGCTACTCAGACTGACTAACCAGTCTGCTACAATCCACGTGGTGGATGTCATATTGAATCAATCCTGTGTCTCTACTCACTGACTGTCTCCACTGGAAAGCGGAAGATCATGTGTGTTGTGTCCTTTATATATGAGTTGGTGTAATGCCCTCCTGTGGTCGTGTCACCTCTGTGTGTATCGTGAATGACCATTGGTCGTGTCCTATCTAACTGTTCTATTAGTTGAGTGTCTGTGTGTCATGTCTCTGGTGCTCCCTCTAGTGTCTATCTAGTCTACATGTATTTACATTAACCCCTTGTGTCTTTACAGTGATGCATATCACCACAGTCACCGTCGCCACTCCAGGTTGGCATCCAGCGACCTCTTCTCCCGATCGGTGCGCATAGGGCCCTCAGGACAGAAGGGCAGCTGGATTGAGCCCCGCCTTCCCTGCATCATCTGGTTCTGCCAGTCCTGCAGCTCCCCAATGAATGCAGCATGGTGTTGACTCCTTTGGTGATACTCCTCAGTGACTGGGACATGCTCTGCAGCGCCTTGGCTATGCCCACCTGAGACTGGGAAGTGTCCTGCATCGTCTCATCGAGGTTGGCCTGGTATTGGGTCAAATCCCCCAGCGATCGGACATGCTGTCTCAGCCATGGCCATCAGCGACTGCACCACGCCTTGGACACTTCCTCTCATGCTGCCGACATTGTACACCAGGCTCCCCACTGCGGTTGCCACCCTTGCAGTGTTGGCCTCGGTACCATGCATTGCTCGTGCCATTTCCTGTGCCCGTAGCCTCTGGGGCTCCTCCAATCGACTATGGATCTGCTGGAGGGTGGCTGACATCCCCCTCATGGCCACACCCTATCAACTGCCTCTGCCCTGGGTAAACCTGGTCCAGAGGCTCAGCATCAGGCTGGGACCCAGCTGGGTTCTGGGATCCAACAGACCTCTGACTGCTGTCTCACCTGGACATTTCTGCCTCCACCTGACGGGCATCAGCAACTGTGAGATGCTCACCAGAATGTGACCCAGGAACCTGTCCACTACGGTTGTCCACCGAGTTGTGTGTCTCTGCGCTGATGGAGGGTGAGGATGACAGCTGTGCCACGGTAATGGTGGCTTCCGCGGAGCTCTCCTCTGCGATGTTCTCTTGGGAGCCAGGGGGCGGGGGACAACCCTGGATGGGCCTGTGCTGTCGGCTGCAGGTGCTGCAGGAAAATGGACATGTCAGTAGGAGGGATAGGTCAGTCTGTATGGCATTAACAACTACATTTGACAATTCACCTGGGTGGGGCCGATGGATCCTCATCTCTGGGCGAAGCAGCGACCTCTTCGGTGGTCACTGATTTTTCCTCGGCCACACCCGCGACCTCCAGGGCCCATTCCTTGTAGAGGGTGAGGAGTCTGATGTCCGGCACCCCACCGCCCGTCCGGGCCCTCTCCCATCAGTTGTGGGCCAGGCTCTCCTCCTGCACAGAGGGGGCTTCGTTAGCCACACGCATGGTTCATCATGGGGGTGAGGTGGGTAGGTGCTGATGGAAATGAAAAGAAATGAAAATTGCTTATTGTCACAAGTAGGCTTCAAATGCAGTTACTGTGAAAAGCCCCTAGTCGCCACATTCCGGCGCCTGTTCGGGGAGGCTGGTACGGGAATTGAACCATGCTGCTGGCCTGCCTTGGTCTGCTTTCAAAGCCGATTAGGTTGGATAGAGAATACGGAGGGGGGATGGAATGGGGAGGCATGGGTGGCACTACTGGACATGAATAGGGCGGGGCACAGAATGATGCTGTGCGGGGGCGGAAGGCGTTGCAGGCGTGTTCCCTTGTGGGCGGGGGGGGGGGGCGGGGAGGAGGTGTCTGGTGCCAAATCACCAACTCCACCCGGTGGAGGTCGTTGACTTTCTTACGGCACTGGGTGCCGATCCTCCTGGTCACGCTCCCCAATCTGATGGGCGCTGGCGCTTCCTCCCAGGCGGCTCTGTCTGCCCTCGGCCTGGCGGACGTCTGAGACCCTCGACTGCTTCAAGTAATCTGCCCAGGTCGGCAACCCCAAAGTGTGGGGCTGGTCGTCTCAGCAGCGTAGCTGCGAGCTCTTGGGGTTGGCTGTGTAGGAAGTCTAAGTGCTGCTCTCCCTTGTTAGCAGGGGGCTGGTGTAGCCACCTAAATTGGCCAACTCCCGATTTAAAATGGCGAACGGCAAAGGCTGAAGGGAAATTCAGCCAACACAGGCAGAAACCAGCAGGTGCAGGTTTGCTGTGTATTAAAACTCTGCAAAAACCCAGACAGCATACGAAACGTGCATTAGGGTAGCACGGTAGCATGGTGGTTAGCACAATCGCTTCACAGCTCTAGGGTCCCAGGTTCGATTCCTGGCTTGGGTCACTGTCTGTGCGGAGTCTGCACGTTCTCCCCGTGTGTGCGTGGGTTTCCTCCGGGTGCTCCGGTTTCCTCCCACAGTCCAAAGATGTGCAGGTTAGGTGGATTGGCCATGCTAAATTGCCCTTAGTGTCCAAAATTGCCCTCAGTGTTGGGTGGGGTTACTGGGTTATGGGGATAGGCTGGAGGTGTGGGCTTGGGTAGGGTGCTCTTTCCAAGAGCCAGTGCAGGCTCGATGGGCTGAATGGCCTCCTTCTGCATTGTAAATTCTATGATACCAGCGACCATCAGCCTGATAATGTAGCAGCCATCTACATACTAATAAGCGATCCCCGGGAACAATAGCAACATTTGGGGGACACAAAACTAAGCCAGACTCCCCGGCGCCAGCAGGAGCCAACACAAAAGAGGTTAATGAACACCTCAAGACCGCCCATCGATCAGGGAACCGCTCCAGTATTGGAGAAATCGAACCAAGCGATTGGAACAAAGTCCAATCACCTAGAACCAGGTAAAGGGTCCGCCCCGAAAGGCAGGAAGCCCTGGGGACTATAAAGTTAAGCCCCCAAGTTCAACTCGCTCTCTTCTTCCTGCCCGGGTCACCCAGCAACGCGAACCAACATTGACCGTGACCGGTGCAGTGACCACCGAAAGACCGTAAGTCTTAATTCAACGCTCGCTACGAGAGGCGCTCCGAGCTACCAATCTGTACCAACTTCGAATCCCACAGACTCAGAACCTGAACGAAAGGCCATTTATTCCCCTGACCTGGTGGGCCAGTCCGAAGTTAAGTACAGGCCTGTTAGTTGTAGAAGTAGCTTAGACGTAGAATTTGTGCATGAGTAGCGATTACTGTGTATAATAAATGTGCTTTGATTTGAATCTTACTAATCGGTGTATTGAGTTATTGATCATTACTTGGACTTGAACCTCGTGGTGGTATCATAAAGATACCTGGCGACTCGAGAGCAAAGGTAATAAAACATAGCAACACTGGTGAGGGCGGTCCCGGAAAATCAGCTGGCGGGACTATGGTTTTCATCATGAAGCCTGTGGGGCCTCGTTAAGTGGGCCAATTAACATTTTATAGCGGTGAGGGTGTTGCCGGGCCGAGCGTCGGGAAGCTCGCAGCAGTTCCCACTCTCCACCACACTTAGAAACCTTTTCGGAAAACACGCCATAGAAACTAGAAACAGGAATAGGCCATTCGGCCCTTCGAGATGGTTCTGCCATTCAATATGATCACAGTTGATCCTTGACCTCAATGCCATGTTTCCACTTTCTCCCCATATTCCTTGATGCCATTAAAATCTAAAATAAAAATCTATCTCTTTCTTTAATACATTCAGTGAATTGGCCTCCTTCTGTGCTGGAGAATTCCATAGGTTCACCACCCTCTGAGTGAAGAAATTGTTCCTCATCCCAGTCCTAGATGGTCTACCCCATATCCTGAGACTGTGTACCCTGGTTCCAGATTCCCCAACCACTGACAAAATCCCCCCTGCATCGAGTCTGTCCACCTTGCCATATGTTTGCCCACTCACTCAACTTGTCTAAATCACCTTGAAGCCTCCTTGCATCCTCCTCACCACTCATTATTCTGCCCAGTTTTGTGTCGTCAGCAAATTTGGAAATTTTACGTTTGGTTCCCTCATCCAAGTCATTTATATATATCATCAACAGCTGAGGCCAATCACTGATCCCTGCGGTACCCCACTAGTCACTGCCTGCCAATTGGAAAAAAAACCATGGGCGGGATTCTCCGAAATGGAGGCCACGCCGTCGCAAACACCGTCACGTTTTATGACTGCGTGAACAGGCTGCTCCCACGTCGAATTCTGACCCCTACAGGGGGCCAGCACGGCGCTGGAGTGGTTTGCGACACTCCAGCTGCAGATCCCGGCGCGAACTGGGCGCCGCGGGATCCATGTATGCGCAGTTGCGCCGGCGCCAATGATGACGTGCGCAGTGGCGCCGGTGCCAACCGACGCATGGGCGGTAACCTCACGGAGTGCTCCGGCCCTGCACAAACATGGCGCCGGGGTTCTGCGGCCGGTCGCGCAGGGAAGTAGGCCCGGGGGGAGAGAGGCCAGCCCGCCGGTCGGTGAGCCCCGATCGCAGGCCACACCCCTTTGGAGCCCCCCCCGGGAATGGAGCCCCCTCCTCCCCCACAGGCCGTCCCCCAAGCCTTTGCGACGAGTACCCGCCGGCAGCGACCAGGTGTGGACGGCGCCGGCGAGACTGGCCATTTACACGCGGCCGCTCGGCCCATTCGGGCCGGTGAATCGGCGCCAAACGCGACTCTCCAGGCCTCGAAGAATCGCGCGCCGGCATCGGACCGGCGTCGTGCGAAAAAGAGAGAGTTACTCTTCCTTCCAAGGTCGAAACACTTCTTCTCAGCTCTGTCGGAAAGCATCACACAAGAACCAATCACTGAATGTTGTCAGCAACAACACTGTCCCTGGACAACACATAGGTTGCCAGTTAGCCAATTGAACGAACGTCCTCCAAAACCGTCTCCGAAGATTCACTAGGTGCCAATGAGTCCGGTTTCTCCTCTCCAAAATACACAACATAGGGACACACTGTCGTGGCCAGCACTGTTCTGCTGAAAGGCATATTCCAATTATGGGTCCACAGTGCAAAAATAATAAAATAAAATAAAATAAATGGGAATGAAGGAAATAAACAGGTAGGACTCTTACAGCAGGCCATTCGGCCCTTCGAGCCTGCTCTGGCATTCATTATGATCGTGGCTGGTCATCCAACTCATTAACCTGTTCCCACTTTCCCCCCATATTCTTTGATACCTTTCGCCTAAGTGCTATGTCTCACTCCTTCTTGAAAACATACAGGGCAGGATCATCCGTCGGCCAACATCAGAATCGGCAAACGCTATTGGGCGGAGAATTGTTCGTGAAGGCAAAATTGTGGTTTGCACCGGGCCCACGCCAGAATGCCGCGGTCCAGTGCCTCGACAGCGGCACAAGTGCTTTCTACTCTGCACGTACAGTAAACTGTTTGCATGTCATTAACGGACCTTACCCGCTATTCTCCGGATCCTCTGTGATGCCCCGTCTCTGCTGGGGGGAATTACAGTCCCATGGGTTGGAGTGTGGGGGTTGTGGGGTGGAGGGCTGGGTTCGAGGGTGGGGGGCACCCATACCACAGGTGTCACGTTGCACAACCAGAGGCCACGGTGGGCGGCCAGTGGGTTGCGCAGCAAGGTGGCTGCCTTGCAATGGTGGTCCGTGGCTGGGTGCTGGCAGGTCCCAGGTCTAGCTCAACTGGAATGGCGAACAAAACTTCAGTTAAATCTTGGATCAGTAAATATTGGAACAGAAAATGTGAAGCACGGTGGCACAGTGGTTAGCACCACTGCCTCACCGCTCCAGAGTTCCAGGTTAAATTCCTGCCTCGGCTGACTGAATGTGGAGTTTTCATACTCTCCCCGTGTCTGCGTGTGTTTTCTCCGGGTGCTCCGGTTTCCACCCATGGGGTACTGGTGGCTGGCACTACCCATGCCAGCAGTGCGCTCAACGGCCCCCGCCCAGTGATCTCTTGCAAGGCTACTGTGTATGTTGGTTTGAGTGCGGTGCTGGTAGGGTGGAGGGTGGCTCCTCACTGTATTATTGTGAAGGCAATGGCAAAACACCACTGACAAAAACTGCCAACAGCTCAGAGCAAAGCATCAGCAAACAATTAGTCAAGTCCTGCCATTAGAACAAAGAACAAATAAAATTACAGCACAGGAACAGGCCCTTCGGCCCTCCCAGCCTGCGCCAATCCAGATCCTTTATCTAAACCTGTCATCTATTTTCCAAGGATCTACTTCCCTCTGTTCCCCGCCCGTTCATATATCTGTCTAGATGCATCTTAAATGATGCTATCGTGCCCGCCTCTACCACCTCCGCTGGCAAAGCGTTCCAGGCATCCACCACCCTCTGCATAAAAAACTTTCCACACACATCTCCCTTAAACTTTCCCCCTCTCACCTTGAAATCGTGATCCCTTGTAATTGACACCCCCACTCTTGGAAAAAGCTTGTTGCTATCCACCCTGTCCATACCTCTCATAATTTTGTAGACCCCCTCAACCTCCAACGAAAACAATCCTAATCTACTCAACCTTTCTTCATAGCTAGCACCCTCCATACCAGGCAACATCCTGGTGAACCTCCTCTGCACCCTCTCTAAAGCATCCACATACTTCTGGTATTGTGGCGACCAGAACTGCACGCAGTATTCCAAATGACTCTTGTACGCAATACCCCGTCTGATGAAGGCAAGCATGCTGTATGCCTTCTTGACCACTCTATTGACCTGCGTTGCCACCTTCAGGGGACAATGGACCTGAACTCCCAGATCTCTCTGTACATCAATTTTTCCCAGGACTCTTCCATTGACCGTATAGTCCGCTCTTGAATTGAATTGGATTTTCCAAAATGCGTCACATCGCATTTGCCTGGATTGAACTCCATCTGCCATTTCTCTGCCCGACCATCCAATCTATCTATATTTTGCTGTATTCTCTGACAGTCCCCTTCGCTATCTGCAACTCCACCAATCTTAGTATCATCTGCAAACTTGCTAATCAGACCACCTATACCTTCGTCCAGATCATTTGTGTATATCACAAACAACAGTGGTCCGAGCACAGATCCCTGTGGAACACCACTCGTCACCTTTCTCAATTTTGAGACACTCCCTTCCACTACTGCTCTCTGTCTCCTGTTGCCCAGCCAGTTCTTTATCCATCTAGCTCGTACACCCTGAACCCCATACGACTTCACTTTTTCCATCAACCTGCCATGGGAAACTTTATCAAACGCCTTACTGAAATCCATGTATATGACATCTACAGCCCTTCCCTCATCAATTAACTTTGTCATTTCCTCAAAGAATTCTATTAGGTTTGTAAGACATGACCTTCCCTGCACAAAACCATGCTGCCTATCACTGATTCCAACGCCGGCATCTCCACATTATCACTGATAAGTCTATTTTCTTCCAAATGTGAATAGATCCTATCCCTCAGTATCTTCTCCAACAGTTTGCCTACCACTGACATCAAGCTCACAGGTCTATAATTCCCTGGATTATCCCTGCTAGCCTCAACATCCATCATGTCCCTCTCCTTGGTGAATACCAATGCAAAGTACTCATTAAGAATCTCACCCATTTCCTCTGACTCCACGCATAAATTCCCTCTTTTGTCTTTGAGTGGACCAATCCTTTCTCTAGTTACCCTCTTGCTCCTTATATACGAATAAAAGGCTTTGGGATTTTCCTTAACCCTGTTAGCCAAAAATATTTCATGACCCCTTTTAGCCCTCTTTATTGCGCGTTTGAGATTTGTCCTACTTTCCCGATATTCCTCCAAAGCTTCATCAGTTTTAAGTCGTCTAGATCTTATGTATGCTTCCTTTTTCATCTTAGCTAGTCTCACAATTCCACCCGTCATCCATGGTTCCCTAATCTTGTCATTTCTATCCCTCATTTTCACAGGGACATGTCTGTCCTGCACTCTAATCAACCTTTCCTTAAAAGACTCCCACATTTCAAATGTGGATTTACCCTTAACCAGCTGCTCCCAATCCACATTCCCTAGCTCCTGCCGAATTTTGTTATACTTGGCCTTTCCCCAATTTAGCACGCTCCCTTTAGGACCACTCTCGTCTTTGTCCATGAGTATTCTAAAAATTACGGAATTGTGATCACTATTCACAAAGTAATCACCGACTGAAACTTCAACCACCTGGCCGGGATCATTCCCCAATACCAGGTCCAGTATGGCCCCTTCCCGAGTTGGACTATTTACATACTGCTCTAAAAAACAAACTCTCCTGGATGCTCTTTACAAATTCTGCTCCATCTATGCCTCCAACACTACATGAGTCCCATTGAATGTTGGGGAAGTTAAAATCTCCCATCACGACCACCCTATTGCTCCTACATTTTTCCATAATCTGTCTATATATTTGTACCTCTACTTCACGCTCACTTTTGGGAGGCCTGTAGTAAAGTCCCAACAATGTTACTGCACTCTTCCTATTTCTTAGCTCTACCCATATTGCCTCAGTGCTCGAATCCTCCATCGTGCCCTCCTTAATCACAGCTGTGATATCATCTCTGACCAGTAATGCAACTCCTCCACCACTTTTACCTCCCTCTCTATCCCTTCTGAAGCATCTACCCTGGGATATTTATTTGCCAATCTTGCCCTTCCCTTAACCAAGTCTCAGTAATACCAATAACATCGTATTCCCAGGTACTAATCCAAGCCCTGGTTCATCTGCCTTACCTGCTACACTTCTCGCATTAAAACAAATGCACCTCAGACCACCTGTCCCTTTGTGTTCATCATCTCTTCCCTGTGTACTCTTCCCCTTAGTCACAATGAGTTTATTATCTAGTACCTTACTGGCTTTAGTTGTTGCCTTTTTACTGAGCTCTAACTTCCTAATCTGGTTCCCATCCCCCTGCCATATTAGTTTAAAACTTCCCCAACAGTGTTAGCAAAAGCACCCCCTAGGACATTGGTTCCAGTCCTGCCCAGGTGTAGACCATCCGGTTTGTAATGGTCCCACCGCCCCCAGAACCGGTTCCAATGTCCCAAAAATCTGAACCCCCCCCCCCCCCCCTCCTGCACCATCTCTCAAGCCATGTACTCATTCTGACTATTCTTGAATTTCTACTCTGACTGTAATCCTGAGATTACTACCTTTGAGGTCCTACTTTTTAACTTATCTCCTACCTCCCTAAATTCTGATTGTCGGACTTCATCCCGTTTTTTACCTATATCGTTGGTGCCTATATGCACCACGACAACTGGCTGTTCGCCCTCTCCCTTCAGTATGTCCTGCAGCCGATCTGAGACACCCATGACCCGTGCACCCAGGAGGCAACACACCATTCGGGAGTCTCGTTTTCGACCACAGAAATGCCTGTCTACTCCCCTTACGATTGAATCCCCTATGCCTATAGCCCTGCCAGTCTTTTTCCCGCCCTTCTGTGCAGCAGAGCCAGCCACGGTGCCATGAACCTGGCTACTGCCTTCCCCTGGTGAGTCATCTCCCCCAACAGTATCCAAAACGGTATACCTGTTTTGGAGGGAGATGACCGCCGGGGACACCAGCACTGCCTTCCTGCTCTTTCTCTGCCTTGACAGGACACACATGAATGAATGAATGTCAGTTCACTATAAACTAATTCAGTTCAATATTCTCTCTTCCTCTATCATTTTGTGCATAAGCAATAACTACAATGAATCAGTGTTGTTACCACAATTATTTATTCAGCCAACATATGAGTTTGTTGCATGATTGTAACTTATCAAGATACTATTTCTAATTTTTATTTTTCTGGTGTAATTTTAAAGAACTGGAACCCTCTAAGGAACGATGATGAAACTGCCCAGGCTGCTGCAGTACACACGACCTTGCATTCCACCAAGTGGGATGAAAAAAAACAGACAATCAACCCCCTGTGGAATGGGAAAGACTCCAAACCCCGTTGCCTTCAAACCATCTTGAGACTTTTCAAATGTTTCTGAAAGGAGACATTAAGATGCAATTACCTGTTTTGAAATAATAACTGCAGCGGACATGAACGACTAGAATTTCTCTCCAATATACAGCCAGCAAGGTACTTTAAGGGCTGCTTATCAAGCGTGACAGAGAACAAAAGAAAATACTGTACTGAGCACAGACTTTTGAAGCAGAGTTCGCTCTCTACCGCCCTAGTTCTCAGAAGTGTTGTGCCCAGTTTTGCAAAGTAACCACCCTGAAAATAAACATCTACTGCAAACCAAGGCCTTTTGGGAAAAAGGTGGAAATCTGCTCCATACAACTACAACCAAGAGAACTGAACAAAATGGCCATAAGTTGAAATCACTGCATTGAGACCAGCCAAGGAACAGCTAACCATATACTAATTTTGCTTCATTGACAATGAACTTTAAACATCCCATCAGCGTAACCTCTTATTCTGCCATCTGTACTGATCTGTGCACGAGCTCAGACATGTATGTGGCTGTATGAATGGTGGTTGCAATTCACCTATTTTTCTTATTTCAGGAAATCAATAAAGTTATGTTTGTTTAACCTAAGTAAACCTGTATAACTCTTTAAATTCAAACCACCAGCCAATTAATCAAACCGAGTCCCAACTCATCTTTCTCACTGATGTCGGCAAGTCTGTAGTCTCCTATGACTTCTGGATTCTTCTGCTTGAATTAAATATACAGGCTGCTTGCCTTAAAGAGACATGCCCATTAATCATGCATGGATCAAAATAAGAACGGCAAAATAAAAGGGGAATAAACAGGAAGGACCCTTATATCCCTTCCTCCCCAAAATAATGAAACTTCAGGTCACAGATGTTTGATTATGAAGTATGCAAGATATAAATCACAAATACATATCCATCGAAACCTTCCCCATTATATAAGTTCCCTTCCTAGTCTTTACATCGCTAATTAGTCTGCCCTCGAACACGTGAAAAAGCATCCACAATCACATCATATTTTCAGGGAATGTGTACAATTTTAACATTGAACTGTTACAATAGTAAACTCCGACAGAATAATCTTGCATTCCAGGTTTTAAACTTCTCTATAAACGCAAGTGGATTACGTTCTGTATCAACTAAGCTTTGTTGATTGTCACGGTGGACATATACTTCAAAGTGCTGAAGGGCTAGTAGCAAGGCTTCATTTTCCATGGTGGAATACTTTATTTGGTACGGATTTAACTTTTTCAAAAAATACACCACTGACCCCTCTATTCCTGCATCGTCATCTTGTGGTAACACTGCTCCTGGCATATGTTGCCATTTTAAATGGTCCGAAATAGTCTGGGGTGGCCAGCACCAGTTCATGAACTAACATGGCCTTCCATCTCTCAAACTCTACTTGGTGTTCTGTGGACCACAGCGTTTTTGCTTGTCTCAGCAACGTGTCCAATATGCATTGTACTTTAGTCTCTAACTGAGCCAGTCTCTGTGATTTTGGTCGAGACAGATGTGGCTTTACCGGTTCAGTTTCTTATGTCTATATCATGAGTAGCTAACACAGTGCCCCCTGGTGTTTCTCTACAACTTTGTCTATACCCTTTCAATATCTTTATAATATCTGTCTGTGTAATGCAGTTACTCTTTTCTGATTGTCTGATTTAACCAAATTTAAAGGATCTTGGACAGTCAAACCACAAGCTGAGGAAATATTTGTTTATTTAACCAATAAGCACTCGGCAACAACTCTAGCTTTACATTCTCTTTCCCTTCACATGGTTACTTTCAGAATCAGAGGATGTCCGGTGATTAGCTCCATGCACTTCTTGATTTTTAACAGAGGCAGTGGCAGAATCACTCCAAGGTTATCGATCCACCTTCCTCTAAATTTTAAAAAGGAATTGATTACGGATTATTTCATCTCCTTTGCGATTTGCTTCCTTCACCATGAAACACTGTGGACGTTTAATGTGGGTTAATCAGCTGTTTGCTTGGTGTCACCTCACAGTCCTCATATTGAATAAATGCCATGCTAGCATGTATGCTGCCCTTCAAAACAGGCATGCTCTGGGAAATACTTGCACCTAAAGTGAATAGCAATGGGCTTACTGAAAGAGGCTGTAACAATTTACTTTTTAGGAAAGTTCAATTCGCTGTCTTCTTCCAATTTGCTGCCTTTTTTCCCTAACTTTGGAAGAATTACTTGGCATCTGTTCAAGATCAGTTAGTGACAGATCTATTTGGTAACAGCTATTTATCATTACTTCATAATCTAACCAAAATCGGATTCAAAACTCTCGTCTGACCCTTCATCACTATCATTACCATTAGATTTCTCCTGGTCACCTTTGGTCTTGGAGTTCTCAGAATCTGGTTCTCTACCAGATTTCACCTTTGACAAATCTCTGTGAGGAATCATTCTCGTAGAGGTCATTTCATTACTATTAGCAGAATCAGATTCACTACCAGTGACATTTGAAATGTGATCAGGGTCTTTCAACATTTCTTTATTTGAGTCATTTAATGCCCAATGAGTTTTTCTAATTCACATTGGCATCTCATGTGCTATCTGCAGTAACTTCTTCGAACTCTCAATAATCATGGGTGACTCCTGTCAATTTATTCTTCAAAAATAAGTTTACTCCATCCACTGGGAACTTCTTAATCATTCTGTCAAATATTGGACCTGACACAAAATCACAATTCATTTGTAGTTTGTGCAATGTAACTTGGATATAATCTCCACCTATCCCATTCACTAATACCTATCCTTTCATTGAGCTCTCTGGAGGGGAAACCAAACTCTCCAGTAAGGGAGTTTGAGCAACACCTACATTCCTGAAGATAGTTATGGGTCTGGCTATCTCAGCTGAGGAAAGTAGGGTGATCTTCCCCTTACAAAACAATTCTGCATATCTTTCATTTACCTCATCCCACAGCACGGTTTACCTCATGTATCCAAGGTTCAGTTACAGCTAGTCTGCCCTGTAGTATTCTCCAATTTTGTTCCCTTTTTGAAATCCTCCTTATGAGCTCCCACCAGTAACACAGGCTTCCTTGCAACTTCCAACAGGCTGAACAAACATGTCCCACCTTATTACAATGGCAACACCTTGGCTTCCGCATCTCACCTCAACCCTCAGCACCTTCCATCCTGGTCTTAGGAGTTCTCGGAGCATTCCCAGCTATCCAGTCTTTACCTTGGCTACCTGTCTTCCTTTCTCTTTCTACCCTTTTCAAAATTATGGGGGTGACAGGTTTAAATTTATGGATTAGCTCAATCTTCAGCTATAATTGCTGCCTGCCTAGCTTTCTATTTCCTCTGGTCTTCAACATGCGTCCTTATTATAAAAGGTAGGGAATTCTTCAATTCCTCTAAGAGAATGACCTCTCCCAGACCCTCAAAGGTAGTTGCAACTCCCAATGCTCATACCCATCTATCAAAATTGTTCTGCTTAACGCTTTTGAATTCGGCATCCATCTGTCCCGGCTGTCTCCTTAAATTCCAAACTTTTGCCTACATGCTCCGGGAACCAATTCATATGCCTTCAGAATAGCCTTTTTTACCTTGTCATAATTCGTAGATACCCGCTCTGACAGGGAAGCATACATTTCCTGTGCCCGCCCCTTCAATTTACTCTGCATTGGTATAAGAGCATAAGAACTAGGAGCAGGAGTAGGCCATCTGGCCCTTCGAACCTGCTCCGCCATTCAATGAGATCATGGCTGATTTTTTTGTGGACTCACCTCCACTTTCCTGCCGGACACCATAACCTTTAATCTCTTTACTCTTCAAAAAACTATCTATCTTTATCATGAAAACATTTAATGAAGGTACCTCAACTGCTTCACTGGGCAGGAAATTCCATAGTCACAACCCTTTGGATGAAGAAGTTCCTCCTAAACTCAGTCCTAAATCTATTTCCCCTTATTTTGAGGCTATGCCCCCTAGTTCTGCTTTCACCCGCCAGTGGAAACAACCTCCCCGCATCTATCCTATCAATTCGCTTCATAATTTTATATGTTTCTATAAGATCCCCCCCGCATCCTTCTAAATTCCAACGAGTACAGTCCCAGTCTACTCAACCTCTCCTCATAATCCAACCCCCTCAACTCTGGGATTAACCTAGTGAATCTCCGCTGCACACCCTCCAGTGCCAGGTAAGGAGACCAAAACTGAACACAATACTCCAGGTGTGGCCTCACCAAGACCTTATCCAGTTGCAGCATAGCCTCCCTAGTCTTAAACTCCATCCCTCTAGAAATGAAGGACAAAACTCCATTTGCCTTCTTAATCACCTGTTGCACCTGTAAACCAACTTTTTGCGACTCATGCACTAGGTCCCTCTGCACAGCAGCATGTTTTACTATTTAATCATTTAAATAATAATCCCATTTGCTGTTATTCCGACCAAAATGGATAACCTCACATTTGTCAACATTGTATTCCATCTGCCAGACCCTAGCCCATTCACTTAAACTATCCAAATCCCTCTGCAGACTTCCAGTATCCTTTGCACTTTTTGCTTTACCACTCATCTTAGTGTCGTCTGCAAACTTGGACACATTGCACTTGGTCCCCAACTCCAAATCATCTATGTAAATTGTGAACAATTGTGGGCCCGACATTGATCCCTGAGGGACACCACTAGCGACTGATTGCCAACCAGAGAAATACCTATTAATCCCCTCTTTGCTTTCTATTAATTAACCAATCCTCTATCCATGCTACTACTTTACCCTTAATGCCATGCAGCAACCTTTTGTGTGGCACCTTGTCAAAAGCTTTCTGGAAATCCAGGTATACCACATCATTGGCTCCCCGTTGTCTACCGCACTGGTAATGTCCTCAAAAAATGCCACTAAATTAGTTAGGCACAACCTGCCCTTTATGAACCCATGCTGCGTCTGTCCAATGGGACAATTTCCATCCAGATGCCTCGCTATTTCTTCCTTGATGATAGATTCCAGCATCTTCCCTACTACCGAAGTTAAGCTAACTGGCCTATAATTACCCACTTTCTGCCAGTTGGTAAAAATGGGTCCCCGGAAAAAAAGTTTAAACAGTGGTGTCACATTTGCAAATTTCCAATCCGTCGGTTCCACCCCAGATTCTAGTGAATTTTGGTAAATTATCACAAGTGCATTTGCAATTTCCCTAGCCATCTCTTTTAGTACCCTGGGATGCTTTCCATCAGGGCCAGGAGACTTGTCTACCTTTAGCCCCATTAGCTTGCCAATCACTACCTCCTTAGTGATAACAATCCTCTCAAGGTCCTCACCTGTCATAGCCTTATTTCCATCAGTCACTGGCATGTTATTTGTGTCTTCCACTGTGAAGACCGACCCAAAAAACTTGTTCAGTTCCTCATCTCCCTTCTCATCCTCTAAAGCAGGCATTGTCAAACTCGGGGGCGCGACCCGCTTGTGGGTTGCAGGCGGGTGTCGGGAGGGTCCACAAATCCACGCGCAACAGCCGGCTATTAATAATGCCGGCTGCGAGCGGCCTTCAAAATGGCCAGGAACAGATTTTTTAAAAATTCGGCCGCACCGTGCCTGATCCTTGGTGCGCATGCACAAAACTATGCGCATGCGCACCGATGATCGGGCAAGCATGCGCAGTGCGGCCGCATTTTTTTAATATGGTCGCAACCTTTTATTTTCAATTTCGGACGGCCAAAGGGACCATTGGGGCCAAAGGGACCCAAACCATTTCCTCCATTTTTGTCAGCAACAAACAAGGTAAGAGAAAATGGTGGGCCGCGCAGGTCACGAACGTCGGCCGGTTGGTAAAACTGGGTCCCCGGAAAAAAAGTTTGAAAAACACTGCTCTAAAGCACCAATATTTACTTTAGCCACTCTTTTTTGTTTTATATATTTGTAGAGACTTTACTATCTGTTTTTATATTCTGAGCAAGTTTACTCTCATAATCTATTTTACTCTTCTTTATAGCTTTTTTAGTAGCTTTCTGTTGACCCTAAAGATTTCCCAATCATCTCCCACTAATCTTTGCCACTTAGTATGCTTTTTTCCTTCAATTTGATACTCTCCCTTATTTCCTGAGATATCCACGGCTGATTTTCCCGCTTTTTGCCATCCTTCCTTTTTGTTGGTATAAACGTTTGCTGAGCACTGAAAAATTGCTTGGAAGGTTCTCCACTGTTCCACCATAAAGTCTTTGTTCCCAGTCTACCTTAGCCAGCTTTTCTCGAATCCCATTGTAATCTCCTTTGTTTAATTACAAAACACTAGTGTTTGATTTTTCCTTCTCACCCTCCATCTGTATTGTAAATTCCACCAGATTGTGATTGCTCCTTCCGAGGATCCCTAACTATGAGATCATTAATCAATCCTGTCTCATTACACAGGACCAGATCTAGGATTGCTTGTTCCCTCGTAGGTTCCATTACATACTGTTCTAGAAAGCTATCGCGGATGCATTCTGTAAACTCATCAAGGCTGCCTTGACCGACCTGGTTAAACCAATCGACCTGTAGATTAAAATCCCCCATGATAACTGCTGTACCATTTCTACATGCATCAGTGACTTTTTTACCTCACTATTCCGGATTTCCACCCAAATGGATTCAACCTTATGCTCCATAGCACCGATGTTATCCCTCACTACTGCCCTGATGTCATCCTTAAATAACAGAGCTACACCACCTCCCTTACCATCCACTCTGTCCTTCCGAATAGTTTGATACCCTTGGATATTTAACTCCCAGTCGTGATCATCTTTTAACCATGTTTCAGTAATGGCCACTAAATCAGTAATTCACGATGATTTGCGGCATCTTTTTGCGCCATAACTTATTCTGAATACTACGAGCATTCAGGTAAAGTACCCTGATGTTGGCTTTCATGCCTCCGTTTTGAATCTTAACACCTCTATCAGTAAACTCTCCCAAGTTATTTTTCCTTTGAACTTTTCTCCTAATTTTCCTTATCGTTGAACTCAAATCTTCATGTAATAACCTGCTGCTTCGCTTTCCATTTATGTTTTTACTTCCCGTTCTATTCCTTTTAGTATTAGTAATGTCCACTTTTCTCTTGGCCACTCCATTTGGGTTAGTATTCTCCGAAAAGCTCTGAGAAAAAGGTTTCTACCTCTCTCATCGAATGTTGGGAGGGCTATATAAATTGAAACATATCGCCACTGGGTTCTGTTCTAGGATTAAGCCCCCTCTAATTTCTAGTGCCTTAATCTGGAAGTCTCTTTTTTGCTTTTCCCACTCTAATTCCAACTTTCTCATTTCCATTTCTTTATGCTTCATCTCCATTTTTTTTTGTTGCTTAATCTCCCCTGCCAATTCGACTAGCTTGCCTTTTCGAAGCTTTTAAATAAACCAGAGACAAGCGTTGTCGCCATCTCAGATGGCCACCTACAAAGGACCATGGGAATTATGGTCAACCCAGGACTCAGACACACTCAGAGCTCGTGTATGTATTTGCAACCCAGATAGCTAGACGCGATCGAAACCCCCGCTCGTTTGCATTCTAATGGCCCATTTCCCCAGAGCAAAAGGACTGTACTCAGGTAACCGATGCAGATTCAGACTAACCGGTGCCACTCCCTTTGCTAAGAAAGCCCAAACAGCCAAAGTCAATGACCGCTCAGGCCACGCCAGCCATCAAGGCACCCGCCCCATTATTGGCCAAAAATCGAAGGCAGTGATCAAAGCCTGTCGAATTGTTGGTCCAAAGCTAAGGACCGCCCCAAAGAGTGCGAAATCCCAGAAGGATAAAAAGAGACAGTCATGTGTTCGGTCTCTCTTGGCCCCGACCTACGCCTTAAACCAAGTGTAGCATTACGACCAGAAGACAAGTTCAAGACCAACGATCGCTACCAGATGGATGAGCCCAGCAGAAACGAAGCCACTTCTACCCAGCCACGCAAGATCCGAACAAAGACCTTGTTCATCTGCAAAGAGCCGGTTGCCCTGAAGTTAAGTATAGGTTATTGTAGTTGTTAGGTGTAGTTTAACTTGTAATGTTTTGTGTTGTATGTCGAAGTAATCCTTGTGTGTAAATAAACTATCTTTGAACTTGAACTGACTAACTGGTTGTTTGGTCCTTGATTGATATCTGGTAAAGCCTTGTGGTGGTATTGTTTGATACCAGGCTGCTTGGGGCCAGCACACTTGGCTCGTGATAACTCAACTTGAGCAGATATGATGTATGATCAATGCCATACCTTCATTCTGAAAAGCAATATTATCATTAATAACTGCCATATCTAGTTAATTTGGCAACATTATTGGTGCCGATTGGTGGGATAGTATTCCACTCATTAAAAAAAGCAACATTATTGGTGACTCCGGTGCCAATTGGCAACAGCATCCACCTGAAGAAATCCCATAGTAGCTTCTAGAGCCACCCTGTTATATCACGACAAACCTGGTGTCTCTTTTTAATTTATACTGTAACCCAAATTTCACCATCTATCGTTCCAAAGATCCTGGACCCGAGGTCCCAAATTATGTTACGACACCTTAAGCACGTGCGGGAACAATCCCAGCCCCTGGTCGGAGAGTCTCAACACAGGTGAATTAACCAATAATTCTTATAAAAATACCCAAAGGTTTTGCCCCTTGGCTGCCCAATAATGTCACCAAGTTTGTAAGTTTAAACACAATTCGTTTATTTAGAACAAGAACTATAATAAACTATGCAGCAAATACAATTAGAACTCTTACAAGATATAGCTCTTCCGTATATCAGTATAAATGCTGAGGTGCAAGCTTGTGCAAATGGTAGTGCTAGTGCCACCAGACATATGCTCTCCTTTTTCAAGAATGGCATCTCACCTGTCACCCCCCCCCCCCCCCCCCCCCCAAACCACAACTGTTTATTTCAAGGGGGATGAATAGAGAAGTACCTTACTGGAGCTATAACAGCCTTCGGCTTACAGGATTTTTATGTGATTCTTAGAATGTTGAGAATTTTGTTACAATTTTTCTGAAGTGGCAATGTTGGTGCAGGGAACAGAAAGGCAGGAGACATCGCGTTCCACGATGAGCGTCTATGGAAGAACTCTTGCAGCTTAGAAGAAAAGTACACCTTGCTCTGTCATCTTATTTGTGTGTTTTGGTTTGGACTTTCTGGTTGATAAAGTTGTGAAGTATGCAGCAAATAATCTTCCAAGCTCACTTAACGTTATATTGCAGAATGCTTTCAAACCTAGTTGAGCAGCTACCACTACTTAAGTATATCTATCATCTGCACTATAAGGGTTTCTGATGAAGGTATGGCATTGATCATACATCATGCTGCTCAAGTTGAGTTATCATGAGCTGGCTCCAAGCAGCCAGTTTCTGACCTAAAAAAAGGGTAATGGAGTACTGGCACAGAACTAGGGCACTATGGCAGCATGGATTAAAAAAGGAAAATCTTCCTTGATCAACATTACTGACTTTTCAAAAGGATTTTATTAATGTGATCAGGAAGAGCCAGAATTGTTTTATGAAAGGAAAATTATGTTTAAATAACTTGAGTTTTTTTGAGGTGACAAGCAAGGTTGGTAGTGGGGAAGCTGCAGATGCTGTGTGCTTGTATTTCCAAAAGCTATTTGATAAAGTGCCACATCAGTTATACAAGAGAATCTGGTGATGGGGTAACATATTAGCATGAACAAAGGATTGGTTCCCTAACAGGAAGCAGCAAGCAGGGATGAATGAGTCATTTTCAGATTGGTAAATGTTAATTAGGAGAGTGCCTATGTTAATTAGGAGAGTGGCTTCACTATTTGCAATCAACATCGCTGATTTGGATGAAAGGGTCAAATGTATGGTCGCTAGATTTGCCAATGGCACTAAGATAGTTAGGAAAGTAAGCTGTCAAGAGAAGTTAAGTCTGCAAAAGGATAAAGAAAGGTTAAATGAGGGGGCAAAAATCTGAACTGGTCCACCTCAGTGAAAAGCAGTATACTATCTAAATGGAGGGAGATTGGGTTCACCAACTCAATTCTGGGATGACAGCCTTTCCGATCAGGGCTGTTTAGCACAGGGCTAAATTGCTGGCTTTGAAAGCAGACCAAGGCAGGCCAGCAGCATGGTTCAATTCCCGTATCAGCCTCCCCGAACAGGCGTCGGAATGTGGTGACGAGGGGCTTTTCACAGTAACTTCATTTGAAGCCTACTTGTGACAATAAGCAATTTTCATTTCATTTCATTTTCATGAAGAAAGGTTGAACAGGTTTGGCGTATAGCCATTGGGTTTAAAACTGAATGGCGATATTATTGAAACATAAGATTCTGATGAAACGTGAGTAGATGCTAGAGGTGCATTTCCACTTGTGGGGAAGACTAAAACTAGTGACATAATTTAAGAATAAATGACCTTTAAGATGAAGAGTTTTTTCAAGAGGGTTTTTGGTATGTAGAAATTTTCCCAGAGAGCACTGGAGGCTGGGTGATTGAATTTATTCAAGGCAGTTAGATAAATATCTGACAAAGGAGTTGAGGGTTATAGGGGACAGGCAGGAAAATGGAATTGAGACCACAACCAGATCAGTCATGATCTTACTAAATGGCAGAGCAAGCTCAAAAAGCCAAATGGCTTCCTCCTCATCCTAAGGAACCCCACGATAGGCTAATGAATAATGCTGGGTAATATGAAAACAGCGGCAAGTTTCAGATTGCTTTCCATCTTGAAGTCAGCTAGCAGTCCAAAGAGTGCGACTACAGGGCCATTATTCAGAGTGGCTGAAGGTGGGATGTGGTGTTCCACAAGGATCAGTGATGGGGCCATTGCGATTTACAATTCACATCAACAATTTGAACTGTGGAATTGTGATAACAAATTGTTATGCTTTATTGGTTGTACTTTTGCAGTAATATTAACCGTAGGTTAAAATGTTTACAGACAGTATGTTTGTTAGAGCTGTGATTAAAAGTGAGGTAATCAGTGATTTTGCAGGGGAAGAGTTCTGCTGATAAACATTAAAAGCCATTTTACCTGTTTGCAGATAGAGAACTAATGTAGGTTATAGCCTGGCTAAACAAATAAAGACACATCTCATAACAAGGGACAAAATAATACTGTGCACTTTCAGTGCACCTGGTGTAGCTAATGGGAGGGGCTGGTCTGCCTGGGGGGGAAAAAGTGTCGTCCAGGACTCTTCCAGAAGGTCCTAAAACTCTATTAACTGACTGCACAAAGATAAGTAAAACCTGTTTTTTTAACTTTATACATTGGAATGTAGAGGCAGGTTTCAGGAAGCAAGTTAAGATGTTGCACCTGTTTACTGTAAAGCTATTTCTTTGTTGCTAATGTGCTTAATTCTGTTTTAAAATTAAAGTTAATTTTAACATACAAGGTATCGACTAGTCACTCCTGTAGCGCAATAACATTTCCTTAGTTTTACCAAATGCAAATAGTTGGGTTGTAGTCCGGGATCTTTAACCAAAACTGGGGTTCTGGGCCAGACCCATAACAGAATCAAGAGCACAATTTCTAATTTTGTTGACAACACCAAATTGGGGGATAAAGATAACTAGCAAATGAACTTGGTCACAAATAAATGAAGTAGTACAGGTGAGAATTTCAGGTGTCCGCTCCAAATGCTTAAAATTCCTGTACATGTTTTCTTCAAGTTGGAATCATTTCCCTGAGCATTCGAATGGACACGTTTTGCATTTCTTGACCCATCTATTAAACATAGCTTTCAGCTCCATAAGCACAAAAACACGGTTCATTACCTCAACTTACTTTAATTTGCCTTTATCCACGATAAATGTTACCTTATTTAGAATCATTCAGTCCATCGAGTCTGCACCAACACATTGCATTCCATTTACATTTACTGTTTTGGATTTTAGCAACCTTTGGCTAATCTAGTATATGGCCAAATCAGGTGGCTCCCTTTGGATTTGGCTCTTCCACACTAATCTCCTTGGACCTTTTTGATGATTTAATCTTTAGGTTTCGTTCTATTTACCATTCCTTAGGAACAGCATCGCCTCTTCCAAATTAGGTGTCCACATCAAGAGTTTGTACTGCTGCAAAGCCCTTGAGAATACAATTCTTTCAGCAGTGTTACCCAAAGATGCCTTACGATGGTTCCCAATAGAATTCATCTAGGTTACTTGTTGGTGACTATCAGTCTTAACTACGTCAGTCTTAATGTTTGCGGATCCCTTTCAATTTCAAAAGTAGGTTACAAGAATCATCTCGTCAACTAGTGTGACTAACCAGAAGTAATTCCAAGAATTCCTTCTCTGATTTTGAAAACTTTAAGACCTTCTCTTCGACTATGACTCTGGTTCCCAGTCCTACGCTGGTCTTACCTGGTTACACGAAAATTGTAACAGAGCCTGAGTTTACCAGAGACCAGGATTTGAACTTGGAATCTTTCCTGTTCTATATACCTCAGCTACCCACTGCCATAATCAAATGAACCATTTAGAAATTATAAACAAGTACTCAATGCAGAGGCATGGCTGGACATCCACCAGGGGAAGAGAACTAGAGAAGAAAGATATGTTAAATTGATTACTAGATCAATACTTTTCCAAAAAATATGGAAACTTGTTGATGTGTGCACCTGCAGCGGAGAAAAATGTTCAGTAAGGTGAAAGTGGGATGGAAAGGAGAGTATGCAGCGAAGTATTATTGAATGAGAAAACTAGAGCGGTGCAAGGCTGAAAATTCAAAACCCAAGCAGGATGGAATGAAATAATTTGACATCAGTTGAATAAACAAGTGGATGGACAAATTTCAGCAAATTTAAAGTTCTTTTTTTTTAAAAACGTGGGGAGCAAAAGATGTATTTCATGCTAATTAAGGTGAAAAATGAAAGCACTAGAGAATAAAATATATTGTGGCTGTAATTTTGACAAAGGGTCATCTGGACTCGAAACGTTAGCTCTTTTCTCTCCTTCCAGATGCTGCCAGACCTGCTGAGATTTTCCAGCATTTTCTTTTTGGTTTCAGATTCCAGCATCTGCAGTAATTTGCTTTTATAAAATATATTGTGGGTCTTTTTGCACATACCACCAATGTTCAGTATTCCAGGGGCTGTTTAGCACAGGGCTAAATCGCTGGCCTTGAAAGCAGACCAAGGCAGGCCAGCAGCACGGTTCAATTCCCGTAACAGCCTCCCCGAACAGGCGCGGAATGTGGCGACTAGGGGCTTTTCACAGTAACTTCATTTGAAGCCTACTTGTGACAATAAGCGATTTTCATTTCATTTCATAATCAAATATAGTTATAATATGGAATAAGCTGAAATTAAAGATTCCGCGCTTTGACACATGCCAAGCTGCACTGGTGTGACACTTCCCGCAGCAAATTCGATAATCTGAAGGACAAATCTTAGTATAATGCAGTTTGTCATCCGACTAACTTCCAAAAACATGAATTCAAAGGGAAGTCACAGCCAAAACTTTATTTCTGAATTTAGGCAAGTGGCACAAGAGCTTTATGCCATTAACACGCCTTGTAAACAGTGGCCCCGAGTAAACCTGCTGTATTTACAACTGGTGCTGAAACAAACTCCTGGCAAATCTGAAATGAAAGGTTGTCAATTTTTGCTCTGCGAAGATTCGGATTATCTGTCATGAAACAGTTTCATTAAGAGGACTGGAAAAATTGAACCAAAAAGCGACAGAAGAGAATTGATGCACTTTATATATCAGAACCAAATCTTGAAAACAAGTACGCACAACAAAACGAGGATTAAATTATTTGCTTTGCACCCTGAAACAATTTAAAAAGCAATGCCCACAGTATTCCAGTAAGCATTCTTCAAGTAATGACCAACATTTACAGACAATTCCCCAAATATTTCTCTAACTTTGTAAGATTGAAAGAAAATGTGATTGTAATAATTTCTCTTTATTAAAGAAAACACTTTCATTAAGGGATTGTAGATTTTAAAATTATACAATGTTTTTTCTTCATGGTCTGATTTTGTAAAATTAAATTGGAATGTTTTTATTGATGGGTACAAAGGTCAAGTTGTTGGAAAGAAACTCATTTCAGCCTACTTGTAATTCTTGAAAAATAAAAACAAATTGCATGTAGGTTTTATTGATGTTTAATCGACAGTCCTATAAGAGCTGGTCTCTCTTAATTTACTCCCACTAACCAAATCAATTCTATCTTGTAACTTGTTTAGCATAAATCCTAAAACAAAACCTAATTTATAGAAAAGGTCAATTAACAGAAGCTTAAAAAAATACACCAGTTGGTAACGTGTTAAAACTGATATGCGCGACAATAAGACTTGCTAAAATAATCAGTAAAACCTGGGAAGGAAACCCCAATTGTTTCTGAAGTTGCTACACAGTACACGAGAATTGGTAACAGAAATTCTGTGGCTGTTGCCCCTGATTTTGTGCCTGCAACAATTAAACATTTCGTAAGCAGTAGAAATCAAATGTTTTGTTGGATTAGTTGAAACTCTCCATTCGTACATTTCCATAAATCCATTTTAAAATCACATTTCCTGCCATTTGCCATAGGTACAAGTAGAGGATTATGCACTGCTAGCAGACCCATTGCAAGCTGCATTTTGCTGTGGATTACACAGGGCCATGCTCCTGATTGGATAGCTTTTGATTTTATATGGGTGTAGGCAGAAGTACAGCTTCTTCCTTAATAAAAGGATTCCAAATAAAAAAAACTGTCAATGAACCATGAGGGCATTTCAAAACGTAGCTTTGAACCAGGCTAGATTTAAATATGTCACATGGTGTGAAGTCCAATTGATAAGTTTCCCAAATTTAGCTGATCCCAACTTGTGTGCACTGAGAACCTGACGAACATTACATTTTTCATCACAATGCTCACCAGAAACAACTTCAAAGCAGTGAAAACTGGTGGTGTAAAAGGAGACTCTGGTGATACCTATTGATCCCAACCAAAATTCTTTTGAGTTTGCGGCTTCAAATTATAATTGTTTTATATGTGCAAGTCATTTTCCCCTCAAGACTATTTAATTTTTCGTTACAAATTACAGCTCAAAGCAAGTTCACGATCTATTTAACTTCAACTTCACTAGAGCCTTTACTGCAACATAATTGGCAGACTCAGACAAATGCCCAGAACCACGACATGCCAATTAATTCCAGACTGAAAAAGTTAGTTTCATAAAAAAAAATAAGTGGTGAAAATTCACAGGATCTTCCATCTGCTGTAACTTTAACGGAAGAGTCCAAGAAACCCTGAGAAACAGCCTAAATGTTTCCTTTCTCCTGCTGAAGTTGCATCAAACAAATGGAAGAACTGCCACTGAAATTAACCCCCTATGTAGCTAGGTCCCCAGTTACAAAGACCACAGATCCCATGATGCAGACATGAATTTATTCTGTTGTTAGAGAGTAGAGACCAAACTGCTGAATCACTAGACAGGTACTGTACTTGGGAAAGCTTAAGTTGCTTTCTTCCATGCTATTTCAAAAGATAACCTTTATTTAAAAAAACATGTGCACTCACTTAAATTTTAATATTTATAAATAAACTGTATTAGAAGAAAAGTTGTAACACTACTGGAAAACAAGTGTATATCTACAGCTACAAAAGTCTAATATTTTCTCTGCCAAAATGAAGTTTTAAATGGCAGAAATCATAGATAAACATGGGAAAATTCAAAGCCGGCCGTAAAGAATGTTTTCAGATTTACAGTTTTACATTAACTATTTTGGTTCAGTCAATAATTCAGATTTCACCAGCCTCCCTTTCTTCTGGACTTGCTGTATTTAATTCTGACTTTCCATTTGTACTCTCATGTTTTCTTTCTGAAGAACTCTTCTCCTTTCGATCCTTATCTCTTGATTTTTCCCTAGGAGATCGATCCCTTGAAGACCTTTAAAAACAACACTGTTATTTAATACAAACCTCCAGCAATTCAGCTTCCACAACGACCCGCAAGGCAAAACCTCCAACAGGTGTGGTATACAGCTACATAGGAAGATGCCAGATTGAAATCTGACCCAAATTAGCATCAGTCTTATTGCTTCTGGGCTAAGAGATTAAGAGTTACCCGGGATTCCTGTGTTGACCATTATTGAGGCAACATTGCTGAAAGTGCATGTTCATTAACTTATCTGGTTTGGCTTTGATGCTTTCCTCACTCATCTTCAGATGGTTGAACAGTCTGCTAAGATTCATCAACTTAAGTTTACACCTCAGGAAAGAAAGGTTAGAAGAGATAGAATATATTGGAACGGTTCAGGCAAAGACACCAAAATTAAAATAGATGAATAGGGTAAAATAGGCTTGACAGAGGGAATGTTCAAGATTTCTTTAAAGTAAAAATTGTGTTTTTATTTGTTTGAACTCCATGCAGAATATCATAAAGCTACTCTCCACATTGATATAATTATCTGTTATACATTAAAAACAGCGAGTGGTCCTGGGTTTAAGGTACTGCAGCAGTAAGTGTGCCTGCACTGTTAATCCAACATTAAAAATTGAAAGCAACCTTGAGAAATGCCAAGAAAGATTTGACCACTCCAATGCACTTCAAAAATCTGGAAACCCTACCCACTGTCACCACAAAATATACAAAAAAATATGTTGTGAGACATTGCAAAGCATCAAATAACTGAATTGCTCCCTCAGCCTGCTAAGTGCTATTTCTTGTTTGAACTTCTTAGGACCTGACAATGTGACATATTGATCCTTTGTGTAGTGCAATTATTGATGAGGCCCTACAGAATAATGAATACCTGAGACTGATCACAGAGTAGTAGTAAGTGTTAAAACCTGCACGAGGGGCAGTGGTTATAGCTTGAAATCACTCCCAAGTTTCCGCCTCCCTCTTCCTCCTCACTCCGTCTCTCCTGTACCCAGATCTTCCCCTTTTGTTCCTCTCCAATCACATTTGTCTACTTCTGTATATATTACCTATTTTCTGTATCCTCCTTCTGTTCCTGCGTCCTTTCCCTTCCTCTGTTCCATTTTCTTTTCTCCCAACACCTCCTCTTTCATTATCTTTCCCTTACCTCCGACACTCCCACTTCTCATTCCCTTTGCCATCTTATACTCGCCAACATTAAGGGCATTTAAAAGTTTATTGGATAAACATATGGATGATAATGGTATAGTGTAGGTTAGATGGCTTTTGTTTCGGTGCAACATCGTGGGCCGAAGGGCCTGTACTGCGCTGTATTGTTCTATGTTCTATGTTTTTCCCCTTCCTTGCGTGGCTCTTTGCCACTTTCCTCCATTTGCCTCCATCTCCATTCATTCCCCCATATCAACTCCCTTACCTCTCCATTCCTTGCCCTGAAACAAAAAAATGGCCTTTTCCACCTGTGTGGAAGGATAGTGTTAAATTCCAACTATGGCACATGAGCATGACTATGTCCTGAGTATCTTCTAAGGACACCAGTGCAACACATGGGAAGAACTGTAAATCTACATCTTATAACAGAAGTTACCTTCCAATGGAATGTAAACATCAAAGCACATTGTGGACCAAAGGCAACTTGCATTAAGAGTTGGATAAATGAAGCAAAGATGAGTTAAGTCACTCTAATCACTTTATAAAAACATTTGCTTGCTTTAAGTATTACTAGGCTTGTCCCTTTTTAAAAAATTGTCAAATTATAATAATGCATTCAAGCATTTTTGCACAAGCATAAACAAGTCTGCCATTTTGAAAGGGTTAATTTTGTGCGGAAATAATGTTTAAAGACTTAAGGAAAATACAGCTAATCACAAAACATTTCTCGATCACAACAACCTTTTCAATTAAAAATGACTTGTGCTTGTGGTGATAAAACTTTACCCATAATACTGCAGTTACATATCTTGTAGGTAATGTTGAAAAAAGACACTCAAATATGTATGACAATACATCAAAACCATCACTGTAATCTTTTCCCGCTCAGGGGAAAGGAAGTTGATTTTGAAAGACTGCTTTACAATTCTAGGAGAATGGATAGTGTAGTAGAACAGCTGAAGCACTGCAAGAGTTACAAATTTCCAAGTGGAAAATACAATGCATCGTACATCATTAAAGATGATCAAACGGTCAGTCTTTCTATTACTTAGATCAGATAAACAATTTTGCCAACATTTTACAGACACAACCAGTTCAGGATCACTGTATACAGACTCCTCTTAATGTTCATATCCGCAATAGAAATCAATTTGAATGAACCTGTACCCGTCTGCGCAGGTCACACTCAGCCATAAAAAATGTGATAACCACTGCAGCCTCAACAGTAGAATTACTAAATTACTATCATACTGATTTATAATATTCCAGAAATTTAGTTTAATTCAAAAATGTCACCAGTCTTACTTATGCTTTGAACTCCGTTCCCTGCTTTTGTCTCTTGAACTCCGACAATGTCCTCTGCTGCGGCTGTGTGAACGGGACCTGTGTCTTCGGCGCCTGTCTCGATCTCTGGACCTGGATCTTGATTTACGCCGCTCATGACTGGGGGAACCTGAGCGTTTTCGCCTGTGATCGTGTGATCTTGATCTGTAAACATTTTTTCCATATTAGTATTAGGTAGGTAGTACATAGTTCTAGGTAGTAGTAGGATGGAGAGATACATCCAGCAACAGTTGAAGGCATATTAATAGTTGTTGCCCAGAGGGATTTAGGTATCCTTGTACAAGAAACATAGAAAATTAACATGCAGGTTCAGCAAGCAATTAGGAAGGCTGTATAGTGGCTTTTATTGCAAGGAGTACAACAATAAGGAGATCTTGCTACTATTGTACAGGATTTTGATGAGATCACACCTGGAGAATTGTGCACAATTCTGGCCTCATTATACAAGAAAAAATACTTCCTTGGAAGGGCAACAGATTCATTACATTGATTGCTGGTCGAGGAGGTTGTTTTATGAGAGGCTGCAGAGAATTGGCCTGTAATCTCTCGGGTACACAGGCATGAGAGGTGATTCATTTCAGCGTACAAGATTCTGAAAGAACACCGAGTGTCTGGAGAGTCTAGAATTAGGAGACCATTTCAGACAGAGAGGAGGGGAGATTTCTTCACCCAGTTGAGTATTTTTTTAATGCTTTATATTCCAGAGGACTGTGGTCATAGAGGATATTCAAAACAGACATTGATACACTTCTGAATTCAAAAGAAATCAAGGAATGTAGGGATCAGGTGGAAAAGCGAGGTCAAGTTACTGAATAGCAGAACAGGCTCGGCAGGCCACTCCTACTCCTGCTCCTATATCCTCTGCTAAAAAAGCTCAAGTGGAACAACATCACACCTGAAACTGGCAGGGTGTATACTTGAGTCTCTGAGCATAAGTCTGCACCCAGACTTCATTGCTGTCACCTGAAAGAGTTTAATGATTTCTTAGACAAACAAATATTAGGTGCGCCAGCTATACGGTTTGAAAGACTTTAATGATTCAAAGTTCAGTGTCATGGTGCAATAACTAGTAAATCTGGTTTCTCTACTTTCGATTTCCTTGTGTTGCCACGTTTTGGCTTTCATTTGATTAAGTACTATTAGTCTAGTTTTGTGAATAAAAGCAAATGCCTTGCGAAAAAACACACTAAATACCCCCCTCGAGTAATAAAAACAAAGTAAACAGCAGATTATTGCAACACATTTTCTGATGTAAAAAAAAAAATTAAGTAGTACTCAAACTGAGGCCTAACCAGTGTTTTAGAAGATTTAGCATAACTGTGTTACTTTTATATCTGTGCCTCTATCTAGAATGCTTTTTAAACAGGCTTCTCAACTTGTCCTGTCACTTTCAAAGTCTGTGTGCACCCCCAGGTTCTTCTGCTAATGTGGTACCACTGCTTAAGAAAGGTAGCAGGGATAATTCAGGAAACTATAGGCTGGTGAGCCTTACGCCTGTAGTAGGTAAATTATTGGAGAGAATTCTCAGGGACAGGATTTATACCATACCCATTTGGAAACAAATGGACTCATTAGCGATAGACAGCGTAGTTTTGTGAAGGGGACGTCGTGCCTCACTAACTTAATCAGGTTTTTTGAGCTGACAAAGATGATTGATGAGGGGAGGGCAGTGGATGTTGTTTACATGAACTTCAGAAAAGCCTTTGACAAGGTGCCTCATGGCAGACTGGTACAAAAGGTCAAGTCACATGGGATCAGAGGTGAGGTGGCAAGATGGATACAGAACTGGCTCGGTCACAGAAAGCAGAGGGTAGCAGTAGAAGGAATGGAAGGTTGTGACTAATGGTGTTCCACAGGGATCTGTGCTGGGGCCTCTGTTGTTTGTAGTATACATAAAAGATTTGGAGGAAAATAAAGCTGGTCTGATTAGTAAGTTCGCGGATGACACCAAGGTTGGTGGAGTGGCAGATCATAGAATTTACATTGCAGAAGGAGACGATTCAGCCCATTGAGTTTGCAACGGCCCTTAGAAAGAGCATCTCTCCTCCGTAATTTCGCGCCTAAAGAACATAGAACATACAGTGCAGAAAGAGGCCATTTGGTTCGACCCACTTAAGCCCACCCCTCCACCCTATCCCCGTAACCCCACCTAACCTTTGTGGACACCAAGGGCAATTTAACATGGCAAATCCACCTAACCTGCACATCTTTGGACTGTGGGAGGAAACTGGAGCACTCGGTGGAAACCCATGCAGACATGGGGAGAACGTGCAGCATCTGCACAGACAGTGGCCAAAGCCGAAAATCGAACCTGGGACCCTGGAGCTGTGAAGCAACAGTGCTAACCACTGTGCTGCAGTGCCACCCAAGATAGTGTTGAAGATTGTTCGGGGATCTGATTAGGGTGGCAGGGTAACACAACGGTTAGCGCTGTTGCTTCACAGCGCCAGAGTCCCAGGTTCGATTCCCGGTTTGGATAACTGTCTGTGTGGAGTCTGCACATTCTCCCTGTGTCTGCGTGGGTTTCCTCCAGGTGCTCCGGTTTCCTCCCACAAATCCCGAAAGACGTGCTGTCAGGTAAGTTGGACAGTCTGAATTCTCCCCTCAATGTACCCGAACAGGCGCCAGAATGTGCGACTAGGAGCTTTTCATAATAACATCATTGCAGTGTTAATATAAGCCTAGATGTGACAATAAAGAGTATTACTATATTATAGTAAGTTCGCAGATGACAACAAGGTTGGTGGCGTGGCAGATAGTGTTGAGGATTGTCAGAAGATACAGCAGGACGTAGATAGGTTGGAGACTTGGGTAGAGAAATGGCAAATGGAGTTTAATCCGGACATGTATGTGCATTTTGGTAGGTCTAACATAGAGGGGAAATATACCGTAAATGGCAAAACTCGTGGGAATATAGAAAATAAGAGAGATCTGGGCATGCATGTCCACAGATCTTTGAAGGTGGCAACACAAGTGGACAAGGTAGTCAAGAAAGCAGATGGAATGGGTAGGGCATTGGATAGGGCATAGAGTGTAAAAACTGGCAAGTCATGCTACAGTTGTGTAGAAACCTGGTACGGCCGCACTTGGAATATTGCGCACAATTCTGGTCGCCACACTACCAGAAGGATGTGGAGGCTTTGGAGAGTGTGTAGAGGAGGTTTACCAGGATGTTGACTGGTCTGGAGGTTGTTAGCTATGTGGAGAGGCTGAGTAGACTCGGACTGTTTTCATTAGAAAGACGGAGGTAGAGGTCTACAAAATTATGAGGGACATGGATAGAGTGGATGGGCAGGCGCTCTTTCCCAGGGTGGAGGGGTCAGTCACCAGGGGGCATAGGTTTAAGGTCGGTGGGGCAAAGTTTAGAGGAGATGTGCAAGACAGGTTTTTTTTTTTTTTTTTTACACAGAGGGTGGTGAGTGCCTGGACACGTTGCCAGGGGCGGTTGTGGAAGCAGATACATTAACGGCGTTCAAAGGCATCATGACAAACACATGGATAGGATGGGTATAGAGGGATACGGCACAAGTAAGTGCTGAGGGTTTTGACAAAGGTTGGTATCATGGCCGATGCGGGCTTGGAGGGCCGAAGGACCTGTTACTGTGCCGTATTGTTCTTTGTCCTGCATCCCGACCATGTTACTTTTCCTTGTATTAAGTAACTCAATGTTCACATTAATTATTAAATGACTAGTTTACCTTACCTTAAAATGAGTGACATTTTATTAGTCATAGAGGTTTACAGCATGAAAACAGGCCCTTCTGCCCAACTTGTCCATGCCGCAGGTTTATGTGAAATAGTAATACAAGGTACACTGACATATTAGTATTGGGGGTAACCCAGCCACCTGGGAGGACACTGGAAAAATTGTGGAATTGGTTAAAACCTAGAATTGGTATCCTCGGATCTGACGGCATTAGGGATAGAGGTCTCTGGCTCTAGAATCAAGGAGTACTCAGAAGATTAAGAGGTGTTATTTTAATCTAGGAGCAAAGAGTGTCCTGACATGCAGTGAAACTTGAGAGGACTTTGGGAGTATTGGGCATGAGAAAACAGCCTTGCAGTATTGAGAGTTGCAACCTTGTTATGCATGGAGCAGCAAGGAGGAATAGATGTATGGAATAGTCTCAAGAAGCATCAGAGCCAAACTGCTGGCAGCAAATGTGGAACCATCCAAGTCCCTACCCTCCCTGTTACTGGGTGACAGGATCTTCCCCCAGTCTACATTCTCTCATTATGCTACCCTTCTTAAAGTTAATAGATGCAATATCATTGAGAGCGGAGGGGGGGGGACACAATTTTTGCAGTGTACGTTACGCACAATTAATAGGTTTCCATAAACAATCAAAAATGATAATTTATACAATTTCCTAATTATGTATAAAGTCTCAAAATATTTTGATATTTTACGGAAGTCAATTTGTGTGCTAATTATCATAAAAGTAAGCCAAAAGAGCAGTGGGCAGTGCTCACAATTATTACCTTTCACAAACATTGTCAGTGAGGAAATCATAATGGAAAAGCAACGTTAATATATTTGTATAAATTCATCACTTGTCCGAAACAAAAATGGTGAAAATTCAATTTCCAGTTTCTTCCAATGTCTTTTGGGGGCAAAAAAAGCAAAGCAACTCAAATTCTCATAGAACCCTTCTCGATGTGTAGATCACATGTTCAAAAATTCTGCAAAACACACTAAGAATAGACGTGATTTCTGAGCGATATAACCAGAACCTGAATGAGCAGATTCTTTCCGGAGGTGGAGGACAAGTGTGAACGGTGCCAGGGAGGCCCGGCCAACCACACCCACATATTCTGGGCATGCCCCAGGCTTGTCGGGTTTTGGACAACCTTGAGGCGATGTCCAAGGTTGTGGGGGTTGCGTGCCCATCAGTGGCAGTCTTCGGGGTATCGGACCAGCCAGAACTTCATATGGGGATGAGAGCCGAAGCCCTTGCATTTGCTTCCTTAATCGCATGCCGGAGAATCCTGTTCGGCTGGCAATCAGCAGCACCACCCACAGCTGCAGACTGGCTGGCAGACCTGGTGGAATTTCTCAATCTGGAGAAAATCAAGTACACCATCTGAGGGTCAGACGATGGCTTCGCCAAAGCATGGGGGCAATTCATCAGCCTGTTCCAAGACCTGTTTGAAGCCAATAACGGAAAGAAAGGGAAGATGAGCCTGCTTGGTCCTCACAATCTCACTTGTTTGTCATTCAATGGTGCATTTCTGCTCAGGACTTCAGCTGACGATTTAAGTTCTCCCGACATTCTTTGAAAAAAAATCAAGAGGGTTGTCCTCAAACTCGCTATGCTTAGTCTTCAAATGCCTTTTAAATTTTGAGGGTTTTAAACATTCATTTGCCAGTATTTCCCTGCATATAACACACATGGGCTTTGCCTCCTGATTTGCATTGGCACAATTAAAGACATACCCTCAAGAAATCATCTTTGTTCCCGATTTCAGTTTCTTCTTGATGGGTTGTTTAGCAAAGGCCCTGGAGCTCTGTATACAGCTCACACCAGCACTGCTTTGTCCTGCTGTGGACTCTCCTGATAAGGTCTCTCCAGCAGATTCAGTTGAGCGATTCGGGCCTGTTTGTTTGTCTGGCCCTCTCAACCTTATTACAAAATAATCCATCTTCAGTTCTTCACACAGTCCTATTGCTTGCTTGCTGACAGCTACAAATTGGAGGAATCTCTCCTCCGTAATTTCGCGCCTAAAGAACATACAGTGCAGAAAGAGGCCATTTGGCCCATCGAGTCCGCACCGACCCACTTCAGCCCTCACTTCCGCCCTATCCCCGTAACCCAATAACCCTCCCTAACCATTTTGGGCACTAAGGGCAATTTAGCATGGCCAATCCACCTAACCTGCACATCTTTGGACCGTGGGAGGAAACCGGAGCACGCGGAGGAAACCCACGCAGACACGGGGAGAATGTGCAGACTCCACACAGACAGTGACCCAGCAGGGAATCGAACCTGGCACCCTGGAGCTGTGAAACCACAGTGCTATCCACTATGCTAAGGCGCTGCCCAAATGTACAGGATGTGTGACGTCAGTGTATATGTCAGGCACATGACCTTCTCTCTGCAGCCGCTTCTGGCCGAAAGACTCCATTGTATTTAAAGACCGTTGCAGCTGGCATTCTTTTTTTTAAACTTTGAAACTTTATTTCCATAACCCGATTTTTCCAAGGTTATGACTTTTTACTACTGAAAATGAAAGCAATTTCAGTTGAACATGCCCATCAATACATTTACATACAAACTTATTCCCATTCCTTTAGAAATTTAAGCATGCATAGAAAAAAAATGAAATCTTGTTTTTACTTTACAAACTATGACTTCAGACGAAATGAAGTAACTTGTCAAACATACACAATGTCACAATATTTCTTGCAGGTCCCACTGCATTTCACCATCCAAATATTCAAGTCATCTCCTTCTCCATTCTCAACAAAACCACTTACTTCCTGGTTTTCAGAGACTGGTGACACATAGTGATGACTGTGTAGGTTTCTTCCAGTGTTGACATGTGTCAGCCGTATTGACTGGCCTCAGTTGATTGGTATTCCTCCCTGACAAGTCTGGCCTGGCTTACCTCTCACTGTCCAGTAGCTGTTACTCTCATCAGATGCATCCAACAGACTGCTGACCACTTCCCGATGCGTCACGGCATGGGAGTGCAAGCAGACGTTGTGCCGGCCGTCGAGTAGCTTGACCACGGCGCCGCAGGTCACACAAAGCCAACTGCACAGTGCGCAGAGAGCGACCACCATTAGCATTGCGCACCCATCTGGGCTCCCGTCAACCCCCCCACCCCACGCGTAAGTAGTGGCCAGTACATTGCCCATCCTCGCTCCGTCCCACCGAACGGCACAGCCAAACGGGGACAGAACGCAGCCGGCATTCTTAAAAGCCGGTCGTGGTCATTGCCACTTCTTCATGCAATCCTGCCGAGATCCCCCCTCCCCGCGCGCCACTTGATCGTGACCCTCTCGCGGGTCGCAACCTTGAGTTTGAAAAACCCTGGTCTCGATTGCTGATTCATCTGAGCCACAATTGACACTTTAAATAAATGTCTGAAGACTGCTGTGCAGAAAGGCAAAAGTAAAGGTTTAGTAGTCAGAAATTCTTCAAATATGCTAACCCCTTCAACACTTGCAAAAACTGAATAAGAAATCAGATTCCTTAATGCTATTTTATCGTGCATTAAACATACCTCTTGCGATCCTTGCTACGTGACCTGGATCTGCAAAACAATAAATTTAATAGTTCAATTATAGAACCTTTCTACATGATGCATATAGATTAATATTTTGCATTTCAACACAAACTGCATTTCAGGTTATGATTAACAGTCAAGATATACAAATAGCAATGGATCAAGTGAAGAGCATTTAAAAATGCTTCTCTTGTTCAGTTTCTATCACAACAGTCTTCATCAAACAGGATTATCAGGTCTAAATTTAGCGCTATATATTCAAATGAACTTACTTCCGTTTCATCCTTTCTTCTTTTTCCCTTTCTTCTCTCCTCTTTAAACGCTCTTGATTTCTTTTTTCTTGTTTCTCTGCAACAATTTTCTATAATTGCAAATGGAGAAAGAAATTAGATTTATTTTGGTGGCAATTACTAAAAATTATTTTAAAATAAATCTGTTTGACTGATAACGAATAAGGCACACTGAAAATTTCTCAAAACATCAACGTAAAAAATTTCTGCCCACGTTAGATACACTTGACTAAAATAGATACTTGGTTGGATATTGACAGAGAAAATAGCTTTATAAATGCAAGGACCAAAATTATACTACAGTTTAATTCTTTCTTGCACAAACAATCTCAAAATTACCTTCAGGTGATCTAATTTCTCGCGGATTTGAATGAACCCCAAGTGCAGTTTTCCCCCAAAGTGATCCGCAAGTCGGCGATCATTGTCATGAAGACCCAGGTATGCAGAACAAATTTCACAGACACGCAATTTCTGTTGCTGGAAGCTGGAAGCAGGCATTGAATTCCTATATTCATCCTGCGTAAAACATGAAACAAAGGAAGATTTTAGGAAGCCTCTCTAATACTTAAACCTGACTGATGTTTGCGAAACACCCATGCTACTTTGGATACTTCCATTTGTTGTGGAAGAAATGCCATCTTTTGTATGCAGTTCAAGGAAAGCCCAAACACTGGAAGGAGCAAAACCAAACAAAAATCTCCTTTTTGCAAGAAATCATATTTATCCCAGCTCTGGAACAATATTATTACAATAGAAGTGGCATTCAGCTGCATTCTTGGAACAGAATAACAAAATATATAAAACCATGCATCCTGTGATACTAACAGAACCTTAGGAAATCTGTTCGAATTAATAAATCATTTTAAAACCAGAGCTCCATATATTTCATGAGCTGAGGTTGGCAAAATATAAGACACTGACATGGTTATAAAACCGAGATACAAATCTAAATGTTTTTGTGAATATTTGTGAATTGACATTTGGCAGCGCGGTGGCTGGCGCTGCTGCCTCGCAGTGCCGGGGACCCGGATTCAGCTCTGGCCTTGGGTGGCTGTAGGAGGTTGTTTCTTGGGAAAGGGGAGATGGAAAAGGAAACACGTTGGGTGTGTACAGCTGGAGCTGTTGGCCATGAACTCTTTGAGCTCAGACACTTCAGGGCTTGATGGACTGCTTAGAATCATAGAATATTCAGTGCAGAAAGAGGCCATTCAGCCCATCGAGTCTGCACTTGTAAAAAGCATCCTACCTAACCCTATGCCTCCACCCTATCCCCATAACCCAGTAACCCCACTAAACCTTTTTGGGGGAGGAAACCGGAGCACCCGGAGGAAACCCACGCAGCCACACTTAGTAATATTTAATTCTTCATTCAAATTTTTATAGAAGCATGTCAACCTGGCGACCGCTCTTCGATTCTAGAGATTATGCCTGCCTAGCGACGTGACCAACTGGGAGTCACTGGTACCTTGCAAGTATTGTTTGTAACAATGCGAGATCCCCGGCACGGAGCTTTCTCAAGGAGGGCAATGAGTATATCAGCTCTGTTATAGTAATATGCATCTGCCATGCGCGTGTGACGTCATCGGGAGCTGGGGCTTGCTTGGATTTTCAGTTGGGCACGAGGAGCTTGTGTATAATTGTATTTAGGTAAGACGATGTAATTTGATTTTGATTTGATTTATTATTGTCACATGTATTAGTATAGTGAAAAGTATTGTTTCTTGCATGCTGTACAAACAATGCATACCGTACATAGGGAATGAAGGAGAGACTGCAGAATATAATGTTACAGTTATAGCAAGGTGTAGAGAAAAGATCAACTTAATACGAGGTAGGTCCATTCAAAAGTCTGACGGCAGTAGGGAAGAAGCTGTTCTTGAGGCGGTTGATACGTGACCTCAAACTTTGGTATCTTTTTCCTGATGGATGAAGGTGGAAGAGAGTATGTCTGGGGTGAGTGGGGTCCTTAATTATGCTGGTTGCCTTTCCGAGGCAGCGGGAATTATAGACATAGTCAATGGATGGGAGGCTGGTTTGCGTGATGGACTGGGCTACATACACAACCTTTTGTAGTTTCCTGCGGTCTTGGGCAGAGCAGGCTCCATACCAAGCTGTGATACAACCAGAAAGAATGCTTTCTATGGTGCATCTGTAGAGGTTGGTGAGGGTCGTAGCTGACATGCCAAATTTCCTTAGTCTTCTGAGAAAGTAGAGTCGTTGGTGGGCTTTCTTAACTATAGTGTCGGCATGGGGGGACCAGGACAGGCCGTTGGTGATCTGTACACCTAAAAACTTGAAGCTCTCGACCCTTTCTACTTCGTTCTCATTGATGTAGACGGGGCATGTTCTCCACTACACTTCCTGAAGTCGATGACAATCTCCTTCGTTTTGTTGGCATTGAGAGAGAGAGATTAATGTTGTCGCACCAGTTCACCAGATTCTCTATCTCATTCCTGTACTCTGTCTCATCATTGTTTGAAATCCGATCCACTACGGTGGTATCATCAGCAGATTTGAAAATCGGGTTGGAGAGGAGTTTGGCCACACAGTCATAGGTGTATAAGGAGTATAGTAGGGGGCTCAGGACACAGCCTTGTGGGGCACCGGTGTTGAGGATGATCGTGGAGGTGGTGTTGTTGCCTATCTTTACTGATTGTGGCGTGTGGGTTAGAAAGTTCAGGATCCAGTCGCAGAGGGAGGAGCCGAGGCCAAGGCCACGGAGTTTGGAGATGACTTTCGTAGGAATGATGGTGTTGAAGACTGAGCTGTAGTCGATAAATAGGAGTCTGACATAGGTGTCTTTGTTATCTAAGTGCTCCAGGGTAGAGTGCAGGGCCATGAAGATGGCGCCTGCTGTGGACCTGTTGCAGGGGTAGGCGAACTGTAGTGGATCAAGGCAATCCGGGAGGCTGGAGTTGATTTGTGCCATGACTAACCTTTCGAAGCTCTTCATGATGGATGTCAGAGCCACTGGACGAAAGTCATTAAGGCACGCTGCTTGACTTTGTTTTGCTACAGGGATGATGGTCGTCTTCTTGAAGCAGATAGGGACCTCAGATTGTTGTAAAGAGAGGTTGAAGATGTCTGCGAATACCCACGCCAGCTGATCCACGCAAGACCCGAGTGCTCGTCCGGGTACCCCATTCGGGCCAGTGGCTTTCCGTGGGTTGACCTTCGAGAAGGCTGCTTTGACGTCTGCAGTGGTGATCTCAGGTACAAGTTCATCCGTGGCTTCTGGGGTGGACGGCTCGCTCTCACTGACCTCTTGCTCAAAGCGGGCGTAGAATGCATTGAACTCATCAGGGAGGGGTGCGTTGGAGCCAAAGATTTTACATGCCTTCATCTTGTAGCCCATTATGTCTTGCAGACCTTGCCATAGACAGCGGGGATCACTGTGGCTAGCCTGGGACTCGAGCTTGGTCCGGTACCGTCTTTTGGCATCTTTGATGAATGTCTTTAGACCATATCTGGCTTTCTTGTAGAGGTCAGGGTCGCCTGACTTGAACGCCTCATTTTTACAATACGTTCGCCTACCTTTCTTGCGGTCAAGTTACTACATCTTTCTGGCAACGAGGAATAAAAAGGACAAGAAAAGGGCAGCACGGTGGCGCAGTGGGTTAGCCCTGCAGCCTCACGGCGCCGAGGTCGCGGGTTCGATCCCGGCTCTGGGTCACTGTCCGTGTGGAGTTTGCACTTTCGCCCCGTGTTTGCGTGTGTTTCGCCCCCACAACCCAAAGATGTGCAGGGTAGGTGGATTGGCCACGCTAAATTGCCCCTTAATTGGAAAAAATGAATTGGGTACTCTAAATTTATAGAAGAAGAAAAAAGGACAAGAAAAAAGTTGAGGTACAGTGTAGCGACACTAAGTTTTGTAGCTAGTTTGCAACGTGGTTGGCGGCAATGGCTATGTTCGGGACTATCAGTATTTGTGGAGGGGCACGAGTGTTGGACTGTGTTGGGCAGTTTTTCCTGTCAAATGGAATTGCAGACAAGGGTAAAAAACACCCAATTCTCCTGAGTGTATGTAGGGCAAAGACTAACAAGCTGAGGAGGAATTTAGCAACAGCACAGAAACGGGGGGCACTTCACTTGTGGAGTTAGTTGCACTCATTCCGAATCATCACCATCCTAAGCATTCAGCGATTATCCAGTGTTTTAATTTCCATAGAATGCATAGTGCAGAAGGCCACCATTCTGCCCATTGTGTCAACACCGACCCACTGAAAGAGCACCCTATCTCACCCACTTCCTTGCCCTAACCTCATCTAACCTGCACAGTTTTGGGCACTCAGGGCAATTTTAGCATATGTTATAGTGTTCGAATAAGCATCTTCCTATGTGTATGAATGTCTTGAACAAAAGTGAGCATGTGGCGTCATTGGAAGCACAAGCTTCCTCTGGTTTTCAGTTTAGCCGCAAGGAGCTTGTGTATAATTAAGTTTAGCTGCTGCTGGTGTCTGAAACCAAACTGTACGATTACCTCAATGTTTTCTGAAATAAAGATGATTAACTTTTACAGCATGTTCAGCTACCTTTCTTGTGGTGAAGTTACCGCAGGTTCAAAACTTCACACTCAAGGTTTGGTCCAACATTTCCTTCACTATAGTTGAAGAGTGATAGAAGTTCCATTTCACAAATCCAAACACGCTGGATGCTTTGGAAGCTGCTTGTTGATTTTGTACACTATACTTTAAATTATTTTGCATGTGGACTCTTAAGCAATGGCATTCTTTAGTAACTTCAGAAAATGAATCGTGCATTGTGTAGTTGGGCACTGATAGACAGTTAGTATTGCTGATTTACTTGAGGAGAAACAAGTGTAGGCCCAGGACAGTACAAAGAACAAAGAAAAGAACAGCAGAGGAACAGGCCCTTCAACCCTGTGCTGGTCATGATGCCCTAACTAAAAACAAAACGTTCTGCCCTTACTTGCTCCAAATCCCTCTATTTCTAGCATGCAAATTCAGCAAGTAATTGGGAAAGCAAAGGGAATGCTACTCTTTATATCAAAGGGAATAGAGTATAAAAATAGAGAAGTCTTGGTGAAACTATACAAAACACGAGTCAGACCACACCGAGAATACTGTGAACTGTTTTGGTTCCCTTATCTAAGGAAAGACTGCAATGGAGGCAGTCCAGAGAAGGTTCACTCAGTTGATTCAGTGTATCGAGGGATTTTCTTTTGAAGAGAGATCGAGTAGGTTCAGCCTGTATAATTCTGGTCGCCACACTACCAGGATGCTTGCATGCAGTTCTGGTCACTACACTACCAAAAGGATGCTTGCATGCAGTTCTGGTCGCCATGCTACCAGAAGGATGCTTGCGCACAATTCTGGTCACCACACTACCAGAAGGATGCTTGCATGCAGTTCTGGTCACCAAACTACCATGATGCTTGCCCACATTTCTGGTCGACACACGACCAGAAGAATGTTGAGGCTTTGGGGAGAGTACAGAAGAGGTTTACTAGGATGCTGCCTGGTCTGGAGGGTATTAGCTATGAGAGATTGGATAAACTCAGTTTGTTTTCACTGCATCGACGGAGGTTGAGGGGCGACCTGATAGAAGTTTACAAAGTTATGAGTGGCATGGACAGAGTGGATAGTCAGAAGCTTTTTCCCAGGGTGGAAGAGTCAATTACTAGGGGCATTAAAAAAAAAATTATTTTTAAAGAGTACCCAATTATTATTTTTTCCAATTAAGGGACAATTTTAGCATGGTCAATCCACCTAACCTGCACATCTTTTGGGTTGTGGGGGTGAAACTCACGCAGACATGGGAGGAATGTGCAAACTCCACACGGACAGTGACCCAGGGCCGGGATTCAAACCCGGGTCCTCAGCACCGTAGGCAGCAGTGCTAACGACTGAGCCACCGTGCCACTTTTAGGGGACATAGGTTTAAGGTACGAGGGGAAACGTTAGAGGAGATGTGCGAGGAAAGTTTTTTTTACACAGAGGGCGGTGAGTGCCTGGAATTCGCTGTCGGGATAGGTGGTGGAAGCAGGTAGTATATGTTTCTATTGAGCTCGGGGAGGCTACGGCGTGAAGAATAAATAAAAGGCATAAATGTGTGGGTGTTGCTTAACAACTGGGCCTTCTAAGGTACAGAAGCTTTTAAGTTTTAGTTTAAGTCATTTGTGGGCAGTTCAAGAAAGGTAGTGAGAGAGAAGGCAGCTCTCAGTTTTGTGAGAAGATGTTGGTTTTAGAAGGCTAAATAGGGAACATTTCTGTCTTGCTAGCTGAAATTCAATGCTATGGAGAAATAGTCAAGAAAACAGATGCAGGAAATCTAATTTGCAGCAGCCTCAGTTCCTGAATTTGTCCAAGAGGTTCAAGATTCTTGCTCCCTGTGTGGACGAGAATGGGTACTGCAGGGAGGTTGAGCAAGCGGACCACAGCACCGTGGTACAGGGAGCCATTCAAGTGGAGGGAGGGAGAGGGGGGGGGAGAGAGAGAGAGTAAAATCGGGTATTGTATAGTTAGGGGCATTGATACTGTTTCTCTGTGATCAGGATCAAGAATCACGAAGGCTGTGTTGCCTATCTGGTGCTCAGGGTCAGGAAATCTCATCTGGCCTGCAGAGGAACTTGGAGTGGGAGGGTAAAGATCCAGTTGTCGTGGTCCACATTGGTACCAACAACATCGATAGACCAAGGACAGAGGTTCTGCAAAGCGGGTATGAACAGCTAGGAGCTAAATTAAAAAGCAGAACCAAAACGGTAATATCTCTGGATTACTACCTGAGCCACGAGCTAATTGGCATAGGATCAATAAGATTAAGGAGGTAAATGCGTGGCTCAAAGATTGGTGTGAAATGGGTTTGAATTCATGGGACACTGGCAGCAGTACTGGGGACGAGGGGACCTGGTCTTCATCTGAATCATGCGGGGACCAGAATCCTAGCGAATCAGGTAACTAGGGCTTTAAACTGAATGCGGGGGTTCAGTTGTATGGGGAAACTAGAAAACCCAATTTAAAGGAGGTGGCTATAGTGCAGGTTAGCAATGTGATGGATGGTTACCAGAAAATAAAAGTGAGGGACAGAACAGGTGACTGTCTTTATGCACCAAGCAATTACAGAAGAGTAGGGAAATCCAACATTAAAACAAATTTAAAAACTTTGTGCCTAAATGCAAGAAGCATTTGTAACAAACGTAATGAGCTGACGGCCCAAATAGAAACAAAAGGGTATGATTTGGTGGCGATTACTGAAACGTAGTTACGGGGAAACGAGGTCTGGGAATTGAATATCCAAGAGTACGCAGTATTTCGGAAAGTTAGGCTGAAAGGAAAAGGAGGTAGCACAGACCTGCTGGTGAGGAAAGGGATCAGTGCTGGAATGAGAAATGACATCAGCACTGGAGATCAAAATTTCAAATCAGTCTGGGTAGAAATAAGAAATAACAAAGGGAAGAAGTTCTTGGTAGGAGTGATCGAGAGGTCCCCAAATAGTAGTTCTATAATGAGATTGTTTCCTGGACCAGTGTGTTGGGGAACCAATCAGGGAGGAGGCTACTCTGGATTTGGTATTTTGTAATGAGGAGGGATTAATTAATGACCTCATAGTTAAGGATCCACGAGGGGGTAGTGATGATAGAATGGTAGAATTCAAAATTCAGTTTGGGGGTGAAAAAATGGAGTCCCTCACTAGTGTTCTGGAATTAAACAAAGGAAATTACATAGACTTGAGGACAGATTTGGCCCGTATAGACTGGACAGGAAGGCTAAAAGGTAGGACAAATGATGAGCAGTGGCAGTTGTTTAAGGAGATATTCAATTCTTCACAACTCAAATATATCCCAGTGAGGAAGAAAGATGGGAAGAGGGGTAAAAAACATCCATGGCTAAACAAGGAGGTCAAGGACATTATAAAGACAAAAACTAAGTTATACCATACTGCAAAGGCCAGTGGCAGACTGAAGATTGGGAAATTTTCAAACATAAACAAAGGGATACTAAAAAAGTAATAAAAAGAGCGAAGGTAAATTCTGGAAAAAAAACTAGCACAGAATATCAAAAAGGATAGCAGGTACATAAATGGGAAGAGAGTCGCTAAAGTGAATGTTGGTCCCTTGGAAGATGAAACTGGTGAGTTAATAGTGGGGAACACAGAAATGGCAGAGATGCAAAATCAATACTTTGCCTTAGTTTTCACGGTAGAGGACACTAGTACCATTCCTATAGGAACGGGCAATTCAGAGGTAATAGAAAGGGTGGAACTTGGAACACCCAGCATCAATAGGGAAACAGTATTCAACAAACTCTTGGGATTGAGGGCAGACAAGTCCCCAGGACCTGATGGCCGGGTGTTAAAGGAAGTGGCAGCAGAGATAGTGGATCCATTGGTTATAATATTCCAAAATTCCCTGGACACGGGAAAGGTTCCAATGGATTGGAAAAATGTGAACGTAACACCCTTATTCAAAAAGGAGGGAGGCAGTTAGTTTAACATCTGTTGTTGGAAAATTGTTAGAATCAATTATCAAAGACGAAATATCAGGATATTTGGAAAGCCAAAGCGTTATCCATTTGTCAGCATGGTTTTATGAAGGATAAATCATGTTTGACTAATTTGCTAGAGTTCTTCAAAGCTGTCAGAAGCAAAGTAGATATTGGGGAGCCTGTAAATGTAGTGCATCTGGACTTCCGGAAGGTGTTTGATAAGGTGGCGCGCAGAAGGTTATTTCACAAGGTGAGATCACATGGGATTTGGGGTAACTTATTAGCTTGGATAGAAGACTGGCTGACGGACAGGAGAAAGAGAGTCGGGATAAATGGGTCTTTTTCTGGATGGCAAGATGTAGCTAATGGGATGCCACAGGGTTCAGTCCTTGCGCCCCAGCTATTTACTATCTATAGAGGGCAGCACGGTAGCCTTGTGGATAGCACAATTGCTTCACAGCTCCAGGGTCCCAGGTTCGATTCTGGCTTGCGTCACTGTCTGTGCGGAGTTTGCACATCCTCCCCGTGTGTGCGTGGGTTTCCTCCGGGTGCTCCGGTTTCCTCCCACAGTCCAAAGATGTGCGGGTTAGGTGGATTGGCCATGATAAATTGCCCTTAGTGTCCAAAATTGCCCTTAGTGTTGGGTTGGGTGGGGTTACTGGGTTATGGGGATAGGGTGGCGATGTTGACCTTGGGTAGGGTGCTCTTTCCAAGAGCCGGTGCAGACTCGATGGGCCGAATGGCCTCCTTCTGTACTGTAAATTCTATGACTATGAGTCTATGACTATATTAATGACTTGGATACATGGATAGAAGGTACTGTAGCCAAATTTGCAAACAACATAAAAATAGGTGGGACAGTAAGTTTCAATGAGGAAATAAGAACGTTACAAATGGATATAGATAGGTTAGGAGAGTGGGCCAAAATGTGGCAGATGGAGTTTAATGTGGATAAGTGTGAGGTCATGCATTTTGGTCAAAAAAATGGAAATGCAACTTATTATCGAAGTGGGGAGAGATTTTGGGGTGCTCGATGCAGAGGGATCTGGGTGTCCTCGTGCATGAGTCACAGAAAATGAGCATCCAGGTGCAGCAGATAATAAGGAAAGCAAATGGAATGTTGTGATTTATAGCAAAAAGAATTGAGTCTAAAGGCAAGTGTTGTTGCAACTATGCAAGGCATTGATAAGACCATACCTGGAGTATTGTGCACAGTTTTGGTCCCCTTATTTGAGGAAAGATGTAGTGGCATTGGAGGCAGTTCAGAGGATTGATTCCAGAGACGAGGGGTTGTCATATGAGGAGAGACTGAACAGTTTAGGCGTATACTCTCTAGAGTTTAGAAGAATGAGGGGAGATCTAATTGACATATACAAGATGCTAAAAGGTATGGATAAAGTAGATGTGGAGCTGAAGCTTCCCCTTGTGGGGCATTCTAAAACAAGAGGTCATAATCTTAGAATAAGAGGTAGCAAATTTAAAACAGATTTGAGGAAAAACTACTTCTCCCAAAGGGTTGTGAGTCTGTTGAATTCGCTACCCCCAGAGTGCAATGGATGCAGGGACAGTGAGTAAATTTAAGGAGGAGTTAAGAAAGATTTATAATTAGTAATGGGTTGAAGGGTTATGGAAAACAGGCAAGGACGGTGGAGTTGAGGCCAGGATGGGATCAGCCATGATCACATTGAGGGTGTTAGGCTCGGGAGGCGAAATTGCCTACTCCCGCTCCTAGGTCATGTGTTCTAGGGAGGAGATGCTCTGGCAGATTTCACAATCCAGCTCTTGGTCTGTAACATTGTAGGTTGCAGATGAGGAACCTATCAGCCATGGTAGAATGGTGGAGCAGACTCGATGGGTCAAATAGTCTAATTCTGCTCCTATATCTTATGAACTTATAATTTCCAGCTGTTAAGGAAATTAGAGAAATGAAGGGAAGTGTCCAAGAAGTTTGGAGTTAAGTGAACAGGGACCAAGGTATGGATCAGAAGAATTCAAGAAAGAGTAAACAAAGTGTTCTGAATTAAAGAGACAATTGCAGTAACTAGATGTAAAGTGGGACAATACCTTCAAAGGTAAAACAAACATCTGATGCTATTTTAATAGTCTGGGAATCGAGAGTTAAAGCAATTGTGACCAGTTTGCACAGCAACTCAAGGCAAAGAAAGATAAAGAGTTGGTGTAAAGTCCTGGACTGAATTTGCTGTTAAAAGAAATTTGGACATTATTTTTACAACGTAGACTGGTGGGTAGAACCAGTGGGGCACATGCATGGAAGACGTATTTGTAGATCTGTGAAGCAAGTTATGCTGAGTGCATGTGAGTTGACTCCTGAGGCGACTAGGCAAAAATTTTGAAACACAGAAAACAGTTGGAGCAAACTGATACTGAATTCAAGAGGGTGAAGCAAAATGCTTTTGACCATTGGATATGGCCGTTAGAAACAGAGAAAACATATGAAGCCCTTAGAGAGAGGATTCTCTTCGAAGAATTTAAAGATTCGCTTGGAACAAAAAGTTAAAACTGATACACAGGCAGTGAACATATTCAAACTGTTCCATAAAACCAAGTATTTTTTCTGTCATCCTTTTAAACATGAGAAAGTGAGAAGAAGAAAGTAAAACAAAAAGACAAGAAAGAGATGGCATAGTTGGGAATGGTCAGGAACTTTCACCTCGGATCAAAAGGGAATGTGCCAAGAATGGAAGTGACATTCTGAGGCCTTATGTGCTTCCATTGTACCAAACTGGGACATATTAGGGAAGATTGCTGGAAATAAAATGGAAGAAGAGATCAGTTTCATTAGTAGGAAAAGAAGCATCTGAAAAGCAAATGGCTTTTAAAACTGTATAAAGGGTGCAGGTGAAACATGCTCCTTCAGAATCAATGATAAAGGGGTTATATTAGAGGTCTGGACGGTTTGTCTCAAAGGACGAAACATCCCCTTGCTCAAAGAAAATAAGTAAACAAATTAAAATTGAGAGATCCTGGAGCTGATGGTACTTGCCGATACAATTTGTATTCCAGGTAGTTTAATGGAGGAAAAAGTATTAATGAGCGATGTTGGTGGAAGGGACGAACCTGTTTCTTTAAGTAAAGTTAATTTTAAAAGTAATTTTGTAAATGGAATTTTTACTGTGAGAATTATTCCTAAATTACCTATTGGACGAATAGATTTCATCCGAGGTAATGATTGGCTTGTGGAGAGAGTAATGTGATAACAACTGTATGGACCAAGCTGTTGATCATGGTAATCTTAAACTTTTGAAAACTACTGCTGAGAAAAATTAGACACATTGTAGATAAAAAGCAATTGACGAAAAACCTGATTAACAAAGAAAATCAATTTTCACCTATGAAAGAGGAATTTGCGAATGCAAAAAGAACCGATTAGAACAATTGAGAATCAGTGAGGAAAAGTGGAACATTTGACTGAGGACTTGAACTGTATAAAGAATAAACTTGAAAAAGGAAACGTAGCAAAGGTTCATCTTCAGTTAAAACTTGGTGAACTTCAAGCATCAGAAGTGACTTCAAGCATCAGAAGTGTCTTCAAGCATCAGAAGTGTTTATGAAGTATCGTAGATAATGCCTTGAACAAGAAAAGGAGCTTCTGGTAAATCAGAATATTTGGTTGAATGAAGAATTAAAAAGCAATACGAACCAACTGTCAGAATTTAATTGTGAGAAGAACAATGAGATTTTTGAACTTGAAAGTAAAAGGGAGGAAATAAAAAAGATAGATGGTATGTGTCACAATTCGAAAGTTGTTCCTGGGAATAAAACCGCATTGTTTAAAACAGATACAGTTGAGCAAAGAACAAATCCAAGTAAGATTACTGATGTATCAAAGTCAGTAATGGACAATAATAAAACATCTGAAGTACTTACAAAATAGGAAATTACATAGACGATAGAAGCAGGAGTAGGCCATTCGGCCCTTCAAGCCTGCTCTGCCATTAATTATGATCAAGTTCAATACCGTCACCCTGCCTTCCCCTCATATCCCTTTAGCCCTGAGAGCTATGTCTAATTCCATCTTGAAATTATACGTTGTTGCCTCTACTTCATGTGGCAGTGAATTCCAGATTCACCACTCTCTGGGTGAAGAAATTTCTCCACATCTGTCGTAAGAGGTTTACCCCTTGTCTTCAAACTACGACCCCTAGTTCTGGTCTTCCCCACCATCGGGAACATTCATTTCTGAATCTATCTTGTCTAATCCAGTATTTTATAGGTTTCTATGAGATCCCCTCTCACTCTTCTAAACTCCAACGAATATAAAGCTAACTGATTTATTATTTCCTCATCCGACAGTCCCGCCATCCCAGGCATCCCCCCGTCCGTGCCACCCCCCCCCCCCCCCCCCCCCCCCCCCCTCCCCCCACCCCGGGCACACACAAACAGCAAGAACATCTCTCTTCAGATAAGGACACCAAAACTGCACACAATACTTCACATGTGGCACCACTAATGCCCCAGACAACTGCAGTAAAACATCCCTATTCCTATACTCAAATCCTCTCGTCAACATACCATGTCTTCTTCACTGCCGGCTGTACCTACATGCTTACATTCAGCGACTGATGCACAAGGACACCAAGGTCTCGCTCAGTATCCACTCTCTCAATTTACACCCATTCAAAAAACAATGCGCCGTCCTATTTTGCTACCAAAGTGGATAATCGCACACTTATCCACAGATAATACATGTAGTTTCCTCGTCCAAATCATCAACATATAATGTGAATAGTTGGGATCCTAGCACAGATCCCATTACGAATTGTCAACCAGAAGTGCCAACATTGCAAATTGGGGCAGCACGGTAGCACAGTGGTTAGCATGGTTGCTTCACAGCGCCAGGGTCCCAGGTTCGATTCCCAGCTTGGGTAACTGTCTGTGCGGAGTCTGCACGTTCTCCCCGTGTCTGCGAGGGTTTCCTCCGTGTGCTCTGGTTTCCTCTCACAAGTCCCGAAAGATGTGCTATTAGGTAATTTGGACATTCTGAATTCTCCCTCAGGTGTCGGAATGTGGTGACTAGGGAATTTTCACAGTAATTTCATTGCAGTGTCCATGTAAGCCTACTTGTGACAATAAAGATTATTATTATCGTTATAAAATGATCTTTGAGTCAATGACCAGAGACTGATTTAAAAATGCTCGGTGATACCGTAAGACATAGGAGCAGAATTAGGCCACTCGGACAATCGAGTCTGCTCCGCCATTCAATCATGGCTGATATTTTTCTCATCTCCGTTCTCCTGCCTTCTCCCCATAACCCCAGATTCCCCTCGTTAATCAAGAACCTATCTATCTCGGTCTTAAAGACATTCAGTGATTTGGCCTCCAGAGCCGTCTGCGGCAAAGAGTTCCACAGATACACCACCCTCTGGCTGAAGAAATTCCTCTTCATCTCGGTTTCAAAGGATCATCCTTTTAGTCTGAGATTGTATCCTATTGTTCTAGTTTTTCCTACAAATGGACACACCCTCTTCAAATCCACTCTATCCAGACCTCGCAGTATCCTGTACATTTCAATAAGATCCTCCCTCATCCTTCTAAACTCCAACATATACAGACCCAGAGTCCTCAACCGTTCCTCATATGACCAAGCTGTTCATTCCAGGGATCATTCTTGTGAACCTCCTCTGGACCCTTTCCAAGGCCAGCACATCCTTCCTTAAATACGGGGCCCAAAACTGCTCACAATATTCCAAATGGGGTCTGACCAGAGCCTTATACAACCTCAGAAGTACATCACTGGTCTTGTATTCTTGCCCTCTCCACATGAATGCCAATATTGCATTTGCCTTGATAACTGCCGACTGAACCTGCACGTTAACCTTAAAGAGAATTGTGAACCACGACTCCCAAGTCTCTTAGTGCTTCTGATTTCCTAAGCATTTTCCCTTTTAGAAAACAATCTATGCCTCCATTCCTCCTTCCCAAGTGCATAACCTCACTTTCCAACGTTGTATTTCATCTGCCACTTCATTGCCCACTCTCCTAGCCTGTCCAAATCCTTCTGCAGCCCCCCTGCTACCTCAATACTACCTGTCTCTCTACAGATCTTTGTATCATCTGCAAACTTAGCAACAGTGCCTTCAGTTCTTTCTTCCAGATCATTAATGTATATTGTGAAAAGATGCGGTCCAGCACAGACCCGAGGCACACCACTAGTCACCGGCAGCCATACTGAAAAAAATCCCTTTATTCCCATTCTCTGCCTTCTGCCAATCAGCAAATTTGCTATCCATGGCAGGATCTTACCCTTAACACCATCGGCTCTGAACTTATTTAACTGTCTCCTATGTGGCACCTTGTCAAAAGCCTTCTGGGAATCTAAATAAATCATGTCCTTTGTCTAACTTCCTTTAAAAAAATATCTTTATTCAAATTTTCAACTGATTTTCAACAACCCCCCCCCCCACAGAAAAAAGAAACACGAACACAACCCGCAAGAATTATACATAGAATGTCCCCAAACTACCATTACCCCCCCATACAACAATAAAAACACAAATAGGGAAACACCCCACCCTAACCCAAAAGCCACCCCAAAAGAAAATCCCCCCAACCCCCGGGTTGCTGCTGCTGCTGATCTCCTCCTAACGCTCCGCGAGAAAGTCTAGGAACGGGGGCCACCGCCTGAAGAACCCCTGCACAGACCCTCTCAAGGCAAACTTTATCCTCTCCAGCTTAATGAACCCTGCCATGTCATTAATCCAGGCTTCCACGCTAGGGGCCTTTGCATCCTTCCACAGTAACAAAATCCTCCGCCGGGCTACCAGGGATGCAAAGGCCAGAATACCGGCCTCTTTCGCCTCCTGCACTCCCGGCTCGTCCGATACCCCAAATATACCCCCCAGCTCGGCTTGACCCGGGCGTTCACCACCTTGGACATAGTCCTCGCAAAGCCCCTCCAAAACCCATCCAGCGCAGGACACGTCCAGAACATATGGGCGTGATTTGCAGGGCTCCCCGAGCACCTCACACATCTGTCCTCCACCCCAAAGAACCTACTCAACCTCGCCCCTGACATATTCGTTCTGTGAACAACTTTAAACTGTATCAGGCTGAGCTTGGCGCAAGAGGAGGAAGAATTAACCCTACTCAAGGCATCAGCCCACAGACCCTCATCTATCTCCTCCCGAGCTCCTCCTCCCATTTGCCCTTTAGCTCCTCCACTGAGATCTCCTCCTCTTCTTGCAGCTCCTGGTAAATCGCCGAGATCTTGTCTTCTCCAACCCATACCCCCGAGATCACCCTGTCCTGAATCCTGTGTACTGGAAGCAGCGGGAATTCCCTCACCTGCCGCCTCACTAACGCCTTCACTTGCATGTACCTGAAAGTGTTGCCCGGGGGCAGCCCAAACTTCTCCTCCAGCGCCCCTAGGCTCGCAAACGTCCCATCAATGAACAGGTCCCCCATTCTTTTAATCCCTGCCCGATGCGAGCTCAGAAATCCCCCATCCATCCTTCCCGGGACGAACCAATGGTTCTCTTGAATCGGGGACCAAACCGAGGCCCCCACCTCACCCCGATGACGCCTCCACTGCCCCCAAATCTTCAGTCGCCGCCACCACCGGACTCATGGTGTACCTTGTCGGCGGGAACGGCAACGGTGCCGTCACCAGCGCCCAGACTCGTGCCCACACAGGACGCCTTCCGTAGCCTCTTCCACGCCGCCTCCTCCCCTTCCATTACCCACTTACGCATCATCGCACATTGGCTGCCCAGTAGTAGCCACATAGATTCAGCAACGCCAGCCCTCCTCTGTTCCTGCTACGCTGCAGGAAAACCCTTTTTACCCTCGGGGTCTTATTCGCCCACACAAATCCCATGAAGCTCCTGCTTACCCGTTTAAAAAAGGCCTTGGGGATCAGAATGGGAAGGCACTGGGAGGGGCTGTTTAGCACAGGGCTAAATCGCTGGCTTTGAAAGCAGACCAAGACAGGCCAGCAGCACGGTTCAATTCCCGTAACAGCCTCCTCGAACAGGCGCTTGAATGTGGCGACTAGGGGCTTTTCACAGTAACTTCATTGAAGCCTAGTTGTGACAATAAGCGATTTTCATTTCATTTCATTTCACTGAAATACAAAGTGAAACCTCGGAAGGACCATCATTTTGATCGACTGCACCCTACCCACCAGTGAGAGTGGCAACATATCCCATCTTTTAAAATCCTCCACCAACCGCATCAAATTGAGCTTGTGCAGGGCCCCCCAACTCCTAGCTACCTGGATCCCCAAGTACCGAAAGCTCCTTTCCGCCCTCTTCAGCGGAAGCTCGTCTATCCCCCTTCCCTGGTCTCCTGGGTGCACCACAAAGAGCTCACTCTTCCCCATGTTAAGTTTATACCCTGAAAAGTCCCCAAACCCCCTAAGGATCCGCATGCCCTCCGTCATCCCCTCCACTGGGTCTGCAACATACAATAACAGGTCATCTGCATACAGCGACACCCGATGTTTCTCTCCCCCCCCAAACCAATCCCCTCCTGTTCCTGGACTCCCTCAATGCCATGGCCAGCAGCTCAATTGCCAGTGCAAACAAGGGGGACAGGGGACAGCCCTGCCTCGTCCCCCGGTACAGCCGAAAGTACCCCGGCCTCCGCCGGTTCGTAGCCACACACGCCACTGGGGCGTTATATAGTAGCCTAACCCAACTGATGAACCCCTCCCCGAACCCAAACCTCCGCAGCACCTCCCAAAGATACTCCCACTCCACCCTATCGAAGGCCTTCGCCGTGTCCATAGCCGCCACTACCTCCGCTTCCCCTTCCACCGAAGGCATCATAATTACATTAAGGAGCCTCCGCACATTGGTGTTCAGCTGCCTACCCTTCACAAATCCCGTCTGGTCCTCATGAATCACTCGGGACACAGTCCTCAATTCTCGTGGCCAGAACCTTCGCCAGCAACTTCGCGTCGACATTGAGGAGTGAGATCGGCCTGTACGATCCACACTGTAATGGGTCCTTGTCCCGCTTCAAGATCAAAGAGATCAGCGCCCTGGACATTGTCGGGGGCATCGCCACATTGAAAGTCCTCACTAGTAGAGGGCCCAGCAGGTCCACGTATTTCCTATAAAATTCTACCGGGAACCCATCCGGCCCAGGGCCTTCCCTGCCTGCATGCTCCCTAGTTCCTTAACCAGCTCCTCCAGCCCAATCGGTGCCCCCAGCCCAACCACCTGCTCCTCCTCCACCCTCGGGAACCTCAGCCGATCTAGGAATTGGTGCATCGCCCCCTTCCCCCGTCGGGGGCTCGGACCTGTACAGTTCCTCATAGAAGTCCCTGAATGCCTCGTTTATTCCCACCGCACTCCGCACCGTGTTCCCCCCTTTATCCCTAACTCCACCAATCTCCCTCGCTGCCTCCCTCTTCCGAAGCTGATGTGCCAGCATCCGACTCGCCTTCTCCCCATACTCGTACGTCGCCGCCTGTGCTTTTCTCCACTGCGCCTCTACTTTCCCAGTAGTCAGCAAATCGAATTCCGTCTGGAGTTCCGTCGCTCCATAAGTAGTCCCTCCTTGGGGGCCTCTGCATAGCTCCTGTCCACCCTTAATATATCCCCCACCAGTGTCTCCCTCTCTCTCTTCTCCTTATGGGCCCTAATGGAGATTAGCTCGCTCCTGACCACCGCTTTCAACGGCTCCCAGACTACCCCCACCTGCACCTCCCCATTGTCATTGGCCTCTAAGTATCTTTCGATGCACCCCGGAATCCGCCCGCACACCTCCTCATCCGCCAATAGTCCCACATCGAGGCGCCACAGCGGGCGCTGGTCCCTCTCCTCCCCCAGCTCCAGCTCCACCCAATGCGGGGCGCGATCTGAAATGGCTATGGCCGAATACTCCGTGCCCTCCACTCTTGGGATTAGTGCCCTACTCACGATGAAAAAATCTATCCGGGAGTAGGCTTTATGGACGTGGGGAAAAAAGGAAAATTCTATGGCCACCGGCCTGGCAAACCTCCATGGATCCACTCCCCCCATCTGGTCCATCAACCCCGAGCACCTTGGCCACAGCTGGCCTCTTACCTGTCCTGTATCCAGAACTGTCCAGTGTTGAAGTCTATCCCCCATTATCAGGCTCCCCGCCTCCAAATCCGGAATCTGACCCAACATGCACTTCATAAATCCGACATCATCCCAATTCGAGGCATATACGTTCACCAATACCACCCGCACCCCCTACAACCTACCACTCACCATCACGTACCAACCTCCATTATCTGCCACAATGTTCAGCACCTCAAACGGCACCCGCTTCCCCACCAGAATCGCCACCCCTCTATTCTTCGCGTCCAACCCCGAGTGAAAGACCTGCCCTACCCACCCCTTTCTCAGCATAACCTGATCTGCCACCTTCAAATGCGTCTCCTGGAGCATAACCACATCTGCCTTCAGTCCCTTTAGGTGCGTGAACACCCGGGCCCTCTTGACCGGCCCATTCAGGCCCCTCACATTCCAAGTTATCAGCCGGATCGGGGGGCTACTCGCTCGTCACCCCCCCCCGCAGACTAGCCATCTCCTTTTCGAGGCCAGCCACGTGCTCGTGCCTCCCGCACCCTCCAGTCCCCCAGGCGGCGGACCCCCGCCCCGACTACCACTCCTACTTCCAGCTCCCCTTTGGCCAATGCAGCAGCAACCCATTTCCCCCCCCCAGCTAGTTCCTCCTCTAGCCGTTTGCTCCCCCCATGGCACTCCTGTAAGTCAGCTGACCCCGGTCTCTCCCGCCACTCCATCGACCCCCCCACGTGAGAATCCCGCCACCTCCCCCTGGCAATCAGCGTGTGCTCCTCTCCAGCACCGCCCATCCCCCTGGCCCCGCCCCCTTCCTTCCCCAGGGGCCGGCTTTCCATCCAAGCCGGCCCCGCCCCCTCTGGCGCAGCTCCCTTTTTGCTGCCTTGTCTCAACTCCCCATCCCCGTGCCTCCAACGACCCCCCCCCCCCCCCCAAAACCCCACCCGGGGCCCTGTCCTTCCAACACCGACGCCCACATCACACAGCCTCCACATCGAACCATTTCGCCCAACCCCACCCAGCACCAAAGAAAACAGAACAGACCATCCCCCAAAACACAGTAACCCCCCTAGGCACCCCCTCCCATCAAACCCTCACTTTGAGTCCAACTTTTCAGTTTGGATAAAGGTCCACACCTCCTCCGGTGTCTCGAAGTAATGGTGCCGACCCTGAAATGTGACCCACAATCGCGCTGGCTGCAGCATCCCGAACTTCACCCCCTTCCGATGTAGAACTGCCTTAGCCCGGTTGAAGCCGGCCCTCTTCTTGGCCACCTCCGCGCTCCAGTCCTGGTATATTCGGATCTCTGTGTTCTCCCACCTGCTTCTCCGTTCTTTTTTGGCCCATCTCAGGACACACTCCCGGTCCACAAAGCAGTGGAACCGCACCATTACCGCCCTTGGCGGCTCGTTGGCCGTGGGCCTCCTCGCCAGGACTCGATGAGCCCCGTCCAGCTCCAGGGGCCTCGGGAAAGCTCCAGCGCCCATCAGCGCGTCGAGCATCGTGACCACATACGCCCCGTCATCAGACCCCTCCACTCCCTCCGGGAGACCCAGAATCCGGAGGTTCTTCCTCCTCGACCCATTCTCCGTGTCCTCAAATTTTTCTTGCCACTTCTTGTGCAGCGCCTCGTGTGCCTCCACCTTCACCGCCAGGCCCAAGATCTCATCCTCGTTCTCCGAGGCTTTTTGCCGCACCTCCCGGATCGCCGCCCCTTGGGCCTTCTGGGTCTCCACCAGCTTGTCGATCGACGCCTTCATCGGCTCTAGCGGTTCTGCCTTCAGCTCCGCAAAGCAGCCTTTGAGGAACTCCTGCTGCCCCTGCGACCATAGCGCCCACGCTGCTTGGTCTCCACCCGCCGCCAACTTGCTTCTCCTCCCTCGCACTTTTCGCTGCACTAAAATCACTTTCTTGACCGCTCCACTCCTGGTCCAATCCATACATTGCCAGGGGAGCCGCACTGTAACCTTCCCACACTGGGAACCGTCGAACAATTGCCGTTGGGGCCCCTCAAAAGAGCCCAAAAGTCCGTTACTGGCGGGAGCTGCCGAACGTGCGACTTAGCTCAGCATAGCCGCACCCAGAAGTCCTCTAACTTCCTTGTTAACTCCTCAAAGAACTCTAACAGATTTGGCAGACAGGACCTCTCTTTAACAAAGCCGTGATGACTCAGTCCTATTTTACCATGCACTTCCAAGTACTCCGCGATCTCATCTTTAATAACGGACTCTGAAAACTTACCAATGACCGAAGTCGGTCTAACCGGCCTATAATTTCCCGTCTTCTGCCTCCCTCCCTTCTTAAATAGCGGTGTTAGATTAGCCACTTTCCAGTCCTCTGGGACCCTTCCTGCCTCCAGTGATTCCTGAAAGATCACCACCAATGCCTCCACAATCTCCTGAATTATCTCTTTTAGAACCCTGGGGTGTAGTCCATCCGGTCCAGGTGACTTATCCACCTTCAGACCTTTCAGTTTCCCAGAACCTTCTCCTTGTGATGGTCACTGAACTCACCTCTGACCCCGATTCTCCTGGATCTCTGGCATCCCTCTGATGTTTTCCACCGTGAAGACCGATGCAAAGTAACAACTCAATTCCCCTGGCATTTCTTTCTTTCCTATTATTACTTCTCCAGCCACATTTTCCAGTGGTCCAATTTCTATTTTTGCCCCTCTCTTACCTTTTATATATTGAAAAAAAACTCTTCCTTTCTTCTTTTATATTACTAGCTAGCTTGCACTCATATTTCACCTTCTCTCCTTCATTACTTTTTTAGTTGTCCTCTGCTCGCTTTTAAAGGATTCCCAATCCTCTGGCCTCCCACTAATCCTTGCCACTTTGCTTTCTCTTTTATGCTGTCCTTGACTTCCCTCGTCAACTATGGATGCCTCATCCTCCCCATAGCAGGTTTCCTCTTCCTTGGGATGAGTATCTGCTGTGCCTTCCGAATAACCCAAAAAAACTCCTGTCATTGCTGTTCCACTGTCTTCCCTGCTAGGCTCCTTTTCCAATCAACTCTGGCCAGCTCCTCCCTCATGTCTTTGTAGTTATCCTTATTTAACTGTAATACCGTTACATCTGTATTATACGGTTTCATCTGATTGCAGCTTCTCCCTCTTAAACTGCAGAGTAAATTCTATCATATTGTGCTCACTGCTCCCTCAGGGTTCCTTCACCTTAAGTTCCCTAATCAAGTCTGCCTCATTACACATCACCAAATCCAGAATTGCCTGTTCCCTAGGCTCTGTCACAAGCTTCTCCAAAAAAACATCTTAGACATGCCACAAATTCCATTTCTTGGGATCCACTACCAACCTGATTTTCCCAGTCCACCTGCATATTGAAGTCCCCCATGATTATTGTGATATTGCCTTTTTTACATGCTTTCTCTATCTTCTGATTTATTTTCTGCCCCACATCCTAACTCCTGTTAGGGGGCCTGTACATAACTCCCATCAGGGTCTTTTTATCTTTGCGATTCCTCAACTCTACAAAGAGATTACATAGATACATAGAAGATAGGGGCATGAGGAGGACTTCTGATCCTATATTGCTCCTTGCTATCGATTTAACTTCATTTCTTACTAACTATGCAACCCGTCCCCTTTGCCCATCTGCCTGTCCTTTCGATATGACACATGCCCTTGTATATTTAGATCCCAGCCCTGATCCCCTTGTAGCCACGTCTCTGTGATGCCCACAACATCGTAACTGCCAATTCCAATGTGCACGACAAGCTAATTTACCTTGTTCCGTATACTGCACGCATTAAGGTACAACACCCTCAGTCCTGCATTGACCACTGTTGTGGGTCAGAGTTTAGAAACTCCAAAGTGTATTATGAAGTCCACCTGACCTACAACCTTGATGTTGAATTTGGCTAGGATGAGCACAAAAGCCTTCCCTTCAGGTATGATTCAACAGTCTTCCTAGACACTTTAATCAAAATAAGCTTTATTCTAAGAACTGAGTTACCATATATATATATATATATATATATATATATAAAAACAATCAGCAAATTCTTATCAATTACAAACATAAAGACCCCACACAGCTATAGGAATCTATGTATAACACTGAATGAATTCCCCCTTAACTGTTTCAATTCAAAAACAAAATCCGATAAACGAAAAAAAACCTCTTCAAGGGCGTCAAGCACTCTGCATTCTCACTTGAATAAGGCTGGCTTTTCCTAGGATTCTGACCCCGTCTCACCAGCAGGTTTAAACCCTTTCGGAAAGCAAACTATATATTTTAAGTTATCAAAGCAGGTAGCTATAATCAATGTTTTTTTTAACTGGAACAGATATTTTAAATGAAAAGAGAGAGAAGCAGGCCAAAACACTTATGTTTTCTGTCCGCAGTCCACAGCAGTCAAAACTGGAAGCGAAAGTAAAAACTAACCTCACAGCCACAGCTCAGCTCCACCCACAAAATGACATCACTGAAGCCATGTGATCACACAAAACCTTTCATAAGGTGCACTCCCATGACACCAGCTCCCTTCTCACATGTCACCTTTTTTGCTCTGCCTGAGGGCGATGTTGTTCTCTTATTTTTGTTCTCTATTTCCCCTTCAGTTATGACACCTTCTAAGCTAACGCTCTGGTTCCCACCCCCCTGTAATACTAGTTTAAATCCTCCCGAGTGACTCTAGCTAACCTGTTAGCCAGGATATTGGTGCCCCTCGAGTTTAGATGCAACCCGTCATTCTTGTACAGGCCCCACCTGCCCTGGAAGAGATCCCAATGGTCCAGAAATCTGAAACCCTTCCTTCTACACCACCGGTTTAGCCACGTGTTTAGCTGCACTATCCTCCCATTTCTTGCCTCACTGGCACGTGGCACAAGGAGTAATCCTGAGATTAAAACCGTAGAGGTCCTGCTTATGTCATTGACGAATGTGATATAAAATAATTGTTTTAGAGATATTAGTTACTGTAATGTAGAGATAGGCCAGTCTCATTTTGGTGAGTTCACAGACAAAGGATTTCAGAACGCATGGCAAAGCAAGGAGGTGTGTCCAGCTACGGAGGGGAAAAGGATGCTGGGTAATAGGGGGCCAGAGGAAGGGATTGGAAGTGAGCCAATTAGGATGTATGGCCAGGTCAGGAGGGGTAGAGGATGACCTATGGGAATCGTGTATGTGAAACTTGATGCCATTTGATTGTATCAGTAGAGACTTCGTTGTTCTACAGACTCACTCGATTCCGGGAGTGCAGGAGACAGGATGTGTTCTGTACTACTGTGAGTTGAGACAGACTTGCAAGTCAAATAAAATAACTAATGCTGTACCTGCAAATCCATCTTGACTTTTATTGAGGCCAGACTGACGGGTAAAGAGATTTATATTTTGTCATTTGGTGCCGAAATCCGGGATTTCTCAAGACGGTTCTGACCAACCGCGAAATCAGAATTAGACTGATTATGAACAGGGAGAGTGGGAAAAAGGGGCCCACAATGTATAGCTGGAAAATGACCGCACATTGCTTTCCCCCCTCTTCTTATCGTCTGATTAGTCTGGTCACTCGCGGTTGGTACGGAAAGATCGTCTCGACGAAATCAAAGGTCAGTCTGGGGATTAGAAATTTAATTGATGGGATTTCATATTGTTGATTCGGCTTGGGTTAGGTTATGGGTTGATGCAACATCTAAACAAAGATGCTTCAATTCCATGTATGAGTTCTGATTCGGCTTGGGTTAGGTTTTGGGTTGATGCAACATCTAAAACAGATGATTCAATTCCATATGTGAGTGTTTTAAAGGACAGGAGGAGGGTTCAGTTCAATGAGTGTTTTTAAATCTGAAGATGATTCAATTCCATGTGTGAGTGTTTTAAATCTATAGTTGATTCAGCTAAAATTGTACCCTTGGACTGTAGTGGCGAAAAACGCAGTGCTGAGGACTAGTTGAGATTATGGGGAATTGCTTGGATAAATTTCAAAACAAAGAACATCCATAGAACTGGATGCTGCATGTTAGTTAAAGCAGAAGTCTCTCAAAGGGTTAACAGCAGCAGCCAAAGTTAAAGACTACAGACAGTGCTTCTCACACAGGCCTTGAGATAACAGCAGCAGCCTGTGGTGTAATCGGATACCTTTCCTTTGAGTCAGTGAACTCCAGCAAAGTTACGTTTTGAATTAATTAAAGGAAACCAGTGGGTTTCTCCACCTCTTTGATAAAAGTTATTATTTTCGAAAGCAATTGATTGAAATTGCCAGAATCTTAAGTTTTACTTACTTGAAATAATGTTTATCTCATTTTATTTGTGAATTAATAGAAACTGAAAAAAACTCACTGACACCATTTTAAAAAGTGTAAATCTGGAGATGACAGTTGACTTTGCTCCGGTATACATCACCGCAGCTAACTGCTCCCTCATTGATAGCAGCCAACATTTTTGAGAATGTAAGAAAAACTTGTTAAAAGAAAAATTGTTAAGATAAAGAATTAATTAAGTTGTAAATGTTATCCAAGTTTGTGTTAAGCAAATCGTAAATTTAGTTGAGTTGAGATCAGAGCTAAGCTTGCAAGTTGCAGTAATTCAATTTGAATTTTCAAACATTTTAAGTTTTAAAAGAACACTATTAGAACCTTTTTAATAATTTTGCCAAGGAGCAAAAATTGCCATTGGTTATAAATAAGCAAATAAAAAATATATATATAATTTAAAAAAAAGAAAGAGCCAAAGTATGAAAGCTAAAGAGTTAATTAGATTATGGAGACAATATTGTCAACATGAGAGGGATAAGATCATGTTATTAAGTTGGCAAGAAAATGACCTTAAAATGGGGATTCCAATTAGAGAAGAAAAAAAACCAATGGGCTACGTAGTTCAATGGCTGACCTTGCATTGACAGAGGCAGAAGATGAAGATTAAGACAATTTGACCAGGTCGGCTAGGATTTCGACTGCACCTGTAGCATTGTCTGCACTAATTCCAGAACCACCAGAGTATAATAATTTATATCCAGTCACTGCTCCCCAGATTCCAATCATGCCAGTCACTCCAGCCCTTTTGGTTGATAGCGTGGGTCCTAATTTACCATCTTCACGATCTAGGAGGGAAGAGGAGCTCTGTTCCACATGCCCAGTTAGCTCTAGGACCCGATCTCGGACAGCGAGAGAAGGGCCTGATCCTAATCAGAAACAATCAAGCATACCACCTAAATCCCTTCAGACCAAGGGGAAACAGCAAACTTTGAGAACAAAGGGGGAGGAAAGGGATGGTTCTGAAGAGAAAGAGCTCCCTCTAGTGACAGGGAGGGACGTCGAAGTCTTGGAAGAACCAGAGGAAATAGCTAGAGTGCCCCCTGGTGAGACTCGGAGACAGTTGCCGATTAGGAAGATACCAAACCTTGACGCAGTGACCGCCGGGGCCCAGCCCACGATAGACGTTTATTTCCCATGGACACCCAGTGAGATGATGGCTATTATGGCTACAATCACAGATAGAAAGATATCTCCTGCTGCTTTCGTGGATTCCCTGAGAACTACCATCTCAATTTATCAAGCTGATTCTAGGGACCTCTGGGCCCTAGTCCAGCAGGTTTTAACCCCAGCAGAGTACCGCAATCATCTTAATCACTTGAATTATGCTAGCCACGCCGCACTTCAGCAAGCCCATGCGTTGGACGACGATAGACGGACACAAATCCTGAATGCGTTGAATAGCACATTTCAAAAGCCCATAAATATTTCTGCTATCTTAGACCTCAAACCTAAAAAGATTGAAGAGCCAGAGGAATTTCTGGAACGTTTTAATGAAAACTATCGTGGGCAGTCAGGCGACTTGCCATATTAAAATGGTCAGAATTCCCCTCAATATTGTGCTATGTTAATGCATTGCCTACCACCTTCCGTGGCTACTGCTGTGAAATGTAATAACATGAATTGGACAGAGAACGACTCTTCCCAGATGGCAAGGGCAGTCAGATTTTATTGGAAGGAGGGTGTAGGCCAGGAAGGAGGCTCGGTTACAAAGGTTAAGACTCAGTATGTAATGAAAAAGGATGATCTGAGACCCCAACAAGCGGCAGAAACGATAGCTTACCAGCTGGAACCCCAATATTGTGACTTTGGGTGGGTGGATCAGCGAGGGGGAGGATATCAAACCCACCCAAAGGGACCCTCAGCTCCTTTTTATGGCCCACCGTATGCACCAACAGCTTTACAACCGCCGCCCCCTCTGAGGGGCCATTGGTCTACTGGGAGAAGAGGACGGGGCAGATATAGAGGGAGCAATGCATGTTTTAATTGCGGCCGTGCAGATCACTGGCAACAGGAATGCCCCTTTAAAAGACAGGCAGCAGAAGGAGACAACCAGACCAAAAGGAGGGGGTACCCACCAAGGGGAGGACAGATGAGATACACGGACTTCTCCCAGGCAAACCCTTTCCCAACACAGGATTGACTAGCTAATTTAGTCATAAGGACTCTCCAATCGGACAGGGAACCTATTATCTCTCTGCAGATAGGAGATGAACATCACCCATTTGTAATCGACACTGGAGCAGCCATGTCTTCTCTGCAATCAGAACTTCGCCTAACACTATCCGACCACACCCAGCATTTGTCGGGGTTCCAAGGACAGGTGTGTGAGTATCCTATTTCTGAACCTGTGACAGTCACTTACGAGAATAAGTCTGCAGATCATCAGTTTGTAGTGACTACTGGATTGAACTGTAACTTGTTGGCCCGAGATTTACTGTGTATCTTCCAGCTACAGCTAGAGTGCGGAGACGAAGGGGTAACGGCTCAGTCATGGAGGATGAGACAACAGTGCTATATTTCTATCACCCCCAGTGGTGGACGTTAGACACTGAACATTCACTGCATCACGTTACCCTGGCCTATGACAGAACCGGACAAAACAGGGAGTTGGAGGACAAATACCGGCCATTAATTGGGACCGAATGGCCAGTCAAAGTTACAGCCACAGTCACGGGAAAAGAAGGTAAAGCCGATTTTGTTACAATACCACCACATTTATGGCCACAGTCAGCTTCGGTAAGCCCTCATATTACACGTCAGGTCCACGACCAGTACCATGCCAGGGATCTGGGACCTATGGTAAGGAGGGCAGTGGATCATTCAGATCCAACAGAGTACGCACTTCAAGTCACGCCAGACGGCACTGCCATAAAATATTTTGAGGTCCCTGAAACGATTAACACTCGACTGCAGCCCCGTCTATGGACAAATTAATCCGAGAGCTGTTGCAACAGGGTATTTTGGTCCCTTGCCAATCAGAATGTAACACCCCCATACTTGCTGTGCCTAAACCAGCCAAGCCAGACCAGTACTGATTAGTACAGGATTTACGTTCAATCAATGCCATCGCACAGCCGTTACATGCTCTCACTCTCCAACAGGATATTACGGTGTATAGCTCCCACTCGGTCATCGCACTACTGAGGCAACTGCAGACTCAGCATCTTACCGCAGCTCGTCAGAATAGGTATGAGATATACCTTTTGAACAATCCACGTCTGACATTTAAACATTGTACCACTATCAATCCAGTCTGTTTTCTTAGTGGTCCCCCTGCCCATGAAGACGCACCTGGCCACGACTGTTTAGCCTTAATTCAGGAAACTACCACAATAAGGGACGATTTGAGCGGTATTTCGTCAGAACAACCTGACATGATTATGTGTGGTCAAATATCCCACCGGGGATTAGTTAATGACCTACTACAGGCCCTCCTTTTGCCCGCGCAGATTTCCGTCATTAAATGCGCTGCCCACACAAACGGTAAGACCCCAGTCGACGTTGGTAATTAACAAGCAGATTGTGCAGCGCGGACAGCCGCGCAAATTCAGCAAGTGATGGTGCCTAAAATGTTAAGTCAAACTAAAAGTTCTGCAATAAATAGGTCTGCCTCTGACAAGCCAATGCCAACCATCCAAGACGTCATACGGTTACAGGAGGACGCTCCTGAGAGTGATAAACAAATGTGGAAACGGTTAGGTTGTACATATGATTCTGTTTCCTCTTTATGGACCACGCCAGCACATCAGACTTGTATGTCTGATGTACTGGCTTTATGGGTCATCGAATGTGTACACTTTGCAACTCATTGTGGGGCCCGGGGGACTAGTGATTTGTTGCTGGACACTTGGTGGCACCCTAAAATGCAGGGGTTGGCCCAGAGTATCAGTAATCGGTGTTTGATTTGTCAGCAATATAACACTGGCAAAGGTATCCCTTGTGGGATGGGGCAATCCCCGTTGCCCAGTGGTCCCTTTGAGACGCTACAAATGGATTACATTGAGTTGGAAAGGTGTCAATGTTATAAATATGTTTTGGTCATTGTGGATGTGTTCAGCAGATGGGTCGAGGCGTATCCGACTACCGATAATAAAGCTGCTACTGTGGTTAAAGTTTTGATGCGGGAAATCATTCCCCGGTACGGTATACCAGCTCAGTTAAGTTCTGATAATGGGCCTCATTTTATTGGACAAATTAACAAGGAGTTTTGCTCCCAGTTGGGCATACGCCAGCAGTTACACAGTGCTTACAGACCGCAGGCGGCCTGGTTGGTTGAGAGACACAATCAGACCCTCAAAACTAAATTGGCTAAATTAAGAGCAGACACGGGACTGACATGGCTTAAGTTACTCCCCGTTGCCCTCTTCCAGCTGCGGGTTACACCTGCGGGACCGGCCCGGCTCTCTCCTGCCGAGATTCTTTATGGCAGGCCTCTTAGAACTCCCTGGGGCCTGCATGCTTCCAGACTGGTTCAGTTTCACCTTATGACTGAAGAGATGACCACCTATGTTCTAGCCCTTACTCAGGTGCTCAAGGAGCTCCATGGCCAGGTCCGCGCGGCTCACCAGCCATCGCCCCCAGTACCTAGCTCACTTTCAGTCCAGCCCGGTAGTTATGTCATGGTCAAAAATTGGACTAGGAAGGGGTCGGAGCCGCGATGGGACGGGCCCTTCCAAGTTCTCCTTACCACCCCCACAGCAGTTAAAGTGGAAGGGCGGCGTGCTTGGGTCCACCTCCATCACTGTAAATTGGGTCCACCTCCACTACTGTAAAAAGGTCGGTTACTAACCTGCCTCCCTTCTCCAGTGCTATTTTACAGGTGTGGAATACGACGGGGTGGCTACGCACCACCTGTGTGATCTACGGCCTCACCTCGCTTGGAGTGTTATTGGCGACGGACATGGAAAAGGGAAATATTATCTACATTTGTAACCCCAACCAAACTACAAGGACATTTCATTTATGCAAAGGTGATGTTCTTCGCTGCCCCCATATACGAGGACATGGTATCGACTCATGGAAGGTCATCAAATTCACGGACAATGCAGGACTCATGAAGCAATTGCACCGGTCCCGGCGATGGGAAGGGAACATTATATGGACATTGCCTTGTTTTTGGAGTACATGTAAATTTGATTTTGGATGTGTTAAGATTGGTGCGATAAAGGTAACATCAGACCGTCAGGAGAGCGTAGGAAGAGGTTTTGAGAGAGAGGGGGACTAGAGAGACGATGGGGCGTGTGAGAAGGGAAGTACAGTTAGAACGTAGGTTATCAGGAGATGCACTTAATTTAGTTAAAGGCCAAACTGAGGAAAACCCGGGTAGTATGAATCTCTTCTACCAGATTTACCACCGCTTGTATGGCCACGGACGGGTTGTCTGCTACCCGAACCCCGCAGCGGTGTCTAGGTTATTTTCTGTTTCACCGCTTTGGGGCACTCCCCAAACGGTGGTTCATTGTCAGCGTTCCGAGCCACCGCCCGAGCAAGTCACTCTTCCTTACGATCCGGGTTCAGCACCACCGGCTATTTGCCTTCCCCTTCCTCGGGATAATTCCCACTCACAGTATGATAGGTTGCAACGGTGGAGGGCGTACATACCTAGCCACTCCACTCCCAATAGGGATTCCCGGTCGTACGAGAATTGTTTCAGCAGTGAAGGATACGGCTGTTTGCTGGTAGAGGTGGAAACGAATATAACATGTCTGTTCCCACCTGTATGGACAGGAGGTGTCATATCACCCAGGCGTCTGGCCAATGCGTTTGTTACAACACCACCTGCGTTCCACTGAATGCCGGCCTCCAGCTCCTTTGTGGCTGGGCGAATGTCTCTCATATCACTGTTGGGACTAGGGCTTTCCGCATTGCTAGGCGGCCGGAATAGGCGTTTCGAAGCTGGATAAACTGGGCTGCAGGGGGATCCCTACGCAACCGATATACTGATTGTGATGCTAGCCTGCACACGGAGCAAGGATACAACTTTTTATTTAATGGCACAGCGACCAATGTTTTGTCACCCCCATTTCCCCGCCAAATTGCTATTGGGACTCTAGTCCCTACCACAGTCCCCTGCCCCTCGGCGTGGATGCTGCATACTCAGTTAACCCGCCGGGCAGTCTCAGCTGAATTCTGCGAGAACTGGAAAAAACCTCAGGTTCTCGCACCCAACCGGGGCCACTCAGCCGGGTGGGGGATTCTGAGCGTCTTGGCACTGGGAGGTGTGGGGGGTTCCTTGGCTGTCAGCGATAGGAATTATTTTATTTGTGGCCTTACCATCTTGGGAAATGACACCTTGGGAGCCCTTGGGGCAATAACCAAGGAATTGTCTCAGCTGCGGTTGTTTGCAATGCAGAACCGGTATGCTCTTTACTATCTTCTGGCCCGTGAGGGTGGGGTGTGGGCCATAGTACAGGGCAAGTGTATCATGTGAGTTCAGGACTTGACCGCTAACATCACTAAATTTATGGATCACATACGGGATCACCTGGACGGAATGCAGGATCCTGGCTCTTGGGGTAACTGGGGATTTGGAGGTTGGAAGGACTGGTTGATAAATATGGCCATGTATTTAGTGGTGGCTATTGGCTGCATCTTTGTGGGCCTAGCCATCCTTAAATGTGTGATGGGTAGAATGCGGGGTGCACTGGAACAGATCAACGCCCCTAAAATCTTGGCTGTCAAAATCCATGAGGGTGCAGCGGATGAAGGGGGGCTACTACAGGAATTGGAAACGCAGCGATGGATCTTTTTAGATGAGGGACCGTAGCTATGGATTGAATAGTTCGGTTATCATGGAATGATAAAAGGAGGGAATGACGAATGTGATATAAAATAATTGTTTTAGAGATATTAGTTATTGTAATGTAGAGATAGGCCAGTCTCATTTTGGTGAGTTCACAGACAAAGGATTTCAGAACGCATGGCAAAGCAAGGAGGAGGTGTGTCCAGCTACGGAGGGGAAAAGGATGCTGGGTAATAGGGGGCCATAGGAAGGGACTGGAAGTGAGCCAATTAGGATGTATGGCCAGGTCAGGAGGGGTATAGGATGACCTATGGGAATCGTGTATGTGAAACTTGATGCCATTTGATTGTATCAGTAGAGACTTCTTTGTTCTACAGACTCACTCGATTCCGGGAGTGCAGGAGACAGGATGTGTTCTGTACTACTGTGACTTGAGACAGACGTGCAAGTCAAATAAAATAACTAATGCTGTACCTGCAAATCCATCTCGACTTTTATTGAGGCCAGACCGACGGGTAAAGAAATTTATATTTTGTCATCATTAGTGCCTACGAGTACTACGATCTCTGGCTGTTCACCCTCCCCCTTGAGGATGTCCTGTGTTCGTTCAGAGGCATCCTTGACTCTGGCACCAGGGAGGTAACACACCATCCTGGAGTCTCTTTCACGTCCTCTACACAAGTAATAGTAGTTGGAAGAAAGGCAAGTAAACAGTTTGCCAAAGACCATTCAAACTTTACTGAGAACCGGACTGAGATAGGTCAGGACTTGTCCAAAAAAGTTGAAGGGTTAGAACGAATCATGAAACTTCAGAGAGAGTAAGTAATTGACATGGCTCAAACAAAATTTAAAATAATTTGTTTCAAATGAGACTGGGAGAAACAACAAGATCACAAAAAGTTCAAAGAACAAACAAAGCAAGAATACAATGCTATTTTGCGTGAACATAAGAACCATTACTGAAACAGCTAAAAGAGATTTTGACGAGAAGAAATGAGATGTTAATGACATTTTGACTGTGTGAAATCGAAATGTAAATTTTCTACATGAACTTAGAAAGTGAGCTCGAGAGTGGAACTATGCCTAGAAGTGACAAAAAGGCCAATTGCCCTGTAGACTTAAATGAAACATTATTTTCGGAGCTGAAAACTGGAAGGAAAAGAAGCACAGGACTTGAGTTATGAAAATGTTATCTGCATTTTGAGTCTGAATGCAATTATTGTCTTTATTTTGGTTAAGTTATTGTAATTATACGACAAGTGTCACTGTGAACTAAGGAAATTGTACTTGGATGATATCAGAAGTTGTGTGGTTAGATATTTGTCACGTTAAGTTTGTGTAAAGTAGATCCAACTCCAGTGTAATTATGAAGATGTATTTCTTTCAAAGGGAGAGGTGTGAGGAAAATAATGGCAGTTTTAAGGGATTTATATTTGTATTGGTAAACATTAGAAATAAGGCATAGTTTCAAGTGGGTTTGCTGTTCCAGCGCCTGGAAATTAAAAAGCTGTAGTTAGAGTGATACGGGGTGTCGGGCTGGTTAAATTTCAACTGTATTTCTATTGTGCTTAGAAGGGGCTATGGCATGAAGAATAACTAAAAGGCATGCGCATGTGAGTATTGCTTAGCAACTGGGGCCTTATAAGGTAGAAAAGCTTTTTAAGTTTTAGTTTAGCTAATTTGTGGGAAGTTAGAGATAGGTAGTGAGAGAGAATGCAGCTCTCACAGCTCTGCTAGAAGCAGTTGATTTTAGAAGGCTAAAAAGAACATCTAGAATCATAGAATTTACAGTACAGAAGGAGGCTACTCGGTCCATTGAGTCTTCACCGGCCCTTGGAAAGATCACCCCACTTAAGCCCACGCCTCCCCCCTATCCCCATAACCCAGTACCACCACCTAACCTTTTTGGACACCAAGGGGCAATTTAGCATGGCCAATCCACCTAACCTGCATTTCTTTGAACTGTGGGAGGAAACCGGACATGGTCCACGCAGACATGGGGAGAAACTGCAAACTCCACACAGTCACCCGAGGCTGGAATTGAGCCTGGGACCCTGGAGCTGGGAGGCAGCAGTGCTAACCACTGTGCCAGCCCAGCCATGCTGGAAGAAATGAAATGAAAGTCACTATAGTCCCCAAGGACCATAGGCTGCTCTCCACTTTTGAGAGAGAGAGCTGGCTGGTGGTGATTTAATCCGACTGTCACGTCTCAGGTGAGGTGCGAGGCTGAGAAGGCAGGGCCTTCATGAATAACCTCAGCCTGTATGGGAATGACTAGAAGAAAAGCCATGCTATGGAGTAGCAGTTAAGAAAGCAGATGCCGGAAATCTAAAGTCCAGCTAGTTAAGAAAACTAGACAAATGAAGAGAAGTGTCCAAGAGGTCTAGGGTTAAATGAACAGAGATCAAGGTATGGTTCAAAAGAATTCAAGAAAGCAAAGTGTTCTGAGTTAGTAACTAAATTCAAAGTAGAACAGGAACGTGTAATGGAGTAGGTATAAAGACCTGGACTGAATTCTCGGTTAAAAGTGGAGCGGAAGCTTTGTTTAAAAGTGTCATTGGAAACTTCCAATGGTGGATTTTGGAATGCAAACCGCTAAGGTAGAGCATAATTATGAATATATTTTAAAGGTAGAATGGTGTTTCTGGGAGCGGAGTTTGAAACTCTCACATGACAATCATTTGGGGGGGGGGGTTCTGAGGAGGCATCCACAAACATTCACTTGGGGTTCAGAGTGGAGAGTGTATTTGCCTGCTCAGCTTGTGAGTTTAAAAGGCGCTCTGAGTCAATGAGACCATTGCAGATAAGATGTACATTGTAATCCATATGAATCCCGAAAGACGTGCTTGTTAGGTGAATTAGACAATCCAAATTCTCCCTCAGTGTACCCGAACAGGAGCCGTAGTGTGGCGACTAGGGGATTTTCACAGTAACTTCATTGCAGTGTTAATGTAAGCCTACTTGTGACACGATTATTATTATTATTATTATTAACAATCCTAAAACCTGTGTGTAATTGTTAAGCTGAAGGGTGGAAGTAAAAACGTACTGCATTATAATCTTATTTCTTCATGTTTAATAAATATTGTTTTTCTTTAACGCCAAGCCCCTTCAAAATCTTGTTTCATTAAGATCACCTTTCGTTCTTCTAGAGGAGAGGTTAAGGAGGAAATTCCAGTTGATGGGACTGCCGCCGATGGTTTTTAAAAATTTATTCTTTCACAGGACGAGGATTTGCTGGATAGGCCACTATTTACTGCCAAACCCCAATTTTTAGCCTTTAAGGAGGTGGTGGTAACAGTATAAATAGTTAATCATGTAAATATATAGTCAATATCATCAGTGATGTAAGATCACACAACAACAGAACATGGAGAGAGATAGTTCAATGTGTAGTTCTTACTGAATCTGTATTGTATGTGGTTAATATAATGTTCAATTAAAAAGGTTGTGTTTACCAACAGGCTTGCCTCCAGCAGTATCTGTAAATGCAGATTATGAACAATCCTTTCCATGACCCACGACGATGGTAACAAATGGTGGCAGCAGAAAACATACGAAAGAGGAACCCAGTGAAGAGCCCAGAAACTGCAAGGACTGCAGGACAAGGACAGCACAGGAAAATCTTCAACAGATCTCCAGAATAGGCTAAAAGAGAAGCTACGCAGAAAACCCTACTTTTATCAGAACACTTCAACCATGTGGAAGGCCCAGATCTAGTGGAGGAGTGACAGAACTGGCATGACAGGTGTACCAGGTACAGAACAGCTTCAGGACTAGCCGAGAAGATTAGCAAGGGACAGGTCAATAACTTACTCTACTCGGCAGGTAGTACAGATGACGTAAAGTTCAGACAGGGCATAAACAAAAACACAGCAACTTCTGAAGTTATCAAACCCGTTGATATTTCTTTTTGTCTTCAAAGGTACACCATTGCATAGCGAACAAAATTCAATAAGTGCACCAAAGAAAAGGTGAGAGTGTAGTTATCTCACTCATATCGATTGGCTGAGAAATGAGAATATAGAATATAAAGTCACATTAATTCAGGATCGCATTGTTGTAGGAGACTTGGAAGAGACTTTATCCAATGTTCTAGTCAAAGGAAGATTTGAGCATTTCGAAGGCTGCAGATCATTGAGAAATGTACCAACATTGATGCAAACTCACACGCTGCAGTTTTAAGTGCATGGCTCAAGATGGCATCAGCACAAGCTTTTGATAGATACATGTTATGGAAGAGTTTCTCAACACCTTTTGTTGTAACTAGAAGATCAGGCATGTTCTTGTAAGGCTGTCCTCATTCCACAGATTGATGCTCTAATTTCTTCCTTGTGATACTCTGGAATTGCGAATTTGAAGCTTCAGCTTTTTCGTCCTCGTCCAATAGCGAATTATCCTCTACGTGCAGATTGGTATTCAAGTATTACCCTCTCTTTTTGATTTACTGTACCTCCAACATTTTTTTGCCTTGGCCAGTTTTATGGGATGTAGGTTTCACTGGCGAGGCCATCATTTACTGCCCATTCCTTACGGCCAAGATGTGATGAGCTGTTTTCTTGAATGTGGTGTAGGTACACCCACAGTGCTGTCAGGAAGGGAATTTAAGGATTTTGGCCAGTGTCAGTGAAGAAATGGTGATATATCACTAAGTAATGATGGTGGATGGCTTTGAGGGGAACTTGCAGGTGGTGGTGCTCTCATGTCCCTGTTGCCCCTGTCCTTCTAGATGGAAGAGGTTTGAAAGGTACGGTCTATGGAGCCTTGGTGAAGTCCTGCAGTGCATCTTATAGGCAGTACACACTGCTACTACTGTGCGTCAGTGATGGAGGGAGTGGATGATTATGGTGCATGGGGTGCCAATCAAGCGAGCTGCTTTGTCCTGGATGATGGCAAGCTTCTTGAATGTTGTTAAGAGTTGCACTCATCCAGGCAAGTAGAGAAAATTCCATTACACTTCTGACTTGTGCCTTGTAGATGGTGGACAGACTTTGGGGGGGGGGGGCAAGGTGGTGAGTTACACTGCAGAATTCCTAGCTTTTGTAGCCACAGTATTTATATGGCAAGTTCAGTTAAGTTTCTAGTCAATGGTAGCCGCCCCCCACCTCACCCCCGATGTTGATAGTGGGAGATTCAGCTATGTTCGTGCCATTGAATGTCTTGGGGCGATGGCTGGATTATTCCTTGTTGGAGATAGTCATTTCCTGATACTTGAGGCACAAATGTTACTTGCCACTTGTTATCCCAAAGCTGAATGTTGTCCAGGACTTGCTGCATTTGTATATGGACTGATACAGTATCTGAGGAATCATAAATGATCCTGAACATTGTGCCATTATCCATATAGCCAATTCCCACTGGCTCCAGTTTTGAGGGTTCCTTGATTCCATACTCGGTTAAATGCTGCCTTGATCTCAAGAGCAGTCATTCTCACCTCTGGAATTCAGCTCTTTTGTCCCTGTTTGAATCAGGGCTGTAATGAGGTTAGGAGCTGAGTGGCCCTGGCGGAATCCAAATTGAGCTTCATTTAGAAAGTTATTGCTATGTACCAGTTGAATGTAGTGTTTCTGACCCCTTTCATCACTTTACAGATGATGGAGTGTGGACAGTTGGGCCGTAATTAACCGAGTTGGATCTGTCCTGCTTACTGCGTACAGGACGTTCCTGGGCAATTTTCCAAATTGTCGGGTAGATGCCAGTGTTGTACCTGTACTGGAAATAGCTTGGCTAGGTCATGGCTCATTCTGGAGCATAAATCTGAAGTACTATTACTGGAATATTGTCTGGGCCCATAGCCTTGGCAGTGTCCAGCACCTTTAGCCACTTCAAGATATCATGTGGAGTGAATCAAATTGGTTGAAGGCTTACATCTGTGACATTGGGGACCTCAGGAGGAGGCCAAGATCCATCATCCACTTGGCAGTTCTGGCTGAAGATTGTTACAAATGCTTCAACCTCATCTTTTGCACTGATGCTCACTCAGCTTTGTGGACAGGGATATTTATGGAGCCTTGTCCGTCCACGAGTTGCTTAATTGTCCACCAACATTCATGACAAGATATGGCGCTCGATCTGATCCATTGGTTGTGGAATTGGTTCGCTCTGTCCATCACTCATTGTATATGCTGTTTCATGCAAGTAGTCCTGTGTTGTAGCTTCACCAGGCTGACACCTCATTTTTTGATGTGCCTGTGCTGCTCTTGGCTTGCCCTCCTGCATTCTTCATTGAACCAGGGTTGATCCCCTGGACTAGCGATAATGGTAGTGTTGGATGTGCCAGGCCATGAGGTTACAGATTGTGGTCGTGTAAAATTCTGCTGATGCGCACAGCACCTCGTGGTTGTCCACAAGTTGTTAGATCTGTCAGGAAGCTATCCCATTTGGCAGTAGTGCCACACAACTCAAATTTCCATTTCATATTTACATTTTGCACAGTAAATTTCCCTGTTGACCTCAGTTTGGAACTAATCCAGACTTCCTCTTTCTTCAAAGGACCGTCGTTTCACTTAGTATGTTTAGTATGGGTATAGTTTCTCCTTCATTTCGAGACCCCCTGTAAACCAAGGAGTACTCTTCTTTCCAAATTACGTTTTGTGAGGAGCGTGTAGATTTACACATTCTGCAAACACCTCCCAATTCTTGTCCACTGAGTTGGTCTCAGGAGAGTTATTGAGAAACTGTTTTGTCACCTGTGCAGCTCGGTTCTTACAAAATTGATACCCTTCCACTCTGGCACTTTGTTTGGTGGTCTACGGTGCAATTGTGCCTTAAACGCAATACTCACCCAGGTCAGCTGAGTGGTCACTTATCCTAGAATGGAGCCTGACAGATATCGTCAAAGCAGGATGTGTAACGAGGAGATCCAATATATTCTCAGTTCCATTGGTGTGCCTCCTAGTAGTAAAGGTAACCATCAGCCTTAACAAGTGGTCATTTACTATATTTCCTAACTTTTCCTGAAGTGAGTTTGTTGCACATTGGGGGCTGTCTTGATTCCATGCAAGATCAGAGACATGAAAATCCCCATTTAACATGTTGGAAAGTGGCAATGTTGTATTATAAAGTGTTGATAGGCTAGCATCTAGGTCATTTTGTGAATCCTTGGAACTGCTGGGATTTGGATGGTAAACTCCAACAAAAACATCTCTTCCCCAACGAATGGGGAAAAGCAAAAAATAATAGAGATCCAAAGTGACTTGGAGGTCTAGTACATGGATTGAAACATCTTGAACATGTACAGAAAATTTAAAAATTGGATGATTAATGACTATTTTATAACTGGAGCACTAGAATACAAGGTGTAGGATGTCGTGCTTCAGCTACACAAAGCCCAAGTTAGACCACCCCCAGAGTACTTTGGCTCCTGGCCACCACACCTCAGGAAAGATATGATGAAATAGGAAGGAGTGCAGTGCAGGTTTACCAAAGTGATATAGAGACAGGAGATAAATTAGGAGAGATTACCCAATTTAGGATTTCTTTTTATTCCTTCATGGAGGTGTGGGCGTCGCTGGCAAGGCCAGCATTTGTTGCCCATCCCTAATTGCCCTTGATCTGAATGGCTTCCTAACCCAGGGGACAGTTTGGTGTTACATGTGGGCTAGACCAGGTAAGAACAGCAGATTTTCTTCCCTAAAAGGACATTAGCGAACCAGGTGGGTTTTTCTGACAATCGATAGTTCCCTGGTCACCATTACTGAGGCTAGCTTTATATTCCAGATTCATTAAATGGATTTAAATTCCATAGGTGTTGTGGCAGGATTTGAAATCATGCCCCCAGAGTATTAGCTTGGGGCTCTAGATTACTAGCCCAGTCACATTACCACTATGCCACCATCTCTCCTTATAATATAGATGGTTGAGGAATGATTTGGTTGCAGTTTAAGATATTAAGGGAGCAGATGAAATGAATGAAATGAAATGAAAATCGCTTATTGTCTCAAGTAGGCTTCAAATAAAGTTACTGTGAAAAGCCCCTAGTCACCACATTCCGGCGCCTGTTCGGGGATAGGATGGATTGTGAGAAATTACACCTGCTGGTTGGGGGATGGTTCTCAGACTAGGAGGCTTAATATAAAAGTCAAAGTCAAATCTTTCAGCAGCAAATATTGGAAACACTTCTGTGTACAAACGATGGAACTCCCTTCCACAAATCTTTCTGAAACAAAGGGACAACATTGGCTATTCTCCAGTCCTCCGGAATCGCGCCTGTGGTCAAAGATGATGCAAAGATATCTGTTAAGGCCCCAGCTATTTTTTTAAAAAATTCATTTACGGGATGTGGGCGGCACTGGTTAGGCCAGCATTTATTGCCATCCCTAGTTGCCCTTCAGAAGGTGGTACTGAGTTGCCTTCTTGAACCACTGCAGTCCTTGAGGTGTAGGTATGCCCACTGTGCTGTTAGAGAGGGAGTTCCAGCATGTTGTCCCAGTGACAGTGAAGGAACAGAGATATATTTCCAAGTCAAGTCAGAGTGACTTGGAGGGGAACCTCCAGGTGGTGGGGTTCCCAGGTATCTGCTGCTCTTGTCCTTTTAGATGGAAGTGGTGGTGGGTTTGGAAGGTGTTGTCTAAGGAATCTTGATGAGTTACTGCAGTGCATCTTGCAGATGGTACACATGGCTGCCACTGTTTGTCGGTGGTGGAGGGTTTGAATGATTGTGGAAGGGGGGAATAATCAAGCGAGCTGCTTTGTCCTGGATGGTGTTGAGCTTCTTGAGTGTTGTTGGAGCTACACTCATCCAGACAAGTGGAGAGTATTCCATCACAAAGAACAATACAGCATAGGGCCAGGCCCTTCGGCCCTCCAAGCCTGCGCCGACCATGGTACCTGCCTAACTAAAACCGTCTGCACTTACGGAGTCCGTATCCTTCCATTCCCACCCTATTCATATATTTGTCTAGATGTCCCTTAAATGTCACTATCATACCTGCTCCCACCACCTCCCTATTAAGCGCGTCCCATATATTTACCACCCTCTGTGTAAGAAGACTTGCCTCACTCATCTGTTCTAAACTTTTCCCCACTTTAAACCTATGTCCCCTAGTACATGACTCTCCTACCCTAGGAAAGAGCATCTGACTATCCATTCAGTCCTTGCCACTCAATCTTGTAGACCTCTATCAGGTCGCCTCTCAACCTCCGTCGTTCCAGTGAGAACAGAGACCGAGTTTATCTAACCTATCCTCACAGGCACTCCTGACTTGTGCTTTGTAGCTGGTGGACAAGCTTTGGGGGGTCAGGCGAGTTACTCACCGTAGGATTCCTAGTCTTTGACCTGCCCTGGTAGCCACAGAATTAACGTGGCTAGTCCAGTTCAGTTTCTGATCAATGGTAACCCCGAGGATGTTGATAGTGGGGGATTTAGCGATGGTAATGCCACCAAGGCGCAGTGGTTAGATCCTCTCTTGGTCATTGCCTGGCACAAATGTAACTTGTCAGCCCAAGCCTGGATATTGTCCAGGTCTTGCTGCATTTGGACATGAACTGCTTCATCATCTGAGGAGTCATGAATGGTGAACATTGTGCAGTCATCCGCAAACATCCCCACTTCTGACCTTATGATGGAAGGGAGGTCATTGATGAAGCAGCTGAAGATGGTTGGGCCGAAGACACTACCCTGAGGAACTCTTGCAGTTATGTCCTGGAGTTGAGATGATTGACCTCCAACCACCACTATCATCTTCCTTTGTGCAAGGTATGACTCCAACCTGGGGAAAGTGTTCCCCTTGATTCCCATTGACTCCAGTTTAGCTAGGGCTCCTTGATATCATACTCGGTCAAATGCTGCCTTGTTGTCAAGGGCAGTCACTCTCACCTCTGGCATTCAGCTCTTTTCTCATGTTTGAACCAAGGCTGTAATGAGATCAGGAGCCGAGTGACCCTGGCAGAACCCAAACTGAACGTCTGTTATTGCTGAGTAAGTGCTGCTTGATAGCACTGTTGATGACTCCTTCCATTACTTTGCTGATGATGGAGAGTACACTGATAGGGCGGTAATTGCCTGGGCTTGATTTGTCCTGTTTCCTGTGTACAGGACACACCAGGGCAACTTTCTACATTGCCGGGTAAATGCCTGTGTTGTAACTGTACTGGAACAGCTTGGCTAGGGGTACGTACAGCAAGTTCTGGAGCACAAGTCTTCAGTACTGTTGCTGGGGTATTGTCAGGCCCCATAGCCTTTGCAGTATCCTCTTGCCTCCCACAATAACCTGGGATATATCCCATCCGGTCCAGGGGACTTGTCTACCTTAATGCATTTTAAGATATCCAACACTTACTCCTTCATTATGCTGACATGTCCTAGCGTATTCACACACCTATCTCTAACCTCAACATCCTGTCATGTCCCTATCTTTGGTGAATGCCGATGCAAAGTACTCATTAAGGATCCCACCCACTTCTTCTGACTCCACACATAACTTCCTTCCTTTGTCCTTGAGTTGGCCTACTCTTTCCCTCACTACCCTCTTGTTCCTTACATATGGATAAAAGGCCTTGGGCTTTTCCTTGACCTTGCTTGCCAATGACATTTCATGGCCTCTTTTAGTCCTCCTAACTCTCTGTTTGAGTTTGTTCTGACTTTCCCTATATTCTAATATGTTCTAATGGTGAATCGCCAATATTGATGTCAACAAGCTTCTATGCAAACCCAAGCAAGAGACAAACACAGAAGTACAATACCAAGTACCTTTAGACAAGGTTTTATCCTTAGTGTTACGGAACATTTCTGTAACACTATTCCAAAAACAAAGTAGGGAGTTTTCTTGGCGTCCAGTGTCCATTCTTCTAACAACCAATTCCACATAAAAAATGAGTCACTCCTTTTCCTGTTTTTTTTTTCTTTTTAAACAGAGACCCCCAGCCTGTTGATTCTTTCCTGATATATTTACCACTCGTTCCTGGTATCACCCATGTAAATCTTTGTTGAACGTATATGCTTTTAATAAATATGGCGATGGGAACTGTACACAGTACTCTGGTAGCGTGATCCTCAAGGTCTAGTTACGGTCCAATACAAGTTTAGCACAAAAACATACTTTCTAGAAACGAAACCGAGTGCTTGCTTTTTAATGGCCTTGCTAACCTGTGCTGCAACGTTTAGTGATTGATGTATTTGTACACCTCTATCCCAGCTTGACTTGCTCCTTCTACATAACAATCTTCCTGCCAAAATGTGCTATCTCCTAATCTGCAAATTTAGAAATTGGGTGTGCAAAAACAATTATAAGAGCCAGATGGAGGAAAAAGTCAAATTTGGTAGTATAGGCATATGATGGTCTGCATGTTTTGTTCATCTGTATCCATACGATCAGGAAATATAAATGAGAGAGTACAGATGCCCAACATCAGTTCCTACTCTCAGCTATCCACTAACTGATTTTTGTTTAATTGCAATACGGTACATACCTCTGCTTCCCTTTTTCTTGTCCGCACTCTTTCAACTTCCTGCATAACCTTTTGAGATTCTTCCACATTTCCTTCGGCTCCAAGTTGTTCAGCTTTGGCCAAAAGCTTTCCTATTTCTTCATTCAACTCATGCACCTTTTCAGCCTGTACAAAAAAAATGCAAAATCTTACAACTTCAGGCTATTACACCAAGAATAAAGAATGCCAACCTTTTGCAACAGTGCTCAATGCCACATATTTTGTGTACCCTTTTATGGAGTTAGAAGCCGTTGGCTAAATACTTTGAGAAGGTTCATGAAAGCATGCTGAATACCAGCTCGTAAAAAACAAGTAGACTGTAGATTAAGTCTATGGTATAATTCACTCACGAAGGATTCTGCTGCAACTTTAGTTTTCAGAGCTACTACAAAGCAAGCCACATAGATTTTAAGTAAATTAATTCAACAAATTAAACTGTTTCAATTCACTCCCAAACTTTTGCTATAGTTCTCTGATACAATTATAGCTGATAAAAACCAGTTATAAATACATTTGTCCTTCAGGTTATTAATATCAAACATGAGAAACTAGAGCCAGAGTAGGCCATACAACCCCTCAAGCCATTCAACAAAATCATACCTGACCTACTACCTTAACTCCAGTTTTCTGTCCTATTCCTTGACCTGACTCCCTTAGTATCCAAAATTGTTAAATATGCTCAAAAGTGAGCACCCACAGCTGTGGCTAGTGTAGATGGCTGGGGTAAAGAATTCTGAAGAGTCACTACCCTCTTCAGTGAAGAAATTTCTCCTCACCTCAGTGCTCTCTCCTGAAATTATGCCCTCAAGTTCTGGGCTCTCCAAGCAAGGGAACCCATTCACTCCATCAAGATCCTTTAGAATCTTGTTTCAATTAAATCATTTAAAAGTTTATTGGATAATCATATGGATGATAATGGCATAGTGTAGGTTAGATGGCTTTTGTTTTTTGACTTCCCATGTCGGTGCAACATCGTGGGCCGAAGGGCCTGTACTGCGCTGTATCGTTCTATGTTCTATGTTCTAAATCATTCGTCTTTGTTCCAGTGGCTCATTCTACTTAATCTTTCCCCTCAAGACAACCAAAGAATAGGTTACACATGACAAGGAGGCTACAACATGTGATAACTGCTTTACTTGAAACACAATCATGGCAGGAGACTCCCGGGGGGGGCAGTTGAAAAGATTTAATATGTCTTCGAAGTCCAAGATATCAAACACCCATGCTGACTTGTGTAAGTCTTTGCCTCGTGACTGACCAAAACAAAACTCATCCGGAAAGGCAGGAAACACAGCGAACAAATTCATCAGGAATGCAGAGAGCAATGTTGAGATGTTGGAAGGAGTACACAAGCCTCCAAACCGTTCACCTACCCAACCCTTAAAGTATCATGTACAGCCTGCTTGATGGTTCTGGTGAAAAGTAATCATAGTTAAGATTCTTTCAAATGGATTGTAAAGATGCCAGTGCTCTGCCGGAGCTGAGCCAGATGTTTGACGAAACACTTGAACAGTATGAGAGGGAGAGGCACTAAGCATCAAGTAGCAAGCTGGATGCCTTTTCTGGAGTGGAGGTCCATGGGAAATCTCAAGGGCAGAGTAACCTTTTATTTGAAGCAGCTGGAATTGGAGCCCAATTTAAATATTTCCCTCCGCTTCAGATGAGGGGCCGTGGGGACTACTGATCATTCATATTGATTGAGACAAACACGTCATACTGACTTACTATTCATATTATTATACAGATGAACAGAGCACGAAAATGCTTAATCAACCCAAGGTAAAGTGGACTGTACCTTAGCAGCTACTTCAGCACTGATTTCTTCCTGTGTTTCTGCCAAACGCTTCTTTGCAATGTCGGTTCTTCTGTCACAATCAACAATAAAACTTTCAAGGTGTTCCATGGCCTAGAAATTGACAAAGATCTAATTTGTGGCAATTTAAAAATCAGTAATAAAAGCATTTCATTTTCAGGTTTTAGCGCACAACCCATTTGTTTGCAAGAAAAGTACATCCTTATGAATACAAGAGCAACAAGGGACTTTTGATGGCTTATCAAGTTTGACCCATGATTCTGGTGAGCGGGATGTGCTGAGTGGACGCAGGCAAGGTGGCTCTCCCCTGGGAACGCAGAAAAACATAATTTTTGTACGCCCTGGCTCCCTTCAAGGTGGCATTGGAGAAAACAGAGATGACTGGAGGCACAGGAGCCAACAATCAGGGACCGACCAAAGTGACCAAATCGCCTCCCTGGAAACAGAAGTGGCAAGGTTGGTGGCAACGCAAAGGGCACAGAAGGGGAAGGTGGAGGACCAGGAGTTTGGTCGCACTGCCAAAACCTCCATATAGTGAGCCTGCTGGAGGGCATCGAGAGCATGCAGCACGGCAGCACAGTGGTTAGCACTGTTGCTTCACAGCTCTCGGGTCCCAGGTTCGATTCCCGGCTTGGGTCACTGTCTGTGCGGAGTCTGCGCGTTCTCCCAGTGTCTGCATGGGTTTCCTCCGGGTACTCCGGTTTCCTCCCACAAGTCCCGAAAGACATGCTGTTAGGTGAATTGGACATTCTGAATTCTCCCTCTGTGTACCCGAACAGGCGCCGTAATGTGGCGACTTGGCACTTTTCACAGTAACTTCATTGCAGTGTAAGCCTACCTGTGATAATAAAGATTTCTATTATTATTAAATAGCCCATCAAACCTGTTGAATTCTCACTCCAGCCTCTCACAAGACAGTTGCAACTACCGAAAATGCTGGGAAATAACTCCACGACCCGAAAGGATGGCAGGGCCAGCAAAAGCCTGAAAGAGGAGGAACGGGACGACGGCAAGCATGAGGAGAGAGTTGCAGCCGGTCACACCCAAGCGGGCTGGGTCGCCGGGACTCGTGTCGAACTATCCACCGATAAGCAAGTGGATGGACCTTATGACACAGGGGCTCAGAAACACAGACGCCATCAAGTTGGAAATAGTGGCGACAGTGAAGGCAGCGGGCGAAGACGCGCTGGCTCCCTTCAAGGAGGCATTGGAGAAAACAGAGATAACTGGAGGCACAGGAGACAACAATCAGGGACCTAGGAGAAAGGGGTGACCGACCAAAGTGACCAAATAGCCTCCCTGGAAACAGAAGTGGCAAGGTTGTTGGTGACGCAAGGGGCACTGAAGGGGAGGGTGGAGGACCAGGAAAATCGGTCACAATGCCAAAACTTCCATGTAGTGAGCCTGCTGGAGGACATCGAGAACAGGAACTCCGTGGAATATGTAGCCCAGATGCTGGGTAACCTGGTCAGAAAGGAGAGCTTTCCCAAAGCCCTGGAGATAGGCAAAGTCCACAAGTCACTCCGGCCAAAACCTACAGCGGGGGAGCAGCCAGGGCCCACACTAGCAAAGCTGCACCGATACCAAGATTAAGAAAAGATCCTGAACTGGGCAAGGCACACTCGGTCCTGCCAATGGAAGGCCATTCGATAAGTCTGCTAGGACATTGGAGCAGACTTGGCCAAGCGGCGTGCTGAATTTAACACAGCCAAGAGTTGGGTGCGGTTCAGTATGCTGTATGGCCAAACTGTGGGTAGCCTTCAAGGAATTCTACTTCACCCCACCGGCCGAAGCAGACGGGTTTGGTGGTGGACACGGGGTGGGATGGCAGCAGCAACAGCGCTAGCAGTGAAAGCAAATTCACTTTAAAAAGACATTTGCACGGGACAAAGCTGCTATGCATTCGACCTATCTTAGAGTCCCAGGAAGGAGGGGATGATAGCGGAGAGGGGCAGAAACAGGTACGGGCAGATGCCAGGGGGGGGGGGGGGGGGAGGAAGAGAGAGAGAGAGAGAGAGAAGGGAGGAGGGCCACCACACTAGCCGGCAGGTCAGTGCAGGAAAGTACGGGCGAAGGGGGCCGCGGCACAGCTCCTGACAGGGAGGGAGTGCCTGGCAGAAGGGTTGGGGGGGGGGGCACCAACAGCGGCCACCTTGGTGGACCCCGAAGCAAAGGAGAACCCCAGAGGGCACAGGCCCTGCCACATAGAGTGAATGGCAAAGGCAGCCATCTTGAATGGTCCCTGGACCTGGGGAAACCCCCTAGCACAGGAATGTTGCCACGTGGAAAGTACTATCATCGTGGCCATCTTGGATGGTCCCCAAACAAAGGAAAACCCCGGAGTGCAGGGGCGCATCCACGAGATAAGTATGGCTGACCCATAAGTAACCAACAACCAGAATGGGGAGGTCTCATCCTCCACATTCTGGGAGACACTGAAGAGAGTGATCAAGGGGGAAATTATTGCATTCAAGGTGCGCAAAGACAGGGAGGAGGGAACTGCCAGGCAACAGCCAGTTGACTCCATACTGGAGGTGGATCAGCGATGCTCCGTGGCCCGAACCATGCTGGCGTAGAGAAAGAACTGCCATGGACTTTGACCGGCTCTCCACCAGGAAAACAGTGCACCAACTCCACCAGACACGGGGGACATTTTATGAACATGGAGATAGCCACCTGTGGCTCACCAGTGGAGAAAGCAGGCAGCCACAAGGGAAATACCTCAGGTTAAAGACAGAAGCAGCAGGCACATAGTCGCTGCGCCAGAAAAAAATCAATGAAGCCTTCACAACTTTCTACCGAAGGCTGTACACCTCCAAGCCCCTGGAGGGGCACTCGAAGATGACGCAGTTCCTCGATGGACAGGACATGCCGGTCATGGTGAAGATAAAAGACAGGGCCTGGAAGCACCACTAGAATTCGGGGAAGTCATGGAGAATATCAACTCCATGCAGGCGGGACGCTAGGGCCAGATGGATTCCCGGCGAACTTAGACAAAACGTTTGCACCAGCCTCAATAATTGCCACAGGCCTCAAAATCGCTGAAACCCAAAAAGGCCAAAGATCCGACAGAGTGCAGGTCCTACAGGCCCACATCACTACTTAACACAGACGCAAAGATCCTGGCGAGGCGGCTGGAGGGCTGAGTACCAGAGATAGTTGTGGAGGACCAGGTGCTTTGTCAAGGCTAGGCAGCTAACGTTGAACATCATGCGCCTGCTGAACGCGATAATTACCCCATCCAGGGAGGGAACACCAGAAGTGATCATCTCCCTGGACGCAGAAAGGCCTTCGACAGGTTCGAATGGAAGAACGTCCTAGAGGTATTGGAACGGTTTAGGCCAGGGCTTACCTCCTTGGTGACAATACTGTACAGCGCTCCCATGGCGAGCATACGGACAAACACCACCAGCTCTAGATACTTACGGCTTTCCGGTTGCACAAGGCACGGGGCGGGGTTGTCCGCTGTCCCTGCTTGCTGTTTGCCCTGGCTATCACCCTCAGAGTGACAAAGAGGCGGAGAGGTATCCAAAGGGGGGACAGAGAGAATGGAGTCTCATTCTATCAGATGACCTTTCTCTCTACATCGCAAACCCCCGTACACCAGCATCGAAGGGATAATGAAACTCCTGAAGGTGTTCGGAGCGTTCTCAGGTTACAAACTTAACCTAAGCCAAGAGCGAGATCTTCCGATGGATGCCACCTTCAGAAGGTGGGGGCAGGATGAGGGGGCTCTGACAATTAGGGACATGTACGATGGCGATCCTGGGGGAACTCACGGAGAGATTCCAGTTACCTAGAGGAAGCGACCTGAGCTACATTCAGGTCAAGGACTTCCTCCGCAAGGAAACAACATACCCCCCAGATACCAGGACACTCATTAGTAGAAGAACTGCTGGCCACAGGTGACCTAGGGAAGGGAAACTGTGCAGACTTATAAGGGTGACTGTTGGAGGAGGTACACTCCCCTCTGGGTGAGACAAGAGAAAAAGTGGGAGGAATTAGGCATAGAGATAGGGAGAGGACTCTGGATCGAGGTACTGCACAGGGCAAACTTCACCTCCATGTTCGCAGTGCTGAGTCGAACACAGCTAGGGCGTCGGCCCCCCCTCCCCATTAAGAGTTTGCATTGTGGACCTTGTGTTGTCCTTTTATGTATTTTCTTTTTATTTTCATGTACTAAATGATCTGTTTGAGCTGCTCACTGAACTCACCTAACCAGAACTCTAATGAGTGGGTTCTTTCTGGAGGCGGAGGACAAATGCGAACGGTGCCAGGGAGGCCCGACCAACCACACCCACATGTTCTGGGCATGCCCCAGACGTGCTGGCTACTGGACGACCTTCTTTGAGTCCGTGTCCAGAGTTGTGGGAGTAAGGGTGGAGCCATGCGGTCTTCAGGGTATCAGATCAGCCAGAACTCTTAATGGGGAGGGGCTGACGCCCTCGCCTCCCTGATCTCCCGCCGGAGAATCCTGCTCATTTGCGATCGGCAGCACCACCCAAGATTGCAGACTGGCTGTCGGACCTGGCAGAATTTGTACGGCTGGATAAAATAAAATTCGCCATCAGTGGTCGGAAGAAGGCTGCCACAAAATGTTCCATGACCCGTTTGGATTTGGATTTGGTTACTGTCACGTGTACCGAGGTACAGTGAAAAGTATTTTTCTGCGAGTAGCTCAAACAGATCATTTAGAACATGAAAATAAAATAAAATAAAAAGAAAATACATGAAAGGGCACCACAAGGTACACAATGTTAATACACAGACACCGGCATCGGGTGAAGCATACAGGAGTGTAGTATTAATCAGGTCAGTTCATAAGAGGGGAGTCTGGTGTCTGGTAACAGCAGGGAAGCGGCTTTTGAATCTGTTTGTGTGAGTTCTCAGACTTCTGTATCTCCTGCCCGATGAAAGAAGTTGGAAGAGTGAGTAAGCCGGGTGGGAGGGGTCTTTGATTATGCTGCTCGCTTTCCCCAGGCAGCGGGAGGTGTAGTTAAGAGTAAATAGATGGGAGGTAGGTTTGTGTGATGGACTGGGCTGTGTTCACAACTCTCTGAAGGTTCTTCTTTCGTAGCCATCAACCGCAGAGTATTGGGGTGGGGGGGAAAAGAGAGAGGAGAGAGAGAGAGAGAGACAGGCGAGGCACGGCATGCAAAAGGAATGCGAGGGACAAGCAGGAGGGACAAAGCTGCAAGGGACAGGTCCGAGGGCAACCTGAGGCCCAAACCAAATTGTAAATAAACGCATGTGAATAAGTGTTTTGGCCAGATTGTGGAATGTAAAATATGTATGCCGACTAAAGGTGGGCCACGGCCACAAGTGAAGACACATGCTTGTGTATACATGTGTTGATTTTTGGCGCTGTTTTGTAATTTATAAATTGTTGGATATAGAATGTGAAAACTCAAAAACATTGTCAAAAATAAAACTGACCCATGAATCACAAAAATGCACTTGGTACCAACATTTTAGATGCTATGAAATAAAATAGACTCTTTATGGGCTTAGATTTTTACTTTATCCGGTTTGAATTTTGAGAATCCACAAGTTTGAAAGGGTCTTTTCTCAGACCTGCTGCCTCTTGGATAAGTCAGAAACCAGAATACCAAGATTGGTTATCAACAAATTGCAGTGCATGCAAATTAATGGGAACATTAGTTTTATAGTTCACGTGACCTCCACAGCACCAAAACATGCATCCAAGTAGAAATCCTACACTGGAGAAGGAGGCCATTCTCCCCATGGAGTCTGTACTGACCCTTCGAAAGAGCACCCCACCCAGGCCCACACACTCGCCCTATCCCCGTAATCCCACCTAACCTGCACATCCCTGGACGCAAAGGGGCAATTTATCATGGACAATCCACCTAACCTGTATTTCTTTTGGACTGTGGGTGGAAGCCGGAACACCGGGAGGAAACCCACACAGACACGAGGAGAAAGTGCAAACTCCACATAGATAGTTACTGAAGGTTGAAATTTAACTCGGATCCCTGGGTTGCCGCTGTGAAGGGCCAGTGCTAACCACTGCATCAGCATAGCAAACAACTAAGTCAAATAAAAAGAGTTATTGTGGTACAAAATACTCAAAAACTCAGCATCTACTCCATTGGATATTAGTGTTTATACAGTACATTACATGGGAGAAAAGCCAAGTGCTATGGTACTGGACAATCAATGCTTTAACTATGCCAACTTTTAATCCAGTTTGCCACATTGCCCTGTATCCCATGGGCATTCACTTTCTTGACCAATCTGCCACTTGGTACTTTGTCAAACGCTTTGCTGAAATCCATGTACACAACATCCACTGCACTTACCTTCATCAACCCTTCTTGTCACTTCCTCAAAGAATTCAATACAATTTGAGGCAAATAGACCTTCCTTTAACAAATCCATGCCGACTATCCCTGCCTAGTCCATAACAATCTATGTGACAGTTAATCCTATCTTTCAAGATTGATTCTACTAATTTGCCCACCACCTAGGATTGTTTTGCATTTCCATCGATCCCTTTTGAAACAATGGAACCACGTTTGCATTTCTCTAGTCCTCCGGTACCTCCCCTGTATCGAGTGAGGATTAGAAAATCATCCTCAGAGCATCTGCCATCTCCTCAGTGACCTCTTTCAGTGGCCCTGGAAACAATCTATCTGGCCCTTGCGACTTATCAACTTTCAAGGATTTCAACACTTTCAGTACTACCTCTCTCTTTATGATTATCCCATTCAACATCTCAGTGTTTCTCCTGGACTTTATATCTGCATCATCCATTTCCTTTGTAAACACGGAGACAAAATATTAATTTAAAATCTTTCCCACAGCCTCTACATCTACACAAAATTCCCTTCTTCATCTGATAGGTCACACTTGTTTCCTTAACTAACCTTTTACTATTAATATATTGCTAAAACATCTTTGAGTTTTCTTTAACTTTACTTGCTAATCTTTTTCATGTCCTCTCTTTGATTTCCTTATTTTCTTTTTGACTTCGTCCCTGTACTTAAAATTGTCGTCTAGGCTCCTTAGTTATTTGTGCCTATCATATGCTTTCTTTTCCTGTTTGACCTTCCCTGTATTCCTCAAGACAACCAGGGGTGTCTAGATTTGGCAGTACCACTCTTATTTTTGGAGGGGACATGTCTACTTTGTACATTCAGGATCTTGTTTTTTTAGTGTTTCCCACTGGTTTTCCACCAATTTATCCTCTAGCAATGCTGGCCAGTCCACCTCAGCCAAGTCCCTTCTACTTTCTGCAAAATTTGCCATCCTCTAGTTCAAAATTTTTACTCCTGCTTTATCTCTGTACTATTTGATCATTATACCCGATATGGTCGCCGACTGTCACTTCACCAACTTGCCCTTTTTCATTCCCCAAAACTAGATCTAGAATTGCAGTTCCTCTTGTTGGATTTGTCATTAATTGGTTGAAAAAGTTGTCCTGGACACACTGCATGAATTTTTCTCCCTCAGTTCCCGTTATATTGTTTGAATCCCAGTTGATATTGGGGTAGTTAAAGTCTCTTACTATTATTGCCCTCTTGTTCTTACAGGCTGAAATATGCCTGTATAGTTGATCTTTTACCTTCCTTTCACTATTTGGGGGTCTGTAGTCTATTCCTAGTAGTGTCACTGCTTCTTTTTATTTCTAGGCTCAATCCATAAAACCTCATTTGTTGACCCGTTTAATATATCATCCCTTCACACAACTGGAATTGATCCTTTAACCATTAGTGTTATGCCCCCTCTTTTATCTCCCACTATATCCTGCCTGAAAACTCTGTATCCAGGGAGATTGAGCTGCCAATTTTTTCCCTCAATTAGCCAGGTTTCCGTTACAGCAATGCCATCCTGCTGCCATGTGTCTACTTGTGCCCTTAACTTATCTACCTTGTGTTATTGGAAATATGGAAAGATGTGTCATTTGAAACATGGAAGTCTGGCAATATCTGGTCTGAGAGAAACATGAGAGGATACAGGGAAAGATCCCACAAAGGGTTAACAGCAGCTGCCAGGGAAGGATTGTAAAAAGCCTTGGTCAAGCAGGCTTAGCAAACAAGACAAACAGGATGTTGAATGAAGCCAAAGACAATGGCTCACACCTTCATTGAAAGTAACTTAGTAAGAATCTGGAAAAGAATGGATGAGGTTCAGTTGAATTTGGTGAGAATTCTAGGTGTGAAAATTTGTTAACACCAGGTAAATAAAGAAAACTGGAGACTATCAATCTATGAGAAACATAATTCAAAGCCAAAATCAAAGTCAAAATTATGTGCCGAGGACACAATTGGAAAATAAAACTATAGAAATGACAGGAATTAAAAGTAACACCTCTTGAAGTCAAAGCATTTTGAACATCACAAAGGAAACAATGTAATCAGATCAATGAGGTGAAGTCATGTCAAAATGAATACTTAGTTGGATTAAAAGGTTTAGATCAAAGATACTTTTTACAATTAAAGAAAATAAGAGTTACTTGACAATAACGTCATAAAAACTTAATTGTTAGAAAGAGAATATAAACCAAGAGACTAGGGCAGGAAGAACCAGAACCAGAACTCAGAGAGAGAGAGAGAGAGAGAGAGAGAGAGGGGAGAAGCAGAGACAGATTACAGTCAGCTCGGTCATGGGAAAGAGACAGGGCAAAACAGCCGAGCTAAAATAGCGAATACATCTAAGGAAGACTAGAATTTAAAGAGTAGTCAGAGTCAGCTCAGAGACAGCTCGGTACATGGGAAAGATAGGACACAGCAACCGAGCTCATCAGCGAATACATCTAAAGAAGACCAGACTTTAAAGAAGATTGATTGTCAAGTTGGGCCTGAAGGTCCCTTCAACCAACCAGAAGGATCCAGAAGCAAGATCTTTTTACTTTTCTGTAAAGACAGTGATTGCATCTTTTAGAACAAGAGAAAAAAATATATAATAATAAAATAACTTAAAAGTTTTAACCTGAAACAGTGGTTATTAGTCTACTTTACTTACTTAGCAATGCGGGACCCTGGATTGATGCTACTAAGTGGTAAGTAGATGAAATCTTCGGTGAAGGTATGGGTTATACCGGGGGATAACTTGAAAATATAGTTTGACCTGAATAGCACCCACTGAAGCTTGCATCGGAGTCGGGGAGTGAGAATCCCTGATCACCATTTAGAATGTCGGCCCTTTTTGGTATAGGGGGAATTCTAAGAATAGTGGTGTGTTTTCAAAAACACTTGTTTGTAATACTCCTTGCATTGAAGTAAAAACAGCTCAACCCCACCATTTTCCCTTTAATTGTGTACAATTCTGGTTGCCACACTACCAGAAGGTTGTGGATGCTTTGGGGAGGGTACAGAAGCAGTTTACTAGGACATTGCCTGATATGGAGGGCATTAAATGAGAAGCTATGTGAAGCTGCCCGTGAGGCAGCGCGGTAGCATAGTGATTAGCACAATGGCTTCACAGCGCCAGGGTCCCAGGTTCGATCCCCGATATCTGTCTGTGCGGAGACTGCACATTCTCCCATTGTCTGCGTGGGTTTCCTCCGAGTGCTCCGGTTTCCTCCCACAGTCGAAAGATGTGCAGGGATAGGTGGATTGGCTATGCTAAATTGCCCTTGCCCTTGGTGTCCAAAAAAGGTACGGTAAGGTGGGGTTACGGGGATAGGATGGAAGTGTGGGAATAGGGTGGAAGTGTGGGCTTAGGTAGGGATCGCATTCCAAGGGCCGGTGCAGACTCGATGGGCTGAATGGCCTCCTTCTGCACTGTAAATTCTGTGACTGTGAAGAGGTTAGATAAACTTGGTCTGTTCTCACTGGAACGACAGAGGTTGAGAGGCGACCTGATAGAGGTCTACAAGATTATGAGTGGCATGGACAGAGTGGACAGTCAGATGCCCTTTCCTAGGGTAGGAGAGTCAAGTACGAGGGAACATAGGTTTAAAGTGCGTGGTGAAAAGTTTAGAACAGATGTGCGAAGCAAGTTTTCTTACACAGAGGGTGGTAAATACATGGAATGCGCCCTGGGGAGGTGGTGGGAGTAGGTATGATAGTGGCATTTAAGGGACATCTAAACAAATATATGAATAGGGTGGGAATGGAAGGATACAGACTCCGTAAGTGCAGACGGTTTTAGTTTAGACAGGTACCGTGGTCGGCGCAGGCTTGGAGGGCCAAAGGACCTGTTCCCTGTGCTCTATTGTTCTTTGGACACATTTTAACCCTTTCTTCTCCTGTAATTCCAAGCCTATCACAACTTCTACGTAACTATCTAATGTTCTACCTCCATTTTCCTGATCTGAATTTGGCCTATCTGATCCTGCTCCTGGGATCCCATCCCCCTGCTACACTAGTTTAAATACTCACCAACAGAACTAGCGAAAGCCCCCGCAAGAACATTGGTCCCAGCTCTGCTTCCCGGATGCAACCTGTACTGTTTGTAAAGAACAAAGGATAACAAAGAATACAGCACAGGAACAGACCCTTCGGCCCTCCAAGCCTGTACCGGTCATACCAACCTTTGCCAAAACCCTCAGCACTTCCTTGTGTCGCATCCCTCTATACCCATCTAATCCATGTGTTTGTCACGATGCCCTTCGAACGCCGTTAATGTATCTGCTTCCACAACCTCCCCTGGCAACGCGTTCCAGGCGCTCACCAACCTCTGCGTAAAAAACCTGCCTTGCACATCTCCTCTAAACTTTGCCCCATGGACCTTAAACCTATGCCCCTTGGTGACTGACCCTGCCACCCTGAGAAAGTGTGTCTGCCCATCCACTCTATCCATCTTGTAGCCCCTCATAATCTTGTAGACCTCTATCAGGTCACCCCTCAACCTTTGCCTTTCTAAAACAGTCCGAGATTATTCAACCTCTCCACATAACTAACACCCTCCAAAGGTCCCACCTTCCCCAGAAATGGTCCCAGTGCCTCAAGAATCTGAATCCCTCCCAGTTACACCATCTCTCCAGCCACGCATTCATCTGATCTATCCTCTTGTTCCTGCTCTCTTTAGTGCGTGAAACTGGCAGTAATCCTGAGATTACTACACGAGGTCCTGCATTTTAGTTTATCTCCTAACTTCCAGGTCCTGATCCCTTATTTTACCTACTTCATTGGTACCATGACCGCTGGCTGTTCATTGGCTGGTCGTTTGATGTCCTTGAGACTTTACTGCACACAAATGCGTTTGGTTACAAAACAGTAACTACACTTCAAAGGAAAACCTGTTCATTAGCTGTGAAGTACTTTAGGTTAAAGAGTGAAAAGCAAGTTTTTATTCCGTCCAGCCTTAACATCTTTATCTTCAAGCTGGTAGTCATTTGTGGAACTACAATTTCCCCTTTACATTCGTCACCAACAAGTCTTTCATATCTGATATAAAAGCTGCTGCAAGCTAAAGGGAACACGAATCGAAGCATTCTCAATTGTACATGAATTAAATGACAGAAGGTGATATAGTGTGTTGAAAGGTTTCGGATGTATTATCTTTAAAGTTACATTTGGCAGTGACGTGCTACGTAAATTCAGATGCCGGTGTGATATCAGATCTGCAGTCCGTACGTCCCAACAACTGGAGGATTGATCAAACAGCACTGGCCATTCTCTTTTTTGAAAAAAATATATTTATTCAAATTTTTCAACAAAGCCCCAACAAAAAGAAAGAAACAAGAACACAACAATCAGAAATTATACATTGGATTTCCCCATATACAATAACCCCCCCATATAACATTCAAAAGCCCAAATAGAGGAAAACAAATACCTTCACCCAAACGCCACCCCAAAAGAAACCCCCCTCCCTCCCCACCCCGGGCTGCTGCTGACCTCCTCCAAACGCTCCGCGAGATAGTCTCAGAACAGTTGCCACAGCCTGGAGAACCCTTGCAGACCCTCTCAAGGCAAACTTTATCCTCTCCAGCTTGATGAACCCTGCCATGTCATTGATCCAACCTTCCACACTAGGGGGCTTCGCATCTTTCCATAGTAGCAAAATCCTCCGCCGGGTTACCAGGGACGCAAAGGCCAGAATACCGGCCTCTTTCGCCTCCTGCACTCACGGCTCATCCGATACCCCAAATGATGCTAATTCCCCAGCTCGGCCTGACCCGGGCGTTCACCACCTTGGACATAGTCCTCGCAAAATCCCTCCAAAACCCATTCAGCGCCAGGCACGACCAGAACATATGGACGTGATTTGCTGGACTCCCCGAGCACCTCCCACATCTGTCCTCCACCCCAAAGAACCTACTCAACCTCGCCCGTCATATGCGCTCTGTGAGTAACTTTAAACTGTATTAGGCAGAGCCTGGCGCAAGAGGAGGACGAATTAACCGTACTCAGGGCATCAGCCCACAGACCCTCATCTATCTCCTCCCAAAGCTCCTCCTCCCACTTGCCCTTTAACTCCTCCACCGAGGCCTCCTCCTCTTCCTTCAGCCCCTGGTAAATCGCCGAAATCTTGCCTTCTCCAACCCATACACCCGAAATCACCCTGTCCTGAATCCCACGTGCCGGAAGCAGCAGGAATTCCCTCACCTGCCACCTCACAAACGCCCTCACTTGCATGTACCTGAAAGCCTTTCCCGGGGGTAGCCCAAACTTCTCCTCCAACGCCCCCCCGGCTCGCAAACGTCCCATCGATGAACAGGTCCCCCATTCTTCTAATCACTGCCCGATACCAGCTCCGAAACCCCCCATCCATCCTTCCCGGGACGAACCGATGGTTCTCCCGAATCGGGGACCAAACCGAGGCTCCCACCTCGCCCCGGTGTCACCTCCACTGCCCCCAGATCTTCAGCGTCGCCGCCACCACCGGACTCGTGGTGTACCTTGTCGGCGAGAGCGGCAGCGGTGCCGTCACCAGCGCCCTCAAGCTCGTGCCCACACAGGACGCCATCTCTAGCCTCTTCCACGACGCTCCCTCTCCCTCCATTACCCACTTACGGATCATCGCCACATTGGCTGCCCAATAGTAGCCACACAAATTTGGCAGCGTCAGCCCGCACCCCCCCCCCCGTCCCTGCTACGCTCCAGAAACACTCTCTTCACCCTTGGGGTCTTATTTGCCCACACAAACCCCATGATGCTCCTGCCGTTTGAAAAAGGCCTTGGGGATCAGAGTAGGAAGGCACTGGGACATAAAGAGAAACCTCGGGAGGACCGTCATTTTGACCGACTGCACCCTACCCGCCAGTGAGAGTGGCAGCATATCCCATCTTTTAAAATCCTCCTCCATCTGCTCCGCCAACCGTGTCAAATTGAGCTTGTGCAGGGCCCCCCCAACTCCTAGCTTGGATCCCTATGTACCGAACGCTCCTTTCCGCCCTCTTCAGCTATCCCCCTTCCCTGGTCCCCTGAATGCATCACAAAGAGCTCACTCTTCCCTACGTTGAGTTTATACTCCGAAAAGACCCCAAACTCCCTAAGGATCCGCATGACCTCCGCCATCCCCTCCACTGGATCCGTCGGCATAAAACGACACCCGGTGTTCCTCTCCCCCCCCCCCCCTGGACCAGTCCCCTCCATTTCCTGGACTCCCTCAGTGCCATGGCCAGCAGCTCAATTGCCAGTGCAAACATCAAGGGGGATAAGCATTGTCCCCCAGTACAGCCGAAAGTACTCCGACCTCCGCCGGTTCGTAGCCACACTCGCCACTGGGTCTCTATATAGCAGCCTAACCCAACTGATGAACCCCATCCCTGAACCCAAACCTCCGCAACACTTCCCAAAGATACTCCCACGCCACCCGATCAAAGGCCTTCTCCGCGTCCATAGCTGCCACTACCTCCGCTTCCCCCTCCACCGAGGGTATCATAATCACATTGAGGAGCCTCCGCACATTTGTATTTAGCTGCCTACCCTTCACAAATCCCGTCTGGTCCTCATGAATCACCCCCGGGACACAGTCCTCAATTCTCGTAGCCAGCACCTTCGCCAGCAACTTAGCGTCAACATTGAGGAGCGAGATCGGTCTATACGACCCACATTGCAATGTATCCTTGTCCCGCTTCAAGATCAAAGAAATCAGCGCCCTGGACATTGTCGGTGGCAAGGTCTCGCCCTCCCTCGCCTTATTGAAAGTCCTCACTAGCAACGGGCCCAACAGGTCCACGTATTTCCTGCAGAATTCAACCGGGAACCCATCCGGCCCCGGGGCCTTCCCCGCCTGCATGCTCCCCAATCCTTGAACCAGCTCCTCCAGCCCAATCGGCCCCCCCCAAACCAGCCACCTCCTCCTCCTCCACCCTCGGGAACCTCAGCTGATCTAGGAATCATCGCATCCCCTCCTCCCCCGCTGGGGGCTCAGACCTGTACAGATCCCCATAGAGGTCCCTAAATACCTTGTTTATTCTCACCGCACTCCGCACCGTATTCCCCCCCTCTATCCTTGACTCCACCAATCTCCCTCGCTGCCTCCCTCTTACGAAGCTGATGTGCCAGCATCCGACTCGCCTTCTCCCCATACTCATATGTCGCCCCCGCGCTTTCCTCCACTGTGCCTCTGCTTTCCCCGTGGTCATCAGGTTGAATTCCGTCTGGAGGTTCCGTCGCTCCCTAAGTAGCCCCTCCTCGGGGGCCTCTGCATACCTCCTATCCACCCTTAAAATCTCCCCCACCAACCTCTCCCTCCCCTCTCTCATTTCCCTGTGGGCCCTAATGGAGATTAGCTCTCCCCTGACCACCGCCTTCCAGACTACTCCCACCTGCACCTCCTCGTTGTCGTTGGCCTCCAAATATCTTTCAATACACCCTCGCAGCCGCCCGCACACCCCTCATCCGCCAACAGTCCCACATCGAGGCACCACAGCAGGTACTGGTCACTCTCCTCCCCCAACTCCAGCTCGACCCAATGCTCGTGGTCAGAGATGGCTATGGCCGAACATTCCGTTCCCTCCACTTTCAGGATTAGCGCCCTACTCAAAATGAAAAAAATCTATCCGGGAGTAGGCTCTATGGACGTGGGAAAAGAAGAAAAATTCCCTGGCTAGCGGCCTGGCAAACCTCCATGGATCCACTCCCCCCCCCCCCCCCCCCATCTGGTCCATAAACCCCGAGCACCTTGGCCGCAGCCAGCCTCTTACCTGTCCTGGACCTAGAACGGTCCAGTGCTCGGTCTAGCACCGTGTTGAAGTTCCGTCCCCCATTATCAAGCTTCCTACCTCCAGATCCAGAATCCGACCCAGCATGCGTTTCATAAATCCGGCATCATCCCAATTCGGGGCATGTACATTCACCAGTACCACCCGCACCCCCTGCAACCTACCACTCACCATCACATATCAACCTCCATTATCCACTACAATATTCAGTGCCTCGAACGACACCCACTTCCCCACCAGTATTGCAACCCCTCTGTTCTTCACATCCAGCCCTGAATGAAAGACCTGCCCTACCCATCCCTTTCTCAGTCTAACCTGATCTGCCACCTTCAGATGTGTCTCCTGGAGCATAACCACGTCTGCCTTCAGTCCCTTTAAGTATGCGAACACCCAGGCCCTCTTGACTGGCCCGTTCAGTCCCCTCACATTCCAAGATATCAGCCGGATCGGGGGGCTATTCCCCCCCCCCCCTGCTGACTAGCCATCTCCTTTTCGAGGCCAGCCACGTGCCCGCGCCTCCCGCACCCTCCAGTCCCCCAGGCGGCGGACCCCCGCCCCGACTACCTCTCCTACTTCCAGCTCCCCTTTGGCCAATGCAGCAGCAACCCAGTTCCCGCTAGATCCTCATCTAGCCATTTGCTCCCCCCATGACAGTAAGTCAGCTGACTCCTGCTGACCCTGGCCTCTCCCGCCATTCCATCGACCCCCAGTTTGAGAATCCCCCACCCCTTGGCAATCAGTGTGTGCTCCTCTCCAGCACCGCCCTTCCCCACCCGGCCCCGCCCCCATCCTTCCCTAACGCGGGAAAAAGCCCGCGCTTTCCTAAGACGGCCCCCTCTGGCGCAGCTCCTTTTTGCGGCCTTACCCCAACTCCCTATCCCTGGCCCTCCACCCCCCTCTTCCTCCGTGGGGCCCTGCCACTCCAGCACCGACACCCACACTCTCCCACAGCCCCAACATCAAATCCATTCACCCATCCCCACCCGGCACTCAAACAAAAAGAACATTCCCCAAACGCAGTAAACACAGTAAACATCCCCCCACGACAAACACTCAATTTGAGTCCAACTTTTCAGTCTGTATGAAGTTCCATCAGGCATTTCAAAATAGTGGTGCCGATCTTGGAACATGACCCACAATCGCGCTGGCTGCAGCATCCCGAACTTCACCCCCTTCCGATGGAGCACCGCCTTAGCCCGGTTGAAACCAGCCCTCTTCTTAGCCACCTCCGCACTCCTGTCCTGGTAAATTCGGATCTCCGTGTTCTTCCAACTGCTGCTCCACTCTTTTTTGGCCCATCTCAGGACACACTCTCTATCTGTAAAGCGGTGGAACCTTACCACTACAGCCCTTGGCAGCTCATTGGCTTTGGGTCTCCTTGCCAGGACCCGATGAGCCCCGTCCAGCTCCAGGGGCCTCGGGAAAGCTCCCGCACCCATCAGCGAATTGAGCATCGTGCTCGTATATGCCTCGGCATCAGGCCCCTCCACTCCTTCAGGGAGACCCAGAATCCGAAGATTCTTCCTCCTCGACCTATTCTCCAGGTCCTCAAATTTTTCCACCCACCTCTTGTGCAGTACCTCGTGCGCCTCCACCTTCACCGCCAGGCCCAAGATCTCGTCCTCGTTCTCCGAGGCTTTTTGCCGCACCTCCCAGATCGCCGCCCCTTGGGCCTTCTGGGTCTCCACTTCTCAATCGCCGCCTTACTTGGCGCCAGCATTTCTGTCCTCAGCTCCTCAAAACAGCGTTTAAAAACTCCTGCTGCTCCTGCGACCACTGCGCCCACGCTGCTTGGTCTCCACCCGCCGCCATCTTGCTTTTCCTCCCTCGCACTTTTCGCTGCACCAGGATGACTTTTTTAACCGCTCCACTCCTGGTCCAATCCATATAATGACGGGGGGACCTTGCTGTCACACCTTCCCACACTGGAAGCCGTCGAACAATTGCCGTTGGGGCCTCTCTGAAGAGCCCAAAAGTCCGTTCCCGGCGGGAGCTGCCGAACGTGCAACCTACCTAGGCATAGCCGCAACCGCAATTCCAGCGCTGACCATTCTCAACCAGCCTGTTTGCAAAACCCAGAACATTAGTGCCCAATATTAAATGTTTTTGCATGATTGGACAACACTGGCTAAAGAATCCTGATAGTGCTAAGAATTACACTGACAACCAATTTAAAGTCATCATTCAGATGCACACTTAGAAGTGCTAGATGCTACATATATTCACACACACAGGGCCCTATCCTCTGCAAACATGTCCACACATTGTGCCTCTTTCAACTAAACAAAAGCTTGGAGGATGGCTATTCCCTGACCCATACAGCATGGCAATGCCTTGACAAGCGCTGAAGTGCCTGGTTCAAATTTAGACAAAAGTGTGACAGTTAACAGTGGGGCATGGCAACATCTCTTCTTTTTCAAGTCCACTTGACAACCAACCAATCAGCATCCTCTTCTCGTGCAGTATAAATTCCCTTTGAGATTTGGTATTCTTGCAAATCTGTCCTCATGAGTGCAAGACGAAAAGCTTCAACCGCATGTGCCTTTTTTCAGCCAATACTTAAAAATCCAATTAGTTCCAATCCTCGGTCTTCCCTCATCGCTCTGCATTTTCTCTCCTTAAAGCATTCATCCAATTCCATTTTGAAATCTATTATTGATTTTGCTTCAGACATATCAGGTAGTACAGTCCAAATCATAATCACTCATTGCATAGCAATTCTTTTCATGTTGCCTCTGGCGCATGTGCTAATCTCCAAATCCATACCCGAGTTAATGACACTTCAGTCAATGGAAACAGTTTCTTTTTATCCACTCCGTCAAACCCTGTATCAGTTTTAATCATTTATATTAAATTCTCTTGGGGTACCACGTTCGCCACCCTGGCTGCATAACCATGATCACAGAACCAAGAATTGTTATCACGCAGGAGGCCAAACGGCCCGCCGTGTCTGCACCGGCTCTCCAAATGAGCAATGTGACTTGGGAGCCATTGCTATTCCCCTGTACCCCTGCACATTATTTGAATAGAAACAAATTGCCCTTCGTGTCTAAAATTGCCCTCAGTGTTGGGTGGGGTTACTGGGTTATGGGGATAGGGTGGAGGTGTGGACCTTGGGTATGGTGCTCTTTCCAAGAGCTGGTGCAGACTCGATGGGCTGAATGGCCTCCTTCTGCACTGTAAATTCTATGAAATCTAATCCTTTTGAGATAGAATCATAGAATCATAGAAGTTTACAGCATGGAAACAGGCCCTTCGGCCCAACCAGTCCATGCCGCCCAGTTTTTTACCATTAAGCTAGTCCCAGTTGCCCGCACTTGGCCCATAACCCTCTATACCCATCTTACCCATGTAACCATCTAAATGCTTTTTGAAAGACACAATTGTACCCGCTTCTACTACTACCTCTGGCAGCCCATTCCAGACACTCACTACCCTCTGAGTGAAGAAATTGCCCCTCTGGGCCCTTCTGAATCTCTCCCCTCTCACCTTAAACCTATGCCCTCTAGTTTTAGACTCCCCTACCTTTGGGAAAAGATGTTGACTATCTACCTTATCTATGCCCCTCATTATTTTATAGACCTCTATAAGATCACCCCTAAGCCTCCTACGCTCCAGGGAAAAAAGTCCCAGTCTATCCAGCCTCTCCTTATAACTCAAACCATCAAGTCCCGGCAACATCCTAGTAAATCTTTTCTGCACTCTTTCTAGTTTAATAATATCCTTTCTATAATAGGGTGACCAGAACTGCACACAGTATTCCAAGTGTGGCCGTACCAATGTCTTGTACAACTTCAACAAGACGTCCCAACTCCTATATTCAATGTTCTGACCAATGAAACCAAGCATGCCGAATGCCTTCTTCACCACCCTGTCCACCTGCGACTCCACCTTCAAGGAGCTATGAACCTGTACTCCTAGATCTCTTTGTTCTATAACTCTCCCCAACGCCATACCATTAACTGAGTAGGTCCTGGCCTGATTCGATCTGCCAAAATGCATCACCTCACATTTATCTAAATTAAACTCCATCTGCCATTCGTCGGCCCACTGGCCTAATTGATCAAGATCCCGTTGCAATCCTAGATAACCTTCTTCACTATCCACTATGCCACCAATCTTGGTGTCATCTGCAAACTTACTAACCATGCCTCCTAAATCCTCTTGAATGCCTCAAATGAATCTGTCTCCACCACACCTCCAGGCCGTGAATTCCGGACTCCAACCACTCTGTGTGTAAAACATATTTCTCACATAACATTTGCTTTGTTTGCGAATCACTTTAAATCCGTGTCCTCTCGTTCTTGATCCTTTTTATGTTTCTAGTCATCTACTCTGTCCACCTCATGATTTTTAAAAAAAATATTTTTTATTCTCCTTTTTCATTTTCTCCCAAAATGTACACACACCAACAATAAGCAATAATCAGTAACAAATATGTCAATCCCCATATCAATAACAACGATCCCATCCTCCCACCAAACCCCAAACATTAGCCCGCATGTTTACACAAACAAATGACAAAAAGGAATTAGGGATCACACACACACACACACACAAACAGGGTGGAGGTTGCTCTCCAACATATCAGGATCCCAACGAGGCGAAGGCTACAACATCTGCCTCCGCACCCGTTTCCAACCCTGGCTGGTCCGACACCCCGATTATGGCCTCCCGGGGGCCCGGGTCCAGTTTCACGTGCACCACTTTAGAAATTACCCAAAAAACCTCCTTCCAGTAATCCTCTAGCTTTGGACAGGACCAAAACGTATCAACGTGATTAGCATCTTCCCCCCCACCCCCCCGCAGATGTTCAAACACATCTTCTACTCCTTCAAAGAATCGGCTCATCCTCGCCCTCGTGAGGTGTGCTCTGTATACCACCTTCAACTGTGTCAGCCACAACCTCGCGCACGTGGTGGAGGCATTCACTCTCCGGAGCACCTCACACCAGAACCCCATCTCCATATCCTCTCCCAACTCTTCCTCCCACTTTGCTTTGATTCCTTCCAGTGGTGCCTTCTCCTCTTCCAAAATAGCTCCGTAAATCGCCGACACTACCCCCTTCTCCAGTTGCCCTGTTGTCAGCTCCTCCTCCAGCAATGTGGAGATCAGCTCCACCGGGAAGCTCTTTCTGGCACAATCTCGAACCTGCATGTATCTAAACATTTCCCCCTGCTCCAGCCCATACTTCACTTCCAGCTCCTTCAATCCTGCAAACCGACCCCTAAGAAACAAATCTTTTAGTGTCTTAATCCTCTTCTCCCCCCATTTCTGAAAATTTCCATCCCACTTCCCTGGCTCAAATCTGTGGTTCCCCCGAATCAGCATTTCTCTTGACCCTGCCCCCAACCCGAAGTGTTGGCGAAACTGCCTCCAAATTCTCAATGAAACTATTATTACCGAACTCACTGAGTATTTCCATCAGCAGCGGCGCTGTTGCTAGTGCTTTCAATCCCGACCCCCTGCACAAACTCTCCTCTATTTTGACCCACTGGGAATCAACCCCTTAACCCAGCTCCGCACCTTCTCCACATTCGCCGCCCAGTAGTAATACATCAGGTTCAGAAGACCCAAACCCCCTGCCTGCCTTCCCCTCTGTAGCAGCAGCTTTCTAACTCTGGCCACCTTCCCTCCCCATATGAACAAAGTAATCCTTCCCTCATTCTCTCTGAAAAAAGCCTTTGGCAGAAAATTGGCAGGCACTGAAAAATAAACAGAAATCGTGGCAACACGTTCATTTTAACAGACTGTACCCGACCCGCCAGTGACAGAGGGAGACCATCCCACCTTGCCAGATCAGCTTTCACTCTCCCCACCAAACTAGAAATGCTGTACCTGCGGAGACTCCCCCACTCCCAGGCAATCTGCACCCCCAGGTGTCGAAAGTGAGTCCCTGCCCTACGGAATTGCAGCCCCCCCCCCCACCACCCCTGGCCGAGACACCACAAATTAGTCACTCGTCTAGATTTAGTTTGTACCCCGAGAAAGATCCAAACACTCGAAGCAGCTCCAACCTTCCACCTATCGACACACTCGGTTTTGACACATATAACAGCAAGTCATCGGCATACAAGGACACCCTATGCTCTATCCCCCCCCCCCGCACTATTCCTTTCCATACCCCCGAACTTCTTAATGCGATGGCCAACGGCTCAATTATGAGTGCAAACAGCAGGGGGTACATAGGACATCCTTGCTAGTCCCATGGTGGAGAGAAAAGTATCTCGAGCCGATGTTGTTTGTGCGGTCACTCGCCCTCGGCTCCTGAAATAGTAGCTTTACCCAGTTCACAAATCTTGGTCCAATCCCAAACCGGTCCAGAACTGCCATCACGTACCCCCATTTTACCCGGTCAAACGCCTTCTCAGTGTCCAATGCCTCAACCACCTCGGTTTCTTTCCCCTCCGCTGGTGCCATAACAACGTTCAATACCCTTCCAACGTTTGAAAAGAGCTGCCTCCCTCTCAGGAACCACATCTGATCTTTACCGATCACCTTCAGGAGGCACTCCTCCAGCCTACTCGCCAGTACCTTCGCCAATACTTTTGCGTCCACATTCAAACGTGATATGGGCCTATACGACCCACACTCCGTCGGATCCTTATTTTTTTTTAGCAACAGGGAAATCGATGCCTGCCCCAAAGTTTGTGGCAACACCCCCTTCCCTATCGCCTCTTCAAACATCCCCACCATCAGGGGTGCCAGCTTATCCATGAATTTTTTATAATATACCACCGGAAGCCCATCCGGCCCTGCCACCTTCCCCGATTGCATCCTCCCAATCGCACCTTTTATCTCCTGCTCCACCACCTCTCCTTCTAATGTAGCCCTGTCCCCTTCCCCTAACCTCGGTTACTCCAACCCATCTAGAAATTCCTGCATCTCCCGGTCTCCGCCAGGTGGCTCTGACCTGTGCAACCTCTCATAAAATTCCTCAAAGACATTGTTAATCAGATCCGGAGTCACCACCAACTTCCCTGCCCTATCCCTCACCTGAACAATTTCCCTTACCACTGCCTCCCTCCGGAGCTGACCTGCTAACATATCTTATCTCCATGTTTGTAAACTGCACCCCTTGCTCGTCTCAGTTGGCGCACCGCCTTCCGGGCAGATAGTCGGTCAAAGCTTGCCTGTCCTTCCGCTTTTCCAACTTCGCTGGGTCCCCATCTTCTGCAATACTCCTATCTACCTCCAACATCTCATCTATTACCCTCTGCCGCTCCAACCTCCAACCTCTCCTCTTTCTCCACCCTGGCCTGAAACAAAATCACCTCACCCCTCACCACTGCCTTTAGAGCCTCCAGGCAACTGTCTTTCGACACCTCACCCGTACAGTTGAAACCTACATATTCCTTAATTACCTTTTCAATTTTGTCACAGAGCCCTTGGTCCCCCAAAAGTCCCACACCTAATTTCCACCCCGGCCTCTGCGCTACCCCCTTCTCCAGCACCATATCCACCCAATGCGGAGCATGATCTGACACTGCAATTGCCCCTTCACCCCAGCAAGCAAAGCCTTCCCCACCACGAAAAAGTTGATCCGCGAGTATACCTTATGGACTGCTGAGAAAAACGAGTACACCCGTTCCCTCGGGTGCAGAAACCTCCAAGGGTCCAACCCTTCCCATTTCCACCATTAGCCCAGCCAACGCCTTCACCCTCCCCCTGATGGGACCAGCGAGCGCGTTCCTATGTGTCCAAGTCGGGGATGGCCCCAATCACCTTCTTTACGAATCCCACATCGTCCCAATTGGGACCGTATACACTTAACAGCACCATTGACCTCCCCTCCTGTCACAATCACATATCTACCCCCCTGATCTGCCGCCACCTTCTCCATCTGAAAGCGTACTCTTTTGCTGACCATTACCGCTACCCCTCGAGATCTTCCGTCAAATCCAGAGTGAAATGCCTGACTAACACAGCCCGTTTTAAGTTTCACCTGGTCCTTCACCCTCAAGTGGATCTCCTGCAGCATTGCTACATTGACTTTCAAAATTTTAGGATGCGCAAGCACCCTTGACCGGACCTCCTAACCCCCTCACGTTCCACGTGACTATCCTAACTGGGGGTCTCTCACCCCCGCCCTTCTTATCCACCATCATCATACCACCAGGCCCTGCCCCATGAGCCTGACCCGCCCCTATCCATTATTAACATCGAACCACTTCACCCCTCCCAAAAATATTTCCTCTCGAAAAAACATCTCCCAGCATCAATCCCTTTTCCCCCCCTCCCTCGTAGGCCCATCGAAACCTGCTAACCAGGCTCCAATGTCCGCAGCCCTCCTCTCACCTCACCTCCATTCACTAACCAACTTTAGTAAGCTAGCGCGGGTGGCTCCCCCCCCCCGCCTAGGTATACCGTCCCCTCCCACCCAGTCCCAGAGAAAGAAAAAATAAAAACACCAATCCAACCCATACCATTACCTCCTCATAGTTTTAAACAACTCTATCAAATCTCCTCTTTTTGCCTTTTCTCTAAGCAGAACAGTCCCAACTGCTCAAATCTATCCTGATAACTGAAGTTTCTCATCCCTGGAACTATTCTTGTAAACCTCTTCTACACTCTCTCCAATGCATTCACATCCTTCCTATAGTGTGGCACCCTGAACTGTACACAATATTCCAGTTGAGGTCTAACTAGTGCTCTCTGTACATGTTCAACATAATCTCCTTGCTCTTGTAATCTCTGCCCTATTAATAAAGCTCAGGATACTTTACGCTTTATGTTACGCTCTCCTGGGCTAGTGTGCGGTCAATTCCAGTCCCACTTGACCTGGAGTCGGCAACACAATTGAAATTAATAAATAATTTGTATAAAAGGCCCTTACTTTGTAAAGTTAAACACAATTAATGTTATCAATAACAATAATTAAATATGCAGCAAATAAGTCAACTATTATCTAATTCCTAATCCCCCTCCCCTGTACACACACACAGACCAGACAAAAAACGAGAGAGAAAAGAGGGATGTAAAATAATAATGAAAGTAAAAAGATTAGAGAATGTTTCAGATTGTTGTCCTCTAGCACATCTTTCTTCGATCTATGCTTTCAGTTTGAAGATCCGGCATTCAGTCTGTAAGGATTTTCACTGTAGATTCATTCAGTTTCTGCAATTTCAGAAATACAGCAGCTATTCTGGAGGAACCAGAGAGCGCGAGGGCAGCTCCTTCCCTCAGTGTCCAGGATCTGACTGTGCTTTCCTTGGTTCTCTGAAAAATTATGCCACTTAGGTAGGATCCAATCACCATCGCCTGTTACCGGACAGAATGCAACCTTTTGGCCAATTCATTCCCACCAGCCAATCAATTGAATCAAGTCCCTCCGATCTTCGGGTGACAAAAAGTCTGAATTCTGCTGTTCGAAGGTTAGCAGTGTTCTCCACTTCCTCTGGTCGACTTAAAAGATATATGTCCATTAAGAATTCATGGATCAGAGTGATAACGGCAAACATAAAGCAATAGAATTAATAGCGCAGGAGGCCATTCAGCCCATCGAGTCTGCACCGACCCTCTAAAAGAGAACCGTACCTAGGCCCACAACCCCATTCTATCTCCGTAACCCAACGTAACCTACAAACTTTTGGATACTAAGCGTAATTTAGCATGGCCAAACTGCCTAACATGCACATCTTTGGACTGTGGGAGGAAACCGGAGCACCCGTAAGACATAGGAGCAGAATTAGGCCACTCGGCTCATCAAGTCTTCTCCGCCATTCCATCATGACTGATATTTTTCTCATCCCCATTCTCCTGCCTTCTCCCCATAACCGATTGCCTAATTAATCAAGAACCTATCTATCTCTGCCTTAAAGACACTCAATGATTTGGCCTCCACAGCCTTATGCGGCAAAGAGTTCCACTGATTTGCCATCCTCTGGCTGAAGAAATGTCTCATCTTTGTTTTAAAGGATCGTCCCTTACAGATGCAAACTTCACACAGTCACCCAAGGCTGCAATTAAACCCGGATCTCTGGCATTGGGAGGTAGCAGTGCTAACCACTGTGCTACCACTGCAACTGTGAAATGAGAAATAAGAGAATCAACAGGAAAGGGCCCTTACATTTATTAACTGCTCTTTCCACCTGTCCTGTCACCTTCAATGATCGATGCACGTATATACCCAGGTCCCTCTGCTCTTACGATTCCATAATAATTGTACCTCTTAATTTATATTGGCTCCCCATGTTCTTCCCACCAAAATGCATCACCTCACACTTCTCCACATTGAACTTCATCTGCCACCTATCTGCCCACTCCACTAACTTGTCCTTTTGAAGTACTACACTGCCCTCCACACAGTTTACAATACTTCCAAGGTTTGTATCATTCGCATTGTGTATGGTCCTATCACACCAGAACCATTCTAGTAAATCTGTTCTGTACTCATTGCAAAGCCTTCTCATGCTTCTACAGTGCATTGGTCAGAATTGGGTGAAATTGACTGGGGCCAGAATAGTGTTCTATATATTTTAGCATCACTTCCTGGCTTTGTACTCTATGCCTTTATTTATAAAGCTCAAAATTACACATGATTTATCAGCTGTTTTTATTAACCTGTCCTGCTTGTGCACAAAAATCTCCAGATCTCCCTGTTCCTGCACCCATTCAGTTTGTATTCTTTCCCCACTCTCCCCACCAAAATATATCATCTCACTTTCCTGTGTTGAATTTCAACATTCCACCTGCCAGACACAAGTAATTTATTTTTGTGTGTGCAACTGAGCAATCAAGTAGCTTTTACTCTGACTGTAACTTTTCTGTAGCAGTTTGATACAACCGAGCGGCCATTTGAAAGGGCAGAAAACAGTTAAGCACATTGCTGATGATCGACAGTCAGGCAGACTGCACGGGCAGCAGGCTTTCTCCCATAAAATCATTAGTTCACCAGTAGTGTTGTTAAAGAAAAACTGACAGCGTCATGGTCGTCATTAGCGATACTAGCTATTTATTTCAGATTTACTTACTTAACTGAAATCAAATTCACAAACAGTTGTGATGGGATTTGAATGTACATCTCCTGGCTATTAAACCAGCCCCTCTGTATCACTAGTTCATAGCAACTAAACTATCATATGTTGTAATAAAACATATTAAAGATAGAGTTAACAAAATGTTTAATGGTTATTGGGAGAATTTGGGAGAATGGGGATGAGAAAATATCAGCCATGATTGAATGGTGGAGCAGACTCGAGGGGCCTAGTGGCCTAATTCTGCTCCTATGTCTTATGGTTTTATAGTACTTTCCAAACCTACTACCATCTAGGACAAGAGCAAGGTGTGGACCTTGGGTAGAGTGCTCTTTCCAAGATCCGGTGCAGACTCGATGGGCCGAATGGCGTCCTTCTGCACTGTAAATTCTATGATATAGCAGCAGATATCTGGGAATAGCACCAGCTGGAGGTTCCCCTCCAAGCCACCCACCATCCTGGCTTGGAAATGTATCGGCCATTCCTTCACTGTCGCTGGGTCAAAATCATGGAACTCCCTCCCAAACAGTGCTGTGGGTGCACCTACACCTTAGGGACTGCAACCACCATCTTCTCAAGGGCAATGAGGGATGGGCAATATATGCTGGCCTAACCTGCAATGCCTATATTCCTTTAATGAGTTCTTAAATATATATATAACATATATAGAGCATAATGGGGCTAGCTCAGGGGGCTAGATGGCTAGTGTGGGGTTTAAAATAACTCCAACAACACAGGTTTGATTCTTGTTCCTGCTGAGGTGAGCCTGGTAACAGTCTTCTTACCCTGACTCGGAGAGTTAAAGGCAATAGTAAACCTATGCTGAAAAAATAAACAGCGTAGAAAAAAAGAACTCAGGATGAAACACCAGCAGATAATGAACCAAGGAACTGTCTTCAGGCAGAGAACAAACCAACAAATGAAGAATTCCTTATGTATTCCTTCCTTTAGGAAGGACCTAAAGAGAGAGCTAAGAAGAGCCAGGAGGGAACATGAGAAGTCTTTGACAGGTAGGATCAAGGATAACCCTAAAGCTTTCTATAGATATGTCAGGAAGAAACAAATGACTAGGGTAAGAGTAGGGCCAGTCAAGGACAGTAGTGGGAAGTTGTGCTTGGAGTCCGAGGAGATAGGAGAGGTGCTAAATAAATATTTTTCGTCAGTATTCACACAGGAAAAATGCAATGTTGTCGAGGAGAATACTGAGATTCAGGCTACTAGGCTAGAAGGGCTTCAGGTTCATAAGGAGGAGGTGTTAGCAATTCTAGAAAGAGTGAAAATAGATAAGTCCCCTGGGCCGGATGGGATTTATCCTAGGATTCTCTGGGAAGCTAGGGAGGAGATTGCTGAGCATTTGGCTTTGATCTTTAAGTCATCTTTGTCCACAGGAATAGTGCCAGAAGACTGGAGGATAGCAAATGTTGTCCCCTTGTTCAAGAAGGGGAGTAGAGACAACCCCAGTAACTATAGACCAGTGAGCCTTACTTCTGTTGTGGGCAAAATATTGGAAAGGTTTATAAGAGATAGGATGTATAATCATCTGGAAAGGAATAATTTGATTAGAGATAGTCAACACGGTTTTGTGAAGGGTAGGTCGTGCCTCACAAACCTTATTGAGTTCTTTGAGAAGGTGACCAAACAGGTGGATGAGGGTAAAGCAGTTGATGTGGTGTATATGGATTTCAGTAAAGTGTTTGATAAGGTTCCCCACGGTAGGCTACTGCGGAAAATACGGAGGCATGGGATTCAGGGTGATTTAGCAGTTTGGATCAGAAATTGGCTAGCTGGAAGAAGACAAAGGGTGGTGGTTGATGGGAAATGTTCAGACTGGAGTCCAGTTACCAGTGGTGTACCACAAGGATCTGTTTTGGGGCCACTGCTGTTTGTCATTTTTATAAATGACCTGGAGGAGGGCGCAGAAGGATGGGTGAGTAAATTTGCAGATGACACTAAAGTCGGTGGCGTTGTGGACAGTGTGGAAGGATGTTACAAGTTACAGAGGGACATAGATAAGCTGCAGCGCTGGGCTGAGAGGTGGCAAATGGAGATTAATGCAGACAAATGTGAGGTGATTCATTTTGGAAGGAATAACAGGAAGACTGAGTACTGGGCTAATGGTAAGATTCTTGGCAGTGTGAATGAGCAGAGAGATCTCGGTGTCCATGTACATAGATCCCTGAAAGTTGCCACCCAGGTTGAGAGGGTTGTTAAGAAGCCGTACGGTGTGTTAGCTTTTATTGGTAGAGGGATTGAGTTTCGAAGCCATGAGGTCATGTTGCAGCTATCCAACACTCTGGTGCGGCCGCATTTGGAGTATTGCGTGCAATTCTGGTCGCCGCATTATAGGAAGGATGTGGAAGTATTGGAAAGAGTGCAGAGGAGATTTACCAGAATGTTGCCTGGTATGGAGGGAAGATCTTATGAGGAAAGGCTGAGGGACTTGAGGCTGTTTTCGTTAGAGAAAAGAAGGTTAAGAGGTGACTTAATTGAGCCATACAAGATGATCAGAGGATTGGATAGGGTGGACAGTGAGAGCCTTTTTCCTCGGATGGTGATGTCTAGCACGAGGGGACATAAATTGAGGGGAGATAGATATAGGACAGATGTCAGAGGTAGGTTCTTTACTCAGAGAGTAGTAATGGCGTGGAATGCCCTGCTTGCAACAGTAGTGGACTCGCCAACACTAAGGGCATTCAAATGGTCATTGGATAGACATATGGACGATAAGGGAATAGTGTAGATGGGTTTCACAGGTCGGCGCAACATCGAGGGCCGAAGGGCCTGTACTGCGCTGTAATGTTCTATGTTATGTTAGTTATAAAAACCAGCCAAAGTGAAGGGTCAGTGAAGGTAGAGTTGCCCAATTACGACATGAATATTCAGTGTTAGAGCTAAAGGAACCACCCTCTGCTAATTTCACCACCTCTTACAAGCTTTTTTTCAAATTCTTGCACTCTAACTTTGAAATTCCAACACACTTCTCCATTTTGCACCGATATTACCTTTGGCCACAGGCTACAAGAACAATATATATTTTCGATGAGTGATCAGAAAAAGACCAAATTAATTCATACTGAAATTTTTGTAACTTACATCCAGCTCAAAGAATAAATCTCTTTCCTTTGCAGCAATTTCATAATCGGCTCTCAATGCGAGGTCGTGAATCTTTGTGCATTCTCCCAAATCCATGCGCTGGTTAAACAAAGAATTTTTAAATGTAACCACTTGCTCATAATTCAATGACTTATGTGCATAAGCACAACGTACATATTTTGCTCACACTTGGTGCAGTTCTTACAGCAACTGGCTATTACAGTACCACTATTTAACAAAGTCAAACAATGTTATTTCCTGACTAATTATAGAAGATGACTGCTCATTAGCCATCAAGACGGCAAAAAAGCTCCAACCGTCAGCATCTTGATAAATCTTTACAAATACCAAAATACTAATTCTATGTTAGGCTCTTAGTTTTCATTTTTATAGCTTAGTCATTCACAATAAAAAGTTCAACATGACATAGATTGGTGTAAATTTGTTTGTGAACTTAAAAATGAATACCTATAGTCCAGCAGTCAGGTAAATTATCAAGTCATAAAGAAGAATTCAAATTTTATTTATTCAAAGAAAACAAATTTGTCCACTTAAGAATGCAATGTTGAATAACAACAATGTGCATTTATATAGCATTGTAAGTAACCTAAAATAATTTGAGGTATTTCACAGGAACACCACACCAAAGGAGGAGATATTAATGATAGGGGCAGTGAGAGACAGGGCCCCGAGAGAGGGAGCCTGTGGCGCAGCAGTATCGTCACTGAACTAGTAATCTAGAGACCCAGCGTAATACTCTGGGGACCGGGTTCAAATCTAGCCATGGCAGATGGTGAAATTTAAATTCATTTAAAAGTCTAATGATGACCATGAAACCATTGTTAGCTGTCATTAAAACCCATCACGTTCGCTAATGGCCTTCAGGGTAGGAATTCTGCCATCCTGACCTGGTCTGGAGAAGAGAAAGAATCAGTGGGAATTAAGAGAGAAAAAGGGAGATTGTTATGGAGGGAATTATGGAGGGAATAAGGCAGCTGAAGACACAACCACCAATAATGAGGCAAAACAAGTGGCAATGCATAAAGTCAGAGTTGGTGAAACAGAGCTATCAAAGGATGGTGGAGATTGAAGAGGCACAGAGTTAGAACATAGAGTTAGGGCTGGTTTAGCTCAGTGGGCTAGACAGCTGGTTTGTGATGCAGAACAAGGTCAGCAGTGTGGGTTCAATTCCCGTACCAGCTGAGAATTCTGAATTCTCCCTCTGTGTACCCGAACAGGTGCCGGCGACTAGGGGCTTTTCACAGTAACTTCATTGCAGTGTTAATGTAAGCTTACTTGTGACAATAAAGGTTATTTATTTATAGAAACAAGAAAACATCATCCGACCCCTCAAGCTTGTACCACCATTCAATTAGATAATGGTTGGTCTGTACCATACTACCATCTGCATGCCTTGGATCCATAATCCTTTATATCTTTGCCAACAAATCTTTCATTGGCAGTATTTAAATTTTCAGTTGACCTAGCCTCAACAGCTTTTGAGGGAAAGGGTTCCAAGACAGTGCAGGTCAAGGTGGATGGATTTGATCACTAGTGTGAATTTTAAATTTGAGGTGCTTGTGGAGTGAGTGTCAATTTTGGTCAAAAACCATATGCGATAAATGGTTTCCATGCAAATTCCGCTACAGGCTATTTTCATTGGCTCAATCCAAACTTCCAAATTAGGAGTAGGCCATTTGGCCCCTCAAGCTTGCTCTGCCATTCAACAAGATCATGGTTAATCTGAATGTGCGGTTGTAAGGTACACTCCTCCCGATTTCAATAAACTTTCACCCCCATGTTTGTGGAAGATGGGAGGTCAAGGAGGAAAGTGTCGAGAACTGAGTCTGCAGGTAACAAAAGCATGGCAATGGATGGATTGAGGCACGAGTGGAGACAGCTAATGTGTTAGAGAAGTTATTTGATGGATAAAAACAATTTTTCTCTGAACTCCGGGCTTGAAGACTCAACCTGGAGTCAAATAGGGCTAGCACAATTTTACTCCTAGTTGATAATTTTCCAATTCGGAGTTCAAAGAAAAATTGTTTTTATCCATCAAATAACTTGCCATATATTGTGATTGCAATGCAGCATTACGAGGGGCATGGACAGACAAAATTACAATAGGAAATAAGGAAATGCCAGATATGTGCAATAAATATTTTATTTCCATCTTCAAGGTATAGAACATAGAACGATACAGCGCAGTACAGGCCCTTCGGCCCACGATGTTGCACCGAAACAAAAGCCATCTAACCTACACTATGCCATTATCATCCATATGCTTATCCAATAAACTTTTAAATGCCCTCAATGTTGGCGAGTTCATTACTGTTGCCGGTAGGGCATTCCACAGCCTCACCACTCTTTGCGTAAAGAACCTACCTCTGACCTCTGTCCTATATCTATTACCCCTCAGTTTAAAGCTATGTCCCCTCGTGCCAGCCATTTCCATCCGCGGGAGAAGGCTCTCACTGTCCACCCTATCTAACCCCCTGATCATTTTGTATGCCTCTATTAAGTCTCCTCTTAACCTTCTTCTCTCCAACGAAAACAACCTCAAGTCCATCAGCCTTTCCTCATAAGATTTTCCCTCCATACCAGGCAACATCCTGGTAAATCTCCTCTGCACCCGCTCCAAAGCCTCCACGTCCTTCCTATAATGCGGTGACCAGAACCGTACGCAATACTCCAAATGCGGCCGTACCAGAGTTTTGTACAGCTGCAACATGACCTCATGACTCCGGAACTCAATCCCTCTACCAATAAAGGCCAACACTCCATAGGCCTTCTTCACAACCCTATCAACCTGGGTGGCAACTTTCAGGGATCTATGTATATGGACACCTAGATCCCTCTGCTCATCCACACTTCCAAGAACTTTACCATTAGCCAAATATTCCGCATTCCTGTTATTCCTTCCAAAGTGAATCACCTCACACTTCTCTACATTAAACTCCATTTGCCACCTCCCAGCCCAGCTCTGCAGCTTATCTATGTCCCTCTGTAACCTGCTACATCCTTCCACACTGTCGACAACACCACCGACTTTAGTGTCGTCTGCAAATTTACTCACCCACCCTTCTGAGCCCTCCTCTAGGTCACTGATAAAAATGACAAACAGCAACGGCCCCAGAACAGATCCTTGTGCTACGCCACTGGTAACTGAACTCCATTCTGAACATTTCCCATCAACCACCACCCTCTGTCTTCTTTCAGCTAGCCAATTTCTGATCCACATCTCTAAATCACCCTCAATCCCCAGCCTCCATATTTTCTGCAATAGGCTACCGTGGGGAACCTTATCAAACGCTTTACTGAAATCCATATACACCACATCAGTATAAGACACAAAATATTTGGGAAATACTAGGGATAGCTCAAACGAGAATGACAAAGGGACAACAAATCCCCTGGGCTTGATGAGCTGCATCTGATTGTCTTGAAGAGGTGGCTACAGAGCAGTGAATGCATCAGTTTTGATCTTCTAGCAATCCTTATATTTTAGAATAGCTTTCCAGGGTTGCAAGAACAAACATAGCCCTTACGTTTAAGAAAAGATTCGGAAAAATGGGGAACTATAGGTCAATTAGCTTATCAGTAGCAGGCAAAAAGTAGGCAGAATCTATTAGGGAAAATTATTGTGCGATTGAGCACTCAACCCACATTTATTAAAGGGAATTAATTTTTGACAAATCTGTTAATTATTTTAAGGATGTAATTAGTCGGATAGTTAAGGAAGAACCAGTAATTGTCGTGTATTTATATTTTCAAAAAGCATTTGATAAAGTGCCACAGAGATTATTATTCAAAATTAGAAAAGGGATTTGGGAGTAATACATTGGCATGGATTGAAGATTGATAAATGGACTGAAAGAGTAGGGCCGAATTGAGACATTTTTGGGTTACCAGGCTATAATTAAGTATTTTCAAATTCAGTCTTGGGACATGATATTACTGTCAAGGTCAGCATTTACAGTCCCTTCTTAACTGTCCTCGAGATGGTGGTGGCTGTGAGGAGCTGCTGCCTTAAACTGCTGCAGTCCATGTCGTATGGGTACACCCACATTGCTGTGAGGGAGTTCCAGGATTTTGATCCAGCGACAACCGAGGGACGGCAAAATAGCTCCAAGGTGTGAGATTTGGAGGCGATCAAGTTTTCAGGAATCTGCCACCCTTGTTCTTGTAGGTGGTCAAAGTTGCTTTGGAAGGTTCTTGGTGAGGTATGACAGTGCATCTTTGGGCAGCACGGTAGCTTTGTGGATAGCACAATTGCTTCACAGCTCCAGGGTCCAAGGTTCGATTCCGGCTTGGGCCACTGTCTGTGCGGAGTCTGCACATCCTCCCAGTGTGTGCGTGGGTTTCCTCCGGGTGCTCCGGTTTCCTCCCACAGTCCAAAGATGTGCAGGTTAGGTGGATTGGCCATGATAAATTGCCCTTAGTGTCCAAAATTGCCTTTAGTGTTGCGTGGGGTTACTGGGTTACGGGGATAGGGTGGCGGTGTTGACCTTGGGTAGGGTGCGCTTTCCAAGAGCCGGTGCAGACTCGATGGGCCGAATGGCCTCCTTCTGCACTGTAAATTTTATGATAATCTTATAAATGGTACACAATGCTGCCACTGCTTGCCTGTGATAGAGGGAGTGAATATTTAAGATAGTGGGTGAGGTGCCAATCAATCAGGTTGCTTTGTCCTGAATGGTGTTGAGTTTCTTGAGTGTTGTTGGAGTTGCATTCACCCAGGCAACTGGAGAGTATTCCATTACACTCCTGACTTGTGCCTTGTAGATGGTGGACAGGCTTTGAGAAATGAGGAGGCAAGTTACACGCCTCAGAATTCCCAGCTCTGGCCTGCTCTTGTACTGCAACAATCACATCCTTAGCATCAGTAATTTACAATCCATATTAATGACTTAGATCAGGACTTTGAGTGTTATGTATGAAGGTTTACTGACAACACAAAGTTAAGTGGGAAAGTAAGTGGTGAGAAGAATGCAAACAGGCTATAGAATCATGGAATGAACAGTGCAGTAGGAGACCATTCGGCCCATCGAGTCTGCACTGGCTCTTGGTAAGAGCATTCCACCTAAGCCAACACCTCCACCCTATCCCCGTAATCCAGTACCCCACTTAAGGGTAATTTAGCATGGCCTATCCACCAGATGTGCAATGGCACATCTTTGGACTGTGGGAGGAAAACAGGGCACCTGGAGGAAACCATGCAGACACAGGGCGCATGTCTGACCCAAGCCCAAGAGAGGTACAAGATAGGTTGAGTGAGTGGGCAAGAACATAAAGTTATCCACTTTGGTAGAAAAAATAAAAAGGCAGAAATATTTGAACTTGAGAGACTGAGAAATATTTGCCTTCACAGGAATCTGGATATCCTTGCATATGAATGAGAATGTTAACATGTAGATACAGCAAGTAGGTTTTGTTACAAACACACTGAAGTAAATGAGTAAGTTTTACTATAATTATACAGGGCATTGGTGGGGCCACATCTGGAGTAGTGTGTGTAGCTTTGGTCTCCTTATCTAATGAAAGATATATTTGCCATAGAAAGAGGCCAACAAAGTGCCACTAGAATGGGATGGCAGAATTTTATAATAATAATCTTTATTAGTGTCACAAGTAGGCTTACATTAACACTGCAATGATGTTGGGTAGCACAAGTGGATAGCACTGCGGCTTCACAGCTCCAGGGTCCCAGGTTCAATTCCCCGCTGGGTCAGTCTGTGCGGAGTCTGCACGTTCTCCCCGTGTCTGCATGGGTTTCCTCCGGGTGCTCCGGTTTCTTCCCACAGTCCAAAGACTTGCAGGTTAGGTGGATTGGCCATGATAAATTGCCTTTAGTGGGTTACGGGGATAGGGTGGAAGTGAGAGCTTAAGTGGGTCGGTGCAGACTCGATGACCTTCTGCACTGTATGTTCTATGTTACTGCGAAAATCCCCATACCACACAGTGGCACCTGTTCGGGTACACAGAGAGAATTCAGAATGTTCAATTCACCCAACAACCACGTCTTTCTGGACTTGTGGGAGGAAACTGGAGCACCGGAGGAAACCCATGCAGACACGGGCAGAACGTGCAGACTCCACACAGACAATGACCGGGAATCGAACCGGGTCCCTGGCGCTGCAAAGCAACAGTTCTAACCACAGGAACTGTCCTGTGAAGAGCAATTGTGTGGACTCAGCCTAAATAATTACTTGGGAGTTTAGCAGAATGTGAAATGATCCAATTGGAATATATGATGCAGAGAAAATGTTTACCCTGGGTAAGGGATGCAGAACATGACGTTTCGGTAGAAGGGAGAAAGGCAAAGAGAAATTTCTTCAAAGGTCATGATGTATTTTGGAATCTATCCTAGAGAGCTACAAGTGTTCAATCATTGAGCATATTTAATTCAGAGATCGATAGGCTTTTGAGAAATTAAGGAATGTGGGGAAAGTATGGAAAGGTGAAAGTGAGGTAGATCAATCATGATCTTCTTGAACGGCAATCAGGCTGAAAGGACCAAATGGCCTACTCCTGCTTCTATTTAGGTTATTAGGGTACAAATTCCAACAATATTGGCATACAGTTGGATACAAACTCCGGCTAAAATCATTGGGCCAAATCTTAGTCTCTGGATTGCCAGAGATACCAGTGAAGATGTGCTCTGGGATCCTGCAGACTTCCTAACATGTGGACCTACATGAGAATTGCCCATAAAGTTCCAACTTCCCCTGCTTCCCAGACCTCTCTGCGAAAGTCTGCAACTCTACTCTGATGGAGTTCCCTGAGGGACAATATGCTATGCATTTCTTGGACAGCCAAAATCAGAAGATCCCAGAAGAAATGCGCAGCAGGTCAAGTTGGAGGAATCTTCGAGCACAGCAGCAAACCACTCATCATTGCTGCTCCACGGATAATTTGGGCCATTAAGCATTTAATTGGAGTTTCACTCTAAATATTTCAGCTTGACTGAACTAACAAATGTTTGCTTCAACTACTCCAAGTGTGCCGGCTTATTTTTCTTGAGACACAAGTTGGATAGAACATCATCTAAATAGTTAAAAAGTGATGGTCCAGATTTCAGGACCAGTGGTGAGGTTCCAGTACTCTCTGCTGACCTTGGAGACAAATGATCTCTGATGTAGAATTCCCCTTCCCCGACATTAGAAATCTAAAGTATAAACCCTCCATTCAAAAAGCTTGGAGAGGAAGGAATCCATGAGCCAGAAGTACTAGATTTAATAAAAGTTGCGTATCAAAATTTTGCATTAACTATTCTTCTTTACATTCTCCCAAAACAGTAAAAAGGCATTAAAGGACTACATACCGTTCCAGAAAGAATGTCATGAGGACAGCAACCAAGAAGGTGACTCTTGCAAACTCTATCATCTGAGAATTTCACACGTTGTCGTGTTGCATCTCCTGAAAGAAGGCAGTTCAAAGTTGATGAGCTCAAAATTGAACAGAGATATTTTTGAATAAATGGACTTATCACCAGGCTGCTTTACAGCCAACTTACTGTACTAATGCCTTCTTGTTCTTAATAACGTGACTACCTCTTCATCTTTACTGCAGAATAGGAACAGTCTTCACACAAAGTACACAGAATTCATTAAGCAACACCTTGCGAATGCATTCTTCTTAAATCTTGGGCCTCGGCAATGTTGTACTTTGATCAGACAATAGAAAATGCCATAATGGCACTTTTTTTTTTAAATTGCAAAATCATGCCTACAAAAGGTAATAAGCACTCAAATTGAACGATGGGCGGTTTGTTTTATTGACACCACATTGGAACGTCCAACACTTTCAGAAAAAGAACTCAGGTTAGGATTTTTATACACACTGTGAGCATCCATAAGGTACCACTCAGCATCTTCAACCTTTGCGCCTCATCTGCAGAGATTCTTACTTGCTGGAAAAAAATTAAAAAGGGAAGGTTTTCTGGGCTACACCTGTAGTAAGGTAGTTACAGGAATGATACAAAGAATAAAGGTAAAATGTAACTGTTGTGACAATTTAATGCCATTTTGTGTATATGATAAATGTGTAATATTAAAATATCATTCCTTCAGACTTGCAAGTATCCCAATACTACTGTAGTGTTCCCCACTGTATGCAGTTTATATTTAGTCTATGCTGTTTATATTAATTACTTCTGAAAAGCAAACACTTTTTTGATATTCATAACAGCTTTAAAAATTATTCATGACTCACGGCTCGATGAACATGAGGCTTTTCTGCAACTCCCTTGCAGATTGATGTAGGCAGGCAAAGATACATTGAACCTTTATAAATAAAACAAGGGGCCACAATTGTTCAGTTTGTATGAATAGAGATATGGGAAGCAAATTTCAAATGCAACTAAATAAAACATAAACTGAGTTTCCTGCAAGAAAATCGAAGTTAGGTGCAAACCATAAATTTGCACAAAATCAAAAACCTAAAAAGGAACATACAGGTAACAGCTAGTGTCTTTTCAGTTTAGAGCAGGAAACAGGATAAAAAAAACAAGCATTTGACATTACAGCATTCCCTTCTCCTTACAGGTAAGAGAACACAGGAAGCGCATTTTAAAAACTTCCATTTAAACAAACTTTCAAAAGGAACTGCCTTCTCGTTTACAACCCTGAGGTTTAAAATTGACCACTTCCCTGCCCAATATATAAATCGTTGAATGAACCTTGTTCTTTTAAAAGTTCTAAACTCTAAAATTAATCGTCAAATATAATCAGATATTCAAAGTTTTCTTTAAAAAAACAAAGCTCAATATTTTCCATCAGACAAAACATCTGATACATGTAATGCAATGTAGTGAAAATAAATCAACAGTACCCAAGCGTGCCATCACTGAGAAAATTGTGCTAAAATAGGTCTGCTGATATCAAGGGGACAGAAAGACAACAATTTTTTTTAAAGGAGTTGCTCCAGACAAAAATATTTGTAGTGTCCACTTTTAACTTTAAAGGACACACACGATCAAGAAAAAATCACATTTTTGAGCCACCAAAGTTGCAACAAATATGCAACCTTCAAAGATTACTCTCTTAAAACAAAAAATGTTACCGATGTTACATTTGTTAAGGAATATTGGAATAACTCCTTCCTCTCAGAGAGAGTGTTGTATACAAACCATTCACTATATATATCTATTGTATTGCTTCAAGATCCAAAGGGTTCATCTAATTTTCTTTTTTGTTTTGCTTATGTAACACAAACAAGTATGGGCTGCAAGATAGGAAAAGTTACACAAATAAACTTTCCCACATTTCACAAGGAATATATTTGGCAAACTTTGCAACTTACATAAAAAGTACATAATCCATTTTTTTGAGATGTAGATGAATGTGAGCACGGTCGCTCAAAGATCTCGGAATACAAAGTTTTCAAAGTAAACATGAATGCCTATGACACTGAAGCATACACTGCAGTGTTGTGCCAATAACATCCAACGGGAACTGCTTTCATAGAATCTCTTTTCCATCTCAAAATCTAGCAGTACTCTCGAGTGAATACATTACTTCACCATCTCTCGATTTTATGCATGTCAATGGCTAGGAATCAAATATTGCAGACCTGCAGGATACAGCATCTCCCAAACATATGGACATCACAACATACAAATGTGTCTCTATTTTGATGCACCAATTTTTTGCAATCTATTTGAAATGTTTGGCATTCAACTGGATTTGAGTTTCCCTTCAACTGATGTAAAAAGGTGAAGTACAAGTCACAAAATTCAAACATCGTGTTAGGCAGAATAGGATTCATTTGTACTCATACCTCCAACGGTAGATTTTGGAGGGATCGTTTCCCCAACAGCAGGTCCACCCCAATTACAACCAAGAACGGTTTCTTGGAAACAAAACTAAGAGCTGCTTGTGTGTCAGTGAACTTTCCCTCTTTCAGCAGCATGTGGGTGGAACAGCAACTTTGAGCGTGAGTGAGTCTGTTTTGTGTCCGACACGGAGGGTCGAATCGTGCGCCCGAAGCTGATGGGTGATTCTCCAGCAGAGTGGACCCAGTGTGAGTGAAGGGGGACGGGATGGGATAGAGTTTGCAGCCTACAATCCTCCATGTGGCCTGGCCTGGCGGTTAGCCTCCCTCCCTTCAGTGTGTGCCACACCTTGAGTACTGTTGCATTTTCTTTTCTCTCGTCTTAGCGGGTGGCTTTTGTTAACCAGACCGATTTTAAAACGAGAATCCACTCCGGGAGAAGGAGACAAGAAAGCGGCAGCGCCGGAAACATCAAAGTAGAGACGCACTTACCGTCCCTGGAGGTGCCCATGAGCTGGTCCAACATCGCTCTCATTTGAGCCTGAGCCGACATTGTGTTTTATTTTGTTTATTATTGTCTCTTACGATCTCAGTTTATGTTTTGTGATTACTTTAAAACGATATGTTATGTGGGTAAATCACGGAAAACACTTCAGCCGAACCCTGAGGCCTATAACTGGGCGCTCTCCCTCAGTAACGTACCAAACTTCCGGCACCCACAACCCGCCAGCGTGGGGCCCGCCGGGAACTGGAGTCCCGGCCCCAACGGTTAACGCGGCGTCGAGTGGCAGAGTGGACTACACTACCCAGAGCGCTCAGCGCGTGGCGCGGGGCCCGCCGGGAGCTAACGTCCCGGCCCCAACGGTTAACCAGCAGCCGGGTGGCGGAGTGGACTACACTACCCAGAGCGCATCGCAGGACTCGGCACACAAGCGCAGTGCAGTGAGATGGACATGACCGGGCGCAGGGCGGCTGTCCCTCCGGCTGAGGCGGTTGTGTCTCTATCTGTGTGGATGGGTTCAGAGCGGCCGCTTAACTGTAAGAAACTCCCTTCCCCGTGTTTATTTATAATGAACCCCAGTGGCTGTTGTTCAAAGTAGTTGTTTATTTTGTACCGCCTTGTTTACAGTGTGTTTCCAGGTGGAGGCCCACTGGCTCGTTGTCCTGGATATTTTGTTTTTTGCTGACACTGTCATTGTTTATTTCTGAGACTGTCAGGAGATGAATTATGCCACCAGGAATAAGAAAAAAGTGCTGATTTTGTTGTTCCCTCCGGTTAAATGACTGTAACCAATCACTATTTGTCGATTATTATTTTTGTTTACTGTGTATGTAATGTGTGTGTGTTTCCTTGGCCACAGAAAATACTTTTCACTGTACTTCCGTACATGTGACAATAAAATCAATCAAATTAAATGTAAATGCTCACACCGGTTCAGGAAGATGAAATATATTTCTGTTGTGCAGCAAAAGCGAGAGAGAGGCTGCCTCATGAAATTGTGCCTCTTTCTACATCACACACCCTCGTCCAAATCTATTCTGGTTTATTGTATCAACTCCTGTTCCTATAGCACAGAGGAGAAAAGTCTTCTGGACTTGTAATACCAGAGATCCCCTTGATGTATGGGCAGCTAGTCTGACAGATGTGTCAAAGGCTACTAGATGTGCCTGGAATACTTCAGATCTCAGTAGCCTCGGGTGGTGGTGGGGGGAAATGATGCTTGACATACCTGTGTTCAGAAATGGCAAGTGAAACCTTTCTGGTCCGTACCTGGTGAGTAGGTACCCAACACAGAGACAGCTTCCCAATGCACCTACCATCACTAGTTCAGGGCAGAAGTTGGGAAAAATAGTTGAAGAGGACAATTGTTCTCACCTTTTAGTATGTTGGAGTGAGGTCATGATAGACCTTTAGACAGATTAAAAAATGGCAGGTATTTTTGAGGTTTTAGGCATTATTGCCTAGTTTGTTGTGTCTCATGCCCCAAATCTGCCAGTAATTCACAGGCAAATCCAGACAATTTCCATGCTCACTCTTTCTGTTCCTCATTACCTCTTGCTTCTAGGTTGGCCAAACGTAATAGAAGGATATACTGATGTTACCTTGGAATTCTGAGTGAGATGCTTTAAATGCCACTGCCATATTGATGATTACCAGACCCTTCTGTGTCAGAAAACAGTGTAGAGAGGCTAATCCTAGTGTTGGGGGACAGAATAATGAACAAAAGTGTTGACCCCAAACTTGGAAAGAAATGGTTTCTTGGGGATTTTTTTCTCTGTTCAGACAAGATCAGAAGTGGCGTGGAACAGTATTGCAGTGAAGGTTTGTGAATACAAATGGATTCATGTCAGTACTAATTCATACAATATGATTAATACCTGGAATGCACCTCTGGGTAAAGATAGTATAGATAAAATGGGGAAGTGGGTCTTATTGAATGTAGGACTGGAGATGGGTGGAGAGATAAGAACAGCGAGGCCTTGAAGGGATTTGAGCATAAAGGTGAACATTTATAATTTGAAGCATTGTGGTATGGAAGCCAATATAAGTCTGTGAGCAAAGGGCTTTTCAGGTGAATGAGAATTCATGTGGGATAGTATATGGACGATAAAATTTAGAATGGTTGAAGTTTATCAAGGGTGGATGACAAGAATTTATCAAGAGTGGGGAGATGGTGATGTAGATGTAATGTCACTGGGCTAGTAATCCAGAGGCCAGGCTCATGTTCTGGGGACATGGGTTCAAATCCCACCAAGGCAGCGGGTGGAATTTAAATCCAATTAATAAATCTGGAATATAAAGCTAGTTTCAGTAAGGGTGACCATGTCAATTATCCTAAATAGTTGTCCATCTGCTTCACTAATGTCCTTCAGGGAAAGAAATCTGTTGTCCCTACCTGGTCTGGCCTACACGTGACTCTAGACCACAGTAATCATTAGAATCCCTATAGTGCACAAGGAGACCCACCCATCAAGTCTGCACCAACCCTCTGAAAAAATACCTTACTCCCCACTCCCCCACCATCTTTGGACACTAAGGTGCAATTTAGCATGGCCAATCCACCCAACCTGCACATCTTTGGGCTGTGGGAGGAAACTGCAGCACCCGCAGGAAACCTACGCAGAGACCGAGAAAACGTCCAACCTCCACACGATGGTCACCCAAGACCGGAATCGAACATGGGTCCCTGGCTCTGTGAGGTAGCAGTGCTAGCCACTTTGTCACTATGACGACCCTACACAATAATGTGGTTAACTTTTAACTGCTGTCTAAAATGTTTGCGCAGGCCCCTCAGTTTAAGGTAATTAAGTGTGGGCAACAAATGGTGGCCTTTTCAGTAATGTCCACATCCCGTGAATGAAAATAAAGAACCAGGGGAGTTTTGAAATAAGTGAGTCCGGATGTGACAAAAAACATGGATATAGGTTTTGGTAGCACCTGATGCAGAGGTGGAAGGAAGGTGTGTTTGTGATGGAGAGAGTATGGAGTCATCAACTCAGCTGTAAATTAACTAGGATGTCAAGGTTGCGATCAGTTTAGTTCCATCCGAGAAGGAAAAGGAATCAATGATGAGAGTGTGTCATTAGTAGCAGGGGCTGCAGACAACGGTTCAATCTTTCAAATATTTAAGTGGAGGAAATACACCCAGTAGTGGATGTTGGACGAGGATCTGATGACGTAGAGGCTATGGAAGGTTCAGAAAGATGGTGGAAATGTCAGGCTGGGTGTTGTCAATGGCATATAAGAACCTGATAAATCTGTAGATGTCACAAACAAGTGAGTAAGGAAGAGGAGTGGTCCAAAGATAGATCCTCATGGGAATTCCAAACATTTATGGTGCGAGAGTGGGAAAAGAAGCCACTGCTGAAGATGCTGTGTCTATGGTTACAAAGGTGAGAGTACCCCACTGAGCTGGACAATGGATTTCAGGCAGTGGAGGATGACAGTGTGGCTGATCATGTCAAAGGTTGGAGAAGTACAAGGAAGGAGGATTACAGTTACAGACAATGTCAAACGTGGCTTGGATTAGAGATCCTTCAGTGCTGTAGCAGAGATGGAAGCTCAAAGTACTAGATTTAAGCATAGACTTGTGGTAAAATGGGCACCGAGATTGTCTGGAGAAGCACACAGGGTACCTGTAAGTTTATCCCAGGGGAAGTCAGCAGCAACAAAGGAATTTGAGTAATGATGGGGAGGGACGGATGGAGGGAAGGGGGGGACAGGGTTGTGGTGAAACTATCCAAGAGGAAATAAGTGAAAGGTGGCAGGAGGGAACATGTCAACAGAAGATAAAACATCTCTTCCTCAGTTGGACAGGTGTGGTCTGTACAGCCACATGGAAAAATTCAGCCAGTTTGTCCATGATGCTAAAAGGCATGTTGAGTCTGACAACATACAGCATGACTATTTATTGTTCTTTCGGCACTAGGAAGTGCTGAGGGCTTTGGCCAAGGGTGGTATCATGACCGGTACAAGCTTGAAGGGCCGAAGGGCCTGTTCCTGTGCTGTATTGTTCTTTGTTATTTAGCATTTTTGCAGAGTATCACTGCGACAATTATACTTTTGTCCTAAAATATATTTTGTAATGTGTCGAGATTCAGTTTAATTTCCTTTAACTGTGACACCAAAGACGCTGATCACTGCTTTCTTCTGCTTTGAATATAATTTCCCTTTGTTTCTTCTGCTGCCTCTTCAATTAACTGTAGTTACTTTGGGATCGGTAATTATATGCAATAGAAGCTCTTTGTTATGGAGAACATAGGGACGTGGAAATAGAAGGGACGGTTTCAACAGTTTGGATATTTGGTTAACCACATATTAACATACTGTGTATTTGAAACTATGTCTTTAACCTTGCAGGAAGAATAAATGGAGAGGATTTGCTCCAAGGACAGAAGAAGCATATTTTGAATCAATAACTGGCATCTGTATTGTGATGTAGGCTCGGAGCATGACGGAAAACAAAGATTTAGAGGGAGAGATCCATCCTCTGAAAAATGATGAGGGCAGAAACCAAGAGACAAATGAAGTTTTCAGCGTAAACAAAGAAGTATTATCAGGAAACATACAAAGTTTGGTCAGCTTTCCCCTTGGAGAACTGCTGCCTTCTTCTGCGCTTTATTCTTATGTCTGATTGTGGTATTTGCATTTTCATTCATAATACCTTGTCCAGTGAGGCCTGAGTCACAAAGGGCATGGAACAGAACATATGAAGAGGTAGGTAAGGTATAACGTTCCCTTTATAATGCATGGATTGCGGATAATTAAAGAAGCACAATGATGTGAGCAACCTAAATTTGATGAGTGTTCTTTTGATGAAAGATCCTTGTTTCACCATTATTTCAGTATAAATTTAATTGTTCGCTTCATCGACAACAAGTATAAAGAAACTGCATTATAATTGATTTAAACAGAAGTAACTATATTTGAAGCAAGATGTTAACAATGTACTGATATGTTTATGTTATTTGTATTGTTACAGTGAGTTATCCTTTTTTCACACTGTGGGATGCAAACAGAGACAAAGTTACAGATGTGATATTTGCATTTAAGTAGTTCAACAATACGAACGTCAATGGATCATGTGCAGCTGAGGGTAGGGGACTGTTATAATTATGTGGAACATTATTGTTCTGTTACGATGGTGCTCAGACTTCTGTGTCTCATGTTACAGCACCCTGGGCTTCAGCACAGTCAATTCCAGCCCCTATTTGACCCGGAGTAGGAACTTAACCAATAATTCTTAGAAAAATAACCGAAGTCTTTGGCCCTTAGCTTCCCAATAATTACAGTCATAATCATAGACGTTCACAGCATGGAAACAGGCCCTTCGGTTCCAACTTGTCTATGCTGCCCAGTTTTTACCACTTGTTTTAAGTCACTGGGTTTATACATTTTAAACACAATTACTTTTTATTTATAACAAGAACTATAATGAAATATGCAGAAAATATAACTGGTTAACTATTATCAAATTATGAATCCCCCATTATCTTGCCCCCACACTCGACACACTTTACACATGCACAAGACAGACAAACACCGGTGGCGTACGTCCCGTAGCGCCCTCGAGGAAGCAGGTCGCAGGTCGGATCGCTCCCGCCTGCGATGGGCAAACGGACCTTTTCCAACTGACTTTTTCAGAACCTGGGCAACCTGAATCGGTGGAGGAGACGATAGGGAAGAGCCCCCCCCCCGGGTAAGGACAGCTGGACCAGAAGTGGTCGAGTGGAGTGTGGAATGGCAAGGATCGAAGCGGGAGCAGTGGGGACCCCAGGCCGGGCGGCGAAGCATGGCGGACGGCAGGGACCAGGGAGCTCACTGGCTAAGGGAGCACAGATTGAGTTCTTCAGGAATTGCTTCGCTGAACTGACGAGGGACACGGTGGACCCGATGAGAGTGGTAATGGACCCGAATGGTCGAGACACAGGCGGTCCAAGAGAAGGTGCTCAGGGAGGTCGAGGTGAAGCTCTCCAGCCAGGCGGACACGGTAACGGAGCTGGAAACATGAGGTGGAGGGAGCTGAACGCCAGCCAGAGGAGATGCAGGGCAGCTTGAAGAGCTGGGGAACAGAGGCCAGGAGGCAGAATTTGAGGGTCGTTGGCCTCCCGAGGGCTGCGAGGGATCGGATGTGGGTGCATACGTGTGAAAGGTATTCTCGGGGCGCTGAATGGACAGAGGCCTTCCCTCGACCCCTGGAGTTGGATGGGGCTCATAGAAGCCCCATCGTCCTGGGCTCAAGGAAGCCCAGGGCGAATGAGCCCGACCGAGGGCCTGGGTGGTCCGCTTTCACCGGCTTGCTGACAGGGAAACGTGAGCTGCAAAGGGCCAAGGCGGAGAGGAGCAGCAGATGGGAGAACTGCGATGGTGCGCATTTACCAGGACATGGGAACGGGGCCTGGCCAAGAGGCTTGCAGGATTCATCAAGGTAAAGGCAGCCCTCTACAAAAAGGAGGCGAGGTTTGGAATGCTGTATCCTGCGAAGCTGGTGGGTAGCGTTTGAGGAACTCCACTACTACTTCGTGACACCAGAACAGGTTTGGACTTTCATTAAAGATAAGAAACTGGACTTGAACTAACGGGCACTTAGTTTTTTCAGTGCTGTACAGTGGCGGCGGTCTGTTAACCTAACTTGCTCTGACTAGGAGTGGACTTTTATTAAAAGAAGAGCTGGACTGAACTAAGAGGACTCTGGGCTCTCAGTGCTTTTGTGTGGGCGGCGGTTTGTTAATTTATCCTGTACTGTAATTTTTTATCCAAGATTGTTTTCAGCCAGGACAGAGAGCGGGGGCTGGGAGGGGCGCACTGCTTAGGGTGTTTGGGGAGCTTGCAACGGGGATGGGGGGGGGGGAAGATGGGCCTGCAAAGGGGGCCCTGCACTTGGTAACTTTTGGCAGGAGATTAGGGCCTCTGATAGGGGGGATGGGCTATGGGCTGGTTAAGGGACTTGAAAGGGCACGATGAGATACAATCAGGTTAATGGGTCCTTGATGTGTGGGGGGAGGGCGGGAGACAGACAGGCGCCAAGGGCAGGGGGCAGCATAGTTCGCATAGGTCCAGGGGGGCACCAGGGAGAGGAGGGGTGGGCTAGGGCAAGCGGAGGGCTGACCTGGCAGGTCAGGTCTCCGGGGGGGGGGGGGGGGGGGGGGGGGGGGGGGCGGTTTAGAGCCACGTTAGTTTAGTTGAACACATGTGGCATGGGCAAACAGCTGACAGGGGAAGTGCCCTTATTAACATGTTTATTCTTTCCCACTGTTCGTTGTCACATATGTTAAGGCTCTTTGCATACGGCCATTTTTCTCTCTGTAAATGTTACAAATTTGTTTTGAATAAAAAATCTTTTTAAAAAAGACAGACAAACACAGAGAGGAGTAGAAGGGGTGTAAATAAATATGTAATGAAAGGGATTAAAGTATTTGTTTCAGATGGTGGTTTCTAGCATGCTGTCCTTCAAACTAGGCTTTCAGATTGATATTTCTGCTTTCCAGTCTGTACTGCTTTTCACTGTAGGTTCATTCAGGTATCTGCATATTTAGAAACACAGCAGCTTACAGCATATCTGGAGAAAACACTAGGGAGAGAGAGAGAGTAGGTCCTTTTCTGTGTGGAGCCAGGTCAAAACCCTGCTTTCCTTGGGTCTCTGGAAATCATCCCACTCAGGCAGAATCAAATGACCACCTGTTACCAGGCAGAGTACGGACTTTCATTGGCCACCAGCCAGTCAATCGAACCAAGTCCCACCCCATCTCTTTGATTCTGAAATGTCTGAGTTTTGCTGTCCAAAGCTAGCACATTGTTCACTGATGCAGCTTTTGAATTTTGCATTCTCTTTGCTGTTTGACTTAAAGATAAATGGTAATTAAGCATCCATGGATCAAAATAATAACGGCACAAAAAATAAAGGTAAAATAAGGGAATCATCAGGAAGGACCTTTACACACTTTTTTTTAAAAAATTTTGTTGGATGTTTTTCATTTCTGACAGGCTTCATATCGTTCCATCGTGTCCCTCCTAAACGAGGTTTACATCTCTTTGCTGTTCAAGTGGTCAAAATTTACATTAGTGTTACAAGCATATACGGAGAACATTGGAACAACATAACAACAAAAAAAAGAAAAAAACGCATGGAATAAACTAACGAGATGAAACAAAAATACGACAGTAAAAACAGTTTAAATTGCATTAACTGGCATTGGTAGAACTTTAGATGGATGGCTTCATTGTCTGAGCCCCTCTTACTTCCATACATTTCTTGGGACTACATATAGTTCACATTTTATTCAGCATGTCCGTGTGCGGGCACCTGCACCCCTCGGTACGTAGGGTGGATTTTCCTTACTGTGGCATAGGTGCTCCCTCTCGCTCCCCCCTTCCGCCCTTAGTTGCTGGTCACAAACAGGTCTTCAAAGAGGCTGATGAATTGTTTCCACATTTGGTGGAATACTTGATCTGGTCCCCTAATTTCAAATTTTATTTTTCTAGCTTTAGGTAGGTCGGAGAGCCAGTCTGAGGCTCTAGGTGGTGCTGCCAACATCCATCCAAGCAAAGGTCCCCACCGGGTAATCAGGGGTCAAAGGCCCTCTCCCCATAAAGATTTCTGGATGCTCTGATACCCTGAAGGCCGCCAATGAAGGGCATGACTCCATCTTTGCCCCCACCACTCTGGATATGGCCTCAAAGAAGGCAGTCCAGAACCTGCTGAATTTGGGGTAGGACCAGATCATGTGGATGTGATTGGCCGGACCCCCATATCCTCCAACTCCGAGAAAAACCCGTTTATGTGTGTCCTGGTTAGGTACGCCCTGTGCACCACCTTTAGCTGAGTAAGGCTCAGCCCTGCACATGAGGTGGAGTTGACCCTGTGCAGAGCTTTGACCCAGAGTCCTCCCCCTATCTCCATGCTGAGTTCCACCTCCCATTTTTCTTGCATCTCATCCATTGGAGCCCTTACCTCCTCAAACGGTCATCATTTTATGTTGCCACATTTACCAGCACCCCCCCCCCCCCCAAGCAAATCTGGTGCTCGTAGTCTGTCTAGTAAAGTGCGTCCAGGTATCTGGGGGAATGTCATGGTCTCTGCGGAGAAAGTCTCACAACTGCAAATACCTAAGCTCATTCCCTTTTGGGAGTTTGAGCTTCTCTGCTCCGACCACGTACATGTCCTTCACCGTCAGTACCCCTCCGTCCTCTCCTTTTGAAGTTGGCTTCTATTTTTGCCGAAATAAATTTATGTTTTTGCAGATGAGGGCCACAGCAGACATGCCACTGAGTTTGAAATGGTGTCTGAGCTGATTCCAGGTCCTTAATGTGGCTGCTACCACCAGTCTCCTCCAGTATTTGGTTGGGGAGGGGCTGGGAATGAGGTGGGGCCAGTGCCAGGAGGGACGTCCCTGTACAGGAGGCCTCATCCATCTGCACCCATTCCGCCTCCAGTTCCTCCGGCCACACCCTCACCCTCTGTGTTCGCTACCCGAGGACAGAATAGGAGGTTTGCCAGAGCCAAGCCTCTCCTGTGTCGCCCTCTTTGTAGGCTGATTTTCGTATCTGAGAACTCTTTCTTGCCCAGACAAAGGCCACGATTAGTTTATAAGCCCTGGTGAAGAAGGATTTTGGGGATGAAGATCGGGAGTGATGTGAATACGAAGAGAACCTTAGAACGTTCATTTTTATTGACTGCAGTCATCCCGCCAGGGAATGTGGGAGCGAGTCCCATCTCCATAGGTCCCTCTTCACCTCCTCCACCAGGCTGGGCAGATTCCACTTATGGATCCCCATCCAATCGTGGGCTATCTGGATCCCCAGGTTCCTCAACTTGGTTTTGGCCTGTATGAATGGCAATGTCACCAGCTCTGTTCCTCCCTTTCAGGGGTTCACCAGGAAAATTTTGCTCTTGCTCAGGTTCAATTTGTATCCACGGGCAGCATGGTAGCACAGTGGTTAGCACAGTTGCTTCACAGCTCCAGGGTCCCAGGTTTGATTCCCGGCTTGGGTCACTGTCTGTGGAGTCTGCACGTTCTCCCTGTGACTGCGTGGGTTTCCTCCGGGTGCTCCGGCTTCCTCCCACAGTCCAAAGATGTGCCGGTTAGGTGGATTGGCAATGATAAATTGCCCTTAGTGTCAAAAAAAAAAGTTAGGTGGGTTACTGGGTTACATGGATAGGGTGGAGGCGTGGGATTATGTAGGGTGCTCCTTCCAAGGGCCAGTGCAGACTCGATGGGCCGGATGGCCTCCTTCTGCACTGTAGATTCTATGAGAAGACTTCAAATGTGCTCAGTAGTTCCGTTATCTTGTCCATGCTGCCCAGGGGGTTTGGCACATAGAGCATGCCGTGGATCCAGGTAACAGGGTGTGAAGGGGCGTCCTGTAGGGTAGCCTTTCGCAGTACTGTGTCCATCTCTCTGTAGTCCGGTATCCACTGCCTGCAATAGCCCACCATGCCGAGGAAGGTAAAAGTTTCCTTTTTCGTTCGCGGAGTTGGAACCCTTGCTACAGCCTGTACGCTTTCAGACCCAAGCCTCCGCTGTCCTTGCTGCAGCTGAAATCCCAAATACTGAACTGTCTCCTGACAGAATTGCAGTATGTCCATTGGGACCCTATGCCCTCTTTCTGCCGGATGTGGTAATAACAAAAGGGTATTCTGTTGACAAACTAGCCCTCCCTCTGAGGCTATCAATAAATCATCATCATATTGAGGGAATGTTGACCTGCAGACAACTGGCACTCGCCCAAGTCTCTTTTAGTACTGTTGATTCCGATATGTAAAGCAAATAGATATCGACTTTCTGGGTGCAATGGTATGGAGAAAAAGGCTGAGAAAGTATCCGTTGTTGGTGGTATAGAAGACAAAATGACATTTGCGTCTGACACCAATGGAGCAATAGTGATAACAATTTTATTGATGACTCTAAGATCTTGCACAAACCACCACTCGTTGGGTCTTCCTACCTTTGGAATGGGGAGTATAGGGGTGTTACGGGGGCTTTGTGTTCTCTTCAGCACCCTTTGCTGTAATAGTGCATTGATCACTCTCTCTATCCCTTTTTCTGCTTCCGGTGCCAACCAGCATAGTTTTAAGCAGGGCAGGGCAACGTTCTTCTGTAACTGCACCCTATGCGCTGGGGCAGAATGTACTTTTCCAACATGGTTTTTATGTTGGGCCCATAGATGTGCCAGTACCTGGGCCAGGATTGAAGGGAGTAAATGATGGCTCTCTCGGGGAGGTTGTTGTCTTTCAAATGTAGCGGGCCATTGCTCCTCTTTCCAGGTCACTCTGCTCTCCTGTTTGCCATAAAATTCTATCAGGCAATTTCGTCCGTCTATTTCAGTATAAATCCCATGTATAACTTTTTTTCCTTTGCCCTCATTGATCACTTCTCCTATTTGCTTTGCCTTAGCGGGATGTCTTCCGGCCAATGTTAAATGGGGTTCTGAAGTTAAACCCATCCCAAAAAGGTCCCTCTGACTATGGGTCAACTGTACTAACTTTCCTAATCCCACAACACCGAAAAATAAAAAGGAGTGATATGCAATGGGGTCTGCTTTCCTAAGTGACATTGCATTTGTAAATTGTATGCCTGCTCATCCTCACAAGCGTACCAAGCCGTGCAATGGGTCACGATATTCTCTCGGCTGGACTCTTATCAGGTGTTTGAATAGCTGTGCCCAAGGGTCATTAACCTTTTGTAAGACTTCCTGCAGTTTTTCTTTTAACAGTGGTACTGTAAGGATTAACGTTCAGCTGCCAGCATACAACACAGACACAGAGCGATCAGGTGCAGGCTCAGAAGTTATTAAGTTTTGCAGCTGGTGAGCTCGTATTTGAGACTGTTCTGTAAACATTCCATTATCAATACAATGTATTACTGCTCCTAATTTGCAGAGTGTCTGCCTAATAGGGGAAGGTGTCGCTAGGTGGGGTACATCCTTCCTGGGGGTTAAATGCTTCTTGGCCCCTTGCATGATAGCCTCTTTCTCTCTATTTGCTAACCAGTGTTTGAGGGACTCATTTCCTTCATTCAAATGATTATCATTATTGGGAACCCAGCCCCCATTTATGCCTGGTGGGACTGCAATCCCATCCTTCAAAGCTGGCCAAGATGCACCATAAGAGTATTTTAGAAGCAGCAAAACATCCCCTGGGAGGGGGCTATAAATACCACACATTTAATTCAATTTCCAATGATTGATTTTATAGGCATTAGCTATTCTTAGCGACGTATATTTTTCTTTGTCAATTCAGAAAAGGTCAACTGTCTGCTGAAATGGTTACTGTTTCCTGCAGAACCTAAGGGGGCAGAGAAATTGGAATGATGCCATTTACGTCTTTTCACATAATCTAAAAACTTATTCATATTCAATTACTTTTATTTGTAACAGCATTTTCTTTCTTTTAAACTGTTTTTAATTTCCAATGTTTGAGTGCATTAGAGAAATCTCAACACAAATCACTTAAGTTATAATCTCGGACGAACAATGACAGACGATAAAAAATACAACCCACTTACTACTTCTATGCTTTGACTAAAATTAATTGGTTAAATAAAACACATAGATTCTCACAGCTCACAAATATCACAGACAAATCTGAATTCCTTTTTCGACAGGAACCCATCTATTACGTTTTTACCGTAATCTATTTACTTTTACTCCCCCGTTTTTTTTCGAGAGGGGGTCAGCTTCATTAGAATCCTATGGGGGACATGTATGTTTTCCTACCTCATTCCGTTGCTTTACGATTGTTTCTTTTCATTTTGTTACTCATTTTGACTCCCTTATCTGTCTTCTTTAAGGAGTTCGCCTTCTTTCTCACTCCGGATGTCTTTACCGAGGCTCCGGGTCGACCTGTGAGGGGGCGTCAAGTTTATTGCTCATCGTTCCTTCTGCAAAATACTTTAGAACATATATATAACAATAACAACGACCGCGGAAATCATTTACAAATACTACAGGGAGCGCACACCAGTGTTTATCCTTTCACGAACCTCAAAGTCTTTTTTTAAATTTTAGTCTCTAAGGCACCTTTTTTCTTCCCATGCAGCTATTGTTAATTTATTAATTAAGATAACTCATCCTAGCATGAGTCACCAGCCAGTAATTAAGGCTGCCGAGCGCCACCCCCCCCCCCCCCCCCCCCCCCCCCCCCTTCCCCCCCCCCCCCCCCCCCCCCCCCCCCCCCCCCCCCGCCCCTTTCAGCTGAGGTCACGCTATGGCTCTCTCCCTTTCAGCTGAGAGAGTCCTGTTTAGAGATTTGTTTTGGGGTTCACGTCCCGTTAAATTAAGGAAACTGCAACGACTACGCTAATTTGTCGTGAAAATCATAATAAAAACAAATTCTTCGAGGTTCGATTTAAGGACATTTATTTACACAAATATATTTGTGGAGAGAGAGTGTTCTGGCTGCATAGCCAGGGCACCGCACTCTTGAGATTCAATTGAAGGAAGCATATTTTTATAGTCTGAAATAACAACTTGAAGTAAACAGACATGTTTATATTAAATATACCTTGGAAAGTACGTAAGATGAAATACGTAGTACGTATGTTCTTGCCCTTGGCTAAAAACAACTCGAGTACACAATTTGTTATCTTTCGGAGGACAATGTGTTATCATAATAAGGCTGAGACCAAAATATTAAAAAGGATTTTGTTTATGTTTCCTGACCTTATTTTCATTCAAAAGTAGTGTTAAACTATATAGTCAAGCATTTCCCAGCATGCTTCTAAGTTGGCAACTCATTTCCCTTCCACAGAGCAGCAGGTCATCCGCATAGTGAAACTGTGCTCCCTGCTTCCAATCTGAATGCCTGTCCATCCTTTTGCTGCGATGGCCAGTGGCTCAATTGCCAGTGTGAACAGCAGTGGGGACAACGGGCACCCCTGTCTTGTGCCTTTGTGCAGCCTGAAATATTCAGAGCTGATGGTGTTCGTCCATACACTTGCCATCGAAATGCTGTGCAAATGTTTCACCCATGAACCCTGGTCCAAACACGAGCACCTCCATGAGGTACTTCCATTCTACTCGATTAAAGGCTTTCTTAGCATCCAGAGAGGTGATCACATGTGGTGGCCCTCCCCGGGTGGGGTCATAATCACGTTCAGCAGGCATCCTGTGTTCGCCGTTAGCTGTGTGCCCTTGATAAACCCGGCCTGATCTTCCACGATCACTCTAGTAGCCTCGCCAGAGCTTTCGCCAGGACTTTGGCGTCAGTGTTAAGAGTAAAATGGGTCTGTGTGACCCGCACTCTGTCGGGTCTTTGTCTTTTTTGGGGATCAGTGCGAGCATGGGGGGGTGACTGACCTTTGCACTCATAGCTCTTAATGTTAAATTGATGCCTTCGTGTTACAGTTTTTCAGATCATGATCTACAAGGCCCTTTAGAATTAAATCCTACTTCTGAAGGTGGCTTAATCATGTTTCTCTGGTCCTTGAATTTTATCGGTAGTGACTTCAAACCTAATCTCTTCCTGTAAGGTAAGCTGAAGTCGGCATCGTCCTGGATGACCGTAGGCTGCTTTCTCCTTTGAGGGGGAGAGCTGAATGCTGGTGATTTAACCTGAGGATTACCACACCTCCGGTGAGGGGCAAGGTTGAGAAGGCAGGCTTCATGTGTGATGCTGTTACCACTAACAGGCCTGTCATTCATAGTTTGGACTATTCTGTTTAAAAGCAGTGAAACCAGCATACTCAAGTTTGCAAATTTACTGACATTGCATTGTTATTTCAATATATGCAGTTCACAGTGGTTAAGAGAGGGGAAAATTAAAAACATTAGCAAGGCACTTTATCACTCGGCTTTATGAAACATTCATCCCTGTATATTCTTAAAAGCTCCAGGTTATCGCTCAGTAATTTAAAATCCGTAACAGCAAATTTTCATTTTCCTGTTACAAACTTTCATTAGCAATTTCTCCCCAACTGAGTTGATGGCTAAAAACCTCATGATGGTGAAAGTTAAATTGCAGACTAAACAATAAGACCTGCTGTACCCAGACAATGGTTAGCGTGAAGACTTGTGTTTCTCTAGCTTATTATGGTATGTCCGGACTTGTAATTCTAAAGATAAAAACAATTAAAATACAGATGAGATGCAAGTGTAATCGGCGAGAAGCAAGTCACAATATCATTGAATTTTCATAAAGCATTGCATCTTATTTCTGTTCAGTCACTGCTGATCATGTAGTGCTGACCTCTAGCTACAAAGAAGTAATGTCATCTTTTATACATACTAAAATGTTTATTTGTACATCGAGAGTATCTCTGTTAATTAATTTATTCTGCATCATTTTTAGGTCTGTCGTCTTGTGCCTATGTAACTGCTCTATCTGGAACCAATGGGAGTCTCCTGTGGCAGAGAGCTTTGGCAGAAAATGTTCAGCATGTGCAATGTGGAATTGAAAATCTAAGAGGTACAAAGTCTTCAGGCTGCCTAGTCATTGGAACGCCTCATCTCCTGACTGCAATCCACTCTTCTGGTATGTATTTCAAAATAAGTATCCTTTTTCTGATATTGTTCTCCTAAGGACTTTATTTTCTTATTATTTTAGTTGTTGGAAGAGACCGAACCAGTTATTTAAATAGATTTGTTACCTTCTGTAAGGAAGAATAGCGTACAGACTTTTGAATCAAAGTTTAGTCAAAGAAGGTTAGACAATGGGGGAAACATTTTATACAAGATAGATATGAAGGAGGCAGATTGATGGATGAGGAGAGGGGATAGAGGAACATGGAGGAGAAATGGGCATTAGATAGTGGATGACAGTGGACAGAGAAGGGGTGGTAAGAGACGAGGAGAAGAGGATGGGGGATAAAACCATAAGACATAGGAGCAGAAATAGGCCATTTGGCCAATCCAGTCTGTTTCGCCATTCAATGAGATTATGACTGATCGTATGTGAGAATCCTCAACTCTGCTTTCCCACCTTATCCCTGGAACTCTTGATTCCCTTAATGATTGAAAATCTGTGTCTCTCAGCAATGAACACACTTGACGACATTGCTTCTACAGCTCTCTGCGGTAAAGAATTCCACATATTCACTCCCCTCTGAGGGAAGACATGCCTCCTCATCTCTGTCTTGTAGGAAAATAGAGCATGACCAACTAGGAAGAAATACAGAGAATTCCTTTCCCTTCCTCAAGCCCAGAGATTTTCTTCTGGGGGATGGGAATGTTTGTGAGGAGCTAGCCTACCTTCATCCAGGAATGAGGAGGTTGGTAATGATGTTCTTCCACCCAGGAACCAATTATATGCTCATTGAGGAGATAATGCCAAAAGTTGATTTTCTGTGCAGTGAGTGGGGGGAGCCTTGACCTTGATGGATTTCTAATCAAGGTGCCAACAGAAAAACTTAATGTAATTTATGTTAAAAGAGCCATATGAAATTACGCTCTAACAGCAAAGTTGAGAATATGATTATGTTACTGGACTAGTGATCCAGAAGCCAGGACTAATGACCTGGAAACGCGAGTTCAAATCTCACCAAGGCAGCTGGGGGAAAATAAAATTTTATAATTTTTTTAAAAATCTGAAATAAAAGGCTAGTATCTATGATAGTAACCATAAAATTACTCGATTGTTGTAAAAATAAAACATCCGTCTGGTTCACAAATATGCCTAAGGCAAGGAAATATGATGTCCTTCACAAGAATGTGGTTGACTCTCAATTGTCCTATGAAATGTCCTAGCAAGCGACTCAATTCGATAATGTGGCTCATCCCACCTCCTTGGGGCAATTATGGATGTGCAATGAATGCTGGCCTTGCCAGCAACACCCACATCCCCCGTAAGTGAATAAAACATATTATTGATTAGGATTTTGTTTCAATGGAAGTTAGGCTCGAAAATCTTGAACGTTTGCAATTACAGAATTGGGGATGTTTCTATTCATGTGAGCTTTACCTGCTGAAAATATTGCCTGTAAAAAGTGAGTATTGATTTGATTCACAGAATTAATGGTGAACTCCATAAGAGACAAAGAATTGTTTTATTTGGAATGCAAGAGAAAATAGGTACTTGGACCATTAGTGAGATTTTAAAGAAAGGGCCTGTGATATATCTGAGTCCAGAGTTAGAAGTTACAATGCAGGAGGTCATGAGATTCAGTTAAAAGTTACTTGGGTACAAATGTAGTGACAAAAACAAGTCAGTCAATGAAAGCGACAGTGCTTATGGTTTATTAGCTTCTGATTTATCAGTAAGTGAGAGTGACTGAAGAATGAATGATTTGCTTTGACTGCCACTTGTCTATAAAGCAGCTTAATGATTTGCATCAGCTCTTGACCCACTGAAATATTTCTCAATCTGTCTCCTGAAACGAGCACTCATCACTGAAAGATGCTATAGTAGATTGAGATCACAAATGGCTCCAATAGTTACACCTCCAGGATATGCTATAGTAGAATAAGCTATTGGGCAGTAAAGGCCTGCTCCTGAAATTAAAATACTCAGACTGTTTATGGGAGTATAACTTGCGGTAGCAGTGGGTGTGCATCCAGTGGTGGTGGGAATGGGGACTATGGCGAGGGAAAGAAAGAATGAAAGACTTGCGTTTATATACTGCCTTTCATAACCACCAGACTTCCCAATGTGTTTACAGCCAATTAAGTACTGTTGAAGCCCCCGGGGCCTGATGGGATTTATCCTAGGATTCTCTGGGAAGCCAAGGAAGAGATTGCTGGGCCTTTGGCTTTGATTTTTATGTCATCATTGGCTACAGGAATAGTGCCAGAGGACTGGAGGATAGCAAATGTGGTCCCTTTGTTCAAGAAGGGGAGTAGAGACAACCCCGGCAACTATAGACCGGTGAGCCTCACGTCTGTTGTGGGTAAAGTCTTGGAGGGGATTATAAGAAACAAGATTTAGAATCATCTAGATAGGAATAATATGATTAGGGATAGTCAGCATGGCTTTGTGAAGGGTAGGTCATGCCTCACAAACCTTATCGAGTTCTTTGAGAATGTGACTGAACAGGTAGACGAGGGTAGAGCAGTTGATGTGGTGTATATGGATTTCAGTAAAGCGCTTGATAAGGTTCCCCACGGTAGGCTATTGCAGAAAATACGGAGGCTGGGAAATACGGAGGCTGGGGATTGAGGGTGATTTAGAGATGTGGATCAGAAATTGGCTAGCTGAAAGAAGACCGAGGGTGGTGGTTGATGGGAAATGTTCAGAATGGAGTTCAGTTACAAGTGGCGTACCACAAGGATCTGTTCTGGGGCTGTTGCTGTTTGTCATTTTTATCAATGACCTAGAGGAGGGCGCAGAAGGGTGGGTGAGTAAATTTGCAGACGACACTAAAGTCGGTGGTGTTGTCGACAGTGCGGAAGGATGTAGCAGGTTACAGAGGGACATAGATAAGCTGCAGAGCTGGGCTGAGAGGTGGAAAATGGAGTTTAATGTAGAGAAGTGTGAGGTGATTCACTTTGGAAGGAATAACAGGAATGCGGAATATTTGGCTAATGGTAAAGTTCTTGGAAGTGTGGATGAGCAGAGGGATCTAGGTGTCCATGTACATAGATCCCTGAAAGTTGCCACCCAGGTTGATAGGGTTGTGAAGAAGGCCTATGGAGTGTTGGCTTTTATTGGTAGAGGGATTGAGTTCCGGAGTCATGAGGTCATGTTGCAGCTATACAAAACTCTGGTACGGCCGCATTTGGAGTATTGCGTACAGTTCTAGTCGCATCATTATAGGAAGGACGTGGAAGCTTTGGAGCGGGTGCAGAGGAGATTTACCAGGATGTTGCCTGGTATGGAGGGAAAATCTTATGAGGAAAGGCTGATGGACTTGAGGTTGTTTTCGTTAGAGAGAAGAAGGTTAAGAGGAGACTTAATAGAGGCATACAAAATGATCAGGGGGTTAGATAGGGTGGACAGTGAGAGCCTTCTCCCGCGGATGGAAATGGCTAGCACGAGGGGATATAGCCTTAAACTGAGGGGTAATAGATATAGGACAGAGGTCAGAGGTAGGTTCTTTACGCAAAGAGTGGTGAGGCCGTGGAATGCCCTACCTGCAACAGTAGTGAACTGTCCAACATTGAGGGCATTTAAAAGTTTATTGGGTAAGGATATGGATGATAATGGCATAGTGTAGGTTAGATGGCTTTTGTTTTTTGACTTCCCATGTCGGTGCAACATCGTGGGCCGAAGGGCCTGTACTGCGCTGTATCGTTCTATGTTCTAAGTGTAGTCACTGTTGTAAGTTAGGAAACACAGCAGCCAATTTATGCACAGGAAGCTCCCACAAACAGCAATGCGATGATGACTAGATAATTTGTTTTCTACGATGTTGATTGAGGGATAAATATTGACCAGGACACCAGGAGAATTTCATTGTTCTTCTTCAAAATAGTATCATAGGATCTTTTGCGTCCACCTGAGTACCCGGCGGCGTGGTTCACGTATGGTTCCACCCGGCGGGAGCTCTGCGTCGCGGCTGCGGTGGCCGTCCTGGTGAAGGGATCAGTCTCCAGGGGGGACTTCCACGACAGCCCAGCCCGTGATCGGGGGCCACCCCCCCCACTGACTTGGAAATATATCGCTGTTCCTTCAATGTCGTTGGGGCAAAATCCTGGAACTCCCTCCTTAACAGCACTGGGGGTGTACCTACACCTCAGGAACTGCAGCAGTTCAAAATGGCAGCTCACCACCACCTTCTCAAGGGCAGAAAAGAATAGGCAATATATGCTGGCCTAGCCAGCGACACCCACATCCCATGAACAAATATAACAAAGAGTTATTTATCTATCTTCCTACTCCCATGATAAACATATCTAGGGCACTATTTAAAGAAATGTAAGAAATTTTCCCAATGACCTGGTCAACATCCCTTCCCTAACCAACACCTCAAATTAAATCTGGCCGGTAGTCTCATTGCCATTCACAGATACTCCGCTGTTTGAAATTCCCTTCAAACAAATTCACTATGAAGCAACTAAGACGTTGTATCTGAATATGGTAAATATGGATAATATTAAATGATCGCAGGAGGTTTTTTTTTAGGTCTTACATGTTTATGGAGTATATATTTCAAGCACCATTTTACTGATTGCTTCTATTTTATTACCCTTTTAATGCCTTGTAACAAAATATAAAAAGTGGAACTTATTCACAGGCAAGAGTGGATATTTCCTAAATGTAAAGCTTTCAAATGAATTAGTGGCTTGCGATATTCTTTTGAAAAATGCTACACGTGCTGTTTGATTTTTGTGACAATTCACAATGCCTCTTGTGTTTTTCAGGAGAAACATTATGGGCATTCAACACTAGTTTTGCTGCTGACCTTTCTGTGATTGGTCCTGCATTAATACTTCCAGATCTGGATGATGATGATGTTGGAGATTTTTTGATCTTTTTTACGCCTGTTAATGAGGTATGGAAAAGAGACTTTGTCTGCCATTGATTGGCAGTGGTTGTGAGATGCAAATTTGCCATGATAAGTTCAAAATGATTGAGATGAGAGTATTTTTGTCTTTATGTAACTTAAAGCATGTTATTATGTTGCATATTTACAAGAGATGTTTGCCGGACTGTGGGGAAAGAGTGGAGTAAGCCTAAAATTGGTTAGCTCTTTCAAAGAGTTGGAATAGACGCAGTGGACCAAATGATTCTATATTGTTATTCCCCATTCATTAGCAATTCTAAGTGCACAGAACTGGCCTGGAGTGTGCCTCTATTGTTCTTGTTTTTTTTTAAATGTATTTGCCTCAAGATTAGTTTAACCAATGCAAAAAGATCATGGAATTTAAGGGGAAACATTCTCACTCTATCCACTCCACCAAAACCTTAAATAAGACCATAAGACATAGGAGCAGAATTAGGCCATTCGCCCCATCGAGTCTGATCCACCATTCAATCATGGCTAATATGTTTCTCATCCCCATTCTCCTGCCTTCTCCCCATATTGCCAGATCCCCTTATTAATCAATAACCTATCTATCTCTGTCTTAAAAACACTCAGTGATTTGGCCTCCACAGCCTTCTGCGGCAATGAGTTCCACAAATTCATCACCCTCTCGCTGAAGAAATTCCTCCTCGTCTCTGCTTTAAAGGATCATTTTAAAGACCTCTATTTGCTCATTCCTCAGCCTTGTTTTGTCAAGCGAAAAGACCCAGCCTGATATGTATACAAGCATTTCTCTGTACTCTCGCCAATGCCTTTATATCCTTTTTTATAATATGGTGACCAGAACTGTAAGCAGTACAGGTTAACATAACTTTCCTGCTTTTCAATTCTATCCCTCTAGAAATAAAGCCTTGTGCTTGGTTTGTTTTTTATGGCCCTGCTCATCTGTGGTGCAACTTTTCGTAATAGATGAATTTACACTTTGAGATTCCTTTGTCCCACAACCCCACCATACTTGCACCTTTCAAGTTATCAGTGATCGCCCTGTTCTTCCTACCAAAAGATACTACCTCACATTTATCTGTGTTGAACTTCATTTGTCAATTATTTACCCATTCTGCAAATTTATTAATGTCCTCCTGTAATTTGGTGCAGTCCACCTAGCATGCCTTCCCCAATTTGGTGTCGCCTGCAAATTTAAAAAGTGTCTTTTTGATTCCAAAGTCTAAATTGCGAACAGCAGCGATCCTTGTCTGATCCCCAACTGCCTACCTTGAATATTTGCCCTTTATTCCTATTCTCTGCTTTTTGTTTTGAAGCCAGCTAGCAATCTGTTTTGCCACTCATTCCTGACTCCACATTCACAGACAATGTTCATTAGTCTATTACTGGGCACCTTTCAAAGGTCTTTTGTAAATCCCAACAAATTTCCAATTCAGGACGGTGGGTGGCTTGAAGGGGAACTTCAGGATGGTGGTGTTTCCATGTGTCTGCTGCCCTTCAGCTAGTTGGTAGCGGTCATGGTTTTGGAAGCTGCTGTCTAAGGAGGCTTGATGAGTTCCTGCAGTACATCTTGTAGATGATGCACACGGCTGCCATTGTTTGTCGGTCGTAGAGGGAGTGAATATTTGTGAATGTGGTGCCAATCAAGCGGGGCTTAGTATTGTTGGAGGTAAGTGGAGAGTATTCCATCACACTCCTGACTTGAGCCTTGTAGATCGTGGACAGTCTTTGGGGAGTGGGAGGTGAGTTACTTGCTGCAGGATTCCTAACCTCTGACCTGTTCCTGCAGCCACCGTATTTATATGGTTAATCCAGTTCAGATTCTGATCATTGGTAACCCCCTGAATATTGATAATGGGCAGTTAAGTGATGGCAATGCTATTGAATATTATTAAATTCAGATTCTTCTCTTCCAACCCCAATGACACAAAAGTAAAACTCCTTAACAAAAAAAGAGTTCCTAAATAAGAAGTGCAAAGATCCTATGAGACTCCCTCCCTAACCCACGATTCTGCTTCTGCATTGCCTCAATTTGCTAAACCTGTTTATTTCTTTATTTTCTTTTTCTTTAATCCTATCTCTTTCTGCCCCTTCCTTTATTTTTCCCTTCTCTCTGTCTTTCCCTTTCTCCTCCTTATCCTTTTAGGTTACAGCATAATTTTTGAAAGATCCTATTATTTTCATGAATATAATTTCCTGCTTTTTTGCTGTTGCTATAGGCACAGTGGGCACAACTAAAGCAGCATGTAGAACAGAAAAAGATGTTGCAGCTTTTTAAAATTCTAAGAATGGGGGTCATGTGATGTAAGTGCGGGAATGGCTGTGTTTTTGCCAGCTCTGGGTTACTCATCTTCTAACGCTTCTTTTTTTTTACCCTGATGCAAAATCTGTGCTATGTTCCTGGAAGATCCTGTCTAAAGTTTGCTGATGGGGAGCAGAGTTAAGTCAAGAAAATCCTTGTTTGATTGAGGCACTCTGAAGCGACCGGGGGTGCTCCTGTTTGTGGTGGTGGTTTCGTTGGTGAGCGGGCCTGCGCTTTGACGATGCCAGCAACTTGATGATGGCTGCCCTTGTGAGTGAAGTTGTGGATGACGGTCTTGGCTACAGATTATTGCACAGATTATTGGTGTCCACATTGATGAAGAGCAAGATAGCCTCAGGAGAATGGAGAAGAGAATCCTGCCGATCGATAGGACAGTCTCCTCTGTGTGGGCACACATTCAGCCCTTGGAAATCCTGCTGCATGGTGTGTCAAACATCCTTGTTGATTCAGGGAGATGGGGCTGGATAAGTAGTATCTGTGCACCCAGTCTCTCGAGGGGAGCTGTGGATGAATTCCCAGCCGAATTTGAAAACAGGCTGCCATGCTTTCACCATCTTGATGTGAAGGTTGGGCGTTTCGAGTTTGATAGAGCACATTGTATTTGGTCTTCGAGGCCTGGGATCGGTTGAAGACTCCAACCACTGGTCTTGCGTTGTCTTGTCCTCGATTTTCATCAAGAAGGGTTGTTCATCATTAATTCTGAATTTGTTCCCTTGTAATTATACTCCTGATTTTGTGTTATTGCCTTTTATCCTGACAAGGGTGTATGACATATAAGCACAGAGGCTTTGTTGTCTGTTATACTGCGAAAATCATGCTGGAGCTGGTTGTATGACCTGAGGTTTGTACAGTATCTACCTAGTTTTTCAATGTGCCGAATCCGTGTTTTTACACTGAGGGAGTACATTTTTTGGTACCCTTCACTTTATTTGTAGATAAGATGAGGAGTACCACAGCAGGGTGGTGGGTAGTTGATTTGGTAAGGAGGTGGTTAGTATGGCCTTGTAAGTCCTCATTGTGGATGAGGAAAACACCCGATTGAACTATTGGTGTTGTGTTTGCTTTTGTACTATTGTTATTATGGGATTAAGAAATTCTTGCCTGTCTCCTATGAAAGTACAGACAAATCATTTATCTGGAAAAGACTGGGTTCCTTTTTTGTTTTCTTTGTTGCTGCCTCTGGTGTTATTGGAGTGGGGGGTTATATGTGCTGGTGCATGCCCGGGCATGGTTGGTTAATCCTTGGATGCCTAGTCTTTCTTGGGTTGGTCTATATTTACTTAGCTGCGCGGGTAGTGATAGTGGTTACTTGATTACTTGGCTCGTGGAATGTACGTACGATGAGCATATCATCCTGTTGTTTCTTTGATGAGGGGGAAATGGGTGGAATCTCACTGATGGGGAGGCCTAATTGGTGCCTCTGAGATGCCTAGAAATGGGCGTAAGTTGTCTTGCTCAATCTATAAGAGTGATGAATTCCCGTATACTTCCCTGTCAGCCCCTATTTAGTGCGTTGTTGATCCTAGTTTTGTTAAATTGAGTATGTTAGGGCAGTACTAACTGTGTTTATCTGGGTCAGGGGGAGGGTACATTGGGCTTGGGAGTGGGCTACTCTCCCCCGGGATGTCCCCTTTTCGGAGCTTCTGGACTGTTCCCCTTCCTGAGATTTGGTTCCCCTGGGGATGTAGTATCCTGTTGGCTGCAGGGCCTGAGTGCGAGTCTGAGTGCCTCGATTCAGCGTTGTTAGAGTCTTTCTTCGTTTTCCAGGTTACTTTGAGTCGCCGTCCTCCAATTGGCTTTGTATAGGGGCTTCTAGACTCTCATCCCCCTTGAGGTTTGGACACCCTTGGAGGGACGGTATCCTGTTCCCCTGATGTCCTTTCTGTGAAGGTGTACATTGCTAGACTATGTCTGATATCTATTGGCTACACGTGATGTTCCTCTCTCTCTGGGGTTTCCTTTTTTATCTGGGTTGGTGAGGTGCTGACACAGGCTGTGATTTGTTTATTTAATTCTACAGGCTATCCCTTGTGTGAAAGAGAATTGTATTTTTTCCCTGAAATATCCCGTTCATGGGTGTCTTGACGATTACTTGTCAGTGGGGTTTCCTTGGTGGAAAATAATTTTTCCAGTGATGGTGGGTCCTGAATGGTGCCTCTGATTTGGCTGGAGAGGAGTGAGGTCTGTTGTGTAGCGAGTCTTGGCATGGTGTAAGAATCCTTGGCTTACTGACTCCTGTATATGACAGTGTACACTGCCAAGACTTGTCTTGTACCGATGGCGGTATCCTGTTTATCAGCTTTTTCTGGGATACCCTTTCATTGCTTGGGATGCTGAGTTAGGTCCCTATTTGTTGTATTTTACCCCATAAGGGATCACATATATTGTGTGGCTCTTTGTTGTCTTGTGAAGCGACACAATGGCACAGTGGTTAACACTGCTGCCTCAGCGGCAGGGACCCGGGTTCATTTCTAGCCTTTGGTGACTGCAGTGTGGGTTTTTTTACTCTCTTCCCCCCCCCCCATTTGTCTGCGTGGGTTTCCTCCAAGTTTCGTCCCATAGTCCAAAGATCTACAGGTTAGGTGGGGAGAGGGCAGGGGCATGTGCCTGGGCCTGTGTAGTGTTCTTTCAGAGGGTATGTGTCGATCCAATGGGCCAAATGGCCTCCCTCTGTACTGTAGGGATTCTATAGATGCCCCATGACTGATTTAAAATTTATAATCAGTAAGCAACGTTTCCAATCCACCTGGCCCAAGATGCTGAAGTTAGCTTTACACATGAACACAGAGAAGAAAGAAGCTAACTGGAGCTTTTTGGTATGGTTAAAAAGAGCTTGCCTTTCAAAATCATTAGTTAACAGAATGTCGATGTGTTAAAACAAATGCACACACCTTCACCCTGTGCTTGAAAAAGAAAGAAAGGCATGCACTTGTATATTGCTTTTCACAACCACCAGATATCCCAAAGCACTCTACAGCCAATGAAGTACTCTTTTGAAGTGTAGTCACTGTTGTAGTGTAGGAAACGTGTCGACAAATTTGTATGTAGCAAACTCCCACAAACAGCAATGTGATCTTTTTTTTGTGATGTTGGTTCATATTTCGATATTGGCCAGGACACCAGGAGTAACTCCTGCTCTTCTTTGAAATCGGGCCACTGCATCTTTTACATTCATGTGAGCAGGCAGATGACACCACTGTTTAACATTTCATCAGGGCAGCATGGTAGCATAGTGGTTAGCACAGTTGCTTCAAAGCTCCAGGGTCCCAGGTTCGATTCCCGGCTGGGTCACTGTCTGTGCAGAGTCTGCACATTCTCTCCGTGTCTGCGTGGGTTTCCTCCCGAGTGCTCTGGTTTCCTCACACAGTCCAAAGATGTGCGGGTTAGGTGGATTGGCCATGCTAAATTGCCCTCAGTGTCTGAAAAATGTTAAGTGAGGGTTACTGGGTTACGGGGATAGAGTAGATTCATGGGCTTCAGTAGGGTGCTCTTTGTAAGGGCCGGTGCAGACTCGATGGGCCGAATGGCCTCCTTCTGCACTGTAAATTCTATGATCCAATAGATGGCACGTCGACAGTGCAGCACTCCCCCGTACTGTACTGAGGCATCAGCCTGGACCTTTGTGCTTGAAGCCTCAGAGTGGGAGTAGAACAGGAAACCTTGTGACTCTGAGATCGGAGTGGTTCTCAACTTAGCCACAGCTGATGCTTCCAGCATTGATCATCAGATAGATATAAGGAGTGGGAAGATGGGCATTCTCTCTCTACACCCCCCCCCCCCCCCCGGTCCAGCCCCAGGGACTGCAAAACTGATTTGCATTGCTCCCATTATCACCCTTGCCGAGATTGACAAAGTTTTTTACATTTTGTTTTTAATTAATTTAGAGTACGCAATCAATTTTTCCAATTAAGGGGCAATTTAGATTATCATAGAATTTACAGTGTAGAAGGAGGCCATTCAGCCCATCGAGTCTGCACCGGCTCTTGGAAAGAGCACCCTACCCAAGGTCAACACCTCCACCCTATCCCCATAACCCAGTAACCCCACCCGACACTAAGGGCAATTTTGGACACTAAGGGCAATTTATCATGGCCAATCCACCTAACCTGCACGTCTTTGGACTGCGGGAGGAAACCGGAGCACCCGGAGGAAACCCACGCGCACACTGGGAGGATGTGCAGACTCCGCACAGACTGACCAAAGCCGGAATCGAACCTGGGACCCTGCAACTGTGAAGCAATTGTGCTATCCACAATGCTACCGTGCTGCCCTCCACAATGCTACCGTGGCCAATCCACCTACCTTGCACATCTTTGGGTTGTGGGGCGAAACCCACGCAAACACTGGGAGAATATGCAAACTCCACACGGACAGTGACCCAGGGCCGGTATCAAACCTGGGACCTCGGCGCCGTGAGGCAGCAGTGCTAACCATTGCACCACTGTTGTCCCGAGATTAACAAATTTAACACAAAACCAAGGCTCAAACCTGGGTTCTTGCAAAACCATCAGGGTCATTTTATCCACACAACTACTGGGCCATTTCCCAAATTGTAAGACAGGTGCTAATTTTCTATTATATCATAGTTCCAACCAATTAAACAGTTTATCGTATTTAATGTTATGTAAACTGCAGAGAAGATGTGTGTAAAAGTATAGTTGTGTGTTTTCTTTCAGGTTAGCTCTGCCACTAAGTTGATTTTGCAGCTATTGTCTGGAAAGAATGGAGATCCCATTGGTCAGGAGGTGTACCACAACGTAACTGAAAGTCTTGTACCATTCAGTCCACTGATTCACATTACCAATTCTGGTGCCTATTACATTCTCTTTATTCAAGGTAACTGGTATGTGTGTGTTTTTAGGCCCTCTTTAATGACCCTCCTTCCCTTTTTCTACCTATCTTTCTCTAAAAGCTGTACATTTTCATATGCTCCTGCATAGCGGGGAGGCGATGGCGTAGTGGTATTGTCAATGGACGAGTGAACCAGAAACCCAGAGTAATGGGGACCCAACTTCAAATCCCGCCACTGTAGATGGTGAAATTTGAATTCAATAAAAATCTGGAATTAAAACCATTGGAATGAAACCATTGTTGATTGGCATAAAAACCCATCTGACTCACTAATGACCTTTAGGGGAGGAAATCTGCTGTCCTTACCTGGTCTGGCCTACATGTGACTCCAGACCACACAGCAATGTGGTTGACTCTTAAATGCACCCTCAAGGGCAATTATAATGGGCAATAAATGCTGGCACAGCCTGCAACGCCCACGACCTATGAACAAATAAAAATAAAGCCAAATCGTGTGAATATAAACAGGAAGTGTTCGTGAATTCTTTGCAATAAAGCAATGGTAGTGATGCACAGGCCACCCAATCATTTTAAAGGATGAAGCACATGAACAAGACTGAGTAAGAGGGAAATCCATACAACAAAGATATCTTGGAGCAATCAGGAAACATTTGAGAAGAAATCTTTTATGGGCAGCATGGTGGCACAATGGTTAGCACTGCTGCCTCACAGATCCAGGGACCCGGGTTCAATTCTGGCCTTGGGTGACTGACTGTGTGGAGTTTGCACTTTCTCCCCATGTCTGCGTGGGTTTCCATGATAAATTGCCCTGAGTGTCCAAAATGTTAGGTTGGGTTACTGGGTTACGAGGATAGGGTGGAGGCATGGGCTTAAGTAGGGTGCTCTTTCCAAGGGCCGGAGCAGACTCAATGGACCGAATGGCCATCTTCTGCATTGTAAGGATTCTCTGAAAACCTAATCTCTCTGGTTCATTACCTCATCAAGACACAAGATTTGTTTACATTGTGGTTTGTTTATTTGGTGTTTGTGTTGTGCATTGGGACCAAAAATGTAGGTTGGGAAAGCATCTTCTGATATTATGTACCTTAAAATGGGAAAAATTGCGTAAATGTAAGTTATTTCCATTTGAAAACCAGTAGTGTTTTCCAGGAAACCATCCGATACTTAAAATAGATTATTCCTGCATGGGAGAAGGCCTGTGAAAGGAAATAATGAACATTTTTACAAGCAATATGAATAATTAATGACTATCTGTAAACTATAGAGTCACTCAAAGAAAAGGAGGGAGTGAGATTATCTAATCACACAGGATGAAGGTAAACCAGAAATATTGGGCGGGATTTCTCATGCCACGCATCACGTGTTTCGTCGAGGTGGCTCACCATTGGCTGGTGGCGGGATTATCAACAGAGTTTTGCGTTGAATGCACCCTTTGCCACAGGGAAACCCACGCACCACTTGCCACCGGGAAAACATGGGACGGATGCGCCATTGGAGGGACATGATATCCCGCTGGTGTGAACAGCCGGAAAACTCCGGTGGGCCATGATGATTTACATCCTGGACTATTAAAGAGAATCAGAGAGAGATGAGCAGTTCAGCCATCCATAGATTGCAAATTCTGCCATGGGCTGAATGGTTAATAACGTTAATTCCCGAGCAGAGAGAATAATGGCCAAGTATCTTTGTTTGCACTGAGTGCTGAATTTGGTGCTTTTTGAGTGCTATAGTAAGAGTTTGGTGACCGAGGGAGTTAGGTGAGGAGGGAGTAAGGTGCTCCTTTCATTTTGTTTCCGACATTTCCGCAAAGAGTGTGAAGAGAGCCAGGAGTTTACAGAAAGTGTAGCTGACTGGGAGCAGAGTCGGAGGGTGGAGATCTAGTTAGTCCACAGGGCAGCTATATTCTGTAAGGTAAGAGGGGATGGAGTCTAGGCCAGTTGCATGCTCCTCCTGTAGGATGTGGGTGGTGAGGGATACCACTGGTGTCCCTGCTGACTATACCTGTGGGAAGTGCACCCAACTTCAGCTCCTCAAAGACCGTGTTAGGGAACTGGAGCTGAAGCTGGATGAACTTCGGATCATCCGGGAGGCAGAGGGGGTGATTGAGAAGAGTTACAGGGAGGTAACCACACCCAAGGTACAGGACAAGAATAGCTGGGTTACAGTCAGGGGAAAAAAAAAAAACAGGCAGACAGTGCAGGGATCCCTCGTGGCCGTTCCCCTTCAAAACAAGTATACCGTTTTGGGTGCAGTTGGGGGGGGGGTGACCTACCGGGGGAAGGCCCTAGCGGCCAGGTCTCTGGCACTGAGTCTTGTTCTGGAGCTCAGAAGGGAAGGGGGGAGAATAGAAAAGCAATAGTTGTAGGAGATTCGATGGTTAGGGGAATAGATAGGAGATTCTGTGGTCGCGAGCGAGACTCCCGGGTGACAGGGCCAGGGATGTCTCGGATCGTGTCTTCGGGATCCTTAAGGGGGAGGGTGAGCAGCCAGAAGTCGTGGTGCACATTGGTACCAACGACATAGGTAGGAAAAGGGGTGTGGAGGTAATAAACAAGTTTAGGGAGTTAGGCTGGAAGTTAAAAGCAAGGACAGACAGAGTTGTCATCTCTGGTTTGTTGCCGGTGCCACGTGATAGCGAGGCTAGGAATAGGGAGAGAGTGCAGCTGAACACGTGGCTGCAGGAATGGTGTAGGAGGGAGGGCTTCAGGTATTTGGATAATTGGAGCGCATTCTGGGGAAGGTGGGACCTGTACAAGCAGGACGGGTTGCATCTGAACCAGAGGGGCACCAATATCCTGGGAGGGAGGTTTTCTAGTACTCTTCGGGAGGGTTTAAACTAATTTGGCAGGGGAATGGGAACCGGATTTGTAGTCCAGCAACTAAGGTAGCCGATATTCAGGACGCCAAAGCGTGTAGTGAGGCAGTGGGGAAGGGAACACTGACAAAGGAGAGTACTTGCAGGCACGGAGATGGGTTAAAGTGTGTATACTTCAACGCAAGAAGCATCAGGAATAAGGTGGGTGAACTTAATGCATGGATCGGTACTTGGGACTACGATGTGGTGGCCATCACGGAAACTTGGATAGAAGAGGGGCAGAAATGGTTGTTGGAGGTCCCTGGTTATAGATGTTTCAATAAGATTAGGGAGGGTGGTAAAAGAGGTGGGGGGGTGGCATTATTAATTAGAGATAGTATAACAGCTGCAGAAAGGCAGTTCGAGGAGTATCACACTATTGAGGTAGTATGGGTTGAAGTCAGAAATAGGAAAGGAGCAGTCACCTTGTTAGGAGTTTTCTATAGGCCCCCCAATAGTAGCAGAGATGTGGAGGAACAGATTGGGAAACAGATTTTGGAAAGGTGCAGAAGTCATAGGGTAGTAGTCATGGGCGACTTTAACTTCCCAAATATTGAGTGGAAACTCTTTCGATCAAATAGTTTGGATGGGGTGGTGTTTGTGCAGTGTGTCCAGGAAGCTTTTCTAACACAGTATGTAGATTGTCCGATCAGAGGAGGGGCAATATTGGATTTAGTACTTGGTAATGAACCAGGGCAAGTGATAGATTTGTTAGTGGGGGAGCATTTTGGAGATAGTGACCACAATTCTGTGACTTTCACTTTAGTAATGGAGAGGGATAGGTACGTGCAACAGGGCAAAGTTTACAATTGGGGGAAGGGTAAATACGATGTTGTCAGACAAGAATTGAAGTGCATAAGTTGGGAATATAGGCTGGCAGGGAAGGACACAAGTGAAATGTGGAACTTGTTCAAGGAACAGGTGCTACGTGTCCTTGATATGTATATCCCTGTCAGGCAGGGAAGAGATGGTCGAGTGAGGGAACCATTGTTAACAAGAGAGGTTGAATGTCTTGTTAAGAGGAAAAAGGAGACTTATGTAAGGCTGAGGAAACAAGGTTCAGACAGGGCATTGGAGGGATACAAGATAGCCAGGAGGGAACTGAATAAAGGGATTAGGAGAGCTAAGAGAGGGCATGAACAATCTTTGGCGGGTAGGATCAAGGAAAACCCCAAGGCCTTTTACACATGTGAGAAATATGAGAATGACTAGAGCGAGGGTAGGTCCGATCAAGGACAGTAGTGGGAGATTGTGTATTGAGTCTGAAGAGATAGGAGAGGTCTTGAACGAGTACTTTTCTTCTGTATTTACAAATGAGAGGGGCGATATTGTTGGAGAGGACAGCGTGAAACAGATTGGTAAGCTCGAGGAAATACTTGTTAGGAAGGAAGATGTGTTGGGCATTTTGAAAAACTTGAGGATAGACAAGTCCCCCGGGCCTGACGGGATATATCCAAGGATTCTATGGGAAGCAAGAGATGAAATTGCAGAGCCGTTGGCAATGATCTTTTCATCCTCACTGTCAACAGGGGTGGTACCAGGGGATTGGAGAGTGGCGAATGTCGTGCCCCTGTTCAAAAAAGGGACTAGGGATAACCCTGGGAATTACAGGCCAGTTAGTCTTACTTCGGTGGTAGGCAAAGTAATGGAAAGGGTACTGAAGGATAGGATTTCTGAGCATCTGGAAAGACACTGCTTGATTAGGGATAGTCAGCACGGATTTGTGAGGGGTAGGTCTTGCCTTACAAGTCTTATTGAATTCTTTGAGGAGGTGACCAAGCATGTGGATGAAGGTAAAGCAGTGGATGTAGTGTACATGGATTTTAGTAAGGCATTTGATAAGGTTCCCCATGGTAGGCTTATGCAGAAAGTAAGGAGGCATGGGATAGTGGGAAATTTGGCCAGTTGGATAACGAACTGGCTAACCGATAGAAGTCAGAGAGTGGTGGTGGATGGCAAATATTCAGCCTGGATCCCAGTTACCAGTGGCGTACCGCAGGGATCGGTTCTGGGTCCTCTGCTGTTTGTGATTTTCATTAATGACTTGGATGAGGGAGTTGAAGGGTGGGTCAGTAAATTTGCAGACGATACGAAGATTGGTGGAGTTGTGGATAGTAAGGAGGGCTGTTGTCAGCTGCAAAGAGACATAGATAGGATGCAGAGCTGGGCTGAGAAGTGGCAGATGGAGTTTAACCCTGAAAAGTGTGAGGTTGTCCATTTTGGAAGGACAAATATGAATGCGGAATACAGGGTTCACGGTAGAGTTCTTGGCAATGTGGAGGAGCAGAGAGATCTTGGGGTCTATGTTCATACATCTTTGAAAGTTGCCACTCAAGTGGATAGAGCTGTGAAGAAGGCCTATGGTGTGCTCGCGTTCATTAACAGGGATTGAATTTAAGAGCCGTGAGGTGATGATGCAGCTGTACAAAACTTTGGTAAGGCCACATTTGGAGTACTGTGTACAGTTCTGGTCGCCTCATTTTAGGAAGGATGTGGAAGCTTTGAAAAAGGTGCAAAGAAGATTTACCAGGATGTTGCCTGGAATGGAGAGTAGGTCTTACGAGGAAAGGTTGAGGGTGCTAGGCCTTTTCTCATTAGAACGGAGAAGGATGAGGGGCGACTTGATAGAGGTTTATAAAATGATCAGGGGAATAGATAGAGTAGACAGTCAGAGACTTTTTCCCCAGGTGGAACAAACCATTACAAGGGGACATAAATTTAAGTTGAAAGGTGGAAGATATAGGAGGGATATCAGAGGTAGGTTCTTTACCCAGAGAGTAGTGGGGGCATGGAATGCACTGCCTGTGGAAGTAGTTGAGTCGGAAACATTAGGGACCTTCAAGCAGCTATTGGATAGGTACGTGGATTACAGTAAAATGATATAGTGTAGATTTATTTGTTCTTAAGGGCAGCACGGTAACATTGTGGATAGCACAATTGCTTCACAGCTACAGGGTCCCTGGTTCGATTCCGGCTTGGGTCACTGTCTGTGCGGAGTCTGCACGTCCTCCCCGTGTCTGCGTGGGTTTCCTCCGGGTGCTCCGGTTTCCTCCCACAGTCCAAAGATGTGCATGTTAGGTGAATTGGCCAATGAATAATTGCCCTTAATGTCCAAAATTGCCCTTGGTGTTGGGTGGAGGTGTTGAGTTTGGGTAGGGTGCTCTTTCCAAGAGCCGGTGCAGACTCAGGGGGCCGAATGGCCTCCTTCTGCACTGTAAATTCAATGATAATCTATGATTAATCTAGGACAAAGGTTCAGCACAACATCGTGGGCCGAAGGGCCTGTTCTGTGCTGTATTTTCTATGTTCTACCTAATAAACCATTTGGGTTAATATCAGTGGTGGGAAAACTCCGAAACAATAATTCATGATTAAGTTGATGAGCATGTAAAGGTGCATGGGATAATCAAGAACATGCAAAATGCCAATAGCACAGTTGTCAAAATCGGATTATGTTAATTAAATTCATTGGACAATTTTGAAGAAATTGTACGAGGAAAGCAGTAAATGTAGTGCACATGGATTTTTCAGGAGGCATTAAACACTTTCCAGCCAATTCCTTATTTTATAAACCTACTGGGTCATCCTTGCATCTTTGCTGCTCTAAGGAGATAAAGGTCCGTCAGCCTATCTGAGCAGCTGTGATTCTTAAGATGGGAATCACTCTTGTGGCTCTTTTCTAGATCTTTTCCAAGGTCACTTTTTCCCACCATGTGGAGAACACCCGAAAACATCAACCTGTCTGATGTTACATCAGATTTGCAGCACCGAAACAGACCATTCAACCCACTCCATCCCAATGTTCAGGCTCCACTCAAGCCTCCTCCATCTTTTCTCATCTACGTTTATCATTGTAAGCATCTGTCCTTTTTCCCCTTGTATGCTTTTCGAAATGCATCTACACTGTTCACTTCAGCGAGTTCCACATTCTCAAAGTTTCTTCTGAATCCCCTGTTGGATTTTCTGTATTATACGGACGTCCTCTAGTTCTGCACTTCCCCACAAGAGGAAACCTTCTCTCCTTATTCACTCCATCAAAATCTTTCATAATTTTCAAGGCCTTGGTCACCCCTCAACCTTTTAATACCCTGTTTGCATTAGGTACCTTTCTCTGCATTGGGCTTTAGCCTTTGATCATCTGTGCATAATAACACTGAGATCTCTTTCTCTCTTTCAAATGTTCCTTGCGAATGATACGTGTATCCTCCATTGGTCATAATGACCTGCATGATAGTGTTTATAGAGCATGAGGTGCTTGACATGGAGTATTTGAGGCAGAGGTTAAAAAAAGTTCAAAGGTAATGCATTTTAGAAGGTCTAATACAGGTAGGGAATATACAGTAAATGGTAGTCTGAGAGATAAGGTGTACAGGTCCACAGGTCACTGAAAGGGGCAACACAGGTGGAGGAGGTAGTTAAGAACATAAAAACTAGGAGCAGGAGTAGGCCATCTGGCCCCTCGAGCCTTCTCCGCCATTCAGTGAGATCATGGCTGATCTTTTGTGGACTCAGCTCCACTTTCTGGCCCGAACACCATAACCCTTAATCCCTTTATTCTTCAAAAAACTATCTATCTTTATCTTAAAAACATTTAATGAAGGAGCCTCTACTGCTTCACTGGGCAAGGAATTCCATAGATTCAAACCCTTTTGGGTGAAGAAGTTTCTCCTAAGCTCAGTCCTAAATCTACTTCCCCTTATTTTGAGGCTATGCCCCCTAGTTCTGCTTTCACCCGCCAGTGGAAACAACCTGCCCGCATCTATCCTATCTATTCCCTTCATAATTTTCATACGGCATACTTGCCTTCATTGGCCGGGCCATTGAGTATAAAAATTGCTAAGTCATGTTACAGCTGTATAGAACCTTAGTTAGGCCACACTGGGAGCATAGTGTTCAATTCTGGTCGCCACACTACCAGAAGGATGTGGAGGCTTTAGAGAGGGTGCAGAAGAGATTTACCAGGATGTTGCCTGGTATGGAGGGCATTAGCTATGATGAGAGTTTGAATAAACTTGGTTTGTTCTCACTGGAACGACGGAGGTTGAGAGACGACCTGATAGAGGTCTGCAAAATTCTGAGGGGCATAGACACAGTGGATAGTCAGAGACTTTTTTCCAGGGTAGAGGGGTCAATTACTAGGGGGAATAGGTTTAAGGTGCGAGGGGCAAGGTTTAAAGGAGATGTATGAGGCAAGTTTTTTACACAGAGGGTAGTGGGTGCCTGGAGCTCACTGCCGGAGGAGGTGGTGGAAGCAGGGACGATAATGACGTTTAAGGGGCATCTTGACAAATACATTAATAGGATGAGAATAACATAAGAACATAACATAAGAACTAGGAGCAGGAGTAGGCCATCTGGCCCCTCGAGCCTGCTCCACCATTCAATGAGATCATGGCTGATCTTTTGTGGACTCTGCTCCACTTTCCGGCCCGAACACCATAATCCTTACTCCCTTTATTCTTCAAAAAACTATCTATCTTTATCTTAAAAACATTTAATGAATGAGCCTCTAATGCTTCACTGGGCAAGGAATTCCATAGATTCATAACCCTTTGGGTGAAGAAGTTCCTCCTAAACTCAGTCCTAAATCTACTTCCCCTTATTTTGAGGCTATGCCCCCTAGTTCTGCTTTCACCCACCAGTGGAAACAGCCTGCCCGCATCTATCCTATCTATTCCCTTCATAATCTTATATGTTTTTATAAGGTCCCCCCTCATCCTTCTAAATTCCAACGAGTACAGTCCCAGTCTACTCAACCTCTCCTCGTAATCCAACCACTTCAGCTCTGGGATTAACTTAGTGAATCTCCTCTGCACACCCTCCAGTGCCAGTACGTCCTTTCTCAAGTAAGGAGACCAAAACTGAACACAATACTCCAGGTGTGGCCTCACTAACACCTTATACAATTGCAGCAGAACCTCCCTAGTCTTAAACTCCATCCCTCTAGCAATGAAGGACAAAATTCCATTTGCCTTCTTAATCACCTGTTGCACCTGAAAACCAACTTTCTGCGACTCATGCGCTAGCACACCCAGGTCTCTCTGCACAGCAGCATGTTTTCATATTTTATCATTTAAATAATAATCCCTTTTGCTGTTATTCCTACCAAAATGGATAACCTCACATTTGTCAACATTGTATTCCATCTGCCAGACCCTAGCCCATTCACTTAGCCTATCCAAATCCCTCTGCAGACTTCCAGTATCTTCTGCACTTTTTGCTTTACCACTTATCTTAGTGTCGTCTGCAAACTTGGACACATTGCCCTTGGTCCCCAACTCCAAATAATCTATGTAAATTGTGAACAGTTGTGGGCCCAACACTGATCCCTGAGGGACACCACTAGCTACTGATTGCCAACCAGAGAATATAGGGATATGAACCCCGGAAGTGTAGAGATTTTAGTTTAGACGGGCAGCGTGGTTGGCGCAGGCTTGGAGGGCCGAAGGGCCTGTTCCTGTGCTGTACTTTTCATTGTTTTTTGTTCTTTGAAGGAACAGATAAACTTGTGAAGCAGAGAAAGATATCAGTCTGTGTGGAAAGGTCAGGCTGATGGGATCGTCTGAGTGGCTTCACCTTTTGTGGGTTGTGACATTAATTAAAGTGGCTGCTTTTATTACTTTTTGGTGCTTATAAAGAGCAACCCCATATCTTGATTCAGTAAAACAGATGGACTCCTTACACTTTTTGTGATATATTAACCTTCGGTTCCCACACCGATAACCAATGGTAGTGTGAAAAAAACAAATAAAACACATTTTCCTAATCCTCAGGAACTGCACAAGGAATGGCACTAAATGATATTTATGTACAAGCAACTGGAATATCACTTACAGCAGCTAAATTAAATGCAGAATTTCTCAAATCAGATCCTGAGTGGGGGAAAAAGACTGATCCACTGTCGAGAATGATAGAAATCTCTAGGTAAGTCTGTCTGTATGTGTTTCACCTGTTAAATTATGATATACCTTCAAACGATCAAAACTCGATATCAACTGTTGGGTACTCTGAAATTATTTTGGAAAAATTCACTTCAAATTAACTTTTTAGAATCCAGAGAGTACAAATGGAGGCCATTCTGCCCGTCAGGTCCGCAGCGACCCCCTGAAAGACTCCCCCACCCAATTCCCACAACCCCACCCATCCCACATATCTTTCGGGACTAAGGGCCGATTTTAGCATGGCCTACCCACATAACCTGCACATCTTTGGACTGTGGGAGGAAACCTGAGCACCCGGAGGAGACCCACGCAGACACTGGGAGCAAGTAGAAACTCCACATAGTCACCCAAAACCGGAACTGAGCCCGGTTCCCTGGCGCTGTGCGGCAGCAGTGCTAACCACTGTGCCGCCATGCTGCGCCAACAAGATTCAAAAATCTTGCTTTATCCCTTGATATAAGGTAGGAATTGATGGTCAGTATAATAGTTTTAATTAATAAAATCAAGCAGTGATTTAGAGTACAGTAAAAAGAATAGTCTGAATTATTAATCTTTTGTATTTTATTTGTGTTCTCAATTTTTCTCCCATACAGTTCCAAGACAGCTAAATACCTTCAGAAGGTGCATGTGCCAGGAAGGAATGTTGGAAACCTGTTGATCACCACAAAATACTTAATTGAGCTTTTAGATGGACAAAGCCTGCAGACCTATTGGCACTATAATATATCTCAAATTCAAAGGTATATCTTTATTTAATCTATAACTACTGTCGTATCTGTAAACCCTCAGATACTTTTGACCACTTTACTTATTCAAAGGTTTACCTCGGATGGCTTTAATAATGAGGAGAACAAACCACAAACACAAGTTCAAATTCAACAATATTTATTTAACACAATTAACCCTTATATTACCAACAAAATACTAGAGGTACCCAAGATCAGTGTATACTATCCGCAAAGATGGCTTGGTATGGCTATGGGTCTGATCGCTGGAGTTCCTCTGGTCCGTCTTCACAAAGGTGGTTCTTGCTGGCCCTTCCCTTCCCTTCCCTTCCACATAGGCCAGTGCACATCAATCAGATCGATTATCTCTTGATGGCCGATTGACAGAGCAGATCCGGACTTGTCTTGGCATCCCTCTAGTCTATTCGAACGTGGCCAGTCCAAATTCCCATGAGGCTGTGCTGGAGAGACTGTGCTTTGTTTTAAAGTGCCCAATTCTTTAATTTAAAATTACCAATTTCAATCGGGCCGAAGTGCTAGGCCCTGGTAGGTCACCACACGACATTAGAGTCAACTAATAATAATTATAACAATATTAGGCGGGAACTGAAGAACATAGATTGGGGGCGGATGTTTGAGTGCAAATCAACATCTGACATGTGGAAGGCTTTCAAGTGTCAGTTGAAAGGAATTCAGGACCGGCATGTTCCTGTGAGGAAGAAGGATAAATACGGCAATTTTCGGGAACCTTGGATAACGAGAGATATTGTAGGCCTCGTCAAAAAGAAAAAGGAGGCATTTGTCAGGGCTAAAAGGCTGGGAAAAGACAAAGCCTGTGTGGAATATAAGGAAAGTAGGAAGGAACTTAAGCAAGGAGTCAGGAGGGCTAGAAGGGGTCACGAAAAGTCATTGGCAAATAGGGTTAAGGAAAATCCCAAGGCTTTTTACACGTACATAAAAAGCAAGAGGGTAGCCAGGGAAAGGGTTGGCCCACTGAAGGATGGGCAAGGCAATCTATGTGTGGAGCCAGAGGAAATGGGCGAGGTACTAAATGAATACTTTGCATCAGTATTCACCAAAGAGAAGAAATTGGTAGATGTTGAGTCTGGAGAAGGGTGTGTAGATAGGCGGGGTCATATTGAGATCCAAAAAGACAAGGTGTTGGGTGTCTTAAAAAATATTAAGGTAGATAAGTCCCCAGGGCCTGATGGGATCTACCCCAGAATACTGAAGGAGGCTGGAGAGGAAATTGCTGAGGCCTTGACAAAAATTTTTGGATCCTCACTGTCTTCAGGTGATGTACCGGAGAATAGCCAATGTTGTTCCTCTGTTTAAGAAGGGTAGCAAGGATAATCCAGGGAACTACAGGCCGGTGAGCCTTACTTCAGTGGTAGGGAAATTACTGGAGAGAATTTTTCGAGACAGGATCTACTCCCATTTGGAAGCAAATGGACGTATTAGTGAGAGGCAGCATGGTTTTATGAAGGGGAGGTCGTGTCTCACTAACTTGATAGAGTTTTTCGAGGAGGTCACTAAGATGATTGATGCAGGTAGTGCAGTGGATGTTGTCTATATGGACTTCAGTAAGGCCTTTGACAAGGTCCCTCATGGTAGACTAGTACAAAAGGTGAAGTCACACGGGATCAGGGGTGAGCTGGCAAGGTGGATACAGAACTGGCTAGGTCATAGAAGGCAGAGAGTAGCAATGGAAGGATGCTTTTCTAATTGGAGGGCTGTGACCAGTGGTGTTCCACAGGGATCGGTACTGGGACCTTTGCTGTTTGTAGTATATATAAATGATTTGGAGGAAAATGTAACTGGTCTGATTAGTACGTTTGCAGACGACACAAAGGTTGATGGAATTGCGGATAGCGATGAGGACTGTCAGAGGATACAGCAGGATTTAGATTGTTTGGAGACTTGGGCGGAGAGATGGCAGATGGAGTTTAATCCGGACAAATGTGAGGTAATGCATTTTGGAAGGTCTAATGCAGGTAGGGAATATGCAGTGAATGGTAGAACCCTCAAGAGTATTGAAAGTCAAAGAGATCTAGGAGTACAGGTCCACAGGTCACTGAAAGGGGCAACACATGTGGAGAAGGTAGTCAAGAAGGCATACGGCATGCTTGCCTTCATTGGCCGGGGCATTGAGTATAAGAATTGGCAAGTCATGTTGCAGCTGTGTAGAACTTTAGTTAGGCCACACTTGGAGTATAGTGTTCAATTCTGGTCGCCACACTACCAGAAGGATGTGGAGGCTTTAGAGAGGGTGCAGAAGAGATTTACCAGAATGTTGCCTGGTATGGAGGGCATTAGCTATGAGGAGCGGTTGAATAAACTCGGTTTGTTCTCACTGGAACGAAGGAGGTTGAGGGGCGACCTGATAGAGGTCTACAAAATTATGAGGGGCATAGACAGAGTGGATAGTCAGAGGCTTTTCTCCGGGGTAGAGGGGTCAATTACTAGGGGGCATAGGTTTAAGGTGAGAGGGGCCAGGTTTAGAGTAGATGTACGAGGCAAGTTTTTTACGCAGAGGGTAGTGGGTGCCTGGAACTCGCTACCGGAGGAGGTGGTGGAAGCAGGGACGATAGTGACATTTAAGGGGCTTCTTGACAAATACATGAATAGGATGGGAATAGAGGGATACGGACCCAGCAAGTGTAGAAGATTGTAGTTTAGTCGGGCAGCATGGTCGGCACGGGCTTGTAGGGCTGAAGGGCCTGTTCCTGTGCTGTACATTTCTTTGTTCTTTGTAATACATTTACAGGTAGATGTTTACTAGGGGGAAATAGTAAAGGGTCTTGGCATCTCAGAATCATTGGTATTGTAAAAGTGGACTCATGCATTTTGTACATCGTCTAATTTCTTTGCCTACAATGGTGCAGTGCAGACATATAAGAATAACATCCTCTTACACTATTTAGATTGAACCAATTAAACTAAATTAAGCATCCTCCTATATGTGAGCCAGATAGGAAAATGGATTACTCGACAAAAAAAAGGGACTATGGACAATTCTGTTCACCTTCTACCATGCTGCTAGCCATATGATGCAATTATAATTACAGTTATTTATGGAGATGTGTGTCTTTTGCCCATTCCCCCATTTGCCTCTCAAGTCTCTCAAAGTGGATCAAGTAAACACTTGATTATGAGGCTAGGTACGAATTGCAAAGCTGCTTTATTTCACAGTGAAGCCAGAATAGTACAGCACAGGAACAGGCCCTTCGGCCTGTACCAATCATGATGCCTCTCTAAAACTTTCTGCACTTCCAGGGTCCATATCCCTCTAGTCCCATCCTAATCATGTATTCATGAAAATGCCTCTTAAATGTCGCTATCGTATCTGCTTCCACCACCTCCCCTAGCAGCGCGTTCAAGGCATTCGCCGCCATTTGCCTCACATATCTCTAAACTTTCCCCGACACATCTTTAAGCTTTTCCCCTTGCACGTTAAAACTATGTCCCCCAAATGATTGACTTTTCCACCTGAGAACAAGCATCTGATTAACCACTCTGTCCATGCTATTAATAATTTTGTAAACCTCTTTCAGGTCGCCTCTCAATCTTTGTAATATTTATAATCTTTATTGTCACAAGTAGGCTCACATTAACACTGCAATGAAGTTACTGTAAAAAGCCCCTGGTCGCCACATTCTGGCGCCTGTTCGGGTACACAGAGGGAGAATTCAGAATGTCCAAATTACCTAACCGCACGTCTTTCGGGACTTGTGGGAGGAAACCGAAGCATCGTTCAGTGCAAAAATCAGAATTTATCCAACCTTTCCTCATGGCTAATACACTCCAGACCAGGCAACATCCTGGTAAATTTCTGTACTCTCTCCAAAGCATCCGCATCCCTCTGGTACTGGGTCGACCAGAATTGTGCAAAATATTCCAAATATGGCCTAACTAAGGTTCTGTACAGCGGCAGCATGACTTGCCAATTTTTATACTCAGTGCCCCGACTGATGAAGGCAAACATGTTGTATGCCTTCTTGACTACATTATATACCTGCGTTGCCACTTCCAGTGATCTGTGGACTTGTACGCCCAGATCTCTCTGCCTGTCAATACATGGTTCTGCCATTTACTATATAATTCCCACATGGATGAGACCTTCCAAAATGCATTACCTCACATTTGTCCAGATTAAACTCCATCTGCCATTTCTCCGCCCAAGTCTCCAACTGATCTATATCCTGCTCTATCCTCTGACAATCCTTTACACTATCCTCAACTCCACCATTCTTTGTGTCGTCCGCAAATTTACTAATCAGACCGGTTGCATTTTCTTATAAATCATTTATGTATACTATGGGCAACAAAGGTTCCAGTACTGATCCCTGCGGAGGACCACTAGTCACAGCCTTTCATTCAGAAAAGCACCCTTCCACCGCTACTCTCTGTCTTCCAAGACCGAGCCGGTTCTGTATCCATCTTGCCAGCTCTCCTCTGATCCCATGTGACTTCACCTTTTGAACCAGTCTGCCATGAGAGACCTTGTCAAAGACTTTACTGAAGTCCATGTGGACAACATCCACTGCCCTTCCTTAATCAATCACTTTCATCACTTCCTCAAAAAACTCAGTCAAGTTAGTGAGACACAAACTCTTCACAAAACCATGCTGCCTCTCGCTAATACGTCCACTTGCTTCCAAATGGGAGTAAATTCTGTCCCTATGAATCTTTACCAATAATTTCCTTACCACTGGCTGACGTAAGGCTCACTGGATTATTCTTGCTACTCTGCTTAAACAAAGGAACAACATTCCTAGCGAATGACTAGGGAAAGAGTAGGACCAGTCAAGGACAGGGATGGGAAATTGTGTGTGGAGTCTGAAGAGAAAGGCGAGATACTAAATGAATATTTTTCGTCAGTATTCACTCAGGAAAAAGATAATGTTGTGGAGGAGAATGCTGAGCCGCAGGCTAATAGAATAGATGGCATTGAGGTACGTAGGGAAGAGGTGTTGGCAATTCTGGACAGGCTGAAAATGGATAAGTCCCCGGGACCTGATGGGATTTATCCTAGGATTCTCTGGGAGGCCAGGGAAGAGATTGCTGGACCTTTGGCTTTGATTTTTATGTCATCATTGGCTACAGGAATAGTGCCAGAGGACTGGAGGACAGCAAATGTGGTCCCTTTGTTCAAAAAGGGGAGCAGAGACAACCCCGGCAACTATAGACCGGTGAGCCTCACGTCTGTAGTGGGTAAAGTCTTGGAGGGGATTATAAGAGACAAGATTTATAATCATCTAGATAGGAATAATATGATCAGGGATAGTCAGCATGGCTTTGTGAAGGGTAGGCCATGCCTCACAAACCTTATTGAGTTCTTTGAGAAGGTGACTGAACAGGTAGATGAGGGTAGAGCAGTTGATGTGATGTATATGGATTTCAGCAAAGCGTTTGATAAGGTTCCCCACGGTAGGCTATTGCAGAAAATACGGAGGCTGGGGATTGAGGGTGATTTAGAGATGTGGATCAGAAATTGGCTAGCTGAAAGAAGACAGAGGGTGGTGGTTGATGGGAAATGTTCAGAATGGAGTACAGTCACAAGTGGAGTACCACAAGGATCTGTTCTGGGGCCGTTGCTGTTTGTCATTTTTATCAATGACCTAGAGGAAGGCGCAGAAGGGTGGGTGAGTAAATTTGCAGACGATACTAAAGTCGGTGGTGTTGTCGATAGTGTGGAAGGATGTAGCAGGTTACAGAGGGATATAGATAAGCTGCAGAGCTGGGCTGAGAGGTGGCAAATGGAGTTTAATGTAGAGAAGTGTGAGGTGATTCACTTTGGAAGGAATAACAGGAATGCGGAATATTTGGCTAATGGTAAAGTTCTTGAAAGTGTGGATGAGCAGAGGGATCTAGGTGTCCATGTACATAGATCCCTGAAGGTTGCCACCCAGGTTGATAGGGTTGTGAAGAAGGCCTATGGAGTGTTGGCCTTTATTGGTAGAGGGATTGAGTTCCGGAGTCAGGAGGTCATGTTGCAGCTGTACGGAACTCTGGTTCGGCCGCATTTGGAGTATTGCGTACAGTTCTGGTCACCGCATTATAGGAAGGACGTGGAGGCTTTGGAGCAGGTGCAGAGGAGATTTACCAGGATGTTGCCTGGTATGGATGGAAAATCTTATGAGGAAAGGCTGATGGACTTGAGGTTGTTTTCGTTGGAGAGAAGAAGGTTAAGAGGAGACTTAATAGAGGCATACAAAATGATCAGGGGGTTAGATAGGGTGGACAGTGAGAGCCTTCTCCCGCGGATGGAAATGGCTGGCACGAGGGGACATAGCTTTAAACTGAGGGGTAATAGATATAGGACAGAGGTCAGAGGTAGGTTCTTTACGCAAAGAGTAGTGAGGCCGTGGAATGCCCTACCTGCTACAGTAGTGAACACACCAACATTGAGGGCATTTAAAAGTTTATTGGATAAACATATGGATGATAATGGCATAGTGTAGGTTAGATGGCTTTTGTTTCGGTGCAACATCGTGGGCCGAAGGGCCTGTACTGCGCTGTATTGTTCTATGTTCTATTGGCTATTCTCCAGTCCTCTGGGACCTTAGCTGAAGCCAGTGAGGATACAATGATTGCTGTCAAGGCCCCAGCAATTTCCTCCCTTGCTTCCTCAGTAGTCTGGGGTAGATCCAATCAGGCCCTGGGTCCTATCTACTTAATGCTTTTTAAGACAGCCAAAACCACTACCTTTTTGATATAGACATGACCCAGAATATCTACACACCCTTCCATAGACTCATCATCCACCAAATCCTTCTCTTTGGTGAATACTGATGTAAAGTGCTCATTTAGTACCTCACCCATTTCCTCTGGCTCCAGGCAGAGATTCCCTCCCCTATCCTTGAGTTGGCCAACCCTTTCCTGGCTACCCTTTAATCTTTATATACATATAAAATGCCTTGGGATTCTCCTTAAACATGTTTGCCAAGGACTTTTCATGACCTTTTTGTTCTTTTCTTTGTTCTTTGACCCTTTTAGCCCTCCTAACTCCTTGCTGAAGTTCCTTCCTACTTTCTAGAACATAGAACATAGAAAAATACAGCACAGAACTTTCTCTATAAACTTCAAGGGCTTTCATCTGTTCTCCACCTTCTTGACTTTAGGAATGCTTCCTTTTTCTTTTTGACTAGGCTCACAATATCCCTCGTTATCCAAGGCTCCTGGAATTTGCCATAATTATCCTTCATCTTCAGAGGAACATGCTGTCCTGAATTTTAATCAACTGACGTTTGAAAGACTCTCACATGTCAGATGTTGATTTACCCACAAACAACCGCACCCAATCATCAGTTCTTGCCTAATATTGTTGTAATTAGCCTTCCTCCAATTTAGCACCTTCACTTGAGGATTACTCTTCTCCTTATCCACGAGTATCTTGGAACTTATGGAATTATGGTTGCTGTTCCCAAAATGCTCCCCTACTGAAACTTTGATCACCTGGCCGGGCTCTTTCCCCAATACCGGGTCCAGTACAGCCCCTTCTCTAGTTGGACTATTTACAGATTGTTTCAGGAAACCCCTCCTGGGTACTCCTTACAAATTCTGCAGCAGCCAAGCCCCTAGCACTAAGTGAGTCCCAGTCAATATAGGGGAAGTTAAGATCACCCACCACAACAACCCTGTTGCTTTTGCATCTTTCCAAAATCTGTCTACCCATTTGCTCCTCATCTCCTCCTAGCACTTAGGAGGCCTGTAGTAAGCCTCCATCATTGTGACTGCACCCTTCCTAGTCCGGAGATCTATCCATATTGCCTCACTGCATGAGCCCTCTTGAGGTGTTCTCCCGCAATACAGCTGTGAGATTCTCCATAACCAGTAACGCAACTCCCCTCACCACTTTTACATGCCCCTCTATCCCGCCTGAAACATCTAAATCCTGGAACGTTTAGCTGACAACCCTGCCCCCCCCCCCCCCCCCCAACCAAGTCTCTATATTAGTTCCAAGTATTAATCCAAGCTCTAAGTTCATTTGCCTTACCTGTTATACTTTTTGCATTGAAACAAATGCACTTTAGACCACCTCTATGTTCAGCAAATTCTCCCTGCCTGCCCTTCCTCTGACTCTTACTGGCCTTAGTCTCTAGCTCTCCCTCAGTTACTTCATCTGCTGAGTGAATATGCAGACCAATAGTTATCATCAGACATACTGGGCGGGATTCTCCACTCCCGCGCCGAAGTGGCCGCGCCGTCGTGAACGCCGTCGAGGTTCACGACGGCGCGAAGCGGCCCCGATCCCGACCGATTCAGGCCCTGACAATGGGCCAGGATCGGGGCCGCGTCATCAACACGCGCCAGGCCTTGTCGCCCGTGTAAAGGCGGCGCCGCATAGATGACGCGGCCGGCGCCGCATAACGGGCGTCATCCGTGCATGCGCTGGTTGGCCGGTGCCAACCCGCGCAAGTGTGGTTGCCGTTCTCTCTAAGTCCGCCCTGCAAGAAGGTGGCGCACGGATCTTGCGGGGCCGCAGAAGGAAGGAGGTCCTCCTTCAGAGAGGACGGCCCGACGATCGGTGGGCACCGATCGTGGGCCACCCCACATTTGAGGTACCCCCCCGGTGCAGGATCTCCCCGCAGGCCGCCCCCCCAGCGTTCACGCACCGTTCACGACGGCAGCGACCAGGTGTGGAACCCGCCACGGGGGAACCCGCCGTTTTGGCCTGGCCGCTCGGCCCATCCGGGCCTGAGAATAGCGGGGGTGCCGGAGAATCGCCATTTTGGGTGTCTCCGGCGATTCTCCGGCCTGCGGCCCGTGGAACTCGACGGGGCCGTTCCCACCGCTTGGGAGAATCGCGGGAGGGCGTCGGACCGGCGTCCCGGGAAATTTTGGCGGCCCAGGCGAGGGAGTGGAGAATCTCGCCCACTCTCTTCAAGTAGTACGACTTATATTTGCATATTTAAAAAAATGTACCCCCTCCCAACCAACTTTCGGTTGGTTGTCATTTGACTTAAATGAGCCTGAGCCCAGCAAAAGTTTGTCCTCTTCAGCTTTCTATTTACAAACTTGACTTCCTGTCTTTTTATTCCCATGTTTGCAACCTGAAGGATAATCTCTGCCAGACCTCTGCCTTTCAATGCCCCTGAATTAGAACCTCACCTGATGGCTGGATTGTTCAAGGATTGCTGAGACAAGCTAACAAATTGTTTGCTATTTACTGTTTTTGAGAAACATCTCCTAACCCCATTTGCATTTCAGCTACCCTTTGAACCAGTCCTCTTTTTGAGAAAAAGTGTCCATATTTTGTTTTAAAACAAGACCCTTGTGGGTGGCATGTTGTGGTTAGCACTGCTGTCTCACAGCACCGAGAACCCAGGTTTGATCCTGGTCCCGGGTCATTATCCATGCGGAGTTTGCAGATTCTTCCCTGTGTCTGCGTGGGTATCACCTCCACAACCCAAAGATGTGAATCGGCCATGCTAAATTGCCCCTTAATTGGGAAAAAAAGAATTGGGTACTCTAAATTAATGAAATAAAACACGACCCTTAAACATTTTTCCCAAATTGCTTTCTGTACAAAAATGACAGATCAAATCCTAAAATGCTTATTATTTTTATATATTTTGTTAACCTTGGTTTTTATTGTGAATAATAAAAACAGCTTAGTTTTGTTCGGAAGCATTTTAGTGTGCTATTACAAGTGGTAAAAAAAAATTAACTTTCTGTATAATATACTTATTTTCAGGGCACCAGTGTCTGGATACTATAACATGGATGATAGTTTTGATTTTTTAATTGAAGATTTCATTGAAAAGGACAAAAAGAAGGTTTGATATCATAAATACTTCAATATAATGTCACTTAACCCATTTATTTGATGTTAAGGTTTTGATGATTTAATTATTTTGCTTAATTTAGAATTCAGTAGTGTATGAAAAGTGGGTGCTTCAAGATGTAAACCGATATTGCCAATTTCTATAAAACAAGTTCCCTAATGAAGCAGACCCTCGGATTTCCCCTATTGAAAGGAAGAAATATATAAATAAAGACCAATAACTGAGCCAGAAATCCATCTTCTGCACCCTCCACATGACTGACCTAAGTAACAGTGGCCTGGGAGCAGATGAACATAGAACATAGAACAATACAGCGCAGTACAGGCCCTTCGGCCCACGATGTTGCACCGAAACAAAAGCCATCCAACCTACACTATGCCATTATCATCCATATGTTTATCCAATAAACTTTTAAATGCCCTCAATGTTGGCGAGTTCACCACTGTAGCAGGTAGGGCATTCCACGGCCTCACTACTCTTTGCGTAAAGAACCTACCTCTGACCTCTGTCCTATATCTATTACCCCTCAGTTTAAAGTTATGTCCCCTCGTGCCAGCCATATCCATCCGCGAAGGACCTGCCTTCCTTCTCGGCTGACGAACAAAAATAGGTAATAAGGTGGATGTGAGATGTGAAAAATGTTTGCTTTCTTCTGAAAAGTAAAGGAACCAGTAACAACTCTGAGAAAACAGCTACTAAGCATTTGAAGTAAGTTGTATAAATATTAGCTTAATGTTAATCAATACCACCAAGAGTTGGGTTTGTTTTTATATTTTTTTTAAATAAATTTAGAGTACCCAATTCATTTTTTCCAATTAAGGGCAATCCACCTAGCTTGCACATTTTTGGGTTGTGGGGGGAAACCCACGCAAAGACGGTGTTATGGGCCAGGGTTTAGAAAACCCCAAAGTGTGTCATGGAGTTCACCTGACCCACAACTTTTAATGGATTGTGGTATGGGGAGCACACGGCCCACTCTACAGGTGTAGTACAGCAGAAATGGAAAAGTATTTTTTTAAGCAAAACAATGTTTATTCTATGAATTCAAGTTAACCTTTTTAAAACATAGTGAACATCTTAGCAACCATTAATTCAAATACAACCCCCAAAGAATATAACACTAAATAATGCTTAATAACTTCCCAAACAACATACAGAAGAAACACCTTCCAACAGAAACACATTAGGTTAAAGTCATTACTGTACTTAGTTTTAAATCACCAGGATCGACTTACAGTCTTTAGATTACAGAGAGAAACTCGTACACCTTCTGGCTGTGACTGCAGCTATCCAGCTTTGAAAACGAAACTAAAACACATCCTGCAGACTGCTCAAAAACGAAAGTTAAAACCTGATAGTACAGCCCAGCTCCACCCACACTCTGACATCACTGCAGTAATATGAGCAGCCAAACATTTCTTAAAGCGACATTCTCATGATATCTCCCCCCAAGAAAAATAAATAAATCATCAACTTCAAGATGGTTTCATTTTTCACCTTTTCACTATCCTTTAAGAAATGCACACAGTAAATATACTTCATCGTTGCAAAAAAACAACACACACAATAATATAGTCCATTTTTGTTCTCCTTCCTCTAACTGAAATCCTTCTCGATTAACAGTCTCATTGAACAAGAAGGTCTCCGCACGATCCATCCATTTCTCTACACCTCGGCATTTCTCTTTAAACATAAGAACTAGGAGCAGGAGTAGGCCATCTGGCCCCTCGAGCCTGCTCCGCCATTCAATGAGATCATGGCTGATCTTTTGTGGACTCTGCTCCACTTTCCGGCCCGAACACCATAACCCTTAATCCCTTTATTCTTCAAAAAACTATCTATCTTTATCTTAAAAACATTTAATGAATGAGCCTCTAATGCTTCACTGGGCAAGGAATTCCAGAGATTCGCAATCCTTTGGGTGAAGAAGTTCCTCCTAAACTCAGTCCTAAATCTACTTCCCCTTATTTTGAGGCTATGCCCCCTAGTTCTGCTTTCACCCGCCAGTGGAAACAACCTGCCCTACCTGTCAGATACTTAGTTCAATCTGATCACCCCCTTGTAATTCTCCAACACAGGAGCATTGGTTATCACAGTTTTCAGGCAGTCAAATGCCTGTCGAAAGTCCGCTGTCCATTGAAATTTTTGACGTTTATTAAGCAAGTCCATCAGTGGAGCAATCACGCGACAAAACCTTTGCACAATTGTTCGATCAAATCCACTCATGCCAAGAAATTGCATTATTTCCCTTTGTCTCGAGGGTATCGGAAACTCCTCAAGGAAAGTCACTTGGGCTTTTCCTTTACCACTTTAACAAACCCCACTGTCTTATCCTGTTTTACCACATTAGCCTTCCCAGTGCTTTTCTTCAACCATCAACACTGTGACTTTACATGGCCTAGTTTATTACAGTGAAAACATTTGAAACTTTTCATTTATTTTCCACCCTCTTGGATTTCTTTTTTAATCTGAGGTACACTCTCCTTATTATCTTCCATCAGATCACCTTTACCTTTACCACTTGAGTATTTCTCATGTCCCCAGTTTCTATCCCGCACAGGGTGAAACTGATGTCGGAAACCAAGCTTTGATTTATGAACTATTCATAATCATCTGCCATTTCTGCTGCTAATCTCGCAGTTTTAACCCTCTGCTGTTCCACATGAGAATCAGGAATTGCATTTTTAAACTCCTAAAGTATAATTTCTCCGAGAGCTTCATACGTTTGGTCTATTTTCAAAGCCCTTATCCACCTATCAAAATTACTCTGTTTGAGCCTTTCAAACTCCATGTATGTTTGACCAAGTTCTTTCCTTAAATTTCTAAACCTTTGTCTGTAAACTTCAGGCACTATTTCATCTGCACCTAAGATGGATTTTTTCACCTCCTCATACGTCCCAAATACCTCCTCCGGCAGTGATGCAAACACTTCACTAGCTCTACCTATCACCTTTGTTTGAATCAGTAATACCCACATGTCCTGTGGCCTTTTCATTTGTTTAGCTACCTTCTCAAATGAAATGAAAAAGGCTTCCACTTCCTTCTCGTCAAACCTTGGCAATGCTTGGACATATTTAAATAGATCCCACCAAGCATTCGACTATGACACTCTTTCTCACTATCCTCATCACTATCATCCAACTGTATGTTTCCCTTTACGTCTGCCAATTTTAACTGACTGTTATGTTTCATAGCCATTTTCTGAAGTTCAAACTCTCTCTCTTTTTCCCTTTCCTCTCTAATTCTTTCTTTTTGTTCTGCTAGGGCTATTCTTTCTTTGTTTCTTTCTTCTCTCTCCTTTTCTTTTTCCCTGATCTGTATCTCCCTCTCTCTTTCTTTTTCTCTCATTGCATATTCAAGCTGCTTTAATTCTTTTTCGTGTTCAAGTTGCTTAATCTGCAACTGGATCTTTGCCAATTCTAATGAGTCAGACTGCATCTCAGGCAACTTTAAATGCTTAGCCACCGCCATAATTACCTCACCTTTTCGCATTTTGTCAGGTAATGTTAACTGCAATGTTTTTGCCAAATCTAACAGTCTGCTTTTAGTCTCTGTCCGTAAGGTACTGCATGTGACCGTCTCCATCCCCAAAAACTTCAGAGCCTCTGAAAGAGCCATTGTCCACAACACACTCCCTACTGACTGAAATACCACACCGGAAAAGCAACCACATAATACTCACCCTTCACTGTCTTTAAGTTCACTAAGCCAATCCAATAGATAGACTTTTATCCCCCTTGAGCCCCAAATTTGTTATGGGCCAGGATTTAGAGAACCTCAAAGTGTATCATAGAGTTCACCTGACCCACAACTTTTAATAGATTGTGGTATGGGGAGCACACAGCCCACTCTACAGGTGTGGTACAGCACAAATGGAAAAGTATGTTTTTAAGCAAAACAATGTTTATTCTATGACCTCAAGTTAACCTTTTTAAAACATACAGTGAGCATCTTAGCAACCATTAATTCAAATACAACCCCCAAAGAATATAACATTAAGTAATGGTTAATAACGTCCCAAACAACATCCAGAAGACAGAAGAAACCCTTTCAACAGAAGCACATTAGGTTAAAGTCATTGCTGTTCTTAGTTTTAAATCACCAGGATCTATTTACAGTCTTTAGATTACAGAGAGAAACTCGTACACATTCTGGCTGTTACTGCAGCTCTCCAGCTCTGAAAACTAAACTAAAACACACCCTGCAGCCTGCTCAAAAACGAAAGTAAAAAACTGACAGGACGGCCCAGCTCCACCCACACTCTGACATCACTGCAGTAATATGAGCAGCCAAACAAGAACCAACAAAGAACAAAGAAATGTACAGCACAGGAACAGGCCCTTCGGCCCTCCAAGCCCGTGCCGACCATGCTGCCCGACTAAACTACAATCTTCTACACTTCCTGGGTCCGTATCCTTCTATTCCCATCCTATTCATGTATTTGTCAAGATGCCCCTTAAATGTCCCTATCGTCCCTGCTTCCAATACCTCCTCCGGTAGCGAGTTCCAGGCACCCACTATCCTCTGCGTAAAAAACTTGCCTCGTACATCTACTCTAAACCTGGCCCCTCTCACCTTAAACCTATGCCCCCTAGTAATTGACCCCTCTACCCTGGAGAAAAGCCTCTGACTATCCACTCTGTCTATGCCCCTCATAATTTTGTATACCTCTATCAGGTCTCCCCTCAACCTCCTTCGTTCCAGTGAGAACAAACCGAGTTTATTCAATCGCTCCTCATAGCTAATGCCCTCCATACCAGGCAACATTCTGGTAAATCTCTTCTGCACCCACTCTAAAGCCTCCACATCCTTCTGGTAGTGTGGCGACCAGAATTGAACACTATACTCCAAGTGTGGCCTAACTAAGGTTCTATACAGCTGCAACATGACTTGTCAATTCTTATACTCAATGCCCCGGCCAATGAAGGCAAGCATGCCCTATGCCTTCTTGACTACCTTTTCCACCTGTGTTGCCCCTTTCAATGACCTGTGGACCTGTACTCCTAGATCTCTTTGACTTTCAATACTCTTGAGGGTTCTACCATTCACTGTATATTCCCTACCTGCATTAGACCTTCCAAAATGCATTACCTCACATTTGTCCGGATTAAACTCCATCTGCCATCTCCCCGCCCAAGTCTCCAGACAATCTAAATCCTGCTGTATCCTCCGACAGTCCTCATCGCTATCTGCAATTCCACCAACCTTTGTGTCGTCTGCAAACTTACTAATCAGACCAGTTACATTTTCCTCCAAATCATTTATATATACTACAAAGAGCAAAGGTCCCAGCACTGATCCCTGTGGAACACCACTGGTCACAGCCCTCCAATTAGAAAAGCATCCCTCCATTGCTACTCTCTGCCTTCTATGGCCTAGCCAGTTCTGTATCCACCTTGCCAGCTCACCCCTGATCCCGTGTGACTTCACCTTTTGTACTAGTCTACCATGAGGGACCTTGTCAAAGGCCTTACTGAAGTCCATATAGACAACATCTACTGCCCTACCTGCATCAATCATCTTAGTGACCTCCTCGAAAAACTCTATCAAGTTAGTGAGACACGATCTTCCCTTCACAAAACCGTGCTGCCTCTCACTAATACGTCCATTTGCTTCCAAATGGGAGTAGATCCTGTCTCGAAGAATTCTCTCCAGTAATTTCCCTACCACTGAAGTAAGGCTCACCGGCCTGTAGTTCCCGGGATTATCCTTGCTACCCTTCTTAAATAGAGGAACAACATTGGCCATTCTCCAGTCCTCCGGGACATCCCCTGAAGACAGCGAGGATCCAAAGATTTCTGTCAAGGCCTCAGCAATTTCCTCTCCAGCCTCCTTCAGTATTCTGGGGTAGATCCCATCAGGCCCTGGGGACTTATCTACCTTAATATTTTTTAAGACACCCAACACCTCCTCTTTTTGGATCACAATGTGACCCAGGCTATCTACACCCCCTTCTCCAGACTCAACATCTACCAATTCCTTCTCTTTGGTGAATACTGATGCAAAGTATTCATTTAGTACCTCGCCCATTTCCTCTGGCTCCACACATAGATTCCCTTGCCTATCCTTCAGTGGGCCAACCCTTTCCCTGGCTACCCTCTTGCTTTTTATGTACGTGTAAAAAGCCTTGGGATTTTCCTTAACCCTATTTGCCAACGACTTTTCGTGACCCCTGACTCCTTGCTTAAGTTCCTTCCTACTTTCCTTATATTCCACGCAGGCTTCGTCTGTTCCCAGCCTTTTAGCCCTGACAAATGCCTCCTTTTTCTTTTTGACGAGGCCTACAATATCACTCGTCATCCAAGGTTCTCGAAAATTGCCGTATTTATCTTTCTTCCTCACAGGAACATGCCGGTCCTGTATTCCTTTCAACTGCCACTTGAAAGCCTCCCACGTGTCAGATGTTGATTTGCCCTCAAACATCCGCCCCCAATCTATGTTCTTCAGTTCCCGCCTAATATTGTTATAATTAGCCTTCCCCCAATTTAGCACATTCATCCTCGGACCACTCTTATCCTTGTCCACCAGTACTTTAAAACTTACTGAATTGTGGTCACTGTTACCGAAATGAAACATCTACCACCTGGCCGGGCTCATTCCCCAATACCAGGTCCAGTACCGCCCCTTCCCTAGTTGGACTGTCTACATATTGTTTTAAGAAGCCCTCCTGGATGCTCCTTACAAACTCTGCCCCGTCTAAGCCCCTGGCACTAAGTGAGTCCCAGTCAATATTGGGGAAGTTGAAGTCTCCCATCACCACAACCCTGTTGTTTTTACTCTTTTCCAAAATCTGTCTACCTATCTGCTCCTCTATCTCCCGCTGGCTGTTGGGAGGCCTGTAGTATACCTCCAACATTGTGACTGCACCCTTCTTATTCCTGATCTCTACCCATATAGCCTCACTGCCCTCTGAGGTGTCCTCTCGCAGTACAGCTGTGATATTCTCCCGAACAAGTAGCGCAACTCCGCCTCCCCTTTTACATCCCCCTCTATCCCGCCTGAAACATCTAAATCCTGGAACGTTTAGCTGCCAATCCTGCCCTTCCCTCAACCAGGTCTCTGTAATGGCAACAACATCATAGTTCCAAGTACTAATCCAAGCTCTAAGTTCATCTGCCTTACCCGTAATGCTCCTTGCATTAAAACATATGCACTTCAGGCCACCAGACCCGCTGTGTTCAGCAACTTCTCCCCGTCTGCTCTGCCTCAGAGCCACACTGTCCCTATTCCCTAGTTCTCCCTCAATGCTCTCACCTTCTGACCTATTGCTCCCGTGCCCACCCCCCTGCCATACTAGTTTAAACCCTCCCGTGTGACACTAGCAAACCTCGCGGCCAGGATATTTATGCCTCTCCGGTTTAGATGCAACCCGTCCTTCTTATACAGGTCACACCTGCCCCGGAAGAGCTCCCAGTGGTCCAGATAATGGAAACCCTCCCTCCTACACCAGCTGTTTAGCCACGTGTTTATCTGCTCTATCTTCCTATTTCTAGCCTCACTGGCACGTGGCACAGGGAGTAATCCCGAGATTACAACCCTCTAGGTCCTGTCTTTTAACTTTCTGCCTAGCTCCCTGAACTCCTGCTGCAGGACCTCATGCCCCTTCCTGCCTATGTCGTTAGTACCAATATGTACAACTACCTCTGCCTGTTTGCCCTCCCCCTTCAGGATTCCCTCTACCCGTTCGGAGACATCCTGGACCCTGGCACCAGGGAGGCAACATACCATCCTGGAGTCTCTTTCACGTCCACAGAAGCGCCTATCTGTGCCCCTGACTATAGAGTCCCCTATTGCTATTACTCTTCTGCGCTTTGACCCTCCCTTCTGAACATCAGAGCCAGCCGTGGTGCCACTGCTCTGGCTGCTGCTGTTTTCCCCTGATAGGCTATCCCCCCCGACAGTATCCAAAGGGGTATATCTGTTCGAGAGGGGGACAACCACAGGGGATTCCTGCACTGACTGCCTGCCCTTTCTGGTGGTCACCCATTTCTCTGCCTGCACCTTGGGTGTGACCATATTTACATAACTGCGATCTATGACGCTTTCCGCCACCTGCATGCTCCTAAGTGCATCCAATTGCTGCTCCAATCGAACCATGCGGTCTGTGAGGAGCTCCAGTTGGGTGCACTTTCTGCAGATGAAGCCATCCGGGATGCTGGAAGCCTCCCGGGCCTGCCACATCTCACAGTCAGAGCACAGCACCCCTCTAACTGACATTGCGTCAATTAATTAAAATTAAAATTTGTCTTTTTTTTTTTTAATATTTTTTTTTAAATTTCAAAGTTACTGTCAACTATCTGTTTCCTAGCACTAGATTTCTAATAGAAATGCGATAGCTAACTATAATACTCTCCGATCTTTGGCTTAGATATCCCTCTAAATTATAATTAAGTTATTATGTTTAATTAGTTACCAAATACTCAAAATTTTTTTTAAATTTAGGGTAGAATCCCAACCAGCCACTCTGGCCACAGCTTTTCTGTGATGTCACTTCAGTTTCCCCCCGACACACACAATTTGAAAAAAGGTATAAAAGTGAAAATAAGTAAAAATCACTTACTTACCTTCTGAGTGTCTTAGATGTTCTCAGGTTCTCTCGCTGACAGAGAATGCTCCTCCACCTCCGAACCTTGACCTGCACAATGCTAATAATATAATAATAATATAATATGGCACTTACCTTACACCAATGGGTCTTATTATTAGGTTAGAGGAGGAGGGCGGGTGGGAGACACTACACGTGTAGTGTCTCGGGTTTCTTCTCCACCAGAATTTATTGGTTGGGGGGGGGGGGACTTCCCAGAGGTCCTTGGTTCGAACTTCCGGTTCCTGCCTTATATAAAAACAAATAAAACAGAAAAGAAGAACAGACACGGGACCAGGTAAGGCTTTTTAAAGTAAGTACTCACCTTCCAGAGGGCCCCTGCACACCGCTGCCGCCGTAATCCAAAGGGCTGCTCCTGTAAAGGCAAGGCTTTTGAAAGTATGTACTCACCTCCCAGAAGGCCCCTGCGCACCGCTGCCGCCAAAATCCAAAGGGCTGCTCCTGTAAAGGTAAGAGTTTTTAAATTCACTACTCACCTCCCAGAGGGCCCCTGCGCACCGCTGCCGCCGAAATCCAAAGGGCTGCTCCTGTAAAGGTAAGAGTTTTTAAATTCACTACTCACCTCCCAGAGGGCCCCTGCGCACCGCTGCCGCCGAAACATTTCTTAAAGCGACATTCTCATGACAACGGGAAGAATGTGCAAACTCCACACGAACAGTGACCCAGAGCTGGGATCGAACCTGGGATCTCGGCGCCGTGAGGCAGCAGGGCTAACCCATTGCATCACCGTGCTGCCCTTATTTTTATATTTTTGCTGAGAAGCATAAATATCGATGACTGCTTTGCTCTCCAGGTTACGATTTTGGACGGTAGAAGTGGCACGGTACTGTGGGAGAAAGATTTAATATGCAGAAAAAACTGTCCAAACCCATCCTCTATCAACACTGTATCCCAATCAACTTTTCTCTTCTGGGGTGAACTTCCAACACAAGACAATGGTTCTGTAAGTCTATTAGTTGATACTAATAAAGCGATGTTGATGTGAAATTTTGATTTTATACTAAACAAAGCATTATTACTTTTTAGTAAGGAAAGCAATGCAGTGCCAATGTTGTTATTGGAACAGATTTTCAGCTGGTGTTGTGAAGGGTACAAATTGACATAGCATTTAGCTGCCCAGAATGTTTTTATTCAAATTTTGAAGTAGGATTCTGCTAGTGAAAGGTCACGGTTTATATTAGGAGAACATATGTCTATAATCTGGGACTTGCTGATTGTGTATACAGGTTGCTGCATCAAAGTGCAGCTTTTTACCTGAACCTTCAGTGAAAGGTTTTCCTCATTCAGAGCTGTCTTGGGAAACTGAAAATAAAATAACAAGTCAATTAGACTTTATTAAAATCAAAAGCTATTTTTTACACTACACGTGTTTATCACTGGCAATATTTTCTTTCAAGCACCACTTGTCGAGTTCGCAGAACTACCACGTGCTAACGTGGTGACTAATCACAGAAAAATACAGTGCAGAAAAGGCCCTTCGGCCCATCAAGTCTGCACCGCCGCATGTGTAGGCACCTGATCTGCCAATCCTAATCCCATTTGCCAGCTCTTGGCCCATAGCCTCAAATGTTATGACGTGCCAAGTGCTGATGGACCAGACCCCATCGGAGGCCACCCTGGTGAAGGAGCCCCCCTACCTCCCCCACAGTGTTCCCGCAGAGTTCCCGCCGGCAGCGACCAGTGGTGGACGGCGCCGTCGGGAACCTGTCTTATCGTAGCGGTCGCTTGGCCCATTCGTGCCGGAGACTCGCCGGTTCTCCGAGCGGCCCGGTGCGAATCGCGCGCCGCTGGTTTCCGGGGGGGTGGGAGAATCGCGTGCGGGGGTCGGGGCAACATGGCGCAATTCGCGCAGTGCCCTGGCGATTCTCCCACCCGGCGTGGGGGGGGGGGGGGAGAGAATAGCACCCAATGTATTGGGTAAAGGAGTAAAAGAAAACCTGAGAGCTAAGCACTTAATTGCTTCAAGAGCTCATAGAATCATAGAATTTACATGCAGAAGGAGGCCATTCAGCCTATCGAGTCTGCACTGGCCCGTACAAAGACCACCCTACTGAAGCCCACTAAGGGCAATTTTATCATGGCCAATCCACCTAACCTGCACATCTTTGGACTGTGGGAGGAAACCGGAGCACCCGGAGGAAACCCATGCAGACACTGGGAGAACGTGCAGACTCTGCACAGACAGTCATCCAGCCGGGAATCAAACCTGGGACCCTGGAGCTGTGAAACAACTGTGCTAACCACTGTGCTACCATCTTCACTTTGAAAGTCCACTCTCGTTTAATGAAGATTTGTAGTCCTGGGAGAGGTGGGGTATTTAAAGGAGGCCTCACTGGCCCACTCACGGGAATCTGATGCCAGGCTTCAGCCTCAGCAGGGGGCTCATCCGCATCCTAAGCCACTTCCACTTTGACCCATCATTCTGTGCTGACATTTTTCTTCAAATGAGCCATGCATTCCAATCTCATTTTTTCCATAAACCTATTATTAGTCCTCTTTTAAAACAATAATTTATTGGTGCTGTAGGTTTTAATTGTTTTTTTTACTGCTCAGGTACCTGAAGATTTAACTGCGAACAGACATTATCTCTATATGGTTCATCCATCACATCCAAACATCATTCTGGAGCTAAGAAACAGTACTGAGAATGTGCTTGCCTATACCAGTAAGTTATTCTACCATATAATGGATCATCAGTTGCTGATAAATTTAATTAAAATACCATACTTTGTTTTTTATGACAATTTGAAGATGAATTGGGCACAATCCTAGAAACCTTTACGTAATTTCAATATTAATGCATGTCCTCAAACATTTATTGAATTGACAGTTCCCAGAAAAGTGGCATAACTGAGGCATAACAGACCAAAAGGTTTTCGGCAGTTAACAAAAATATTCAGCAGATTCAGCCAAAATAGCAGCAAGGATGCTGATGTTATCTGCAGCACTTTGCAGTGATGAAAAGAAAATTTGATTCCTGTTCCTGATTATTTTCAAAAATATTCTGTGAAAAGTCTGTATTTCCAGTGGTGAAGCCATGTTACTAGCAAGTCTCTGGGTCTGCAATATCATTTAGACAAAACTTAAATCAGGTTTATCTGTATAGAACAAAGAATAGTTGGGAGTAATTAATAGCAACGATACAAGTCAGAAAATACAACACCAGTTCATGAAAATGTTTCCTCTCATCACAGAACCCTTAGTGATTCTACGAACATCCTTGCTCAAGTGAGAGGACTTAAAACTCCACTGATCAGAGTCCTGCCCCTCAGGGCCAACATAAATTCTGTTGATCAACCCATGATAATTGTTCAGTTCTTCCCTCATCAGTGTTTGTTCAGTAGAGCTGTGAATTATCTGTCATCAAATGTAGGTAATCATGTGACATCAGGTCGGCAAGGTTTGGATATTCAGTGAGGGAGAATCATGTAATGGGTAGGCCCTTTAATTTTATGTAAATTCATTAAAATGTATTTAAATGAAGGGTGGGAACCTTGTGACATCACCGGCGAAGGGTGGCGAAAATCAGGAAACGGGATCTCGCCGCCAAGAATCTCACTTCCCGACTCGCGGGTGTTTGCACCTGCGCTGCTGTTTTACACCTTGCAGTGAACACAGGCGCAAAATCACCCCCAATGCCTGTCTTCCTCTCTCAACAACTCCACCAACCCCAAAAAGAACCTTTCTAATTTTGCCTTTTTTCTCCCTAACTTCACCCTTTCCACCACTACCTCCTTCAAATACAAGGAGTGCTCAGTTCCTTAAGATTGTTAAAACAGGTATTATGTGGGGAAAGGATGACCTTTCTCTATGAGTGGAAGGTAACTCCTGGTCTGCAGTAATGTGGTGAGTAGTTCTAACTATAGCTGCCCGTTGAGAAAGATTGTAAAACGGACGTCTACCCTGTTCCTGTCAGGCGGTTGAGCTTAAGAATTCTGTTAATGGGAATCATAAAAAATATGTTTTAAAAATAGATTGATGGATTGAGAGCCAATGAAAGTCAGCAGTCTAAATTGGAAAGTAAAGGTGGGAGAAATTTATGAATTTAAAGTGTACGCAATTATCACCTACCTGCTATTTTACCACTTGTCATTTTGATATTACTATTAATGCTCCTAAGGGAAAAATACAACATTGTCATACATTGTATTGCAGCTGCCTTATTTGAACGAAGTAGACATGCTTGCAATGTACTGCTGACGGGGCAACCTATAGGGAGCAAACCAGGACCACTGACGATCACCAAACAAAAATTGAAGGACACCATCTCTGTGAGCACGGTTAGACGTCTAAACCAGGGGAACGACGGCTTCAGTGATGTCGAACTTAAGGAATATTTCTATAGAATGCGTTACAGAGGCTAATGGTAAATGAGAAAAATCGCAATGATGAAAGTAGTTCTCTTTATTACTAGGTATATTTATGTATATAAAATATTTCTTATTTTATTTCTTGCTGGCCAAAAACGTTTGCTTGCAAAATGTTGTATTTTATGAATAATTTGAAGATTGTTCATAATTAAGCCTTCTGGATTCAGAGTTTCACCAAATAATTAGCTTCCAAAAGGGGAAATCCAAAATTGCTATTAAAACATAAAACAAAATTGTAATTTAAATAGGAAATAGGCAATGTTCCCTAGTAACTATTGCAGCGATACTCACTGATACATTTTATTAGCTTATTACATTGAGCAAACTGTAGCCTCTGCTGTGCTTTTCTTAATTAAATCCAAAGTTTTTTAATTACAAGCATTTTGACTCATTTAATTTGAAAAGCATCTTTTTGATCACTTGACTTGAATTCACATGGCACAACTTTACTCTCTCTGACTCATTTGTGTGTCTTCTTATTTGAAACACAAATAAAATGTGAATTCATGAATTAGTATAAATTATGTTTGCGCCAAGAAAACCCCAAGGAAATGCAAAGCAGTTCTGAAACTTTTCAATATTTAAACTAATCTTTGAGTTACCTCTCTAAATAGTCCCGTTTTGATCAACAGTGTGAATATTATCTGAAATTTACATGATGTCTGCCATTTGGGAAAGAAATGACCATATCTGACAATTTGTGCACTATTTATGAATTAAAACATAGGCACTAGTTATGATACTGGACACCTGAGTGCATTAGTTTACTTTTCTGAAACTCTGGGCATCATTTGTACGCAATGGGATCAGTGAGTGGTATTCCTCCAACCTTTACTGAGACGGGGATCTGAAAATAAACATCAAATGTGTTTGAAGAACACATTGGAGAAGAAAGCCTGTGCAACCTCGTTGAGAGTTAAAATGTTGATTTATTAATTAGCCCCCAACCTTGTAGTCTATTTCCCAGACTTCTGCCCTCATCCTTTGCCCTCCCTCCGAGAGCCGCAATAGGCCCCCCCCCCCCCCCCCCCCCCCCCCCCGCCGCCCATACATTCCACACCACCAGCCTCCACATGTAAAGAAAAGAATCATCCTCCAGCATGAAGACAACATCAATTACAAAGTACCGTTCCCTCTGCAACACTCTGGTGCACTCAATAAACAGCTGGTGGGAAAGCACATATATTTTTATTCTTTATGTTTAAATTATGCCAGGAAGAACTGATTATGAAATATGCATGTTGATATTATTTAAAGGGTAGCTAAAATGCAGATCGACTGGGGTAGCTATATTTTATTTACTGCTTCCATATTTTACTTCTCCCAAAAAATATTTATTGCAACAGGGAAAGGCTGTGGCTTAATGGTATTGTCACTGGGCTAGTAATCCTGGGCCATGCTATGGGAACCCGAGTTCCAATCCCACCGAGGCAGATGGTGAAATTTGAATTTCAATTTAAAGTTTGTTTGGTTGGAAACCATTGTCAATTGTTGTAAAAACCCATCTAGTTTATGAATGTCCTTTAGGGAAGGAAACCTGTCACCCTTACATGGACTCCAAACTCACAGCAATGTGGTTGACTCGTAAACGTCCTCTGGAGATGGACAATAAATGCTGGCCCAGTCGGTGACGCCCACATCTCATGAACTAATCTTTAAAGATTTGCCAGGGGAAACCTAGAAATCTGGTGAAATGGTCGTCCTGTTAAATTTAACGGCAGGACCTCATTATCAGGTGGTCAGATTTCAGCTGGGAACCATTGGGGACGGTCCCAAAGATTGGGAGTTCGAAAGGGGGGTGTGAGTCGGACTGACAATCAGCAGGGAAAACCTTGGGTCTAAGCATTGGGGGGGGTGGGGGTTCTGGATCGATGATCAAAGGGAAGTTCAACATATCACAGCAGCGAGGAGAGGCATGATTGGCATGTTTGCTTGAGGCGCTTTCCTACATTTCTTGACTCCCAAGCAAAGCTGCAGCTTTCCTGAATCCTGCGGATCTTGGTCAGCAACCGCTAAGTTTATCCCAACTGCAGTGGGAACTTGATTGAAACATTGGAGCCTGAACTCTCCAAAATGGCTCACAAGCCACTGCCATAAAATGAATGGCAGTGAACAGACATTAACAATTTTGGAATTGCTCAATTTTATTTATTTCCCTCTCACAATGTGGTAGATACTAAGACGGGAGGGCGATTCTCCGATATTGAGGCCAAGTGTTTGCGCCGTCGTGAACGCCGTCGCGTTTCACGGCGGCGCAAACAGGGCCCGGACACGACCTATTCTGGCCCCCACAATACCACTGTGCCAATGTTATGTTAATATGGTGTTCTACAAAATGTCGCAATATATTTTGTACTTGTATCATGTATCTATGGTCCGTTTACTTAAGGAAAACTGTACAAAGTAATCAACCATGATTTTTAAAAATTAAATGTAGTCATCCCAGATTTGACATATGGTTAAAATGCATATAGATAGATATGCTGTGTATTGCCAACATTTTTTATTTTTGGATTTTTTTACTCGTCTCAATATAAATTAATACCAATTATTTGTAGACTTTGGACAGGATTCTACGATCTCGTCCCTTGCTGCCCGTTGCAAGGGAGAATGAAGAATTTGGCATTCCAGCCAAACCTCCATTCACTTTCAGTGGGACCGGAGAATCCCAGTCGTGAACAAGGTCGGAGATTTTCAGTGTTAGTCTTTTCAAGCACTCCTTGAGACCAATTTTACATTTTTCAAGAAAATGAAATCACCATTGATCAATGGATGAATAAACATTGCAACTTATTCTGAATTTAATAATAATGAATATAGTGCACTGATTAAAATTAAGCTCCCCACAATACAAATGTATTATTCTAGGATTACTATGAAATACCTATTGCTACCTCCAGGTTTCCATTATTAAAGAGCAAACTGAACGATACATTATAAAGTTTGAGTTGTGTTAGGGAGAAGAGGAGATAAATTAGGTAATAGTGGTTCGGTAAAAATACGTTTTGGTTTAAAATGGGTAGCTTAATCCAGATGTGGAAGGGAAGATTGGTGTAACCAAAGAGCTGGCATTTGAGGTTGTTTAAATTCCTTTTGATAATAGCAGCCCCTACTTTGAAAATGAAGTGTTTCTCTGAAACTGTGCTAAATGACCTTCAGAGATATTTTAACACACAATTCATGTCTTTTTATACTGGAATAAAAATAACCTATGGTATGTGGCAGCTGGGTATGGGTAAGCTGGAATAATCAAATTGTAGAAGTATTTAATTACGAACTGCTGAAATTTTAGAAAGTGTGGGCAGTAAATTTGTATCCTGAACTCAGTGTTTGTGCCCTCAGCTCTGAGTTCGCAAAGGGTAGGTCCTAGCCCAGAGATTTGAGCATATTCATTCATGCTGACACTGCCAAGGGAGACCTACACTCTTTGAGGTCCTACCTTTTAAATGAGCCGTTAACCCAAGGCTCTGTCCCCTTCAGGAAAAGGTATAGTATTCCATAGCACTATTCAAAGAAGAGCTGGGCCTTCTCCCCAGTTAATATTTATCTTACAACCAACCTCAACAGACACAAACTGTGTTAATGTCACTATCCCTTCAGATTCTGATTTTGAAAGTTAATTGGCCTGAATTCCCTTTGTCTCTCCCCAGATATTGCCAGAGCTGCCATTTCCACCATTTTCTGTTTTTATTTCAGATTTCCAGCATCTGCAGTACTTTGCTTTTATATAACTTAAAATGCCCAGGGTACCTGATCATGATCCCATTGCTGTTCGAGGGAGGTTGCTGGGTGAAAATTTAGCTGTCGTATTTCCTACAACAACTAACACCGTTCAAAAGTACTTAATTGGCTGTAGAATGCTTTGTGATGTCCTGAAGTTACGACAGGCACTATATAAATGCAAGTCTTTCTTGGAAGAAGAAAGATGGGTTGGCATTAGAGGTCATAGAAAAATTAATTGTTTGTCTGCTTGAACTTAGTGATTTCCCGTCAATAAATTTGGCCTTTTAATTAAGTTTAAGGCTGGAATTCTCCGGTCGTTGCAATTCACTTTTCCCGCCAGCAGCACATCCCCACCAACGAGTTTCCCGGTGATATGATATGGTTACAATGGGAAATCCCATTGACAAGCAGCGGAAGATAGAATCCAACCGGCAGCGAACGGCGTGCGGCTAAGAAACTGGAGACCGGAGAATCTCGCACTAAAAAATGAACTGGCTTCAGACAGAAACCGAGGATATGAGTCTGTCCATTTCTAAACTATTTGGCATTGTTCGGTAGTGAGATTATTATAATAATAATCGCTTATTGTCACAAGTAGGCTTCAATGAAGTTACTGTGAAAAGCCCCTAGTCGCCACATTCCGGAGCCTGTTTGGGGAGGCCGGTACAGGAATTGAACCTGCGCTGCTGGCATTCTGCATTACTGGGCTAAACCAGCTACATCAGATCCTGTTCTATCTGCAGTTAACTTTTATCTTTTATTCAAACAAGACTGATAGAAATTGCTAAATTTTGGGAATTTAAAACACTTCATTTTGATACTTACCTCAAATAAGAACTCATTAAGTAAAGCAGGCCCAGACCAGGTAATTGAATCCAAGCCTGATTGTGGAGCAGAAGAATATTAATACAGAAGAATGTTGAAAACCAATTTGACATAATTTGCAAAAAATATTGACATTATTGATGTGCCAAAAATGATATCTTATTGTATTCCTCCTCTGAGGGGATTTTAGATGTACACAAAGAGTATCTGTTACTTTGCCAGTATTTGAACATTAGGTTCATGGTTTATTTTCCTCAATGTATATATTTAAATATACTGAAAGTGAAATATGTTATTCTATTGCCCATACATTAAACTATTGAATTGATTGTGAAATAAGGTGCTTAGTATTTAGGTGCCTTGCTTTTATAAGACCACGGTTTTTAATATCCTTTTCCTGTACTTTGTGCTGTTTCCCAAACTTTTACAATGAATCTTTTGTTCAAAGTTTGAATGTAGTGGGAAGTGCTGTAAGTGTCTGTACTGTGGCTTATAATAAATATTTCTGCTTCATCCCACAAAATATTCTGTTTGCTGGTGTAACCACAGAGAGACTAAACTTCTTTTAGTGTTGTGACTTTTGAATTTTTTGTAAATGGATTTAGATAGTTGCATTACACTTGAACCAATCTGCAAACCGATAGAAGAGGAGCAATAAGTCAACTAAACAGGAAGTTGAGGCAGTATTAAGCAGCTGCTGTGATATCGACATAATAATTTCTAGCACCAAGCGAAATAATTAAATGAGGAGGAGGTGATCCTATCCAGAGTTGTAGGAAGTTTGAAGATGTTGAGGCAATTGAGTTGTGACGATTGAAGTAGAATACACAATATCACTCAGAAGGGAACTAGAGAAGCATTTGGACTGATATCAGAAGGGTATGGTGGAAAGGTTGTTGAATCTGATTACAGTAGGTTCCTCCACATTGGTGAACATGGCTGCAAATTCATGTTAATAAGAACTGGAGCATGGGGAGCCAATGGTGGTCGATAAGGAAAGATTAGCAGCACCTTGTGGGAAATAGAAGTGGGCAGACATATTTTCGAATGAGTAGGGAGTTTGTGAAGAGTGGAACTTAGGAGCTCAGTGGGAAAGACATTAGGGAAGAGTCTGGAAGGGGTGAAACCATAGATCACGGTTTCAGTAGTCAGCAGTAGTGAGAATGAATAGGTAATCTAAGATGGTAAATGAATTGAAACAAAATGACTTCTTTAACAAACCTGGTCAGTGAGTGTTATTAAGCTTATTCTTCAAGAAAACAACAGCATAGCTGATCCTATTAGATGCAGTGCTCCAAAAGCTAGTGTTTGAAAAAAACCTGTTCGACTTTAACCTGGTGTTGTAAGACCTCTTACTGATCCTGTTAGATTGAGTGACTTGACGATCCATACTTGACCATATTTTGTTTCCTTTTGAGCATGTGCTTGCTTAATTGTCTCGGATTTAGCTCAGTTGGTTGGACATCTGGGGCGAAATTCTCCGTTATCGGTGGATTGTCCGCCGATCGGCGCAAATAACGGCGCAAATCCCACTTGCGTCACGTCATAAAAATGGGCCGATAGTCTCCGGCCCGAAATGGGCTAGCAGCGACGTGACGGGATCCGCGCTTGCGCAATGGTTCACGCCGTGCAGCGTATGACGCTGCACGGCGTGACGGCTCATAAGGCCGCGCAGCTCCCCCCCACCCGACCGGAACACCCGACCGCAACACCCGACTGGATGGCTAGCCGTCGCTCAGCCCCGAGGTTCGAGTCACGCGATGTGGAGGCGCTCCTGGACGCGGTGGAGCAGAGGAGGGACGCCCTGTATCCCGGGCACGGCCGCAGAGTTGCCCCACGCCACAGCCGGCGTCTGTGGAGGGAAGTGGCAGAGGCCGTCACCGCTGTGGCCCTAACACCACGGACAGGCACCCAGTGCCACAAGAAGGTGAACGACCTCGTCAGAGCAGGCAGGGTGAGCCTCCCCCATATCCCCCATATCCCCCCCTCCCCATATCCCCCCCTCCCCATATCCCCCCCTCCCCATATCCCCCCCTCCCCATATCCCCCCTGCCCCATATCCCCCCTGCCCCATATCCCCCCTGCCCCATATCCCCCCTGCCCCATATCCCCCCTGCCCCATATCCCCCCTGCCCCATATCCCCCCTGCCCCATATCCCCCCTGCCCCATATCCCCCCTGCCCCATATCCCCCCTGCCCCATATCCCCCCTGCCCCATATCCCCCCTGCCCCATATCCCCCCTGCCCCATATCCCCCCTGCCCCATATCCCCCCTGCCCCATATCCCCCCTGCCCCATATCCCCCCTGCCCCATATCCCCCCTGCCCCATATCCCCCCTGCCCCATATCCCCCCTGCCCCATATCCCCCCTGCCCCATATCCCCCCTGCCCCATATCCCCCCTGCCCCATATCCCCCCTGCCCCATATCCCCCCTGCCCCATATCCCCCCTGCCCCATATCCCCCCTGCCCCATATCCCCCCTGCCCCATATCCCCCCTCCCCCATATCCCCCCTCCCCCATATCCCCCCTCCCCCATATCCCCCCTCCCCCATATCCCCCCTCCCCCATATCCCCCCTCCCCCATATCCCCCCTCCCCCATATCCCCCCTCCCCCATATCCCCCCTCCCCCATATCCCCCCCTCCCCCATATCCCCCCCTCCCCCATATCCCCCCTCCCCCATATCCCCCCTCCCCCATATCCCCAACTGAATCCAGCCCTAACCTTAACCTCTGCAATGCACGCGCAACCGATGGCGTGCATTCATATACCTGCCTAACACTGTTGCCTTTTACCCCTGCCACCACCCCCCCCCCCCCCCAGGAGAAGCGCGCACACAACAATAGGGAGCATGTGAGGACTGGAGGAGGGCCCGCTGATGAGAGGCCACTGACCGTACACGAGGAAAGGGCCCTGGAACTGGCTGGCGGACCTGAGGACCGGGAGGTTGCTGATGCAGAGGTCGGGGCCCCACGAGCAAGTGAGCCACCAACAGCCCGTCCCCATATCCCCCCTCCCCTATATCCCCCTCCCCCGTATCACCTGATCACTGCCTGATGTCTAACCATGCATGCTTCATTGTGTATCGCAGGACCAAACGTCCAGGCACCCATCCCCGCAGATGCAGACCGCCCGCAGGATGCCCCTCGGAGACCACAGGAGACGGAGAGACCCGCACCCTCCAGCATGCGACGCCCGCAGGATGCCCCTCGCACACCACGGGAGACGGAGAGACCTGGAGCAACAGGGAGACGACACCCCCGTCACGTGCGGGAGCGACCACCCAGCGATGAGGGGGGCAGCCACAGGCCCCCGTCACATCCGAGCCAGGACACCACTAGCCAGGACACCACTACCCAGGACACCCCTACCCGGGACAGCACTACCCGGGACAGCACTACCCGGGACAGCACTGCCCGGGACACCCCTACCCGGGAAGACGAAATACCGGACAGTGACTCAGAGTGGATGGGTGGAGACGAACCCCCACCCCAAAGTGCCATGGACTCAGAGTGGGACGAAGAGCACGACACAACGCCACTGCTGTCACCAACACCCTCCACCATCGCAGAAACACTCACCACGGTTGGGCACTTTAGTGATGAGGCGTCTGGTACACTCACTGGTGCGCACAACACAGCCGTCCCGGTACAGCAGGTGGAGGTAGGAGCAGCAGAGGGACCGGGCGGTCGGAGGGCAGCCCAGGCCAAGCGAACATCTGCCGCCCAGATGGATCCCGGGTTCCTGCAGTTACCACACCCACACATAGATCCGATGCAACCACTGACACGGAGACGAGCGAATAGGGTGACGGGTGGCTTGCGGCGGCTGCGGTCGCAGGTCGAGGAGTCCACCCGCGTCCAGGAGCTGGGAGTGGTCCCGGTCATGCGTGCCACCCAGGCTGACACGGCACGGGTGGCGTCCGCGGTGGAGGCAATGGGTGCGACGGTGTCAGACATGGGGAACGGTTTGCGAGGCCTGGGGCCTTCCGTGCAGGCGGCGTCTGTGGCCCAGGAAATGGCTGCCCTCTCACAGGAGGCCATGAGCCAGTGCCAGCGCCAGATGGCAGAGGCGCTCAACGCCATAGCCCAGTCTCAGCACGCCATAGCCCAGTCTCAGCAGGCCATGGCCCAGTCTCAGCAGGCCATGGCCCAGTCTCAGCAGGCCATGGCCCAGTCTCAGCAGGCCATGGCCCAGTCTCTGCAGGCCATGGCCCAGTCTCTGCAGGCCATGGCCCAGTCTCAGCAGGCCATCGCTGAGGGCATCGGCGCCAGTGGCCATGTGCGAGCTGGCGTCGCACTGTCGCAGACAGGGTTCGACAACCCCCTGGGCTCCATGGCTGCAAACCTGCAGACCCCTGTCGATACCAGCACGGGCCTCCAGGACTGGCAGCGCCAGATGTCGGGGGCGCGTCGGATGGCCAGTCCGTTCGCATCCCCCACCCATGTAGAGGCCTGGGGGCCATTGGGCACCCCGAGGGAGGAGGAGGTGGTGTGGTCCGTCCCGGCTCCCTCTGTAGGGGAGGTCCCGGTACACCGCGACACCTCGGACTCCCCCCCCTTCCGTCCCAGGTGCATCGGGTGGGCAACGGGCAGGACAGGCTGGCAGCTCGCCATCCCAGTCGCCCGGGCCGCAGCCTGGCCCATCTAGGCCAGGACGCCCCAGGAAACGGCCGCCAAAGGGATCCAGTGTCAGAGGGCAGGAATCACAGGAGTCCACCTCCAGTTCTGCTGTACCGTCTGGGGAACCACGTAGACGTAGTCAAAGGGCCCGTAAGGCCAAACAATTAGACACTGAGTAAGTTGGCACGGGTGCAGGGCACAGATGAGTTTTAGGCGCTAGGGCACGTGCATGAACTCCTTTGGTTATTAAACATAGAACATAGAACAATACAGCGCAGTACAGGCCCTTCGGCCCACGATGTTGCACCGAAACAAAAGCCATCCAACCTACACTATGCCATTATCATCCATATGTTTATCCAATAAACTTTTAAATGCCCTCAATGTTGGCGAGTTCACCACTGTAGCAGGTAGGGCATTCCACGGCCTCACTACTCTTTGCGTAAAGAACCTACCTCTGACCTCTGTCCTATATCTATTACCCCTCAGTTTAAAGTTATGTCCCCTCGTGCCAGCCATATCCATCCACGGGAGAAGGCTCTTACTGTCCACCCTATCCAACTCCCTGATCATTTTGTATGCCTCTATTAAGTCTCCTCTTAACCTTCTTCTCTCCAACGAAAACAACCTCAAGTCCATCAGCCTTTCCTCATAAGATTTTCCCTCCATACCAGGCAACATCCTGGGAAATCTCCTCTGCACCCGCTCCAAAGCCTCCACGTCCTTCCTATAATGCGGTGACCAGAACTGTACGCAATACTCCAAATGCGGCCGTACCAGAGTTCTGTACAGCTGCAACATGACCTCCCGACTCCGGAACTCAATCCCTCTACCAATAAAGGCCAACACTCCATAGGCCTTCTTCACAACCCTATCAACCTGGGTGGCAACTTTCAGGGATCTATGTACATGGACACCTAGATCCCTCTGCTCATCCACACTTTCAAGAACTTTACCATTAGCCAAATATTCGCATTCCTGTTATTCCTTCCAAAGTGAATCACCTCACACTTCTCTACATTAAACTCCATTTGCCACCTCTCGGCCCAGCTCTGCAGCTTATCTATATCCCTCTGTAATCTGCTACATCCTTCCACACTATCGACAACACCACCGACTTTAGTATCGTCTGCAAATTTACTCACCCACCCTTCTGCGCCTTCCTCTAGGTCATTGATAAAAATGACAAACAGCAACGGCCCCAGAACAGATCCTTGTGGTACTCCACTTGTGACTGTACTCCATTCTGAACATTTCCCATCAACCACCACCCTCTGTCTTCTTTCAGCTAGCCAATTTCTGATCCACATCTCTAAATCACCCTCAATCCCCAGCCTCCGTATTTTTTGCAATAGCCTACCGTGGGGAACCTTATCAAACGCTTTGCTGAAATCCATATACACCACATCAACTGCCTCTACCCTCGTCTACCTGTTCAGTCACCTTCTCAAAGAACTCAATAAGGTTTGTGAGGCATGACCTACCCTTCACAAAGCCATGCTGACTATCCCTGATCATATTATTCCTATCTAGATGATTATAAATCTTGTCTCTTATAATCCCCTCCAAGACTTTACCCACTACAGACGTGAGGCTCACCGGCCTATAGTTGCCGGGGTTGTCTCTGCTCCCCTTTTTGAACAAAGGGACCACATTTGCTGTCCTCCAGTCCTCTGGCACTATTCCTGTAGCCAATGATGACATAAAATTAAAGTCAATGTTACACCTACCGAAGCTGCCTTTGTGCTCTGTCCAAAGTGTGCGGGGGTGTCATGTACGTTGAGTGCAAGTGTGTGTGTGAGGGGTGGTCTTACCTCAGCCCCAGGTGAGTCTGCCCCCTTCCCCCTGGGCCGCCATCAACATCCCCCGGGCAGAGGATGGGACCGTGCGCTGCAGTGTCACAGCCGCATGCAGGGATGGTCCGGGTGGATGGTGGTACTGTGGCCATGGGTCAGACAGAGTCCAACGATGTAGAGCCAGGAGCTCATCGGAGGCGGGTTGTCATCATTCTCCATGGCCTGCGATAGACACGCGTCCACCCGCAACTGGGTGAGCCCGGCCCGTTGTGCCGCCGGTGGATCGGCAATTGGGGGTGGGGGGGGGTGGTGTGCATGCGGGTGGGGTGTGTGGGGTTGGGGAGGGGGTGAGGGTGCTGGGTGGGTGGATGGGTGGGGGGTGTGGGTGGTCGGCTGTTGTCATGGTGTGCGGTCTGTGGCCATACTACCCGATTCCCACGCCCATCTAGTCAGTGAAGCGGGCGTCTATCAGTCTGTCCCGTGCCCGCTGGGCCAGCCGGTAACGGTGGACAGCCACCCGTCTGTGTCTACCCCGTCTGCCCTGACCATTGCCCCCATCCCCCCTCATCTGGGGAGGACTGGGCCTCTTCCTGCTGCTCCTCCACTCCGCCCTCCTCTGCCTGCGGCACATCGCCCCTCTCCTGGGCTATGTTGTGCAGGACGCAGCACACCACAATGATGCGGCCGACCCTATCTGACCGATACTGGAGGGCGCCCCCAGAGAGGTCCAGGCACCTGAAACGCATCTTCAGCACGCCAAAGCACCTCTCGATCACTCCCCTTGTCGCTACATGGGCATCATTGTAGCGGTTCTCCGCCTCATTGCGTGGCCTCCGTATAGGCGTCATCAGCCACGATCGCAATGGGTAGCCCCTGTCGCCCAGCAACCAGCCCCTCAGCCGGGGATGGCGTCCCTCGTACATGCCGGGGATGGATGACCGCGACAACACGAATGAGTCGTGTACACTGCCTGGGTGACGGGCGCAGACGTGCAGGATCATCATGCGGTGGTCGCAGACCACCTGTACGTTCATCGAATAGGTCCCCTTCCTATTAGTGAACACGGCCCTGTTATCTGCAGGTGGCCGCACGGCGACGTGCATCCCATCGATCGCGCCCTGGACCATGGGGAACCCGGCAATGGCAGAGAAGCCCACGGCCCGGGCATCTTGGCTGGCCCGGTCCACGGGGAAGCGGATGTAGCGGTGCGCCATGGCATAAAGGGCATCTGTCACTGCCCGGATGCACCGATGTCTGCGATTATGCCGGACAGGTCCCCACTCGGTGCCTGGAATGACCCCGTTGCATAAAAGTTCAGGGCCACCGTAACCTTGACGGACACTGGGAGAGGGTGTCCCCCGCCAGTGCCACGCGGTGACAGGTGTGCCAGCAGGTGGCAGATGTGTGCCACGGTTTCCCGGCTCATCCGGAGTCTCCTCCTGCATTCCCGGTCCGTGAGGTCCTGGTATGACTGCCGGGGCCGGTACACACGGGGCGCCCTCGGGTGCCTCCGTTGCCGTGGGGCCACGACGTCCTCCTCCCCCTCCTCGTCCTGTCGGTCAGGTGTCCCTCCAGCCTGGGCGGCTGCCGCCTGCCCCTCTGCGGCAGCCTGTGCCGCCTCTCTGGCACGCTCCTCCTCCTCCTCCTCCTCATCCAGGGCAACATAGACATGAGCGGCTGCCACCACGGCGGCCAACATCGTTGGATGGTCTCAAAACATGACGGCCTGGTGGGGGGGAGGGGAACGACGACATGTCATCATTGCCCATATCCCCTCCTCCCCCCAGCCAGGTGGCATGGACCGCATGGGTCCAACTGTTGGAGGCTGGCACCTGGCCAGGTGGACCAACTCATTTACCCTCCCATCACCCACCCCAGCACGGACCCCCCCCAACCTCCAACCTCCACCCCGGCACGGACACCCCCCCCCAACCTCCACCCCGGCACGGACCCCCCCCCCCAACCTCCACCCCGGCATGGACTCCCTCCCCAACCTCCACCCCGGCACGGCCCCCCCCCCAACCTCCACCCCGGCACGGACCCCCTCCCCAACCTCCACCCCAGCACGGACCCCCCCCCCAACCCCCAACCTCCACCCCGGCACGGACCCCCTCCCCAACCTCCACCCCGGCACGGCCCCCCCCCAACCTCCACCCCGGCACGGACCCCCTCCCCAACCTCCACCCCGGCACGGACCCCCTCCCCAACCTCCACCCCAGCACGGACCCCCCCCCAACCCCCAACCTCCACCCCGGCACGGACCCCCTCCCCAATCTCCACCCCAGCATGGACCCCCCCCCAACCCCCAACCTCCACCCCGGCACGGACCCCCTCCCCAACCTCCACCCCGGCACGGCCCCCCCCCAACCTCCACCCCGGCACGGACCCCCTCCCCAACCTCCACCCCGGCACGGACCCCCTCCCCAACCTCCACCCCAGCACGGACCCCCCCCAACCCCCAACCTCCATCCCGGCACGGACCCCCTCCCCAACCTCCACCCCAGCACGGACCCCCCCCCCCAACCCCCAACCTCCACCCCGGCACGGACCCCCTCCCCAACCTCCACCCCGGCACGGACCCCCTCCCCAACCCCCAACCTCCACCCCGGCACGGACCCCCCCCCCCCAACCTCCACCCCGGCATGGACCCCCTCCCCAACCTCCACCCCGGCACGGACCCCCTCCCGGCACTCCCCCGGAGCCCAACCTACTCCAACCACCACCCCCCCCCCCCCCCCCCACGGCCGCACACACACACACACAAGCCGAGACACACCTCTCCTCAGGCAATCAGTCTGCGGCCACGCCATTTCCTGCCCAGAGCCAACCCCCCAGGCCGTCACTCACCTCCTCGCTGGTCGGCGTGAGCCTGGAGCACCGGGTCACGCCGATGAAAAGGAGGTTTGATTCACGTCGACGTGAACGGTCATCACGTCGACGGGACTTCGGCCCATCCGGAAGGGAGAATATCGGCAGGCCGAAAATCGGCTGCCTTGCGCAGACCCGTGACATTCTCCGCGGCAGCGGCGCCATTAACGCCCAGCCGACTTTTCTCCCTTCGGTGACTTCGGCGGGGGCGGGGGCGGGATTCACGGCGGCCAACGGCCATTCTCCGACCCGGCGGGGGGTCGGAGAATGACGCCCCTGGTTCGTGATGCAGAGCAAGGCCAACAGCATGGGTTCAATCCCCATACCGGCTGAGGTTATTCATGAAGCCCCGCCTTTTCTACCTTGCCCCTCGCCTGAGATGTGGTGATCCTCAGGTTAAGTCACCACCACCAGTCAGCTCCCCCCCCTCAAAGAGGAAAGCAGCCTATGGTCATCTGGGACTATGGCAACTACTTTAGCTAACTGAACGCAGGCCAGGAATCAAACAAGACAGGATTCTCCATCCATTCACTGCAGAGGGATTCTCTGTCCTCACTAGCAGCTGTAGTGGGGCGGACTCACAATGGGGAATCCTGGCCTTGGATTAGTCAGAACGGCTGGAATTCTCCGGTTGTTGGGATTCTCTTTTCCCGCTGACCGTGCACTCCCACCCATGGGCAGCATAGGGTGGCTTCAATGGGAAATCCCATTGAGAAGTGTCGGGATCAGAGAATCTGTCGCCAACAAAACAACCGGAGAATTCCAGCCCACATAGCTTAATGCTATCATATTGAGGGTGGC